>NC_143136.1:105027192-106479692 GCF_059928025.1 Delphinapterus leucas | reverse complement strand
GTGACCCAGCCTGGAAGTCATATTCAAAGCTATGTCTGCAAGCCTGCTTCCTTATTGACCAAGTTTAGCCTGAAACTAAAGAAAATATTGACAGGTTGGCCTAACTGCTTTGATATCTTTAGAGACAAAGTGAGGATGGAAATACAAAATTAATGTTATGGAAAAGTCCTGAACTACCTGATCCTAAGTGTTATAGTACTTTTTTTTTCAGGTTAAATGCCCCAGGTTTCTTTCTTTCTTCCTTCCTTCTTTCCTTCCTTCCTTCCTTCCTTCTTTCTTTCTTTCTTTCTTTCTTCCTTTCTTTCTTTCTTTCTTTCTTTCTTTCTTTCTTTCTTTCTTTCTTTCTTTCTTTCTTTCTTTCTTTCTTTCTTTCTCTTTCTTCTCTTTCTTGGGGTATAATTGCTGTACAATGTTGTGCTAGTTTCTGCTGTACAATGAAGTGAATCAGTTAAATGAACACATATATCCCCTCCCAGGGCTACAGTATTGATGATGTGTTGGTAATGGTGCTTAAGTCTTGTGAAAATGTACAGAAATTATATTGTGTTTAACATTACTTCAGTGTACAAAAGTAAGGACTTTCCAAGATCCTGTTTTATTTGAGATGCTGTATTTCTAAATCCCTGTTAATTTACACATCTTAGGAAATCTTGCCTGTCCGTGGAAGCAGGACCAAGCAGGGTAATATGATCTTACTCAATGAGTTCCTGACACCACTTGTGTCAATGGGAATGAGGCAACCAAAAAAATGATTTCAAGTGAAATTATTGTAAATCTTTAAAAATACCTAATATCAAGAGAGCCAAAGCATATTAAGAGGGTTATGCGCTCAGACAGTCAAGAAAATAAAGTTGAATTAGATTGCTGAGAATAAATCACCCAGAGCCCCAAAAGACATGTTTACCAAATATGCAAAAAAAAAAAAAATCCCATTCAGTATGCACTGTGAAGAGGCAGAGAGTGTTTTTTTTTTTTTTTTGGTTGTTCTCAACGACATTTGGGTAGGAAACACATATATATGTACATTTACTGTCTAGATAGGAAAAGCCTTAGGATGTAAGACCTGGAGAAAACTGAGGCATACATAGGGATGGATGGACAGGTTTTTGATGGATGAACAAAGATAAGCACGTTTCACGTGGAAGGAAACAAAGGGAGACAGGGTGAGGACAGCCTAAGTAGAGAGGGACCTTTATGTTGGGGAAAAGTGAAAAAGATAGTTGGATCTGAAGACTGGGTAAAGATTAGGGAGAATTATTTGACATAATTTTTGCCAAGCTGGAGCACACAATAATTATTGAACTGCAGTGAAAATACTGGGATCCTTAATAATTATTTTACTTAAATATATTGTATTTTGATGGCACGTAAAGGAGCTGAGATGTTTTATGATGAAGTGAAAACAGCACTGGGTTAGCAATTCACAGATATTGAATTTTAATCTTTCCCTTCCTTTCTAGTGATTGAACATTGAAAAATCACATAAGTGTTTAGATTTGGGGTACTTTTATGAGCGAAATTAAGGAATTGGAGTTGATTTTTAAAATTCTTTCCACTGCTAACAATCTTCTAAATCAGATTACTCAGTTAATACCATTTCTTTTCCATCTTTCTTTATATGTTCTATAATCTTCACCTATTCCTGAATATTGGTTACCTTCGTGTTTTGCCCTAGGCTGTCTTCTCATCTCATACTTCCCTTGGATATTCTCCCCCTGTTTTCATGCTGTGAACTAGCCCTACAGATCTAATATTTCTAATCTGTATTTTTAGTCCAAATCTCCTCAAGTCATCTAAGACCATCTCTCCTTGGATATTTCAGCTTGAATATAGTATTTCTATTATTATACTCTATAATGCATGATACATATCTATTGTATTATATACCCAATGGAAAAGTAAGGTTTTGTATTTCTCTATTATCAACTTACAGCTGAATGCCTGAAATATAGTAGACTCCCAATAAATGTTTACTTAACTGAACTGTTTATTAAATTTAGGGAAAAAAAACAGCTTTTATTCTGAGTATAGCATGAAAATATTAAGAAATATATTCATCTCTCAGTTACATCTCATGTCTGTATTATCATGTACATTTCTACTGAAGCTAAAATTAAAGATAGTACACTTCTCCCAGAATTTAAAATTAGGCAGAATAGATGTATAGTGCCATACTCTGATCCAATTTTTTTTCCAATATTTTTTGTATCCTCAAGAATGTTGGTGCTATCTGATTCTCTATTAACTTTCTTTTGCCTGAAGTATTGTCATGATCAGAAAATCTCATAAGACATAACTTTAGCCTTAGCCCTATAGTAACACATTAGATTGGACAATAAGAAGACAAAACAACCAAGAATAATTCAGTGTTTTATTACCCAAGGAGGGTCTGTTATTAATGAAAAGTGAATTTTCTTGAATTCCCATTAGAATTTCATATAGGCAATTACAGTGCATTCAGCTCAATCAGTTTTTAACCGTTTGTCCACTATATTAACAGATTTTCCAAAGAGAGAATTAAAAAATCCAAATCCTATTTGTCTTGGGAATTGAACAAAATTGTATTTTTTATACAGATGCAACATTATATGACTTACAAGTTTGGTTAAACACTAGTTTCTATCACTCATTGTTTCTGTAGCTGGGTCACCTTTCAAGCATAGCAGCACAATATACTTTTTCTTCAAAAACTGTAATTAGATTTTTTTAAAATATGAAAAATATTTGCATGGTGTTTTAGATGGGTCTCTGTGCTCAGTGATTTACATGTCTTGTCACTAAGTTCGACCAGAGCTTATAGATACACATTATTTATCTCCACTTTCCAGATAAAACTGGAGCTCATTGTAGAAGGTGAAAGAGTCAGAATTTGAGCCTAAGCGATTTTGTCTAAAAATCCAAACTCTTTTCATTGCATAAATCCTCCCCCACACTCACTCCTCCGGACAAAAAATGAGAAATTACACAACCACAATTTTTTTTATTTCAAAAAATGTTACTTTTGGAAAATAAATTCATTCAAACATTTGTGATCATCCCTTTTAACAGGATTTTAGAGGTAGTATGCCAAATGGAGAAATAGAGAAATAGAAACACAAACAGTCATTACATCATAGTCACATTTCAATTTTTATAAAATATGTTTCATCAACTTTGGTAACCGATCTTTTTTCCTCAATCTTAATTCTAAATGTCACCTATTTCTAAAATCAAATTCCTTCATAACATTGATCTGTTGAAGCAGGCGTGCTTCTGATTCTGAATGCAATTGTAAGCTGGAATTCCAAACGTATATTGGTTTATAGAGGGACTTTGAGATAACTAAATAACATCTTATGTTATTTTTTAATCAACACTGAAAGTATTACAGTATTTAATATATTTGGTAAAATAGAAAAACAAAACAATTCATATATCAGCATATCACCTCTGTATAACAATTATACTTGAGTCAGGCAAGAAGACTTTTTATCTCAGTTCTGTTACTTAGCTGTAACAAGTTGTGAAGCTTTGAGAAAAGAACCAAAGATTTCCTTTTAGCCCTCCTTTCTCCTAATTTCTAAAATGCATATAATAATTATAAAGCCAGACTTATGTGTTAGTATAGGATAAGTGAGAATGTATGTGAATACAGTGTGGGTATTCTATCCCAGGATATTTTATATGCATACATATATTCAGCATGATTGCATTAGTAACATGTACCTTTTTAAGTTGGGGACAACTGGTTTTCAGATATATCTCTTAGGAAGCTTTGTTAAAAAAATCACGAAGATGGATATATGTGAAAGTGTCGTCATTTTGTTCACAGTCTCACCAGTGCTTTAAGAGTAATGCCCAAATTGCTTCTGGGCTTTGACTTTCTGTCATGCACGTAAATGAGAGAATCTTCTTTTAGAGTAATGTCTTATTCCTGTTGCAGGTATGACCACCACTTCTCTGAACTTATATGCTACCTTAGCTCCTAAAGTTTGATAACCGTGAATAAATTCTTATCTAAGTTCCACATATTCCTGGAAGATGGTTCATGACTCAATGAAACTGATATAGGTAAACATGAAATACCAAGGATTTACTTGACTTGCATTGTCTTGTGTTTGATTTAATTCGGCACTAGAATTCCTGTCCATGGAACATAGCGAGGGTTGTCCACACTCCCCCCCTATAAAGTGGGCACTTCTTAGATTGTCGCTATTTTATAAGATGAATGAGGAAGACATTGCCTTTCTGAACCAGGTCTCAGGCCCTTTCAGGGTGACACTAAGTATATTCTCATTTTTCATCTATAATAATTACATCAGGAAATCTACTACTGTATTACTCTTTTTAAAAATTGAAAGATTGGGATTGATATATACACACTACTATATATAAAATAGATAACTAATAAGGACCTACTGAATAGCACAGGGAACTCTACTCAGTACTCTGCAATGGCCTATATGGGACAAGAATCTAAAAAAGAGTGGATATAAGTATATGTATAACTGATTCACTTTGCTGTATACCTGAAACTAACACAACATTGTAAATAAACTATAGTCCAAAAAAATTTTTTTTAAGTCTTAATTTGTTTGCACATTATAATGCATCTAGTAAGTTATATGAATGGCTAATATTCATCAGAGATAAATTATTAATTTAAAGTGAAATTTTTTTCTTTGTACAATGTCATTATCTTTCACCTCTTCCCATGTTTGACCTTGGAAATGTATATAAACTGATGAGGTGTGTATTATCTCCTCTATTAGATTATCTATATATGTAAACTTAGTGCTTAGCCACAAAGTTAGGAAGTAGCAAGAATGGCACTGGAATATTTTCACAGTTTTATGCTCCTTTTAGTGAACTGTCATACTATGTCACCTCCAACCACTCAATGTGGATGACAACCCAGATTCTTATAATCTACTTTTTGGTGTTCCTTATCATAGGCTTTTATCCCTCTCTCCTTTTGTGTCACTCAGCTCCAGTTAGGCTCTTGGCAAATAAATCAAAACTATTCGCTGTACTAGAGTCATTCATCGATTTGTCCGTCCCTCCTATATACATATCCTGAACATCCATTATGAGCCAGGCACCAAGTTAGACACTACAGATGAAGAGAAAGATGTCGTCTATCCTAAGAGACTTCACAGTAGAGAAAAGCACAGACTTAGTGAATCAAGTGTGAGAAGTCACTGTGATGATAGATGGTGAGGACAGAAGGAAGCACAGGTGGCTGCTAGGATACATGAGAGACACAAGGGGGAAATCTCGATATCCCTATAGGCATTTCCTTAAGGCAGTTCACATAAACCAAATCGAGCACACAAAACAAAATGCACCTCGCAAAACTATCATCTCATTTGGAATATATTACATTTAAATGGTAACTCTTCAAGTAGTAACCTGACAATCTAAGATTTTCCTAAAAGTGGAGATCATGCAAGTGGTGATGGGACTTACTCTGTAACTTGAGAGAAGGAAGGCTTCATATTTTATGTATGAAATAATGGAATTAGAAAGTCTTCATTGGGCCACGATCATAGTAATAATTATTTGAGTCAAGAACCAACAGTGGATTATTCTAAAAAGATTGAGGATTAACAAGTATTTTGAATATCTTCAAAGTCTCTCCCCATAATATGTATAGCTGATTCACCTTGTTATACAGCAGAAACTAACACACCATTGTAAAGCAATTATACTCCAATAAAGTCGTTTAAAAAATAAAATAAAACACTCAAACAGCATTACAACAACAACAACAACAAAAATATTTATTAATCACAAATGGAAAACAGGAACTTTAGAGTGAAGAAACCTGATAGACACTGCCCAAACCAGACTGTTAAGCCAGCGTCACGTGCCTCCTGACACAATGCACTGAAAAAGACAGAGTATCACTTCTGTAGCATTTTTGCAAAAATGTTTAATTTGGGTTTTATCATAAAGAAACAATAGACTCTCTCATACTTAGGGGCATTCTATAAAATAACTTACCTGTACTTTGAAAAAATAACAAAAATTAAATATAAAGAAAGACTAGAAGAATCTTCTAGATTAAAGAAAATTAAAAAGACCTGAACCTAAATGCAACACAAATTAAAATTTAATTTTGTTGTATAAAGATTGTTAATTAAACAACTAGCTAAGTTTTGATAATCTATCAGTATAAGATAATAGTATTGTATGAATATTAATTTTGTATTTGGATAATTTTACTCATAAGTAAGTAAAGTTTCTATTTCAGAAAGCCAAACAAAAATATTTAGGGATTAAGGGAAGTCATGTATTCAAAAATATGCACATGTATATGGATAAAAACAAAAGAAAGAAAATGGAGCAAGCAGTTAGCATTTTGGGGTATCTGAGTGCACAATATAAGAAAATTATTTTTTCCATTCTTGCTATTTTTTTCTGCAAGTCTGAAATTACATCAAAACAAAAGTTAGAAAAATCAAGTTAAGTATATTTTTATGACTTTTATAGTATATGCACATTGTAAAAACTTCAAATATAAAAAGTATGTAAAAAAATAAACACCCAATATCTCATCACCAAAATATATAATTGTTAACAATTTAGAAGTTACATTCCAGTCTTACATTTTCATGGAAACACATATGCACATTCTTATGAAATTTCAACATTGAAATTTCATTTCACTTAATAAAAACCCCTTTATATTGTTAAATATTCTTACATATTTTAATGACTCTATAATTGTCCATACTTCAAATGTACTGTAATTCATTGTCACCCCCTCTTCTTCAATATTTAGATTGTTCCCATTTTTTGCAATATTATATAATGCCAAAATAAAAACATAATTGTTCATAAGGTTTTGTATGCATTCACTATTTCTCTAGAGTTTATTCTTAAGAGAGGAATTTCTAGATAAAGTTATATAAAACTTTTTACTCCCCTTGACCATTACAAACCATATTTTCTATTCAATTCATCATTTCTCTATTTTCAGGGTCTTCAATCATGTTTCTGTTCCCCACCCCCCCCTCAGCAATGTCCATACTTCCAAAGCACAGAGAAGAGAGGAGGTACATCTTCCATTCTTTCTAACCAACCTACTGAAGATCATGCTTTTTTTTTTTTTTTTGCCCATTTTCCTCTTTTCTTCTGGCTACAAGGAAGGAGCTGCCCTTTCTCCTACCCAAGGTCAATTTTTCCACAGGGCCTTTGCATCACCTAGCTCCCTATCTTTCCAGTAACATGAAATATGGACTATTCCTTCCATGTTCTTTACACCAATTTAAATATTCAATATTTAAACCTCCTTGGTTCTCTTCCTAGATAACAAATAGAATACTCTCTAAAGTAAACATTTACTGAGCATTGTACATACTGTTGCTATTTTTTCACCTTCCATTCTTCAACCTATTCCAATTTGCTTTTGTCCAAATTACCAGGTAATAATAGCTTTTTTCTAAGATCACCAATTGCCTCTTTGCCCATAAAGCTAAATGCATACTTTTTATACTCCACCTCACTTGCCTTTGCAATAGCTTTGAACATACTAAACACAAATTCCTGTCTTTTCACTCTATATTTCCTTATCAGGCAGTGCCACCTGTGCTCATGATTTAATTATCATCCACATACTGACAACTCCCGAATACAAGTTAAGTCTTAACTTCTTCATTGATATACACATTGTATGCACCTAAGACGAGAATGTCTTGAAGGCACGTCTATATTTGTGATGAAGTAATAAGTACATTCAGACATCATAGCCACTTAACACTATATATGTCGTTATCAAACTCCACTGAACTTGTCTGCTCAGTGGAGTTTGATAAAGATTAGGCAAATATTCTCCAAGTAATGTCTTAGGAATTCAGTCTCCTTCCACAATATCCTTCTGCTATTTTGTAATCCTACCCTTTCTAACCTGTGCCCAAGAGAAAAGAGAGTAGGAAATCACCCAAACTAGAAGCAACAATTTTACATCTGCTCATATTCTGTTGGCCAGAGAAGTAGCACTTCCTAGATCCCAATGAGCTGGGAAATGTAGTTTTCTAAGTTGCTCAGGAGGAAAGGAAACATGGTACATATACTGTCTCGGGTGCTCCCTCTGCCCACCAAATGTAAAACCTTAAAACCTTTCATCCCAATCAGGAACTTTCTCAGTTCTCCTAACTTAAATAAATAACAACGTCATCTAATCAGTGGTGCAAACCCCAAACCTAGGAACTACTCTTGACTCTTCCTTTTTATCAGCTCCTATATCTGTTCTATCACCAGGTCTGCATTTCACCTTTACATATCTTTCTAATCTGTCCACCCTTTTCCATTTCCACCATTCCCATCCTACCTAAATCACCAGAAAGTATCATCTAGACTGAGGCAGTCTTCCTTTGTTTTCATTTCCTATGTTCACTATTCATCCCATCAAATCCATTCTACGCCCTGTTGTCAGTGCTCTAAAAATGAAAATCTCATTATGTTGGATCCATGCTTACCCCTACATTGATCCCCCTTCCCAGTTTAAAACCTTTTAATCATTTGCCTTAGGATAAATGTCATAATTCTTAACATATCATACAATATCCTGAATAATTTGGTTTTCATTTAGAGCAACTCCGCCAAACCCCTATTATATGTTTTCCAGTCACTCTGTACTTTTAAATCTTTCAATGTGCTGCTCTGTTTTTTGTCTCAAGACTTTGGCTGTAGTATTTCCTTCACTCTAAATTCTTCCCTTGTTTCTTACTACAATAATTAGTATTCTCTTTTTAAATCTCAACTCAAACTTTGTGGGAGGAATTTTTTCTTTGATCTTCTAATTTAGGGAAGATTCTCCTATTATGTCCTCTGTCAGCTTGGCATATCTTTTTTTTTTTCATTTTATACATCACTGTTGTAATTTTATATGTAACAGTGTGGTTACATAAAATATACCTATCTCTTCCACATGTAGTAAGAAAATAAGGATAGCGTGGAGATCCTTCATTTCTACATGCTATTCACAGGGACTAACTCACAGCAGAAGCTCAGTAAATATTTAACAAATGAATGAATGACCCAACAGATGGGTTCACTATTATAAACTGTTTCCCAGGAAAGCCTATACCAATTTATGTTGCCATTTTCAGTGAATGAGAATCCCATTCCATTACATACCATCATAATATCACATTAATTTTCTTTCTATTGAGGTTCAGGTTTTTTTTTTTCCCATTAAACTGTATATACTCTTTTTAAGGTAAGGGTTTTTATGGCTGTAATAATTTAAACTCACATTGTACATGGAGAACTCCACCTCTTTATTCTTTTTGAAGTTCCTGTAAAACAAGAAATTCTAACTATTCTCTTTTATTTTCTATCCAAGAGAGTTTGCAGCTTCAATTTTCCTCCACTATACAGGCCATATGGGAAATCATAATTTTTTCTGTCTGCTCTCTACATGAAGTGCAACTAGCTGATGCTATCTTTTGCCAACTTGGAGTATAGGCTTTCATTTCCCAAGGTTTTATATACTTTCAGATGTAATTTGCAGTAGGAGAATGATATGAGCAACATAGCAAACTATGAAACTCCAGGCCTTTGTTCCTACATGGAAAAATGAAGTAAACAGCTACAGACTAAGTGGAATAACTTCGTGGAAGCACCAGAAATCACTCAAGTTTCTGGAGCAACTGAACCAAGTCCCATTCAAGAATAAAAACACACACAAGAAAAAAGTAGAAAAGTTTGTGTGTTTTTTATTTTTCTCCTCATCCTTGCCTCCATCCCCTCCTCAGTGCAACACAGCTTGAACTATTGGGAAGAAGCTATACAATTGCCTGTTTCTCCATCAGAATGAAAGGAAAGGATTGGAGCTAGCTTGCAATGTTTGGCTTGCCTGGGGCTGCACAAGGGATTTATTTCTGTTTTACCTGATGTGGAGCTCAGACAGGAATGAAAGCATAGTTTTTCAATATCAGGTTGGAGACAACTAAAGTAGTAGAAAGCATTCCAGCAGGTGAAAAAATGCAGGGGAATTGGAGACCCATGTATGTCTGACAGTAAAAGATTATAGGCAGAGGAATACATAGAATATCTAAGGCCCTGAGAAGAAACAGGAGTGAGACTTTTAGGAAAATTAAGACATTGAAAAGCAGCAGTATACATGGGGGAATTGGGAAACACACACACACACACACACACACACACACACACACACACACAGAAGATGCATGCCCAGAAATGCATGAAAATAACTTAAGCCTTCATGATAAGTGAATTAGTGATGCTCCATTACATGGAGTCAATTTTCAAAGATGTGGCTGTTTTTTTTTTCTCAAATGCCCAGTTTTCAACTAAAGATTATGAGGCACACAAAGAAACAGAAACATGACCCATTCAAAGGAAGAAAATAAATCTCCCAAAACTGACCCTAAGGAATCATAGGATTCAGACTCACTAGAAAATATTTTAAAACATCTGTCTTAAGTATGCTCAAAGAGATAAAGGAAAACACAGAAAAAGAACTAAAGTAAATCTGGACAATAATATATAAAAAAAATGAGAACATAAACAAAGATAGATATTATAAAAAGCAAGCTGCAATTCTGGAGATAAAAATGCAATCACTGACTGTAGTAACAGACTTGAGGGGTAGAAAAAATAATCAATAAACTAGAAGATAGGTTATTTAAATTTATTGTGTGTGTAGAGGAAAAATAAAAAAGAATCAGAGCCTAAGAAACTTATGATAAACCATTAAATAGATTAATATATGCATTATGGAAATCCCAGAAAGAGAAGAGAGAGACAGAAAGGGCCCAACAGTATATCAGAAGACATAATGATCAAAAATTTCCCAAATTTGAGAAAAGACATGGATATACAAATACAAGAAGCATAATGAAATCCAAAAATCCAGAGATCCACTCCAAGACATATTATAATCAAACTGTGAAAATCAAAGAGAAAATCTTGAAAGCATCCAGAGGCAGAGACTCATCATATACAGAAAATTCTCCGTAAAATTATCAATGGATTTCTCAGCTGAAAGTTTGAAGGCCAGGAGGCAGTGAGATAATATAATTAAAGTATACAAGAAAAATAAAAACCTATTGACCAAGAATATTATAGCCACCAAAACTGTCCTTTTAAAAATGAGGGAGTAATTAAGACATTCCCACATAAAAAAAAGCTGAGAAAGATCATTACCACTAAGCCTGTCCTGAAAGAAACACTAAAGGGGACCCTTAAACTTGAAATCAAAGGACTCTAGACAGCAACTGGAAACTATGTGAAAATATAAAGTTCTCCAGTAAAGGTAAATATATGAACACATGTAAAAATAGGTATATATTGTTTCAATTTCTTAATTCCATTTTTTATTATTTTCTAGAATTTAAATGTAATATTTGACATCAATAACAGGAAGTGGAAGAAAGTCTAGTTAGGGAGAAGGAAGGTAATTTCCTGTACCCCTCCTTGTAAACTCATTCATGGCTCTTCCAATTAAAGATCAAAGCCGCATTTTCTCTAACATTCTGGGGCAGACGACCTGGCTAAATAATTTTATTGAAAATTAAAGTGGGTGGTTTTAAGGAGAAAGATTTAAAACAGGAATGCTCTATGTTAAGTGCTGTTAAAACTGAATTAGGACGTCTTCATACTCTTTGATAATGTAAGTTCACCTCTTCCCTGCAATAAGAAACATTAAGCAGATGCTAAAATCTCACCAAAACACGTAGAATGTATTTGAGGTGTCTTTACTTATAGAACAAGTAAGACAAAATACCCTGATTTGATTTTGATATGCTGAAATTATCTATTTACATCAGCTTAGCACAGAAACTCCAACGACGCCCTCACCTCAACTCTGCATGCTAATCTCAACTTCTGAGAATGTGCCCCCCAAATTTGATAAATGCTGTATTATGCTGTAAGTTCTATGTTTATATCTTTCTCTTGAGAGTTCTCATTTTCCTTGCTTTACATCACTATTTTTCCATATTTATTCCTCTCTTTCCTGACTACTGCTTTAGGAAAAAAACAAAACTACCTTTCTCTCTACTATATTTGGCTTTACCTCCCACCTGCCAAGTACACAAATATTACCTATTTTTTATAGTCACATTTGGACAATTTCTCAGCCAGTTTTTGTCTAATGTGACCCACTGTAGAGTTGATCATTTTGGGATATCTAAATGATAGTACTTGTGGGTTCTAAGGAGTTCTGTGTAGATTGTTGATTAACAAGAGGATTCATTTCCTCTGGGACACATTCCTATAGAGACAGATGACAGCCTCAAGGTTTAGTACTCAAGAGTAATCAATCCATGTAGGAAAAACTGATCTTAGTCATTAGATTCAGCTAAAAGAGCCATTCTGGGGACACATTTTCTATGTATGATTTAATGAGAGGGACCATGGACACTCTGATGCTGGCTGACACTGCAGAACACCTTACTTATTTATGAATAAATTGCTCCAATCTGATAAACCAAAGAATTCCCCTTGAAAACAGTCCCTCCTGGTAATATTATGTTTTTGCTGCAAGGCAGAATGAATTAATCATCTTCAAATCACAACAGCAAATGTTAAAACCAACTCTATGCATATGATAGAAATAAAATAATGGAAATACTTTGGGAAACACAAGTGAGAAAATGTAATACAGACATACTGGAATTTAAGACATGCTATACTGTAGGATCTTGATGAGCTCTAGGATGTGAAATGTATGGCATTTTGTTAGAGCTGATGAAATCCGTGTTATCCTTTCTAAGTCTGCCAGTATGGAGACAGCTCAATGCAAAAAGTCTTGCCTAGTGTGACAACCAAATAGAGCTCAGCATAGGAGCTGCATAATCACAGGGTCTAAAGAATTGGAATTTGTTCTTTGAATCAGTGCCACAATAAACTCTATTTAAACAAATACAAATATATGTGGGAAGAAATAGAAACGAAAACATTTTGAAATAACAAAACCAAAAACAGCTGGATCATTTCAGCTTGGCTGATCTTATTTTCTGCCACAGCAATGAAATTTATAGCTTTGTTAAATAACTTTTGTTTAATAAAAGAATCCAGGCAGATTGCTGATTTTTTTTTCAATTGTAATAGCAATTTGAGCAAATGACCACTTAAAGCCATACTTTCATGGGATATAATTTGTTTCTCTCCCTTTCAGAGTGCTACTATTTTAAATATGGATATATTCTCATATTTTCTCTCACACCTGTTTCTTCAAGGACGTTTAAAGAGCACCAATTCCATGTCCTGGCTATTGTAAATAATGCTGCTATGAATATTGGGGTGCATGTGTCTTTTTGAATTATGGTTTTCTCAGGGTATATGCCCAGTAGTGGGATTGCTGGGTCATATGGTAGTTCTATTTTTAGTTTTTTTAATAAGTTTATTTATTTAATTTATTTATTTTTGGCTGCATTGGGTCTTCATTGCTGTGCACAGGCTTTCTCTAGCTGCGGTGAGTGAGGGCTACTCTTTGTTGCGGTGCGCAGTCTTCTCATTGTGGTGACTTCTCTTGTTGAGGAGCACGGGCTCTAGGCACGTGGGCTTCAGTAGTTGTGGCACACGGGCTCAGTAGTTGTGGCTTATAGACTCTAGAGCGCAGGCTCAGTAGCTGTGGTGCATGGGCTTAGTTGCTCCACAGCATGTGGGATCTTCCCAGACCAGGGCTTGAACCTGTGTCCCCTGCATTGGCAGGCAGATTCTCAACAACTGCGCCACCAGGGAAGCCCTATTTTTAGTTTTTTAAGGAACCTCCATACTGTTCTCCATAGTGGCTGTATCAATTTACTTTCCCACCATCAGTGCAGGAGGGTTCCCTTTTCTCCACACCCACTCCAGCATTTATTATTTGTAGATTTTTTGATGATGGCCATTCTGACCAGTGTGAGGTGATACCTCATTGTAGTTTTGATTTGCACTTCTCTAATAATTAGTGATGTTATGCATCTTTTCATGTGTCTACTGGCCATCTGTATGTCTTCTTTGGAGAAATGTCTATTTAGATCTCCTGCCCATTTTTTGATTGGGTTGTTTGTTATTTTAATATTGAGCTGCATGAGCTGTTTGTATATTTTGGAGATTAATCATTTGTCCATTGATTCATTTGAAATAATTTTCTCCCATTCTGAGGGTTGTCTTTTCGTCTTGTTTATAGTTTCCTTTGCTGTGCAAAATCTTTTAAATTTCATTAGGTCCCATTTGTTTATTTTTGTTTTTATTTCTGTTACTCTAGGAGGTGGTCAAGAAGATGTTGCTGCAATTTATGTCAAAGAGTGTTTTTCCTATGTTTTCCTCTAAGAGTTTTATAGTGTCTGGCTTTACATTTAGGTCTTTAATCCATTTTGAGTTTGTTTTTTTGTATGGTGTTCGGGAGTGTTCTAATAAAACAAATATCATTTATCAATGCATATATGTGGAATCTAGAAAAATGGTATAGATGATCTTTTTTGCAAAGCAGAAATAGAGACAGACAAAGAGAACAATGTGTGGATACCAAGGGGGAATGAGAGTGTGGAAGGAATTGGGAGATTGGGATTGACCTATATATACTATTGATACTATGTATAAAATAGATAACTAATGAGAACATACTCTATAGCACAGGGAACTCTACTTAATGTACTATAGTGACCTAAATGGGAAGGGAATGCAAAAAAAGAGAGAATATATGTATATGTATACCTGATTCATTTTGCTGTACAGTAGAAACTAACACAACATTGTAAAGTAACTACATTCCAATAAAAATTAGTTAAAAATAAAATAAAATAAAGAGCACTTATTTATCCTCTTTAAATCAATGTACTTTTGTATGGTACTTGTAATGGCCATTCTCAGCTAATCAAAGAAGAGCAACAAACAGACTTTTTTTGAGTGACTATATCTACAAGCTTCTACAGGAAGTATCAATAATATGTGGAGCACCAAGAAGACCTAGATACTAACACTTCTTCCAATGCTTATACCCTTAAAGGGCAGATAACAACCAATTTATATATTAATTATCCATCCATGCTGCCATACATTCTTTCAACATTAATTGTAAATATTTAAGTGAAGGTTACCAATCTACACTAAGGTGAGGTTAATAAAAATAGCAACTGTAGGATCTGATAAGGTAATTATCTTAGAAGTAGGATCAGAGGACTCAGTAGCTCATTAGATGTGGAACTGAGCAACAATGGTCAAATTAAATTGATGTACAGTTTTCTTTTTTAAATTTATTTTATTTATTTTTTTATTTTTGGCTCTGCTGGGTCTTCATTGCTGTGCATGTGCTTTCTCTAGTTGCAGTGAGTGGGGTCTATTCTTCGCTGTGGTGTGTGGGCTTCTCACTGACTGGCTTCTCTTGTTGTGGAGCACGGGCTCTAAGTGTGCAGTCTTCAGTAGCTGTGACATGCAAGCTCAGTAGTTGTGGCTCATGGGCTCCAGAGTGCAGGCTCAGTAGTTGTGGTGCACAGGCTTAGTTGCTCTGCGGCATGTGGGATCTTCTCAGACCACAGCTCGAGCCTGTGTCCCCTGCATTGGCAGGCAGATTCTTAACCACTGCACCACCAAGGAAGCCCCTGATGTACAGTTTTGAAACTCTGAGCCATAGAGTGCCACCCAGTACTGCCTGAGAGAATAATTAGATGGATGACTGAATATATTTTTGTAAGAAGGTAATATATATTGATTTCTGGAAGTATTAAAATTGAGACACCAGTGAGATCTCCAAACAACAAAAATACAGATCATTACAAGGTATGGCCTACTTCACTCAGACCACAATAATGCCTGAAGTTTGCCTTTAAAAAATACCAGACATTTTCAGGGCTCCACATCTTTTTCTAAGCCTATTTGCACTGACAGATGACCTTTGAGGTCCTTCCTATCAGACAAAGCATGAGGTAGTCTTCAAAGTTTCAGTGACAAATTCCTTGTCTTCTTTTCTTCAAAACCCAGGTCTTCAACTGCATATTTCTGTTTCTAATTTAATCAGTGCATTTTCTTGTTCAGTATTATAATATAGTTACTCTCCACTTCTGCATGTAGTCATGTGGTTGTAGAGAGAACCACTATCTGATTTCTGCTTCCTAAGGGGGTGCATATCAAGTGGACAGTGTGCAATTAAGTACTAAAATAGACAAATTAGCTCTAAGGCTTTCTTGTACATTCCAAATCCTTTCTCTAAAGCTTTATAACATTGGAAATATTCAGAGAGTTATGACTGTCCATTAGACTCTAATCTCCTTGAAGGTAGATGTATTGCCAAATTTATGTTTCTGTTTGTTTGTTTGTTTTTGTTTTGTTTTTGTTTTGCCTTCCAAAGAGATTCATTTACTAGGGATATCAATGAACATATGTTTTAAGAAGGAACAGATAAGAGAGTGCATTAGAAGCATGGAACCACAAATTGACTGTTTTAGACATGTAGAGAGGGACTACAAAAGCATAAGGTATTAATACTTGTTTCATTAATTCATTCAGTACTTATTTTAAAAGATGAATAAAAATCCCAAGCAGGAGAAAAACTCAGGTGAATATACAGAAGTGAGAACTGGAACTAAATATTCAGGAAACATGGACAAGACTCGGTAGAATGTTATGCAGGGTTTGTATTTCACAAAGAGGGGTGATCTTATTGAGAAGCTGAGGGGGATCACTGAAGCTAAGGAGGGAAAAACTGAGGATGTGGGATAGCCAATGCTTCTAAAGTCCATTTGTAAAAGGACACAGAGGACCATATTATTAGGACCCAAACCACATGCTTCCCTGTCAACTAAATTTTCATTTAAATTGCAGTGTAATTTTGACAAAATGGGCACCATCTGAAACTTATTATTTGGCTGTGCAAATTAATAGTTACATGGCACAGAGCAAACATATTGCAGACCCAGTGGCCAGTGGGTATATATATATATATATTTCCAAAATAGAGCTTTCAGAATTCCCAGGGATACTGGCTTTGGAACTCTGAGCATTGCCTAATGGAAGTTTCTGATTGGCTGCCATTCAAGTCATGCCCAAGTCCATGATGTGGCCCTGCATGTTGCATGCTTTATTTTTAATTTATAAATTCTATTTCAAAATCTCAGTAAAACATGACAGGCATGGCTGTTTGCAGACATTATGACACTTTTCAAGCAGTTAAAATCCCTGAGTCTATAGCTGCTGTGCCTTGTTGCAGCACCTAAGGCAACTAATACTCACCCCAAAGTGCTGATGACCCATCCTGCTTTATTCTTTGACTGTGTTGTGTTTGCTCCATTGTATCCCATGAAGATTTACTAAATTGGCATGTGAGTGTGAAAACCTGATGGATAGTTCTTAAACAGTCACATGGGAAATTAATTCATTTATATTGGTTTTCTACTCAAGGAATGATATCATCTTTGGTCTGTTAACAAAGGAAAACAGAGTAGGTATGGTTGACATTCCTACACTGTAGTTGTTAAAAAAAAAATGCCTATTAAGTTATTTGGAAGGTTCAGGAGTAAGCAAAAACACAGGTAGAATCACTCCCTACTTTGTAGCTATGACCTGATCAAGTCACTTGATCACTGTAAGTCTGAGCTTTCTCATCTAAAAGTTGAGCAATGATACCTTTTAGGGTACTTTGACTATCAATGAGATAACTAAAATGTACCTGGGACATGGGAAACCTTCAGTTAATAGTAGCTATTTAACCACCTTATATCCTTAATATTCTGTTCACTGTGTCCTGTCAGACTAACAAAACTAAAATGTGACTAGCTCTCAGGAGTTAGTTAACATCCTTTCAGGACAGGGATACCTGGTCAGACTCACCAATAAAAGTGATGGGGAAGCAGGAGGAGAGCTTGAAATTTTTCCTGGAAAAGTGAGTCACCAGTTTATCTATCCATGGATGTCTGATACCAGAAGAGAGAAAAGCTAAGTAGAATTTGGGAAATACAGTCAAAGAAAGAAAAGGAAACTGGGATAAAACATGTGGATCTGGTAAGGAAATGAGAAGAGCAAAATTGATAGTGAGAGGGGCACCTAAAGTCCAACTCAAATTAGAATTAAGAGACTTCTCTAAGGAAGCTAGACCCCACGGTTCACTGTATGTATTTATAGGGCCCTGTACATGTAGGTCTTTTTTAAAATTATTTTTTTTAATTTAACAACTTTATTGGTGTATAATTGGTTTAAAATGTTGTTAGCTTCTGCTGTATAACAAAGCGAACCAGCTATAATGTATACATATATCCCCATATCCCCTCTCTTTTGCATCTCCCCCCAACTTTCCCAATCCCACCCTTCTAGGTGGTCACAAAGCACTGAGCTGATCTCCCTGTGCTATGCAGCTTCTTCCCACTAGCTATCTATTTTACATTGGGTAGTGTGTACATATCAATACTACTCTCTTACTTCATCCCAGCTTCCCCTTCACCCTCCCCCTCCCCATGTCCATGAGTCCATTCTCTACGTCTGCATCATTACTCCTGTCCTGACCCTAGATTCTTCATATCCATTTTTCTTTTTTCTTTTCTTTTTTTGTTTTAGATTCCATATATATGTGTTAGCATACAGTATTTGATTTTCTCTTTCTGACTTACTTCACTCTGTATGACATATTCTAGGCCCATCCACCTCACTACAAATAACTCAGTTTTGCTTCATTTTATGGCTGAGTGATATTCCATTTTGTATTGTGTGTATATGCCACATATATCCATCTTCTTTACCCATTCACCTGTTGATGGGCACTTAAGTTGCTTCCATGTCCCAGCTATTGTAAATAGTGCTGCAGTGAACATAGTAGTACATGTCTCCTTTTGAATTATGGTTTTCTCAGGGTATATGGCCAGTAGTGGGATTGCTGGGTCACATGGTAGTTCTATTTTTACTTTTTTAAGGACTCACCATATTATTCTGCATAGTGGCTGTATCAATTAACATTCCCACAAACAGTACAGTGGGTTCCCTTTTCTCCACACCTTCTCCAGTATTTATTGTTTGTAGATTTTTTGATAATGGCCAATCTGACCAGTGTGAAGTGATATCTCATTGTAGTTTTGATTTGCATTTCTCTAATGATTAGTGGTGTTGAGCATCCTTTCATATGTTTGTTGGCAATTTGTATATCTTCTTTGGAGAAATACCTATTCATGTCTTCTGCCCATTTTTGTATTGGGTTGTTTGCTTTTTTGATATTGAGCTGCATAAGCTGCTTATATATTTTGGAAATTAATCTGTTGTCAGTTGCTTCACATGCAAATATTTTCCCCCATTCTGAGGGTTGTCTATTTGTATTGTTTATGGTTCCTTTGCTGTGCAAAAGCTTTTAAGTTTCATTAGGTCTCATTTATTTATTTTTGTTTTTATTTCCATTTCTCTAGGAGGTGGGTCAAAAAGGATCTTTCTGTGATTTATTTCAAAGAGTGTTCTTCCTATGTTTTCCTCTAACAGTTTTATAGTGTCTGGCCTTACATTTAGGTCTTTAATCCATTTGGAGTTTATTTTTGTGTATGGTTCTAGGAAGTGTTCTAATTTCATTCTTTTACATGTAGCTGTCCAGTTTACCCAGCACCACTTACTGAAGAGGCTGTCTTTTCTCCATTGTATATTCTTGCCTCCTTTATCAAAGATAAGGTGACCATATGTGCGTGGGTTTATCTCTGGGCTTTCTATCCTCTTCCATTGATCTATATTTCTGTTTTTGTGCCAGTACCATACTGTCTTGATTACTGTAGCTTTCTAGCATAGTCTGAAGTCAGGGAGCCTGATTCCTCAAACTTCGTTTTTCTTTCTCAAAATTGCTTTGGCTATTCGGGGTCTTTTGTGTTTCCATAGAAATTGGGAAATTTTTTGTTATAGTGCTGTGAGAAATGCCATTGGTAGCTTGATAGGGATTGCAATGAATCTGTAGATTTCATTGGGTAGTAGAGTCATTTTTACAATATTGATTCTTCCAATCCAAGAACATGGTATATCTCTCTGTTTGTATCATTTTTAATTTATTTCATTAATATCTTCTAGTTTTCTGCATACAGGTCTTTTATCTCCTTAGATAGGTTTATTCCTAGGTATTTTATTCTTTTTGTTGCAGTGGTAAATGAGAATGTTTCCTTAAATTCTCTTTCAGATATTTCATCATTAGTGTATAGGAATACAGGAGATTTCTCTGCATTAATTTTGTATCCTGCTACTTTACCAAATTCATTGATTAACTCTGGTAGTTTTCTGGTGGCATCTTTAGGATTTTCTATGTCCAGTACCTTGTCATCTGCAAACAGTGACAGTTTTACTTCTTTTCCAATTTGGATTATTTTATTTCTTTTTCTTCTCTGATTTCTGTGGCTAAAACTTCCAAACCTATGTCAAATAACAGTGGAGAGAGTGAGCGACCTGTCTTGCTCCTGATCTTAGTGGAAATGGTTTCAGTTTTTCACCATTGTGAACAATGTCGGCTGTGGGTTTGTCATATATGGCCTTTATTATGTTGAGGTAAGTTCTCTCTATGCCTGCTTTCTGGAGAATTTTTAACATAAATGGGTGTTGAATTTTGTTGAAAGATGTTTCTGATATCTATCAAGATTATCATACCGTTTTCATCCTTCAATTTGTTAATATAGAGTATCACATTGATTGATTTGCGTATATTGAAGAATCCTTGCATTCCTGGAATAAACCCTACTTGATCATGGTGCATGACCCTTTTAATGTGCAGTTCGATTCTGTTTGCTAGTATTTTGTTGACAATTTTTGCATCTATGATCATCAGTGATATTGGCCTGTAGTTTTGTCTTTTTGCGACATCTTTGTCTTGTTTTAGTATCAGGGTGATGGTGGTCTCAGAGAATGAGCTTGGGAGTGTTCCTCCTTCTGCTATATTTTGGAAGAGTTTGAGAAGGATAGGTGTTATCTCTTCTCTAAATGTTTGATAGAATTCACCTGTGAAGCCATCTGGTCCTGGGCTTTTGTTTGTTGGAAGATTTTTGATCATAGTTTCAATTTCAGTGCTTGTGATTGCTGTTTATATTTTCTATTTCTTCCTGGTTCAGTATCAGAAGGTGGTGCTTTTCTGTGATTTCTTCCAGGTTGCTCATTTTATTGGCATGGTTATGTGTAGTAATCTCTGATAATCCTTTGTATCTCTGCAGTGTCAGTTGTTACTTCTCTTTTTCATTTCTAATTCTGTTGATTTTAGTCTTCTCCCTCTTTTTCTTGATGAGTCTGGCTAATGGTTTATCAATTTTGTTTATCTTCTCAAAGAACCAGCTTTTAGTTTTATTGATCTTTGCTATTGTTTCCTTTATATCTTTTGCACTTTTACCTGATCTGATCTTTATGATTTCTTTCCTTCTGCTCACTTCAGTTCTTTTTCTGTTTTTCTTTCTCTAATGCTTTCAGTGTACGTTTGTGTTGTTTTTTTGTGATTTGTCTTGTTTTGTGAGGTAGGATTATATTGCTATAAATTTCCCTCTTAGAACTGCTTTTGTTGCATACCATAGGTTTTGGGCCATCGTGTTTTTATTGTCATTTGTTTCTAGGTATTTTTTGATTTCCTCTTTGATTTCTTCAGAGATCTCTTGTTTATTCAGTAGTGTATTGTTTAGCCTCCATGTGTTTGTATTTTTTACAGTTTTTTTCCTGTAAGTGATATCTAGTCTCATAGTATTATATTTGGAAAAGATACTTGATATGATTTCAATTTTCTTAAATTTACCATGGCTTGATTTGTGACCTAAGATATAATCTATCATGGAGAATGTTCCATGAGCACTTGAGAAGAAAATGTATTCTGTTGTTTTTGGATGGAATGTCCAATACATATCAATTAAGTCCATCTTGTTTAATGCGTCATTTAAAGCTTATGTTTCCTTCTTTATTTTCCTTTTGGATGATCTGTCCATTGGTAAAAGTGGGGTGTTAAAGTCCCCTAATTTTATTGTCTTACTGTCGATTTCCCCTTTTATGGCTATAGCATTTGCCTTATTTATTGATGTGTTCCTATGTTGGGTGCATAAATATTTACAATTGTTATATCTTCTTCTTGGTTTGATCCCTCAATCATTATGTAGTGCCCTTCTTTGTCTCTTGTAGTAGTCTTTATTTTAAAGTCTATTTTGTCTGATATGAGAATTGCCACTCCAGCTTTCGTTTGATTTCCATTTGCATGTAATATCTTTTTCCACCCCCTCAGTTTCAGTCTGTATGTGTCCCTAGGTCTGAAGTGAGTCTCTTGTAGACAACATATATATGGGTCTTGCTTTTGTATCCATTCAGCCAGTCTATGTCTTTTGGTTGGAGCATTTCATTCATTTACATTTAAGGTAATTATCAATATGTATGTTCTTATTACCATTCTCTTAATTGTTTTGGGTTTTTTATTGTAGGTCTTTTCTTTCTCTTTTGCTTCCTGCCTAGAGAAGTTCCTTTAGCATTTGTTGTAAAGCTGGTTTGGTGGTGCTGAATTCTTGTAGCTTTTACTTGTCTGTAAGGTTTTTAATTTCTCCGTTGATTCTGAATGAGATCCTTGCTTGGTAGAATAATCTTATTTGTAGGTTTTTCCCTTTCATTGCTTTAAATATGTCTTGCCACACCCTTCTGGCTTGCAAAGTTTCTGCTGAAAGATCAGCTGTAAACCTTATGGGGGTTCCCTGGTATGTTATGTTTTGCTTTTCCCTTGCTGCTTTTACTATTTTTTGTTTGTATTTAATTTTTGTTATTTTGATTAATATGTATCTTGACATGTTTCTCCTTGGATTTATCCTGTATGGGACTTTCTGTGCTTCCTTGACTTGATTGACTATTTCCTTCCCCATATTCAGGGAGTTTTCAACTATAATCTCTTCAAATATCTTCTCAGTCCCTTTCTTTTCCTCTTCTTCTTCTGCAACTCCTATAATTCAAATATTAGTGAGTTTAATGTTGTCCCAGACGTCTCTGAGACTGTCCTCAAGTCTTTTCATTCTTTTTTCTTTATTTTACTCTGTGGTAGTTATTTCCACTATTTTATTTTCCAGGTCACTTACCTGTTTTTCTGCCTCTGTTATTCTGCTATTGATTCCTTCTAGAAATTTTTAAATTTCATTTATTGTGTTGTTCATCATTATTTTCTTGCTCTTTAGTTCTTCTAGGTCCTTGTTAAATGTTTCTTGTATTTTCTCCAGTCTGTTTCCAAGAGTTTGGATCATCTTTCCTATCATTACTCTGGATTCTTTTTCAGGTAGACTGCCTATTTCCTCTTCATTTGTTTGTTCTGGTGGGTTTTTACCTTGCTCCTTCATCTGCTGCATATTTCTTTGTCTTCTCATTTTGCTTAACTTACTGTGGTTGGGGATCTCCTTTTTGCAGGCTAAAGTTTCATAGTTACCATTGTTTTTGGAGTCTGCCCCCAGTGGGTGAGGTTGGTTCAGTGGCTTGTGTAGGCTTCCTGGTGGAAGGGAGTGTTGCCAGTGTTCTGTTGGTTGGGCTGGATCTTGTCTTTCTGGTGGGCTGGGCCACATCTGGTGTTGTGTTTTGGGGTGTCTGTGAACTTAGTATGATTTTAGGCAGCCTCTCTGCTAATGGGTGGGGTTGTGTTCCTGTCTTACTAATTGTTTGACATGGGTCATCCAGCGCTGGAGCTTGCTGGCCATTGGGTGGAGCTGGATCTTAGTGTTGAGAAGGAGATCTTGGGAGAGTCCTCTCCAATTGATATTATGTCGGGCCAGGAGGTGTCTTGTGGTCCAGTGTCCTGAACTTGGCTCTCCCACCTCAGAGGCTGAGGTCTGACACCAGGCCAGAGTACCAAGACCCTGTCAGCCACACAGAATTCCAGTGTTGAAATATCTTTCTAGGTCCTAAACAAAGCTGCTCCTCCCTGGAGTCCATGTCAGCAAGTGGAAACTTAGATAAGTCTGTGTGTCTGTAAATGCTCCACTTGACCACCTCAATTAATGTTTATTGGAGTATAGTTGATTCACAATGTTGTGTTAATTTCTGCTGTATAACAAATGAATCAATTATACATACACATATATCCATTCTTTTTTATATACTTTCCCATATAGGTAATTATAGAGTATTGATTCGAGTTCCCTGTGTCACACAGTAGGTTATTATTAGTTATTTATTTTATATATAGTAGGGTGCATATGTCAGTGTCAGTCTCCCAATTTATCCCTTTATTGTTCTTAACTGGAAGTCAGAAGCCAGTGGCACTTTTGTATGCATCACCTCATTCCTGTATAAATTTTATGTTCTTTTCCAGTGTCATTTATTGTGTATTATTTTATTCATTTTGCATAGTTAAAAACTGTCTATTTTTATATAGGTAGTATATATTATCCATGTCCTTTGACTTAGCCTGGACTAATGAATATTGATCCTTTACTATATAACCTGTTCAGTTGTCTTTCTATTTCTTGACTTAGTCCTCTGAACTCAGACAGTTTATCCAATTTTGAACTTAGTCAACCCCTCCACTAATACTGGTTTCTTAACAGATGTTTTCTCTATCTTAATATCAAAATTTACATGGATAAATTTGCCTCTAAGAACTGTTTCAGAAGCATAACAAATGTTTTGATATGTCTTCATTTTCTTTCATCTAACAGTATTTTCTGAGCCTTTGTCCCTTTGCTTATTCATGTGTGTTGTTTAAGTTTCACAATTTTGTGTCCCATATTTTCCCTGCTATTTATTTTTTATTTTATTTCTTTTTAGTCAGAATATATATTTTGTAATATTTTTACCATTTCTAATTTATTGAGATTTATTTTATGTCCTAGCATATGGTCTATCCTGGAAAATGTTCCATGAATATATGAAAATATTGGATGTTTTGTTGTTGTGTGGAGTATTTTTTAGATGTCTACTAGTTCTAGTTGGTGTAGAGCATTGTAAAGTCTTCTATTTTCTTGTTGATCTTCTATTGTTCGATATGTTATTGAAAGTGGGGAATTGCATGCTTGAATTATTATTGTTTTCTATATCTCCCTTCATTTTTGTCAGTTTTTGTCTGACATATTTGATTATCTGTTATTAAGTTCATAAATGTATATAACTGTTATGTCTTCCTGATAGACTGAGCATTTTATTTTTATAAAACATTATTCTGACTTCTTTTCAATTCACAAGTCTACTTCATCTGATATTAGCAGAGCCCCTTCATATTTCTTGTGTTTGAATGATGTAACTTTTTCCAAGCATTAATTTAAGTCTATTATATCTTTGAACATAAAATATTTCTTTTGTAGACATCCTTTAATCAGATCATGTTTTGTTAATCTGTCTTTTGATTACTTTTTTTAATACATTCACATTTAATATTGTTATTGAAATAGTTGGATGATATCTGCCATTTTATTCTTTTTTCTATATTTCTCACATCATTTTGTTTCTGTAATTTTCTTATACAATATTCTTTTCCATTAGTGAGTGGTTTCTAATATAGCATTTTAATTTCTTATCTTGTGTTTTCACTGTATCCTTTTAATTTTTTTTTTTTTTTTATCATCAAGCTGTTCAATTCTACTAATGTCTGGCTAATTATTCAATCATTTTCAACACAGCCTTGTGGCATAAATTGCTGTACAGACTAATGCGATCAAATTGGGGATCCTTTGCAGCAGGAACCGTTTCTAATGTCAGTGTTTGGTATTTATTCAGATCCCAGGAGGGCTCCCCTCAGCTAACTTACTCCTTAGTTCTCTCCAGTTAACTAGCCTGCCTAGATTTTAGTCTGTATCTTGAATCTCCTCCCAGTTGTCCATTACCAGAACTTCCGCTGTTTTTATGAGGGCCTTTATGCTCAAACTTCTTCACTCTTTGTTGTAAAGAAAATCAGTTCCTTGGGAAGAGGTTAAGAGCTCTTTGTTTTAAGACTCACAGACATAGAGAACAGACTTGTGGTTGCCAAGGGGGAGGGGGATAGGGGAGGGTTGGACTGGGAGTTTGGAGTTAACAAATACAAACTATTATACATAGGATGGACAAACAAAAAAGTCCTACTGTATAGCACAGAGAACAGTATTCAATATCCTGTGATAAACCATAATGAAAAAGAACATTTGTATATATATATATATATAACTGAATCACTTTGCTGTACATCAGAAATTAACAATATTGTAAATCAAGTATACTTCAAATTTTTTTTTTTTTTTTTTAAGAAAGAGCTGTCTAGGAGGCAGGTTAGCTTTTGGCTTGATCCTTTCTCCTGGCATGAAGATCCTTTTTCCTGTCATGAAACCACTGCCTCCTGCTCTAAGGCAAGGATGATGAAGCCTCCAGTCTTCTCAGTATGCTGTACCCAACAAGGCTTATAATATAAGGTCTCACCCTGGATTTAGCTTCAGCAACAGGAAGCTAGGGCCAAGGTGAGAAATGTTGACATCCTGCTCCTCCAGGAATGAAGTCCTCTGACTGAGAAATGAGCAGAGAAGGAGCCTTGTGTTCTTAGCTAAAGCAACATGGAATAGACTCTCTACTCACTGAGACTGGAGTGGAGAGACAGAAAGTAGTCTTCATTCAAATACCACAAACTTTCACCTTTCTTATCAAATTTTTGCCAATGTTCTTGAATGGCTGTTTATTCTTTGATGGTTTATCCTTCAGACCTTCCTTTCCAGAGACCTTAAATGATAATTTTTGTTAATAGTTTTTAATACATTCAATGGAGAGAGAAAGTCAGTGGAACCCTCAACGCTGTCACACTACAGGTAGACCTCATGTGGCTATATCTTTATAAACTTTAGTTTTTATGCATACAAACAGAAATATTTATAGAATAAATAATATGGTAATTGAGATTTAATTCAAAATATTGTAAGGAAGTGCTTAGAGATATAGATGAAATGAAATAGGTTTAGGAATAATTAACTTGAGTAAAGGATGAGCCAAGTTTATTAAATTTTTCTCTCTCTTTCTCTTCCTCTCTCCCTCCTTTGTTATCCTTTTCTCTCCAAACATGTATATGGTAGGTGTGTGTGTCTGTGCATGTGTGTGTGTATGTGTGCATGCTCAATTTCAGACAGTATCTGGAGGATATGAAAGAAATCTACTCAGTAGCTGCCTCTGGTGTTTGGGGCAGGAGAGTGTAGGAGAGAGAATTAGTTGTTAGGATATACCTTTTTCCTCCTAAAGAAGTTTTAGATGATTCTGAAATATGGCTGTGTTTCCAATTTGAATCTATTAATATAGTGCAGGTTATTATTTTGTAAAGAGCAAAGTTGTTCAAGATCACTCAGTAAGTTAGTGCAGAGTTAAGATTTGGATCCAGACCCTCTAACACCTGACTCCTTAATCCAGAGCTCACTTATATAATGTCACACGGCCATCCTGATTTTAGGCCAAGTTTACTCTGTTTTTCAGATAACTAGAAAAGGGTCCATTAAAAATTATTTGAGAACATGTAGTTATAAAAAAAAAAAAACATTTTGGAGGATTGAAATTAGCATATGTACCTGCTTCATGCAAAGTTGTTACTAAAGATTGACTTTGATTTAAATTACTTTTGGAAGAAGAAATGTGGTTGTGAACAGGGAAACTAAATCATCTTATCAGGATGAACCTACATCATGACATCTACTGATTGTGATCCATATCTGTCTAGGTAATATGTATTTATTTAACTTAGGCCTCCAGGGTAAAATGAATCTTTTTGTAATTTTTCCAATAATGGCAATAATAATGATATATGTGTTCATAAGAAATATAAATGAGTAGGTCATGTATTATAAAATCACAGACTGAACAAAAATGGGATATTTAAAAACTTTAATAAATCTTAAATATTCCATAAAAATCTTCATTTCTCACTGCTCCTTATGCATCATAGCAGTGCTATAATGTTTAACAATGATCTTTCTGGGTTTTTGTTTTTTGGGGTTTTTTTAGACCTCCAATTTGTAGTGTTTGCCAAATTCTGTAGTATAAATACTCTGACTATGATCAAGTTCAACCTACCAATGGTTAACAACTAGCCAACAAAATTCCTGAAAGTTTAACAATCGGGTCTCACAAGCTGGTATGTCAGCCCCAGCATACCTATTGAGCTCACGGCCCAATGGGAACATGTGCGTTTGAAAATTAAACCCAATATAATACTAGGCTTTTAGAGACAGTAGAGACAAGTGGAGGTTTTGAAAATGTCTAATTTTATGTGACAACTTGACAGGGCTATGAGGTGCCCAGGTATCTGGTCAAACATTATTGGGTGTGTCTGTGAAGGTGCTTCTAAAGGAGATTAACATTTTAATTGGTAGACTGAGTAAAGCAGATTGTCTTCTTTAATGTGGGTGGTTCCCCATCCAATCAAAGACCTGAAAAGAACAAAAAGGCTGAGTAAGAAAGAATACGTTCTGCTGGACTGTTTGAGCTGGGATATCAGTCTTTTCCAGCCTTTGCACTTGAAATAAGAAATTGGCTCTTCTTATATCTTGAGCCTCCCAACTTTCAGACAGAAACTTATACCACAAATTCCCATAGCTGTCACTTGTTTTGATTCAGACAAGAACTATACCATAAGTCCTGGGTGTCCAGTTTGCCAAACACAGATAGTGGGACTTCTCAGCCTCCATAATTGTATGAGCCAATTCCCCATAATATCTATCTAACTGCCTATCTATCTTTCTATCTATATCTATCTATCTATCTATCTATCTATCTATCTATCATCTATCTAATCTATCTATCCTACTGGTTCTGTGTCTTTGGAGAACCCTGACTAATATGAACATTTCTACAGGCTTTCCCCCTTACCAACACTGTTTTATTCTTCTGTGTCTAGTCAAATGCTTAAAAATCCTTCAGCACTTAAAGTCTTATTTCTGGCATGAATCCATTTCTGCCACTATCAGCCTATGATAATTCTCCTGTTTTCTGAATTCTTGAGATATTTAATTAAAATAACTACCATTTGCTGAGGGCTGACTAGAATAACATGTAGCAGGCATTCTTGGGATATTTGCATTTATTATTTTGAAACCGTATGAAAATACTGCCTTGACAGGAATAATAGATGCAACAAAGAATCATAAAGTTTGTTACAGTGAATTAAGGACCTTGTAGCATGTAAGAGACAGGACTCAGAAACTCCATTCAAGACCTATCTCACACCAAAGCCCACAGTCTTTCTATGTCATTTCATTATTATACCTCTCTTTGTATAGCACAGGGATCTCTACTCAGTGCTCTGTGGTGACCTGGATGGGAGGGAAATCCAAAGCGGGAGGATGTATGTGTACGTATGGCTGATTCACTTTGCTGTATGGCAGAAACTAACACAGCATTGTAAAGCAACTATACTCCAATAAAAATTAATTTAAAAAAATATATACATACCTCTCTTTTGAATGATGGATCTCAATCCATATGCATCAGCCCTACTCTCCAAAGGATATTAGCACTTTTATTCATATTGTGGGGGAATGGGATAGAATAAAACTAACATAAGGAGAACATCTTAGTCATACACTATACTGGAAACTCTTCTTACATTAGGTCATTGTACTCTCCTAACAAGCCTGGGTGTAGCATTATTATTATTATTATTATTATTATTATTATTATTATTATTATTCCTACTGTACAGATGAGGAAACTGAGGCTCAGATGATTTCCTATAATCATGCACTTCATGTGTGACCAAACAGAAGTTAAAACCCAGTTCTCAAATGGTTTGTGTTCCCTGCACTACTGAATATTCTTTACAGACATTGTAATAAATGACTTCCATTAAAAATCATAGACTTATTCTACAGTATCTTCCCACATGTCACTCCTTCAAGCACTGGGATTCCAGTGATGTTTCCTTACTGGAATTAAGAGAATGAATTGAGCAGGTATTACAAGTATTCTCCACATTACAGCAGAATGATAGATTTCTCTGCAGCTTCTTGATATGAAAGAATAACAAGAGCAGGGATGATTGACAGGTGTCCTTTGCTTCTGCCTTCTCACACCCATATGCCTTCTTCAAGCTCACAGAGTTTCACAGGTGAGAAGCAAAGACTCCTAGATGACATCTCAGGGGAGCTGGTCTAAGCAGAAGGAAGAGTGTGCAGTCACAGATTAAAAATGACTGAGGGGACCTCACCCCAATTGTCACCTTCTTCCTGCACAATTTGTCATAATCTTTAAGGTGCCACCATTGGATGATATTTCTGTAACTCTCAGAAGCCTCTGAGGTAGGATGGGATTTCATTTTCTATATAGTGCAGTGGATGACAAAATGGATATTGGCATGCACTCCACCTTGGACGATCTTCTTCACATATCCTAGCCTCAATCCCTTGTGAAAAATGAACAATAATATCACTTCTCTGTCAGAGATGTCATGAGGGTTAAATAAGATGGTCTTGAGTACTTGAAATGGTGTGTGACACATAATAAGTGCGTTATTACTCTTGTTATTATTATTAACATTTCATTTTAGAGTTGAGAATCTGAAAGGTCCAAGAGAAGGGCTCTTGGTGATAATTTAAATTGGTGTCAATGTCTCTGGTTTATAATCCAGTGACCTCTTCTTAGATATCTTATTACCTGAAATGGCAACTTGGACCAATAAATGAATAAGTTACTTAAGGGAAATACTTTAGTGACTTTTTCAATTTAAATAAGGTTATTTAAGTAAAATTTTGGATAGTTGACTTATTTTTATGGGCAATTATAAGTACATAATAATGAGGTTTATTAATTAGGAGAGAATTACTTTAACATATACTAACATATAGAAAATTTATTTGGTTAAGTCATATGTATGGGGACTATATCTTAAAAGATGTTCTGTATAGTAATGTTTGGGAACATCTCATAAACTATATTTTATTTATAGAAATGGAATGGAATAAATTTATAGAATTAGTTCAATATATCTCTGATGAAGCTATTTGATCAATAAGATACTTGGCAACATAAAAAGAGCAAAGAAAAAATGAGTAGTGCACAGTTTCACTGTGGATATAACAATGAAAAAATTACATGGAATATTCTTTGAGTCATGGGTAAAGGGGCTGCACTGTCTTTACTTTTTAATGTCATTTTGCACATGGCATATGCCTATTCTTCTTTTCATTGGCAAGGGCATAAATAAAAAACAAAGCAAAACGGAAAGAAAAATGACTGTGGACTTACCTCAGTTGGTCCAGACTGTCAGTATCCCTGATTGGATCTGCCCCCTTGAACATCAAGATTATGGAGTGATCATGGCAGCCTGCTGCTTTGATAATTCCCCCTGATAATGGCCTTCATGAAAATTTGTCTACAGAAAGCAGAAAGTTGAAAGAGTCAGTTAAATATATAGATCAAGCCATCTTAAAATTCACTAAGTTATTTACAAGTATTGAAATCTAATTTTTGGCCATTCTATAACCCATCTTCCTTCATTTACTATTGAGGGAAAATAATCACATATTTACATTTCTTTAAGTTATTGAGCACATTACATCATTATTTAGCAATTAAATGAAATTATAGTAATTTTCTTGGTTTGCAATTAAGTTGTTTTAGTACATATTTCTCACTCAGAAAGATCAGAAAATTATTTTCTCATTCCATTTGACTTTTCTTATGAAGTTATGAAAATAAATTAGAGCCAATATTTGCTGGTTTAAAAGAAAATGAAAGAAAGAGAGGATTTGAATGTGTACAAAGTATTTTCTCAAGAATGCAGATACAAGGTTGTATAAAAATATATATTCTTTTCAGATGAAAAAAATTTCGATTTGGCTGAGTGGTCGAAGTTATTTTTTAAATAAGGCCTAGCTGAGTGGCCATTTTAAGTGTATTACAAATATCAGTGAAAACCAATAGCCTCACATTTCTCTCTACAGATATCAGTCATGGCAGTCTTGTCACTGGCAGTAGAGACTCCTTGCCATACTGTTTCTTAAGAGAACGCATTTCATATTTCTTTGTTGTAAATGTGCAAAGGTTCTTCAAAATATTTCCTATTACTCATAAGTAAATGTTGTTTATTATTATCCTTTAAAAATGAAGAGTATTGCTCCAAATACGTATGGGAATAGGGAATGGTTGGATGACTTAAAGTAAGAACTTCACTTTGAGCTGAACCTTCTCCTGGAATTGTCCAGCTACCAAGTTCCAGCACGTGAGTTCAATTAGCATGGCTGAAGAAGGTAGTTCTCACTTCTTCCAAGGTAAACCTGACGTTCTCAAGCTTTTTTCAGGACAAATTCCTAGATGGCAAAATGGCAGCATCGGAATTAATTGGTGGTCATAGACTGAAGAAAAGTGTATACTCCACAGTCCATCTCTTTAACTTCCAACGGCTTAATTTTACCTAGGGAGATGGAAACATTGACTGGGTGATTATCTGGTTACCTTCAAGGCTACACGTTAATTTGAAAAGATTAATGAAGTTAAGCCACCTTGAGAGTGTAAAATACGGCTGCCATTGTTTTCATGATATACCTGTAGGTGTTGTCTCATTGGAAGATTGAGAAAGAGTAACATACAACAATTAATGTATAACACAAATGTGAATTTCAGTGCTATTCTATACCAATCATTCTGAATACTTTAAGAGTTCTGAAAAGGGAACTTTAGAAATATCTAGATAGTCTAGAGGATCTTTGGAGTGGGTAAGAGTTAAGCTCATCGTTTAAGGATGAGGCAAAAGAACAAAGCTGTGAAGTTTCAGGCTCTACCTCAGACACTAGAATATATTAGGTATGAAAATATCTTCTAAGATGCACAATAAAGTTTAGACAAAGGCTATATTATTACTGTTTTTCAAATGAAGTAATTAATGCTCTCAGAGATAAAATCATCTCCTACAAAATAGGGGGGGTTGGACGTATTTCCTCCCTGAGGACTTTCTCTGCCCCCAAACTACCAGCGTTACTTCTGCTGAGACTGGGGTCTTTCCACTTTACAAAAAAATGTAAAATGATCAGTAGCACACCTCCAGCTTTTCTGCTTAGATTAAAATGCAAGTTTATTCTCCTCTAGGGAAAACTAATTTTTCAGAATGCTGACTCTCCTATAGTACTCTTTCACACTCTTCCTGGTCCCTTTCACCATCACTTAGTAATCACTAATCTGCTTTAAATTTCTATATATATGCCTGTTCTGGATATTTATTATAAATAGGAATGTATAATATTTTTGTGTGACTGGCTTCCTTCATCTAGCATAATGTTTTCAAAGTTCATATATGCCATAGTATCAGCACATACTATGTTTAATGCCAAACAATATTTCATTGCATAGATAATGGAACATTGTACACATTTATTTCTCAGTTGATGGACATTTGAGTTGTTTCCAGTTTGGGTTATTATAAATAATAGCACTAAGAAAATCTGTGTAAAAGTTTCGTGTGGACATATGTTTTCATTTAGCTTTCATGTATAGCTAGGAGTGAACTTTTTGGATCACATGGCAACAGTTTGTTAAACATTTAAAGGAACTGTAAAACTGTGTTCCAAAGCAATTGCATCATTTTACATTCCTACCACAAGTGTATAAGTGTTCAAATGTTTCTGCTTCCTTTTCAGCACTTGTTATTGTTTGCCTTTTGTATTATAACCATCCTAGTGGTTGTGAATGGTATCTCTTTCTCCTTGTAGTTTTGCTTTGCACTTTCCTAATGACTAATGATGTTGAGCAAATTTCATGTGCTTATTGGCTACCTGTACATATTCCGTGGAGAAATGTCTATTCAGATCCTTTGCCCATTTAAAAATTATGTTTTTTATTATTGAGTTCTAAGTACTTTTCATATATTCTAAGTACAAGCCTGATATCAGATATATGACATGAAAGTATTTTCTCCAGTTCTATGGGTTGGCTGTTGACTTTCTTTATGGTGTATTTTAAAACAAAAATGTCTTAAATTTTGATGAAATCCAATTTATCTGTTTTCTGTTGTTTCCTGTGCTTTTGGTGTCATGTATAAGAAATCTTTGCTTAATCTAAGGTCACATAGATTTAAGCATTTTTTTTCTTCTAGGAGTTTTATAGGTTTAGCTCTTACAATTATGTCTTTGAACTATTATGAGTTATTTTTTTAAATATGATGTGAATTAAGTATCCAACATCATTCTTTTTCATGTGGATCTCCAGTTGCTCCAACACAATTTTTTAAAAAGACTATTAGTTCCTTAATTTTTGTTGGCACTATTGTCAAAAGTCAATTGAACATAAATATAAGTAGCTTTTTTTTCTGGATTATTAGTATGATTTCATTAATGTATGTGTCTATCCTTATATCAGTACTATTATTTCTTTTGTATATTTCTTTTGTATATTTCTTTTGTGTATTATTTCTTTTGTATATTTCTTTTGTATTTTGTATTGTAGCTTTGTATTAAGATTTTGCATGGGGAAATGTGAGTCCTCCAATTTAGTCTTTCTTTATCAAGATTGTTGTGGCTATTTTGGGGACTTTTCTTTCCATATGGATTTTAAGATCACATTGTAAATATTTAGAAAAAAGACAGCTGGGATTTTATAGAGTTTATACTAACTCTATAGATAAATCTTAGGAGTACTGACATGCTGGCAATATTAAGTCTTCTAATTCATGAACACAGAATTTCTTTCCAGTTATTTAGGTCTATAATTTTTAATGATATTTTGTAAGTTTTAGTGTTCAAAGTTTGAGCCTCTTTTGTTAATTTTTTAATGCTATTATCAATAGAATTCTTTTCTTAATTTCATTTTCATATTGTTCATTTGCAGTGCATAAAAATGTGTTGACTTTTATGTTGATATTTTACCTTGCAACTTTGCTGAGCTTGTTCATTAGCCTGAAAAATTTTCAAGTGAATGTCCTACAATTTTCTATATGCAAGAATGTCATTTCACATGAAGATAGATTTATATTTCCTTTTCCTATTTGAATGCTTTTTATTTCATTTTCTTGTCTAATTGCCCTTGCTAGAACTTCCAGTACTACGTTGAATAGAAGTGGCAGAAGTAATATCTTACCATTGCTTCTGATCTTATAGGAACAATTTCATTCTCTCACAATTAAGTATGGGCTTTTTGTTTTATTTTGTTTTGTTTTCTTTTGGTAGATGACTGTTATCAGGTTGAGGAATCACCTTTTATTTCAAGTTTTTTGAGTGTTTTTTTCATGAGAGTATGTTGGATTTTGGAAACTGCAACCAAATTAAACTCTCACATTGTTTTTTTTAATTAACCTTGGAATGTCTCTATTTTTTCCCAAACTGTCACAGTGGAAAACCCATATGAAGGCTCTCTAGTCAACAGTTCCAACTGAACCCTTTCTAGCCATCCTCAACAAAGTGCCAGATCCATGAGTGCAACCATCTTAGCTCCATCAGATGAGCCAATCCACTAGCTGAAAATTACCATGGTTACCATGTGGAATAGAAGAATGTTCAGGTGAATCATGTAATGACTAATCTTTTTTCTTAGTCCATTGGGGCTGCTATTACAAAAATACCATAAACTGGGTCACTTATAAACAACAGAAATTTATTTCTCACAGTTCTGGAGGCTGGAGAGTCCATGATCAAGCTACCTGTGGTTTCAGTGTCTGGTGAGAGTCCACTTTCTGGTTCATAGGTGATGCATTTTTACTCTGTCCTCACAGGTAAAACAGGTGAAAGATATCTTTTATGAGAGCACTAATCCTATTCAAGAGAGGAATGCCCTCATGATCTCATCACCTTCAATGTTCCCACCTCCTAATGCCATCACCTTGTGCAATAGGTTTTCCACATATGGATTTTGGAGGGATACATTCAATCTATATTATTTGTCCTCTGAAGAGGAAGAAAAAGCTGAATGGTATCATGTTGAGGGCATGTTGGCTCTCAAACATTCTGACGTATATTCTTCTATTATCTACCTGTCTGTCTGTCTATTTATCTATCATCTATATCTATCTATCTATCTATCTATCATCTATCTATCTGTAATCTAGCTATTTATCTATCTAGCTCTTTCTTTTTTCTCTTTACCTTACTCTCTATGCTAGTCAGGATTCACCAAAAGAATTTTAGAGCTCAGCAATGGATTATCCACAAATTGCAAACTCTGGCCTTGTCTATCCTAGGTATTTGCTTATTGGGGAGATAATAATGAATAAGATATAATACTCCATCGAAGTGTTAATAACTTGGCAACTGTTTAATCAATCACTATGCAAGTGTTCTGAATTGGGAAGCGAAAGGCCATTACTCTCAGGGAGCAAAGCCTTTACATTCACACTTTCTTACAGTTCTAAATCAAGTTTGACTTATTTATAAATAAACAGTTAAGAGTAAGGTCATCCCTATAATGGCATAGATATCATTTTTCATATTTTAATAAATTTAACATCGCTTTTTCTCTAGATAACATTTAATTGCACTTATTTATATCTCACAAGTGAGTGTTTATTAGAGCACTGTCTCAGCAAGACCTCTGGAAGCTGTTGGACATACGATCTAACTCTTTGGTAGAAAAAGAAGGTCCCCAGTCCTCCCTTGTATATATCTGCAGAATAAATAAAGGTCAGAGATAACACCAAGATGAATGGGCATTTTTCTGCTCTTAGGTAAGGAGGAAATAAAGTAAATCTTTTCCTTTATTTTGTATTTATTTATTATTCATTTATTTATTTATTTTTATTTTAACTAGAGAGGACTCAGGGATGTACCTTGCTTGAGAGCAGAAGAAATAAGTGTTCATTACTGAATCTCCACTGGGAATCAAAAGTGCATGTTTTCTGTAGCATTTCATAAACTATCTCCTGGCAACCAAGAATGGTGGTTTGTGAAAAGTGGGTTAACACGGCAGCTGCAGTTGGGTTAGGGAACACTCAACTCTAACCCCAAGAGATAGTAATAGCAATTGTTCATGCACATGTCATGTATCCAGGTATATTATAGAGAATTTTTCTCATGATCAAACAAGAAGTAAAGTATTACAATGTCTGAGCACACCTATTGAAAACTGAACACACCTTGAAACATTTAGAAACATGAAGGTCCAAAATCTGTTGAAAATGGTGACTTTCCTGTACAATGGTGTTCTGTGGGGAAGTTTAATTATGTTTCTAAGAAATTTTTATAACTGCAATGAATGTTGCTTTTGAAATCCATAATGGTGATTTGATATAGAGCAATCAAAATCATAAAATTTCATACTGAATGCTCTCTTTGCAATATAGACTTTCCTCGTTTGAATAGGCCCTTTGTATGCCAACGAGGGAGAGGGTTTTTGGTTTCACTGTCCATGGACTGAGAAACATGACACATTAGAAGTAGCCTGAGCCCATAAGTCAGCTTAGTGATTTGCCCAAGGTCACACAGCTTGTCAGCATGACCAATTTGAACTCTTGGTTCTTGATCCCAGACCAGTGATCTTTTGTCATAAAACTCAAGTAAGTCACCTTTTTTAGATGAATAAATTTGCTTCCCTTAAGGGAGATATTTTTCTCTAAGGTGACTTCTCATACATATCTTACAGACTTCCCATTATACAGATGAGAAAACTCTAACCAAAAAATGTCAGACAGCTTGCCCAAAATCAAACATCTAACATAGGCAGAGCCGATGCAAAATCTTTGGATGCCATGTTTTGCTGCCTTTCAAAATATTAGGCAAGATTGTCTATTATTAGAGCTGAAGTATTTAGTCCATAAATAATTAAGCCAAACAGAAGTTAGCATTCTTGCTAAAAAATGTGATATATGCAGGATCTGTTAGGGTTTGTATCTTTTGAATCATTTTGCCAATCCATTTGCTGTCTTTGAGAATATAAATTTTAAAGAAAATATATAAGAAGGCCCATTTAATTATGTCCATGTAATTAGCCCATTTATATCTTTTGTTTGCATTCTTTGCTTTTTACTGCGAGGATATTATCAATATTTAAATTTTATTATGCAAACTCCGCACACTCATGCTAAATTCCAATTGGCAAGTATATGTTTCTGATCACAATCTTGGCAAAGTCACTGACTCATGGAATATCTGGAGTCCAGTTTTCTTTGCTTAGCCCACTAATACAATTTACAGTGTTTTGAAAGGTAGCCTATTAGCTGTTCGTCTAAGTAATTGACACAGCTAAGGTTCAGATGAGCCTCTACATTTTCTTCTTTCACAAACCATTAGGCAAAGCAATTTTATTTCATTTTCTTGCTAACTTATTCTTCAAGTTGCTGATTCCCTTAGCAACTGGATTTAGAAGACAAAGGTGAATATGGGCTGGTATTTATTTTATAAAGCTCAAACTCAGCCTTCAATTTAATTCTTCAATGTTAAATGTGTTGTCTACACTTTTGAGAAAAAGGACTTAAGACAATATTTCCTATTTTGAATCTCAGTGTGTTCAAATTATGTATAACCAATGCTTGAGATGATCATTATGGTGAAGTTTATTTCTGTTGTTTCCTCCAATCCATTTCAATACAATGACAAACTTTTTATTTTTTATGACATAAAATCAATGTATTTTATTAAGGATGCTACTTTGTGAAGAGTAATAGATTTCAGATACAGTATTTTCATACTTTGGGTTTTGACTGTGTGATTGGCCTATCAAGATCCATGTGAAAATTGTCAACTCTGTAATGCAAATTAGTGTCAGAACAGGGCCTAGGGTCTAAGAGAAATTTATAAGAGGAGTTGAAAGAAATATCATATCCATTCCATTATACTGCAGGTTTGTTTGTTTTAGGTAATTTAGGATTTTTGGTGAACTGAAAGTGTTGTTGATTTTGTTTTTCAATGTTAAACAATCAAAAGGAGATAGAAAATGCATTTGAATCAATTAAGCGTATTTGTTGATTATATAACACACTTGAATACTTGAACTTCTTCAACTTTGATAATTAACTGACTCATATTAAGAATGGGTCATTTCATTATTTCACACTGGAAGAAATTCCAATCAGGAAGATTCTGTGATTTATTCAAGGACACACAGCTTTTTAAGTGTAAACAATTCAAACGCAAAATTCTTAACCCCTATGAGTTCATGTAATTAAAATCATGGGTAGTGAAATATAATGTGGATATTCAAACATGGGCTGATTAAATAACTGTGTATTTATGTATAGTTTTTCCCTTTCTCTGTTTGCAAATGCAGAATCCAAATAATGTTTGTTGAAAGGAGTTTTTTTTTTTTACTCTCATTTGATTCCATTGGTTTGGGATTTAGAAAAGATATTAGTAGATTCTTAGAACCTAGGCTTGCTAAGAAACCAACTATTCTATTTCGTTTGATTGCCATTCTTTTGAATTTCCTCCTGTATTGATGTTATCCTCATATTCATTTTTGGCATTTGTTTCTTTCTCAATACTTTTTATCTTGAGTATTCCCTTATCTCTCTATCTTCTCCTTCCCTGTCTTCTTGGTCACTTCCTGTTTTACCTGTCTGCAATGAACATTTTCCTATGACATTCTCTTTGAAAAAATTCTTGCTTCTACTCCACATTTATTCTTGGCGATTTTAACTCTTCTTACTTCATAGATAACCCATGTTCTTATGGTTTTTAAATGTCTATTTGTCTCCATCAGTCATTTCCTCATGTACTTATATTTTTCTCATGGATTTACTGACATCATCAAAATATTCTTCTAAAAATCTCATCCACTTTAAACATGTTCCTCCTCTCATGCTCCCCACCTTGACTGACGTTATAAGTACCATTTCAATAAGTTAGGTGAGAAAAGTTAGAGATAATTTTTACTTTTCCTTCTGTTGGGGACACCCTTTTTTTTTTTCTTTCTTTCTTTCTTTCTTTTTTTTACCTAGGCCTGTTGTTTTCTGCTCTATAGATTCTGATTGCTGTGCCCATGTACCTTCAATACTCTCCCTGTCTTGCACTCTCTTGCTAATGCCTTCTTCTTCCTTCCTCTTTTATTGACCCTGCTTTTGAAACATCCATCCTTGACTTAATCCCATTGCCTGGTCTTTAATCAATTGTTTCTAAACTTAAGTTTCTGTGTATGGGTATGTAGATGGAAAAAACATATGAACTGAAACCTCTGTTTCTTGGGTTGCCTGAAAATCCTACAAATAAAAGAGTGTTCTCAAGTTTTCAGTAATGATGATTTTTAAGCCTTCACCATGCAGCTCAACTTCTTTGATACCTCTTGTTCTTGGCAGATGACTCTAGATTTCTATTCCTGAGACAACAGATAACTTCAAACAGAAGCTACCCAGCTTGGTGACTGTGTCACTACAGATTTACCTATAAGCCTATTCAACACTGACTCTTCCACTCGTTAAATGTCTTCCTTTGCCCCTTAAATATTCACATACCCAGATTTCAAGCACACAATAGGCTTCATGAAAATTAACACAGATTTCTACCTAGATTTTCCTAAATTCAGGTCTGTCCCTTTCCAAAAGGTCTCTGAATTATTTTGATGAATCTGAATAAAGAAACATATAATAAAATCCCGCCTTACAAACTAACCTCTATAATTCTGTCCTACTGGATACTGAACACATTTTTTAAAGCATTTTAAAAGAATTTTTAAAAATTGAAAAGAAGGGTTCATTACAGCAAGTCCTGTTTGTCACTGTTTACTCTTTTTTCAAGGTACTTCCATCAAAAAGCAGGGTTCAGGAGCTTCCCTGGTGGCGCAGTGGTTGAGAGTCCGCCTGCCGATGCAGGGGACATGGGTTCGTGCCCCGGTCCGGGAAGATCCCACATGCCACGGAGCAGCTGGGCCCGTGAGCCATGGTCGCTGAGACTGTGTGTCTGGAGCCTGTGCTCCACAACGGGAGAGGCCACAACAGTGAGAGGCCCGCGTACACTGCAGAAAAAAAAAAAAAAAGCAGGGTTCAGTTTTCATTGATATTTTACTGCTCTTGAGTGGGAAGATTACAAAGCAGTGGTACAACTTCTTCTTGTTCAGGAAAAATATTTTGTAATATGTAGAAAGTATTTTTAAGGCTAGATTTTATTGACCAATTATTTTTACAAAACTAGATTCAATGTTTAAACATAACCTATTCAGAAGGGCAAAGTTTACCACTTTTCAGGATATAAGTATGTCAATATATTTTTACAAAATTTGTATACACAAACTGACATACTCTATCCTTTCTTCATCATCAAAGGTAAAATAATAAAAGATAAATTTAAGACATATACCATTACTGCTGCAAATATAACCCTCATGCTGCTTCCAGAGAAATCATACTAAAACACAAATCTGATTAAGCCATTTTATGCTTAGAACTCTTTTATGTCTCCCATAAACCTCAGAATTAATTCAAATTCTTCAGAATGACTTACTGAGTTTTTTAACCAAGTCTTTGCTTAATTGTCAATACCCCTTTCCATGCCAAACTCTTGTAGTAATGTGTCACAGTACAGAAATATTCTGTGCCTTTTGGTCTGCATATTTTTAGTTCTTTTACAATGAAGGAAAGTCACATCTTTTCTCCAATAGTTTCACAATTTTTTAAGTGAATGAATGAATAATGCATTAGCTTTCTAAACTATCCCTCACATTCCCTCATTTCACCATCAAAAGAATGATTTCTTAAGCTATACTACATTAACCAACCTTCTCTTTGAAAAGTATACACTAGATTGTCATTACCTAAAGAACTAAGTACAAAGTTACTGGCACTCCAATCAAAACTTCCACAGTATAGTTTCAAATTGCCTTACCTGTCTTAGCTTATATATTTCTATGATCCATGAATTCATTCCAAAGAAGCTGAACTACTCACCATTTCCCTGAGCACTTTTTCATCTCTGTTGTTGGTGTATGTTAAAATGTTAAAATTATTTTTTTAACATCTTTATTGGAGTATAATTGCTTTACAATGGTGTGTTCGTTCCTGTTTTATAGCAAAGTAAATCAGCTATACATATACATATATCCCCATATCTCCTCCCTCTTACATATTCCAACTAACCTCCCTATCCTACCCCTCTAGTTGGTCACAAAGCACTAAGCTAATCTCCCTGTGCTATGCAGCTGCTTCCCACTAGCTATCTATTTTACCTTTGGTAGTATATATAAGTCCATGCCACTAAGGAAACAAAAGACCTATATGCAGAAAACTATAAGACACAGATGAAAAAAATTAAAGATGATACAAACAGAGGAGAGCTATACCATGTTCTTAGATGGGAAGAATCAACATTGTGAAAATGACTATACTACCCAAAGCAATCTACAGATTCAATGCAATCCCTATCAAACTACCAATGTCATTTTCAACAGAACTAGAACAAAAATTTTCACAATTTGTATGGAAACACAAAAGACCTGGAATAGCCAAAGCAATCTTGAGAAAGAAAAACAGAGCTGGAGGAATCAGACTCCTGGACTTCAGACTATACTACAAAGCTACAGTAATGAAGACAGTATGGTACTGGCACAAAAAGAGAAATGTAGATCAATGGACAGGATAAAAAGCCCAGAAATAAACCCACGCACATATGGTCACCTTATTTTTGATAAGGAGGCAAGAATATACAATGGAGAAAAGACAGCCTCTTCAATAAGTGGTGCTGGGAAAACTTGACAGCTACATGTAAAAGAATGAAATTAGAACACTCCCTAACACCATACACAAAAATAAACTGAAAATGGATTAAAGACCTAAATGTAAGGCCAGACACTATAAAACTCTTAGAGGAGAACATAGACAGAACACTCTATGAAATAAATCACAGCAAGATCCTTTTTGACCCACCTCCTGGAGAAATGGACATAAAAACAAAAATAAACAAATGTACCTAATGAAACTGAAAAGGTTTTGCACAGCAAAGGAAACCATAAACAAGATAAAAAGACAACCCTCAGAATGGGAGAAAATATTTGCAAATGAAGCAACTGAGAAAGGATTAGTCTCCAAAATTTACAAGCAGCTCATGCAACTCAATGTCAAAAAAACAAACAACCCAATCCAAAAATGGGCAGAAGACCTAGATAGACATTTCTCCAAAGAAGATATACAGACTGCCAACAAACACATGAAAGGATGCTCAACATCATTAATCATTAGAGAAATGCAAATCAAAACTACAATGAGGTATCACCTCACACTGGTCAGAATGGCCATCATCAAAAAATCTAGAAACAATAGGGACTTCCCTGGTGGCGCAGTGGTTGAGAGTCTGCCTGCTGTTGCAGGGGACATGGGTTTGTGCCCCGGTCTGGGAGAATCCCACATGCCACGGAGTGGCTGGACCCGTGAGCCATGGCTGCTGAGCCTGTGTGTCTTGAGCCTGTGCTGCACAACAGGAGAGGACACAACAGTGAGAGACATGTGTACCACACACACACACAAAAAAATCTAGAAACAATAAATGCTGGAGAGAAATAGAACTACCATATGACCCAGCAATCCCACTACTGGCCATATACCCTGAGAAAACCATAATTTAAAAAGAGTCATGTACCACAATGTTCATTGCAGCACTATTTACAATAGCCAGGACATGGAAGCAACTGAAGTGTCCATCAGCAGATGAATGGATAAAGAAGATACGGCACATTTATACAATGGAATATTACTCAGTCATGAAAAGAAATGAAATTGAGTTATTTGTAGTGAGGTGGATGGACCTAGAGTCTGTCATACAGAATGAAGTAAGTCAGAAAGAGAAAAACAAATACCGTATGCTAACACATATATACGGAATCTAAAAAAATTGATATGAAGAACCTAGGGGCAGGACAGGAGTAAAGACCCAGACATAGAGAATGGACTTGAGGACACGGGGAGAGGGAAGGGTAAACTGGGACAATATTAGCACCATTTAAATGTCATTCATTTTTCAAGTTGCATCTAAAATGTTACCTGCTTCCCAAAATGGCAAGCCTTCTGTGATCCATCAGAGGCATAGAGATAATGCCTATTTTTGTTTTAATTACATTCTATTATAGATATTTGTTTTCATACTAATCTTTCTATGTTTAATCTCTTTAAAAGATCTAGACTTATTACTGCAAATTCTTTTTATGGGAGAGTGACTAATACACATTCATTCTTCACTAAATGTGGGAGACAGAAAGAGAGAGACAGAGAGACAGAAAGACAGAGCGATAGAGAGAAATTAAGTCTACAAAAACAGAATAATAAATATCTCCAGGAAGCTTCATAGCCCAAAATTCATTGAATTTTTTATTAAGAAGATGCTTTCATTAATTAATTTAAATTTCACAAGAATCCTGCCATTTTTTTCTTCATGTAAAATCAATGTATGAGGATTTACAAAATGTTTCACAGTAGCCCTTTTTTTTTTTTTGGTTGAGAATATTTTTACGTAAATATGGCTCTGAAATGTTTTCCCTCTCAACTCTTCTGACACAAAATGTGTGGGTTTTCCTCACACCATCCAATTCTCTAACTCTTCAGATACCAACTAGGGTGTCCTACGATCTAATTCAATTGTGATACTAACTGCCCAGAGTTAGTGGAGCCCCCATAGGCTAAGAGTTTATCCCAAAGATTGTTCCTACTCTAATGCCAACCATAATCCCCAGCTACCTGTATTTCTGACTGACTGGCTATAAAGTATATAATATGACAATGGTTTAAACTCTCATTGTAAGGTCGGATCTTAACAAACGGCACTGAGAAACAAAGGAAAGCTTCAAGTGAGCTTTATTAGGGAGCGCTCCCGGGCGAGGTTCACTGGTCCGAGAGAAAGGGGCCAGAGAAGTCGCGTCCAGTGCTGGATGAGGGGGATTTTTATTGGGGTAAAAGCAGAAGGCGGCTTGCAAGGGGAGGGGGTGGTTTGCTATACAGGGTAATTCCTTATTTGGTGAGGATACAGCAGGGCCAGGTGTTGGTTGGTCTGTTGTGGTGCGTAAGCCCATTTTCCCTTCTGTCAGCCCCATTGTTTTCTGGGCAGGAAGTTAGAGTCTCTTGTTGATTCCCAGAACAGGTGAGGTCGTTATGTCCCAATGCCTCTCCTACCTCATACTGGTCGATGTTTTCTCTTACCCCCCGGGCCTCCTTTCACCCGAGCCAACGGACCTTACCCTTATGATTTAAACTTTAATCATATTTTCCTATTTCAACTCATGTTTTGTCATCCAAATCAATTTCTAAAATCTCAATTGTGAACAGCTATGATAGCAATAGTAAAGGCTGCTTTGTGTAGCTCTTGTGATGGCTTATCTACTATGAGAGTTAAGTCCTGGCTCTACTGCCATCGATTAAAACCGTGATGACTCCACTCCCTCAGACCCCTTACACTAAGTGAAAACAGGACAGCACAGGACAAGAGGAAGGGGAAAGGAGAGTATCCATGTCTGTTTTACTTATGGGTTTATTCCTGCCGAGAGATCACAAGGCAAAGAGAGAAGAAGTTGTGCTTTCAGTAAGCTCAAGGGTCTTTTTTCTTTCTATTTTTCTCTTTGTGAAATGAATTGTTTCTGTATATGCTTTATACTATAGAGGTCCCTGTGTTCAGAAAACAACAAAGCTCTTTGTTATGCAAAAGTATTGACCAATTATGTTCACAAGCTGTTGCCAGCTTCTCACAAATTGACACAAATAAAGAATGTGGGATTCCTTTAAAGTTCTACAGGAACTCAAATGAACACATTCATAGATAATTTGAATGTGCAAATTTCAAGTGTTTCCAAAATAAACTCTTCTCAAATTTAACTTCCTCCCGCACGGAAACAATTCTTATTTGTTTCACTAACATATTACATATACATGTAAAATCTGCTAAATAGGAAAGTTATGCTTTTTCCCAAATTAATATTTTCTCCATAAAATGTAACATTTCCAGAAGTGCCCCACTTACATGAAACATAAATGAGTGTTAAGTAGCTGATGTTTTTCAGAGGAAGCATTACATTGAGGAGAGAGCCACACTTAAACGAATGCCCATTCCTGTAGGTAGCTGTGTGACTTGGTTAATCACTGTTCCTCTTTATCTGGACTTCAGTTTGCTCATCTAGAAAATCAGGGTGACTTAGCTACATCAAGCCATCTTTCCAACCGTAAACGCTGTAGTCCTAATAATAGAGGGAAGGCCAGAATTCTAGGTAGGTACACTGAAGGATAAGCGTAGGCAGGCACCTGAGGTCAGCAGAGGAACAATGTTCAAAACTCAAGCAAAGAGGGCTGTCACCCACTAGCAATGAAGCTGTGTAGCAAAGTTGCTGTTTTGTCAGATCCTACCCTGGGAACAGTAGTAGGGAGTATACTGGATCAAAAATCCTAACCCATGTTCTAGCTATGTATTCGTCAACAATACACTTAATATCTCAAAATCTCAAATTTATCATCTAAAACTTGTATACTATCCTTGCATGAAGGAAAAGTAAATGATAACATATTATTAGTGATGGAAAATGAGGGCCTTATTTATTGTATAAGAAATGATTTTTAGGAAAGGACAAGGGTCTGGTCTTCCTTATTTTTAGCTCACTGCATTCGATGTAAAAATACCTCAATTTTCAAAGAACATTTTTGGTTATCTCTAGTTTGGAATTTGAAACGTTGAAAGTCATCTCAGACTTTCTCCTTAAGGAAGACTTAACAAATGTAGTTAGCATGGACATTTGAATTTTATGTAAATGTCCAGGAGCAGAGCAGGACTATAGCACACTTTAAAGAAGTGAGCAAATTGAATCTCATAAATAAATGAAAGCTCCAAGATCCAATATTTCCTGCTTTTTTGCAGGAAGAGAATTATCCTTGACATTAAAGAGAGAGATCATCCTCTGACAAAAAATATGATTACTTTTTAGACTAAATAAAAGCTAAGTGTTTCTAATTAAAAGTTAAATAAGGGAGAAATAAAAGCTTGGCTTTTAAAATCTCACTTTTCCTGTTTGTGTTTCATTTTGTCAGCTAGGGCAATTATAACATCACCTCATCTTCGGCAGCGTGTCAGGTAACACTCCATATGTTATTAAACACTGACAATGAACTTGAAGAAAGCAAAAGATTGGCTCATTAAGTAACAGAAACTTTGTGTATGATCAATAATTGGTTAATTCAAGAGAGTACTTAAAAATCATGCACACAATTGGTATCAATCACTCCCTTTTTAATCCCCTCCATTTACAGGCTGCCCCAGCTGCCTCACTCTGCTCTTCCTGTCTCTCTACAAGATGCTGCAAACATCTGTTTCTGTGTCCATCAATCTCAACCTGCCCCTGTCTCTCTTTTCGCTTGTTTTCACATCACTCCATCAGGCTGGTTTCAGTGTCACAAATTACCTTAAGTGCAGTTTTTTGTAATATTTTGTCATTTCAGAGGTTGTGGTGCATGAGTACTGTCCACACTTGTCATCCTACTGATGGTTTAAATATCAAATTGCATCCAGAGGTACCAGAATGGGGCTGGAGGGAAGTGCGTGTGGTGCATACATTCCAAAAGGGCTTAGCTGGTGAAGACTTCCTCTAATTGCAAAGCAGCTTAGTGTGTCATTCAAGTAAGAATAACATGATGTCTCTGAAAAGGAAGGCAGATTTAATGCCCTGTAATTCTCTCTCCATTCTGAGGATGTTAAATTCCTTAGATTCTTTTGAATCCAAAAGGAGGCATTAGGAGGACAAAGCATCCCTACTAATAAAGCCTTCCAAATTTAGACATCCATTTTTGAGCTGTTCAATCTTGCTTTCCCAACCAATTAAGTTTTAATCAAAAGAGATGATGATTTTACAGCAACTTCCCACTTTGCATTACAGGCCAAGGGAATCACCTTAACTTCTTTGTCCATTCCACTTTTTGTTATGTTTGTAAATTCTTATATTAAAGGATTGTTTGGTATAGGAAGTAGCTGCCATGGACACATTAAGTAACTTATTCCTCTAAGTGGCATTTGTATAAATTTATATCTAGGAAATCAGTCACTTAAAAGGATAATAATTTAAAAAAGTGGTAAAGTGAATTGTTCTTTACAGGTAAGTTTCCTGGAGTGTAAGTCAGAGACACCTTTTAGATGATTCCAACAGCAACATCAGGACCAAATTTTTCTTCTTCATAAATAGGCAGTGAGTTATTCATTTATTCCAGAAATAGGACTGTTACCAGTTATTATAAATGGACTAAAGAACCCCTAAAGTAAAAGTTATTTTTATAGTTTCAGGGAATGTAGGTTGCCATGGAAACCCCACACTTCATTTGCATCATCCTGTTACCATTTTCAGTTCCAGGACCAAAGAGCAGTGGCCCTACTTACTTTAGTGTAGCTATTTATGTATTTAATTCTGTATAGGATGGCCTTTTCAGCTTTCATATGTGTTTATCAAAGATTTTATTTTCATTATCATTGAGGTGACCAAAGCATTGAATCATTCACATGTAGGCTAAGTTTTGACCCACATAAAGCTTAAATTATCAATTTAATAAATTTATTAAGCAACAAAATTATTTTTTCTATTAGAAGAAGCCTACCATGTTAAGTCATAAAAAAGAATAAATTGAAGTTTTGGAGTTAATAATAACTCAGGCAGCTCTACAAAGCCTCTAGCCTCTGATTGCTGTTCTAAATTGTATGCAATATGTGTACACCTGTAATTAGACATATGTGAGTAAATGTATATTTAAAAATTAGCACATGCCAACTTCCCTACTGTGGAGAAACAAAGACCAAAATTTTCTTTTTATTTAGTTCTTTGACATAAATATGAATATATTTGATTACAAAGATGATTGAGTAACAGAAGGAATAAGAGATTTATGAAATTAGAGGACTGAGATATTAAGATATTAAGGCATCTTGAACACTGAGACACACTGAAAATCTGGATGCAGGCGAACCACAAGCCTTTGAAAGTAGATACAGTATGTTAAAGCGATCTGTTTGATTTCAGTCTAAGACACTATTCTGTGACCTAAGTTGATGGGACTAATATTACAAACTGGCTTAAGCGTTGCCTTCTCCAACCATATCTCAGTATTCATTTCTGTGCTATAGGGACTACAGAGAAAGAAATACATAGCCCTACATTCTGTTGTATCTAAATGCTATGGATTCTACTATGCAGACTTAGAAGATTTAAAAGGTGAAGCGAGAAGCTTGGCTTGGTGCCACAAATGGGGTTACTAGATCTAGGGCACAGATTGCTTTTTCTGGGTCAGCTATGGTAGAATTTCTACCTGTGGTGCCCTCACGTCATATATATCCAGAGTCAGTGATGGGAGGCATGATTACAAGCACTGTCCCAAAATGTTGAGAGCATTTTTTGCCAACCACGCTGTTCTTGGCTAAGTAATACCCAATCTTGATTCCATGACTCTTTAGAGATTCTATAAGCTGCAAAATACCCTAAAATAAATCTCTTTATTTCATACAATGACACTTTTTCTCATTTACAACTAAAACTTTGTATCAGTGTAATTACCCTACTAAACTGATAGTTTGCGAGTGCTCAATTTGTCCTTAATGAACAAGAAAAGATGATTTCAGAGCTACCTGAGAAACTTTTCAAATGGCTGTTCTTCATTGCCTTACCAAACTTCATTCTAACATTCTATTATACCACCTGGCATACCAGAGCTTCCACTGATGTGACCGTCTACATAGATTAAAAAGGGTGAACTGTTGATTCCAATATGCCAACATAATTCAGAGCCACTGACCTAAATCAGTCATCCAAATCTGTCTCACATTAAACTTTCGTCAGAGCTTGAGCTTGTGAAACATATGGAGCCCCAGGTATACCCCTGACCTATTGAAACAGATTCTCTGAGGTACAGACTAGGAATCTGTGTACTGAATAAACTCCTCAGGTGACTGTAACACTGCCAGCTGGGGACTTTCCCAAGCCCCAGTGTTTGGAAGCCATTTACATAAAAAATAAATCATTGATCAGTCGGGCCTAACAGAAGTTCACTGAAACAACTTAAACTTATTTCTTTCTCCAAGAGGACGTGTTGCTTACTCAAGCAAGGGAAAACTGTACCAATATTAGGTCTGGACTTCAGGAAAATACTTAATAAGATGTCTCATGATATCTTTGCAAAGAAGATGGATAACTGAAGCTGAATGCAAACATCAGTTGGATGGATTATTCAATGGTGCAATCTCTATACAAAAAAGAATCTATTCAATAAAATAATACTCTTCTAACCTAGAAGTTCCATCTGTGAAACTATCAATATAGATTAAGTTGTGTTACAGTAAAAACAAAGTTTGATTTCTTTTTCATGCTATATGTAACCTGTTTGCTGGAGGCTCTGATTCACAAAGTTCTCACTAAGGACATAGGCTTAAAGAATGTCCATGATTTGGAAAATCTCTGGTGGGATGGGGTGGATAATTGATATGACCTAAAGGATACCTGTTTTTATACTCTCAACACTTACCAAATATGCAATTTTACTTTTCTCACACTAAATAATTCTGACACTAACTACCTCGATTTAGCACAGACCTTACAGGTTAAGGGCTCAGTCCTGCAAGGCTGCCTTCAATTTCAGATGCAGATTGCAAGTCCCAGCATGTGTATCTCTAACCAATAGATCAGGGGTTCCCACACCCCCTTCCTTGGGTTTGATAATTTTTTAGAATGGCTCATAGAACAAGGAAACTCTTTACTTACTAACACCAGTTAATTATAAGAAGTATTATAAAGGATAGAAATGAACAGCAGAAAAAGAGGCACACAAGGCAAGATCTGGAAGGATCTCAAGGGTAGAAACTTTCTATCTCCGTAGGCTTTGGAGTGTGCCACGCTCTGAGTATGTGGATGTGTTCACCAACCCAGAAGCTCTCAGAATCCTGCACCCCATCATTTATGATTTTTATGGAAGTTCCATTACATCTGCACGATTAAATCATCAGTGGTCATTAGCTCTCGTTAACATGCTAAATGACACACCCACAGTGCCATGACAGTTCTGAGACCAACCATAAAAGGTCAAAATGTGGGCGGTAGCCCAGTTCCTGGAAATCCCTATCCCTTCCCCCAAATAGTTGGAATAATCCTCTCATTCATTAGCCTATGAAATGGCCCAGCCCATGAAAATTAACCAGCCCATATTTTGGGGCTGCTCTCGTCTTTTGAAACAGACAGCATTCTGTCTATGGAATGTGTATCTGCCTAAATAAAGCCACTTCTTACCTATCACTCTGCCTCTCACTGATTTCCTTCTGTGTTGAGACATAAAGAACTTGAGCTTCATTAAGTCCTGAGACAGGTGAGTAATTTCAACTAAAAGACAGTGGGTTTGAGTCCCAGCCTGTAGGTTCAGGTCCAATCTGAGTTGTGCAGTTTCAGTGTGTCTATTGGCTCTACACCCACCAAGAAATGAACCCAGTGTTCAGGTAATAATGCTACCATAAGCTTAGAAGTAGGAGAATTTAGACATGAAAACTTTAATATTAAGTAGATGTGTCATGTACCAATTTCAGTATTATATATTGAGGTAAATGGTTCTCATAATTTATTTTTATTATTATTGATTAGTATCCAATCAGGAAACTCAATCTTGAATTTCAGCCCACTTGATCTGGTCCTGTAGATCAAATGTGATGGTATAAAAAGAGTGAATAAAATATCAATTTTGGAAAAAAAAAAACCCTCAGTATTTTGAAGGATAAGACTGAAGGATAAACTGTTCATTTATTCTTCTAGATCAGTGTTTACCATATGGGCTGCACATTAGAATTGACTGGGGAATTTTTTTTAAACCCAGATGTCCCAATCATACCACAAATCAATTAAATCACTATTTCTTGGAGTGGGACCAGGCATCGTCATTTTTAACTCCCAAGGTAATTAGAATGTGCAACCAAGGTTAGAATCTACTGTTTTAAATTGATGGTTCTTAAGCCTGTGTACATATGGGAATCATCCATAGTGTTGTGGAGTGCTGTAAAATTATAGCTGCTCAGTAGCCCCTGTTGCAGGCTCTATGCAGTAAAATTATATAGAAATAGGTTTCAATTGAATATCAGAAACATTTTTCAATAGAGACTTGTCCAGAGATGAAATGAGCTCTCTCTGTAGGCAGTAATTAAGGACAGCCTGAGTAACCACTTGCCGGGTGCACTGCAGGAGTATGTTTCAAGCAGGCCTGAGTACCAGCCTTGCTATCCCTGGGAAACTGGTGGCTCTGTCCCATCAGGGAGTACAGTGAGAAAGCCTGAATCTCCAAAAGAGCTGGAGGAGCCTATGGGTAAAGAGATATACTCTCATTTTTTATTGACAACCTCACTTTTATCAGAGGCATCATTAGAAGGAAAGTACACCCATGGGGATATGCCACTATGTACTCTGCTCTCTGTAGCTGATTTGTGCATTTTTGTATCTTTTATTTATAGTATTGGATCTTTTATTTTATTACTTTTTCTTGCATAAAAATTTTGGTGTCCTTCTGTCAATCATTGTCACTCTTAGGACAAACATGTAGATGCTGTGGAAGGGATCCAAGTATTCTGTCCCACTTGATAATCTTTGGATCTAATACTAAAGTTAATTAAGCATTTATTTTTAAAGTCCTGATTTCATTAGCATATATAAATATTTTCTGTCTTTACATATAAAATAACAGAAGACTAATAATATGTGTTAAACTCCAGCCCCCATGATTAACTAGCTTTATAATCTCAATCATGTAACTTCTCTGAACATTGGTCTCCCTGTTTATAAAATTCTGGTTATAAAATCTAACAAACAGAAATATTATACCAAATGTAAAAGGTGTTCTAATGATATGAGTTATAGCTATTAGTTAGTTTCTTGCATATTGCAATTATAAACAACTCTGTGTAAGCCACTTAACTAAATTATGCGTTTTCTTCTAGATTGTTAACTCCACAAGGACGAGTGCTTTCTATCTTCACCTTTGTGTTATCTGTTTCAATAGTTTTGAACTATTAATTTTTACTGCCTACTCCATGACCACCCCCACTCCTTTCTCTGCAGTTATCATTATCCTTAACCCTATTTTATTGGCTTGACACTTTGCATTCATTAGTTACAGAAAAAGAATCATGCAGCAGAACAAAAATATAAGAAAGTGTCAAGTTGTTGGCTTGTCATGTTCAAGAGCTTAAGCTTAAACATAGAAGAGAATTTGGGATGTAGAAATAACGAACCAAAGCAAATTTTCCCTACTACATGTGATATTCTGGATGAAGGTAGGGGGTAAATTCAAGGGAAAATCAGGAGGATTTAGCTACTAATGGACTGAGTAGGGGCACTATATACTCCCCTTAACCCTGGTCAGGCTGTTTCCAGATAGGTTTGAAAATACTACTGCATCCCTGAAGAGTCTAGATATAGTTGACCCCTCTAGAGAACTAAGCCTTAATATCTTATGAATCTAGAATGACACTAATTATGTAGAAGTCTTGGAATATTGAGAAAATAGTTACTGAAGTCATTTATTGGTATGTAGTTCCTTTGAGGAATCTTAGTTGAGAAAGGCTGGTCTAGATAAATGAACAGAAACAACTCTAAGCATTTCTGGTGGTCCCAAAGCACAATGGGAGCACCAGAATAACCTCATGTAGCCAAGAAGAGCAAAAACAAATGTCGCTGGAAGAAATCCAGATGCGAGGAGGCTTCACAGGGAAATGAGGAAAGGCTCAGGAATGGGATCTGTGATCTGACAATTGAGGTCTGATGGGAATACAGTGCATCTCAGGAGGTATCGTGGTGGATGGATGACAAACAAAGAGGACACGCCTCCCCCAGGGCCAAGTGCCACCTCTCTGCAGGAAGTCTCTCTACCTCCTAGGTTTTGAGAAAGTAAAAGAAGACCTTTTATGCATTGTAGGTAAGCCCAAAGAGGGAGAGTGGGATAGAGGTGGTCAAATAGAAATTAAAATGTAGACAAAGAAAGTTACTTTTTTTTAAGTTTGTAGACTGAGATTTTTATCTGTTACATTGAATTTTGTATTACTCATAATTGAAGTCAATATTTATTATAGTAGTGAATTGAGTTGATGGGTGTGAAAATTTGAAGCTATCTTAGCACACAGTTTCTCAAATAGTTGGTGTTTTACTGAATAAATATACAATCCAGAAATATTTATTTCATCTTAAAATGTTGAAGTTTTAGAAATATTTTACCCAGAAGGAAACGAATATATAGATGCACAATGTTGGCCCATGGAAACATGCCATTCCTATAACAGTTTATCTTATAAATATTAAATTAAAGGCAATTTTATAAATGATGATATTTCTGTTCTTTATTTTTACACTGAAGATGTAAAATATAGAGAACTTAAGGGAGTTAATATTAAAGAAATTATATTTTTGAATTTGGAAATAACTGACAATCAATCCCATTAGGATTTTTCTAGCTCTCTTCTATAGAAATATAAACATGAAATAAAAGAGTTTTATTAGTAATTATAGGGATATTAAATACCATTTGCTAAAAATCATAGCACATTAATGACTAATGTTCAGTAATATCTTCCCTCATGTCGTATTTGGAGTAGAACTGACTCAAGTGAAGGTAAAAGTATGAAGTATGTGCAATAATTACTGAACTTATTAGAAAAATAACTCAGCAGTTGGAGAATTATTTAGAGCATTATTTCAGATTCTTTCCAGTCTTTTCTTCAGTGAGTAGAAGCATTGAATCATTAGTACATTTCTTCATAAAACTGATGAATTTGGATGGACAGGACTAATTTTATGGTTTCCAATTTTGTGATGCCTCAAATAAGCTGTTTCCATTAGGAATCTTGGCTGCTTTAAGAGTCAGTTTTATTGTATTTTTGTTTTCCTCCAGCAATTGAGCTCAAAATCAAGCTTCACCATCTATTTACCACCAAATTACTATTTTTTTTAACTTTCTATCTTCCTGTTTTACTACTTGCTATTTCTGATTCATGGCTAGTCTTAATTATTTTTTACAGTTCAAATCTTCCACTGTCACCTAACAGTATTTCCTGAGTTCATAAAAACTTTTGAATTCAGTAAAAATTTATACATGGTACAACCCCCACACACGAAGCCTCACACATCCTGATTTATCAACAAAGGGTATAAAATGGACATAGAAAGAAGCGTTAAGTGCAATACATACCTGCGTTCTTACAGCAGCATGCTTTGGAATTGAATAATTATTCAATAATTCAATAATTATTATGGATTTATACTGAAGAGTTTTCATGCTGTCCTGAGAAAAGAGGGAGAACTGTGTGGTTTGGGAAATTAAGAAGAATACTAGACTAATATATATATATATATATATATATATATATATAATCTGCATGTTTTATCTTGAAAAATCTTGAAAATTAATAACTCTTTCAATTTTATTAATTGTGAAGGAAGTATATCTCTTGTGTCCATATTTAACTCCTTCATTATCTAAAATAATTTTTTTGAAGGTAAAGTCAGTCCTCATTTTTATATGTGCCAACTGTGTAGTCATTCTTACTTCTATCTACACATACAGCATGTAAAAATGCATGAAACAGGATAAGGGGTCCCAGGTTAAAGCTAAATTCATCACTATAGCAATAAATGCATATATTAAGAAAAAGAAAAGATCTTTAAAAAACTATAAATTTACACTTCAAGGAAATAGTAATAGAAGAAAAACCTGGCACAAAACTAGCAGAAGGAAAGAAATGACAAAAATTAGAGCAGAAATAAATGAAAGAGCAACCAGAAAAACAATAGAAAAAAATCAGCAAAACTAAGCCCTGTTTCTTTTTAAGATAAAATTGATAAAACTTTAACTAGACTAACAAAGATAAAAAGAAAAAAGACCAAAATAAATAAAACATAAATGAAAGAAGAGACATTACAACTGATATTACAGAAATATACAGGATTATGAGAGACTATATGTATGTACAATGATATGCCAAAAAATGGATAACCTAGAAGAAATGAATAAATTCCTAGAAACATATAATCTACTTATACAGAATCAAGAAGAAATAGAAAACCTGAATAAGCCAGTAACAAGTAAGGAGACTAATCAGTAATTAAAAGTCTCCCAACAGAGAAAGCCAGGACCAGGTAGCTTCGCTGGTGTCTTCTACCAAATATTTAAAGAAGAATTAATGCCTATCCTTCTCAAACTATTTTAAAAAATTGAAGAGAAAGGAATGCTTCTGAATTCATTCTATAAGGCCAGCATTACCCTGATACCAAAAGCAGATAAGGACACTATAAGAATAAGAAAACTACAGACATATTTCTGACAAATATAGATGCAAAAAGTTTTAACAAAATAGCAAACTGAATTCAACAACACATTTAAAGGATTATACATCATGACCAAGTAGAATTTATCCCAGGGATGCAAAGATGATTTACTTATGCAAGTTAATAAATGTGATATACCACAATAATAGAATGAAAGATAAAAATTGTATAATTGTCATGAAGAATTTGACAAAATACATCTTTTCATGATAAAAACCCTTAACAGATTGGTTATAGAAAACACATACCTCAACATAATAAAGGCCATATATAACAAGCCCACAGGTAACATTATACTAAACAGAAAAATTTGAAAGATTTTTCTCTAAGTTAAAGAAAAAGAAAAGAGGGCCCACTGTCACCACTTTTATTCAACATAGTACAGTACTGAAGTCTTAGCTAAAGCAATTTGGTAAGACAAAGAAATAAGGGGCATCCAAATCAGAAAGGAGAAAGTAAAATTATCATTATTTGCCAAGGATATGATCTTATATATAGAAAATCCTAAAGATTCAACCCAAACAATTTTTGTTGGAATTAATCAAGGAATTCAGTAAAGTTATAGGATATAGAATCAACATATATAAATCAGTTGTGTTTTGATACACTAACAATGTAAATTGGTTCAGCCACTATAGAAAAAGTATGGAGGTTCCTGAAAAAATTAAATTAGAACTACCATATGATCCAGCAATTCCACTTCTGGATATAAGTCCAAAGGAAATGAAAACAAGATATTGAAGAGATACATGCACTCCCATGTTTGTTGCAGCATTATTAACAATATTCAAGATATGAAAACAAACTAAGTGTTTGTCAGTGGATGAATGGATAAGAAGCACGTGATATCTATATTACAATGGAATATTATTCAGCCATGAGAAAAAAAGAAATTCTTCCATTTGTGACAACATGGATGGACCTTGAGGGCATTATGCTAACTAGAAAGATATCTGGGAAGTCCTCAAATATTTGAAAATTATTAAAACCAAGAAACCAAAAAAAAAAAAACCCAAACACTTCTAAATAATCTATGGAACATAGTTACATTCAAAATAGAAATTAGAATTGTATGTTGAAATAATAAAAAATGAAAACAAATCACATTATTTTTGTGGTATACAAGTAAAGCAAAATTTACCCAAACAGGAATTTTTTAGCACATAAACACAGTGTTCAAAAAGAATGATCTCATATCAATGACCCTAGCTTCTACTTTAAGAAACTAGAAAAAGAAGAAAAAGTGAAACCAAAACAAGAAGAAAAAATTATAAATATGAGATCAGAGTGGAAATCAATGAAATAGAAGACAGAAAAAGAGTAAAGAAAATTGCTGAAACCAAAAGCTGGTTATCTGGTAAGATCAAAACAATTGATAACCCTAGTCAGACTGATAAGGGAAAAGAGAGAAGACACAAATTGTCAACATCAAGAATGAGATAGTTGACATCACTATAAATTCTAAAAATATTAAAAGGGATAATAAGGGAATATTTTGAGTGTATTTTTTAACATTTAATAAACTTACATTTTAGAATAGTTTTAGATTTACAGAAAAGTTGCAAGAATATTAGTGTCCATATTCCAGCCAGTTTAATAATATTTTGAAAAAAAAAACATTTGAAGAAGCGATTTTGCATAGGTATATGGGAATAATATATTTTTGACATCCACAGTACTGAGAGAAGTGCCTGGAATAAATCAGATCTGCAATACATTTTCTTTTCTTTTTTATTGAGATAGAATTGACATATACTATTATATTAATTTCAGGTGTACAAAGTAATGATTCAATATTTGTATATATTGTGAAACGATCACCATAATAAGACTGGTTAACATCCATTACCATACAAATTACACTTTTTTTCTTGTGATGAGAACTTTTAAGACCTACACAATTAGCAACTTCTCAAATATGCAATATAATATTATTAACTATAGTCACCATATGGTACATTATATCCTTATGACTTATTTATTTTACAGTTAGAAGTTTGTAATTTTTTGACCACCTTCACTTATTTGGTTCACCCCCCCACCCACTACCTCTGGTAACCATCAACGTGTCCTCTGTACCTAAGAGTTTAGTTTTTTTGTGAGTTATTATGGTTTATTATTATTATTACTACATTATTGTTTATAATTATTGAGTCCATGTATAAGTGAGATCATACAGTGCTTGTCTTTCTCTGTCTGACTTCTTTCTCTTAACATAATGCTTTCAGGTCTTCCCATGTTGTCACAAACGGCAAGATGTCCTTCTTTTTATGGCTGAATTATATTCCATTGTGTATGTACTACCTTTTTTATCCATTCATCCATCAATATATGCTTATGTTGCTTCCATGTTTTGACTATTGTAAATAATAGTGAAATAAAATGGGGATTCATATCTTCTCAAGTTAGTGTTTTTATTTCCTTTGTATAAATACCCAGAAGTTTTTGAGGATGTTCCATACTGTTTTCTATAGTGGCTGCACCAATTCACATTCCCACCAACAATGCAAAAGAGTTCCCTTTTCTTCACATCCTTGCAACACTTATTTCTTGTCTTTTTTGACGATATCCATTCTAACAAGTGTGAAATGTTATTGTGGTTTTGATTTGCATTTCCCTGATTAGTGATGTTGAACACCTTTTCATGCACCTGTTTTCTATCTGTATGTCTTCTTTGGAAGGCTATCTGTTCAGATCATCTGCCCACTTTTTAATCATGTATTTTGTTCTCTTGCTATTGAGTTTTGAGTTCTTTATATATTTTGGATATTAACTCTTTATCAGATATATGATTTGCAAATATTTTTCCCTTTCTATATGCTGCCTGTTCCTTTTGTTGATGGTTTCCTTTGATGTGCAGAGCTTTCTAGATTGATATAGTCCCATTTTATTTAGTTTTTGCTGTTGTTGCCTTTGCTCTTGCTGACACATCCAAAAAAGTCATTGCCAAGACTGATTGTCAAGGGGACTACTGCCTATGTTTTTCGCTAGAAGTCATGGTTTCAGGTCTTACTTTCAAGTCTTTAATCCACTTTGAGTTTATTTTAGTGTATAGTTTAAGATAGTGGTCCATTTTTATTATTTTGCCTGTGGCTGTCCAGTGTTCACAACACTGTTTATTGAAGAGGCTGTCCTTTCCTCACTGTATATTCTTGGCTCCTTTGTCATAAATTATTTGACCATACATGTGTGGGATTATGTCTGGGCCTTCTATTCTGTTCCATTGATCTATATGTCTGTTTTTATGCCAGCACTGTACTACTTTGATTACTATAGCTTTGAAATATACTTTGAAATCAGGAAGGGTGATGCCTCCAGTTTGTTGTTCTTTCTCAAGATTGCATTGGCTAATTGGGGTCTTTTGTGTATCCATACAAATTTTAAGATTATTCTATTTCTGTGAAAAATGCCATTGAAATTTTGATAAGGGATTGCATTGAATCTGTAGATTACTTTGGATAATATGGGCATTTTAACAATATTAATTATTCCATGAGCATTGAATATCTTTCTATTTGTTTGTGTCTTCTTCAATTTTTTTCCATCACTGTCTTATAGTTTTCAGCATACACACCTTACACATCACTGATTAAACTTGATTAAGTTTATTCCTAAGTATTTTATTATTTTTGATGTGATTGTAAACAGGATTGTTTTCTTAAATTCTCCTTCTGATTGTTTGTTACTAGTGTAGAGAAATGTAGCTGATTTTGTATATTGATTTTATATCCTGCAAATTTACTGAATTCATTTATTGGTTCTAACAGATTTTTGGTGTAGCCTTTAGGGTTTTATACATATTATGCCATCTGCAAATAGAGACCGTTTTACTTCTTCCTTTCCAATTTAGATGTCTTTATTTCTTTTCCTTGCCTAATTGCTCTGGATAGGCCTTCAAATGTTATGTTGAATAAATGGGGTGAGAATGGGCATCCTTATTTTGTTCCTGATCTTAAAAAATTTTCAGCTTTTCACTGTTGAGTATGATGTTAGCTGTAGGCTTGTCATACACGGCCTGTATTATATTAAGATATGTTCCCTCTATACCCACTTTATTGAGGGTTCTGAATATCTTAATGCTAATACCTTTGACAATTTATGTGAAAGAACAGATTCTTTGAAAGACATTAACTACTAAAGTTTACTCAGGAAGAGATAGCTTAAAGTTTCCCAAATATATTAAAGAAATTGAGTGCATAGATAGACCTTTACAACAAAGAAAACTTCAAGCCCAAATGGTTACACTATGCAATTCTACTAAAATTTTGAAGAATAATTAATTGTAATTCCATGGAAACTCTTCCAAAAAATAAATAGGGAGGACTTCTCAATTATTTTTATGAGGTCAACATAACTCTGATACAAAAACAAGACAAAAGCATTATAAGGAAAAAATAAATAAACTACATATCAATATCAAAACCACAAGTTGAAAATATTCAAGAACACACATTCAAAAATTTTTAACAGAATTCATCTAATTGAATATAACTGTTTTTAAAAACATAATATACCATCATCAACTGAGGCTTATTCTGGAGCTGCAAGGTTGATTTAACATTAAAAAAAAGTTACTGTAATTCACAACATTAACAAAACATCTCAATAAATTCAGGAAAATTATTTGATACTATTCAGCATCCATTCCTGATAAAAATATTTCAGCAAACTATCAATAGAAGAAAATTTCCTCAACCTGGTAAAGGGTTTTTGTGAAAAATCTGCAGCGTGACATTATACTTAGTGGTGAGATATTAAATGTTGTCTCCCTAGTATTAGTAAAAATGCACAAATGTCTCCTCTCGCTACTTTAACTTAGTGCTGGAGATTACAGCTATTACTGCAAGACAAGAAAAATAAATTAAAGCTTTCAAATCAGAAAGATGCAATACTGTTCTTGCTTATAGACAACATGATTGTTTATGTAAAAAATCCTATGGAATCCACACAAAAAAAGTACTGCTAGAATAAATAACTGAATTTAACATGTATACGGGAATCTAGATCATCAAACATGCAAAAAACAACTGCATTTTTATAAAATACAACAACAGAAATTGAATTGAAGCAAAAACCATACAATTTACAGTAGCATTAAACTATGAAATAATAATAAACCTGATAATGTATGTTTAAGAACTGTACACTGATAGTTAAAACACAGTACTGAGGGAAAGTAAAGAAGACATAGATAAATGGAGAGATACATTGTTTCTATGAATTGAAAGACTCAATGTTTTTAAGATGTCATGCCCCTTCAAATGCATCTATAGTTTCAACATAATAACATTCCATGTCCCAGCAGGAATTTTGATATAAAAACTGAGAAGCTGATTCCAAACTTCTTAAAGAAATATAAAGGACATAAAATATTTAATAAAAAAATAACAAAATTAGAAGAATTACATTGACTTCAACACATTATAAAGCTATAATAATTAGAACTGTGTCATTGGCATCAATCTAGAAAAATAGATTGCTGGAACAAAATGGAAGATGCAGAAATATATCTACGCAATCAACTGTTAACAAAAAATAACATTCCATTGGCTAGTGTCTTTTCTGCAGAGTTGGAAAACTGGCTACTCCATGAAAAAAATATGATCCTTAATTTTGACCATATATATACTGAGTTAATATAACAAAATTAACTCAAAATAGTTCATAGTCCTAATGGAAAACCTAAAGCTCTAATAATTCTAGAATAAAATACAGGAGTAAACATTTTAATCTTGGCTTAGGTAAAGAGTTATTTAGTTGCAACGAATAAAGCACTGTCCATTAAAGAAAAAAATATAATTTGGCTTGATCAAAATTAAGAAATTTTGCTCTTCAAAATACACTGTAAACAGAAAAAAAAAAAACGACAAGCAAAAGACTGAGTGAAAATATTTACAAATCATATATCCAATAAATGACTTGTATTCAGAATACATGAAAAACTCTCAGAACTCAGTAGTAAGAAAACAACCCAAGAAAACAAATAGACAAAAGATTTGAACTGATTTTTCACCAAAGAAGATATACTTATATCATATAACTACATGAAAAGATTCAACATCATGATTGTTAAAGAAATACAAATCATAACAATGATACACCATTGCACACTAGAATATCTAAAATGAAAAATTGACTATACCAAGTTTTGGCAAACATGTAGAAAAGCTGGAATTCTCATAGACTGTTAGTGAAAATTTTAAAAAATGCTTCAACTACTTTCAAAACTAGATTTCCATTTTTTAAAAAAAATTTTATTGGAGTATAGTTGCTTTATAAGATCATGTTAGTTTCTACTGTACAGCAAAATGAATCAGGTATATGTTTACATATATCCCTTCTTTTTTGGATTTCCTTCCCATTTAGGTCACCAGTTTCTTAAAAGTTTAAACATACTCCTACTCTATGACCCAGTCTTTCTATTCCTTGACTCCTATTCAAGAAAAATGAAAGCATGTGTCCATACAATGACTTGTATATACGTTTTCATGACATTTTATTTATAATAGCCCCAAACTGGAAATAACTCAAGCAGTCATCGAGATGTGAATGGATAAATATGTTGTGGCATATCTGTACAATAAAATACTACTCAGCAATAAAATGGAAAGAATTATTGATACACATATAAATATGGCTGAATCTCAACCTGGTTGGGGAACTAAGATCCCACATGCCACAGGGTGTGGCCAAAAATTTAAAAAAATAAAACCACAGCTAGTTGTTTTCCCAGTGAACTGCCCTTCCCTTGCCTCTCTTCCCAGTTAACCACAGGTGAAAACTTTAATAACTTTGATGTTACTGCATGCTAGGGTGATCATTACTCTGGTGACCACCAACAATGGGATCTTATGTCTCAGATAAGTAGATAATCCAAGTCCAAAATCTCATCCCCAGGATGTGCTCTCTAGACCTACTTCTAGAACTATTATGTTAGTCTATGTTCTATAGAAAACACAGCTCAAAGTAAAACTTATGTGCTAAGGCATTACTGTAAAGGACAATCCTAGACCAGCAAGAATGAGGAAACAATGTAAATGAAGCGAGATAGAATAGAAAACAAACAAACACAATATTGTCTTATGAAGTTGGTCATTGTTTCACCAAGAGACCATCCTGGTGTATGGAAAACCAAGCATAAGGCACATCCAATGGAGGGAACATTGGAGAGCAAATTTATCCATTGACTTCCACTTGTCTCCTGGCTACGCTGCCCACCACCCATGCACATACACACATTCCCGGGTGTTTTCATGTGACTTCTCGGGCAATGACTAGGAAGCAACATTCCACCTTTGTATTGTGGAATTCTGTGTCAAGAGTTGATGGGAGAAGCCAGAAACTCAGGGCCTTTGTCTTCAGATGGTGGAAACTCACAGGCCACAAGGCCATTCACCACAGACCGGGGAGAGAAAAGGCCAACCATCAGGAAAGCAGGTGAGGCATTCAAGAGGGCTGACATCTAAAACAAGCACCTACTATGTGTTGGCACAGGACCACCTGGTTCCTGACTAACCAGCTTTTCTTTACAGGGTCTAATCTGTGTTGTTTCCTAACTTGGGCGAGACTCTGATGCTGTTATTGCCTGCTTGCTACTTTCTCTTTTTCTGGGAACTTCTTGGACTAGCTGTTACAAATTTCAGACATATAATACCTCCATAGCCTGTAGGCTTTCTTGTTATTTTTTTGTCCAACAGCATGCATTCTGCTATCTACCTAGTTATCTGTTAATATTTATCTATCCATTTTAAAATTTAGTACCACCAAAAGATAAGCAGGACTAATTTTTTCTTCTTTTCTCCACCAGCCAAAGTCAAACAATTTGATTTTTATTTTTTAGAGTAATATGTAATCATGAAAACCTAAAATTCCATGAGTACTTCTTTTGGTTAATCTTTAACAAAATCATATTATATTAGAGTAGCCATTTAATAGATTAGTAACCTGAGCTCCAAGTACCTATAGAACATGAAAGATTTTCTTATTCCTCATTAACCTGCAAGCAAGTGATTTTTAAAAATCAAATATATTCTGAAGTAGATGTATTTGGGCAATATCAGGTGAGCCTCAATATTCTCTGTTTATCAATAACTTGTGTAAGTTGCTTCACGAGGCAAAAGCAAAATGTTTCAGTAAATATAGGGCGTATAAAAAAACCATATCTTTTGTTCTTCAAATATTGAACTCTTTTTTCAAAGTAAAGTCTTGCTTGTCAATAACTTCCATTTACCCTATATACTGTTATTAAACTGGCAGCTGATCTCCTGATACTGATATTCTACCTCTAACAGAGGATGAAAAGAATGTATCTAGGATGATATTCCAAGTTAGAGACAGATTTAATACAACTACCATATGAGTCCATTTGGATATGTGATAATGAAAGTACTTATGATATGCCCTTATCAGTTTTTTAAATTTAACTTTATTTATTTATTTTTGATAAGCAGGTTCTTCTTAGCTATCTATTTTATACATATTGGTGTATATATGTCAATCCTAATCTCCCAATTCATCACACTACCACTGCCACCCCTTATCAGTTTTTTATATATATATATATATATATATATATATTTATGTATCAATGTGTAGAAAGTCAGCTTAAGTAGTAGCCAATTATTAGCAGCATTACAAAAAATAAATGTTTTATTTAATAGAAAATATCTAGTTAGCCTCCTGATTATTCCACTTTTGTTGTAAGGAAAAATAAAGACATCTCATCCTTTTGACTACTTACTATCTCTTGGGAATATATTCCTCTAATCTTTTGGTTCAAGTATAGGAAGGTGAAGAGAGGGCAGGCAAGAACCTACTTAGGCTAAGTTTTAATGAATAATCATCTTGCTTGCTTCTAACTTAAGTTTAAGGGAGAGGTGTTTATAGAATGATGACCCTGGGGGGTAGGTAAATACAAATTGTTGAATACCTACTCTGTGCCAGGTAGTATGGTACAAGCTTTATTTGGTTTCCATGACATAATGTTCATGAGAACTCCGAGAGGTAGACGTGGGAATCCGCTATTTATCCTGAAGATCCTGGAGTCAATAGTTTACATTTCTGGCCCAAAGTGCCCCAGAAGGAAGGGTCGAGGGTCTTATGGCAGTATATGTCATTAGAATGTTTCCTGATTTCGTTAAGTTTTAAGACAAACGTTTTCTTTCTTACACCCATTAAATCAATCATCCTTCTTAATTCTTCTGAACCCCATGAAATCAATCAGGCATCTTAAGTCTCTGAACCACACAAAATCAATTAGCCTTCGTAAGTCTCCTGACACCCATTAGATCATGGAGCCCCTTTAATTCTCCTGACCCTCAATCAATCTGCTTTATTAAGTCTCCTAACCCCCATTGATTCAATCAGCCTCCTTAAATCACGTAACTCCCAGTGATTGAGTCAGGCCCTTTAAATCATGGGAACCCCATTAAACCAATAAGTCCCCTGAAGTCTCCTCATACCCATTAAATCAAGCAACCTTCTTAAGTCTCCTGAACCCTATTAAATCATGGAGCCCCCTTAATACTCCTGACCCTCAGATAATCAATCAGCTTTATTAGGTCTCCTAAGACAAACTTTAGATGAAGACCTCAGATTACCCATTGGAACATGTTGGTCTGTAAGGGCACTTCTAGGATAGAGCACCTTTATCATTTAAGTGGTTGCTGATATTTGTCATGTCTCAATAGCGAAGTTTGCAAATTCTTCTCTCAAAGGAATACCAAGGGTATGTTTCTTAGTAACTCAATTGAATTAATGATAGTTTTGTTTTATTCTTTTCTAGGTCTGGGTTTGATCTTTTGGAATGCTTATGATGGTTAATTTTATGTCAACATGACTAGGCCATAATACACAGAGGTTTGATCAAATACCACTCAGAACGTTTCTGTGGTTGGAATTAACATTTACGTCAGTAGACTGAGTTAAGCAGAATATGTTCTATAATGGGGGTGGGTCTTGTCTAATCAGCTGAAGGTATTAAGTGAAAAAGACTGAGATTCTTTGAGGAAGAGGAAATTCTGCCTCCAGAATCCCTTCATACTTGAGTTGCGGTGTCAACTCATCCTATCCAGTGTGCCCATCTACCCTGCCGATTTGGATTTACTAGCCTCTGCAATCACATGGGTCAATTCCTTAAAATAATTCCCTCTCTCTCTCTTTCTCTCCCTCTCTCTCTTTGTCTGGAGAACCTTGATTAGTATTGCATAACATGTGATATATATTTTATCCTTACATAATAGTCCAATTGCCTGCTATAGCCCTAAATAACGTGAGATAAATTTGCAAGGTCTAAATTCATTTCTATCAGACATAAGACAGAGACAGAAGAAAACCAGAAAAGGAATAGTAAAAGGAAATATGATTTGTTTTAAGCGTTGAAGCTTAATGAACTGTCCATTCTAATATACTGTTGGTGGTGTATAAAATAGAAAATAAAATGAGAATAACCATAAGTGTAACTTCAATAGTTGATATCCTTTGATCCCACTTTCATTACTTTAAATCTAAGAGAAAACTTAGAAATAGTTTCTATTAATGAGTTTCTTCTAGTTTGTTTTATTGTTTGTCTTTGGCAAAAAGAAGTTATTGACAGCATTATCTAGTTGAGAAAAGTAATCAAAAATAAAACAAATATCCAAAACTAGGCAATAATTTAAAAAATTGTGGCATATGTGGATATTGAAATAGCATACAGACAATAAAAAGCACTTTGAGAAATACTAAAGTGCATGGAATAATATTGATAATTCAATATAAGCTGGAAATAAAAAGCCAAAATATACAAACACTCAGAACACAAATCTATGGGTCTGTATGTTTAGTAAAATGAAGTTAACACCCCCAAAGCACTTGAGGGTTATACTGTATAGAAATATGACTTTTAAAAAGTTATAATATTTCCAAATTATTTGCAATCACCATGCAATATTTAATAGTTCAGAAATTTTAAAATAGAATTTTAATTGAAATCAAGATAAAGTTGAAGGATATTAGCATGATTTAGGAAAGGAAGAAGCAGAGAGGTATACATGGAATGGAATGGGAGGAAATGGAAAAAAGACAATAGCTCAGGGCTCCCTTGGTTAATTGGGTTCCTTATGTTGTATCACTTAAAGAACCTAGTATTGTCAGGAAATTGTCAACACAGTGCTGATGAGTTGATTTGAAATGAGCATACCTTAGCTAGCCTACTTCTACTGATACATCTACATACATCAGAGAACTGTTGAGAGAGAGAAAAAATAATAATACATATTTTGGTCAAATGCAATATGTTTGAGTGTTTACGTCAATGTTCAGCCAAATTCAAGACCAATAATATTGATAACTCAATATAAGCTGAAAATAAAAAGCCAAAATATACAAACACTCAGAACACATTCAATTTCATTAAAATTAAGCCACACATAGAATTTTTGTGCACTGCTTGAAAATAATTAGTGTCAGAATATTTACAGAAGCAGAGTTAAGACTGGCACTCTAACATTTTGTTATTTATAATATTTTTGTATGCAATTGCTGCTTCACAATGACTTGAAACAAATTTGCCCTTAATACTTGTATCTAGAAATGAGGATGAAGCAATTGCAATTGGCACACAAAATACTGCCTCTGAATTTCCATCTGCATCTCAGCTTTCCTTACATGACACCAATTTCAGCCTCTTTCCTGGAGTGGAATGATTTGTACATCTTTACAAAACACCTTGTGTAAAAAATACGCACACTCTTGAATCACAGCACTTTGATTACTTATTCAGCAGGTTCCAGCAACAGAACTTCTTTCTCTGCAAGCCTGGTATTACTGTTATATGCACAGTACAATATTAAGGTTTTCTTTTGTTTAACCAGCCTTTTAAAATGGAATAATCAACACTCCACCTTGGTTAAACATTTTGTATATGATGGGGAAGGTCAAAAATCTTTTAGCTTGTCTCTGACTAAAGAAGAATGATAAAAATGACCATATATATATATACATATGCATATATACACATATACTGACCAAAATACATATATTTTGCTTATGGCCAGTATTTCTTTGATACTAGTCATGCTAATCACACTACAAAAAATGCCATGAAGATGATGTACCCTTGGGATTCCTAAATTACTCAGAGCTCTTTTCCATTGTCCGTATCATCGTATAGCACATCTACCTCTCAATATGTCATTCTAAAACATTTCTTCAAATAGTTATGTTGCTAGCTGCTTGAGATCCCAAAATGTTTCGTCAAGCAAGTAGACCAAAAGAATAATCATTAATCTGTTCCACAGTTTTTAAAAAAAGTTTCTCATTGTTTCTCTCCCAAATATCTGATTAGAAAAAAGTAGCACAATGAATAAATCACTTGTCTTTTGTGCACAGTATATTATCATTAAATAAAAACATTATTTTACTAACATATTTTCTATAAAAATAGTCTACCTGGTATTTATACCTTGAGAAAAACCCAAAAAAGTCTTTAACTTTATTAATAGTAGTTGGCAGTGTTTTAATAATCATTTTATCAAACTTCATTTAAATATTTAGACTCAAATATACAAGTATGATTTATCATAAATATTGTTATAAATGAGCTTGGAGCCTTTACAAGTACTGAAATTTCAAGGTGGCACAGTTGATATTTTGTTCATGAATAAAATTCTCAAACAGCTTTTTTTAACTGTTTGAGTCCTCATTACATGGAATCAAACAACCGTAATCAAAATATATGTAACTCTTCATCATTGTTGTGGTGAAAGTTTTGGAGTCTAATTCACCATTCAACTCTACACATGTTAAATTATAAGATTACATACTTCTTATTTTCCATCTTATATATTTTTTTATTTTACAGAAGGCTTTTATTTATTAGCTCAAAAAGGACATTTTTTTCCCCTAAAGTTATCTGGTTAGCCTAAAGTTTCAGTGGTTTTAATAGATTGGTAGTTTTAATAGATTTAACTGTCAATCTTCTCCTCATCTGTAACTATTTCAAAGTTCTTAATAATGACTCTAGTACATAAATCTAACAGCTTTTACCATAATTATTAATGGTTGAGTTATTTTCTTTAGCAATGACAAATAACTCATCTGACTGATAGTGTTTCTCCATATAAACCACATAAGATGTCATTTAAAGTTATGTATATGGTGCTTCCCTCTGTTTAAAATTAAATATTGAGGTATTAACAATAAATCAGAATCACATACCTATTTGTAATGCTGACATTGTCATGGTAATTAGATATGATGTTACCTATATGATCATACAGTCATTGATCACGTAGAAGCTTAGGGATGCCAGCCAGAACAGGTGCTGATGTTGGGATCAGGCTGTGTGGCTTTCCAAAGGCCAAGAGAGAAGCTGAAGCTAAAAGCACATAAAGGGACAAAACCAAACTTGGGTGCATTTGCATGATGTACTTATTTGAAATATGTGTGAGATTTGCTGCGTTTATTCACAACAAAGAGAAGAGGGAGGCTTGCACTGATGGGGACGTGTATTTAATAAACATTGCTGAACATCTTCTATGTGTCAAGGGACATCCTAGGTGCTAGAGATATATGGGTGGAAATCTAGGTAAAGCCCTGTCCTCCCACAATTCCCTTTCTGTATGGTATACAGATCATAACTAGTCTATGTGCCCCATGCCACCAGAAAGGCATTCACGGAGAAGCTTCAGGGGGTGAGGCCTCAGCACAATGGAAATCAGTTCAGTTGTCCAAAGATAGGTATAAAGACATTCCTTACAGAAGTAACAACATGACCCCATGACCCAGCATCTTCAGAAAGGTAAAGCTATTTTAATATGGTTGGAGGTATCGAGAGGAGTAATGACAGGTGAAGTGGGGTGGGAACCAGATTATGCAAGGTGTGACCCCCGGCTGGGGAGTGGTTTCTGAAATGATTGTTAACCCAGTTGACCTGGCGTGAGATTCACGAACTTTAGGTCTAACAGGAGACATTGCTATTGGTAATAAGAAACTATAGATCTATTTTAAATGCAGGAATGCTGTGACCATATTTCTATTCCTGAAAGATCCCTCCTGTAGTGATAAAGGGATTGATGGCTGGGTAAAGGGGTAAAGATGAGGAGGCCAGTGAGAACTGCTGAACCTTGGCAGTTATGCAGGTGAGGCCTGATCCAGTGTGGTGATGGTTAGGGTGAAGAGAAGACGCATTCCAGAAAAATCAAGGGGGCAGAATGGAAAGGATACAGAAGGAGATTTCATCGGACAGTGTTGGTATTGGGGTGGTGGGGGTGGTCAGGTGAAGGAATGTCAGTGGTGAGTTCAACTGCTGTGTGTGTTCACAGTAATTTTGAAGTGTCTTTTGGACATCCAAGGGAAATATTAGAGTAGAAAATGGGATTTATGAATCTGGAATATAGTAGAGAACTCCAGCCATGACTGGATTTTGAAGGTGGATATTATTGTTAGTGGTTAAACATGCCCACAATTAGATGGGAGAGTAAAATCATCTAAAGAGAGGGTATAGAATGAGAAGAAAAAAGGAATGAGATGGAGGTCTTCCAATTTCTACCTTGGACACTACTATAAACATAACAGTTCGGCTGCACCCCACAGGCCTACAAGGCCTGCATTTGCCCAGCTTTAAGACTGAAGAACGAGCCCAGAGTCAGCAACAGAGACATCAGTGGTTTAATAGATCAGTGGCAGGGGAGTGGATCTTACACAACTGAAGCAAGATCCTGGATCAACACCACACTGTGTGCAGCAAACAGCGGGCAGGACATGGCAGCAGTCTTTGCTCCCAGGGAAATGGGTGATGGCCAGTTATAGAGGGACTTGACGTCAGGTTGGCTCATCAGTCACCAGGGAAACCAGCAGAGGGACATGCCCCTTCCCGCCCCTTTGATAAGAACAGTCACCAGCTGGCGCCTGGGACAAGTATATAGGAAGGTCAGTCAGGTGCGTTATGTGTAGGTGAAGCAGGCACTGGTTGGGCAGGGTATGTACAGAGAGCAAGAGAACAGCCATCCTGAGTGGCCTGACTATACAATAACCAATGCTGGTGACTCATTAGGGACACAGGTCATCAGGCAGGAAATTAGGAAGGGAATTAAGTTACCATCTGTAGCTCCTATACTTATAAGTCACCCTCTCTGACTCCACAACCCAGTACCCCATGAGACTGGCTTTCACTCCAAACAGGCCTCACATCACGTTTCACACTTTCATTTCTCTATCTTCCCAAGATGTGTCTAATACTTGCTCTTATGTCATTAAAATGTGTGTGAGAGTGTCACAGAGTCTGATTCCCTTGCCTTCTTTATTTGCCTAATAATTATAAAACTCCCTTTCCCCTTCTATGAGAGCTGAAAAGTGAGATCTATCCTGAGGAGCGCAAAGCTATTTGGCAGTGAATGACTCGCCTTAGGATGATTTCAAAGGCAATCATGAAGATAGTAGGATAAAACACAATGCCAAAAAATAAGAAACCCGCCTACATACTATGTACTAAGCTCTGTTCCTAAGGACATGGATTTTCTGGTTGTTTCACTACAAGCTTGGCCTCCAAAGGAGGCAGTAATGGGAGACTTGGTGTGTGTCCCTCACATGTGATGTGTGTTCCACATCACAGACTGAGCAGCACTCCATCTTCAATGGGAATAAATCAACCTAAGCTCACATTGACTCTGCCCGTTTAAGTTTCTACAGCCCACAACTCTTTTGCACAGTTTATTTTCATGCAGGCTGGCAGCTGACCGAATCTCCTGCCTTTTCAACACTATTTTTTCTTTCTGCCTGGGGCTTCAAGGATACAGAAGTTCCTCTCAAACTCTGGTATCCCTGTAGCAGTGAAGGAAAGACAGCTCCAGTCAAAGGGTATCTGGACTGGCCTCTCAGTTTTTAAATTGGAATTATGTGATGCTTAATTGGAAACATTCCTTGGGGCTGAGGGATAGTTGTTTGTAATCAAGATAAAATGTAATTAGCAGGCAACTGTGAGGTAGGAAAAAAAAATCTAAAATACCTCTGACCCACTTGATACAGTGCTTATATGTGATAATGGCTTCATGTGTTCTCATAAAAAATCTATTCCTTTAATTAACAAACTTAAGGCTGCAGTTTATATTAAGACTGCACAAGCATGGCTTATTCTCAGATCCAAATGAAGGAAATAACGTCAAGGGACATAAATGCAATTTAACTGGACAAACTTGCTAGAGCCATGTGAGGCTGCCCTGAGCCACCTTCACTCCTGGGTTGGGTTCCTGAGCTCAAATCCCACACTTCACTGAATGGAAGACATCTGTTTTCACCCCTAATTTTGAAAACACCCAGTTTTCCCTGACTGCCTACAGTCAGGTCTCAAATGCCTTAGCAAAGGAATAGAGAACCTTTTTTATCAGACCCACTCTGTTTCATTTCCAACTATAACCTCCACATAATCCCTTTGCTAATCATGTACTAGACACTCTTCACGTGGGGTCAGCAGCCAGGCCAGCCCCTCCCCTAGAAATACTCTCTCTCTTTTCTCCACTGTCAAAATTGGATTATTCTTATTTGTATTCTTCACTTTGACAGGATCTCCAGTCAGTCATCATCATTTGGACTAAGCATCATTTTCTCTTTATTTATATCTATTTTTAGCATTTTTCCTTCTATGTTTTTAAATGTAATTTTTATTGAAGTATAGTTGATTTATAATGTGTTAGTTTCAGGTGTACAGCAAAGTAATTCAGATATGTGTGTGTGTGTGTGTGTGTGTGTGTGTGTATATATATATATATATATACTTTTTCAGATTCTTTCCATTATAAGTCATTAAAGGATATCGAATATAGTTCCCTGTGCTATACAGTAGGACCTTTCTTTTTATCTATTTTATATACGTAGTAGTATCTATTTTATATATGTGTATATGTTAATCCCAAACTCCTAATTTTTCCCTCTCCCTCATCTCCTTTGGTTACCACAAATTTGTTTTCTATGTCTGTGAGTCTGTTTCTGTTTGTTAAATACGTTCATTTGTAATGTTATTTTAGATTTCACATATAAGTTATATCATATGATATTTGTCTTTCTCTTTCTGACTTACTTCACTTAGTATGATAATCTCTAGGTCCAGCTATGTTGCTGTAAATGACATTATTTCATTCTTTTTTATGGCTGAGTACCATTCCATTCCATATATCACAGTGAAAAAACTGAAAGCCTTCCTTCCAAAATCAGGAACAAGACAAGAATGCTCACTCTCACCATTTCTATTCAACATAATATTGGAAGTCCTAACCACAGCAATCAAACAAGAAAAATAAATAAAAATGTATATGTTTCTTATTTACATGTCTCTCTTATACTGGGTGAGTTCCAGTAAAGCTCCTTGGAAGGAGGGCCAAATAAACTACACATAGTAAATCTGCAAAGAGATTTATTGAACTCACTTGAACAGAATCAAACTAATTCCTATTTCGGTAGTAACAGGAACACACTAAAGAGAAATGGTAAGAGATAGAAAGATCATACACTTTGTTTTAAAATTCCATTCATTCAGCCATATTTCTAAGAAAGTAATATTTTTCAGGCATGGTTTTAGGTTCTTAGGCTATATCAGTGACCAAAATATCAATGTTCCCTGCCCTTGTGAAGCTTTCAGTCTAGTAGTTGAAAGATTAACACAAAATAAAAAAAAAAATTGGGAACTGGTTAGTATGTTAGAGGGTGATACATGTTATAAAGCGAGAAAAGAGAGAAACATAAAGGTGTCTGAGAGTGTTAGATGTGGGGAGTGGGGATTGATTGTACTTTTTTTTTTAATTGGAGTATAATTCCTTTACAATGTTGTGTTAGTTTCTACTATACAATGAAGTGAGTCAGCTATATATATACATATATCCTCCCCCTCTTGGACCTCCTTTCCACTCCCCCATCCCACCCATCTAGTTCATCACAGAGCACCAAGCTGAGCTCCCTGTGCTATACAGCAGGTTCCCACTAGCTAAATATTTTACACATGGTAGTGCATTTATGTCACACCTAATCTCCCAGTGCATCCCATCTCCCCTTCCCTCGCATATTCACATGTCCATTCTCTATGACTATGTCTCTATTCCTGCCCTGCAAATAGGTTCATCTGTACCATTTCTCTAGATTCCACATATATGCGTTAATATACGATATTTGTGTTCCTCTTTCTGGCTTACTTCACTCTGTATGACAGACTCTAGGTCCATCCACATCTCTACAAATGACCCAGTTTTGTTCCTTTATATCATTGAGTAATATTCCATTGTGTATATATACCACCTCTTCTTTATCCATTCATCTGTCATTGGACATTTAGGTTGTTTCCTCATCATGGTTATTGTAAATAGTGCTGCAATGAATATTGGGGTACATGTGTCCTTTTGAATTATGGTTTTCTCAGGTTATATGCCCAGCACTGGGATTGCTGGGTCATGTGGTAATTCTATTTTTTGTTTTTTAAATAACCTCCATACTATTCTCCATAGTGGCTGTATCAATTTACATTCCCACCAACAGTGTAAGAGGGTTCCCTTTTCTCCATACCTACTCCAGAATTTATTGTTTGTAGATTTTTTGATGATGGCCATTCTGACCAGTGTGAGATGATACCTCATTATAGTTTTGACTTGCATTTCTCTAATAATTAATGATATTGAGCATCCTTTCATGTGCCCCTTGTCCATCTGTATGTCCTCCTTGGAGAGATGTCTATTTAGGTCTTCTGCCCATTTTTTGACTAGGATGTTTGTTTTTTTGATATTGAGCTGCTTGTATATTTTGGACATTAATCCCTTTTCCATTGCTTCATTTGCAAAGATTTTCTCCCATTCTGAGGTGGTCTTTTCATCTTGTTTATGGTTTCCTTTACTGTGCAAAAGCTTTTATGTATTTTAGGTCCCATTTCTTTATTTTTGTTTTTCATTCTCATTACTCTAGGAGGGGGTCAAAAAAGATATTGATATGGTTTATGTTAAAGAGTGTTTTTCCTATGTTTTCCTCTAAGAGTTTTATAGTGTCTGGTCTTACATTTAGATATTTAATCCATTTCTAGTTTATTTTTGTGTATGGTGTTAGGGAGTGTTCTAATTTCATTCTTTTACATGTAGCTGTCCAGTTTTCCCAGCACCACTTATTGAAGAGGCTGTCTTTTCTCCATTGTATGTTCTTGCCTCCACAGTCATAAATTAGATGACCATATGTGCGTGGGTTTATCTCTGGGCTTTCTATCCTGTTCCATTGATCTATATTTCTGTTTTTGTGCCAGTACCATACTGTCTTGATTACTGTAGCTTTGTAGTATAGTCTGAAGTCAGGGAGTCTGATACCTCCAGCTCATTTTTTGTTTCTCCAGGTTGCTTTCACTATTCGGGGTCTTTTGTGTTTCCATACAAATCATAATTTTTTTTTCTAATTCTGTGAAGAATGCCATTGGTAGTTTGATAGGGATTTCATTGAATCTGCAGATTGCTTTGAGTTGTATAGTCATTTTCACAATGTTGATTCTACCAATCCAAGAACACGATATATTTTCCATCTGTTCATGTCATCTCTGAATTCTTCCATCAGTGTTTTATAGTTTTCTGAGTACCAGTCTTTTGCCTCCTTAGTTAGGTTTATTCCTAGGTATTTTATTCTTTTTGTTGCAGTGGTAAATGGGATTAGTTCCTTAATTTATCTTTCTGATTTTTCATTGTTAGTGTATAGGACTGCAAGAGATTTCTGTGCATTAATTTTGTATCCTGCAACTTTACCAAATTCATTGATTAGCTCTAGTAGTTTTCTGGTGGCATCTTTAGGATTTTCTACATATAGCAGTATCATGTCATCTGCAAACAGTGACAGTTTTACTTCTTCTTTTCAATTTGTATTCCTTTTAGTTCTTTTTCTTCTCTGATTTCTGTGTCTAGGACTTCCAAAACTATGTTGAATAAGAATGGTGAGAGTGGGCAACCTTGTCTTGTTCCTGATCTTAGAGGAAATGCTTTCAGTTTTTCACCATTGAGAATGATGTTGGCTGTGGGTTTGTTACATATGGCCTTTATTATGTTGAGGAAGATTCCCTCTATGCCCATTTTCTGGAGAGTTTTTATCATAAATCAGTGTTGAATTTTGTCAAAAGCTTTTTCTGCATCTATTGAGATGATTAGATGGTTTTTATTCCTTAATTTGTTAATATGGTGTATCACATTGATTGATTTGCATATATTGAAGGATCCTTGCATTCCTGGGACAAATCCCACTTGATCATGGTGTATGATCCTTTTAATCTGCTGTTGGATTCTGTTTGCTAGTATTTTGTTGTGGATTTTTGCTTCTATGTTCATCAGTGATATTGGTCTGTGATTTTCTGTTTTTGTGGTATCTTTGTCTAGTTTTGGTATCAGGGTGATGGTGACCTTGTAGAACAAATTTGGGAGAGTTCCTCCCTCTGCAATGTTTTTGGAAGAGTTTGAGAAGGACAGGTCTTAGCTCTTCTCTAATGTTTGATAGAATTCATCTGTGAAGCCATCTGGTCCTGAACTTATTTTGTTGGAAGATTTTAAATTACAGTTTCTGTTTCATTATTTGGGATAAGTCTGTTTAGATTTTCTAATTCTTCTTGGTTTTGTCATGGAAAATTGTATATTTCCAGGAATTGTCCATTTCTTCATGGTTGTACATTTTATTGGCATATAGTTCTTTGTAGTAGTCTCTTATAATCCTCTGTATTTCTGTGGTGTCAGTAGTGATTTCTCCTTTTTCATTTCTAATTTTATTGATTTGCATCTTCTCCCTTTTTTTCTTGATGAGTCCAGCTAAAGGTTTATCAATTTTCATCTTCTCAAAGAACCAACTTTTAGTTTTATTGATATTTGCTGTTGTTTTCTTCATTTCTATTTCATTTATTTCTTCTCTGATTTTTATGATTTCTTTCATTCTACTGACTTTGGGTTTTCTTTGTTCTTCTTTCTCTAGTTGCTTTAGGTGTAAGGTTAGATTGTTTATTAGAGGTTTTTCTTGTTTCTTGAAGTGAGAATGAATTGCTGTAAACTTCCATCTTAGAACTGCTTTTGCTGTATCCCATAGATTTTGGGTCGTCATGTTTTCATTTTCCTTTGTTTCTATGTATTTTTTAATTTCTTCTTTGTTTTCTTCATTGATCTCTTGGTTATTTATTACTGCACTGTTTAGCCTCCATATATTTGTGTTTTTTTAGTTTTTTTTTTTCCTGTAATTGATTTCTAATCTCATAATATTGTGGTCAGGAAAGATGCTTGATATGATTTCAATTTTCTTAAATTATCTGAGGCTTGATTTGTGACCCAAGATGTGATCTATCACAGAGAATATTCTGTGTCCACTTGAGAAGAAATTGTATTCTGCCACTTTTGGGTGGCTTGTCCTATAAAAATCAATTAAATTTATGTGGTCTCTTGTGTCATTTAAAGCTTGTGTCTCTTTATTTTCTGTTTGGATGATATGTCCATTGGTGTAAGTGGTGTGTTAAAGTTCCCTACTATTATCACATTACTGTTGATTTCCCCTTCTATGGTTGTTAACCTTTGCCTTATATATTGAGGTGCTCCTATGTTGGGTGCATAAATATGTTGAGTGCATATATTTGTTATATCATCTTCTTGGATTGATCCCTTGATCATTATGTACTGCCCTTATTTATCTTTTGTAATAGTCTGTTTTAAAGTCTATTTTATCTGATATAAGTATTGCTACTCCAGCTTTCTTTTGATTTCTGTTTGCATGGAATATCTTTTTCCATCATTTCACTTTCATCTGTACGTGTCCCTAGGTCTGAACTCAGTCCCTTGTAGGCAGCATGTATATGTTTTGTTTTGTTTTGTTTTTTTGTATCCATTCATCCATTGTGTCTTTTGGTTAGAGCATTTAATCAATTTACATTTAAGGTTATTATCAATATGTATGATCTGATTACCATTTTCTTAATTGTTTTGGGTTTGTTTTGTGTCTTTTTCTTCTCTTGTGTTTCCTGCCTAGAAAATTTCCTTTAGCATTTGTTGTAAAGCTGGTTTGGGGATGCCAAATTCTCTTAGCTTTTGCTTGTTTGTAAAGGTTTTAATTTTTCTGTCAAATCTGAATGAGATTCTTGCTGGGTAGAGTAATATTGGTTGTAAGTTTTGCTCTTTCATCACTTTAAGTATATCTTGCTACTCCCTTCTGGCCTGAAGAGTTTCTGCTGAAAAATCAGCTGATAGATAGGCTTATGGTGATTCCCTTGTATGTTATTTGTTGCTTTTCCCTTGCCGCTTTTAATATTTTTTCTTTGAATTTAATTTGTGTTAGTTTGATTAATATGTGTCTCAGTGTGTTTCTCCTAGAGTTTATCCTGTGTGGTACTCTCTGCACTTCTTGGACTTGGGTGACTCTTTCCTTTCCCACGTTAAAGAAGTTTTCCACTATAATTTATTTGAATATTTTCTCAGACCCTTTCTTTTTTTCTTCTTCTGGGACCCCTATAATTCAAATGTTGGTATATTTGTTGTTGTTCCAGAGGTCTCTGAGACAGTTCTCAATTTTTTTCATTCTTTTTTCTTTATTCTGCTACTTGGAAGTTATTTCCACCACTCAGTCTTCCAGCTCACTTATTCACTTTTCTGCCTCAGTTATTCTGTTATTGATTCCTTCTAGTGTATTTTTCATTACAGTTATTGTGTTCTTCATCTCTGTTTGTTTGTTCTTTAGTTCTCCTAGATATTTGTTAAACATTTCTTGTATATTCTTGATCCGTGCCTCCATTCTATTTCCAAGATTCTGGATCATCTTTACTGTCATTGCTCTGAATTCTTTTTCAGTAACTTGCCTATTTTCTCTTCATTTATTTGGTCTTGGAGGTTTTTACCTCACTCTTTTATCTGTGACATATTTTTTTGTCATCTGTTTTTTTTTTTTTTTTTTTGATGGGTAGGATTGTGCTCATATCTTACTGGTTGTTTGGCCTGAAGCTTCAGCACTGGAGTTTGTAGGCTGCTGGGCAGAGCTGGGTCTTGTTGCTGAGATGAAGACCTCTGGGAGACCCCACTCTGATGAGTATTCCCTGAAGTCTGAGGTTTTCTGCTAGTCCAGTGGTTCAGACTTGGAGCTCCCACCACAGGAGCTCAGGCTTGACCCCCGGCTTGTGAACCAAAAACTGCAAGCCTCACAGGATGGCAAAAAAAAAAAATAAAGAGAAAAAAAAGCAGAAGAGTTACAAAGAGTAAAAATTACAATAAGATTAGAAACTAACACGTATGTTAGCAAAATTTAAAAAATAAAAATATAGATGAAACAACAACCAGAAGGTAAAACATAACCACAAAAGCAAACAAGAGGAGAAAGAAAAAAAGCTGGAAAAGGCCTTGGCTGTGGGGGGCAGGGCTTAGGCAGGAGTGGGGTTTAGGTGGTAAGCTTGGCCTATGTTTAGGACTCACAGGGCTGGAAAAGTCCCTGAGGGCATGAGGTGGGGTAGACCTTAGGCTCAATGATTTCCCCAGAATGGAGGAAATAACTGCTGAGGAGCAGAATAAAGAAAAAAGAATGAAAAGAATTGAAGAAAATCTTTGGAGTGGCCCAGAAGTGCCTCTGGCCTTGGAGAGCAGATTACCAAATTTGGGACCCCAGCAGGCTCCCTGCACCTGAGTGGGCAGAGGACACTCTAGGAGCATTCCCCCAACCTTCAATTCCAGAGGGTCCTTCCCCATTGTCCTCTCTTCTTCTTCCCCCCCTTCTATGCCCCTAGGACACACACGACCAGAGAGGCCCTGGAAGGCAGGGGGCCACACACAGAATCCCAAAAGAATTCCAACAGAATGGGTGGGGGAAATCCTCTCTCTGCTTTCCCTTATCCTCCAGTCCTAGAGGGTCCCTTCCTCCCCCTCTGCTTCTCCTCCTTTCCCCTCTCCTCCCTCCCTCCCATGCCTCTAGGACCCAAGTGGCCGGAGGCTGCCCTGGAGAATGGAGGACCAGGCTCTGGAGCCCAGCAGGCTTCCCGGGGCCTGAGTAGGTGGGGGAAATGCCTGTCATGTGGTTATACTTTTAAATAGATTGGTCAAGAATGGCTCATTGAATTGGTAGCATTAAAAGAAACACTTTAGAGACACAAAGTTAAGGATAATGATATCTGGAAGACAATCTTTCCAAGTAGAGCTGACAACCAATGCAAAGCGTATGAGGCATATTTTTAGGAAGCAAGAAAACTGAAGGGTCTGGAGTAGAGTAAAAGTAAGGGAAAATTGATATTGGAGAAGCACTAAATATGTGTGCGGTGGGGGTAGAGTCAAGGAGGATAGGCTGTATAAGGCATTGTCCTTTTTAAGGGTTTGGCTTTGATGGTTAGGGAAATGGGGAACCATTGTAGAATTTCAAAATTAAAGGTAGAATGATTTATCTTGGACTTTTAAAGGATGCTGTGTTGGGAATAGACTGTAAGTACACAAGGATAGAAAGGCTTGTAAGAGACAATAGCTGAATCTAGATGAGAGATGCTAAAGGCTCAAATTCAGGCAGCAATAAGAGAAATGGTACAGAGGGTTTGATTTTGGATATTTGGACATAGAGTCAATAGGATACCTTAATGTGGGGTGAGAGATAAAGAGAGGAGCAGAGGATGACTCAAGGGATTTTGCCCTGAGCAACTGAAGGGGTGGATTCAGCATTTACTGAAGTGGGAAGGCCCATTTCCACACAAGAAAGAAGAGGATCAAGAATTCAACTGTGGACATACTAAGTTTGAAATGCCTATCAAGTATCCATGTGGAATGTCAATAAAACAGTGGGAAATATGATTCTAGATGCCAACAGAGAGGGCTGAGGTAGAATTACAAAGTTGAGAGAAATTGGAATTTTCATGGCATTTAAACCATGGGATGGGGTGAAATCACAAAGAAGGTTTCTATAAATAGAGAAAAGAAAAGAACCAAGCATGGACTGGACCCTGGGGAACCTGAACATCAAGGTTGAGAAGGAAAGGAAGAACCAGCAAAATGAGGCCAGTTTGGAAATAAACTAACTTGAAATGAATGCTGCAGGGAAGTCAGTCAACCAAGCAGGGAATTCGTGTTGAATACACACTAGACTCCAAGGCACTGTGCTGTGGTGTAGGCAGCAGAACCAGAAATGCTCTTGCCCTCAAGGGATTTACAGTCAAGTGGGAAATAAGATTGACAGACGTACCAAGAGACAGCTAGATACACAAGAAGTGTTATTAGTAGTGAAAAAAATCAACATGAATCATTAGCCGAATGTGTAGTAGTTTCTAGAATGTCAGAACATCAGCTCTCTCAAAGGAAGTAGAATTTGATTTTGTTCCTGGAGGAAGAGTTTGATCCTCAAATGGAAAGGACATTCCAAGCCATAGGGAAAGCATGAGTTAAGAAGGAGGTGTGCAAGACCATGACAGCTTGGGGGTTGCAAAAGAAGGGTCAGTAGTTTGGAAAAGCAGGTGAAAGCTTTGAACAGACAGTATAGGTGTAAAGACTTGATCATGGAGGTAAAGTGGACCTGGGGAGGCTGTTTGAGCTTGGCTGTTACTAATGAAAACAGGATGTTTGAAGATAAAATTGATTGTTCCCCAGGGATCCAATGTCCTGCATCTCCTATGTAAACTTTTATTTATTTTATTTTATTTATTTATTATTTATTTATTTTTTTTGCAGTATGCAGGCCTCTCACTGTTGTGGCCTCTCCCGTTGCAGAGCACAGGCTCCAGACACGCAAGCTCAGCGGCCATGGCTCACGGGCCCAGCTGCTCCGCGGCATGTGGGATCTTCCCAGACCGGGGCACGAACCCGTGTCCCCTGCATCGGCAGGTGGACTGTCAACCACTGTGCCACCAGGGAAGCTCTAAACTTTTATTTTTAATTTAATCATTCAACTGCTCCGAATTGTTGCCCTAATTCTCATGTCCCTTCCTCTTGCACCTCTTCTTTGACAACAGTATGACCAACAAGGTTGAGCAGGACTTGGATATCACTTATGGAGAAGTAAATTCACAAAGACTTTGGTAACATTTTCCAGGAGATTTTTACCAAATCCCCCTAATTTAAATTGCACAGAATAAAAGGAATAAAACTTTCCACATTAACTCAGTTCAATTCAACTCACATTTATTAAGCATCTACTATAACCCTAGAGCTTCACTCCATTCATGTGACATAAAAATGAATAATGCATGGTCTCAGCCTTGATTCTTCACTGTCAATATTCTGGAAAACAATGCTTTCAGTATACTGTGGTATAGGATGAGACAGAAGTATGCGCAGCTAAAAATGTGAACCCAGAGGAACATGAAATTTACTCTGGGGAAATCTTCCTGGTAAAGGTGACACCTACTCATTCTGTTTTGAAGGAAGCCAGGCAAATGGACAGATACACAATTATCAGTAAACACTATCTATGAGAGCTTGGATTATAGGATTAATGAAAGGGGTTCTTTCTTTTCTCTATTTATGTGACTCTTAAGGTGTTCTTTATTTTATAAATAGAAAGTTGTCATGCTGTCATACAAAGGGAAGAAAGCTGAGTTCTTTTGTAATAGTCACTACATTTATTCATGACACATTCAATGATATTTGTAATCATAACTTCTATTCCATACTTCAATAAAGAGAGAAGTCATCCCACAAAGAAATAAGGGGAAGGGCTTCCTAGGCATCCAGAAGAGCATGTGCAGAGGACTGGAAGCAGAGAGCAGCATGGGGCGAACAAGATATTACCAGAGTCAGGGCCAGAGGTGCTGAAAATGTGTGCCTGGGGGTGATGCAGGTAGATGGTTCTCCAGAAGCCCCCTGACATCAGGAAATTAGCATGGCTTTCAGTCCAGGTGGTACTCTTCACCACCCTATATTTTGGAACATGGAGAGTACAAGCTAAATAAACACTAGTTCTTTTCTCAGATTTGTCTTCTGTTTTTCATCTCAGAGCAAAGGGGCCACACAGAACAGTAAAAGTACAGGGAAAAAAAAGTACTCATGTTTTCTCAGAAAAATAAAATCTCCCATGATGGAGTAAGTAGAGTAAAACTAATAGTTAGCTATAATCTATTCATTCTGTTATAAATGAAAAGCATTCATGTTTTCGCACTCTGAAATCCAAGTCTGAAGATTACAGGAGGCATTGACAGTGTCAGCTGAGTGATTCATGACTGATAATCCCAAAAGGACTCCTCAAGATAAGCAAGTAGGCAGACTCATTTAGGAAGACTGTGAGTCTTAGATGTTACCAGTGGTGCTATTAGCTCACTTAAATTATTATATATACTTGAGTACTATTGACATCTTTAGTGGAAACAAAAAGATGAAAATATTTCCTCTTGGCAACTAAGCTCATCATCCCTGAATTAGACCAGAAAGTGATCATGGATCTAACTATGAGCCCATTCCCACCTCCCATATACACACAGAGTTTCTAAGAAAGTGACACTAAGTAATAAAATAACAACTGTAATGAAGTTTAAAAATTTTTTGATTATTATTCAAATCATTATAGCCGTACTGTTTTTTATTACTCTGACACTATTTTATGTGGTGTCTTATATTGGTTTCCCTGGAAACAAACTCTGAGACCAGGCATTGCCTGCAGAATATTTACTGGGGAAAACTCTTGGGAGATACACTTGTAAGGAAAGGGGGAAAACAGGGAGAAGCTGAATCATGATGACACTGCAGTTGAGGCCTCGGAACATCCTGCAGGAAGCTCTGGAGCCAGTCAGTCTTATAGAGGTGTTCCCAGTAGGAACATAGGGTGGGGTCCTGGTATTCCTCCATCAGCCAGTCACCTGCTGTAGCTGTCCCCTGGGCCAGGCAGAACTGCTATGGAAGGATGTGCATTTGTGAGCTGTCAGCAATGGATATTCCAACAGCCAAGGGATAGGTACATCCACTCTGCAAAGGGGATCCAGGATGTGGTGATAAGACCAATTACACAGTTTGTCCACCACTGGGTGGATTATAGTCACACTTTGTATCGAAAATCATGATGAGAAAATCAGCAAGTTTCTATGCTTGAGCAACAGTGACTTCATATGACCTGGTCCAATGGGTCATAATATTTGGAATCCCTATGGGCCCAAGAGATATCCTGAATCTAAAGTTTTATTTGATTGGGGGGATTTCACTGAAAATAGTTTTGATAGATTTTTGATCTATCATTTTGATAGATTTTTGATAGATTTTGATAGATTTTTTCTTTCTTTGCTGTGGAACATCTCTCTCCTAACTTATTGAAGGGAAAAGGGGGAAATGCAGCAAATGGAGACAGCAGAGATGGAAGATGAAGCCACTGAACAGAAGACTTCCTTGGTGTCAGATTTCATTTCACTCATAGGGTTGAGAAATCTTACTTATAAATCTACTTTGTTATCTGATTTGTGCAGGGCAGAAAGGACAGCACTACTAGTGTAGAGTTTGGTTGGGCTGATATGATTTGTATCATATGTACAGAATAAATAGAATGACAGAGCAAATATGTCAGGTTTCATGGAGAAATGGGGCATGGATATTATACCAGGCAAGGGGTTAAGAAGCACTGGAGCAAAAAGTGGGAAACCCCAGGCTGGAAGTTTGAGTCATGGGCTCTTGCCCCAGCTCTGGACTAATCACATACTCTTGGTCATGCCATCTCATCTAGGGGAGCCTCAATTTCCTCAGTTGTTAAGTGGGGCCTTGCTTAACTCACAGGGTTATTATGAGGATCAGATAATAGGTCCTTGTACAGCTTTTACAAATTATAGAGCATTAAGGAATAATTAATGGGAAATGGAAATATGACCACAGGAATCAGTGTGAGAGGGTTGATATAATAGGTCAAGGAAGTCCAAAGTTCTAAGTGGAAGTTTCAGGCCACTAAGCATCACCTTAGAAATATTTTTTTGAAGTAAATTACTGCGGTGATAATCTATACAAAATGCTAAGCATACTGCCCTCACAGAAAAAGCAGCACATGGACACTGTTATTCTCTATTTTGTAGTCAGAATCCTGGTCCACAGTGCATTGTAAAATGTAAAATACTCATTCAGGAGATTGGATGCTTATTGGACAGTAGACAAATGAGCACGGCCTTTAATTTATTTTCCCATTTCTCCATTAACACCCTCTAGACCAGTTGATACATCAGGATCCCACTCGGGGCAGTTCTTTCAAGATTTGGTATGTCTTTTCCTCTTTAACTGACTAAAGTAGTACAAAATAAAGGTTATTAGTGGAGAGCAAGAGTGTTTCTTCGAAATAGTGTTTCCTCCACATCCAGAAGTCCAAGTCCAAGGTTCATATGCAACACTTGTAACAAGTTTTTTTTTTGTTTTTAATTGAAATGTAGATGATTTACAATGTTGTATTAGTTTTAGGTGTATAGCAAAGTGATTCCGTTTTATATATATATATATACATATATATATGTATATATATATGTATATATGTATATATGTATATGTATATATGTATATATATATATATATATATATATATATATATTCTTTTTCAGGTCCTTTTCCCTTATAGGTTATTACAAAATATTAAGTAGAGTTCCCTGTGCTATACAGTAGGTCCTTATTGGTTATCTGTTTTATATATAGTAGTGTGTATACGCAGCACTATTTACAGTAGCCAAGACATGAAAGCAACACGTTTTAAAAATGCATTTATATTTGTTTTCAGTGATGTATAATTCTCACGCACTGGACAAATGCATAGGACTTGTAAAACAGCAAGATCAGATTGAATACAGTATATGTTCATTTTAGATTGAGAAAGAACTCCTCTCTTAATAACTTGAAGACTTTACATCTATAATATGTCTTTTCTCCAAAGAGGATGAAAGAAAACTCAGACAATTGTAGGGCTTCTGTTGCTAGTGACAAAATGCCTGCTGGATAATCAACTTTCTCTTTAACTATTAATAAAAGTGACCTCAGTTTACTTAAAATAAACTTGAGCTGAACAGGTTTCTTGCTCACTATTATGTTCTAAATGGAAGTTGCTTGGCATAAACTCAGTGGCCTAAATGGGCAGTGACAGACAGGATATTTGATTGACAGGTACTAAGGGAGGAGCTCAAACCCCAATTCTACAAAGTTGTGTTAGCACACCATAAACATAATAAATGAATTCCGATGAAAAGAAAGCTCATGATTAATAGACGAGGGATTCACTGAACACTATTAAAATATGCAGACTCTGGGTGGTTGATGGATTCCAGATGGAATAGGTCCAAAGGACAGGTGAGTGAAAGATAAGGCCAACCAAGGGAAGCTGATTAAGGGAAGTGGGGTGAAGCTCCCCAAATGGAAGCTCTGGAGAACAGATTTTCATGGTACCTATCTAAATTAGTCTGCCAGCTGAAGAATATGTAACCTGTATATGACACTAGTAAGCAAATGTACAGATATTAGTGAAAAAAAAAGAGAAGAAAATACAGTAAAAGAAGATCAGGAAATACAGAGTTAAATGGGCAGACATTGCAAATGCAACCCATAAAAATTATGATGAAATGAAAGCAATATACCTTCCTTTAACAGGGGACAAATGAGCAGGAGGAAACTGGCTGAGAGTTTATTACTAGAGAATTTAGGTGGCTTCGATAACTTGTAAATACAAAGGAAGTAAAGTATGCTAAAAAGACCCAGAGATTCTTGTTCAGAGAGAGCAAATCAGAGATGTGTGCTGTTCAAGAAAAAGAGGTGCTTTCCTAAAAAGCTTTTTTAATCCACCTTTTAAAGAAAAATGTTTAATATACTAACAGTTCTTTACTTTGCATTACAGAAAGAGAAACTTTCTCATAAATAAGTTCCAGATTATGACAATGTTTTCCATTCAAATATCACTTTAAAGGTCATAGATTTTGATAACAAAAATTAAAAATATATGTATTTATGCTTCTCTACTTTTAGGAAATATCATCAACTTTTATTTTCCTTCATAGATAAATTTCGCCACAACTTAACCTTCATTACTATAGTGGGAATAAGTGTGATACCATTTTTATATTTAGCATTCTATTATACATACTATATGTTAATATAGCTATTATCATGGTTCTTACTCTCAAAAAGTAAATGCTGTTTATATTAGACTGTATGTTTATAACTCGGTTTGCTAGTAGTTTGGAATTAATATATATGGAAGAAATTTTGTTCTTAGTTCTCTTAGGTCAAAAAAATGGCATATTTCATCTTGCCTTTCTATAACTTTGTGTAGAGAGTCAAACAATAGGTCAGGTTTAAACAGCCCAGGTTTGATAGAAGGAAGCTAGTAGTTTACCTGTAGAGACAGCACAGAGATAGAAAGTTCTTAAGTTCTAATAAGAATTGGGGAGATCCCTTAAGATAGCCCATGGATGTTTTGCTAAGTCAAGAGATAAAGCATTAGCAATAGGAATACTGGTAGGAACTAACCTTTCTGAGAACTTTCCATTTGTCAGACATTTTGTAAAATATTGACAAGAATTATCTCATTTTTCTACCAGACAGGGATGACATCACTGAGATGGTGGTGTAGGAAAACCCAGGCTTCATCCCCTCACAAAGATCAACATTAGACAGGTAACCACAAACAAAAACAGCTCTAGGAGACTCCACTTAAGAAACTTTAGCAACACTGTAGGTAAAAAACCTAACATTAACCACACAGAAAGAGAAGGAAGACAGCTGCATATTGCTTACATCATCCCATCCCTCAAGCTGACATCACTCAGTGCCAAGAGGGAATTCCGCAGCTAGAAATAGTTTCTTTCACTGGGAAAAGAAGGTCAGGACTGGCAGCCAGTCCAGGCCTTTGGATCTGTACAAGTGCAAGAGGCCAGCATGTCCCTCCACAGCTGACCCTCACCGCCATGTACATGCTACGGACAGCCCTTCCATCTGTTCACTTGCACACCACTGGCCTAATGCCCATTACCAGACTCCACTGCTGTGTCTTTTCTCAAGGGGAGAATGTGCAGTCACAGGAAAGCAGGTATAACAGCCAGGGCCCTGACAGCTGCTTGTGGCCCCAGGTCTAGCATGAACTACTGTGCTGACATTTACCTAGTCCCTCAAACTGTGCAAACGTACACCTCCAACCCAGCCCCCATCACTGGCGTCCAATACTGTACACCTGTGGTTAGACACAACAGCCATAGTAGTACACACCAATAGCCAGGACTCCTACCACTATGTGTGTGTCTGCAATCCATCCCTGCCACTACACACACACACACCTGAAACTGAACCCCAAAGCCAAGTGGGTACACATCAATGGCTCCAGAAACCACTGACAACTGGCCTAGTCCCTAGATGCTGGACCTAAAGTTGCCACTGAGGAACTCAACAGAACTTGCAGCCACTGTGGACCCCCTGCGGCACTCCTCAAAGACCATAAAGTTGCTGATGCCGTGGGCACCAGCAGCCTGAGCCCAAGGGACACTATGCACCCCTGAATTTGGTGCAGCCACACATACTCACACTTGGAACCCTGTGACACTAGACCTGGGGTCACATCATGCTCCAACATGCTCCACCTGCAGGAGAAAGTCTCCCCATACCAAAATCAATCCTGAAACCTGAAAGAGGTGACTGCTTCTTCTAATGCAAAGACACCTATGCAAAGCTACAGGAATTACAAAGAATCAGGGAAACAAGACTCTACCAAAGGAACAAAGTAAAGCTCAAGTAGGAGGCATAAAGAAATGGAGATCCAGGAATTATCTGACAAAGACAAAGTAATTAAAGCAAAGATACTCAAAGACCTACAAGAGAACACAGATAAACAATTTAAAGATATCAGGAAAACTATACGAGAACAAAGTAAGAAGCCCAACAAAGAGATAGAAAACATGAAATGAACCAAATTGAAATTTTGGAGCTGAAGAATACAATGAATGAACTGAAGAATGCAATACAGACCTTCAACAACAGACTTGACTGAGTAGAGAAAAGAATAAGTGAGCTCAAAGACAGATCAGTTGAAATTATCCAGTCAGAGGAGCACAAAGAAAAAAAAAAAAATTAAAAGAGTGAAAATAGCCTATGTGATCTATGGGCTACAACAAAAAGAAAATTTGAAAATAAGTTTGTTTAAAGAAATAATGACTGAAAACTTCCCAAACCTGGGGAGAGATTTGAATATTCAAGGTCATGTAACTTATAGGTCCCCAAACAATATCAACTTAAAGAGGTCTTCTCCAAGACATGCTATAATAAAACTGTCAAAAAATCAAAGACAAAAGGAGACTCTTAATAGCAGCAAGAGGGAAAAAAAATAGCTTATGACCTACAGAGCACCCCACCCCCCCCAAGGCTGTTGGTGCATTTCTCTTCAGAAATTTTACATGCCAGGAGATAGTGGGATGACATAATGAAAGTGCTAAAAGAAAAATAATAATTATAAAAAAAAGCCAAAAACTGTCAACCAAGAATATGTTACCTGAGAAAGCTGTCCTTCAGAAACGAAATAAAAACTTCTCCAGACAAACAAAAACTGAGGGAATTCACCACCTCTAGACCTGCCTTGCAAAATGCTGATTTAGTGGTCCTGAAGAACTAAATCAAAGAAGAGATCAAAAGAGAAATAAATAATGTATCTTGATATGAACAAAAATATAAACACAATATACCAAATCCTATGGTATGATGCAAAAGCAGTTCTAAGAGGGATGTTTATAGTGATAAATACATCAAGAAAAAAAACTCTAATAAATAACCTAACTTTACATCATAAGGAGTTAGAAAAAGAACAAATTAAGCCAAAAGTTAGCAGAAAGAAGAAAATAACAAAGATCAGAGCTGAAATAAAGAAAATATAGACCAGGAAATCAATAGAAAAAAATCAATGAAACTGATAGCTGATCATTTGAAAAGATAAACAATATTGACAATCCTTTAGCTAGATGAACTAAGAAAAAAAGAAGACTCAAATGAAGGCATACCTTGTTTTATTGTGCTTTGCTTTATTGCACTTCATAGATATTACATTTTTTTTAACAAATTGAAGGTTTTTGGAAACCCTGCATTGAAGGTTTTTGGTAACCCTGCATTGAAAAAGTGTATTGGCAAAACTTTTGCAACATTTTCCCATTCCGTGTCTCTGTGCCACATTTTGGTAATTCTTACAATATTTCAAACTTTGTCATTATTGTTATATTTGTTATGGTGATCTGTGATCTGAGATCTTTGATATTGCTATTTTAATTGTTTTGGAGTATCATGATCCACACCCATATAAGATGGTGAACTTAATAAATGCTGTGTGTGTTCTGACTACTCCACCAATGAACTAGTCCCTATTCTTAGGTCTCATTATTCCCTCAGACACAGCAATATTAAAATTAGTACAATTAATAACTCTACAATGGTGTTTAAGTGTTAAAGTGAAAGGAAGAATCATGTGTCTGACTTTATATGCTTTTAATTAATTTATTTTTTTGGCCTCACCCATGTAACATGAGGGATCTTAGTGCCCCGACCAAAGATTGAACCCATGCCCTCTACAGTGGAAGTGTGGATTCTTAACCACTGGACCACCAGGGAAGTCCAAATTGTTTCTTACTTTAAATCAAAAGCTAAAAATGATTAACCTTGGTGAGGGGGTCATGTAAAAAGCCAATATAGGCCAAAAGCCAGGCTTTGTGTGTCAAGCAGTTAGCCAATTTGTAAATGCAAATAAAATATTCTTGAAGGAAATTAAAAGTGCTACTCTAGTGACCACACAAATGAAAAGAAAGTAAAATGACCTTGTTGCTGATATAGAGAACGTTTTAGTGGTCTGAAGAGAAGATTAAACCAGCTACAACGTTCCCTTAAGCCAAAGACAATACAGAGCAAGACCTTAACTCTCTTCAATTCTGTGAAGGCTGAGAGAGGTGAGGAAGCTGCAGAAGAAAAGTTTGAAGCCAGCAGAGGTTGGTTCATGAGGTTTGAGGAAAGAAGCCATCTTCATAACATTAAAAGCACAAAGTGAAGCAACAGGTGCTTATGTAGAAGATGCAGCAAGTTATATAGAAGATCTAGCTAAATAATGAAGGTGACTACACTGAACAGTAGACTTTCAATGTAGATGAAACAGCCTTATATTGAATGAAGATGCCATTTAAGACTCTCATAGGTAGAGAGGTGAAGTTAATGCTTCAAAGCTTCAAAGGACAGGCTGACTCTCTTGTTAAGGGCTAATGCAGCTGGTAACTTTAAGTTGAAGCCAATGTTTATTCACCATTCCCAAAATCCTAGGGACCTTAAGAATTATGCTAAATCTACTCCACCTACAATCACCATAAATCACTATAAATAGAACAACAAAACCTGGATGACAGCACATCTGTTGACACACAGCTCACTGAACACCTTAAGACCAATGTTGAGGCCTACTGCTCAGTAAAACAAAACCAAAAACCAAAAAACATTCCTTTAAAAATATTACTACTCACTGACACCTCACCTGATCACCCAAGAGCTCTAATGGAGATTTACAATGAGATCCATGTTGTTTTCATGCCGGTTAACACAAAATCCATTGTGCAGTCCATGGATCAATGAGTAATGTCTACTTTAGAGTCTTATTATCCAAGAAATACATCTCATAAGGCCATACTGCCATAGATAGTAATTCCTCTGATGGATCTAGGCAAAATAAATTGAAAACCTTCTGGAAAGGATTCACCATCTAGGTGCCATTAAGAGCATTCATAATTAATGAGATGAGGTCGGCATATCAACATCAATAGCAGTTTGAAAGAAGTTGGCTCCAGCCTTCATGGATGACCTTCAGGGTGTCAAGACTTCAATGGAGCAAGTAACTGCAGATGAGGTGGAAATATCAAGAGAACTAGAATTAAAACAGAGCCTGAAGATATGCCTGCATTGATAAAATATCATGATAAAACATTAGTGGATGTGGAGTTGCTTCTTATGGATGAGCAAAGAAAGTGGTTTCTTGAGATGGAATCTACTCCTGGTGAAGGTGCTGTGAAGATTGCTGAAATGACAGCAAAAATTTAGGATATGACATAAACTTAGTTGATAAAGCAGTGGCAGGGTTTGAGAGGATTGAGTCCAATTATGAAAGAAGTTCTAAGGTTGGTAAAATATCAAATAGCACTGCGTGCTTCAGGGAAGTCATTCCTGAAAGGAAGAGTCAATTAATGTGATAAACTTCATTGTTGTCTTATTTTTAGAAATTGCCCCTGCCACCCCAATCATCAGTCAGCAGCCATCAATGTCTAGGCAAGACCCTCCACCATCAAAAAGATTATGACTCACTGAGGGCTCAAATGATGTTTTGCCCTTTGCTGACCTTGGGCCTATTTACCCTCATGTGAATTCCTAGCCCTTTTCTTGCTTTTTTTTTGAGGGGGGATTAAGTAAAAAACACATAATATAAACTTTACCATCTTCACAATTTTTTTTTTTTTTTGGCGGTACGCGGGCCTCTCACTGTTATGGCCTCTCCTGCTGAGGAGCACAGGCTCTGGATGCGCAGGCTCAGAGACCATGGCTCACGGGCCCAGCCCAGATCCCGCGGCATGTGGGATCTTCCTGGACTGGGGCACAAACCCATGTCCCCTGCATCGTCAGGCGGACTCTCAACCACTGCACCACCAGGGAAGCCCCATCTTCACCATTTTTAAATGTAAATGTTCAATAGTGTTAAGTATATTCACATTGTTGTGAAGCAAATCTTGAGATATTTTTATCTTACAAGCCTGAAACTCTAAACCCATTGACAACGATTTCCCCCTTCCCCTTTCCTCCTTTCTTCCATGCAGCCTTTAGTACCACCGAAGGTGTGGCAGGATGATAATACTAGAGCCCCTAGTAATCACCATTCTATTCTTTATTTCTATGAACTTGACTACTTTTGATATCTCATATAAGTGGAATCATAAAGTATTTGTCATTTTCTGAGTGGATTGTGTCACTTAGTACAATGCCTTCAAGGTTCAGCCATGTTGTAGCATGTGTCAGAATTTCTTTCCTTTTTAAGGCTGAATAATATTCTATTGTATCTACATATTACATGTTTTATTCACTTATCTACTGATGGACATTTGGATTGCTTACAATCTCTTAACTCTTATGAATAGTGCTGCTATAAACATTAGTGTGAAAAGATCTGAAATGCAGCTTTGAATTATTTTGTATATATACCTGGAAGTGGGATCACTGGATCATATGACTCTTCTATTTTTAAATTTTTGGTGGAAACGCCATATTTCTGTTTCTTTTCTTTTTTATAGTAATCATCTTAATGGTTGTGAGGTGATATCTTATTGTGGTTTGATTTGCATTTCTCTTATGATTAGTGATGTTGAACATTTTTATATATGCTTATTGGCCACTTGTATATCACCTTTGGAGAAATGTCTATTCAAGTCTTTTGTCAATTGTTTAATAGTATTATTTCATTTGTTGTTTTTGAGTTGTAGGAGTTCTTTCTTTATTTTGGATATAAATATAAATTCTTCCCTGTTCTTTTCATAGAACTAATTCTTGCAGGCTATGTGTCCTAAGCTTCTATCTCAACTGGCTATTTCTGAGATCTGCCATTGGAAGGATTTGGTGGAATACTGGGAGGTGAAAGAAAGAGAGAAGTCAGGAGCTTTCCCTTACTTATTTCTTCCTCAGAAAATGTGTCTGGCAAAGATTATGTGTGTGTATATATATATATATATATATATATATATATATATATATATATATATATATATGATCTCCTCTTTGGCTCTAATGACAGTGTCAAAAGCCCATTGTGGACCCAGCTTCCACTCAGGGTTATCTCCCTCCAATCTGGAGGTAGAAGAGAATTTTGGTTTTGTTTGTTTTGTTTCCTCTTTGGCTTCTAAGCATTTATTTCACTTGGGCAAAAAAAATCCCCTATGTTAAATTTCCTTTATGTTTTATGTGGTCTCTTTGGTCTGATAAACCTATCAAGATCATAGTGTATTTTTTTCTGAGTATTCATGACATTTAAAAAAAATGTTTTGTAGTAGAATGTTATTAGTCTTAATATAGACCCTGGATATTTTTCAATTGTGGTAAAATTTGCACATAGAGAAATGCAGAAATCTTATTTTCAACTTATTGCTATGATAAATATACGCAACTTTATAATCAGCATCTCAATTCAGATACAAAACATTTTCTTCAGTTTAGAAAGTTCCAGAGTTCCAAGGCTCTGAAGATACACTCTTCAGTGAAATAAGCATAACTAGTGAAAATTATTTAAAAACTAATCACTTAAAATCTCTGGAGGGAATTCCCTGGAGGTCCAGTGGTTAGGACCCCATGCCTCCACTGCTGGGGGCCCAGGTTCAATCCCTGGTTGGGGAATTAAGATCCGGTAAGTCAAGTGGCTAAGCCAAAAAAAAAAAAAAAATTATCTGGAAATTGTCCTAAGGGCATACAGAAAACAAAGAAACATTTTTGAAGATAATCTACTAAAACACAATAAAATAGCAAGAGTCTGTCACATTCAAACTGTGACCTCCTTTTCCTCTTACTATCAGCATGACCAAAACTCTACTCCAGGTGGGTGCAGCCAAGAACACATCACTCCCTCTAGCCCCAGCTCTAGTCAAGAGCTATGGTACTCTCCCCAAAGCAGCAACCTCCCCAAATTTCTCTTCCCTTTAACTCTGAGCTGCAGAGGCTTAACTCAAGGCTGGTGTGCCTGAGAGGCTGAGGACTCCTTCCTTCCATGCAGCCTTTAGTACCACCCAATGGGTGGCAGGATGATAATACTAGAATCCTAATCACCCTCACCTTAGATCACTCATGGACACTTAGTACATTCATGGAGTACTAAGTGCTTTCATAGGGCAATTTCTTATGTAGGGAGCGGAAAACCAAATAAACCAGAATCTACTGCATCTGCCCTAACCTGCATTTAAAGCAAGGGTGTCAGTCAGAAAGAATTGTGCCAAGTCCCTGACATAAGCACCAGAGCTCTAGATCAGATATTTTGACCAGAGGTAGAGACAGGCTATAAAACAGAGAACTTTAAAATTCTCCCCTAAAGAGCCAAACTTATTTAAAACAGGGAAAGAAGAATTTCAGTCCTAAGGCAACCCTAGAAAACAATGGAAATTTTGATAGTAAGCAAGGTAAATCATAAGCTAGCTACTTTACCAGACAGAACTAGGGAAAGAGAGCTAAGAAGGGTCCTCTGGGGTAAGAACAAATCACAAAGCCCTATCTCAAAACTACTACTGCTAAGAATACGAAACAACCTATGGAATAAGTGATGATGCCCCTGGGTTTTGTTGAAAATAATAGAGCAATCAGCTGGCGATTGGTGGAACTTAATAGCTGGATGTGGTCAGAAAATGAAAGAAAGAAGGAGTCCTATTAAAACTACTGTCATGCCAAGGTGAATTTGCAAATACCCCAGTCCGTGTACTTTGAAGAACAACATCAGAGGAGTCACAGGAGAAAATATGAATCATTAAAATAGTTCAGCCAGTCACTAAACAAATTTAAAATGTGAACAAAAATAGGAAGGTAGATGTGGGGAGACAATAAATCAGAATTTCTATAATATATTATCTATAATCACCAGATTTCAACAAAAAATTATAAAGTATGCAAGGAAACCAAAAAGTCTGACCAATACACAGGGGAAAAAAAAATGCAAGCAACAAAAACTGTCTGTGAGAGAGTCCAGATATTGAAGAAACCTGCAAAGACTTCATGGTAGACATCATAAATAAATTCAAATAAACAATGGAAACCATGCTTAATAATGAAAAAAATTTACTTCTATGCCTCATCAAATAGAGAATATCAATAGAGATAAAAATATTAAAAAAAAATGAAACCCTGGAGTCGAATAGTACACTGAAATGAAAAATTTACTAGAGGTGCTCAAGAGGAGATGTGAACTGGCAGACGTAATTAGCTAATTTGAAGACAGATAATAGAGATTAGGTAATTCAAATACTTGACATTTAAAATATTTTATTGTAAAAAATATTTTTTTTTATGCTGGATAATGTAATTGATTTTCAAATATTAAACCTAACTTGTATTCCTTGTATAAACTTAAATGGTCCAAAACATATTATTCTGTCTTATGCATACTGCTGGCTTCAATTTTGATAATGTTTTAATTAAGGATGATTGTGTTCATGAGAAATATTGGTCTATAACTGGTTTTCTTACAATGTCTTTATTAGGTTTTTGTATCAAATTAGCCCAATTCCATAAAATGTGGGTGGGTGTTTTCTCTGCCACTATTCTCTGCAAGGTTTGTATAAGACTAGTATTCCACTTAAATATTTGATATAATTCACTGGTGAAACTTGTAGACTTTTAGATTTCTTTGAATAGTAATAAAAAATTTCAACTTTTTAATTTTTTTTAATCTTTTCTGGTTGGTCCAACTTTACATTTACTGTCACTTTACTTCATTATGAAGATATCTTTTTGCATTTCTTTTATGTGACAAAATATTTGTCTTCCAGTTTGAAGAATATTTTCACTGATTATAGAATTCTTTCTTTTTCAGAACTTTAAAAATATTATTCTATTATCTTATGGCCTCCATTGTTCCTGGACTTTCTTTCTTTCTTTCTTTCTTTCTTTCTTTCTTTCTTTCTTTCTTTCTTTCTTTCTTTCTTTCTTTCTTCCTTCCTTCATTCCTTCCTTCCTTCTTTCCTTCCTTCCTTCCTTCCTTCTTTTTCTTTTTATTGGAGTATAGTTGTTTTACAACGTTGTATTAGTTTCTACAGTAGAGCAAAGTGAAGTAAAGTTCCCTGTGCTAAAGAGCAGGTTCTCATTAGTTATCTATTTTATACATATTAATTGGTGAATATATGTCAATCCCAATTTCCCAATTCACCCCACACCCCTTTCCCCCCTTGGTGTCCATATGTTTGTTTTCTACATCTGTGTCTTTATTTCTGCTTTGCGAACAGGTTCATCTGTACCATTTTCTAATATCCACATATATGCATTAATATATGATATTTGCTTTACTCTTTCTGACTTACTTCACTCTGTATGACAGTTTCTAGGTCCATCCATGTCTCTACAAATGACCCAATTTTGTTCCTTTTTATGACTGAGTTATGTTCTATTGTATATAGGTACTAGATCTTCTTTATCTATTCATGTGTCGATGGGCATTTAGGTTGTTTCCATGACCTGTCTATTGTAAATATTGCTGCAATGAACATTGGGGTGCATGTGTCTTTTTTTTTTTTTTTTTTTTGTGGTAAGAGGGCCTCTCACTGTCGTGGCCTCTCCTGTTGCGGAGCACAGGCTCCAGACGCGCAGGCTCAGTGGCCATGGCTCACGGACCTAGCAGCTCCGTGGCATGTGAGATCTTCCTGGACTGGAGCACGAACCCATGTCCCCTGCATCAGCAGGTGGACTCTCAACCACTGCGCCACCTGGGAAGCCCACATGTGTCTTTTTTAGTTATGGTTTTCTCAGGGTATATGTCCAGTAGTGGGATTGCTGGGTCATATGGTGTTTTCTATTTTTAGTGTTTTAAGGAACCTGCATACTGTTCTCCATAGTGACTGTATCAATTTACATTCCCACCAAAAGTGCAAGAGGGTTCCTTTTTCTCCACACTCTCTCCAGAATTTATTGTTTGTAGATTTTTTGATGTTGGCCATTCTGACAGGTGTGAGGCAACACTTCATTGTAGTTTTGATTTGCATTTCTCTAATAATTAGTGATGTTGAGCATCTTTTCATGTGCCTACTGGCCATCTGTATGTCTTGGTTGTAGAAATGTCTACTTAGGTATTCTGCCCATTTTTTAATTGGGTTCTTTGATTTTTTGGATATTGAGCTGCATGAGCTGTTTGTATATTTTGGAGATTAATCCTTTGTCAGCTGATTGGTTTGAAATTATTTTCTCCCATTCTGGGGGATGTCTTTTTGTCTTGTTTATGGTTTCCTTTGTTGTACAGAAGCTTTTAAGTTTCATTAGGTCCCATTTGTTTATTTTTGTTTGTATTTATTTTACTCTAGAAGGTGGGTCAAAAAAGACCTTCCTGTGATTTGTGTCAGAGAGTGTTCTTCCTATGTTTTCCTCTAAGAATTTTATAGTGTTCAGTCTTACATTTAGGTCTTTAATCCATTTGGAGTTTATAATTGTGTATAGTGTTAGGGAGTGTTCTAATTTCACTCTTTTACATGTAGCTGTCCAGTTTTCCAAACACCTTTTATTGAAGAGACTCTCTTTTCTCCATTGTATATTCTTGCCTCCTTTGCCATAGATTAATTAACCATAGGTGAGTGTGTTTATCTCTGGGCTTTCTATCCTGTTCCATTGAGCTATATTTCTGTTTTCATGTCAGTACTATACTGTCTTGATTACTGTAGCTTTGTAGTATAGTCTGAAGTCAGAGACCCTGATTCCTCTAGCTGTTTTTGTTTTTTTTTCTTTTCCTCAAGACTGCTTTGGCTATTCAGGGTCTTTTGTGTCTCCATCCAAATCCTAAGATTTTTTGTTCTAGTTCTGTAAAAAATGCCATTGGTAATTTGATAGGTATTGCATTCAATCAGTAGATTGATATGGGTACTATAGTCATTTTCACAATATTGATTCTTTCAATCCAAGAACATGGTATATCTCTCCATCTGTTTGTGTCATCTTTGATTTCTTTCATCAGTGTTTTATAGTTTTCTGAGTACAGGACTTTTACCACATTAGGTAAGTTTAATCATAGGTATTTTATTCTTTTTGTTGTGATGGTAATGGGACTGTTTCTTTAATTTCTCTTTCTGATCTTTCACTATTAGTGTATAGGAGTGCATGAGATTTCTGTGAATTACTTTTGTATCCTTCTACTTTACCAAATTCATTGATTAGCTCTAGCAGTTTTCTGGCCACATCTTTAGGATTTTCTATGTATAGTATCATGTCATCTGCAAACAGTGACATTTTTACATCTTCTTTTCCAATTTGAATTCATTTTATTTATTTATTTTTTTCTTCTCTGATTGCCAAGGCTAGAACTTCCAGAACTATGTTGAATAAGGGTGGCGAGAATGGAAATCCTTGTCTTATTCCTGATCTTAGAAGAAATGTTTCAGTTTTTCACCATTGAGAATGATGTTTGCTATGGGTTTGTCATATATGGCCTTTATGATGTTGAGGTAGGTTCCCTCTATACCCACTCTCTGGAGAGTTTTTGTCATTAATTGATGTTGAATTTTGTCAAAAGCTTTCTCTGCATCTATTGAGATGATCTTATGGTTTTGATTCTTCAGTTTGTTAATATGGTGTATCACATTGACTGTTTTGCATATATTGAAGAATTCTTGCATCCCTGGAATAAATCTCACTTGATCATGGTTTTTGATTGTTTTAATGCATTGTTGGCTTCTGTTTGCTTGTATTTTGATGAGGATTTTTACATCTATATTTATCAGTGACGTTGATCTGTAATTTTCTTTCTTTTTGTAGTATCTGTGTCTGGTTTTGGTCTTGGTGATGGTGGCCTCATAGAATGAGTTGGGAGTGTTCCTCTGAAAATTTTTGGAGGAGTTTGAGAAGGATGGGTGTTAGCGCTTCTCTAAATGTTTATTTGAATTCACCTGTGGAGCCATCTGGTCCTAGGCTTTTGTTTGTTGGAAGATTTTTAATCACAGTTTCAATTTCATTGCTTGTGATTGGTCTGTTCATAATTTCTATTTCTTCCTGGTTTAGTCTTGAAAGATTATATCTTTCTAAGAATTTGTCCATTTCTTCCAGGTTGTCCATTTCATGGGCATAGAGTTGCTTGTAGTAGTCTCTTATGATCATTTGTATTTCTGCATTTTCCCTTGTAACTTCTCCTTTTTCATTTCTAAATTTATTGATTTGAGTCCTCTCCCTCTTTTTCTAGATGAGTCTGGCTAAACGTTTATCAGTTTTGTTTTTCTTTTCAAAGAACCAGCTTTCAGCTTTATTGATTTTTGCTATTGTTTTCTTTGTTTCTATTTCATTTATTTCTGCTCTGATCTTTATGATTTTGTTCCTTCAACTAACTTTGGGGTATTTTGTTCTTTCTCTAGTTCCTTTAGGTGTAGGTTAGATTGTTTATTTGAAAGTTTTCTTGTTTCTTGAGGTAGGATTCTATTGATATAAAATTCCCTCTTAGAACTGTTTTTGTTGTATCTCACAGGTTTTGAATTGTCGTTCTCCATTGTCTTTTGTCTCTAGGTTTTTTTCTTCCTTTTTTTTTTTTTTTTTGATTTCTTCAGGGGTCTCTTGGTTATTTAGTAGCATATTGTTTAGCCCCCATGTGTTTGTGTTTTTACAGTTTTTTTTTCCTGTGATTGATTTCTAATCTCATGTCATTGCAGTTGGAAAAGATGCTAGATATGATTTCAATTTTCTTAAATTTACCAAAGCTTGATTTGTGACCCAAGATGTGATCTAACCTGGAGAATGTTCCCTGTGCCCTTGAGAAGAAAGTGTATTCTTCTGCTTTCAGGTGGAATGTCCTATAAATATCAATTAAATCTATATGGACTATTGTGTCATTTAAAGCTTGTGTTTCCTTATTTATTTGCTTTCTGGATGATCTATCCATTGGTGTAAGTGAGGTGTTAAAATCCCCCACTATTATTGTGCTATTCTCAATTTCCCTTTTATGGCTGTTAGCATTCACCTTATGTATTGAGGTGCATATGTTGGGTGCATATATATTTATAATTGTTATGCTTTCTTCTTGGATTGATCCTTTGATCATTATGTAGTGTCCTTCCTTATGTCTTGCAACAGTCTTTATTTTAAAGTCTATTTTATCTGATAGTATTGCTACTCCAGCTTTCTTTTGATTTCCATTTGCATGAAATATCTTTTTCCATTCCCTCACTTTCAGTCTGTATGTGTCCCTAGGTCTGAAGTGGGTCTCTTGTAGACAGCCTATATACGGGTCTTGTTTTTGTATCCATTCAACCAGTCTGTGTCTTTTGGTTGGAGAATTTAATCCATTTACATTTAGGGTAATTGTCGATATGTAAGTCCCTATTACCATTTTCTTAATTGTTTTGACTTTGTAGGTCTTTTTCTTCTCTTGTGTTTCCCACCTAGAGAAGTTTCTTTAGCATTTGTTGTAGAGCTGGTTTTATGGTGTTGAATTCTCTTAGCTTTTGTTTGTCTGTAAAGTTTCAATTTCTCATTTGAAGCTGAATGAGATCCTTGCTGGGTAGAGTAGTCTTGGCTGTAGGTTTTTCCCTTTCATCACTTTAAATGTATCCTGCCACGCCCTTCTGGCTTGCAGAATTTCTGCTGAAAGATCAGCTGATAACCTTATGGGGATTCCCTTGTGTGTTATTTGTTGCTTTTCCCTTGCTGCTTTTAATATTTTTTCCTTGGATTTAATTTTTTATAGTTTGATTAATATGTGTCTGGGAATGTTTCTTCTTGTTTTTTTTCTGTATGGGACTCTCTGTGCTTCCTGGAGTTGATTGACTATTTCCTTTCCCATGTTAGGGAAGTGTTTGACCATAATCTGTTTGAATATTTTCTCAGACACTTTCTCTTTTCTTCTTGGACCCCTATAATTCAAACATCAGCGCATTTAATGTTGTCCCAGAGGTCTCTGAGACTGTCCTCAATTCTTTGCATTCTTTTTTCTTTATTGTGCTCCATAACAGTTGTTTCCACCATTCTATCTGCCAGCTCACTTATGCTTTCCTCTGCATCAGTTATTCTGCAATTGATTCCTTCTAGAGTGTTTTTAATTTCAGTTATTGTGTTGTTAATCACTGTTTGTTTGTTCCTTTTTTTCTAGGTACATGTTAAATGTTTCTTGTATTTTCTCCATTCTGTTTCTGAGATTTTGGATCATCTTTACTATCATTCCTCTGAATTCTTTTTCAGGTAGACTGCCTGTTTCTTCTTCATTTGTTTGGTATTGTGAGTTTTTACCTGGCTCCTTCATCTGTAGCATATTTCTCTGTCTTCTTTCATTTAACTTACTGTGTTTGGGGTCTCCTTTCTGCAGGCTGCAGGCTTGTAGTTTCTCTTATTTCTGGTGTCTGCCCACAGTGGGTGTGGTTGGTTCAGTGGTTTGTGTAGGCTTTCTGAGGGGGGGAGACTGGTGCCTGTGTTCTTGGTGTTGGAGATGGATCTTGTTCCTCTGATGAGCAAGGTCACATCCAGTGGTGTATTTTGTGGTGTCTGTGAGCTTAGCATGACTTTAGGCAGCCTCTCTATTAATTTGAGTGGTTGTGCTCCTGTCTTGCTAGTTGTTTGGTATGAGGTGTCCAGCACTGGAGCTTGCTGGCTGTTGGGGGGAGCCTGGTCTTGGTTTTGAGATGGAGACTTCTAGAGGAGCTCTTCCCAATTAATATCCCCTGGGGCTAGGAATTATCTGGCAGTTCAATGTCCTGGACTCCACTCTCCCACCTCAGAGGCTCAGACCCAACCCCTGTCTGGAGCACCAAGACCCTGCAAGCTGCACAGAGGAAAAATAAAGAAAGAAAATGAACAGACACACACACACACACGCACAAGAAAATAAATTGAACAGACAAACAAAACCCAAGACAAATGTTGAAAGCAAAACCAAAAAGGCCAGCTTAGACTCTGACCTGGCCCAACTCCTGAGTGTACTTGCCTCCAAAATCCACAGCCTCTATAGTGGGACCACTTGTCTATGCAGATATTCTACACATGCAGGGTTTACCAAGCCAATTGTGGGGACTTTACCCACTGCTCCTGTGGCTGCATGGAGAGATTTCCCTTTCTCTTCTTTGGTTGCACTGCCCTTGGAGTTCAGCTTTAGGTTTGGCCCCTCCTCTGCATGTGGGCCGCCCTCAGGCGTCTGTTCCTTGCCCAGGCAAGAGGGGGCAAAAGCAGTGGCTGATTAGGTCTCAGGCTGGGGAGAGGGAGGGATAGGCAGTCACAATTAGGGTGGAAGGGGTGTACCTGCAGCGGCAGAGGCCAGTAGGAAATTGCAACAGCCAGAGGCACACTGTTTGCTCTCCTGGGGAAGTTGGCCCTGGATCATGGGACCCTCATCAGTGGCGGGCTGCACAGGCTCCCAGGAAGGTGTGGGTACTTGCTCACAGGACCCTTGGTAGTGGTGTTGGCAGCAGTAGCCATTGCGCCCGCCTCTGGTGTCTGAGATAGCAGTCGCAGCTCGCCCCTGGCATTAGAGCTCATGTAGGTGGTGCTCTGCTCTCTGTGAGCACATGGAGAAAGAAGCTCCTAGGGCAGACCCAACCTCTCCTCGAGCACCTCACAACAATGGTCTCTTGCCTCTCTGGCAGGTCCAGGTTTCTTCCTGGACTCCCTCAGTTGTGGTACACTAGCCCTCTCAGACTGTCTTCACACAGCAAGCCCCAGTCCTCTCTCTGGGATCTGAGCTCTGAAGACCAAGCCTCAGCACCCCACACCCACCCACTCCGGCATGTGAGCAGACAAACCTCTCAGGCTGATGAGTGCTGGTCGGCACCAATCCTCTGTGTGGGATTCTTTGCCCTCTGCTCCCCTGTTGCTATGCTCTCTTCTGTGGCTCCAAATCTTCCTCCTGCCCCATCCCCTCCAGTAAGGGGGCTTCCTAGTGTGTGGAAAATTTTCCTCCTTCACAGCTCCCTCTCATAGGTGCAGGTCCCATCCTGATTCCTTTGTCTCTTTTTTATGTTTTTTCTTTTTTTCTTTTACCCCTACCCAGTTACATGAAGATTTTCATGCCTTTTTGGAAGTCTGAGGTCTTATGCCAGAGTTCAGTAAATGTTCTGTAGGAGTTTTTCCACATGTAGATGCATTTTTGGTGTATTTGTGGGGAGGTAGGTGATCTTCAAGTGTTACTCCTTCACCATCTTCCCAAAAACCACCCTGGACATCTTATAATTGGTCTCTTATTTGTAATATGCTTTTTAAAAATTTTTACTTATTTATTTATTTGGCTGTGCCATGTCTTAATTGTGGCATGCAGAAGCTTTAGTTGCTGCATGCAGGATCTTTAGTTGCTGCATGCAGGATCTTTAGTTGTGGAATGTAGGATCTTTAGTTGTGGGAGGTGGGATCTTTAGTTGCAGCATACAAGTTCTTTGTTGCAGTATGCAGGATCTAGTTCCCTGACCAGGGATTGAACCTGGACCCCCTGCATTGGGAGCTTGGAGTCTTAACCACTGGACCACACAGGAAGTCCCATAATGTGCTTTTAAAAATTATTTTATCTCTCTTTCCAGCATGTTGACTGTAATGTGTCTAAGAATGATCTTCTTTGGATTTATCCTGCTCAGGGTTTCCTGAAATTCTTGGATGTATTTGTTGTTTATTTTGTGATATTTGACAATTTGGGGCATTTTATTCAGTAAATTTTCTGTCTTCTTCTACCTTTCTTTTCCCCTTTTGGAACTTCGTTTACATATATATTAGACAACTTCATACTGTTCTACATGTAACTGTGGTTCCATTAACTTATTTTTTCATCCTTTTTTCCTCTGTAAAACAGATTGTGTAATGTATATTTTTCCACTTTTAGTTCCTTGATTCTTTCTTCTGCTACCTATTTGTCGTTACACCAGTACATTGAACTTTTATTTCTGATATTCTACTTCTTAATTTTAGAATTCAAATTTGTTCTGATTTTTTATCATTTGCATTACTATGTTGCTATTTACCATCTGTTCATTCAGTATGCCATCTTTTTTATGTTATTCAACATATTTATAATAAGTTTTTCAAAATGCTTGTCTGGTAATTCCAACATCTGTGTGAACTGTACATTTGTTTCTATTGGCTGACTTTTTCTCTTAACTATGAATTGTATTTTCATGTTTCTTCTCCTGTATACTGTTTTGATTGTATGATGAACATTATACTTATATAAATTATAGGGCTTCTGCTTTTTGTTTTTGTTCTCTGAATAATATTGCTTTTTGTTTAAATAGGTAGATAAATTACTTGCTGACAACCTTGAACTTCCAGATGCTTGGTTTCATATATTGTTAGTTATATCATGTTTAAGTTTGACCTTTGTGTCGGGGAAAATCCTTAAGCATAGTGTATATTCTTTACTCATTAACTATGGCCTTTCTTGGGTTTCAGTAGGGAGCTTGGTGAATTGTTCCTCTAACTTGGTGGGATTAAAAATATAAATTCTATCTCCTCTTCAGTGGAGGAGAGTTGAAGTCTCTGTGCACATTCTTTTAGTTTCCCATCCACTACCTTCCATCAGGCTCTCTGTTGTCTTTCCCACACTTGCACAGTTCATGGATCAGATATGAATATGACATCAGTTTACATATAGATTTCAGGTGTTCTCTTTTTGTGGCTTCTTTCTTTTCTGGAATTCTAACCCTGCTTTCTGGCCCCAGAATAGGCCTCTGTGACACATGTTCTAGAGCATGCCCTCAGGAGAAAAAACCATATGAATATAAACCTCTTTATGCCTTGCATTTTTTAAAAGATATTTTAAAATTATAATTTAGTTGTTATTTAAAAAGTCTATTACCACCATTATTTTTGTCTACTTAATTAAGGATATGTCATAAATAGAATGATTTGAGTACTTTTCTTTGAAGCTGACCTCCTTGCTGAAGTCATGATTATGTATAATTTATCTATTTACATTTCTGTTTATTTAAATGGGGAGCTGTATTTCTTTCAAATAATAACATTTCCTTCTAGTTGCTTGTGTTATTTTTATTAGTTTAACTTTATTTGTATAATTGGGTTGGCTAGCACCTTTGTACTATTATTCAACCTTAATTATTATTATTATTACTATTATTATTTTCTTAGATAATATTTTCTTAAATTACATTATGGAACACTTTGCTAGTTTGCTAAGTTTAACCCATTTAAAAAATAGGTTTAGAAATTGAATGCCATTATGCTTTTTCAGTATCTCTTAGGACAATCATACATTTACTCTTTGTTCTTTGGCTTAAAGATAGAATGAGTGCTATTAATAGCTGTCATGATAATGAATCATTTGAGTATTCCAGAATGAATATTACTTGGTCAGAGAGTAATACTTTAATACATCATTGGGTTTTATTTTCTAATAATTTATTTAGAATTATTGAATCAATATTAACAAATGAAATTGTGTGATATTTTTCTTTTTTCCACATATTTGTAAGGTTATAATGCAAAGTTTATAAGCTTTGAATATATATTAGGAAGCTAATGTCTATGCTTGGGAACTCTTAAATACTGAATGAATCCAGGTGTTCCTTGAATAACATAGGGTTGAACTACGTGGGTCCCCTTATACAAAGATTTTTTTTAAGTAAATATGTACTTGCCCTCCATATTCACTGGTTTAGTATCCATGGATTCATTCAACCATGAATTGACATTTCCATCCATAGTTTATTGAATCTGGGAATGGGAAACCCAGGGATATGGAGGGCTAAATGTATTTATTGTACTCTCCATTTTATATAAGGGACTTGAACATCCACAAATTGTGGTATACAAAGGGGACTCCTGGAACCAATCCCTTGAAGATACTAAGGAAAGAGTGTATTTATTTTGATTAAAAGCTTATAAAAACTCAATAGTCAAGTCTTCTTATGGTTTTATATTTTTTTCCAATTTATTCATGATAACATTTCTTTTAGAATTTCTACCTCTTCTTCACTCAATGTAGTTTTTATTTTTTATATTGTTCTTTTCAGACAAATCTTAAAATGCATTAACATTAATTATTATGATAAGTTCTTTTGAAATATTTTATTTGATTGTATCTGTTGTCATTTAGTTGTATATAAACCACTAGTTTTTTTTTAAGACTTTATTTTTATACAAGTTTTAACTTACCACAAAATTGAAGGAAAGAACAGAAATTTCCCATATGCCCCCTGCCCCTACACATGAATAGTTTCACCTATTATCAGCATCACTCTCCAGAATTGTGCATTATTTTTTTTACCAAGGTTTTTCCTACATTGACACATCATAATCACCCAAAGTCAATTGTTTACCTTAGGGTTCCATCTTGGTGCTGTACATTCTATGTGTTTGGACAAAAGTATAAATGCATATATCTATCATTAAAATATCATACAGAGTACTTCATTCTCCTAAAAGTCCTCTGTGTTCTGCCTATATATCTCTCCTACCCACCTAAACCCCCGTGATCTCTGATCTCTTTATTGTTTCCATATTTGTGCCTTTTCCAGAATCTCATATAGATGGAATATATAGTGTATAGTTTTTCATATCAGATTCTTTCCCTTCTAATATGCATTTATGGTTCCTCCATGCCTTTTTATGACTTGAAAGCTCATTTCTTTTCAGCACTGATTAATATTCCACTATCTAGATGTACCACACTTTATTTGCCATTTCCTTGCTGAAAGACATCTTGGTCGCTTCCAATGATCAGCAATCATGAATAAAGCTACTATGCACATCTCTTTGCAGGTTTTTATGTGGACATAAGTTTTCAACTCCTTTGGGTAAACACCATGGACTATGATTGCTGGATTTTATGAATAAGAGTGTGTTTAGTTTTGTAAGGAATTGCTCAACTGTTCTTCAAAGTGGCTATACAATTCTGCATTTCCATCAGCAATGTTGGATAGTTTCTGTTGCTCTACATCTTTGCCAGCATTCAGTGTTGTCAGTGATCTGGATTTTGATTACTTTGGTAGATGTGTGAATGTATTTCATGGTTGTCTTAATTTGTATTTCCCAGATGACACATGATGTCGAGCATATTTCATCTACTTATTTGTCATCTGTATGTCTTCTTTATTGAGGTCTCTGTTCAGGTCTTTGGCCCATTTTTTAATAGGGCTGTTTTTTTTTTATCATTGAGGTTTTTAAAAGTTCTTTAGACATTTTGGATAGCAGTCCTTTAACAGATGTATATTTTTCAAATATGTTTTCCCAGTAGGGACTTGTCTTCTAATTTTCTTGATACTGTCTTTCAGGGAGGAGAGTTTTTAATTTTAATGAAGTCCAGCTTATCAATTATTTATTTCACAGATTGTGTCTTTGGTGCTGTATCTAAAAGGGCATTGCCATACCCAAGGTCAGTTAGATTTTCTCTGCTGTTGTCTTCTGGGAGATTTACACTTTTGCATTTTACATTTAGGTATATGGTCCATTTTAAGTTAATTTTTGTGAAGAGTATAAGTTCTCTGTCTAGATTCTTTTCTTTTTTTGTATGTAGATGTCCAGTTATTTTAGCACAGTTTGTTGACAAGACTGTATTCACTCCATTGTATTACCTTTGTTCCTCTGTCAAAGATCAGTTGACTATATTTATGTGGATCTATTTCTGGGCTCTCTATTCTGTTCCATTGATTGATTTGTCCATTCTTCCTGTCTTGATTACTGCTTTGTGTATTTTTCTAGCTTTTCTTTTACTTATTTGTATTAGCAATTGTTTGTCTATTTCCTTGACTATTTTCAGAGTTTAATTACTTAGATTTACTTATCAATTTTAACGTTATTTACTTAAAAAAATTTGTATGGAGCCTATTTCTTTTATATAGTTCACCACGGTAGTGTAAGTTTGTCTTGTTTAGGAAATCCTATGAACTTAGAGTAGTAAAGATAATTTCCAACATCCTCTTTCAAAACTTGTAAAGTTTTGCTCTTTAAGTTGTTAATCCAATGGCAATTAACATTTGGAATAGTGTGAGGTCAGAGTACTAGTTCCTACATTAACAACCAACTGTTCCAACATTATTTTCTGAGTGCTGCACACTGTCTCATTTGTTTATTCATTCAATTGACATTTATTGAGCACCTGCTATGTGCCAGTAATAATTTCAGATATTATATTTCACAGAAATATTAAGGAACTTGGAATACATCAGTGAAAAATATAGAATCCTGTCCCTAATGGAGCTTATGCTATTTACTATATGTAAAGGGAGACATATAGTAAAGAGTAACATAGTAAATTATTATCACATAGAATATGTCAGAAGTGGGTGAATGCTATTAAAAATAAGAGCAGGTCAAGCTGGATGGGAGAGTTTTATTGAAATTTAGAATGCTTAGGATAGGGTTAACTAAAATATAAAATTTGGGCAAAAGTCTAAATGATCGAGGCTATGAACATTATTGATAGAACAGCCACTTCCAAAGCCCTGAAGCAATAAAATGCTTGCTATTTTTACAGAAAGCTAAGAGACCAGAATGTTGCGGAAAGAGAGAGGAAGGAGGAAAGACTGGAAGATGAGGTGCAAGAGTAAATGGAGGAAGGGGAGGGCTAGAACATGTGAGTCCTTTAGGCTACGGCAAAGATACTGGACTTTGCTAGGTGAGATAAGAAGCTGCTATGAGGTTTTAGCCAGGAGTGACCGATCTGACTGCTGCATTCTGGATGGTGTATCATTGAAAAGGTGATGGTGAAGATGGCTCAGTTTACAGAGGGCAGTAAAGAGTGGCAAGGTTTGGGGCACACTTTGAAGGTAAAGCCAAGAGGAGTTCCTGGTGGATTAATGGTTTTAGAATACTCCAAGGATGTAGGCTAGAATATTTGCCTAATCAGCTAAAAAGACTGACTTGCCATTCCTGGGATGAGAATGGCTGTGGTGATAGATGTGTACAAAATCAAGGTGAGTGTCGGTCTGTTTTTTGGAAGGTCTATTAGACACAATTTACCTGCATTTTAATCTGTTTTGTACACTTCTTACTCCAGCCTCTTCTGCAGAGTCCAGTTCTGTGCCAACTTCAACCACCCTGTGGGTGTGCAACCTGGCAATGTTTTGCCTGAAGCTCATGCCATGCACTTCACACTTCATGCTTCAGAGGCTTCTCTACAGCTTGAAATAGTTTCAAGCTCTGAAAACTATTTCAGAGAACCTCTGCATTCATACATGCCTACTCCAAAGAGACCACCCAGGGGCAAAATCTCCCAGATAAATATTTATTAGATAGGCTTCATAAGACTCCTTATAAAAAACTCCCAAAGCTGGCCAGTGAAGTACAAGCAATATAGGGAATGCAAATAAAGAATGTGTGTCCAAGAGAAGGAAATGATCAACTGACAAATTCTACTGATACATCAAATAAAAGGAGAACTCAAGACTGACCACTGGGTTTATCAATCTGGAAGTCACTGGTGAGCCACGGCAAAAAATTTTGGTGAAATTGTGGGTTCAAAAGAATGATTGGAGTTGGTTTGACAGAAAGTGAGAATAAAGAATAAAATAAAAATAAAGAGTAAATAAAAACTAGGAAGATTAATTAGGTCCCATTTTTTTATTTTCAGATGAATGGATAAAGAAGATGTGGCACATACATACAATGGAATATTACTCTGCCATAAAAAGGACTGAAACTAGGTCACTTGTAGAGACGTGGATGGACCTAGAGTCTGTCATACACAGTGAAGAAAGTCAGAAAGAGAAAAACAAATATCATATATTAAAGCATATATGTGGAATCTAGAAAAATGGTACCAATGAACCTATTTGCAGGGCAGGAATAGAGATACAGACATAGAGAATGGCTGTGTAGACACAGGGGAGTGGGATGAACTGGGCGATTGGGATTGACGTATGTGCACTGCCATGTGTAAAACAGATAGCTAGTGGGAACCTGCTGTATAACACAGGGAACTCAGCTCGTTGCTCTGTGGTGACCTAGATGGGTGGGATGGGGGGATGGGAGGGAAGTCCAAGAGGGAAGGGTTATATGTATACATATAGCTGATTCACTTCGTTGTACAGCAGAAACTAACACAACATTGTAAAGCAACTATACCCCCATAAAACAAATTTAGGAAGAAAAACACCAGGTTTGCTTGTCCAGGTCATTCCCACTCACATTCTATGGTTCATATTCTGCCAGGGGAACCAGGAATTGTAGTCTCACTGGAGAGTCATGATCAAACTATCTCTCTGTTGCTGGGGATAAAGCTAAGAACAAATATTCTTAGAAAAGTAGCAGTCTCCTTCAAAATCAGCTCATTTATTTTCAGAATTTCTTGTTTACTAATAAATGCATTTAGTATTTAAAACTAAATATAAATATTTTTTTTCTTCCTAAGCTTTCTTTAGCTGTGGCTGAGTTTCTCTTTATAAAAAGAGGTTTTATTATATAATTTTCTTTGTTAAAATAAGAGTTACTTTTTCTTTTCAGACATGAGGCTTATTTACTTCTGCATTTGCATCTTATACTTATTTTTTACATTATGGTCAGAGAATATATTCTCTATAATGGTGAGCCTATAAAAGTTATTCAGACTTTTTTTCTGTCTTAGAATATACTCCATTTTATGTACATTCATCATGTACTCAAAAAGAACCTGTATTCTCTATTTATTGTGTATTAATTTCTATAGTTAGATATTACTAAACCTGGTATTACAATTTTCTGTATAATTGCTTATTTTTGTTCACTCTCTTCCTTTTTGAGGTTATTTTATAATTTTAGTGTCATATTTAAATAGTTTATTTTCTTATATATTCTGTTATTTATCATTTTATGAAGGTTATATTGTTAAGTACATATGTGCTACTTTAATAGTATGTGTCAATCCCCCTTCTATAATGCTTGTTTTCATTCTATTTTATAAGATATTAAAATTGTTTCATATTTACTGAGTTCTTTTCCAATTTTTTGTATTCCTTTTTAAAAATGTTTTTCTTTGTAGATAACATATTGTGTCTTGTTTTTCTTGAACAGTATAGTACTGAGAGTTTTTTGAGTGGTAAGTTAAATGCACTTGCTGTAATTTCTCTTACTATGAGAACTCATTTCTGCCTTTTCGTTTCATATATTTTTGAATTGCTGTGCTTTTCCCTTTTCCTTCCTGACTTTCGTTGGATAGAAACATTTTACTTGGATTATTTGAAAGCTATATATTTTATTTTTTCCTTTAACGATTTGCTGTATTTATCCTTTTCCCACTGAAATGTTATATTTAATAAAGTTTGTATTTCCCTCCAAACATACTAAGCAGTTTAGAATTCTCTCCTACTCAGTCTGCACTGACTTCTACTGCACTGTGCCTCCCCCATGACACTGGTATTATCTACTGGACTTTTAGTATTTTGTTATACTTTACACGATATTGGTTTTAAAATTCTTTCTCCTTTAAACAACACATTTTACAAATTTATTTATTTATTTTTACTTTTTCACAGCATTCTTCTGGTTTTATTTTATTTTGCTAAAAAAATTTCACTGAAGTATTTTCAAAGTGAGGTTTTGTATAATGAACAATCTATAGTCCTGAATTCCTGAAAATACCTTTATTGTTTTTCCTCATTTAAAAGAATATGCAATTCCAGGATCAAATTTACTGTAATTTTGAAGAGAGTACTACATTTTTTTCCCCTCTATGTCCCATGTTGCTGATGAGATGTCTGACAAAATCTGGTTAGTGAACCTTTATGAAGATCTGCTTTTTAATGCCAGGAGGATTTCAGCATTTTACTTCTGTTTTTAATCTTCTTAAATTTCACTGGATATAGCTAAAAAAATATTCTTATCGTATTTGTATCTATGATTCCTTTCAAACTGAGTTATTTCAACTTTTCTAATTAAAAAATCTTACTGTTACTTTAAATGTCTTTCCCTCGTTTATTTCCATATATATGTGTTTTTCCATATATATGTGTATTTCTATATATATATATTTACATAGACATATTTATTTTCATGTATATGTAATTCCATTTCTGCTTTATAATTGTTTCCATGTCTTCTTGTATCTTATCTCTAGCTTGAAAAAAATGTCTATATATCCTTCCATGATTTCTTTTGAATAAGTCTCTGATCTGATCTTTATGTTCAATAGTTTATTCTCTAGTTCTACCTGTTCTGCTATTTAATTACACCTAGTGGACTCTCTCTCTCTCTCTCTCTCTCTCTCTCTCTCTCTATATATATATATATATATATATATACACACACACACACATATATATATACATATATATACGTGTATATATATATGTATAAATCAGGTTTTTTGCTTGGTTCTGCTGTATATCTGCATGGTTCTGCTTCATATTGCCAATATTCTTATATGCTTATTTTAGTGCATGTATTATGTTTGACTAGCTAAATTGTATATCAGTGGCATTAAGTCCGTTGGGTTTTATTAAAGTTGTTTAGTTTCTTCTCTTTATTTATCAATGAGTAGATGACTTTGCATGCAAATTCATATTCACCCACAATATCAGTTTTATTGCTTGGCAATATTCACCAAGAAACCTAAGCAAGGAGCATATACAGGTTCTGAGAGCCCTCACTAAGACAGACTGGACAGATGGAATTTGCTCTTCCCTCAATAGGATGACTGGCTTACTATTTAATGCCTCACTAATACTAGCCTTTGTCAAGGGGAAATCCCCTGACTTCATGTGAGCAGGGAACATGTGGACAGGGGAAAAAGAAGGAGGACATAGTCAACGGTCCTCATTGCAGCAGATGAGCTTCCTTTGTCAAGGTGAACAGGTGCTGTTGTTGCTCTGTCTCTTAGCAGTACCTGGGCAGGTGATGTTTCCCTTGGTGCAAAGAGCAAAAGAAAGGTGAAAAATGAGGACTTCCCTCCAATCTATCTCACTTATGTTAAGCTGTTTTCTCTTCAGACCACTGGTTTCTCACAGGGTTTATGCTACTCCAGAACTTTATCCTTCTCTTCCTGAACTTAGCTTGGGTTGGGTGGGGGGACTACAGAACTCATAGCTAGAGTTTATTCCCCATTTTCCTGGGACTCTGGAGTCTCTTATAATTATCTCTTCCAAGCATATGGTTTAATCTCCTTTCTCACCCTTCCATGGTTTAAGAAGGCTTGCAAGGAGTTAATCTATTAATCGGTCATTTCAAAGAAAGAGCTCTTAGTTTAGTTAGCCTTTGAAATATTTTTCTTCCAGTCTACTAGCTTTATTTCTCATCTTACCTAAAATCTCTTCCTGATTTGTTTGAATTTATTTGTTTTATGTAAATTTGTTATTAGTTTTTTATATTACTAATAAAAAATATTTATGATGAGGAATTTTCCTCTGAAAAAAATTCAGGCTCTTTCCTACAACTTTTTCTGTAAAATGTACTAATTTTATTACCTTCCAAGTAACATTTGCCCTTGAATTGTTTTAAGGAAAATATTTAATTTCCAAAGAGTCACTTTTTGTTTGTTTCTCAGTTTTTTTATTGTTTATTTTGTTGTTTTAAATTTTGTTATCATCAAGACTATATCTTATAAACATTCATTTGAATATTTGTTGTGGGCACCTTTGATCTATAAAATTTTAAAAATTTATTTGAAAATTTACTGATGTTACTTTTATTTTATAAATCAAAATCTCCTTTAGTTGATGGTCTCCTGTTATTCAGTGTAATTCAGATTTAGGATTATTATAACTTCTCATGAATTCTATTTTCTATTCTTGTAATATATTACTTTTCCTAACTGAAGATTTTAAGCTATAATTTTTTATTGGGGTATAGTTGTTTTACAATGTTGTGTTAGTTTCTACTGTACAATGAAGTGAATCAGCTATATATATACATATATCCTCTCCCTCTTGGACTCCCCTCCCACTTCCCATCCCACCCATCTAGGTCATCATAGAGCACCAAGCTGAGCTCCCTGTGTTATACAGCAGGTTCCCACTAGCTATCTGCTTTACACATGGCAGTGCACATATGTCAATCCCAATCTCCCAATTCATTTCACCCCCCTGCCCTCCCCCATGTACACACATCCTTTATCTACATCTGTGTCTCTATTCCTTCCCTGCACATAGGTTCATTTGTACCATTTTTCTAGGTTCCACATATATGCATTAATATATGTTATTTGTTTTTCTCTTTCTGACTTACTTCACTGTGTATGACAGACTCTAGGTCTATCCACGTCTCTACAAGTGACCTAGTTTCAGTCCTTTTTATGGCTGAGTAGTATTCCATTGTATATACGTACCACATCTTCTTTATCCATTCATCTGTCAATGGACATTTAGGTTGTTTCCATGTCCTGATTATTGTAAATTGAGCTGCAATGAACACTGGGGTACATGACTCTTTTTGAATTATGGTTTTCTCAGGGTATATGCCCCATAGTGGTATTGCTGGGTCATATGGGAGTCCTATTTTTAGTTTTTTAAGGAACCTCCATAGTGTTCTCCATAGTGGCTGTATCCATTTATAATTTTGATTTTAATATTATTTTGTGGCTTTGTTCATCTTTTATTTTTATTCTTCATTTATCATTTTTTATAATTACCTACATTTAAATGATGTTTATCCCAGGGTACCTATGTTTAATGGAATAATTTAGTCCTTTCATATTTATTATAATTGAAATATTTTATTGTGTCCTCTCTTGTTTTATAGCAGATATTTACTTTTTTTTTTTTTTTTTCTGTGGTACGCAGGCCTCTCACTGTTGTGGCCTCTCCCGTTGCAGAGCACAGGCTCCAGATACGCAGGCTCAGTGGCCATGGCTCATGGGCCCAGCTGCTCTGAGGCATGTGGGATCTTCCCAGACAGGGGCATGAACCCGTGTCTCCTGCATCGGCAGGTGGACTCTCAACCACTGTGCCACCAGGGAAGCCCTACTCTACTTTTTTAATTGTACCTTCTTTTTAAATTTTCTTACTTCACTTTCTGTGATTAATTTCATCTGTTTCTCCAATGCTACCTCTTCATATACCAGCGATTCCCTTAACCTCCTCCACACACAAAGGTACAGACCGTTTCTGCCCCTTAATTTGAAATCCTACAAAGCTTGCAAAGTTTAGTAAACTTTTTGGGTCATGAGATCATAATAATGTAACTGTATGTCTATATTTATACTTTATTTATATACTATGTTTATATTTTATTTACTTAACTACCAGTCAGTCTAAGATGAAATATCTGTGAAATATTTACTTCCTTGCTAATGTGGCCACCTTCTAACTTAATGTATTTTGCTTGAGTAATTTAAACTATTATATTCAGCTCTTATTAATGTTGTTACAATATGTCTGTATGTTCTTTAACTCATACTTAGCATTTATATTACACATTTCTAAAGAAATTTTTATCATCTTTTTAGTCTCAGCGTAACTAACTTCCTACAATTCTTATCTTACTTTTCATCTTCTTTTATTTTGCTCTTAAGATAACTTGATCTCGTAAGCCTGTAGACTAAATTGAGGGAGAATTGTAAATGCTTTTTAGGGTCATTCTTTTGAAGTTGTCAGGTCTAACTGTTTGCCTTAAAGTGTTCATTTATTTATTCATTTAATTATTTTTTTGTTGAATACTGCTATGTGCAAGACACTGTTTTAGACTTTGAGGAAAAAAAATGGGTGAAATTTCCTGTTCTAGCATTTATATTTTAATTGTCTATGACATAAATGATATAAATTATTAAAGATTTAAGTAGAGCAGATGCCAACAAGAGCAACAAAGAAAAATAAAGCAGCCAAGGGCTCAGGGAATACTGAGGTGGAGTTATTTTGAACATGGTGGCTGTGGACATTGCTGCTTGAGAAGGTGACCTTTTAGCAAATGTCTGCAGGACATGAGGGAGAGAGTCACCAATATCAGTTAAGGGAGTGTTCCAGAAGGAGGAGAAGAGAAGTCATGATGTTCTTGCTCCACATGAAGAATGCAGGGTCCTCCAAGTAATACCAAGGAGACCCGTGGGCTAGAGTATTAGGAGCATGGGTGGTGGTGTGGGGGGAGTAACAGGCAACAATGGCAGAAAAGCAGTAGGAACTGGGGTCACATCTTGTAGCATCACATAGGCCACTATAAGTTCCTTGGCTTCTACTTTGAATGAGAAGTGATTAGCTAGCACTGAGTTGAGTAATGACATGATCTGACCTATTTTATGGGTCTCTGGCTACCAAGCAAAGAAGAGAGAAAGGGTATAAAGTAATCAGCAAGAGAACAGTTAGGAGGATACTGCAATCATCTGGATGAGAAACATGGTGGTATGATCATGGTGGGAGTAGTGAAGATGGCAGAAAATGTAGGACTCTGAATTCATCCTGAATAGAATGAATAGAATAGAATGTTCTGGGTTATCAGATATAAAGTGTGAGAGAAAGAGAGGAGTCAGAAAGAACCCCAAGTTTCTCAACTCTATTTGAGAAATAGAGCTGTTATTACCTGTGGGTGGGGAAGTATAGAAGTAAAGATTATTTGTTCAACATTGGCATATTTAGTTTGCAGTGCCTATTGGATAGCCAAGGAGGAAAATTTCAAACACATGGTTAGATGTATGAACTTGGGACTCAGGGTAGAATTCAGAATGGCTGAACCTAGGATTCATGGCTTATAGAATTTTTTTTTCCCTAGAAATCTACAGATGTTGACTTTTTGTTCTCAAAAACAGTGCTGCAATCCATATCGCGTGAATTTTATAATGAAATGAAAAAATGAATGAAAAATGTCCTACTACATTCAATGCAAATGGGGAGAAAAGAGTTACTAAATGATCTTTAATAGCAGTCATTTATCTTATGATAATATATCCTTTTAAAAATATTCTTACAGTTATGTATCACTATCTTAAATTACATTACCATAAGTGCAGTTTCTAAATCTTCAGATTCAGAGTATAAAGTGTCTTCTGAATCACAATAAGATATTGGCAGTTATTCACAAAACAAAGGTAACAATTTGCCTTTTAAAATATAGGCAAAGGATCTTGATCTCTTTTAAAATATTATCAAGGGTAAGCTTATATTAGAGGCATATTGCAGAATTTTTGAATTTGTATTTCTTATTAGATTAAATTCATTGGTTTTCCTTCTCAAGAGAATTGCATATTACAATATATTAACTTATCTTAAAAGTTAACCTGAAAGCTTTTGCCAGATATATATCTGGTCTCCAGCAATAGGTCTTTTTCAGTGTATCAGTCAGTTATAACAACTATTTTTAGATTTACAAAGTCTACACTAGTGCCCTAGATATTCAGCACATGCTCAAGCAATGACATTGTCATCACCTTCTCCATCTATTGGTTTGCACTTTAACATGGGTTTTAGAATCTATCCTCTTTCAAGCCATCCTTCTGCACATCTTTAATTCAATTTTCTGCCATGTCAATCTCACCCTTTACTATTTTTTAGGTAGTTGTAAATTCTTCACTGGAACTATTTTCCCAACTTATTATTTTCTTTTTTTAACTCAGTTGGCTTCAAATTTATCTCAATTTGTTGTCCTGTCTCATTAATCATCAAGGTCACGCTTCTTTGACGTACATATAAAGTAGTTTCTATGTACAGTTTTATTCTGATTTATGGAGTTAATCTCCAAGAGTCCTTTTCATCGGCCTCTTGCATATATGTGTATATATATATATATATATATATATATATATTTCTTCTTTTATACTTTAAAATTTCATTACAAGAACTATGCTTTTGTTTTTGTTTTTTCAAATTTCTATTGCCAACACCTAACACAACCTACTATTTGTCTCAAAATATTGTTCAGTTTCTTTTCGGATGTGCTTTTATATTTTCCTAGACACTGTTAGGCTTTAGACTTCTCCATTTTGAGTTTAATGTGAAGATCTGAATGATTTAAATTTATTAAGCAAAAGAAGGAGAATGACAGGGGTTCATGAGTTGTTCCACAAGATAACTTTGTTTCTGTGGTTTTCTTTTGTTTGCTGGAAAGCCCATTAACAACCAGTTTTCTGTTGGATGATGATTGAATAATTTCCCTGCACTATCATCAGTTGACTTGGCAGAGGTGAAAATGACTCTACATGCAGAAGAATTCTCCCTCACATCCTGATCTTGGTCTTCTAGGTTAGAAAATGTTCCTCATTAGTGTCAGTTATTTTCTCTTGTTTTAAGAATTCTAGTCAGAAAAAAAGAAGCCATATAGGTTAGCAACCATCTTGTTCTGTTTCAAAGGAAGTAATCTCAATAGCTCCTAAAATTCGTTGCTCTTTTGCGTGTGTTCCTCCAAAATAGAGGTATGGGTGGCATTTTTAATTTTCCACATTTGATTTTTATAATAGTTAATTACTCTTTCAGTAATAGTAGTTGTGTCTCAAGATCTCAGGATATATTTTCAATTGAAAAAATTCAATTGAAAATATCTTAAGATCTTTCCATTTGGATCCATCTCCACTACACTTCAAAATTTACACTTGAACTTTGAAGATGTGTGTGTGTGTGTGTTAGAGTATTCATTCAATGTACGCACCATTCTCCCAAAAACTTCCATGTTCTCCAGGGCCATGGCTGTTGGAAAACCTATTTTTTGATCGTTTCTCTTTTGATTTAATCAATAAAGTGAAAATAGAAGGAACACTAGCTTAGTAGCTTTCTCAGGACCATTTTTGAGCAGGTGTTTCAGGAGCCATAACAAGACTTTTCTCTCACTATAATGTCAGATCTTTTCTTCTGTTATTTCCAGATATGGGTCTGGATTACAGACTAAAAATTATGTGCAGTAGAACCACACTAAACTGCAGCCAGTATTTAATGTGAATCAGAACTTAAATATTTGTTGTAAGCCACTGAATTTGGGACCTGTTTGTTACTGCAGTCTTATTTGACTGATACAATGGGGATTTTTATCTACATTTGCTTTATTTTGGTTACATAGTTCATTTTAGGGAGGAGTTTAAGAAGATTTTCCAAGCTACCATTTTTTCCCATGAATAAGTTTAATTTAATTTAATTTAGTAATTGAATTAAATTGAAATATATTACTAAATTTAGAATATGCTTATGTATACATATACTCATAATGTCATAAGATAAATGTATTGAATTAATTGTGATTTCTGTTTTTGTCTAACTTCAATTGGTGTTTTGTCTATCATATTTCTGGGCACTGGGTTAAATTTCTTCTGACTCTAAATTAAATACTTTTCCCCTTCTACAACAATGAGTTTCTTCTGTATTCCTGTTTTAGGCATAATTTGAGAACATAGTTAAAGAAAAATGTATAAATAATTTACCCATTGTATAAACTTGCATATCTAAAAACAGATTACAACCATAAGGTATGTATATCACCAAGAAGAAAAGTGATAAATACTGACTCAAATTGTCCATCCAACCTGGAATGAGCTTAGTAAGTCTGAGGATAGGCAATTAGAAAACCAGTCAGGCGGGAGCAGAAAATGTATTAGTCTGTCCTTGGTGATCTAGGACTTTATTCTAACTATAAATAAAGTGCATTAAAAAACAAATTTTGGAAAGTAAGTAGAGGTTGAATTATGCCAGTTTCTTTCAACTGCCACTGAGAAAAATATGTAACTACTCCATAATAGGGAAAATCTTTTGTAATATGAAAAAGGACATACATATTAGAAGGATATTCTGCAAGGAGAATTTCTATTTTGAGGAGATGTTCAACTTCTCCCTACTCCTACATTTTCTCTTTTAGATAAAGAGAACCAAGTCACCAGTAAGCAATATCTGTAGTACCCAGTTTTTTTTTTAACATCTTTATTAGAGTATAACTGCTTTACAATGGTGTGTTAGTTTCTGCTTTATAACAAAGTGAATCAGTTATACATATACATATGTTCCCATATCTCTTCTCTCTTGCAAATCCCTCCCTCCCACCCTCCCTATCCCACCCTTCTAGGTGGTCACAAAGCACTGAGCTGATCTCCCTGTGCTATGTGGCTGCTTCCCACTAACTATCTATTTTACATTTGGTAGTGTATATATGTCCATGCCACTAAGGAGACAAAAGACCTGTATGCAGAAAACTACAAGACACTGATGAAAGAAATTAAAGATGGTACAAACAGATGGAGAGATATACCATGTTCTTGGATTGGAAGAATCAACAATGTGAAAATGACTCTACTACCCAAAGCAATCTACAGATTCAGTGCAATCCCTATCAAACTACCACTGACATGTTTCACAGAACTAGAACAAAAAATTTCACAATTTGTATGGAAATGCAAAAGACCCCGAATAGCCAAAACAATCTTGAGAAAGAAAACTGGAGCTGGAGGAATCAGACTCCCTGACTTTAGACTATACTACAAAGCTACAGTAATCAAGACCCTGTAGTACTCAGTTTTGAACTTAATTGTATGTAGCCTAAAAAATGGCTAATCCCTTTGGGCATTTCTATGCTGTCATCTGTCTGGATTGTCTTCATCTTCTTACATAGGTAAATTCTCTCTTATCTTTTAATATTAGCTTAGTCCAAGTTAGGCAAATCTTTTTTTTGTGCAAATGTTGTATTCTCATAAAGCCACTGTCTCTTTCTAGCAGTTGTCACATTCTATTATCATTAGAATATAAACTCCTTAAGGACTCTTAGTAGGTGCTGAGTAAATGTTTACAGAATGAATGGAAGTTAGAATGAAAGAAAAGAAGGATATATTAGATTATTTGACTCAAATAATTAAATTTGGTATGGTCACAATATGAATTGACCTACATCTTTAAAATGTGACACCATTACAAATCAACTGGACTCACCAAAATTTTTTTTAAAAAATAGAAATTAAAAGAAAAACAATATCAAGTGCTGGTGATTATGCAGAGCAACTGGAACTCTCATACACTCCTCCTGTGAATGTCAAATGGTACAAAAACCTTGGAAAGAACTTGGGCAGTTTCTTATAACGTTAAACATCATCATGAGACTCAGCAATCCCACTTCTAGAAACTTACTGTATAGAAATGAAAACATCTTCACAAAACCTATAAACAGATGTTTATAGCAGCTTTATTCAAAAGAGACAAAAATTGAAAACAAGTGTTTATCAACTGGTGAATGGAATTATGACATATCCATACAATGTAATATTCTCAGCAATAAAAATGAACTATTGATATAAGCAACAATAGAGATACATTTAAAAAGCATTATACCAAGAGAAGGAAGTTAGACATAAAAGACAGTTTATTACAAGATTTTATTTAAATGACATTTTAATAGAAAAGACAAACCAGTAGAGACAAAAATCAGATTGTCAGGGACCTCTCCTCTGGTGGAGGAAAGGAATTGATTAAAAAGGGACATGAAATAGTTTCTTTTGTGTGATAGAGCTGTTTTATTTTTTTATTGTGGTAGTGGTTAAAGGACTGTATAAATTTGTTTTGCTCGCCGCTCTAAATGAAATAAAATGTCCTGCAATCATTATTTACATTACATCCCTACAAAGCTAGAATTAGCTAACATAAATTATGAATTATTTAGAAAATTAAAGAAAATTCACAAACTGAGTGTCTACTTTGTACCAGCATCAGGCTATGCTCTTTACAATGTCCTCAATCATTTAAGCAATGCCAAAAATTATCATCATTCCCCTCTACAGATAACATCTAAAAACAAATAATTTAAATATATTGTGTGACAGGTAGGTATTTATAGTGGGGTTTCTAACTAGATTATTCTGACTGTAAGGCACATGGTGATAACTGTTTGACAGGAGAACTGTCATTCTAAGCATTTCTTGTCACATAGAATCATGTTATTTCCCTGTCTACAATGTTTCCATTTGTTTTCTTCACATATTGAATAATATCCACTTTTCTCATCAGGGCCCCTAAAGTTCCACATATACAGATCTCTGCCAACCCCTCTAATACTTTCCATCCCATTCCCCCTGTGGTCCCCATCTCCATACAGGAAAGGAATTTTACATGTATGCATCCCTCCTCTTGGAAATGCCTGAATTCTACTGTTCCTATAAAAGATTGCTTTCATTCTTCAGGGCTCAACCTAAATGTCATTTCGTAAGAGATATGTTTCCTCACTACTCCACCCTTGCTATTATAGTTTACTATCATTTTTTTCCCAACAAAAAAAACCCAGTATATTGCTTAGGACATAATAAGTTCTCAATACATATTTTGAATAAATGAATGAATAAATGAATAAATTCACTTTAGGCTGCCATAAGTAGGCACAGAGAGAAAACTCATAATCTGGCTCAAAAGGAAAGACCACCCAAAAGGAGAACTTCTGGCTTTCAAAGCTGAAATTCAAGGTCTGCATATATTAATGAAAATCAATAAATAGTAATAGTCTTGCTAGAAAGACAGAATCTGGGGTTAAATCGATTAAGAATATTGTCTCTATGTAAATTAGAAACATCAACTAAATTAAACTGCTGAACATGGAAGATTAAAAGAATATTAATGAGCTGATGGAAACTTGATAAGATTTCCAATTTTTTTTTTTTTAATTTTATTTCACTGAGAACCAAATGTGGGGAAAAGGCATTTTGAGAGTGTTGCATGCTTTCTGAATGTCTCACAACCACGATTTGCTGAAGGGCACTGCCTGAGACCTTCATCCTCTGAACTAAAGTAAGAAAACAGGCTGAGTCCTTTTTTTTTTGCAGTATGAGGGTGCCTCTCACTGTTGTGGCCTCTCCCGTTGCGGAGCACAGGCTCCGGACGCGCAGGCTCAGCGGCCATGGCTCACAGGCCCAGCCACTCCGCGGCATGTGGGATCTTCCCGGACTGGGGCACGAACCCGTGTCCTCTGCATTGGCAGGTGGACTGTCAACCACTGCGCCACCAGGGAAGCCTGAGTCCTTTTTTTAATCTTCCGTGCACGTCAGAAATTAAGCAGGATTCTTTCAAAGATCAGAACATGCTCCTGTGCAAACTTTTCATCCTGGTATTATTTTTGAGGCACTTGTTTTCCTGAGATAGGTATGCTATTTTATTGCCCTGACACCACCACCAGCATGCTTGAAGGGACAGAACTCTCTATCCGTTTGGTGGGCCTCTAGCTCCCCACCTCTCACCTCCAGAAACATAACCTATTAGGAGTTAAACTTAGAACTGATCTTCCACACACAACTGCCTCCCTACCTCCCAATACATAATCAAGATACTAATCCTCACATATCATTTATTTCCATTATCTCTGACAACACATATCCATGTGTCTTCATCATTGGTACAGAGATGTACGTCTCTAAGTACCAGCCCCCACTCCCTCACTCCCAATTCCCGCAAATTCTTCTCCTGTGTTTCTAGAACTCAGGTCAATGAGCAATTCCCCTTGTTTCTTCAACCTCTTCTCTGAATAATTCCTTCACCTGTTTGCTTGAACGTAAGTCTAACTGACACTGGTAACATCGCTTCCACTTAAAATGGAGAATTTTAATTCAAATTTCTGCTCTAGTTATAAAATAAAGATTTATTTTTTTATGATAATAAAGTTGGGCTTCTCCATTTTTACCATGATTCTCCTATGTTTGAAGATTAGACCAAGTATTATTATCATGAATAGATGGATATATGTATGGATGCGTGGAAGAATATTTTGATGAACAGATAATAACTAAGTAAAAGGAGACACAGTTTTTTATAAGGGTAATTCTCCCACAAAACTGACATTGAATCGAAGTCTCTAGTTGTCATTTAATGCTGTATTAAAGCTCAAAATGAGAAAAAGATGGTTGAAGAGGCTGCAGGATTTTTTAAGAGTGTTCTGTGACTACATGTAAATTCCCATCAGATATTTGACAAGAGTTGAGTCTGGCGTTTCTAAGGATCTGCTGTCATTAGGCTTGTTAATAAAATAATTTATTTCAGTTGTGACCACAATCAAAAGGGATTTTTATTTTCAAAAGTGGTGAACTGTATAACATCATCAGCACAGCATACAAACTATTGGTGATCTGTGGGAAAATCCGAAGGATCAGATAAAGGGGGCTCAGAGAAAAAGGGAATGGAGTCTGTCCCTATGTTAAGAATAAGGCAGCCAATTATAATGGAATGTGCTTTTGAGAGAATAGTGTTTATGGAAATCTCTGGTAAAGACTTTTGAGTAGACTCTTTACATGTATAAACAAAAAAATGGAGAGCGTAGCAATATTATTAATCATAAAATCACAAATTAAATACTTATAGGTGGTTATTTCTGCAGTTTAATGAAAAATGTTTATATTCATACTTCCTTTTAATTCTTTAAGTTTAGTATTTCTGAAAAACATATATCTAAAGAACAAAATTCCATGTAACTTTTTTTTTTGGTAAGAAATCTATATTTGGGGAAATTAATTATGGCACTGAGATCTAAAAATTGAGCCTCTTTCTTCCCATTCTCATGTGACATTTAGTGAGATGAATTTTCTCAACTCTAAAGCTGAGCTGAAATACTCTTTTTAAAAATTAATTAAGAAACCAGTATTTGCAGCATCAGTCTAATAATCAAACCCACAGAGTAACGAATTAATCTTCTCTAAAGTGGAACTAATATCTGGGTTGCCTTCCAAGGCCTCATTTTGGACACGTGCAAAAGAGACAGATGACCAAATGTGCCACTTGTTCTCTCCAGAAAATGATCCGCAGTGAAGTCGGATGATGTTTGCTTACCACTGGGGTTTTAAACTGCATTTTGCTTTAAAGCACATGAAAGGGAGGGTTATTAAACTAACGATCAGGACATAATTTAAACATCTGTTCTTGAGGGTTCAGGGCCTCTTCCCAGGGCCTGTGGCCTGGGCGGAGAGGCAGAGCTTGGCTTCCTACAAGGGGACCCTGTTCCCATCACCATGGCACTAGCTTACTCTTCACGTGTGACTCCCTTCTCCTCTTGGTCTCAGAGGCCAGGATGCTGTTTCTTAATACGCCACAGGATCATCTGTCACCGAGTCTTCCAATCAGCAGACAGTAATTAAGTGACTCTCTTATAAAGAAGGCTCGTTGATGATGATAAAGAAAAATGACAAAATGAGGAAAATAGAAAAAACAGGATGCCTTTTTGTATATTTTGGTGTTCATGTGGTCTTCTTTTACACAGTGATCAGGGGAGATGGTGTCTTGATTGACTGACTGAATTTAGGATCCAGAAGTCCTCCCAGCATTAAGCTATGTATCAAAATACCATGTAGGCTGTGGAAGGTTTAGATTTTCAACTTCTGAGATGAAGTGTTCCTGCTTTAGTGTTGCCAGAAGGCTGCAGTAAAGAGAGACTTCCTTTTGTATTTGTTACATTTACTCTATAGTACTTTAATTTGTTTATGGACTCTTGCTTGAAGTGTTTGAATATTCCAACCAGAGGATGGGAGAGATATTTATAAATTGTGTCCTATTACTCTTTTTCTTATAAATTTATTTTTAGAGTTTATTTTAAATTCTGTATTTAAATTTGATCAAAAAATTGATAAGGAAGATTTTTCAAGCTTCTATTACGTTCTTATTTGTCTTTTAGCCAGTTATACTGCAAGAACTGTGCTTTGGGAGGGAAATATGGATTTAAAAATTATTGACTCTTACACTTCCTTTTGAAGAGACTAGTAGCATTAAAGGACTGTTATTGATACGAACAATATTAAAATTTATTCCCTACTATGTCAGGGGTCTCTTAGCTACTTTTAGGGTATTAACTTTGAATTAATTGGACTAAACAGAATTTAAAAGCTTCATAATTTGAATAGCTATGAATTTGAAGTATGAAGTTTTGTGAAAACATTAATCTCTCTCTTGCTAACCAGATAGGCTGTTGGAAGTGACCTCTAAAATTGACATTTAGCAGTAGACTCACTTTAAAGTGATATATAATTGACATAGTCATTACATTAGTTTCAGGTATACAACGCAGTGCTTTAATATTTGTATGTATTGTAAAATGATCACCACAATAAATCTAGTTAACATCTCTCATCACAGTCACACATTTTTTTCTGTGATGAGATCTTTTAATATATACACTCTTAACAACTTACAGCTAGGCATACAGTATTATCAGATGGCTTTATTTAAATCTTATTTTATGAACCCTTGAAATCAAAAGTCTGAGAACCACTAATTTAGTAGAAAGAGCACTACTTATGGTGTTAGACTCTGGCCTGAAGTCTGAGATGGCCATCTAATATTTAAATAACAGATATTTTTACATGATACACAACTTTCAAGTGGTTTCTATTACATGCAGGAGATGCTTTGAAGCAAAGGAATAAAGGACACAGCCTCCAGAGCCACTTTCTGTGCTGACATCCTGGATCCCCCTCTGCTTAATATTGTGACCTTGAGCTGGTTCTGAATCTCTGTGCCTATTGTAAAAAAGGAGGATATTAATTATATATCATGATTATTGAGACTTAATGAGTTAGCAAATGTTCTTAAAAGAGTACTGGTACAGAGTAAGTGTATAAAATGCATAAAAAGTGTTTGCTATGATTATTGTTATTAATTTATTTAAATCAGAAAAATTTAGTGTAAATATCATGGCATTTTGGAATGATGGGCTTTGGAATCAGACACATCTGCATTTGAGTCTATTACTTTCTAAATATATGTATTTTCAAGGCTGTATTTAACTTTTCTATTCCCTGTTTTTTCATGTGTAAGAAAGAGGATAGGAACAAAATTTACTTAAAAATTATTACAAGGACTAAATAAGGCATGCAAAAGACATAGCTTTAATAAACACATAATACGTGTATATGTGTGTATGTGTACTTGCATGTAATATGTATGTAATCAAGATGTCAGTGGGGGTCTTCTAACCCCTGAGCTAAAAATGGGCCTAGAGAAACATTAATTAAATATTCTCTCAGAAGCTCAGGACCTTCCTTACTCGTTAGCAAATCTGGGCATCTTCATTAACTGTCCATGCCAGCTTCAGGCTGCTGTTCAGTATTGGGACCATCTCCACATCTCATGCTGCATTCACCCAAACAGTTCAGTCCTTTCATTAATATCAATTCAAACTTATCACAAGATGGAGCCAGTAACCAGAAAGCAAGACAAGCAGCTTCAAGTGGAGGATTTGCCCACATCCAGCTTAAAAAGCCTCTTCATTCCCACCATGGAATTGTCTGCCTCCTCTTCACCTTGCCTTTTCCTCTAGCTTTACTCCACTTTTAAATTTTCTCTCATCTCTCTCCTCTTCCTTGGGATCAAAATAAAAGGTCTCACCTTATTTTATGGAAAATAATCTGGCCAACTTTTATGGTCTTGGTGAGGTTTGATACCAAACCATATAACTAAAAGTATGTTTCTACATTAATGTCTATTCATTTATTACCTCATGAAATAAAAATGGATTTATAGATTCTAGCTAAATTTGAAGGGGATATTTAGAATGCTATGACAAAAATATAAAAAATATGTCAGACTTCCAATTAAATTTTCAGGGCTCCAGAGAACACTTAATTATTATTTTTTTTCATCCATTCTGAACATTGAGTCACATAATTGGAACTATTTAAAGAACAGATTTTATTTATTTTATTGAAGTATGGTTAATTCATAATGTTGTGTTAATTTCTACTATACAGCAAAGTGATTCAGTTATACATATGTATACATACTTTTTCATATTCTTTTCCATACGGTTATCTCGGGATATTGAATAGAGTTCCCTGTGCTATACAGTAGGACTTTGTTGTTTATCCATTCTACATATAGTAGTTTGCTTCGGCTAATCTCAAATTCACACTGCATCCCTCCTCCAACCCTCTCCCCCTTGGCAACCACAAGTCTGTTCAAAAACACATTTTAGATCTTTACATTAAAATTTACCATAATTCTATGGATGGGAAATGTTCAGTCAGTAACTATCCTATGATTGTCTTTATTTTATTTTTGTTTTGTGAACACACATCAGAAATCATCTGAGGCCAGTTGTGACCCAAATATGAACACCAGCAAGAACTAAAAATTAGAATTTTGAGGGTGTCTCTGAGTGATGTGACAATAAGCTACATGAGAATGAACCATTCTCCCCTCTCCTGCAAGGTCTTGGATGTATAAACACAACAAAAGAGCAATGTGGAAAGAGTGGCTCAGCTGAAATTAAAATATATATTACTGAACCTCAGGTTGGTCATTTGTAAGTGGCGATAACAGCTCTACCTCACAGGATGGCTATGAGTATTAGAGAAGATAACATAAACAAACCACAAGGTTGCGCAATTGCTCTCATTCCTTTGGGTGTTTCCCTCCCCATTTTCTTCCCATTGGTTTTTAGAGACAGTCATCTTACACGCTGTAATGTCACTTTCCTTCAAATGGTCCTCTGCTCCAGAAAGTAAGTTCAACAAGCTGATATTATTCCGTTGCTTTTCTCACATCTAAAAAGAAAGTATCTAGTCCAGCCGTTACCACCCCTCTGCCCCATAGCCCTAGTGTGGCATTTTGATCCTTGACAGTTTGTTGTCCATGGTATGTGGTGCATCTGAGGGCCCCCAATGAACACATCTTTGCAGAAAAACTCTTACTGACCAAATGCAGTAGCTTTGCAATTTTGTTCTCGAATCTGTCCTGTTAGCAAAAGAATTCTGTTTTGCCTAAGAAAAGCAATAGTCTAGCAGAAAAAATTTTGGTTGAACGTTTTTAAGCATCAAATTTGGAAGTGCTCAGTTGATGAGTGAACTGAGAGATGAGTTCTGACAATAACTTTTTAGCAGAAAACTTGGAGGCTTTCAGCAGGGTTGGGGTGAGGGTTAGGGTTAGGCTGTGTGCAAAGGCACTACTCCTAGGAGCTAAAGGAAGTTCAGAATGTCTGCTCATTTCTACCTGTACTGTCTTAGGAAAAGGTTGAGTCGGCCTGCAGAATCATTTGAAATCAAAGTACAAGTAAATACAAACCAGAAAAGAAGCATCCACTTAAAAAACTCACACGTATTTACTTGGTCCTGGAAACCAACTCTGTGCATCAAGCCCCTTCAAGGACAGATAGATCTTCCCCTCTCTCTGATTTTGCTTTGTTGGAGACATTCTCTTAACATTACTTTAATACCCTGGCTGCCAGTAACAGACTTGGATTGATTGTGACTGCGTTTGATCTACAAATTTGCATTTGTTTGGGTCTTAACTGATGCCAAATCTGACCCAGGACTAGTCTGTCATTTCCTCTGGCAGGGCTTTACAAGTACACCTGTAACTCAGGTGTACAAAAGCAAGGCACAAGTTCTAGGTGTGGTGATTACTTTTAGATATGTAGCCCACCTTGATTTCTTAGAAACACAAATAAACTCGAAAGTAAAAGTGGCAGTGATACTATGCACATTCTTAATTATCTGCATGTTTTATATTTATAATGTCATTTATTAAAGTATCTTACATATGACATGCATACATGGGTATTCCTACCCTCAAGCAATGCTTTCCTTATCTTTTCTTCTTTTCCCCCACTTTATTTTTGAACACATTGCTAGTTTATATGTTTATTTCTAGAGGGACCAAATACTTTTGAATTCTTTCTCAGAGAAAACAAAGGCAAAGCAAATTTCTTCTAACTGTATTATATATCTCCTTTATGTCCCCATAAAATGCAGCTGCTAAGATGCTCTTTCATCTCAACACCTGCATTTTATGATTCTTATGATATAATATCTTTTATTTGTGACTCCTTAAAGTGCATTTAAATGCAAACAAAAGAAATGAGATTCATTTAAAATGAAAGGCAGGATTGGCAATACGTTTATCTGGACTAATATTTTTAAATACCTATCGACCCAGAAAAGATTCGTATAAGCTCTGAAAGACAAATAAATAAACAATCTTATCTGCCATTTAGTTACCTCTTATTCCTTTCATTATGGATCACAATTGGAAAGTTTTGACCAAATTACATGTCAATCTCTAAATGGTAGGTGGTATTGTAATACTCAGATCTGAGTAATCTCTGCTTACAAAACCTGACAAAACCATGAAAGTCACAACTTTTGTATAACTCAGGTGCCATAATTAATTACACGTTCAAGTTGATAAAAATAAAATGCTTAGCTGAAATTGGTTGCAACACTTCTCATAATTTTCATTGTCAGAATTATAAGTGAAGCTTCATAATGAGTTTTCTTTCCTTTTTTAGTAGCATAGATATAATCGAGAACCAAGGTCTCAAAAGTAGATGTCACGTTTATAGTCTAACTTTGGGAAACAGAGGAATGTCAAGGGGAAAATACATGAAAATAGGGGAGTATTGTATCAAACAACAGGTTTGCTGAAAAATATGCTTCTGACTGAATTCCAAGGCTTTAGGGGAAACTATTCTTCGACCCACTCTCCCTTTAGGGTAATTCAGAACTGAATAAAGGCACAGAATGGTTGTAACTGGCTAAGAATCAACTTCAAACGTAACGTCTTTAATTTTTTTTTTTTTTTTTTTGCGGTACGCGGGCCTCTCACTGTTGTGGCCTCTCCCGTTGCAGAGCACAGGCTCCGGACACACAGGCTCAGTGGCCATGGCTCACGGGCCCAGCTGCTCCGTGGCATGTGGGATCTCCCCGGACCGGGGCACGAACCCGTGTCCCCTGCATCGGCAAGCGGACTCTCAACCACTGTGCCACCAGGGAAGCCCGCCTTTACTTTTATAATTATAGAAATGAAAGAAGAAGCCATGAAAGGTAACCAAAGGTAATCTATCACTGGGCTTTATATGGAAAATCATCCTCTCCTTACACAATTGTGCTTTTAGGGTGGGTTGGTTATTTTCAAAACAGCCTAAGAGGAGAGCTCTCCAAAAGTAGAAGTCCTACATTTAAATGAGGATTTCAGTCTTATCTTATAGGCTGTGAACCTTTAAGCAACAGCATTCTATCTCTAAAGCTCAGTGAACCCATCTGCAAAACAGATATGAAAAATAATTCTACTTTATAAGGTCATTTGGTGAAAAAATATCAAAGTCCCTCATGTAACACTGCTTTCTATGCTCTGAAATGACTGGAAAGGTGTAATGACTCCTTCCTTTAGTAGTAAGAATCCAAGCTTATTCCTTGGCAGGCAAGGGGTCTGGGCCATGATGGAAATTTTTTTATTGCTAGCACTCATGGACTTTCAGTTCCCACGTCAGGCCCCATACGGATGCTCGAAATGGCATCTTCTCCTTTAACTTTCCTCCTATGTTCCTTGGCCATCGCTCTCCCCTGTGTCTGGCATCATCATATCTTTAGGTAGAATTTCATCTGGACCACATCCTCTGCAGTGTAGGCCAACTGTACATAAGTAAGTCTTTGTTTTCTTTTTCTTGCTAATGTAGTTCACCTCTACTAGCACTACCATGCGAAAGGAGGAAATAAAGGTGTTGTAAAGGATGAAACAAACACCTTAGTTCACAGATGGGAACAGAGCAGAACAAATGCGGGAGGTAAGGCAGATTGCCTGGTTTTAAATCTCTGATCCATCCCTTACAAACTGTGTGACCTTAGGCAAGTCACTTAACTCTCTGTCACTCAGTTTCTTCACCTGTAAAATAGGTGATAATTTAGACGTGCTATAGTAATGAGACTGTCAGAGGTATTAAATGAGTTAAGATTCATAAAGCATGCACAACAGTATCTATAAGAATTGCTAAATAAAACATGTGAAGATAAGTAACTATTAGACTATCTTTATTATGCAAGCTGGTTGTTCCTATTTAAATTACCTTGAACTTATGAATTACGGATTGTATTTCCCTAATTGGCCATTTTAAAATTGACTTGACTGCTGCTAGCTTTATTACAATGAGCATACAAATGGCTGATATGATTCTGTCCCTTTAATATCCTAATTAAAAAGCGAAAAGGCAAAAAGAACAAATAAGCTGTCCTCACACATTTCAGTCATTAGAAGAACCTCTTGGAGTGACCATTTGAAATGAAATTAAGTTGCTCAGACATTGACTGTAGGAGTATATGTGATCCATTAAGTCAGAGAGACATGTCCAAGACCTTGCGCAAGTAGACAAGAGCCACTCACCCTGGGAATGTCTGCTAGGAGGATGATGACCAATGTTGAACTGGGAAGAAATCCACATAGAAATTCAGCAGCCACATAGGAAGAAACTGGCCATTTCAGAGCTGAAGCTTCAGGAAGATACAAAACCTCATAGATTAAACTAACGGAATATCATTTCTGGTTTTTGTTTTCAAGGAAAGTGTTCTGATCCCACCCATTGAAAGCGAAAATAGAATTGGTACTTGCAGGCTTTATTTTTTTGTCTTCCTTTAAACAAAGGCAGAAGTTCAGTTTCAGTTCATTCTTTTTATTTATTTCTAAACAATCTGATTTTAAGGAAAAAGGACGTTTCACTTGTAGAATTCTAGCAGTAGGAGAGCTCCATTTAAATTTGAAAGAATAGTTTAGGACACATTGAAATATGAAATGGTAAGGCAGATGAACAAAGAACATGGTCCTTGGCCCTAGAGAGGAATCCTTTTGGAATTCCCTTCGGAATTCTGGCACCGCCCAGATGTGTGGCATTTCCCTGTCTGAGCCTCTGTGTGCTTGTCTGCAAGATTAGAGCACACTGAGCTGTTGTGCTGATTAGGTGAAGTGTTTCATGCAAAGCTGTCCGTGATTACATCTGACATTTAGTAGGCACTTAAAAATATTTATTTCTTTCCCTTTAATACCATAAAAGGTAGGCTGAATATATGAATAAGTAGTAGGTACTAAGAAAAGCTTAATAATTGCTTGTTAAAATTAACTGTTAATGCTTTAAGTGCATGTATCGATATCTTTAACATTTTCATATGATGACAGATGGACAGTTATGTCACCCCTCCCTCCTGCTCCCACAATCTACAGAAATTTTTCTTTAAAAATGTAAAAGATAGAATTTTGGATTGAGTGAACCATGAGATTTCCAACTTTCCTTGTTGATATATCTCAGATCTATTAAAGCTTTCTACATTTTATCTCTAGACTTTCATTATTCCATAAACCAAAAGGAGCATTAAGCTATGGTATTTAGATGGAATCATACAACCTTTAGAAATACCCCACTTTTATATTTGCAGATTTAATTAAGGCTGAGTGAATAGAAAAATCTGCTTCAAAACTGCCAACCTATTAAAAAACGAGAAGACGCAGAAAGGGGGATATTTGTATACTGTAATCAAATTCATGGAAAACCTGCTGAAGTGGGAGATGTCTAGTGCCTCCTGGGCTGGGGACTGTTCTACTTAACTCTCGGGATGGGAAAACCCACATATCTCAGTAAATGTGTCTCATTGTCCCATTAAATGGTTAAAGATTCATGTATTATTGAAAAGTTTTACCAAAGGTGTCCCTACCTCCTAGTCGCTGTGACTGTTGTTCTGATAACTATTCACAGCTGTCCCTTTCTCACCACTTGACCCCACCCATGGATGGAACCTCAGCCAGGGAGTAACCCTGGGATGTAAAATTTTGGCCCCTTTTTCCCAAATTGGGACAATTCTGGTCCAATTTATAGTCTAGAGCTCTGCATACCCAACCGTATATGCTTGATCAGCTCCCACACTCACGGTTGTATAAAGTCAAACATATGCAATAGTTACATTTGGTCAGGAACATACAAATATGGAAAACAAATGAAAAATGTCATAATAGGCTCATCCCTTTATTCTTGTATTTATGCATTTTCTCACCCACTTGCCCATTCATTCATTCGACTATTAGTTTATGCAAAATATTACCTAACTGTTGTTTTCTTTGTTTATTCATTTTAAAGTACATGTATTTAATATGCTGGGTCCTGAGGGTGCAAAAAGAACTAACACAGAGTCCATCCATTCAAGGACTCCTGGTCTGATGAAGGAAACACACCTATAAGTATGTCAGTGCATTACAGTGTCATGTTTTATAGGAGAAACCATGAGTGACCAAAGAGCAGTATGGTTGGGAGGACCAAATGCTGTCAGAAAGGCTTTATAAAGGAAGGAACATCTGATGTATTTCTCTGTTGGGGCAGGAGACGGTATAGGTGCTTCTCAGAGAAGAGAAGAAAGGAAGAAATGGGCATTCTAGACAGATAACAGATGATGATATCTGTTACTGGGACAGCCAGAGAGCTCAGAACATGGGAAGAAGGGTCAGGGGAGAGATGTCTGGAAGGAAAGCTTCGGGTAGAGGTACCGAGTGCTTTTTCTGAGCTGAGAATTCACAACACACTAAGCCAGCCACGGAAGAGCTTTCATCATGGGACTGAGACAGGCTGGGACCTGGGACCCTTTGCTGCAGTGCTTGCATCTGGACAAACTTCTCCTCAAGCAACAAAATACAAAGAAATTATATGAGACTAAAAATAACTGTGTGCATGTGCAGTTGGGGCAAATTCTGGACAAAAAGTTGCAAAAAGACAAAAAAAACAACTGCCACTTCTGAAGAGCCCAGAGCAAAAGCAGCGGGTTGGGAGCAAAAGCAGGGCACTGCGCATGTCGCCTGCACTCAGCACCACAAAGGGGTGGGCAGAGCACCTCAGCCACCTCTCTGGCCTGACCCCTGGACCTACCCCTACCCTCAGCCCATATAAGGAACCCACCTAGGGGAGTGAGCAAGGGAACCTGTTAGTTGTTCTCGCTCCCTCCTGTGGCCACAGAGACCCCAATAAAGCCTTGCCTGAATTTCTTGTCTGGCCTCTAGTCAATTTGTATTGTAAGGAGGCCAAGAACCCTGGTCAGTATCAGGGATAGGCAGCCATCCCAGACACCTCACGTCTGCTCCACTGTGAGAGGGGACTGCAGAGTGAAACAAGGCGGTCACAATGATCAGGGAGAGAGGACTCTTTATCCACCAGCTTCTCCTGGGAGAGAGGAAATTAGGGAAAGAAAACTGACAAGATAAGGTCCCCATTTGGGAGCTGGGCTAGGTGTCAAAGGATGAGGAATAATTGAGGTAAAGTAAGAACTGAGGTTCTCTGTGAGGATGACTGGAAGAGGCTTAGTGAACTGGCATCATCTTCACATACTCTTTGAAAACTTCTCAGCTGAAAGAAAGAGATTGCTTAAATTCAAGGCAACATTTTTATATGTAATAAATGAGTTTTCCCCAGGAACACTGTCTATTAGGAGCTTCCTTGCTATTCCAATGAGATACCAGATACAGTTCGGATGTTTCCCTTCCAGTGATGCACCACCTCCCCAACACATACGCACACACACACGTGTGCACACACACACACATGTTCGCGTGCACACACACACACAGAGTCTTAAAGTTTTTTTGTTTTTTTTTTTCGGTACGCAGGCCTCTCACTGTTGTGGCCTCTCCCGTTGCGGAGCACATACTCCGGACGCGCAGGCTCAGCGGCCACGGCTCAATGGGCCCAGCGGCTCTGCGGCATGTGGGATCTTCCCGGACCCGGCCACAAACCTGTGTCCCTTGCATCGGCAGGCAGACTCTCAACCACTGCGCCACCAGGGAAGCCCAGTCTTAAAGTTTCAAACATGCTTTTGTAGGAGAGCAATTGTGAGTAGAAAGCTTTGCAGTTAGTAAGTCCCTGATTGAAACTCTACATACATCCCTTACTGCTTCATTGGATAAATAACTGAGACTCTAAGAGCCTCAATTTTTCCATCTACATAATGGAAATGCCTCATTATTTTTAATTAATGATTTGAATTTTGATTACTTTTAAACACTTTTAGCATTTTATTATTACTGTTCCTATTGTTATTGTTACTCCACCTGTGCTAAGCCATTTAAGAGTAAAAGCTGTTGAAAACCAGCATATCGTCGTCTAACCTCCCTTCATATCTGCACTAATATGCCTATTCCAAAGGGGTGGGTATATATAAGTACATACTAGCATGTTGTGAATCTAATACATTGGCTGAAAGAAATGTGGTCAAAAGCAAACTAGTTGAGTAGATATTTAATTGACAGGATAGATAAGTAATCCTTACTGTTTACTACCATTTTTTCTATCTTTTTAAAAAAAAATTTATTGGAGTAGAGTTGATTTACAATGCTGTGTTAGTTTCTGGTGTACAGCAAAGTGAATCAGTTATACATATACATGTATTCACTTTTTTAGATTCTTTTCCCATGTAGGTCATTACAGAGTATTGAGTAGAGTTCCCTGTGCTATATTGTAGGTTCTTATTAGTTATCTATTTTATATATAGTGTGAAAAAATAAAGATACCATTAAATAAATCAAGATATATCAATTTCCTGGACTGTAGTATATAATGTAGAGTATGTATTAAAATTATGCTGTTGTATAAATATATTGAATGGCATAGAGAAATTGTTACAGTATGTCAAGGAAAAGTTTGTGGCCTATGACAGAATATTCAGAATAATCTCAAATACATTGGGTTGGGGAAGGTCCTGAAAACATGTTCACCGTAACATTGTATAAGGTAGAAATCACTGATGAATTTTATTTTCATTTTTGCCAATCTATATTTTCTAAATTACATATGTTGACTATATATTTAATTAGTAAATTTTAAAAATTGAGACAGTTCATGAGTATTCATTTTCAATGAATTTACTAATTAAACCTTTCTCAACAAACAAAACAAATCCAAACTAAGTTAAAGGAAACCAAACATGAAGGATCTAGTGTCTGCCTGTAATAGTAACCTTTAAGTTATATTTCTACCATATTTTATGTATTTTTTTCTCAAATCAGTCCTCAAACTATCTAACTTGACTATTCCAAACTCAGTTCCAGTACAAATGTGCTACCAGCCTCCACCTTTCTGCTTTCTATCAAGACTCACAATAACTTCACCACTATTTCCTGATACTATCTCCCACCATCCAGGCTAAAAGTGATCTCCCTTTAGTTTTAATTCCTAAGGCACTAAATATGGCTTGTTGGAGGGATTTGAAGTCAGTTAGACTAGAATTTAAATTCCAGTTCTCCACTTTGCGATCATGGAAATGTTTATTTCTCTGAAGCACAGTTTTCTTATTTATCAAAATGAAATAATAATGCACTTATATTCCAGAATAATCATAGAAATAATAAGATTATGTTTACACATTTCTCAGGGTGATTTCTTGCATACAGTAGTTGCTCATTAAATTTCAGTTTCTAACTTCACCCTCTTCTACCCTTGTACTCATGCTTAGCAATGAATCATTAAGTTGGTTAGCATTTTATTGTTACTTTGAATATGTTATTTGTTCCATTGTTTATTGTTCCTTTCTTAAAAACAAACTTCTGTTTTATTTGGGAAAGCAAACCTAAAGCCATTGCAAGTGATAAACCAATGCAAAAGTAAATGGAGAAAAACTTAACTATAGACACACATTCCTCTCTCCTAATCCATGGTAACAAGTTAGAATGATGATTCCCAACTTTCTCCAAGAATGTAAAAATAAAATTACACACATTTGGGATATCTGTTCTTGTGTTTGTTTCAATTTAAGAGCTTGCTTTACTCAATTTTATGGACATCCCTATATAACAATATGTATCAAGCTAGATGTACTTTTTAATAATTTCAAAATTTTACTGTATGTATATACTACAGTTCACTTAATCCTTATGCCTTTGATAAACATTTTCTTTCTTAATTTTTTTTTTTTTTTTTTTTGTGGTACGCGGGTCTCTCACTGTTGTGGCCTCTCCCGTTATGGAGCACAGGCTCTGGATGCGCAGGCTTAGCGGCCATGGCCCCCGGGCCCAGCCGCTCCACGGCATGTGGGATCTTCCCAGACTGGGGCACGAACCCGTGTCCCCTGCATCAGCAGGCGGACTCTCAACCACTGCGCCACCAGGGAAGCCCTTCTTTCTTAATTTTTGACACTTTTAATTGCCTAAAGAAGAGCCAGTTCCCACCTTCTTCATTATTAACAGCATCCTATTCCCTCCCCCAATCTTCAAAGGATGAGTTATGATTGGTCTACTGGGTATTTACTTCCCTTTCCAGATGAAAACACCATAGTTAAGAAAAAGTTTTGGCCCTATCCCTTCCTTATTACTTAGGACTCCATTAATTGTAACTTGTGATCAGGATGAAATGATCAACAAAATCCCAACAGCTCCAAATGATACATCAGTGAGCTACTAAATCAACCATGAGACCACCAAACTTTAAATTTCTTGTTACTTAAACAATAAACGTCCTCAGCCTTTAAAAAATTGTTAACTTTGCATTCCATTAATTGCAAACAAAAGCCTTCAAGTAGATACAAATATACTGGGAAATTTTGAGTGTTAATATTTTAGTTGCTCAATTGAGTGAAAATCTGAAAATGAAAATCTGGTCATCACTGTCTTCTTCATTTCTAAGTTATCAGTTGACCCTTTATCAGTCGATGGAGCCCAGTTCTTTGGGTAACATATTACTCCGTATGGTGGACCTGTAATTCATAGATTTGCACTATCATACAATCTGTTTTTAGAGCTAAACAGACTTTAAGCCTCAAAATAAACTTGAAAATTGACACATCATCCATGCTTGATGAAGTGGTTTGGGACATTTGTTAGTATGTTAAGTTATCACTTAAAACTATTAGCTCATTATGCCTTAAGACATATTTTAATTGGTTCTCCTTTGCTTTTCCTTAACCAGGTTTGAGGTCCATCCTTACTTTTAAATCAAATATTAACTTTAATCATCCTTACTTAGTAATTATTATGGTCAGGATGCTATGTTATATGCTAGTGATACAGACAAGTATAAGAAACAATCCTTTCTTTAATTCAATACTTTATTCAACAAATATTCCTTGAACATCTTCTTATGACAAGCCTTGTGCCAGATGCTTAGATAACATGTTGAGTTAGAAGTCAGGGAGTCTATAGAGATTACAGCAAAGGGGACTATTCCTGATAGCTTGGTGGGAATTTGTGGAGGAATTTCAATAAATGAGGATGCATTTTAGGCAAGAAAAAATTGTATCAGCAAAGCCAAAGAACTGGGAATGAGCAGGCCCTGTATTGTAAAATATAAATAGAAGAGTTTGAAAGGTACATGTTGAATTTGGGAAGAACACTTGGGGCAGCAGCTGGAAACCAAACACTGGTTTCCTTCATCTGATTGTGTCATGCAAGTGATGATTGCAGGAGGAATTAAGGTCTGAAGTTCTTATCAGATGGGCCTTGGCTTGGTGGGAAGACATTCTTAAAAACTAAGAAAGAAATCTCAGAAACATAAATCTATTTCCTCATTATTGATTGTAATTTAAGGTGTGTGCAAAGCATCAGCACAGAGTACACAAATAGGAATCAAATGGCCCTCCCTGTTTTTTAGAAGGTGACTGTCTACTGAGAGAACATGGCCCCCAGGTCTGAATAGGACCATAAAGACAAAATTAAAAGAAAGAACCACAAGTTGAGCAGTCTCTCTCATCATTGTGGTGGTTTCTGGCAGGAGGGGGTGTCACTACAAAGATTTGTAATGAGTTGTTTGTGGATGATATACAGAGAACCTCAGCAAATTACAGGTGGTGGCTCGAATCCAGTCCACTGCCTGGTTTTGTAGGGCCCTGGGGCTAAGAATAGATTTTACATTCTTAAATGATTTAAAAAATAGCATGAGAAGAATAATTTTTCACAGTAGAAAAATTATGTGACAGTCAAATTTCAGTATCACTTAGATTTCATTGGGACATACTTTTGCTCCTTTGTTTATGTTTTATCTGTGGCTGATTTTGCATTAAAATGGTGGAGTTTGGTAATTGTGACAGGCTGTATGGCCTGTGAAGACAAAAACACTTACCATTGGGCCCTATATAGAAAATATTTACCTATTCCTGATAGAGAATTAATCATCAACTAGCTAGTTCAATCCAGAAGTATCAGGGGTGACTGTGTCTAGATGCGGGTGATAGTGGGGGACTGCTTAGACTCAGTGGAACTGAACATTCCATCTGGTCCCACCTCAAGCTCCTTCTCCTCAGTGCTCTGTGCCTCACTCAGACTAAAGCCCAGGCAACTGTGGTCCTCTGGAACTGACTTTCACTATTCAAAAACAAAGGTAAATTCTTACATATCTGTTAAAAGAGAGAGACGTTAGCAAACGATGCGACCAATAAGGGATTAATTTCCAAAACATACAAATAGCTCATACAGCTCAATATAAAAAGAACAAAACAAAACAAAACAACCCAATCAAAAAATGGGCAGAAGACCTAAATAGACATTTTTCCAAAGAAGACATCCAGATGGCCAACAGGTTCATGAAAAGATGCTCAACATTGTTAATTGTTAGAGAAATGCAAGTCAAAACTACAATGAGGTATCACCTCACACCAGAATGGCCATCATCAAAAAGTCTACAAATAATAAATTTTGGAGATGGTGTGGAGAAAAGGGAAACACTCCTACTCTGTTGGTGGAAATATAAATAGGTGCAGCCACTATAGAAAACAATATGGAGGTTCCTTAGAAAACTAAAAAGAGAAATACCATATGATCCAGCAATCTTAATCCTGGGCATATATCCAGAGAAAACTCTAATTTGAAAAGGTACATGCACCCCTATATTCAAGACAGCACTATTCACAATAGCCAAGACATGGAAACAACCTAAATGTCCATTGACAGAAGAATGAATAAGAAACTGTGGTATATATATATATATATATATATATATATATATACAATGGAATATTACTCAGCCATAGAAAAGAATAATATAATGCCATTTGCAGCTACATGGATGGCCCTAGCTAAGCAAAGTAAGTCAGACAGAGAAACATAAATATAACGTGATATCTCTTACATGTGTAATACAAAAAATATGATACAAATGAACTTACAAAACAGATACAGACTCACCGACATAGAAAACAAACTTCTGGTTACCCAAGGGGAAAGCAGGGGAGGGATAAATTTGGAATTTGGGATTAACAGATACACACTACTCTATATAAAATAGATACACAAGGACCTACTGCACAGCACAGGGGTATAGTCAATATCTTGTAATAACCTATAATGGAAAAGAATATGAATCACTGCTGGACATCTGAAACATCATAAATCAATTATACTTCAATAAGAACATAAAGATTAAAAAAAGAGGGAAGCTTTAGAATCAGTGTATTACAAGTTGAAGGAAAGAGGTGTTTTGCTTTAGGTATCCCCTGTGTGCACAGTTCTTTTGTTCCCAATGTGCTTATAAAAGCTGAGTGGCAATGGGGACATGATGGGGATGAATACATAAAATCCCACAATTCTCTTCTAGAAACACATCCAGGCTTCATGTCCTGTTTCTGAATTCAGCTTCTTACCATCCTAAACACTTTCTTTTCTCTGGATAATTTCTCCTTGAATTCTGACCCTCTTTACAAGTGTTCTACTGTCCTTTACTCCATTTCACTCACATGTCGGGAGCTGTTACTATATACATAGCTTGGGCTGCCTTCCCAGGAGATTACTGAGGCTCAAGTCACTGACCAAGTAAACACAAATATGGGGAAGGTGAATCTTCTAAATTCATCCCAGATGAAATAGGTAAGTTTGTTTTCCAGATGATGAACATTAAAAAAAAAAAAAAAGTCAAAGATTGCATTTCCTTTAAAAAACAAAAATAAAAAAATCATTCTATTCAAAATGGAAGAAAATTAAATGTGGATTTTATAGGAAAGCACAAAAGAACATGTTTCATGAGCATACATTTCCATTTCCTCCAATAAGGGTCAAAGTGATCTATGGCCAATCTAGCCCTTTCAGTAGGAGTTTATATTTGCAAAGACACTTGATAATAATAACCCTTTTTTAAAAGACAATCCCACTAAGCATATTTTAGTAAAGTACTGACTGAACTAATATTGCTTGGCACCAATAATAAATTGCACAAATTCCTGACCTTCATTATTCTGATTTTGTATTAAATGTCATCCTGTTAGATGAAGTATGGGTGAATGGTGCAAGATGGTGGATAATGTGGATGGTTGTCCACTAAGAGAGTCTGTTAAGGAACATCTTAACTCTTTTTTTTATGATTTATATTATAATTACTTTTTTAAAAATGATTTTAAAAAATCATTTTAAAAAATATCAAAGTATAGCTGATTTGCAATGTTGTGTTAATTTCTGCTATACAGCAAAGTGATTCAGTTATGCATATGTGTGTGTGTGTGTATATATATACATTAAAAAAATCTTTTCATTATAGTTTATCACAGCATATTAAAAAACAGTTCCCTGTGCTATACAGTTGGACCTTGTTGTTTATCCATTGTATATACAATAGTTTGCATCTGCTAACCCCAAACTCCCAATCCATCCCTCCCCGGCCCCCTCTCCCACTTGACAACCACAAGCCTGTTCTCTATGTCTGTGAGTCTGTTTCTGTTTCATAGATAAGTTTACTTGTGCTATATTTTAGATTCCACATATAAGTGATATCATATGGTATTTGTCTTTCTCTATCTGACTTACTTCACTTAGTATGATAATCTCTAGGTCCATCCATGTTACTGCAAATGACATTATTTCATTCTTTTTATGGCTGAGTAGTATTCCATTGTATACATTTACCACACCTTCTTTATCCATTCCTCTGTTGATGGACATTTAGGTTGTTTCCATGTCTTGGCTATTGTGAAGAGTGCCGCTATGAACATGTATCTTTTTGAATTACAGTTTTGTCCAGATATGTACCCAGAAGTGGGATTGCTGGATTATATGGCAACTCTAGTTTTAGTTTTATAAGGAAACTCCATACTGTTTTCCATAGTGCTGCACCAATTTGCATTCCCACCAAGGGTGTAGGAGGGCTCCTTTTCTCCACACCCTCTCCATCTTTTGCTATTTGTAGACTTTTTAATTATGGCCATTCTGATCAGTGTGAGGTGATATCTCATTGTAGTTTTGATTTGCATTTCTCTAATAATTATCGATGTTGTGGAAATTGCTTTGGAAATTATGTCTTCCCATTGCTTAAAAAGTCCATAACGAAGGCAATTTTAATTTCATCATCCTGCCCATTTGTTCTTATTTAGATTCTATATATTCCAGAATAAGGATTTACTTTCATTCCACTGTGTCTACTCTCACTCTCTCGTTACCCACTATTACATTTCAAATCAATGCGACGCTTTTACTATTTGAAACATCGGCCCCCTGAGGACTTATCACTGTGAAGGGAAAATGTTCTTATAGTAGTTGGAACTGCACAAGGCCTTTGCTGCACTGTTAGCACTGAAGGAAAGCGTTTTTTTAAGTATGTGTCCCTTTTAACCAATGTCTTCAGAGTAAGAGATGAAAGGAAGTGGACACCTGCCTCTCACTCCCCCTGGTGAAGCAAACTTGTAAAAGATCTGGGATCATTCTAGCAAAAAGAGGTTTCTTGGGGACCACAGAGATGCTATCAACAGTGCCAGTTTCGGGACTTTAATAGACATTGTCTCTTTTCACATTTAATCCACTCAGTGAAGAAGGCACTATTAGCCAGGTTTTGTTTATGTCATGTTCAGAGATCTAGGTGACTTGCCTAGAATCATATAGCTTTTCAAAGTCTGAGGCAAGAGTTTGTCTGATCCCAAAGTCAATTTTTCCCACACAGCCCCTAAGTCTTTCCTGTTATTTGAGCAAAGATGAGCAGTGCATGGTTAGGCCCTCTGTAAAAACTTCACTTTCAGCACTTAGTTTATCCTACGACAAACCCAGAATAGAAGTGCTGAAGGTCTGTGGACCTCCCACACAGCAAGCCAAGGGCAAGTCACATCAGGGCTACCCTACATCTTGCTGTATACAGAGTACACATTTCAGTAGAGCTAAAACTCATCATATCTGATGCACTGCCAATTTACCTACTTCTTAGCACTTTCCAATCTCTGATTTTATTTTAGGTTCACACCTATCCTTCTGCAGCGTTGTGGTAGATGTGATTTTTTAAAAAAATTTCCTGATGAGGAAACTAAAGGTTGTAAAGTTATTTAGTTTACCCCATGTAATCTAGCCTCTTAAATCTACCCCTCCTCATTATCAAATCCAGACTCCTTCCACCACTCAGGAAAGTTCTCTAAATCACTAAATTGTCAGTGATGGGGATGGCAAATCAGCCAGGAGATGCCAGAGAAATGAGTTTATGGAAAGAAGGGCAAATCCCACAGTCATCTGTGTCCACTTCAGACCTACAAGTATTCAAGGAGCTTCTGCCATGTTTTGCCCTGTAACAGGTTCTTAAAAGGCAGTGGAGATTAAGACCTGATCTCTGTCCTTCAGGAATATAGAATGAGAAGAATAAAACCACCCTACAGAGCTGTGGAATTTGAGTAAGATAATGTATGTTAAATTCCTGGGTCAGCCTATGGCTCATTGAACCTAGCAAGCTTTAGGTTCCAGTTCCTCTTGGGAATACATGCTAGTGCATCTTCTCTATCTATGATCTGATAGGTGACTCCATTTTTTTTAACACTTTATTGAATTTATTACAATATTGCTTCTGTTTTATGTTTTGGTTTGTTGGCTACAAGGCATGTGGGATCTTAGCTCCCTGACTAGGGATCAAACCCACACCCCCTACATTGGAAGGCGAAGTCTTAACCACTGGACCTCCAGGGAAGTCCCAGGTGACTCCTTTTAAATTTATGATCACTGGTATGATCTTTGATCCTTTGTTTATAAGCTGCCTAGTCACTTGCTCACCAGCCTTCTCTGGAGGATGGAACCTCAGTCCCCAGCTTCTGTTCACAGCCTCCTCCTTAAACTTCAACAGTTTGTCTCTGTCAAAGTCCCACCTAAAGATAGCCAGATGGTCAAATTAGACTTATTAAAGAGGTTTTATTTATAAAGGATCAATTTACAAAGATATAGGCAGAATGTGGATAAACCACACACACACACACACACACACACACACACACAAAGTCAAGTAGCTCAAGGTCAGACACAGCAGAGAAGGAATAATTACTGGGACCTTGAAAGAAAGCTGGGTAGATCAACCTTCCTTTATAGAAACCGTGATGATAGACATGGTCAGGCCAAAACAACCAAAAGAGTTAGAAGTCAGAGGAATAAATACCTTGATCTCATTTTCCTTCCTTCTCTGATCTCCTACTGGGTTCCTGAAGGTTGAGTCCACAGGAACACCTTGATACCATCTACACAAATATGCCTTCTTTGTCAGAGAACAAGGAGAGGAAGGATGATCTGGATGGAGAGGACACTGGGAGATATCTGGCATCATTCTATTTCCTTTCACACTCGCATCTTGTTTGACCACCTCTCCAGTCACAGATGCAGGGACTTCAGCCTCCTTTTCACTCCTTGAAGATGAAGATTGATTTTGTTATATAGATCCTGTCCCTTAACTGCACTATTTGTATCTGCTTTTATCCTCAAAAAGACAGCCTGTCTTCAGCCAGTCTTACTCATGCTCTGGACCATTTCAGCCTTTTCCTATAGCCTATAGTCCTGATCCATACACACTCATGTCAGCAAAGATGAAGCCCCTCCCTTTCTGAGAATCTTACATATTTACCTCTGCCTTTAATATATGCAGGTTTTCCCTGAGCCTGACTGTTAGGTGTTAGCTGAGATAACTATCAGTTTTGTGGATGAATATAAATATAAATCTGATCTCAAATAATTTTTACTCTGAAAAGGAGGATAGTACAGTCATGAGCTGTGTAATTACTAACAATGCTAAAAATAGATGACATTTATCGTTTATTTGGTGCATATGAGATATATTATGTCTAAATTATCTAAACAACAGTGCCATGTAGTTGGGAGTATTCCCATTTTCTAGAAGAGGGAACAGGACCCTGATGAATTTGAGCAATTCACCCAACACTACACCAGTGAATGGCAAAAGTAGAATTTGAATGTATCACTCTCTGATGCCAATGTTTTCCCCCTGCTACCAGATCACTACAATCCAATTCAGAGTATAACAAAATGGCACAAAAAGGCAAATATGTTTTGTGATAAAGAGTAGAAAATGGCATTGAGTGTCAGAAGTGTTATGAACTGATTGTCTGTGTCCTCTTCCTAAATTCATATGTTGAAGCTCTACTCTGGAATGTGATGGCATTTGGAGATGGGGATTTGGTAGGTAATTAGGGTTGGAGGAGGTTATGAGGGCAGGACCCTGATCTATGGGGAATTAGTGACCTTACATGAAGAGACACCAGAAAATTTGCTCTCTCTTTCTCTCTGCCATGTGAGGAGACAGTGAGAAGGCAGCTGTCTACACCCCAGGAAGAGAGCTCTCACCAGAACATGACCTTGCTGACACTTTGGTCTTAGACTTCCCAGTCTCCAGAACTGTGAAAAGGAAAATTTCTGTTGTGTAAGCCACCTTGTCTATGGTATTTTGTTATGGCAGTCAGAGCTAGCTGAGATACATTTTGGTACAGAGAAGTGGGGGCACTGCTGTAATAAATGCTTTTGCATTTGAATATGTATATTTGTATACTGAATATGTGGAAGAAGCTTTGGAAGTGGTAATGGGTGGATGCTGAAAGAGTTTTGGGGTGCATGCTAGAAATATAGACATTAAGAGTGATGAGGACATGACAGAACAATGTTCTAGTGGTTTTTGGAAGGCAGAACTTGTGAACAATGATATTGGATATTTAGCGGAGGAGATTCCCAAGCAAACTGTGTTGAAGGAGCAGCTTTGACCCTCCTGACTGCTTATAGCAAAATGCCAAAGGAGAGAGATGAAGAAAAAAAAATGTTCAGCAAAAGAGGAACAGAACTTGAAGATTTGGGAAATTCTCAGCCTATCTGAACAGTAAAAAATAAAAAGCCTTGTTGGGAAAAGAGCACTAAAGGTGTACCTAAACAATCATTTGATAAAGAGATTATGAACTCAATTATTCATTTCAACAGAAGCAAAGAGTAGGGACGAGATCACAGCAGCAAAGACACTGCCAGCTTGAAATAAAAGGGACAGGGAAAGTGGGAAGGAATGAAGACAGCTGGACTTCTTGGGATTTATTGGATAAGACTATAGAGCTATTTGGCAGTGAACTATCCTTCAAGAAAAATACAGAAGGAACCCAAAGGCAGTTCAGGTTTCCTCCACCCTGATTTCAGAGGGTGAGACTGTTGAAGAACAGAGTACCATGGGTGGGACTCAAAGTATGGACTTCATCAATATCTGAAACAAGTTACTGCAGAAAAAGTCACTGAGTAGGAGAGAGAGCCAAACCACTCTTCATGGTCCTAAATTTCTACTGCCTAAGACACCATCTCACGGGTTCCTTTGAAGCTCAACTTTAGTTAGCTATTTGTCTTTGGATAAAAGCACTATGTTGGCCTTTCTTTTTTAGTCTAACTCTACTTTTAAAAACTATATGTTAGAACATTATAAAAAAAAACTTTACCATTCACCTATTTTCATTTTCACATGGTGTGCTGGACTAGGAGAGACTCTCTTGGCCTGAATTCTCTGGTTGGCAAGTAAAGATGGTTTGAGATCATTAAAGCCAACTGATTTTGATTGATTCATTCATCTGATGTGAATTTAACAAGGGATTACTCTGTGCCACTCCTTGGTCATGCAAGGGTGAACAAGACTGAGAAGGCCACACCCACAAGGAGTCTGCATCATAGAGAAAATGAACAAGTACACAGACCAGTAAGCTAGGTAATTTCACAGAGTGAAATGCATATGAAAGGGGGTAAAGTAGGATTGTGGAGAAATAACAACAGACCATGTTGGAGGAGGAAGGGATTGGTGAACCTTGCCTTGGGAAGGTCTTTTTGGGAGACCAGCGAGAAGACAGTCAATCAAAATCCATGACAACAGCAAGTACAACGGTCCTGGAGGAGGAAGGCTCTCTCCAAAGGTGAGCACAGAGGAGATGAGGCTTCAGTGGGATGAGCATCAGGAAAGGCACAGTGAAATGGAGCCAGAAAGGAGTACGGGCTCATTTAGAAAAAACAGTAAGAAAATATGAAACTAAAGGGAAAGACCTTTTCCTTATTCTTCAAGGCCACTCAGTACAGGAATCCCAGATCCCAGTCAGTCTGTTCCTATTGCCTCTTCTGCACACACTCTGAAAGTGACCCTGAGCTGAAACAAATTATAACAAGAGCTGTCTGCAACTTAAAGCCCTGGGGTTCCTTCTCTATCCTGGTCTATCCTACATGAAACATGGTCTTTCAATCTCATTGGAAAGCAGTCCTTTAATCAACCTGCCATTCAGTTGGGTTTCTCTGTGCCTTTGCTAATTGTGTCCTAGGTATGAAATAATTTCATCATTATATCACACACAACATTCTGCTTATCCCCCAGCTGAAATGCCAGTTCTCTTGTAAAATATACCCCAATATCTACAATTAGATTGAGTTTCGAAGTCTCCACATTATCACTTCATATTCATTCGATTAGTACCACTATACTTATTTTATTCTTCTTGTTATTACATTTATGTGTCATTTTCTTTGTTCCATCTTGGTTGTGGAAGCCAGGAGTCCTGAGACTTCATGGCCCCTAACATCATTTTCTCATTTGATTTAAAAAGCATCTCTTGAACCTTTCAGGTGGCAGGAATACCCTTTAGAAAACTTGACAAACTACTGCATTTTGCAGATTTGTTTTCCAACCCTCTACTCATCTGAGAGAATTGAGCACAGATCCTGTTTTATTCATATTTACACCCATAAGGCTGAACTGAATTCCTTACACCATGTAAATGCTCAATAAATAGTGAATGAATGGATAAATGAATAGAGCTCAGAAGTGTAACAAAATTTTATTGACTGAATTCAGTTTAAAAATTCAGTTAAAGTCAAGAAGCATTTTTGAATACTCAGTTTGCATAAAATAAATTTACTAGGTACAGAAAGCTAAAAATAATTAGAATTCTCTTACTTTCTGAAATAGGTTATTGTGGAAAACTGTAGATCCTTCTTGAAAAGCTCTTAAAACTAAGAATACCATTAGGTTTTGATTCTACCAATAAAATGAGATTTAGCTTGAATATAGAAAAGTATTGCCTAGATCTCAATTTTTACATCAATATTTTTGATAAAATTAAAGTCAACAGTGCTAAAATATTTATTATTTTATATTTATATCATATATAAATATATACTATACATTCTCTGTTTTTAAACAGTTGCTCAAAACTTTAATAAAATATATTCCTTACATTGACATTATTATGAAACTTGTATTATATATTTGTGTTATTATAACTTGTATTTTTGTTCAGTGAAATTACTTTATAAACAAAGTATGTTAAATATTGGTATTTATGATATCAACAAATTACTGGGTGATTTAATTATATAAAAATGCAATTACTTCAGGCCCATGAGTAAAAGGCTGCTAGTGACTTTTTACACTTAGAAATCATTTTCAGTTTGAAATGATATATCAGAATTGGAGAATATAGATAAGTGTTGAAGACAAGTGAAGAAGGAAAGTTGCACTTGACAATGCCAGCTGTGATGCATATGCCCAACTAGAGCAATATTGCAGCAGATGAAAGTGGGTGCATCTGTATCATTACCATGAAATATGGTAGAGGGATTGAATATATGTCTTTGCTTGCCTCAGCATTATTCTTTATACAATAATTACTGTTCTCCCCCCTCTACCTCCCTGTTTTAAATCATGGAAAATGAGTATTTCTGATGTTTTCCTAAAGGACAGAATGTGAGTTTGCTTCACAATCCCATTTGTCCTCAAGGCATTCCACTTTCATCCTTTCAGCTACCTTCCTCTTGCAAAGTCTTTCATGGAAGAAGTAGGAGAGGCCAGATTGGACCCTCAGATAAAAGAAATGGGCATTAGATGCGGAAAGTGATGCCTCTTCTTTGGCAGAGGTAATGCCAGCATTAAGTTATCTTCTCTCCTCCTGCATCCTGCATTTTCCCATGGGAGACGATTGACAGACAGACATCTATGAATGTGTTTCTATTCTTTAAGATATCTGGCTTATAACATACAATAAAAAATATGTTTGTGTTTTCCCCCCATAAGATGAAAATGTTGTCTTTGCCTTCTTTTACAGAAAACACATTTCAAACTCAATAGAAAAGACTTCTCCAGATCCTCTCATAGCTCAAAAAAGCAATATAGAAACACTTGTCCATTTATAATAAAATGCAGTTTATTTAAAGGGGTATGAATCATATTTTCGTACCAAATAGAAAGAGATGTGACAGTTTGAGATGGATTCCTCAAAGCTGATACTAAGGAAATTTCTGTAAAAAGAAATATGTTTCCGTAATCACTTCTTTTATAGTACCAGAGTTATGCGTGCACAGTAAAAGTGTTAGCATTAACAAAATTGAAATTTAACCAGAGGTGGAGTGGGAGTTTGCACTTGGCATGGGGAGTATTGTGATAATGCTGAATTTCATTACATTTTTAATTAATTTTTATTGGAGTATAGTTGCTTTACAATGTTGCGTTAGTTTCTACTGTACAGCAAAGTGAATCAGCCATACATATACATATATTCCCTCCCTTTTGTCATTGTATTTTTTTAAATTTTGCAAACCTCTCTTCTCTCCTATCATCTTTCCCAATAAAATTTGCAAATAAAGAATTTCATTCCCTTCTCCATCACTCCCTTGTAAGACTCCCAGTACTATACCCACAACTCCCAGAACTTTACCTACCTGGAGAGTAATCACTAAAAGCAAATTTAAAATAAATAATAAAAACCCTAATGAAAGCACATTTTACCTTTCAGTTTCCAACTAGTTCTATATAACATGTCAGAACTTTGACCTACCAAATAATTAAGGTAATATTTTTTAAACAGGAACACAATCACAGATTTGGCCACCAAGAATCCATGATATTAGGTCTTAGTCAGAACTGGGGAGTGGGAGGAACAGCGTAGCTGGATTTTAGCACCTTAACTTGCCCTTGAGTGTCTGAGTGACCTTGAGTAAGTCACTGAAATTCTGTGCCAATTTCTTTAAACCTGAAATGAAAGGCTTGTGATAGATATATAACATTTTTTCCAGATATACAATTATAGATTCAAAGTGAGTGTTGAAGCTGGAAAAATAATCTAAGAATTTTGCTAGCCTTATTAAAAGTATCATCAAAAAACCTGATGATATCAGACTGCCAGCAACGTCTACTTTGAAAATATCCCAGTAGAATGGTAGGGCATTTGTGGGTGTTGAGAGTATAACATTATTTGGATGAAGAACCTTTCATGGACACAGCTGAGGTAAAGGGTCACTTTTGCAGAATACATTATCATTTAAATTATTTTCCATTCCTACATCAAAATTACACACTAAAAAAATTTCCAACAAATCAAAACAATTGAGCAGAAAGGAGGTAATTGTGAGAATTCCTGATATTTCTTTTGACTTGCACACATGTATTACTGTGTGCTAAGCTTATGACTGAATAGTTTGCAAGTTACCATTTTTTGTTAAATGGCTTGAATATCTTTGTAAAACAACAACAATCCCACCTCTGCCTGAATTTTTTTAGGTGCTTCCACTTCTTAAAATATGAGAAAAACGAATATATCTATAAAACAGAAACAGACTCACAGAAACAGAGAAGAGACTTGCGGTTGTCAAGGGGGAGGATCCTACTGTATAGCACAGGGAACTATATTCGATATCTTGTGATAAACCATAGGATATGGATGAAAAAGAATGTATATATATATATATATATATATATGTATAACTGAATCACCTTGCTGTGTGACAGAAATTAACCCAATATTGTAAATCAAGTATACCTCAATGTTATTTTTTTTTTAAAGAATAGTTTAGAAAGCAAAAAAACCCCAAAAAAACACATATAGTTTCAAACTACAGACTTCAGTTGTGTGACCAGGTAACTGCTCAGGCCAAATATTATAAAACATATCTATATAGTTAGTAATTGTTTAAATGCTAATATTTATCAGTTGAATTCCAAAGAATGTTTTGAAGAAATCAGACCCTTATTTCTTTTTTCTTCTACAAAGTCAACAAAACTGTGTCACAGTTAACGGATCATTTGGATCAAGAGCCTGGGAGAGTTTAAACAAAGGAATGAAAGTAAGAGTAACTTGCCTGCTGTCTTTTCATTTTGCTATATTAAAGTGATCACTGGAACTATCACCATTCTAAGGCAACAGCTGATTTTAAAACTTAATATTATATCTACTTTTCAGCCCCACAATGCCTAAAGTTACCCTGAGCTCCAGTAATCATCCCTTTAATTCCTGATGATTGATTTTCTAATCCCAGATTAGTGGAAATTGGGGATTAGAATGATGACAGTAAAAATCAGACATGGTGCCTCAGGAATTTGAAGAAGCAATGGAAAATTATAATTTATTTGAACTTTTGTATTTATGTCTTTATGAAATTTGAGTAGTGGCTAAAAGCAGATCAGATGAGAAAAAAAAACTCTATTTCTGAAGAAAAGAAAATGCTTGTAGATTGTCCAGTTGTTATGAGAGAAGAAACACAGAGGCACAGATAAAAATATTCATTAATCAGTCTGACTGTGAGATCCTTTTGATGACATAGGTTACACAAGAGCAGGAGAGTCATCTTGAGAGAAAAGCCATGGCCTAGAAGGATTGAAGAAGCCAATACAATGTTAAAATGAGACTGCAGCTGAGCACAGCCTTCCTGGAGGGAATAAGCCTGCCCAAGACAGAGAGTAAACAGAAGTTTTCTATAGTCACCCGATATACCATTTAGTTTTAACAAATATTCCCACCAAGCTTTGTTTTTTTTTGTTGTTTTTTTTTGTTTTTTTGCGGTATGCGGGCCTCTCACTGTTGTGGCCTCTCCCGTTGCGGAGCACAGGCTCCGGACGCGCAGGCTCAGCGGCCATGGCTCACGGCCCCAGCCGCTCCGTGGCATGTGGGATCTTCCTAGACCGGGGCACGAACCCATGTCCCCTGCATCAGCAGGCAGACTCTCAACCACTGCGCCACCAGGGAAGCCCCACCACCAAGTTTGTTGAATTAACTTTCTTTTAATTATTCTCACCTATTTGTGTTATTCAGTTTTGTTCAAACAAAAAGTGTGAAATAAGAAAACATTAAATAAGACGTAAAAATAAACATAAGCAATGTTGCATCTATCCATTCTAATGATTATATGAAGCTGAAAATGCAATTAATCTGTGTACCCCATTTTATTGCCAAGAAATATAAAGACAAGTCTTTTCATTTAAGAACTAAATGTCTTGGAGACTCAGAACCACCCTTTGCAAGAATGTTTTTCTTCCCTCCTGGAAGTCTTTGCTGTGATATAGAATCACCCTTGGGATGCCTATCAAAGGACTCAGCCCTGGTCAGTGTACCTGGATAATGGGAAGAAGTCTACTTTGACCCCGCAGCCAAGGTTTCTCAATTGCAGTTGCTCTCTCTGTCACAAGGTGTCAGGAGTGAAAAACAGGTGATCCAGCCATGGTGGATCCTGGTCACCATGTACGTGGCCAAGAAGCTCTTTACACTGCAGATGTAACCAGGGCAGCCTGAGTACCCCCTGTTATGAGCACTGGGGATGTGTCAACATGTTGGTACCCTGATTCAAGAAAAGTGCTCTGCAGGAGAGATTGGTTCAAGATGGCAGAGTAGGAGGTCATGCACTCTCTCCCTCTTGTGAGAGCACTGGAATCACAACTAACTGCTGAACAATCAACAGGAAGACACTGGAACTCACCAAAATATATACCCCATATCCAAAGACAAAGGAAAAGCCACAATGAGATGGTAGGAGGGGCGCAATCACAATAAAATCAACTACCATAACAGTTGGGTGGGTGACTCACAAACTGGAGAACACTTATATCACAGAAGTCCACCCACTGGAGTGAAGGTTCTGAGCCCCACATTAAGCCTCCCAACCTGGGGGTCCAGCAACAGGAGGAGGAATTCCTAGAGAATCAGACTATGAAGGCTACCAGGATTTGATTGCAGAACTTTGACAGGACTGGGCAAAAAGGAGACTCCACACTTGGAGAGCACACACAAAGTAGTGTGCGAATCGGAACCCAGGGGAAGGAGCAGTGACCCCATAGGAGACTGAACCAGACCTACCTGCTAGTGTTGGAGGGTCTGCTGCAGAGGCAGGTAGTGGCTGTGGCTCACCATGATGACAAGGACACTGGCAGCAGAAGTTCTGGGAAGTACTCCTTGGTGTGAGCCCCCCCAGAGTCCACCATTATCCCCACCAAAGAGCCAGGTAGGCATCAGTGCTGTGTTGCCTCAGGCTAAACAACCAGCAGGGAGGAAACTCAGCCCCAACCATCAGCAGACAAGTGGATTAAAGTTTTACTGAGCTCTGCCGACCAGAGCAACACTCAGCTCTACCCACTACCAGTCCCTCCCATCAGGAAGCTTGCACAAGTCTCTTAGATAGCCTCATCCACCAGAGGGCAAACAGCAGAAGCAAGAAGAACTACAGTCCTGCAGCCTGTGGAACAAAAACCACATTCATAGAAAGACAGACAAAATGAAAAGGCAGAGGACTATGTATCAGATGAAGGAACAAGATAAAACCCTAGAAAAACAACTAAATGAAGTGGAGATAGACAACCTTCCAGAAAAAGAATTCAGAATAATGAGACTGAAGATGATCCAGAACCTCAGAAAAAGAATGGATGCAAAGATCGAGAAGATGTAAGAAATGTTTAACAAAGACCTAGAAGAATTAAAGAACAAACAAACAGAAATGAACAATACAATAACTGAAACGAAAAATACACTAGAAGGAATCGATACAAGAATAACTGAGGCAGAACGGATAAGTGACCTGGAAGACAGAATGATGGAATTCAATGCCATGGAACAGAACAAAGAAAAAAGATTGAAAAGAAATGAAGACACCCTAAAAGACCTCTGGGACAATTTTAAACACATAAACATTCACATTATAGGGGTCCCAAAGGAGACGAGAAAGAGAAATGACTGGAGAAAATATTTGAAGGGACTTCAGACAAGAACTTCACTAAAATGGGAATAGAAATAGCCACCCAAGTCCAGGAAGTGCAGAGAGTCTCAGGCACAATAAAGCCAAAGAGAAACACATTGAGAGACATATTGAACAAATTGGCAAAAATTAAAGATGAAGAAAATTTATTTAAAGCAGCAAAGGAAAAATGACAAATAATATACAAGGGAACTCCCATAAGGTTAACAGCTGATTTCTCAGCAGAAACTCTACAAGCTAGAAGGGAGTGGCACATATATTTAAAGTGATGAAAGGGAAGAACCTACAACAAAGAGTGCTCTACCCGGCAAGGATATCATTCAGATTCGAAGGAAAAATCAAAAGCTTTACAGACAAGCAAAAGCTAAGAGATTCAGCACCACCAAACCAGCTCTACAACAAGTGCTAAAGGAACTTCTCTAAGTGGGAAACACAAGATAAGAAAAGGACCTACAAAAACAAACCCATAACAAGTAAGAAAATGGTAATAGGAATATGCATATCGATAATTACCTTAAATGTGAATGGATTGAATGCTCCAACCAAAAGACACAGGCTCGCTGAATGGATATAAAAACAAGACCCATATATATGCTGTCTACAAGAGACCCACTTCAGACCTAGGGACACATATAGACTGAAAGTGAAGGGATGGAAAAAGATATTCCATGCAAATGGAAACCAAAAGAAAGCTGGAGTAGCAATACTCAAATCAGATAAAATAGACTTTAAAATAAAGAATGTTACAAGAGACAAAGAAGGACACTACATAATGATCAAGTGAACAATCCAAGAAGAAGATATAACAATTATATGTTTACATATATATATACACCAAACATAGGAGCACCACAATACATAAGGCAAATACTAACAGCTATAAAAGAGGAAATCTACAGTAACACAGTAAAATGGGGGGCTTTAAAACCTCACTTACACAAATGGACAGATCATCCAGACAGAAAATTAATAAGGAAATACGAGCTTTAAATGACACAATAGACCAGACAGATTTAATTGATATTTATAGGACACTCCTTCAGAAAACAGCAGATTACACTTTCTTCTCAAGTGCACACAGAATATTTTCCAGGATAGATCACATCTTGGGTCACAAATCAAACCTTGGTAAATTTAAGAAAATTGAAATCACATCAAGCATCTTTTCTGACCACAACACTATGATATTAGAAATCAATAACAGGGAAAAAAAACATAAAAAACACAAACACATGGAGATTAAACAATACATTACTAAATAACAAAGATCTCACTGAAGAAATCAAAGAGGAAATGAAAAAATACCTAGAGACAAATGACAATGAAACACGATGATCTAATACCTATGGGATGCAGCAAAATCTGTTCTAAGAGGGAAGTTTATACCAATACAATCCTACCTCAATAAACAAGAAAAATCTCAAATAGAAAATCTAACCTTACACCTAAAGAAACTAGAGAAAGAAGAAAAAACAAAACCCAAAGTTAGTAGAAGAACAGAAATCATAAAGATCAGAGCAGAAATAAATGAAATAGAAACAAAGAAAACAATAACAAAGATCAATAAAACTAAAGGCTGGTTCTTTGAGAAGGAAATCAAAATAGATAAAACTTTAGCCAGACTCATCAAGAAAAACTGGGAGAGGACTCAAATCAATAAAATTAGAAATGAAAAAGGAGAAGTAACAATGGACATGGCAGAATACATAGCATCATAAGGGTCTACTACAAGCAGCTCTATGCCAATAAAATGGACAACCCGTAAGAAATGGACAAATTCTTAGAAAGGTATAACCTTCCAAGACTGAACCAGGAAGAAATAGAAACTCTGAACAGACATATCACAAGTAGTGTAATTGAAACTGTGATTTAAAACCTTCCACCAAACAAAAGTTCAGTACCAGATGGCTTAAAAAGTGAATTCTATCAAACATTTAGAGAAGAGCTAACACCCATCCTTCTCAAACTTTTCCAAATAATTGCAGAGGAAGGAACACTTTCCAACTCATTCTACCAGGCCACCATCACCCTGATACCAAACCCAGACAGAGATACTACAAAAAAAGAAAATTACAGACCAATATCACTGATAAATATAGATACAAAAGTCCTCAACAAAATACTATCAAACAGAATCCAACAACACATTAAAAGGACCATACACCATGATCAAGTTGGATTTATCCCAGGGATGCAAGGATTCTTCAATATATGCAAATCAATCAATGTGATACACCATATTAACAAACTGAAGAATAAAAACCATATGATAATCTCGATAGATGCAGAAAAAGCTTTTGACAAAATTCAACACCATTTATGATAAAAACTCTCCAGAATGTGGGCATAGAGGGAACCTACCTGAACATAATAAATGCCATATATGACAAACCCACAGCCAAAATCATTCTCAGTGGTGATGAACTGAAAACATTTCCTCTAAGATCAGGAACAAGGCAAGGATGTCCACTCTCACCACTCTTATTAAACATAGTTTTGGAAGTCTTAGCCCCAGCAATCAGAGAAGAAAAAGAAATATAAGGAATACAAGCTAGAAAAGAAGTAAAACTGTCTCTGTTTGCAGATGACATGATAATATACATAGAAAATCCTAAAGATGCTACCTAAAGAAACTAGTAGAGCTAATCGATGAATTTAGTAAAGTTGCAGGATACAAAATTAATGCACAGAACTCTCTTGTATTTCTCTACTCTAAAAATGAAAGATTAGAAAGAGAAGTTAAGGAAACAATCCCATTCACCACTGCAACAAAAAGAATAAAATACCTAGGAATAAACCTACCTAAGGAGGTAAAAGACCTGTACTCTGAAAACTATAAGACACTGATGAAAGAAATCAAAGATGACACAAACAGATGGAGAGATATATCATGTTCTTGGGTTGGAAAAATCAATATTGTGAAAATGACTATACTACCCAAAGCAATCTACAGATTCAATGCAATCCCTGTCAAATTACTGGTAGCATTTTTTACAAACGAGAACAAAAAATCTTAAAATTTGTATGGGAATACTAAAGACCCCGAATAGCCAAAGAAATCTTGAAGGGAAAAATGGACCTGCAGGACTCAGGCTCCCTGACTTCTATAGTACAAAGACTACAGTACAAAGCTACAGCAATCAAAACAGTATGGTACTGGCACAAAAACAGCAAAATAAATCAATGGAACAGGATAGAAAACCCAGAGATAAGCCCATACACTTATGGTCAACTAATCTATGACAAAAGAGGCAATGCTATAGAGTGGAGTAAAGACAGTCTCTTTAATAAGTGGTACTGGGAAAACTGGACAGCTACATGTAAAAGAATGAAATTAAAACACTCCCTAACACCATACAAAAAAATAAACTCAAAATGGATTAAAGACCTAAATGTAAGTATGGACACTATAAAACTCTTATAGGAAAACATAGGAAGAGCACGCTTTGACATAAATCACAGCAAGATCTTTTTTGATCCACCTCCTAGAGTAATGGAAATAAAAACAAAAATAAACAAATGGGACCTAATGAAACTTCAAAGCTTTTGCACAACAGAGGAAACTACAAGCAAGATGAAAAGACAACCCTCAGAATGGGAGAAAATATTTGCAAATGAATCACAGACAAAGGGTTAAACTCCAAAATATATAAACAGCTCATGCAGCTCAATATTAGAAAAACAGACAACCCAATCAAAAAATGGGCAGAAGACCTAAATAAACTTTTCTTCAAAGAAGACGTACAGATTGCCAAAAAGCACATGAAAACTGCTCAACATCTCTAATCATTTGAGAAATGTAAATGAAGACTACAATGAGTTATCACCTCACACTGGTCAGAATGGTCATCATCAGAAAATCTACAAACAAATGCTGGAGAGGGTGTGGAGAAAAAGTAACCCTCTTGCACTGTTGGTGGGAATATAAATTGATATAGCCAGTATGGAGAACAGTATGGAGGTTTCTTAAATAAACTAAAAATAGAATTACCATATGACCCAGCAATCTCACTACTGGGCATATACCCTGCAAAAACCATACTTCAAAAAGATACGTGCACCTGAATGTTCACTGCAGCACTATTTACAATAGCCAGGTCATGGAAGCAACCTAAATGCCCATCAAGAGATGAACAGATAAAGAAAATGTGGTACATATATACAATGGAATATTACACAGCCATAAAAAAAGAACGAAATTGGGTCATTTGTAGAGATGTGGATGGATCTAGAAACTGTCATACAGAGTGAAGTAAGTCAGAAAGAGAAAAACAAATACTGTATATTAACGCATGTATGTGAAATCTAGAAAAATGGTTCAGATGAACTTGTTTGCAAGGCAGAAATAGAGACACAGATGTAGAGAACAAACATATGTACACCAAGGGGGGAAAGTGGCAGTGTGGGGGGTGGTCGGATGAACTGGGAGGTTGGGATTGACATACATACACTAATGTGTATAGAATGGATAGCTAGTAAGAACCTGCTGTATAAAAAATAAAATTAAATTAAAAGAAAAGTGCTCTGCAGATGTAGGACAGCTACCACATTGAAAAAAGAGATATTCTATCTTTGCAGAGTGCTTTTGCTAAACCATATTCCAGAAATGCCTGATATAGTAGTTTCAAATAGATTAATTAGTTAATTAATAACAATCAATATTATTGTGAATTATTATATAAAGTTTACTCCGTACTAGAGTATTTAGTACAATTTACATATATTAGTTTAATCCTTTCCATCCTAGGAAATTAATCCCATGGTCCTCATTGTAGAGATAAGGAAACTAAGGCACAGAGAGGTTTGTGATTTGTCCACAGTCATACTGTTTGCAAGCACGAGAGAGCTGGGATTCCAGCCCAGACCATGTGACACTGCAGACCATACACTTCCCCATACAAGGCAGTCTCTCAGCTGCTGTGCAAACATTTCCCCCAAAGCTGGCTTGTTGTGGAAGCTTTCTGGCCCCTAATGCAGAGAAAGACCCTCCCACTCTCAGGTCCCAAAGCACACCTCTATTTCTAACCTAAAGGAAAATGTGGGAACGGTTGTGATGGGCCACCTTTGAGAGTGACTTCTAGTTACTCACATTCAGTGTTTTCTCTTTCCAGGCACATGGGAGGATCACATGTTCCCATCCCTTTGCAGTTTACGGAGGCTCCCAGGACTGGTTCTGACTGGGGTAGGAGGAACATTTGTTCAAGATGAAACATTTGCAAATGATGCAATTTTACCATCTGTTCCCCACAGTGGCCCTTGAGGATGTCATAACTTCCACGTGGTACAGCCAAAACACAGTGGGACCTCATCAGCCAAGGAGACTGAGTGACTCTCTGGAACCCAGCTTCTCATCACCTCCCCAACCTGTCTCCACACCGAATCACAATGGAAAAGGGACTAAAAAAATAAAGAAATCTTTATTGTGCTAAGGGATCTTGTTGAATTTGTTTCTAGCTTAGCCTATCGTCCTCATACAGGAGTTCCAAGGGCGTAGCCCAGACAGCTTTTAGCAATTCCCCACTCTCTCCATGACCATCCACAGGAAATTCTGAAGGCCAGTTCTCTGGCCAACTTGGAAGGAAGGTAAAAGGGACCTCACCATCATAAACAAGTCAAGAAATAAGGAAGGTGGGATCTAAAAGGACTATGGCTGAAGAAACTAAGAAGGTAGAAAGACTGCCCTTCGACAAAGGGGGCCAGATAGCTAAGACAGTGCTCAGACATGAACCTGAAGTCTGACTTGAACGAAGTCAGGTCTCTTGGCCACAGACAATCATCTTATTTAGATTTCATCTGAGACCACTTGAGAAGGGCACTGCCATGATGCCTACTTGTGAATGAATGGTCAACCCAGATGGCCAATGGACTCCAGTCACAGTCAAAGGGTAAGACTCCCTCTGCCTGTGAACATCAACATCAGGTCAGCACCCTTGTCAAGTGCTCTCAGATCCAGGGCTTACCTTTCATTTAAGAATCACTTATTAGATTCATTAACATGGGGGAAATTACACACACACACACAAAAGAATCATACTATAGACACTGCTCTCTGCTTTGTTTTTTATCTTATTTATGTAAGACGTCTTGTATATTGGCTAATTTGGAATAGCTTAATAGTATTTCATCGTATTTATGTACCATAGTTTTAGATGTTTATTGATTCAAGTTTCCAGGTTTTTGCTGTGACTCAAGTTGCCACAATGAACATCTCTTATATATTAAATTGGTAAAAGTGTGTAAGGTGAATTGAAAAAATGTATTCCTGGTTGCTGGCTCGAATTATATATGCATTTTTGTTTTTAAAGGCATTGTCAAATTGCTGTCTAGAAATTTTGCACCAGTTTATAACCCCATCAACTTTTATGAGAGGCCAGGTCTGCCCACACACTTCCTGGTCTACCTTTACACAAATATATCATTAAACATTTTCATTTTTCCAATAGAAAAAATCCTTATTTTATTGTTGTTCTCATTTGCATTGCTTTAGTTGTTGCTGATGCCAAAAATCTTTTTATATGCTTATTGGCCTTTGTTCTGTATATGGTAAACTGTCTGTTTACATCTTTTGCTCATTTTTAAATTTTGGATATTTTTTCTTATTGATTTATATAAATTAATCTAAATTAATGAAATTAGTGTTTTAATCTACTGTTATATTGTGATTAAAATTTCCCACTTTTTCTTCAGTCTTTTGAATTTGCTTACATTATTTTGTGTCATAAGTATATTTAAAAGGTAATATAGTATTACCTGTTAGACTATCTAGATTTGAATTACAGTTTTGCTGTTTTACTAGCATTATGATCTTAGGCAAGTTATTTAACTTATCTGTGCCTCAGTTTTCTCATCTTTAAAATGGGTATATAAGTTAACCTACTCATAGGACTTGATGAGGATAAATAAGTTTATACGTGTAAAGCTGTAGTGTAATGTATTGGGTTGACCAAAAATTCATTTGGGTTTTTCCATAAGATGTAATATAACTTATAGTAGTCATATGTTAGCTCTCATTTTATTATTCCCTATGGTCAAATATATTAATCTTTTCCTTTATAGATTTTGGGTAATGAGTTTTGCTTGGAAATCAGAAAATGTTTAAGACATAAATTCCAAATTTTTTTGAAAAGCAAGTAACAGGAACAAATAACAATATCTAGATGTATTTGGTCCATGAGTTTATCCAAGAGTGATTGATTAAATCTGAGTACGTGTCTGGGGCTATCTGATGTCTCAGCAACCTGGAATGTTTCAAAATTTGCAAAAATAGTAAAGAAAAATGCAAAAATTATTTACAACTATACATTCACAGTGATTTTTTTTTTCCTTGTGCTGAGGCTTACATGTCTAAACTGGATTTGAAATTTGTAAAGGACCATCTTGCCCATGAGGTTCTTCTCATAATTGGTCCCAAATAGTAGGTGTAAAGGGACTAGCTTTTCTTGGAGAGGATTTTGCTATCTTTCTTTCTAAAGGAGGAAGCAGTGCTCAGACATGCCCTTTACTATCCCACACATTCACCTCTAGAATGTGGAAGCTGTCTTATGCAGTTGGGTGTTTTATATAAGACATACATGAAGGGTATAATTTGCACCCTATGCTGAGAGTTCCTAGAAAGACAGTACCTGAGTTATATATCTGAGACACAGTGCAGATATCTGTTTGACAGAGAACTGAAGTAGAAGCTTCTGTGTCCAGAGAATATCAACATGTCAAGATCAAGGGGAATTGCCTGGTCCCCAGGTGGACAAATTCCAACTGGTGGTATATTTGATGTGTTTAAAGCTCTTTCTATGCAGATAATGATTGGTTAATGAAAGGGAAAGACTGAATATATTGTCATTGGGGCTGGACAGGCTTTTAAATTCTGTAAAGTTCCAAAAAAGGAGCACAAGTCCCTCTCCTCCCCTTCCTCAAAGCCCCATGTGTTTCTCTTAGTAATATGGACCTGAAAGTTGAGATAAAACCAGACTCAATGTCTGGTTCCACCATTTAATCCCAAGTTTCCTTACCTTTAAATGTAGATGCTAATATGAAACAATCAGGATTACTACAGGAATTAACCTACAGAGGTGACATATGTGAGTGACATAGCCCTTTGTTTACCTACTTAATTTTAAGTTGTCATTACTCACTCTCTTCAACATCAAAATTGATGGCATCATAGATGTAGAAGGGTGAGATCTTTATCCTCATGGCATGTTTACATGTTTTAAAGGAGTCATAACCAGGTCACAATTATATTACAGGGAAACCACATGCCTTTGTTATCTTCAGGGAAATATTAGAATTCTCTAGCATGGCGGTAGAACAGCAGTCTTGAAAAGTCCTTATTTAGAGCCCTCATCCTGACCTAACTCTTTGCAAACAATCCACCCTCATCTAAAACAGGAAGTCAAATCTTGGGAAAGCCCTGTGCCCTTAAACTGTTGTGCCCTGTCTTTTAAATGGTACATTTAGAAAGCACTCCTTGGTAGGTGTACTTATATCACCTACAGAGATATGGCATAAGAATATGGAAATGGAGAGAGACAGTCTTTAGATAAAATCTCAGCACTTGCAATAATTGATTTAACAGCTATTTATTGAGCATGTACTATGGCCATGGCTCTGTCACTGACTGACTTTGTGATGGTGAGTAAATGAAAGACCTTACCTATATGTAGAAGTATAAGTTATATTTATAATAGTATATAGTAGGTGTTCATTAAATGTCAAGCAAATGTCATTGACACCATCTGCAAAAATATATATAATAATATATTTTAAAGTACTTAACACTTGTATTGGACTGTAGTATGTATTGTATATGTGTAGATTCAGTTTTGAATCTACTAAATATTAATGTGCCATCGACCTTCTACATGGTACAACTTTTAAAGATGACAATAAGCTTTTATGTACAAAGCAATCTCCCTTTTAGCATGACAAGTTACTTACCAGTTATAACAAATTGTTATTCTTAACTCCCTACCACCATTCTACTTAGAAATCACAGCCTTAAGAGGACAAGAAGAGAAGGGTTTGATAAGAATATTGGAAAATGAAATTCTATAAGATAAGGGCAAATGAAAAAAGAGCTAATATTTTCAAAAGTAACTTCCCAGGCACTTATTAGATATTTGCAAACTTGACTCTCATAAAACCTTATAATATGGATAGTATCTCCATTTTTCATAAGAGAAAAATGAAGCTTAGATAAGTTATATACATTGCCCAAGATTACCCCAGATAATAAAAGGCACTGCTGGAATTTGAAATCAGCTTTGTTCATTTAAACACTAACAAGTTTGTATGCAATTGAAGTGGAAAAAAACAACTTTTTTCAAAAAAATAAAAATAAAATATGAGAATATAGAGAAAAAAACGAACAGGGAAAGCAGTATCGTCTATGGACAGAGAACTTGTTCTGGATGTTGAGAATGTTATGTGCAGGGTGTTTTCTGCTTTAGGATGTGGTGATATAAAATGGTTTATTTATTGTAGAATCAGGGCTTGCTAGAAGTGTGTCATGAACAAAAATCATTAATGAGAAAAAAGTCAATGGTACGATAAGAAATAAGGCAGAGAAGATATTGGAAAAAGAAAAGAATAGTACAAGGAAGATAATTATGTAGGGACTAAGAACATAGGTTCAGGCAGTTGACTACAATTTAGTGACCAAAAATCACTGAATATAGGAAGTTTAGTTGAAAGTCATTCTTCTTAACACAAACCAATGTTTAGTGAAGATGTTTTGGTGTTAGATTTGGCTTGAGATTCACTATGGTATATAACACATTGAGCAGGACTCCCAGAGATTTCCTGGAGGCATGGAGATGGCTCAGAAGGACATCTGTGGTGCTGCTACATGAATGGGGGTGACAGAACAAGCAATGACTGCAAATCTGTCTGTAAAGAGGTTGAGGAGATGATGGCTGCATCTCACCCTGAAGACTTTGCAGGAAACTAGGGGAAAAGGAGGTCGGGATGAGGATCAAGGCAGATTGGACTAGCAAACATTCAGGCATTTGAAAAGTTATGCCCCCACAGAAAGCTGGACCTGAATGCTTACAGCAGCTGTATTCATAATCACCAAATACTGGAAGCCATCGAGATACCCTTCAATTGGTGAATGAATAGATACATTGTGCTACAACCATAAAGTGGGATCTTTTCAGAGATAAAAATAAATGAGCTATCAAGCCACAAAAAGACATGGATGAATCTTAAATGCATATGCTAAGTGAAAGAAGCAAGTATGAAAAGGCTACATACCATGACTGCCTGATTCCAAATATATGACATTCTGGAAAAGGCAAAGCTATAGCAGTAGATGAAAAGGCAAAGCTATAGCAGTTGCCACGAGTTTGAGGAGAGAGGAGGAGGGTTGATTAAGTAAAACAGAGGGGAATTTTTAGAGTGATGAAATTATTCTGTATGATGCTGTAGATATATGACATATGCATTTGTCAAAATTGATAGAAATTTACAGCAAAAAGAATGATCCTTAATGCATGCCCAAAATGTAGGAGGTAAGGAGATCTCAGGATTGAATGCAGAATATAACAAAATAATCTCACTATATTAAAAAAGTACGAAAAAATCTCTCTGAATGGAGTAGGAAGGAAAGGGGCTCACCTAAGTTAATTTGAATATGAGTGGAGTCTGTAAGTCTAAATGTGCAAGAAACTAGACATAAGCATTGTACTCTAGTTGGCCAAAATGTTTCCCATAGGACTACTGGTTAATAATTTTAATAATGCTTTACATGTATATTAGAACTGCACAATTAAGTAAATTGAACAATTGAGGTGGATGGTGGGAGCAGGGTTCTCTACTGTTGGGATGGGAGGTTACAGGGAAGCAAGAGAAGGAGATCAGAATGAACCATGTGATGGTAGATTTGCGTTGGAGGCATCAATATGATATAGACAGGTATAGATAAATGTATGCATTCAGGTTAGTGTGCACGTGTGTATCTCCTTGCTCTGTCATCTGGGAGGGTCTAGAGGTGGCAACATCCCAGGAGCAATGAGCACCCTTGACACCCAGATGTCAGCTTCTAGGATCATTCTCCAATAAAAGGAACCAGTGATTCTTGGAGAAATGCGTGATTTCATGACTGGGGCAGGAAGAGTGCAGGATGCGCCTGGAATACTTTATAGTGCCAGAAAATAAGGTAGTGCTCAAAAAAGTTTTTTAAATCACAATAATAAAAATGTGCCAAAGGGATACAAGATTCAACTGAAGGTGCTTCCAATGGTTGAGGCTGGAACAATTTGTGTGAAAGAACAAATGAAGTAGTGTTGGATTATAATCCAAAGTACAGAATAAATATTTGTGAGTCCAAACTGATTTTAAAAAGTATTGAGTAAATAAGCAAATGGGGGAGAAGAGACAAATCTCTCATGAAGAAGAATTCCAAATGATTTATGTAGATGTTTTACCCTTGAGGTAGTGCGGCATAGCTCTGTACTCCTCAAGTGTGGGCTGCATATAGTGACTGTCTTCAAAAGAACATATATAAACAGTGGGGGGAAAGAATAAATTTACTCTGCAGAAACCTGATGAGTATTCCCATAGCCAAGTGATCAAGGTGATGAGTCATGTTCATAGCAGGTAGCCTTTATAATTTTTTAAGTAAAAAAAGAAAACCTTTAGATAAGTCTTATCCATGTATTGCAGTATTTTGAAATTAACCCCTCACTCATTTCTTTGAGAGCTTAATAAAGCCCAAGGAATAATAATTTGCTGATTCAAAGATCTGTCTTATGAAAAGCATAATAAGTTAGAAGAGAAGAGAGATGAGCCTTTCAGCTTCATGGAGTTCTGCCATATTTGTTCAGGGAAGAGTATCCATTGGCACAAATTATTGTCCTTTAAAACAAGTTTACATACATACACACATCTGGATCAGCACAAGAGGGAATATTTATATGCCAATTATTCCCAATTTCTATCTTAAGCCTTTTAGGATTTGCATAATTTTCCCAGCTTACACCCTTTCTCCTTGAAGAGGTTCAATGAAGAATGCAGCCCATGTATTATAAGCTTAGCAAAGAATGATGCTCCCTCCTTTCTAGGAAAGGTGAATGACACTTGCAAAAGCACAGATATATGAATTAGAATTATGTTTTAGAGAAACTCCTAAAACATGGTATGATGCAATAGAGTAAATTTAATAACAAAGAAAACTCAATTCTATATGAGGCTAACTATTTTCAGCCTGGGTTTCCAGCCACCTCCTTTCTCACTTTTAGCAGATAAGTTCAACTTCTTCACAGAGAAAAGAGATTATTTAACAATAAATTCTCAATTCATTTTTTACTACATGATGTTTTACAGATTAAATAAGTTAAAATATGTTAGGCAATTAGAATAGTACTGACAAACTATTATTATGGATATTATTATAGATATTTATTACACATGGAGATATTATATATGTATATGTACATATATATATGTAGGTATATATAACTTCCTACAAGTACCTCAAATTCAATGCCTAAAAATAAAACTATCTTGTTTCCCTTCAACCCTACTTCCCCAATTAAGTTCCTTAACTCAGTGAATGATGCATAATTCAAAAATTCAGAAGCCAATGAAGCATTAGTTCTTTTCATTTCAAAAGAATTGTCTCCCAATTTGATGACTTCTGATTCCCCACTGTTACTACTTTGGTTCCTCACCTATGGACTGATTTGCAGTCTTGCTTCTAATTCTCTCATATTCTTCTCTTCTATGAACTGTAGACAAGGTGACCTCTCTAAAATACACATTCTTACCATGTTGTTTTTTACTTTTCTTCATGACCAGGCACCTGAATTCTTACCCATTCTCATCTCTTTTTACACTTCATTCTACAACCTGTTCTTAAGTCAATCTGAGTTATTTTAATTTTCTAAGTGGTCCATGTTTTTACTCTGGACATTCCCTCTCTTCTAGAATGTTTTGTCACCTCCACTTCTTCATGACTAGTTTCCGAAATCATATCTGGAATCATCCCCTCTCAGAAGATTTCCTAACACCTTCAAATTGGGATGATATGGTCCCTGTATTCTCCCACAGGCTCACGTGTGTATAAACTATCTATACTTCCTATAAAAGAATCATAGTGTTTATCACATTTTAAATCAGTGATTCTCAAGCTTTAGTGGCCATTGGAATAGTCTGGAAGGTTTATTAAAATACAGATTGTTTGACTCACTTCCAGAGTTTTGGAATCAGTACTTCTGAAGTGGGACTTGCAAATGCATTTCTAACCAGTTCCCAGTTGATGTAGTGCTGCAGGTGAGGGCTAACTTGAACACCAGATGGTGCTGGCTGAAGCAGTCTGCATCCCAGGGATTAACCTTGAATAGGGCATGAGGTTTACTTAGCTTGGCCCTGTGTAGGAAGAGAAAGAGATTTGTAGGTAGAACATTCTGAGAAGGCACTGAGTCCATGGAGTCAGATAATCACATTTCTGATGCACATTAAATATGAGAGTCATGTTTCCTTAGAAACAAAGAAATGGTGTGGTCACTGCAATAAATAAAGTCTCCTTATCATAACCAGTATAAATTATTGTAATAGTACACTTACTTACAAACTGCAATGTGTTCCCTAGGTGATCTACTCCAAAGGCTTCACTTTATATTTAAGGATATCTCTGTAGGACTCTAGTCCTTTATTTAAGGAGAGTCATGCTAAAATTATTGATCAATTAATGGTGAGCTGGCTCAAATCCCAGGACTAAGCATCAGGAATTAGATACATTATTGCCAAGAGATGCTCTGTGGACAATACCGGCAGTAATAATCAGACATGTGAACCCATGAGGCTTCAGGAGAGTATGAAACAAAGATCAAGTTTTAGTGTTCCAGGCGTTTTAGGTTGGGAAAAGGTTGCAAGCATAAGGGAGAATCCAAACCCAGTTACAGACAGCTGTTGTGGAGACCATCAGGCAGATGTGGTTTCAAATCCAGATATGCTACTTATCAGTATGGGTCTTCTCTGAACCTCTGTTTTCATCACCATTCTGATGCAAAATGGTGATTAATATATAGAGATCAAGATTGTTAGGAATAGACCAGACAAGGAATAATATTTTAACACATTAGAGTAACAGTAAATTATAGTGGTTACCACTACTACAAGACAGCTTATGTAGTGATCCAGGCACAGTAGAGCTTAGGTGGAGCCCAGGTCATAGGCTACAAGTGAGAGAGCATTACCAGTTCTAGGGTAGAGGATCTGAGATAGTCAAAGCTTCCCTAGGAAAAACACAGGTTTTTAAAAATCTCCTTCTTTCTGCTATCCCCCCTCACCTTTGCTCATCATGCTTCTTCACCTACTACTCAATCTTAAGTGGAATTAACAGTGCCACTGTTTCCCTAGAGAGAGGCTTCTATGATTTACTCAGGATGGGGAAATGTCCTCCTGGGCTCCAGGGTTCCATGTCATGATGTCAGCTCTTAACATGTTAGGCTCTCCTCCTGCAGGGCAGCAACTAGTTGATGGATAGGTAGAGAAAAAGACAGACAATGAAATTGGTGGACAAGGGCATTGAAACAGCTATTATAACCATGTTCCATAAGATCAAGAATGTAAAGCAAAGCATGAATATAATGTGGAGAAAATATAAGCTAGAAAACAGATCTAAATGTAACTTCTAGGCCATCTAAACATTACCAGAATTTAAAAATTCACTGGGAGATATTAATAGAAAATTAGATGGCATAGACAAAAGCAGTAAAATTAAATACATTACGATTAAACTATGCAAATGAAACACAGACAGAAAAAAAAAAAAGAAACCTGACAAAATGTAACAGTTCTGTTATCTGTAAATATTATCAATTAACCATAATTCATTTGGTTGTAATTTATGTCCTAATAGAAGAGGACAAAAAGATGGATGAAAAAATATTTGATACAATATGGGTAAACATCTTCCAAATTTGATAAAAACCAATGGACACAAGGAATAAAGAAACTCAGTGAAACTCAAGTAACACTAAAACCAATAAGGAAATGACCATGGCTCTTCATAATCAAATTTCTGAAAACCTGTGAAAAGAGAAAAATCTTAAATCATCAGGAGAAAAAAAAATATTTTGTGCACAGATGAACAATGATAATGGCTTAACAGAAAAATAAAAGGAAAGAAAAAAATTATCAAAAACCTACTAAGCATAAGAAAACAGACTTCAGAATGATAAATATTATTGGGATAGAGAGTAATTTTTTATAATGATAATCATTTCATCAAGAAGGCATAACACTGCTAAATGTGCACTCAATAATTGAATTTTAAAATAACTGAAACAGCCGGGGACAAAATTAAATAATAAATAGAACTATAATTATAGTTTAAATATTTAACATGTTTTTTCTCAGTAATTGTTAGAATAAGTTGACAAAATCAGTAACACTAATTTGAACAAAACCGTAAAGAAACCAGACATGATTCTTACAAGGTGCTTTAATCCAACAACTGAACCATAGTAGTTTCAAGTTCAAATAAACCTTAGCCAAAATAGACCATATTTTGTGTAGTAAAACAAGCCTCAGTAAGTTTAAAATAATTTAAGTCATTAAGACTGTTTGTCTTAACCTCAACAAAATTTAACTGAAATTTAATAAGGTGTTTTTTTTAATTTAATTTATTTTTTACACAAAAGATTATTAGTTATCTATTATATATATATTAGTGTGTATATGTCAATCACAATTCATCCCACCCCCACCACCCCCAAACACACTTTCTCCCCTTGGTGTCCATGTTTGTTCTCTACATCTGTATCTCCATTTCTGCACTGTAAACCAGTTCATCTGTACCATTTTTCTAGATTTCATATATATGCATTAATATACGATATTTGTTTTTCTCTTTCCTACTTCACTCTGTATGACAGTCTCCAGGTCCATCCACATCTCTACAAATGACCCAATTTCATTCCTTTTTATGGCTGAGTAATATTCCATTGTATATATGTGCCACATCTTCTTTATCCATTCCTCTGTTGATGGACATTTAGGTTGCTTCCATGACCTGGAAATTGTAAATAGTGCTGCAATGAACATTGGGGTGCTTGTGTATTTTTGAATTATGGTTTTCTCTAGGTACATGCCCAGAAGTGGGATTGCTGGGTCATATGGTCATTCTATTTTAGTTTTTTAAGAAACCTCCATACTATACTCCATAGTGGCTATATCAATTTACATTCCCACCAACAGTGCAAGAGGGTTCCCTTTTCTCCACACCCTCTCCAGAATTTATTGTTTGTAGATTTTTTGATGATGGCCTCTCTGACCAGTGTGAGGTGGTACCTCATTGTGGTTTTGATTTGCATTTCTCTAATAATTAGTGATGTTGAGCAGCTTTTCATGTGTTTGTTGCCCATCTGCATGTCTTCTTTGGAGAAATGTCTATTGAGGTCTTCCGCCCATTTTTTGATTGGGTTTTTTGATTTTTATAATATTGAGCTGCATGAGCTGTTTATATATTTTGGAGATTAATCCTTTGACAGTTGATTTGTTTGCAAATATTTTCTCCCATTCTGAGGGTTGTCTTTTTGTCTTATTTCTTTTGCTGTGCAAAAATTCTTAAGTTTCATTAGGTCCCATTTGTTTATTTTTGTTTTTATTTCCATTACTCTAGGAGGTGGATTAAAAAAGATCTTGCTGTGATTTATGTCAAAGCATGTTCTTCCTATGTTTTCCTATAAGAGTTTTATAGTGTCCATACTTACATTTAGGTCTTTAATCCCTTTTGAGTTTATTTTTGTGTGTGGTGTTAGGGAGTGTTCTAACTTCATTCTTTAACATGTAGCTGTCCTGTTTTCCCAGTACCGCTTATTGAAGAAACTGTCTTTTCTCCACTCTATATCATTGCCTTCTTTGTCATAGATTAATTGACCATAAGTGCATGGGTTTATCTCTGGGTTTTCTATCCTGTTCCACTGATCTAAATTTCTGTTTTCTTTCCAGTACCATATTGTCTTGATTACTGTAGCTTTGTACTGTAGCCTGAAGTCAGGGAGTCAGAGTCCTCCAGCTCTGTTTTTTTCCTTCAATATTGCTTTAGCTATTTGGCATCTTTTGTGTCTCCATACAAATCCTAAGATCTTTTGTTCTAGTTCTGTAAAAAATACCATTGGTAATTTGATAGGGATTGCATTGAATCTGTATATTTGTTTGAGTAGTACAGTCATTTTCACAATATTGATTTTCCAATCCAAGAACATGGTATATCTCTCCATCTGTTTGTGTCATCTTTGATTTCTTTCATCAGTGTCTTATAGTTTTCAGAGTACAGGTCTTTTACCTCCTTAGGTAGGTTTATTCCTAGGTACTTTATTCTTTTTGTTGCAGTGGTGAATGGGATTGTTTCCTTAACTTCTCTTTCTAATCTTTCATTGTTAGGGTATAGGAATGCAAGAGAGTTCTGTGCATTAATTTTGTATCCTGCAACTGTACTAAATTCATCAATTAGCTCTAGTAGTTTTCTGGTAGCATCTTTAGGATTCTCTATGTATATTATCATGTCATCTGCAAACAGAGACAGTTTTACTTCTTTTCTAGCTTGTATTCCTTATATTTCTTTTTCTTCTCTGATTGCTGGGGCTAAGACTTCCAAAACTATGTTTAATAAGAGTGGTGAGAGTGGACATCCTTGCCTTGTTCCTGATCTTAGAGGAAATGTTTTCAGTTCATCACCACTGAGAATGATTTTGGCTGTGGGTTTGTCATATATGGCATTTATTATGTTCAGGTAGGTTCCCTCTATGCCCACATTCTGGAGAGTTTTTATCATAAACGGTGTTGAATTTTGTCAAAAGTTTTTTCTGCATCTATCAAGATGATCATGTGGTTTTTATTCTTCAGTTTGTTAATATGGTGTATCACATTGATTGATTTGCATATATTGAAGAATCCTTGCATCCCTGGAATAAATCCCACTTGATCATGGTTTATGATCCATTTAGTATGTGGTTGGATTCTGTTTGCTAGTATTTTGTTGAGGATTTTTGCATCTATATTTATCAGTGATATTGGTCTGTAATTTTTTTTTTTTTTTGTAGTATCTCTGGTTTTTGTATCAGGGTGATGGTGGCCTTGTAGAATGCGTTTGAGAGTGTTCCTTTCTCTGCCATTTTTCAGAAGAGTTTGAGAAGGGTGGGTGTTCGCTCTTCTCTAAATGTTTGATAGAATTCACTTGTGAAGCCATCTGGTCTTGGACTTTTGTTTGTTGGAAGGTTTTTAATCACAGTTTCAATTTCATTGTTTGTTATCGGTCTGTTTATATTTTCTATTTCTTCCTGGTCCAGTCTTGGAAGGTTATACCTTTCTAAGATTTTGTCCATTTCTTCCAGGTTTTCTATTTTATTGGCATAGAGTTGCTTGTCGTAGTCTCTTATGATGCTTTGTATTTTTGCAATGTCCATTTCTACTTCTCCTTTTTCATTTCTAATTTTATTGATTTGAGTCCTCTCCCTTTTTTTCTTGATGAGTCTGGCTAAAGGTTTATCAACTTTGTTTTCCTTCTCAAAGAACCAGCTTTTAATTTTATTGGTCTTTGCTATTGTTTTCTTTGTCTCTATTTCATTTATTTCTGCTCTGATCTTTATGATTTCTTTCCTTCTACTAACTATGGGTTTTGTTTGTTCTTCTTTCTCTAGTTCCTTTAGTTGTAAGGTTAGATTGTTTATTTGAGATTTTTCTTGTTTCTTGAGGTAGGATTTTATTAGTATAAACTTCCCTCTTAGAACTGCTTTTGCTGAATCCCATAGGTTTTGGATCATATTGTTTTCATTGTCATTTATTTCTAGGTATTTTTTGATTTCCTCTTTGATTTCTTCAGTGAGCACTTGGTTATTTAGTAATGTATTGTTTAGTGTCCATGTGTTTGTGTTTTTACGGTTTTTTCCCTGTAATTATTTCTACTCTCATAGTGTTGTGGTCAGAAAAGATGCTTGATGTGATTTCAATTTTCTTAAATTTACCAAGGCTTGATTTGTAACCTAAGATGTGATCTATTTTGGAGAATGTTCCATGTGCACTTGAGAAGAAAGTGTTATCTGCTGTTTTTGGATGGAATTTCCTATAAATATCAATTAAATCTATGTGGTCTATTGTGTCATCTAAAGCTTGTGTTTCCTTTTTAATTTTCTCTCTAGATAATCTGTCCATTGGTGAAAGTGAGGTGTTAAAGTCCACCACTATTATTGTGTTATTGTAGATTTCCTCTTTTATAGCTGCTAGCATTTGCCTTATGTATTGAGGTGCTCCTATGTTGGGTGCATGTATATTTATAATTGTTTTATCTTCTTCTTGGATTGATCCCTTGATCATTATGTAGTGTCCTTCCTTGTCTCTTGTAACATTCTTTATTTTAAAGTCTATTTTATCTGATATGAGTATTGCCACTCCAGTTTTATTTTGATTTCCATTTGCATGGAATATCTATTTCCATCCCCTCACTTTCAGTCTGTATGTGTCCCTAGTTCTGAAGTGGGTCTCTTTTAAACAGCATATATATGGGTCTTGTTTTTGTATCCATTCAGCAAGCCTGTATTTTTTGGTTGGAACATTTAACCCATTCACGTTTAAGGTAATTATTGTTATGTATGTTCTTATTACCATTTTCATAATTATTATGGGTTTGTTTTTGTAGGTCTTTTTCTTCTCTTGTGTTTCTCACTTAGAGAAGTTCCTTTACCATTTGTTGTAGAGCTGCTTTGGTGGTGCTGAATTCTCTTAGCTTTTGCTTGTCTGTAAAGCTTTTGATGTCTCCATCAACTCTGAATGAGATCCTCACCGGGTAGAGTAATCTTCGTTTTAGGTTCTTCCCTTTCATCACTTTAAATATATTGTGCCACTGCCTTCTGGCTTGTAGAATTTCTGCTGAGAATTCAGCTGTTAACCTTATGCGAGTTCCCTTGTATGCTATTTTTCATTTTTCCCTTGTTGCTTTTAATAATTTTTCTTTGTCTTTAATTTTTGTCAATTTGATTACTATGTGTCTCATTGTGTTTTCCTTGGGTTTATCCTGCCTGGGACTCTCTGCACTTCCTGGATTTGGGTGGTTATATCCTTTCCCACGTTAGGCAAGTTTTCAACTATAATCTCTTCAAATATTTTCTCGGGTCCTTTCTCTTTCTCTTGTCCTTCTGGGATCCCTATAATGCGAATGTTGGTGCATTTAGTGTTGTCCCAGAGGTGTCTTAGGCTGTCTTCATTTCTTTTTACTTTATTCTATTCTGTGGCAGTGAATTCCACCATTCTGTCTTCCAGGTCACTTATCCATTTTCTGCCTCAGTTATTCTGCTACCAATTCCTTCTAGTGTATTTTTCATTTCAGTTATTTTATTGTTCCTCTCTGTTTGTTTGTTCTTTAATTCTTCTAGGTGTTTGTTCTTTAATTCTTCTAGGTCTTTGGTAAACATTTCTTGCATCTTCTCAATCTTTGCCTACATTCTTTTTCTGACATCTTGTATCATCTTCACTATCATTACTTTGAATTCTTTTTCTGGAAGGTTGTCTATCTCCACTTCGTTTAGTTGTTTTTCTGGGGTTTTATCTTGTTTTTTCACCTGGTACATAGACCTCTGCCTTTACCTTTTGTCTGTTTTTCTGTGAATGTTGTTTTCATTCCACAGGCTGCAGTATTGTAGTTCTTCTTGCTTCTGCTGTCTGCCTTCTGGTGGATGAGGCTATTGAAGAGGCTTGTGCAAGCTTCCTGATTGGAGACACTTGTGGTGGTGGATAGAGTTGGGTGTTGCTCTTGTGGATAGAGCTGGGTGCTGCTCTGGTGGGCAGAGCTCAGTAAAACTTTAATCTACTTGTTTGCTGGTGCATGGGCCTGAGTTCCCTCCCTATAGGCTGTTTGGCCTGAAGTGACCCAGCACTCATACCTACTGGCTCTTTGGTGGTACCAATGGTGGTCTCCTGGAGAGCTCACACCGAGGATCACTACCCAGAACTTCTGCTGCCACTGCCCCTGGCCCCAGGGTGAGCCACTGCTACCCTCTGCCTCTGCAGGAGACCCTACAGCACTAGCAGGTTAATATGGTTCAGCCTCCTTTGGGGTCACTGCTTCTTCCCCTTGGGTTCTGATGCGTGCGCTACTTTGTGTGTGCCCTCTAAGAGTGGAGTCTTTTTTTCCCCCAGTCCTGTCAGTCCTGCAATCAAATCCTGCTAGCCTTCAAAGTATGATCCGCTGGGAATTCTTCCTCCTGTTGCCAGAACCCCAGGTTGGGAAGCCTGATGTGGGGCTCAGAACCTTCACTTCAGTGGGTGGATTTCTGTGGTACAACAGTGTTCAATTTTGTGTGTCACCTACCCAGTGGTTATGGGGTTTCATTTTATTGTGATTGCACCTCTCCTACCATCTCATTGTAGCTTCTCCTTTGACTCTGGATGTGGGGTATCTTTTTCAATGAGTTCCAGTGTCTTCCTGTCAATGATTGTTCAACAGTTAGTTGTGATTCTGGTGTTCTCTCAGGAGGGAGTGAGTGCACATCCTTCTACTCCCAATCTCCCAATAAGGAAGTGTCTTTAACATCTTCATATATTTGGAAATTAAGCAGCCCATTTCTTAATAACTCCTGAGTCAATGAAGAAATTTTAAAAGTTATTGGAAAATAATTTTGAGCTGAAAGACAATGGAAAACAGTATCTATCAAAATTTGCAGGACACAGCTAAAGGTAAAAGTATATCATTAAATGCCTGTATTACAAAAGACCTCTAAAATCAGTGACCTATATTTTCACATTGAGAAGCTAGTAAAATAGGAACTAATTTAATCTAAAAAACTAAATAACAAAGGTAAGAACAAAAATCAATACAAGTCCTAAAAAGCAACAGAGTAAAATCAACAAAACAAAACTTGATTCTTTAAAATACCCACCAAGACTGATCAAGAACAAAAGAGACCAAGATAAGTCAGAGAGAGAGAGAGAGATAAATACATGACTTCACATATATGTGGAATCTAAAAAAAAGGAAAAAAAAGAACAAATGAACAAATGTAACAAAAGAGAAATAGACTCATACAAACAGAGAATAAACAGGTGATTGCCAGGGAGGAAGGGGGTGGGAGATCAGTGAAATACGAAAGAGAAATTAAGCAGGACAAACTTCCAGTTACAAAATTAATGAGTCATAAAGATGAAATGTAAAAACAAAAAGAAATAAAATACTCAGATGGAAAAGAAAAGAGAACAAAAGAGTAAGGAAAAAAAGAGACACTATTGTAGCTCCTACAGATATTAAGAGATAATAAGTTAATATCAATAATATAAACAACTGTCTGACAAAATATTTGACAACTTAGATAAAAAGGACTAACGCCCTAAAAGGCAAAAACTATTAAAAATTAATCAAGGAGAAAAAGAAAATCTGCATTATCCTTTATCTCTTAAATAAACAGAATTTATCATTAAAAATAGTTCCACAAAGTAAACTCTAGACCCCATGTCCCATGGTGATTTTATGAAATTGTTTGGAAGACATAATACCAATTAATATCAAAGATAAAGTCCTCAAAAAAATATTAACAAATTCAATCTCATCATTTATATAAAAGCATAATCTATGATCACTGAAATAGGTTTATTCCAGGAAGAAAAGAATGTTTTAACATTTGAAAATCAGTAAAAATAATAAATTTAATTATTAAAAATGTAATACATATCAGTAGATGCTGAGAAAAGCATTAGGCAAAGTTCAATATACATTTTCTACAAAAATACTTAGCAAACTTAGCAAAAATACTTAGCAATATCTTTTACCTACTAAAGGGTATCAACAAAAACCTCCACATAAAATCATACTGAATGTTGAAAGAATGATGTTTTCTCTGCAAAATCAACAAGGGAGCGTCCTCTTACCACTTCTATTCAGCATTATGCTGGAGGCCCTAACGAATATATTAAGGCAAGAAGAAGAAAAAAAAGTCACACATTTTGTAAGGAAAGAAATAACTGTCTTTATTTTTTTTTTTGGAAACAATATAATTGTGTAGACAGAAAATAGTAAAGAATCTACAAAATAGCTACTAGAATAATAAGTGAATTTACCAAGGTCATGTGATACAGTCATATACAAAAATCAAATATACTTCTATAAATTAATGAACAATTTAAATTTAAAAATCAAAATATTAGGAATAATATGAAATAATCTGACCTATTAAGGGATATAACCAACAAAACTTAGGTAAGATTTTACACTGGAAATTATAAAACATCAATGAGAGAAATATAACAATGACATAAGTGGAGAATTATGCAACGTTCATGAAGGAGACAATATTGTTTTATGTCAATTCTCTCCAAATTGCCCTATAAATTCAACAAAACATCAAACATATACACACTACTATATATAAAATAGATAACCAGCAAGGACCTACTGTATAGCACATGGAACTGTACTCATAATTTTGAAATAACCTATAAGGGAAAAGAATCTGAAAAAGAATAGATACATATATAAATATAACATCAAACAAAATTCCACTAGTCATTTTTTCCCAGAAATTGACAACCTAATACTAAAATTTCCATGGAAAAACAAATGGTCTCTAATAGCCAAAATAATTGTGAAAAAGGAAAACAAAGTTGGAGGAATTGCACTACCTGATTCTGTGACTTACTATAAAGCTATAAGATTTAGGGGCATATTGGTCAATAGAACAAAATAGAGTCCAGAAAGACTCCTACATATATGTTTAACTAGTTTTAGAGTGTTAGTACTTTTATGTATTATATGTAAATCTAATCTTGTGTTAAAACTTATGAAATTATGTATAGAAAATAAAGTTAATTTTACTTTCTCTAAGTTTAAAAATAAAATTAAATAAATAAAAGGCCATCTGGTACACCACTATGGAGAACAGTATTCAGGCTCCTTATAAAACTAAAAATAGAGCTACCATATGATCCTGCAAACCCACTCCTGGACTATACCTGGAGAAAAGTGTGGTCTGAAAGGATACATGTAACCCAATGCTCATTGCAGCACTGTTTACAGTAGCCAACACATGGAAACAACCTAAATGTCCATCAACAGAGGAGTGGATGAAGAAGATGTGGTACACATATACAATGAAATATTACTCCATCATTAAAAAGAATGAAACAATGCCATTTGCAGCAACATGGATGGACCTAGAGACTGTCATACTGAGTGAAGTAAGTCAGACACAGAAAGATAAATATCATATGATATCACTTATATGGGGAATCTAAAAAGAAATGATATAAATGAACATATTTACAAAACTGAAACAGATTCACAGACTTAGAGAATGAACTTATGGTTACCAGGGGGCAAGAGTGGAGGGAAGGGATATTTAGGGAGTTTGGGATTGACATGTACACACTCCTAAATTTAAAATGGATAACCAACAATGACCTACTGTATAGCACAGGGAACTCTGCTCAATGTTATTTAACAAGCTAAATGGGAAAAGAATTTGAAAAAGAATAGATAGATACATGTATATGTAGAACAGAATCACTCTGCGGTACACCTGTATCACAACATTGTTAATCAACTATACTCCAATATAAAATGAAAAGTTTTTAAAAAATGGCCACAATTTTGAACACTTTAGAGAAATTACATGCAAATAGCCAATAGTCACATGAAAAGAAATGCTTAACAGAATTGATAATAGGGAGACTCATATTAATATCACAATGTAATACAATTAAATACCCATTTAACTGCTAAAATTACAAGAACAAACAATATGAAGCATTAGCACAAATGAGTAACTCCATTGTGGGGGGATGGTGTGAAGCATAACTGATAAAATCTCTTTGGAAAATAGTTCAGCAGTTTCTAGTAAAATGCAACGTTCATTTATCACAACCTAGCAATTACACTATTGGCATATGCTGAAAAGAATTGAAAACATACATCTACACAAAGACATACACACAAATGTCCATAGAAGATTTTATCAAAACAGGTAAAAATTGAACACAAATTCACCAGCAACTGAATGGAGAAACAAATTATTGTATACTCATACAATAGAATACTTCTCAGCAATAAAAATACAGGAAGTACTGATACACACAACAGCATTAGTGAATATCAGAAACATTATGATGAACAGAAGAAGACTGACACAGAAATCTCTATAATGTATGATTTTATATATTTGGAACTATAGAAAGATAATTTGAATCTATAGTTAGAAAGCATGTCAGTGATTGTCCGGGGAATAGTGGCTTGCCTGGGATGAGGTACAAAGTATGTTTTTGCCTAATAGAAATATTCTATACCTTGATTTTGGTGGTGGTTACATGATGTATAAATCTGTCCCAATTCATTAAAAGATATATTACAATAGTGTCATTTTAATGTATGTAAAACTATGCTTCACAAATTTGATTTTTAAAAATGAAGGTGAAATAATTGCATTTTGCCTCAGACAAAAGTGGGGAGATTTTATCTTCTGCTGACTGCACTACAAGAATTGCTGAAAATTATTTCCAGAGTGAAGAGAAATGACTCCAGATGAAAGCCCACATCTGAAGGAAAGAATAAAGAATACCAGACAATATTTTTTAAAAATCTATCTATCTATCATCTGTCATTTCTGTGTCTCTGTTTCTGTCTTTCTTTCTTTCTCCACCCATTCACCATCTATTCATCCACCCATCTAACTATCTATCATTTTATTCTGTGTATTCACCATATTCTGTTTCACCCAAGAGCTACTTCTCCTGGCTTTGTACATCTTTACTGGAACACTTACCTCACTGTAGTGTAATTGGCTATTTATATGTCTGATTAATTTGGCTTTGTGCCTTCCAAGGGTGTAGACTACATTGGTCTTTCTTACTAATATTTTTGCAACAATTAGAATGGTTCCAGGCTGACTCAGTTAAGATTGTGAAAGAACATAAAAATGATTTAATGAAAAAAAAACAAAAAAACAAAGAGAAAACTGAATTGTTGATTTGGAGAAAAAGTTTCCTATTTTTCATAAGGAAAAGTCATTAATGAGCTAGAATTTAAATTCTAGGGTCCAATTGTAATATTTATTTATCACTAAAACAAAAACAAAATAATCATTCCTTTTTAAGCAGGCTACTCCAGGGGCCACAACTAATACAATGCAGCTTCCACACTGAAAAAACTAGTCATCCAGTTGAGATTATTCAAAGGCCTGCACACATCAGAGCATACCTGATGTTAGATACATAATGAGCAGTGAGTATCCAGAGCTCTTTTGTTGAACATGTAGTAGATGACATCATGAGAGGGAATCATTAGAGCAGGACATCAACAAAAGCAGAGAAGAGAGAGCATGTGTGGATTAGCTGGTAGATAAGTTTGAAGAACAATATTTTGGTTGACAAATGGAGGGCATTTCTAAGGGACAAAGGAGACCAACAGAGGAGAAATGTTTTGTACATGAAATATTAAAAGACAAGCAAGATATGTGGGGATCAGATTAAGAACAATCTTGAAGGAAGTGACAATTACTTTATTTGCTATTACAGAGATGTTATTGGAGGCATTTTATTCCTTTAGAGTAAACCACTGCATTCATAGTATGAGCAATATCTTAGTAACTCTGATGTACTGCTCCCTGTGCTAGGCATTTTATACACACTATATTAGAAAACTATCACAACAACCCTAAACTGAGAGAAAGATCATTTACTGACATTGCCCAAGGTCAAATAAGTAATAAGCAGCAGAAGAAAGAATCCTAATTGAATTCTATGACTCCAGAAAACATCCTGTTTTCCTATCCACCTGATTGCAAACAAGACATAGCATTTCCAACAGCCTGTAGGCATCAGAAAATCCTCCATGCCCAAGTGATTGTCACAAGATGTGCAGGACTGAGCTTTACATTCTCTATCCATTTCCAATTACATTTAAATTCATAATCATGAGCTTATAAAAAAGATGTTTACTTCACTGGGTGCTGCCCTTGTCTCCTAGTTGTATCCATGTCTAGCAGAAGACAGAACTTAATGGTCTATGAAAACCTTGAGGAAAAAAAAAAAAAACTGCATATTTGGAAACCAACGATTCCAAGAGTTTTGTTTCTTAAACTGCTTGAAAGTTCCCAAGAAGTAGGTTTCTGATAGATCTGGCTTCTCTCACAGCTCCCCCCTTGTCATCACACTCTATAGAAAGAACTATTTCAGCTGCGTTTGAAGGAGAATTTTAAGGTTATAAGGTCTGCAGATCATTTTTTATACATCATTTCATGGAATTTTTAAAGTCCGTAACAACCACATTACAAAATGAATATGTACGCTCCTCATCCCATGTGGTTTCTCTCTATTTAGCAGGATAATTTCCTGGTTTCACAGACACAAATCAGTTTCTAATAATCTTTCTCATTCAGACATTTGATCTCCTAAAGAACTGTTGGGTGTATTCAGTGATATGTAATGAACAAGAACCACACAAAATATAAAGCAAGGGAGGGAATGGTCCGTTGACTCTGGCTCAGGCACTATTCAAGTATCTTAAGACCTAATATTCTACTTTGACATGGATCCTTTGAAGTTGCCTTTGTGTGATTTCGAGAACAAGTAGGCTCCCTGCTCACTGATTGGAAAGGTTCTGTCACCTTTGTAGGCATGAAAATCCTCAGAGAACAGACTCCATTAGTGGGTTAAAGCGATCAGGCAAAGCCAGTTAAATTTACCTTGGAGAGTTGTTCTTAGGATAGTACATCAAGAGACAAATACAATCACCAAATTATGTCTGCAGCCTGACAGAAGACAGGGGTAGAGAAAAATAATTCTCCTGGCGAGTGGTTCTCAGGTGTCCCTGAGATAAGACATTCTTACTCTAGGAAGAAGTTTTTTATAATCATTCTCCTCTGCTGTTCCCTCTCCCATTCACTTTTCCCAAACAATGTATCACCATTTCAAAAACATGTATTCAATGTTTATTCATGTTTCTTTATCACTGGCCGTTGTAAATATGAACAGATGTAAAACATGTTTCAGGTTCACATGACAGAAATAGTAAGGTTTTCCAACAAAATGCTAATGACATCTTCGTGGTACACCTAATAGACTGAGACCCATGAGGACAAGACATTTGTTCCTCAAAGCCAGAAGGCATACTAATATACCCCTAGTGTTTGGGAAGATGTCCTCCTAAAATATTACAATTTTAGGGCTTGAAGGCCCCAAATTTTTTGAAAATATTTCAGATATTTTTGGTATATGTTCTTGTATGTGGTTGTAGAAAATCCTATTTTCTCATCTTAATGCTAAATTCCTTGAATACAAGAATCTGGCTATATGAATCTTACTTATCATTGTATCCAAATGATATTTTAGGCTTTATCCTTTCTAAATTTACTTTCAAACATACCATGTCTTGGTCTGTCTGTACTACATTCTAGACAAAATTACTTTGATTCATCTTCCATCTCACTAAGTCTTTATCTGTGTCCACTTTATTCAACATCAAGTCTGTTAAGTTTTTTAAATCTTAATTTTGGAAAGATATACTCAAATTCTAATGACTTTATTCAATAATTTGTAAACCAGATGCGACATTCTTGGTATCGCTCTGAAGATGTGACTTCCTCAGCTACAAGATATCCTTTTCTGATGGTTTTGGCTCCTTTCGTATTATTGGTTGAATTTCAAATCTCAGTGAGTTTTAATTATTCTGTTTTGTCAAATTCCTGCTTAACTGCCTGTGTTATGTACTAAAGCCTGCCAGATGAGGTGGTGGTAAGCAGGGTATATACTGCAGGTGATAGCAGGTTTTCCTGTGGGTGCTGGGAATATCCTTTCTCCTCCTGCCTTGAGACAGTACCTCAGGGGTCAGCTTCCCACTGACTTGACCTCTGAGCAAAAGCCCTTGCAGACAGCTCCTTCATATGAGCAGTGTGGGCAGATGAGCATGAAGGTTTACCTTCTCTGAGTATAACACCTTTATCTCCTTGACTTCTTTCTGATGGTAAGAAATTTCTCAGGACTTCCCTTTATTGTGTTTCAGGCTGTTACCTGGATTTATCTGTCTATGTATTTGACTGTTACCTGGGTTTATCTGTTACCTTGATTTATCTGTCTATGTATTTGGCTCCTTTTGCTTTCCAAATTTGGAAATTCTTCAACATGTATGGTGTGCTAATAGTACTTTTTAACTTTTTCCAACAGATTGTTTATCAGTAATGATTCATTGTGCAGGTACTCTGTAACGACTGCTGTTCTAGGACTTGGGATTTAGCATGAACCAAAGGGACAAAGGCCATGTTCTTATGGATCATTCTAGAGAATAAGACAATTAAAAAAAGATTGATAATTCAATGACCAAGGTTAAATGCCTCCAAATTTGAAAAAGAAAGAAAGAAAGAAAGAAAGAAAGAAAGAAAGAAAGAAAGGAAGGAAGGAAGGAAGGAAGGAAGGAAGGAAGGAAGGAAAAAGAGAAAAAGAGGAGGGAAGGAAGGACGGAAGGAAGGAAGGAAGGAGGGAGAGAGGAAGGGAGGGAGGAGGGGAGGAGGAAAGGGGAGAAATCAGGGGAAGTGATAAAGAGTACCTGGCGATACCATTCCATACTGCGTGGAGAGTGAAGTATCTGTGAGGATGTGCCATTTGAACAGCCACATGAATGAAATAAAGGAAGTATGAATACATGTGGAAGAAGATAAACCAAGATACTGAGACTTCCCTAGTGGTCCAGCAGTTAAGACTCCATGTTCCCAATTCAGGGGGCCCAGGTTCAATCCCTGGTCAGGGAACTATATCCCTCATGCTGGAATTAAGAGCCCACATGCTGTAACTAAAAGATCCCACACATGGCAGTTAAGACCTGGCACAGCCAAATAAATAAATAAATATTTTTTAAAAAGATAAGCAAAGATAAACAAAGCAAGTACAAAGCTCTGAGGGAGGTACATGGATAAAGGTTGGGGGGATTTGGAAGGCCAGGGCAGGTGGAATTTTGTGAGCAACGGGGAAAAGAAAAGTAAGTTAGCTTGAACAGGTAGTTTTAGACCCAGGCACATGATGGAGATTTTTTTGTCATTTCATTTCAATTATACCATCATCATGTCAGTGTAACAAAGTTCTAGATTTCTTCAATAAAGGGGCTTAATTATTTTTAACATCATTTCCCATTAATATTTTCCTCATGACAACTATTAACATTATAAGAAATGAGTGCTTTATAGAACCATATTTCTTGAGAATTTTTCAATAGAAACAGTTTCTACTACATAATAGTGATATTATGATTTTGACTCAGAGGTCAGACCTACATTGCCCGACTTCTAAACAAAATGCCTTTTTATAATTTCAAATCTTGACCCAATCACATATATTAGATTTTTCCCCATTTCTCCACAGGTTGCAAAAAATAACATATATCCTCAGTTTATAATTTAGGAAACAGAAAAGTATAAAGCTTTTAAATCTATAGTATAGTATAGTATAAATCTATAGTAACTGTCAGCCATATAACTTAAAGGCCAAAGTAACGGTTAAAATTAGATGATGTACAACTAAATTTAGAATATTTTAAATACTTTTTTCATAATAATAAATTTATCTAAAGCCAATTCAATTTAGGAGAAAAAATAAGAAATATATATTTTTTTTCAAAATATCCCTATCATGTACTAGACACTTGCTGTTCATGGTTGTACATGAGTTTCATGTCTTGCTGATTTTATACCTGTGAAGTAGGTATTAATTCCATGGATTTTTTAAAAGATTTTTTTTGATGTGGACAATTTTTAAAGTCTTTATTGAATTTGTTACAATATTGCTTCTGTTTTATGTTTTGGGTTTTTGGCCACAACATATGTAGGATCTTAGCTCCCCAACCAGGGATCGAACCTGCAACCCCTGTATTAGAAGGCTAGGTCTTAACCACTGGACGGCCAGGGAAGTCCCCACTTCCATATTTTTAAAATAACAAATTTAAAAATTAGTGCTTAGAGAAATGTAGTGGGGAGATAACAGAATCAAAATTCAAACACACTTTCTAATGCCAAGATCAATAATAAATTACATTCATTAACCAACATTTATATTCAAAAAATACAGAAGTTAATGATAGTGTCCTTAGCCTCAATAAGTGTATTGTTTAAAATAAGCTTAATGTCTAGGATTTCATCTGTAATAATACTGACAATTTAAGATTTTTTTCTATACATCATAAAACTTTGTCTTTTATTTTCCATACTCCTGAATGTACAGATAAGGAAACAAAGGCTCTGATGGATTAAATGGTTCGCCAACGTCACGCAGTTGCAAAGTGGCAGGGTTGAAACGTCAATGTAGCCGCTCTGTCCCAGAACATTTTCCATGGAGCTCCTGCTACCTCTCTGTGCTTCACCTCTACCTATGCCCTTTAAATGATAAACTCAGTGAAGCTTTCTCTGTGGTGTGAATTACTATTGCTAGGTATAAACCCAAGATCTTAAAGAAATGAACACAGTCATGATTTTTTTTTGCGGGGGGCGGTACGCGGGCCTCTCACTGTTGTGGCCTCTCCCGTTGCGGAGCACAGGCTCCGGACACGCAGGCTCAGAGGCCATGGCTCATGGGCCCAGCCGCTCCACGGCATGTGGGATCTTCCCGGACCGGGGCACGAACCCGTGTCCCCTGCATCGGCAGGCGGACTCTCAACCACTGCGCCACCAGGGAAGCCCAGTCATGATTTTTTAAGGTAAATAAATGTTGGGCTCACTTATCCTGCCTGATCAATGTCTGAATACAGTGAATATAGTGGGGAGGGGAAATACGTGGGAGGAAAAGAAAATAGTATTATGAAAAGTGAATACAGAAGGCGGTGACATGTTCTGCATGATTTAAGGGTAGAGAGAAAAAGATTGGTCTTATTTTCTTCAGGATGAACCCTTGGTCTCTCCTCGTTTCACAGGGGAGCAGCATATCTCAGAAAATGAATGTATCTTCAGATTTTAATGTCATCACCATGGAAGTTGCTGGAAGGTGTTGCTATGATCTTCCCCCACACTGGAGGATTTCCTGATGTATGTTCTGTTGATGAAAATTCAGAAGACCAGGGGAGATGATGAAATATAGCTAAGTGATTCAGAGAGTAAATATTAGGCTCAGTGCCTGATTGCTTCATATTTTAAATATTTCAATTCTCCCTGCATGACTGGACGGGAGTAAAGTACTCACTATTTAGCAACTTCAGCCACAAAAAACACCTTAATAGCATCACTCAAAATGTGTACTGTCCTCTTTAGAGTAATGGACTTTTGATGATAGTAATCAAAGAAAGCTGCCTTTGTAGATTACAGTCATAGCCATGTTGAGAAACGATGACTGTTAAGGACATTTCTTTTCAGTAATTGTATGCTTTGTCAAGTCCCTTTCTCTGATTTAAGATTGCTGACAGTAGGGCTGGAGTGAGCAGGGTTATTTCCTCCATAACAGAATGGAAAGTAACATAAGGAAGGCAGATAGTACCAGAGATGTAAAAATGTGATCTGTAAAAATAAGAGAAAAAAGCCAAAAGGAAAGATTAGAGATTAGAAAGAGGGCAGATTGCATACTAATGCAAGCCAAGATTCAGAGACCTGTGCTGTTAACTTAGAAAATGGGATTTAGATGGGAGATGTGCATTTGTGGGGTGGTGGGAATGATAGGTTGAGAAATAATGCATAATGCTTGGGGCAGGGGGCAGGATTTTTCTATTCATCCTGCCTTTAATGAAGAAAGGAGATCAGATGCAGGAGGCAGAGATAGAAACACTTAAATACAGAAAAGTTTCAGTCTTCTAGGTTAAGTGCCCTGCCAGTTAAGCAGATCCACAGAAATCGAAGCATGAGGATGGCAAAGTAAACTCTTGAGCTTTCTCCTTCCAGGATGCATTAGACTTTTCCCCATGGGAAGAGTTCCCTCGGAGCCACATGAAATATAAACAAGTCTGGTAACTAGGGAAAGGTTTTGAACTGGGAGTCTGGAAGTGTGTGCTTTTGTCTTAGCTGTTCTACTTACAATGACCGTAGCCTTTGTCATTCTTTGAGATGCTGTTTCCTGTCTAGTAGGTATTGCATACTTAGAGATACATATATATAACACCCATTGATGACTTACTATGTTTCCATTTTATTATTTAATCCTTGTAAAAATTTGTAAGGTATTATTCTGCTATTATACTCACTTTAGAGATAATAAAACTAATGCCTAAAGAGTTTCAGTAACTTATCACAAAGTCACATTCCAAAATCTTGTGGAGGCAAGATTAGAAAAGAGACCACCGTCTTTAGAAGGTGATTACCAGACCATAGGAGTGGTGGGGGGCTGCATTGTTTTCTCCTGTCTACATTTGTAAGCAAACTTGGTTAGGAATCTATTTGTGTAAAAGCCAGCAAAATAAATAAAATTATTTCATGTCATCTTCCTTCCTGAGAAATGAAAAAGGAGCTTTTTTTTAATGTATCCTAGAAACATGGACCAGAATAGACTGGACAATCTCTACACATCTCTCTACCACCACCAATTACATTGTTTGCACAACTTCTTTACTTTCTTTCCTAACCATTAAATCTGAAAGAACTCATATTATTTGTAAGTTATTTTCTCTTAGACTATCAGATTTCATCACATCTTTGCAGTCCTTTACACAGTAACTTTACACAGTTACCATCCTTCAAACAGAGATGCTCGTGAAATTCACTACTGGCAGTTTGTTTCTTCATACATTCATTCTTCAGGCAGTTAATGTTTTGGGACATTATCAAACATTGCCATTTGGGGTCAGAATCTTACTCCTAAACTGTAAGAATCATTGCTGTCAAAATATGGAGCACTAACCATGTTAGACTAGGAAGTATGCTTTCTGATGACTGAGTCCAAATAACTCAACTTTGTAATAAGAAACTGCTATCCAACAACAAAAACAGATATCTTGGCCAAGTTCACACAACAGGTTAATTTCAGGGCAGGGACTGAAACATGTGTCCTGGCTCTTGATTTCCTGGGCTTCTCATTATATTTAACACTCCTTTAAGCAGCATATAAGACATTCCTGAGACTAGGAGTCTTTCACCAGAAATTCTAAAGCCAGTGTGGAGTCTGGTTGGATGAAAACACAGAACAGCTCTTGATCGACTTTTTCATCAAAGAAATTGAACTGGGGGGCTGCCCTGCAAGCATTACAGATATCCGCAGTTGGTCATGATGCTTCCATGTGTCCCAATGTGATCTCATAATTGTTTTCCATGCAGACTTTCAAGCAGCCCACACTTGTTCATCTGGACTGGCCCATTTGGTTGTCAAGTTGCAGAGCAGAGATACAAAATGTACTTCCCTGTCATCCTCAGCCAAAGAGTTTGGATAATGCCTCTACTGTTTACTGGCTCTGTGACCTCCTGAAAGTTACTACCAATGAGCTTCAGTTTTCTCAATGTGCAAAATAAAGATGAAATGGTTTCCACTTCCGCGAGCAGTGCTTCTCAAACTTTGGCATGCAGCTGATAATCTGGAGAGCTAATTACATCACAATGGCCCAGGCTCATTTAGGTACAAGTTCCCCAGCTGACTTTGATGTAAGCCTGTTTGCAAACCATTGTCCTAGAGTATAAAAGGATGCAGGGAGAGCATTTATCATTATCTGGCCCAAAATAGGATCCAATTTCTTACAATTACCTTCTCCTATGTTAGATGATTAAGCTCCATTTTAATTTTAAATGTCTATAATTCTATGATTCTATGAGAAAGATGCTTTAGCAATATATAGAAGAATGAACTAACTGAAAGGAATTCTCATTTTTACTCAAATGAAATTAATAAGGCTACAAAAATTTGTTAAACATAGGTAGGGTAAATATGCACTTTAATGGGTTTTAACTACCCATGGATAATACATGTTTAATAGCAATATAGAATAATGGAAGTGTTATTCTGGGAAGAATAGAACTCTGTATTCCCATGTTGGTAACTTGGCTCGGTAATAAAAATAAATAATTCTGCCTACTTTAAGTGTCTTATGAAATGTGCTTAAAATCACATATTCAAGACAGATGTTAATTCCTTCTAATTGACAGTTTGCAAGGATCTGATTTCTGTAAGGCCTTCCATCACTGCAGCTGAGTGACATGTAGGCAGTTGCTTAATAAACCAAACCTATGCTTCGTGCAAATTTCTGTGGAATGTAAAATTCAGGAAACTATAAAGAGATTAAGACACAATCTGCTCCTTTTGTATCTCTCTATCCCCAACAACCTACATCTTTAGATATCTGGTGTCATGTTTGGCATCTTTTTTTGAAACAAGTTACATTGGCTTAGGATTTCCTGTGATTTCAGTAGAAGAGAAACATTTGAGCACCGGGCAGGTATAGAGAGTAATTAATCTTAAGATCATGAAACCCTGCAGTAGTATAGGAACAGGATGGGAAATGTGGCTTTGCAAAAAAACCTCATAGCCTAAGCTACATATTTTCACAGTAGCAAACACACAAGTGGAAAACAAGAACCAAAAGACATAATTAAATACCTATAATGTGTTAGGCATTATCTTAGGTATTTTACTTATTGAAAATTCCTCTTAATCTAAAATCTTCATAAGAATGTATCTTTCTAACTTATTTACAAAATAAAAAGAGTCACGAATGTAGAAAACAAACATGGTTATCAGGGGGAGAGGTGGGGAGGGATAAATTGGGAGATTGGAATTGACATCTACACACTATTATATATAAAATAAATAACTAATAAGAACCTACTGTATAGCACAGGGAAATCTACTCAATACTCTGTAATGACCTATATGGGAAAATAATCTAAAAAAGACTGGGTATGTGTATATGTATAACTGGTTCACTTTGCTGTACAGCAGAAACTAACACAACATTGTAAATCAACTCTACCCCAATAAACATTTTTTAAAAAAAAATGTATGTTTCTATTTAGAATTCCAGTGTAGAATGATTTTGAGGAACTGAATGATTATATGAGAAGGCATCTTATAAACTCTGTGCTACCTTTTCCAGTCCATCGCCACCATCTACAATGAATTCCCTGGCTCTAAAACCGTGTTTGGATACACTGTTTCGGCTTGACTCTCAGTCCTTATCCTCTTGTTAGTTTGAGGTTTGCTGTCTTTCCCATTTCACGTGGCCTACTTTTGATACAACGAACTGAACCTTCTGCCCTAATTCTTTTCCACTCTGGCTGACTAGAACAATCTTGCCTGGCTCCTTCCTTGGACAGATCAAATCATTCAATTATTTGCAAACTGTATCGAAAAAAAAATGTTTTGAATGCAAAGCTCTGTGATTATTCAGGTAGTTGGTATCTTACAGCTGGACCATTTTTAGAGTCTCCAAAACATTTTAGGAAGCATGAGCTCTACTGGAATGAACCTTTCCTACATGGGACAATTAAAGTTATGTTTAAGTTCCCTATGTGGTTCAAACGGAAACATTCTGAATTACTATGCTGTGGAGTCATGATTTATACTCTGTAGTAAATCCAATCATAATATAGGCATAAAAATGGCATGCTGATTCTACTGATGCTATTATCCCGTTTGCTTAGACAATATCGTTAATATGTGTAGCGTTCTCATTTAACGAAATTATGCTCATACAACTAACAGTTCAGGGCATTAACTTTTTTTCTTTCCTGAGTTGTTATGGGCTGACTTTCTGAATATGTCATATGTGTAACTGCTTTATCCTTGCTTCCATTGTTGAAATGCAAGCCTTTACCTCCTGCCCGGCATATTGCGAGAGTTCTCTCACTGGACTTCTACTGTCTCATCCCACTCTAGTTCCCTCTCCACACTCCACAAAAGAAATCTTAGTGATTTGCAAAGGTGATCATGCCGTCTGCCTAAAAGCCATTCAATAGTCTGAAGTTAATAGGATCTGAGATGAGGAGAGGTCAGAAAACCAGGAGGATTAAAAGAAACAAATAGTGAGTGGCTTCAATGAACTCTAGGTAGGTGGACAACTCTTGTAGATGTGCCTTGTGTTCTCCCAAATATATCTGGGTAGGCTAGAACAATCTATTTAGAGTTCACGCTTGGGAAAGGAGGCTCTGGATTTTGTTAATATCTCATCTTTTTCCTTTTGTCACTTAGTTGGAGCAATATATATATATATATATTTGCAGTACGTGGGCATCTCACCGCTGCGGCCTCTCCTGTTGTGGAGCACAGGCTCCAGACGTGCAGGCCCAGCGGCCATGGCTCACGGGCCCAGGGCAATGCGGCACGCGGGATCCCCCCGGACCGGGGCACGAACACGCATCCCCTGCATTGGCAGGCGGACTCCCAACAACTGTGCCACCAGGGAAGCCCAGTTGGAGCAATATTGAAAGCTTAGAGGAAAAGAATCTTGAAAACAAAAATTCTATGCACATGTATTACATCAGAGGTTATTAAATCTATGTTTGCCTGACCTTTGTCTTCTCATTTAATATTCTTCATTTTTTATCAAATTAGCATCTGTGTTTATGTTAATTACATCATTGTTAATAATCTCATGAGTAAACTATGCACTTCTTCAAAGAGTTTGCTTCTCAGGCAGTGTCTATATAAGCAGAGAGTCTAAACCCATTTTTATTCAACTGGATAAGTAAAGACCTTTATTATTGAGCACTGCTACCCCTTGCCAAAGTACAGGCCTTCTTTGTTTTTTTTTGTTTGTCTTTCTCATCTGGGAGTTTTTGACACCTTTGTTTTTCTCCATCACAGTGTCCCTTCCTACAGCTGTGCCTCTTCTAGCTCCCATTTACCTTTTAGGTTCAGCCGTGGGCTGCCTAGGCATCTGGTATCTTTAGGTTGTGTTCTGAATACCTCAAACCCAGTGAAACCAGTGCCAACACATCCCTTACTAGAAATTATTGATACTCCCATGTGCCAAGTTTGAAGCAACAAAATTATCAGGATCTAATTGTCCCTTATGCCAATCTGCATTGCTCTCTGTTTCACTTTCTGACTCGAAAACAAAGATACTAAAGAAGTTTTCAAAAATGTAAATTCATTAATTTCTTTGAGAACATTTTTAAAAGTAAGACTCTACTGAGAGATTATAGTCAAAGCTGTATTTATCTGTGGTCCATACTAGCTTTCTTGAAGAAGTGTTTGTAATTTAATTCTCCAAAATGTGAAGTCTGGATGAAAAAAGCATAATAAAATAATTTAACGTCTCAGTCAGGAAATGAAATTATATCAGACTAAAGGTTGGTGCTCAGCATACTAAGAACCACAAAACAATAAAAAAAAGGCAACTAAACATCTATAAAAATGGGCAATGGATAGAAATAGGTAAGTTGCAAAGACATTAAAAAAACTGTACTACTATATTGAATAAGATTTTCTAAGTTACTAGCAATCAGAGAAATCAGATTAAACAATACCATTTCTTACATATCAGAATGTAGACATTAAAATGTTTGATATCAAGTCTTGGTGAGTTTGTTGGGAAATTGAAACTGATATACACTGTTGTGAGGAAATAAATTGGCACAGGGAAATTGAATGGCAGTTTGAAATTGCTATCAAAATATGAAGTGCAAGTACCACATGATCCAGTAATTCTTTGAGGCTTAGAAAATACTTAGAAAAGTATTCACATATAAATACAAGATCTGAAAGAGGATTTTTCCTGAAGTAAAGAAAAAAAAATAAGGTAATTTCTAACCTGACATATTCATATGTTAGAATACTGTGTAGTATTTTATAAGGTTGAAACAAACAGAAATCTATTGTTGAATAAAAGAAGCATGTGAAAAGTGATTTATACTGGATAATAGATTTTATATAATTAAATATTATGCATTTTATATGTGTGTGTGTGTACACTATAAATGTCAATACATTTTAGAGAAGTAGAAAGGAGAAAAAGGGGGCATTGGTATGTTTGAGGAATGTAGTAAAAGGAAAATTTTCCTCTTTGTAATGTTTTAATTTTTACTAAAAGGAAGACATTCATGAATTTTCTATGTAATTAAAAATTAATCCTAATTTTTATTAAAAATAAAGGAAATAGAGATGTACTATAAAGTATAGCATGCATACAATTAGCAGCATGCTTGCAGGCTGCGTAGATAGTATTCCTGTTGTTATTTTGCAATGCTGGTGCTTTATTGATCTCAAGCACCATTGAGCATACTGTCAAAATGCAGGAGGCTGTTGGCTCATGGCCTTTGATGTCATGCTGTCTGATTTCTGGAATCACCACTTGAAATTGTTGAACTTTGTCAAATTGCTTAACCTGCCTATACTACAATTTCCCCATAGTTTCAACAGGAGTATTCGAAAAAGCAATAAAAAAAAAGCAAAACAAACAAAAAATACCACCTATTGTAATGGTGAGAATAAATGGAATCCTCAAGAAACCTTTAGACCAAGGTGAAGGAGGTAGTGAACCCTCAGAACTTATGAGCCATTTTATTTCCCTGCTGCACAGTTTCTTGTTCTGTGTCTTTACACACACACACACACACACACATATACACACATACACATACACACTTTGTTCTATAAGTGAAATCCCTAAGAAGCAATATTCAAACCATGATACTAAAAACATGAATTGAATATTTAAAAGAAGAATAAAGATGTAGCAGTTTTATACCTCCTTTAAAATTAATTCCCATATTTATATAAGATGAAAGTTAAAATATAATTCATTCTTTTCCACCAACTTGAAAAATCTCAGCTCTTATCTGGAAATTTGAATCAACCTGATGGTTTATTTATCATATGTTTATCAATCATATGTTGAGTGACATAAAACACCAAGACATTGAATTGAGCCAATTTAAAATTGGCTCTGATGATTTACAACTTCAAATTCTTCATCTATTTTGGTTTAAGTTTGGATTTGTCACATGCTGACATTTTTATATGTTACCAAGATGTCATCATACCAGGGCAAAAGAAGCTACTATATCAAGTACCCTTGAAATGCTTCCAACTCCAAATTCTGTGTTAGTTGTGGTTGAAGTGCATGACTTATATAGGGAAGTGACATTTTTTTTTCACAGAGTTCAGATGAAAATGTTGTTTGAGAAGCCAAAGTCTTATGAGTTAAAGGCCTTATCTTAATCTGATCCCCCCTCTCCATTAATCACCAATGAATCTTAAGAATCTCTCTCACACACACACACACACACACACACGCACGCACACATGCACACACACAAGAACATTTCCATTTAGAAGGTGACTTCCACAGCAATCATGACTACTAAGATTGCTGCTGTTATAAAAAAGAAATATTTTGGTCTTAAAAATCTTCAATAACAGCTTAATTATTAAGAAATCCAAATTCTTCTCCAATATTTTAGATTTTGAACAATCTGTTTTATTTCATGTTACCCATGCACTGTTACTTTACATGAATCATCTACTGATACTTTTATTCTGAGTCTTTAATGACTTTACTATCTTGAAAAACATGATGATAATCTTTTCCTTTACTTCTTTGCTCAGCTGAGACTGCTTTTTCTCTCTTTCCAAACATTGAAATTTTCAATTTTTTGGGAGCCAGGATACAGTCACTTCCCTGATAATTCCAAGCCTTACTTGTCACTCTCCTCTGAACTTGCCCAGCACATCCTCTACACCAACACAGAGCTTTTTATATATCATTTAGTTTGCTGAAGATCTATGTGTTTCATTCACGTCTTTATCATTGAATGTTAAAATCTGTGAGAACCAAGATTTAGAAACCATTCTGCATGTAGATGACTTTGTTCCATAGTGATGACAAAAGAGGGCAGTTGGATTATATTTGGCTACCAAAAATAATATTTCAAATTTATTCTTTAAAACACCTCTAGTACAAATAAGTATTCAACCAATGCTTATTCTGAGTTTACTAAGCTCTAGATCTTTTGTTAGGCCCTGGGAATATGTCAGTGTACAAGTCAGACTTTTAACCAATGCCCTCAAAATGTTTACAAGTAATAACGCCAGGTATTGGTAAATAATCAGGGTGTATGTTACAAAAGCAAAGTTACTAAAAGTTGTAGCTGTGGTTTCCTGGTGCCACTTTTGTCTGGAGGCCCAGGTCTGACATCAGTGTTGAAGCCTGAAGGAAAAGAGGGAATCCAAATGTCACTAAAAGAAAAATAAAGGTACGTAGCCCTTTATAAGGCCTTAGTCGTCTACATTCTAACATACAACTAATCTCTTCACATTGATTGAGTTCCTGGAATACATAATCTAGTCCTCTATAATAAATTGTATTCAAATAAAGACCATTTAATTAATAGGGAACAATACAATTTATTATCTTTGGTGCCAGAGTTGATGCATTAAAAAAAGGAAAACAGTCTGCTTCATACACTGCAGAAGCTCCTACCAGGTACCCTCAGAAGTCTACTTTGCCACACTGTAGAGCTTAACTCTTCTTTAGCCATGCCCATGTCCTTCATAATGAAAGTAGTCTTGCTTAAAGAGAGATTTTAACAAACTGAACAATACTCCTAGTTTCAATTGTCCTTATAACATTCTATAATTATAATTTTTTGAACAAAACCCAGGATTTGTTTATTAAATGATGGATTTGATAGTTGAGGTTATTACCTTATGTATGCACAAAATTATCTAAGTATTTATTCTAAGCTAATTTGTTATAGATGTATATTTAGTAAATTATCAACTTCCAGTTTTAAAAAAATAAACTTCTCTAGGGGCTTAGAAGTATTAATGCAGCTTCAAAAGGTGAACTGTATACTCTTACTTTTTTTAATTTAAAAGGAGAATAACAATTATTGACTGTGTGTATCTTGATATTGCTTTAAGAGACAATAAAAATTACCATACAAGTGATGTGCTTTAAATGATGAAATAAAACTTTTTGTAATATTTTCTGAAATAATCATGCTAATTTGGCTAGTATTTTGCCAAATTTATTCACATGAAAAGCCATAGATTTATACATTTTAATACCATTTTTAAAAACAAAAGTATATTTTTCAAGTTATATTTTGGGACTTCTATTTTAACTGTCTTTTAGCTTGATTTATAACATTTGAACCTTTGGAAATATGGAAAATGCACCTTCATTTGTCCTCTTAACCCAGGCCATGTGAAAGTTAGGGATGATGTTTTGCAATGTTAATCTCCATCCTTAGATACAGGAGAACTGGAGATTTTCAGAGAGGGTGAACTGGTGAGATGGGGCTCAGTAAGTGGAAAAAACAAAGTGTCTTTTAGACTTTTAATTTCTAGGCTCTAAGTGTCCATGACCAGCTGGATATGGGGCTCTTAGCAGACCAAATCTTCCAAGCAGAGCGTGGGGTGATACCTCCTAAAATCAGAAGCCTTTAATTTGAGTTTGATATAGCAGGACACTCAAAGTCTTCCATCCAGGAAGGGATGCTGCCTCTCTGACTGACAGGAGTCAGCACAAGGAAGCTAAATAGTTTTGAGGGAGATGAATAATATGAACATAAATAAGCATGGTTTCACAGCAATTAGGGTAACTGAACTACATGATTTAGGGATAACTAGAAACCTAGGTATGGAAAGCTATGCATTTAATGAGCTTTTCAATACCAGTAAACTGATAACTGGATGAAGGATAAATTTACTGTTGGGTATTTATAAGTTCATTGCATAATTCCAGACAAAGGGAGTACCTTATCACATGGAGGAATTTTTCAGTTAGATCCGTCATACGTAAAATAAGTTTCCAGGACATGAAACATTGATTGGTTAGCTCAATATTTTGACAGAAGCTGAAAATGAGACAGACCTGAGTTTATACATTTTAATTCATCTTAGCTTTAAAGTCCTTTGCAAACAAATAATTTCCAGTTTCTATACAACATATGCATAGTAATTAGAATGCTAACATAAATGTTTTTGGAAACTATCATTGATGTAGAAATCTCAGCTTAGCCCTGGGTATATTCTTAAGTTCTTTTCTCAATACAAAGAGTTGATATCCTTACTTATGTGAAATTAAAGTGCGTTGTAACCTAGTGGGGTACCCAAATTGAGCACAGTTCAGCTGGCCTTTTCCCAACAGACTGGGATGCAGTGTCCCAGGATTAAGCATCAATTCTCATTCTATGGCCAAGACTGGCCATCTGCTGAATTTCTTCTTAGCTCTTTGGTTATATGTTTTCTCCATTGCTGTTAACAAATCCACTTGGTCCTTTCACATTCATCCAAAGGAGAGAACGCTCCTCAGTGAAGCAGTCAATGCAATAGAACCTACAGACTATAAAGTCAGATGCTCTTGAGTATCTGTCTTGGCCTTCATCACTTAATGTATTGAAGTTGCAATCTTTCATGTGTGGATAGGGATAATAACCTCATGCAAGACATGCAGCTCTGTATAGCAGCAACTTTACAAGGTTTCATCAAAGTTATAAATGAGTGAACATATGTAAAGTGCTTAGCATAGTGCTTGGCACACAGTTGGTGTTATAAGGTCTATTATTATTATTATTAAATAATATAAGTAAATGCTTGATATGTAGCAACTGTTGCATCAGTGGCAGCTCCGAATATTACTCTTATTTGACATTCTTTTTAGCCCTGCTTGTTTTGTAGCTCATCTTAGTTGATGTGATAGGGACAGGAAAGCAGTAGAATAGTCAAATTTACAGAACATTTTTCCCTTCCTCTTCCTAATGTTAAGAAATGCATATGTAACCTTAATCATTCATTCACCCATTCATTCATTTCTTCCTGACATCATTCATTCAACTAATATTTATTGAATACTTGCTCTATTTTGGGCTCAGTGTTGGATTCTTATAGATATATGCTAACTTTTATATAATTCTCAGAATAAGTGGTCCTTTCTCGAATAGCCAAAGCAATCTTGAGAATGAAAAATGGAGCTGGAGGAATCAGGCTCCCTGACTTCAGACTATACTACAAAGCTACAGTAATAGAGTATGGTATTGGCACAAAAACAGAAAGATAGATCAATGGAAAAGGATAGAAAGTCCAGAGATAAATCCATGCACATATGGACACCTTATCTTTGATAAAGGTTGCAGGAATGTACAGTGGTGAAAGGACAACCTCTTCAATAAGTGATGCTGGGAAAACTGGACAGGTACATGTAAAATTATGAGATTAGATCACTCCCTAACACCATATACAAAAATAAGCTCAAAATAGATTAAAGACCTAAATGTAAGGCCAGAAACTGTCAAACTCTTAGAGGAAAACATAGGCAGAACACTCTATGACATAAATCACAGCAAGATCCTTTCTGACCCACCTCCTAGAGTAATGGAAATAAAAACAAAAATAAACAAATGGGACCTAATGAAACTTCAAAGCTTTTGCACAGCAAAGGAAACCATAAACAAGACCAAAAGACAACCCTCAGAATGGGAGAAAATATTTGCCAATGAAGCAACTGACAAAGGATTAATCTCCAAAATTTACAAGCAGCTCATGCACCTCAATAACAAAAAAACAAAAAACCCAATCCAAAAATGGGCAGAAGACCTAAATAGACATTTCTCCAAAGAAGATATACAGACTGCCAACAAACACATGAAAGAATGCTCAACGTCATTACTCATTAGAGAAATGCAAATCAAAACTACAGTGAGATATCATCTCACACCAGTCAGAATGGCCACATCAAAAAATCTAGAAACAATAAATGCTGGAGAGGGTGTGGAGAAAAGGGAACACTCTTGCACTGCTGGTGGGAATGTGAATTGGTACAGCCACTATGGAGAACAGTATGGAGGTTCCTTAAAAAACCAAAAATAGAACTACCATATGACCCAGCAATCCCACTACTGGGCATATACCCTGAGAAAACCAAAATTCAAAAAGAGTCATGTACCAAAATGTTCATTGCAGCTCTATTTACAATAACCCAGAGATGGAAACAACCTAAGTGCCCATCATCGGATGAATTGATAAAGAAGATGTGGCACATATATACAATGGAATATTACTCAGCCATAAAAAGAAATGAAATTGAGCTATTTGTAATGAGGTGGATAGACCTAGAGTCTGTCATACAGAGTGAAGTAAGTCAGAAAGAAAAAGGCAAATACCGTCTGCTAACACATATATATGGAATTTAAGAAAAAAAAATGTCATGAAGAACCTAGGGGTAAGACAGGAATAAAGACACAGACCTACTGGAGAACGGACTTGAGAATATGGGGAGGGGTAAGTGTGAGCTGTGACAGGGCGAGAGAGAGTCGTGGACATATATACACTAACAAACGTAAGGTAGATAGCTAGTGCAAACAGCTGCATGGCACAGGGATATCGGCTTGGTGCTTTGTGACCGCCTGGAGGGGTGGAATAGGGAGGGTGGGAGGGAGGGAGACGCAAGAGGGAAGAGATATGGGAACATATGTATAAGTATAACTGATTCACTTTGTTATAAAGCAGAAACTAACACACCATTGTAAAGTAATTATACCCCAATAAAGATGTTAAAAAAAAAAAATGGGCAGAAAGCCTAAATAGGCATTTCTCCAAAGAAGATATACAGACTGCCAACAAACACATGAAAGAATGCTCAACATCATTAATCATTAGAGAAATGCAAATCAAAACTACAATGAGATATCATCTCACACCAGTCAGAATGGCCACATCAAAAAATCTAGAAACAATAAATATTGGAGAGGGTGTAGAGAAAAGGGAACACTCTTGCACTGCTGGTGGGAATGTGAATTGGTTCAGCCACTATGGAGAACAGTATGGAGGTTCCTTAAAAAACTACAAATAGAACTACCATATGACCCAGCAATCCCACTACTGGGCATATACCCTGAGAAAACCAAAATTCAAAAAGAGTCATGTACCAAAATGTTCATTGCAGCTCTATTTACAATAGCCCAGAGATGGAAACAACCTAAGTGCCCATCATCGGATGAATTGATAAAGAAGATGTGGCACATATATACAATGGAATATTACTCAACCAAAAAAAGAAACAAAATTGAGCTATTTGTAATGATGTGGATAGACCTAGAGTCTGTCATACAGAGTGAAGTAAGTCAGAAAGAAAAAGACAATTACGTATGCTAACACATATATATGGAATTTAAGAAAAAAAAAATGTCATGAAGAACCTAGGGGTAAGACAGGAATAAAGACACAGACCTACTGGAGAACGGACTTGAGGATATGGGGAGGGGGAAGGGTGAGCTGTGACAGGGCGAGAGAGAGGCATTGACATATATACACTACCAAACGTAAGGTAGATAGCTAGTGGGAAGCAGCCGCATGGCACAGGGAGATGAGCTTGGTGCTTTGTGACCGCCTGGAGGGGTGGAATAGGGAGGGTGGGAGGGAGGGAGACGCAAAAGGGAAGAGATATGGGAACATATGTATATGTATAACTGATTCACTTTGTTATAAAGCAGAAACTAACACACCATTGTAAAGCAATTATACCCCAATAAAGATGTTAAAATAAAAAAAATAAGTGGTCCTTAAGCATTGTGGTACTCAACATATTGTGGAAAACTGAATGAGAAGTCCAGAAACCTGTAGAGGTTCATTTGGAGCTCCGTATATCTGATCCCAAATCTGGATTCCTCTCCCTCCCTCAAACTGCCTTTGGTGCAGAGTTTGCTCTGCTTTCCAAACCAAGTGAGAACCTAATCAATTACATTTTACAAATAAGAATGTAAAACCTGAGAAATGTGATTAGTCTCTGTAACTCCTATGTATGTGAAAGCTTTACAATTTCCCCAAATCACAATCCCATGCTTCTAAGAATCCAGCCTCTGAAAGTTATGTTGTCATAGACTGACTTGGCAGTCATAGCTAGCCTCTGAAGCAACTATTTCTCATGTGAAATGGTATTTCTGCTGTATTCACGACCATTCTCTGCACAATTGTTCAGTTCCGCTGGGTGATTGATTTCATTTGATCATCAGCACAACCTTAGAAACCAGATGCATCATTTTTTTTTCTCAACCAAATGTTGTTGCTGTTGAACAAGCCCAGCTGTAAGATTATATAGGGTGTTACCAACCACTGGATTAGCTCCATGGAGACATGGATTGTTGAAAGGCTAACTCTTTCATTGATTTACTTGCCAGTGTCTGGGAGACTTGGAGGGAGATGGGGTTCTGCATATTCTGTTTGTGTCTTGGCAGGTTATTTAGTTCTCTTGAACTTTGAATCAAAACTTGAAAAATGCCAAGAATTCTATTTCTTTAAAATCATAGACCAGGTTTCTTTTCTTGATGTGTGAGAGCGGGAAATATGTGGCTGAATGGAACCTTGCTGGTATAAGGGCTTCAGGAAACTTCATTATCTCTTTTTCTTTTCAATACAAGCAGCTGGTGTTCGGGTGGGTGTAAACATTTTGCCTTTTGGTTCTGTAATGATTTTAAATTGGCTTGTCAGATTCTTATGTAAGGGAAATTTTCTCATTTTCACACAATTTACCATGTTTTCTAAATAACATTCATGTATGCATTATTATCAAATTTCCAATTCATTTAGACATGGTCAGATTAATGATTGCTCTGGCTTTGGCTTTTGACATAAGCTATACAGACATCTCCTCTGAATCTTCATATTCATTATATTCATATTCTTCAAAGTAATTAAAGCCTGGGATAAAAACAATAAATGAGGAAGAACAATACATGAGCCATTGAGCAATAAAGAATTTTTTCTTCCTCTTTCAGAACAAATATTATTATCATTATCATTATTATTTAGAATCCATAATAACAGTAACATGCAAAACACAATATACACCTTTCTTCCTCATCACCCTCTTCAAGGAGGTAGGGACCATTTCTACAATATAGCTTAGCTTCATTATTCTCTAGGATTTCTCATGTCCCTTAACGCCTAACATTCACAACCACTCTATGTGTCCTGTGTCTCAATTAACTCAGGCTCAGACTTTCTGATTTCCTTTGTATGCGTGATCTACATTTTCTCTCGAGGTCACTTCCCTAGATTTGTAAACTAGTGCTAGCTTTATAAATAAAACAGTGTTGCATATCCACCAGGCATGGTTGGGGTTGCTTTTTCACTAGTTTACCACATAAAGATATTTCCTGAGTATTTATTGATTGTTATTCATTTTTTTCTTTTAACAAATATTGTCCTTAGGGTCAGACTGTACACTGTGAACTTTTTATAATTGTCTTTCTTCCACCACAGGAGAATCAGCCCAGTCACCAGTGGGTTTCACTCCATTATCCCTTTGTTCAAAGTTATGTTCTAATAAGATATATTCTTGCAAGAGATCAGCCCACTCACTGTCAGGCTTTCTTTGCTCCAGTGTTGCTGCTCATAATTTAAGAAGTATTGACTGGATGTCTGTAGATATCTGGAGTGCTGTAATCCACACTCATTCCATTACCTCATCCTCTCTCTCTTGTAATTTACTCCTTTTTCTATCCGCTTAGAAAAAAAGTTTTTGTTTCCCCAAATTCAGATAAGTACAGCATCAAATTTGGGTATGCAGTTTTAATCTTGTGTATATAAATCCCATGCTACCCACTTGCCTTCATCTATCATCTTTGTTTTATTTTATTATAAAATCTGTGTTTTCTCCTAGGAGATTTTAACCATTTGAAATCATTTTCAAAATAAGAGTACCATCGCCTTTCTGGAAAGCAGTATGACAAAATGTATTAAAAGCTTTATAATGTTTATAACTTTTCATCTAGTAAGTTTTAAATTAATGATAGTACATAAATATGCTGCAGTATTTTTCAGTCATTTACTTGTTTCTCCTAACGACTTTTAAATATTTTGGAAAATGTTTAGGAAAACGTTATTCAACAAATATTCATTGAGCTCCATTGTATGCCAGGCACTATTTCAGTGAAAGGTAAAAAATTGATGAGAAATTATATGACAGTAACGTCACAATTATTTGCAATTAAATATAAAGGAGATATATCAAAATAGAGCAATAGAGGTATATGGACATGCTTTGGTTTCTTTATCCTTTTAGAAATATTTTCCATGTTTTATAATAAGCATATGCTACTTTCATAATAATTTAAAAAATCTAAAACTACTACTTTTATAAAGCACAATGCTTAGCAAGTAACACACTTTCTGTCATGTGCTTGATTACAAGGCAGAATAAGAGATATAATAATAGGAAGAATGATATTACTAATAGAGTGGGCCTCAGGCATAGGTAAAATCAAGCTAATACATGCCTGGAGGGAAGCTTGTAATAATTCCTAAATACCTAGTGATAGAGTAACTGCACCAGAGTCAAGAGGATGATTATATTAAATATATATTCTAAGTTTCGTTTCAAATTTGTTGAATCAGAAACTCTGGGAAGGAGTTTGCATTAGTTAGTGCTCATTCTAATTAGTTGGCTGTGTACAAATTACACCAAAAGTTAACTGTTTATGAAACAGGATGGAAGAGGGCAGAGCACAACTTTGAAAGAATGACATAGACTGAGGACATGACATAAATTGATTAAAGCCAAATGGGTCCAAGATGGCAGACAATTTGACTTCCACTAGAACTTGGGCCTCAGTATACGCTCACTGTAACACATCAGCAAGCTAAATGACACACCCACCAGTGCCATGACAGTTCCAAGGCCAATCATAAGGATCAAAAAGTGGGTGGTAGACCAATTCTTGAAGATCCCTGCCCCTTCTGGAAATAGCTGGAATACTCCTTCCACTCATTAGCCTATGAAATTACCCACCCCTATAAAAACTGACAACCCCATACCCTGGTGCTTTCCTCACCTTCTGAGATGGCCCACACTCTGTCTGTGGAGTGTATTTCTCTCTGAATAAATCCACTTCTTTCCTATCACTTTGTCTCTCATTGAATTCTTTCTGTAATGAGACATGAAGAGCTTGAGCTTCATCAAGTCCTGAAACCAGGTGTGTGATCTCAGTTGGAAGACTGTGGGTTTTGGCCAGGTTTGTGTCCCAGCCTAGTGGGTTCAAATCCCAATCTGAGTTTTGGCCGGGTTTGAGTCCCAGTCATGTGGATTCAAGTCCCAATCAGGATTTAGGCTGGGTTTGAGTCCCGGCATGTGGGTTCAAGTCCGAATCTGAGGTTCACAGTCTCACTTATACCAACAATTTTTATTATCTCATGCAGTTTCTGAGAGTAGCCATTAGCTGTGTGGTCCTGGCCCAGCAGCTCTCACAAGGCAGAGTCAGGGTATTACCCTGGCTGTGATCATCTGAAGGTGTGGCTCAGGCTGTAGGATCCACATCCACATGCCTCACTCACACGGCTGTTGACTAAAAGCATCTGCTTTAAAAGGAGGTTAACCTCCTCATCACATGGGTCTCTCCATAGGGTGGATTGAGTGTCCTCAAAACTTGACAGCTGGCTACCCTCAGAGTAAGTGATCCCAGAGAGAGGACAAGTAGGAAAACAGGATGCCTAGTAGCCAAGTCACACACCATCACCTTCACTGTATTTAGAAGCAGGTTATTAAGCCTAGTCCACACTCAAGGAAAGGGGAATTAATATCCAACTCTCAAAGGTAAGAATCTTAACAGAATTTTGGATTACTTTAAAACCACCCCATAGCCTTAATATCTGTGACTGCAACATAAACTCCTCCTCTCCTAATTCTAAAGCACAAGCAGATTGGAAACCAATATGTCATCTCTCTCCCAGTGCAGGATCCCTGCTAGACAGAGGGCACCTTAGCAGTGATCACCAAACTCTGACTGAAGACCTCACCTTGTTAAAGGAAGGACTGTATTTTGAAACCGAGAAGGACACTGTGGGGCTCCTGGGTACAAATCCTTTCTGTGTCCCCTGTTTCTTGTTTGTAGGAAATAGGTTTCATTCAGCCTCCATGATCTTCCCTGAGTTCCAAAGGGTACAGTTCAAACAGCTGCTAATGAGGGAAAGGAGGGAATACAGAGACAAGGGAGGAGCAGCCAAGAAACAATAGTGCAGCCTTGGTGCAGGGTCCTGGCTCCTCCTCAAGGGATACACATAACAATATATCTTTGAGTTCTTCTGTAGGAACTAAGGCCTCCACCCAGATGGAGGATGGAAGGATGACATTGACCCTCCTGACTTCAGTCAACTAAAGCTTGGACTCTGTCAACCTTGGCCCCAATTCTATGCTGAATTCTCCCTGCTCAAACCCCTTCATGAATATGAACGTTCCCTTAGCTTAAAACTTCCCCAATTGTGCGGTTTGGAGAGATATTGCTTTGGGAAAGATCCCCAGTGCTTTCCTTACTTGCTGCAAGTAATAAATGCTTCCTTCTGATCTTTGGCTTGGTTGTGTCTTTCGGCTTGACACCCACCAAGAGGTGAACCCAGTTTTTGGGTAACAATATCACATGGTGGCCCATTCTCTGTTTGAACAAATTCAACTTATAAGATTTATTTTCCTTTATATTGTATCTATGTCTGCACTAAGTAATCTCCCTATATCAATTCTAATTTATATATATATATATATATATATATATATATATATATATATATATATACATATATTTAGACTAGATGAAAAAGAAAAATGTGTCCACATCCTCAGGGAATTTGATTATGTAAGACTGTGGGTGTAGTGCTAAACTCTGCCTAGATTAATATAATGAAATGGAAGGCTTCAGAAATGCGGGATTTGCTGGAAAACTCTTCAGAGTGAAGTGATATAGACAAGGATCCACAAAAAGTTAAGCCTGGAATTGGAGGTGATTGGAAGTGGAATGCTGAAAGAAAAGAGCTATATTCTAAATGGTAAAGAAAAATGTATTAAAAATACATCTTCATGCCGTTGTCAAGAAATTTAAATTTTATATGGGTGATATAAAGTTGTGAATGAAAAGTTTTGCCTGCCATATCAGTAAACAAAGGATCCCTGAGGGGATTCAGGATGGAGAAAAGCAAGACACTGGCCCCAGAGAGCTGAGGTGCATACGAAAGGAATGATTTCAGTGAGCCCAGACTCTTGCATCTTTCCATACATAGCAAAGAGCTAAATTCCTTAACTGAAGATACCTGGTTTTCTTTAATTAACGGTAATATTTTGAGGTTCTGACAACTTGATCTTTGTTACAAAAACTGTTATATACCTTGGCTTCCCGCTGACCTCTTTAGAGCAGTCCCTCAGAGCATCTGAGAGGCTGCGTCCTGGGCCTAAATCCTCAGAATGTCCTCCAAATAAAACATAATTCTCAACTTTTAGGTTGTGCATTTTTTTTAGTCAACAAAGTGCTATCAACAGTTCAGAGCTGAGGAGAAGATCTCTGTGTTCCTTATGCAAGTTTTGCGAAGTGGAGTCATCATTCAGGAAAAAACAAACAAAAAACCCTTTAACAGCCAACATTACATGGTTTGTATAAAAAGAGTTGAGGTAAGAATGTAGTTATTTAAGGGCATAGCAGAACCTTGGAGTAACAATTTTCTCTTTCCTGAAGAAGGGCTGTAGGGATACAACTCATTTCTTTCCCTCAAAGTCTGGAGTAGGGGAGATAACTGCTATGACACTAGGATCCTAAAAGAGGGAGATACTGCCTCTCAGTTTCTGCATGATGGGAGGCTGAGCTGCTGTCCATGTGCCCCACATTGCGACTACCACAGGATGGTGACAGGAACTTAGAGAAAGGGAAGAATAGTTTGCAACTCCAAATAGGGATGCAGATCTTTTCCCTGGTAAGTATGACAGATGTGGGGAATCGCTAGGGATCCTGTGAACCCAGACTAAATCATTGAAGGAGCGGCAGGCAGCTGCTGGCTGCCTCCCTGTGACATTTCCTGACTAATGTCACACCATGTAGGGGACACAGACACGTCTGCCATTAGAGAAAGATTGCTGAGGGGGATGCCAGCTGTGCCCTCTGAGCTGGGGCATGTCTCCCATCCTTGCAAGAACTCATCCAGTTAAGTATGCAGCTGGAGTCTGTAGAAAATGCACTGCGTCTCTCTTGCATAACTTCCTTTGCCACCAGTGGGCCTTTACCCACAATGTGAAAGTCCTTTCCTGCTCTTTACCTTATGCCTGATACCAAAATTGACCTCTGTGCACCAGCAGGGAACTGAATCACGGAGACAGAGTTTGGGTGAAGTAGAAAAAAATAGCTTTATTGCTTTGCCAGGGAAAGGGGGCTACAGTGGGCTAATGCCCTCAAAACTGTGTCTCAACCTGGGGAGTGGTGCAGGTCGTGAGGAGTTTTATAGTCAAGAGGCAGGGTTGCTGAATAAGGTTCAGGGTGCCTGCAGGACCTGCATTCCTTCAATCCAGAGATCATCTGGCATCATCAGGTGTTTTCATGATGAGTTTCTGTGGTTCTCAAGGTTATTGAACTGTGACCTTCTCTCTGGAATTAAAAGTGCTTAATCAAGTAATTAACATCTTCCATTTGGTGGGGTTTTTGTTTTGCAGAAGGGTTCAGAGACGTTGTTATATGTATCACTTGAGGGGGAACCAGGATCCTGCCTCAAGGCCGCATTATGGTTTCTTGACTGTTCTTCCCTTGTCTCTGCATCCCCTCCCTTCTCTGATTAGCAGCTGTTTGAACCTGGCCATTGGAACTCAGGGAAGGTCATGGAGGCTGAATGAAGCTTATTTCCTAGAAGCAAGAAAGAGGGGACATGGAAAGATTTTTGTACCCAGGAGCCCCACAGGGTCCTGCTTAGTTTCATGCCCACCACTTCTGTGGTGGAAAAAGAGGGAGGGAGTTTCAGACTCCCATGGTCCCCACCTCACCTCTTCTAGGATCACCACAGCTAAGGAGTGTTCTAATCTTTGAGAGAGAAGCCTGCAAACTAGGGAGGGACTGAAATTTTTGCAACTCTGAAATGACTACCCAAAATACTGAGTATGGGCCCAAAAGATCATCAAAAAACTAAGAACTAAGATACCATATAATGGCAACTTTATTTTTCCTCTTCTCTCCTCCTTTCATCAAGTATATTGTGTCGTTTTTTTTTTTTGGTTTCTTTTTTTGGTCGCGCTGCATGGCTTGTGGGATTTTACTTCCCAGACCACGGATCGAACCTGAGCCCTCAGCAGTGAGAGTTTGGAGTCCTAACCACTGGACTGCCAGGGAATTCCCTATTTTGTGTCTTTAGGGTTGTTACCCTGAGAGCTCTGAATAAGACATTTTTTTAAATCTTTTACCAAAAGATGCAAGTCTTCCCATACATTGCTGGGTTGAGACTGTTAATTTAAATCTGTTAGAGGTCTGAGGGTAAATTTGTGTGATGTAAATAAAGTGCAAATTGCTGCCTTCTTGACACCACATAGAGTTGAAACAACATCATGCTAGTTGATATTTACTGATTAAAGATGCCACCAATAGGCTAGGTCCACTGCAAATATTTTTTTTTTGAGCTTAGTAATATTTCTATGAGATGGCATATACATCACCCTTCATTTTAAATAACTGAAAACTAGGGTACAAAGTGGACTGTGACAAGGAATAAACCCAGATAGCCAGGCAACTGAAGAATTGGGTGTACAATGGGGATTTGAGCCTAGGCAGTCTGATTCCACAGCAAAAGTCTTTGCTATATTCTATTCTTTTATTGAAACTGTAGAAATGAAGCCAACACTATTTCCTACCCTTCAAATGAGCTACTCCCAATTAAGTCCCATGCTCACATTATTTTGAAAATTTGGTTAGTACTGCTCTCTGACTGGAAGGTATCACCCCATAAATATTCAAGTTGAACCACTGATTAAAAGAAGTGTATGCACTGCTAATTATTTTCTTTATGAAACAGAAAGGATGTGTGTTACATGCGTGGACTTCAATATGGCTCTTAAAACATTGACAGCTTGCATTCATTTCCTCTGCTCAATTAATATAGTGCATTTCATGAATAAGCTTCTCAAATCTCATTTCACTCATTCATTCACTTAAGCATTAATTCATTTACTCAGCAAATATTTGTAGATTTATGAAGTATCTATGGTGAACAAACACCTCTTTGTTGCCAGGTGTTAAGATCAAAAGAATAAATAACAAATTAGATGGTAAATTCATTGAAAAATTGATCCCTAAGCTATGTGAAGAATGAACAGGAATCAGCAAGAGAAAGGGGAAGAATATTTCAGGCAAAGGGAAACAGAAGAGAAGAGAGATTTCTCAGAGCATGGTATGGTGATGTGTCAGTTATTTCAGTGAGACTCACATGGACACTTGTGATCCTGGGAAAGTGGGTACAGTCTGAACACTACTATAAACCAGCTTTTTGCTTTTTTAAAGAAATAGGAGCCTTTGAATAGAAGAAAGTAAATCCGAGCCAAGTCTTCTGATTTTGTCCTATGCCTTTGCCTGGTAGAACATACCTCCATTTTAGTTTGTTTCATTGATTTTCATTAAAGTTTAAAATAATTTGGAACACATTAAAAAAAAAAACAGGAGACTTTGAATGGCTTTAAGCTTACATGTGATGTGATAAGTTTTGTTTGGTTTTTTTTGAGACCTTATTAAAATGTATTCTTCACCACAATTGAAATTATTGGTTTATTTTAGAAGCTTAAGTCTGGATTTTACATTATGCTTTCATGAATTAGTCAAGGTGAATTAAAAGTACCCATTTAAAATTTAACTTAGTAATTCAGTAGTGTTGATAAACATAATTCTTCCATGTCCACAGTGAGCATTTTTTTTTCCTCGAATCTCTAGCAAGATAGAAATCATTTTCAGGACTGTACCCTTTACCTTTCCCCTTCTTCTTTACTTCTGCAACTGCAGCCACAGTTGCTTTACCACGGGTACATTTTGCCTGTTCTAGAATTCTGTATTAGTTGAATCATATGTATGTACTCCTTTATCTCTGACTTCTTGCCCTCAGCGTGATGTTTTTAGATCCATCCATGTTATTGTGTGTATCAATAGTTTGTTTCCTTTTATTGTGGAGTAATATATTCAATTGTATGAATATTGAATGTACCATAGACTGTTTATCCAGTTTCCTGTTGATGGGTACTTGGGCTCTTTCCAATTTGGGACTACTATGAAGAAAACTGTCATGAATATTTTTACACAAGTCTTTTTGTGGACAAATGTTTTATTTTTTTTTGGATAAAGGAATGGAATTTCTAGGTCATATGTAGATGTTGTTCCTTTTTTTTAAATTTCTTTTTAATTTTTATTGGAGGACACCAATGGGGAAGGGGGGTGGGATGAATTGGGAGATGGGGATTGACATATATACACTATTGATACTATGTATAAAATAGATAACTAATAAGAACCTACTGTATAGCACAGGGAACTCTACTCAATGCTCTGAGGTGGCCTAAAAGGGAAGGAAATCTAAAAAAGAGGGGATATATGTATACATATAGCTGATTCACTTTGCTGTACAGCAGAAACTAACACCACATTGTAAAGTTTTGTGTTTTAGAATGTGATTTTCACCTATAGAGGTTTAGAACTGATTGTTGAGGAGAAAGGGAAATCAACCAGAAGGACACTGAAAATTTAAGAAGTGATGAAGATTCTGCTTTAGTCCAAGATGGAGTAACAAGAACCAGACTGATGCTTTTCACTGAAGCAGCCCCAAAATGAACAAAATATGTGAAACTACATTTTTTAAGGAGATTGAACATCAGTCAACCAAGGACAGTGATTAGTGAGAGAAGGAAAATAATTGAGTTGAACTCTATGATTGTTCCAGCTAACTGGAAACAGAGTTTCCAGGCCATGGCAGAGAGATAGGGAATCCAGGAAAAGCCCAGCAGACTCCCTGAGTTGAGAATATGGATCTGAGAGTCTGAGGTGGCCAAGACAAGTTGTTCAGGACAGAGTACAGAGAAGAAGAGATTTACAGAGAGAAATCTCCAGATATCTGGAGAGAATCACCTCACCATATATTTAGCTAGGTATCACTCAGCACATATATGTAAGAACAATGTCCACATGAATGAATTAGAGGAAAGAGTATCCCATGTGGCACAGTGTCAGGAATATTACCAGTTTCCACAAGATAGACTAGAAAATCTCTTGATTCACAGGACAGTGTTAGCGTGCCTTGCCTCAGACATAAGGAACGATGACCCTTACACTGAACACTGCTTTAGTCCCACATAACAAATTGTAAAAGCAAGATCTAAAGGATCCAACTGTTTCCAAGTACGTTGGAATGCAATCCAGGACAAAGCTCAAGATTTTTAGGAACACAAAAATATCCAGCACTCTGGACCTAGAGATTATCATACTAAGTGAGGTAAGACAAAGAAAGGCAGAGAAAGACAAATAACATATGATATCACTTATATGTGGAATCTAAAGTATGACACAAATGAGCATATCTTTGAAACAGAAACAGACTCACAGACATAGAGGACAGACTTGCGATTGCCAGTGGGGAGAAGGGGTAGGGGAGAGATGGATTGGGAGTTTGGGATTAGCAGATGAAAACTATTACATATAGAATGAATAAACAACAAGGTCCTACTGTATAGCACAGGGAATTGTATTCAGTATCCATAATGGAAAATATCCATAACTATGTTATGGAAAACAATATGAGATATATATATATATATATATATATATATATATATATATGCATACCTGAATCACTTTGCTGTACACCACAAACTAACACAACATTGTAAATCAACCATACTTCAGTACAATAAATTTTAAAAAAATATCCAGTGTTCAACAAGTTAACATTCATGATATCTGGCATCCAATCAAAGATTATCAGGCATACAAAGAAGCAAGAAAATATGACCCATAATGAAGAAAACAATCAATTGAAATAAACACAGAACTGACACAAATGTCAGGTTTAGCTGACAGTGACATTTTAAAAAGTTACTATAATTGTATTCCATATGTTCACAAAGCTAAGAGGCTTAAAAAACCACGATCTCAGAAGCATGGAGAAAATTGCACCAAAATCAAATTGCTTAAAACCAGTGATAAAAAGAAACATTTTAAAATTTGTCATGCAAAAAAGACACATTATGTCCAGAGGAACAAAGATAAAGATAACAGCAGATTTATTGTTGTAAAGAATGTGAGCAGGAAGATAGCAGAGTAACATCTCTTAAGTAAGTGAAAGAAAATCTTGTCAACCCAGAACTCTATACTCAGTGAAAATATCTTTAAAAAGTGAAGGGAGAATGACTTTTCTAACATACAAAAACCTGAAAAATATAATTACTATCAGATTCTAGCTACAAAAAAACTGCAGAACATCTTTGGGTAGATGGAAAATAACACCAGATGGAAATCTGGATCTACAGAAAGAACACCAGAAATGGTGACTACATACACGTGTCATAAAAGACATTGTGGTTTCCATCTTGTGCTCTTGAATTAATTGCACTAGGGAATCCAGTTGATAAATCTGAAGCAATCCATCCAGGCCATGCAGGAGGAACTGTGATCTTCTACCAAGAGACACATGAGTAAATTTATATTGAAAGCAGATCCTTCAGTAGAACCCACAGAAACTGCAAAATAATAAATGTTTGCTGCTTTAAGAAAAACAAACAAAAGAAACAGAAAAGGAAAGGCATACAAACAAACACAAGTTAACATGGACTTTCCCTCAAAGTTTCTTTGTTATAGATGTGTTCTACAGAGATGCTAGCACTTGTTTGCAGATATAGATGTGTAAAGAGGCTCACTTCGGCATTGTCTGTAAGAGCGAAATACTGGAAGCAATTGAAATGTCCATTAATAGGGATTTGGTAAACAAATTATGGTGAATCCATTAAAAAATGATGAGGATATTAACCAAGAAAGTAGCAGGAAAATGGAAGGAAAAAATGGTTTGGGATCTGACAAATATCCAAATAGTAGAATCAAGTATTAAATGTTAGGGGTGAGGAAAGTATAGCAGTTAAGGAAAGCAGGCTTTTCTGTATTTCTCAGTTCCCATACTACCTTTTCCAGCCTGAATCAAAAGCCAGCTCATTTGTCTCTGCTTTTACCCTTATGGTTAGTCTCAATATATTAGCCAATGTGCCTTTTATTATTTTTTAAATTTTTATTGAAATATAGTTGGTTTACAATAGTGTGTTAGTTTCAGGTGTACAGAAAAGTGATTCATATACATATATGTACATATATATATATATCTTTTTAGATTCTTTTCCATTATAGGTTATTACAAGATATTGAGTATACTTCACCGTGCTATACTGTACATCCTTGTTGATTGTCTATTTTATACATAGTAGTGTGTATATGTTAATCTCAAACTCCTGATCCATCCCTCCTCCACCCCCCTCCCCTTGGCAACCACAAGTCTTATTTCTATGTCTGTGAGTCTGTTTCTGTTTCATAGATACGTTCATTTGTGTCATATTTTAGATTCCATATATAAGTGATAGCATATGGTATTTGTCTTTGTCTGACTTACTTAACTTACTGTGATAATCTCTAGGTCCATCCATGTTGCAGCAAATGACATTATTTCATTCTTTTTATGGCTGAGTAGTATCCCATTGTATATATGTACCACATCTTCTTTATCCATTCATCTGTCAGTGGACATTTAGGTTGTTCCATGACCTGGCTATTGTAAATAGTGCTGCTATGAACATTGGGGTGCATGTATCTTTTCAAATTATGGTTTTCTCTGGATATATGCCCAGGAGTGGTATTGCTGAATCATATGGTAGCTCTATTTTTACTTTTTAAAGGAGCCTCGTTACTGTTCTCCATAGTAGTAACCAATGTGTCTTTTAAATGTAGGTTGAATAACATCATTCCTTGGTTCACACCTTCTAAAGACTTGACTTTTCACCTGCTTCTAGTTTATTTCTCTCCTCTATAACTTCACTTCTCTCACTCCTGCCTTGGCTCATGGTATCTTTGCTATACTGCACTCCTGTTGTTCCCCACACATACTAGGAATATACCTACCCTATTCTGCTGTCTTAGCTATTTCTCTTCCTGCAATGCTCTTTCCTCAGAGTCACAAAGCTGTCATGCCCACCTGCAAGTATCTGTTTAGGTATTCTTTTCTAAGACAGGCCAATCTTGACTAACATGTTTAGCATGATAGCCTGCCTCCCTACTATCACTCAGAATTCCCAATCCCCCCTTACATTGTATATTTTCTGTCCTTGCTTGTCACCTATGAAAAGTATAAAATATCTAAATTTTTAATATTGTTTATTTATTGCCTATCTGCTATAAGACAACATAAGACCCACAAGGAAAATGTGATTTATTTATGCATTTATTTATTTTCACTAATGTCTCTCATGTTCATTGAAAAATGCTTGGCAAATAGTAGGTGCTCAATACATATTTTTGTATGAATGAAAAAAAAAATTATGGAGTTTCTGTGTGATTAAAGGACTGCACAGTGATGCTATATCTGCTCTTATTCTAGGTATCAAACTCCCATTAACTCATTAATATTTATTTGGATTTTTGTGGTGCTCATGTATGAGGCTAATGTGGAATGTGAGTTGCATGTTGGAGGGTATGTAAAATTTGAAGAACTAAGAAAGGAAAAAATATAATTTTCAGTAGAGGGAACAAGTTGATCAAATGCACAGAAGTTGAAAAACACAAGGCATGTCAGACATGGTGGAATATACCTATAATGTAAATTATACAATATAAAGAAATTAGAAGATAAAACCTCTCTTTCATTTTTGTCAGTTATTCAATTTTTTCTTATACATGCGTAGTGAGGAAACTGGACTAATAGTCGTGATTAGAGAATGTCCAAGGTGGGTCTGGTGAAACTGGGGAGTCATGGAGAGGAGGTGGAGAGATAGCCAACCAAAAATCCATTTATGAACGAGTGTCCTGCAAAGAGGTTCCATCCTGAGAAAGATAGAATGTGATCTATAAACGGACTCAGCAATCAAATGGGAGTGACCGTCTTGAGGAGCATGTTTTCTCTTTCTCGATGTGTCTCCCAACTCAACCTAACTATAATCATGCCTGAGTCTCATCTAGAGTGATGGGATGTAAAGTAAAAACTGAAAAAGCTAGTTTGCCAATATCAATATTATTTACAGAGAAGCAAGAACGCTTTATGCCTCTTTCCAACAGAGTGTAACACATGCACACACATATTACACACACACACAGTCTCATTTTACCTTTATTAGGCATAGATTACCACTACGCCAGTGTGTGGGTGATGGTGCCCAGCTGAGTGATAAAACTGTCCATCAGATATAAGGGGAATCCAAGATGGGAATGGTGGCATCAGATACATCTCACAATATTCAGTGTTTGAAATAAGGTGATGTCTGGTGAGGTCCTCCTGTGTCAGATAAGGCAGAGGTGATGCCTATTGAAAATGTGGTGCTTTGTAGGTGTGTGTCACCCAGTTGATACGCAGAATATGGTAACGAGAATACATATCGATCCTCACTGGAACTCAGCCAAGGAATAGTGATGGCTAGAGGGAAACGGAGATTTGTTTGTTTAAGGGAGGTTTGTTTATAATACACATCTTGGTACCAAACTAATCAAGGGTCACTGTAAGGGACTGAATTTGTTTATAAGCAAAGGAGGTAATCAGTATGATTTGGGTTAGAATTACTTTTAAAGTGACCATGAGCACAAAATAAAAACAAAAAGCTTCTCCAATATCAGAAGTTGAACCAAAAATGAGCAAACAGGGCTTCCCTGGTGGCGCAGTGGTTGAGAGTCCGCCTGCCGATGCGGGGGACACGGGTTCGTGCCCTGGTCTGGGAGGATCCCACATGCCGCGTGGCGGCTGGGCCCGTGAGCCATGACTGCTGGGCCTGCGCGTCCGGAGCCTGTGCTCCTCAACGGGAGAGGTCACAGCAGTGAGAGGCCCGCATACTGCAAAAAAAAAAAAAAAAAAAAAAAAAAAAAGAGCAAACAGACTGCATAATGGAAGTCTATGTAATTAGTAAACACACACACACACACCCCACATCACATGAAACAATTTGAAGTAATGAAGGTTAACATATTGCAAATGGGTTCAACTCACTTATATTAACAAAATAAATAAATTTTTGTTTGACTAACAAAACAAAATCCAGCAATGTTTAGCAGAGAGAAAAGGAGAAAAATTCATATGATAAAAAACTATGAAAAATATAACAAGTAAACACAAAAAAGAAAACAGAAGTAACAATATTGACATCTGTAATAGAATTAAGACTAGAGATTAAAAGAAAAAAGATAAAGATGGGCATTTCAGAATGCTTAAGTCTAAAATTTACCAGAAAGGAATACCAGTTATTCATATTTATGTACCCAGTTAACACAGCAACAGCTTTCATAAAACAAAAATGTATAAAGAACCAGAAATCAAAATACCATAGAACGCTTTAAAGTGTCTCTATCAATATAACACAGATTCAATGCTCAAAAAGAAAGAGTATAGAAAACCCACACTACATAATCAATAAGGTAGATTTTATAGATTTTAAAACTCTGGTAACATCAAACACTCCAATTTTTCTGAGTGTGATAAAAATCACATATTCTCTTGTACACATTAGCTCTCCTTGCATTTAATGTAAATGTTATTTAGAACTATAAAATATTGCTAGTGCTATTATTACTTAGCATTTAGAGTGTTATTCCTATTAAACTTATTTTACAAGCTTTATTTGGAATAATATTAGATACTGAGACACTCTTGCCCTTTGTGAAAGGTACTCACCCAGAGATGATTGGGTTGAAGAGGACAATTTGATGTTTTTCAACTTCACTGGTTTGTTTTGGAAAGGTCTATTTTATTTCAAAATACATTGTCTTCATTCTAGAAAGGAGAGAAATCCTGGTTCTTTCCTGCGACTCCTTTGTCAGGCCCTTAGCATCTGTTATTTATGTTTGAGACAGACCAGGGTTTGAAACCAGATCAGTCTGACTCTCCTCCTAAGATCCCACAGTAGCATGTTATCTTTGGATTCTTTGACTATTAATCCAAATTCAAATAGATCATCTAATAGTTGTGATTTTTCTGGCATTGTGGTTGCTTGGATGATAATATCAGTAAGAATAGCTTACTAACTGGGGATCAGGAGGTACAAATTATTGGGTGTAATATAGGCTCAAGAATGTATTGTATGATATGGGGAATATAGCCAATATTTTGTAATGACTGGAGATGGAAGTAACCTTTAAAAATTGTATAAAAAAAGAATAGCTTACTGCTGCTTTTTATTCAAAGCCTTATATGTGTCAGTGAAAGCAACTCTTTTGTCCCTCTCCTATTTGCCCATTTTTGTTCCCCTTTAGCCTTAAAAGAACCTAATTATAGGAATGAGATAACTAGGCCATTTAACCTAACTCCTGACTTATACTCTCCTGAATGCACACCACGCCTTGCCTAACCTGCTTTCCTAGATTAAAAGAGGTATGAATGAAGAATTAAGTAGTTAAAGAATGACTAGCTCTCTAGACCCAACAGCCCCCTTAGCAATCCTACAGGCCGATCACTCAGCAAGATAACATCGAAGAGAGAGTCAGCCAGTCTGCCCTCAATGGAGAAAGATGCAGAACCCAACATCCTGACTCAATGATTCACTGAGATGCTTCCTCCTTTTTCCCTTTAAAAACTGTCATGGCTGAGCAGAATCTTGGGACTTGGTCTCTGGACACCAGTCCACCTTCTCCCCAGATTGCTTTTCTGGTTAAAGCATCTTTCTTTTCTACTGATACTTGCCTCTCAATCATTTGCTTTTGAGCGGCAAGCAGCTGGACTTTTTCAGTAACACCAGGACATGTCTGTGACCATATTTCTTCTATGCCTTTCAACACCTAGAAAAACCCAGTGGGATATTGATATTGATATTTTACTGGGAGAAACTGGAATTAAACTGATACGTAATATCCAAAAGTATTTCTTTAAATCTGGCATCATCTGTTTCAGATGATAAATAAATGAATGGTGAGTGTCAGGGCCAGAATATAAGGCTGTTTCTTTCTAAATGCAAAAGCAATGTTCTTTCTCTCACTTGACAGCCTTGCAGTTTTCCACATCCACTCTATTTGTTATCTGCTTGCCTTTCATCATGAGAAGACATGCCCCTTCCCGGTGGACCGTGGTTGTATTTTCTAAAGTTGGCCACAACAATTTTTCTCATCCCATGTACTCTTCTGGAAATTTGTCACTGCCCTACCTGGCTGTGGAGTCTAATTCCCATTCCTTGGATTGTATTGTGGCCTTTGTTACCATTAAACACAGTGGGAGAGTCACTGTGTGACTTTTGAGGCTAGATTATAAAATACACTTCAGCATACCCTTTGCTGGCTGAAACACTTCCTGGAACCAGAGCTGGCATGTAAGCAGTTCACCACCACCAGTGCTGCCATGGTGTGAGAACCTAACTGGCCCACACCAGTAGGACAGACAGCCTCTGCTGCCACAGCCCCAGTCACCATCTGAACGCAGTTTCAGGACAAACCCTGAGGGAAAACACACCAATGGAGTCCCGACCCATCCAAACTGCCAGACACTGCTGTATGAAGCCAGAAAGCCTTATGTTGATTTATTGTGCAACATTAATTGTCAGAATACATACTTATGGCTAGGGTTGCAAGTATGCAGGCAAAATCCGGTACACTTCTTAGTTTTGTAAGTAATGTTTTATTAGAACACAGCTACACCCATTTATTTACATACTGACTTCTCCAATGTTATAATAGCGGAATTTAGTGATTTCAACAGAGACCATCTAGCTTGCAAATGCAAAAATATGTTGTGTCCAGTCTTTTACAGAAAATGTTTGCCAATCCCTAGCCAATGGACTTTTTCCTTTTTTTCATATTCTTGGATGCACAGAGCAGAAGCTAGCCTATGAATCTTAATTTACTCACCTATTGTAGAATATTTTTTTTTATTGGGGTATAGTGGTTTTACAATGTTGTGTTAGATTCTACTGTACAGGGAAGTGAAGTAGAGTTTCCTGTGCTATACAGCAGGTTCTCATTAGTTATCTATTTTATACATAGTGTATATATGTCAATTCTAATATCCCAATTCCTCCCACTCCCCACCCTTCTTCCCTCCTTGGTGTTCATACGTACCTATTGCAGAATATTTTTTAAATGACATCTTTATTTCCCTCCTTGTATCCATGTCCTTATGAGGTCCTCTCCCACACTGATTCTGAACTTGCTTATGTGACTTTCATAAGCCAGTGGGGCTTTAGCAAGTGTGATGCAAACAGAAATTTGAAAAGTTATTAAACATCAGCACTTGTGATCTCTTGGTGCTGGGAACCCCTCTACCAACCACCTGAAAAAGTCTGTGTTCACTTCCTGGAGGATGGACCATGTCCTTGCTGTAATAGGCATTTCCACAGTCCTAATGTCCCAGATGTCCCAGACCTCCAGCTGAGAACTCAGACATGTTAGTGAGTCCATCTTAGGGCAAGCCCACAATCATGAAACATGTCAATATTCATTGTTTATAGCCAATGAGTTTTGGGGTGCTTTGATACACAACAAAAGCTATCAGAGACATCTATAGAGTTTGCTTTAATGTTCTCTGTCTGTATTTTTTTATACAGTAGCAAGGAAATTGAGGGAAATCATTAGCCTCAAGAAATAACATAGGTTAAAAGTATACAAGGGTATTGATACTATCAAACTATCTAATGATACATTCATTACTCTTTAATAAGAGAAGCTGGGAATTAGGAGTTTGGGGTAGAGATGGATGATGTTTTATCCCCAATCTTTTAGTTCGGTTTCTAATTTCAAAATCCTGGAAGAGGAGGCTTTGGTTCTGACTCAGCATGACCTAACTTGGATTCCCATCGATTTCAAGAGACCTAAGAATAATATGAAGAAGAATCAGGAAGAGACAGAGATGATCAGATTCAGTAAATGGGCAAAGTAACATTCAGAATACAATTTGAAGGGGAGGATCATTTTAAAACAACCTGAGTTCATTCACTCCATGATCGGTGAGTTAGCAGTAGAATCTAGGTCAACCAAACAAATCTATGGCTTGGTGAAAACTCTCTTCTCCTCACATGCCCACAGTTTTCTCTACCCTCAGAGAAAGATAGTTACATATGTGCTGTTACCACACACCTGAATAAAATAATCCTTCAGCAAATTTCATTTTCTAGCATTTCATCTCCCAGTGGGAATGCCAAATAGAATGTAGATAAACACATTGAGTGCAACTATCCGTGGCTTTAGCACGAGGCAAGATTCCATCTGTGGGCATTCGAAGACGCTCACCATGAGTGCTTTCTGTGTTGCTGTACGATCAGAGGATAATTTAGAACAAAAAGTAAAGGTCAGACATGTAATGCTGCTACGAGTGACCTTTTCACTCCCAACTCTTTGTAAACTCATCGGTATTAGCAAGTTTAGATGCATCTTTTAAAAGAAACTGTACAATTTCCTCCAGGAACAGTGTTTCCAGTTTGAAAGGACCCCCCATGGGGGTGGCGGTCCCTTTCAGGAGTTCTGCTGAAAACAGTCACAGGGAGGCAAAGTCCTCCTTGTCCTGAGAGATTCTGTGACCATGGGAAAAGCCAAGGACCAGAGCCAGGAGCTTCCGTGATAAATATTAATGCTGAGCATTCAAGTACTTACTTTGACCCTAGGAATCCAGCAAGAACTTCTCCTCTTTCCTGCTCAGGAAGAATGTGGGGTCTGCTGAAGGTCAGCTGTGTTATTAGTCTTCAGTTCATAACCTACCTACCTCGCTATTATGCTTCTCTTATTACATGACCTTCATCAGCAGAGTGGAAACTTCCTCTTTAACTCAAATTCCCAAGGTCACATGAAATAAAATTAGCGTCTTGTAATCGTGGTTGGACTAAGAACATTTGCATAATGAACGTTTAATAAATATTATTGGAATTAAATAAATTAACTTCCATTTTAGCGGAGAACCTCTGGATTCATACTTTAAAGAAAATACTGTGAAAAACTGGGCTCCTGTTCAGTTCAGAAAATGGTACAAAACGCTCACTGTGAGAACTAAGAAGACTCAGACCATTCTTACTTCCCTGCTTCCGTTCATGGCTAAACCCTACATACATTGTCCCTAAGTCTCTAATTTATCAATAACACAGTATATTCATTACAGTTCCTCATTTTAAAAAATTATTTTTTTATTGTAGGTCCTTGTTAGTTATCTATTTTAAATATAGCACTATGTACATGTCAATCCCAGACTCCCAGTTTATCCATTCCCCCCCACCCTTCCCTTCTGGTAACCATAAGTTCATTCTTTAAGTTTGTGAGTTCCTCTTTTATTATTATTTTTGTTTTTGTGAGGCTCATCAGAGACCTCTGTGTTCCCATATCCAAAGGACACAATTATGTTTTCAACTTAACCCATCTTTCAATAGCATTTGATAACACTGATTTTTTTTCTTTTTCTTTTTCTGGAAACACACACATCCTAATTTAGTGGACCCCCCTTGTCAGTCCTGATTTCTAGCTCCTGCCCCCACAACTCCCTGGGTTCTGGTATTGGAGTTTAGGGCTAGTTTGGCTTCTCATCTCCATTTTCACTCTTTTCCTGGGGATCTTCTAGGCTTCCTTTACTTATTACCACAGAGATTGTATCTCCAACCCAGAAGTCACTTCTTTTTTTTTTTTTTTTTTTTGCCTTACGCGGGCCTCTCACTGTTGTAGCCTCTCCCGTTGCGGAGCACAGGCTCCGGACGTGCAGGCTCAGCGGACATGGCTCACGGGCCCAGCCGCTCCACAGCATGTGGGACCTTCCCGGACCGGGGCACGAACCCGTGTCCCCTGCATCGGCAGGCGGACTCTCAACCACTGCGCCACCAGGGAAGCCCCAGAAGTCACTTCTGAATACATAGTTGCCTGTTCATTCATTCATTCAGGAAACAGGAGGGAAAGTAGATGCTTCTCAGGATGTTAAATCAAGAAGTAAAGGTGCCTTCTGGAATTGTACAAGTGAGCTACCAGAAAGAGTTGAAAGCAGAAAGATTTGATAGGAGGTTGACTCAGGGAAACAATAAGAGAGGATTTAGAAATGGTGAGGCAGTAAATCTTTCTTTTTATTACAGACGCTTCTGTTCCTGATGATTTTGAAAATGCCACTCACGGACCATCTCATGTCAGTCAACATGGTTAGTTGTAAAAAGATGCATCTCCAAGACCCTAAACAAGTCAAATCAGAACTGCTGGGTTATTGCATATATGGTAGATAGCCTTTAGGAACTATAGCTTTATTTTTGTTTTTTATAAATTTATGTATTTATTTTGGCTATGTTGGGTCTTCGTGGCTGTGCGCGGGCTTTCTCTAGTTGCAACGAGCGGGGGCTACTCTTTGTTGTGGTGAGTGGGCTTCTCATTGCGGTGGCTTCTCTTGTTGTGAAGCATGGGCTCTAGGCATGTGAGCTTCAGTAGTTGTGTCTTGCGGGCTGTACAGCGCAGGCTCAGTAGTTGTGGCACACAGGCTTAGTTGCTCCACGGCATGTGAGATCTTCCTGGACCAGGGATCAAACCTGTATGCCCTGCATTGGCAGGCAGAATCTTAACCACTGCACCACGAGGGAAGTCCAGAACTATAGTTTTAAATTTTACTTTGACTTCATTTCCTAAGTTTTGTGTTTTTTGTTTTACTTTGTTAATTTTCATATCTACTCTTTAATTTGAATTTTGCTTTTGTCATTGAACTGGCAGACATTTTTTTTTCTTTTTCAGCTGTATATTTTTTGGAAATTTTGTTGTTTTAAAATGTTTAAATTCTTGGAATATTGAACTACGACCAGAATCTGAGACATTTCTACATCTTTAACAGGTTGGGTTTTTTCTTTTGTATTTTAAATATTTAATATTTTAAACTTCAATTTGTTTGATTGAAAAATAACGTTTATTTTCTGTTTGACATAGATTTTATATTATGGATATTATACCTTAAGAATTTACATTTCTTTGTAGTTTCATGTAGTATTTCTCTATTAAAGGTATTAAAACCTGAGAAAAGTGTTATTAAAATTTCTCATTTACACGTCTGATTTTTTTTTTCAATTTAACCTCATAGTTCTAACATGTTTTACTTTATATATTTCACTATTATATACTTCAGTGCAAAATGGCTCATGACTACTATAGCATTTTTAGAGATTTTACCTTTCGTATTTATAAAATATTTCTCCTTGTCCTTTTAAAATGGTTTTCACCTCAAGAGCTACTTTCTATGTTAATAGTACTGCCACATCTGCTTTTTTTCTTTCTTACTTTGAGTTTTTAATAGCCTGAAATTCTTCCTCTAACTATCTGTTTAGCTCAACCTTTATATGCCATTTGCTTCTAATGCATCTGTTATAATAAGCATAGAGGTACATATTAACTCACAGAATCTGAGATTCATTTTCAGTTAATTAATATTGTGGCTCTTATTTTTCTACTCTGACAATTATTGGTTTTAATATGTTTTATTTGATCCCTTCTTCTATTTATTTATAGTGTCTATATTTTATTATATTGATGATGAAATTGATGAATTAATCAGAAACATTTGTCCTTATAAAAGATATTTTGGGGATCCTTTTAGTTGTATATCCTCCTTTCTGACCCATAGCATCCCCTATCCCCTGGATGTTTTGGGAGAGTATTTGTTTGTTTTTGTGTTTTACTTTAATTTTGGTCTTTATTATTGTAAATAAATATAATGCAACATTTTATTTTATTTAAATCTCATTTTAACCAAAATGATCCTTTTGCATTAAAGCTTACTTTGGTTTGGACAATGCAATAGCCTCATTAATTTCTCTGTATATATACATATATAGATATATATAGAGAGAGAGAGAGACAGAGAGAGAAATTTTTGCTTATTACTTCATTTGACGATTTTCTAAATTATCCTACTTTTCCACCAAGTCTGGAAGTACCAGCTATCTTATACTGTTGCTTAGCCTGGTCCCTCTCCTTGAACTTTGGATCCCGCTTCAATATCTAGTGATGTTTTCTTGTCTGATATAAAACATAAGCCAGAGGGGAATAATGTACTCAAAGGCAGGAAAACAAGATGGTTAAGAGCTCAAACTTCAGGGTTAGGTTATTTGAGTTACTGTATATAAAGTGCCTAGAATGACGTACAACAAGAGCTGCAGAGGTAATAATTAGTGTTATATACTTGTCTTTTGTTAACAGCTTTACTGAGACATAATTTACATACAATACAATTAATCCAGTTAAAGTATATAATTCAATGATTTTTAATGCATTCACAGAGTTGTGCGACCATTACCACTATCAACAAGAGATCCTATACCTCTTAGCTATCACCCCACTCACTCACCCAAACTCCCCAGCCCTAAGCAGCCACTAATTTACTCTATGCCTATTGATTTGCTTATTCTGCCCATTTAGTATAAATAGAATTATGTAATACGTGGTCTTCTGTGACTTGCATCTTGAACTTAGCATAATGTTTTCAAGTTTCAACCATGTTTTAGCATGTATCAGCACATCACTTCTTGCTGAATAATATACTGTAGCCTAGATCTACCACATTTGTTTATCCATTCATCAGTTAATGTCCATGTAACTTTTGGTTCTTTTCAGTTTTGGAGTATTATGAATAATACTGCTATGAACATTCATATACATGCTTTTGTGGTGAACATATATTTTCAGTTCTCTTGTATGTAGGCTTAGCAGTGGAATTGCTGGGTCAAATGGTTATTCTAGGTTTAACTTTTGGAAGAACTGAGAAACTATTTTGCAAAGTGACTGCATCATTTTTACATACCCACCAGCATCACAGGAAGGTTCCAACTTCTCTACATTCTCATCAACTCTTGTACTAACTGACTTTTTGGTTACAACCATCCTAGTGGATGTATGTTTTAGAATGCAGGTTTTATTATTATTCAGGTGTAGGTGAGGCCAACAGATCAGGAGATGACTGCTGTTGAGAAGACAGTTTGTTTTTCACAGTTCCCAAGAGGAGGGGCAGACCATGTCATGCAGGCCACACGTGGAAGCACAAGGTTTGGTTTCCATAGAAAAAAGAAGACAAATCAGAGTAAACAGAATTAGGATTGGCCAGTTTGAATGATTTCAGAGGGCTCTGGAACATAGAGCTATCTCTAGTTTTCTGTTATTGGACCCTGGGATAACAAGCGCAGATGGATATTGCATTCTGGTGTATAAGAGTTAGATAGAAGAGTTGGCTGTGGTATGAGCTATGGATTGGTAGGTTGGCATATGAAAGGCACAATCATAGGGGAGTCTTTTTTTTTATCACTAAGAATTATCTTTCCCTGGGAAAGACAGTCTCTCCCAGGTCAGCCAATCTCACATGCCAGAGCACTGAGAACACAGAAAAGAAGTTGCACAGATGAGAGTATCTAAGGAATTGTCACTCCATATTTCTCTTCACTTGTCTTTTTAATAATATTGGCTGCTACAGGGTCTCCAAGTAATCCCCCACTGCATTTATTCTTTCATTATTTCAAATTCCATAGTCAGTTAAATACATCCAGAGGGTATAAAGTAATGGCTGTGTTGAAACCACTCAATCATGATCTGCTTTACAAAAGATGATAAATGTATGAATCTTTGGTCTTTAAGACATTGGACCTCTTTCTATTTGTAGACAGTCTCACTCTCTCTTGAAGTCTGCTCTTGACTTCCCTGGCAGACTGAGGGAAGTGGCAGCTCTCCAAATCTCTCTGTCTGTCTGTCTGTCTGTCTCTCTCTCTCTCTCAGCACACACACACCCACAAGCACACACACATTTTAAAGAATCTTAAACATGGCAAAATACTCCTCTTTGTAGAGCTCTGTAGGGTCAAAGATGTGCTAAGATATACACAAATACTTTATCTTATAGAAATTTAGAAAACAGTTGTCAAAAAAAAAAAAGTCAATGCCTGGTATTAGGCAAGTAGTTCATCTTGTTTATATGTCATTAATATAATATTAAATAGTTTTATTGTCATTATTAAATATTACCAGTAAAGTCTTTCAAACTTTGTAAGAATTGATAATATTAAATAAGCTGTTTTAGAATATAAATATGTAGAACTGCATTTACTTTGTAGTGTTATTATAACCCCCATAACAAATCTAATGAAGATGACCACCCCCAAAATACTTACGTATTAATCTCATTTTTGGATAAGATGAAGTAATCTAAGTATAATATAATTTGAATTCAATAATGACACACCACGTCCAAGTACTATTTAAGCCAGCAATGAAAACATGGTTTAATAGCCAGGACATGGAAGCAACCTAAGTGTCCATCAACAGATGAATGGATAAAGAAGATGTGGCACATATATACAATGGAATATTACTCAGCCATAAAAAGAAACGAAATTGAGTTATTTGTAGTGAGTTGGATGGACCTAGAGTCTGTCATACAGAGTGAAGTAAGTCAGAAAGAGAAAAACAAATACCGTATGCTAACACATATATATGGAATCTAAGAAAAAAAAAAGGACAAAAGGAAAAAAAAAAACAAAAAGGTCATGAAGAACCTAGGGGTAAGACAGGAATAAAGACAGACTTACTAGAGCATGGACTTGAGGATATAGGGAGGGGGAAGGGTAAGCTGTGATAAAGTGAGAGAGTAGCATGGACACATACACACTACCAAACGTAAAATAGATAGCTAGTGGGAAGTATCCGCATAGCACAGGGAGATTAGCTCAGTGCTTTGTGACCACCTAGAGGGGTGGGATAGGGAGGGTGGGAGGGAAGGAGTCGCAAGAGAGAAGAGATATGGGAACATATGTATATGTATAACTGATTCACTTTGTTATAAAGCAGAAACTAACATGCCATTGTAAAGCAATTATACTCCAATAAAGATGTTAAAAAAAAAAAGAAAACATGGTTTAATACTAGAAAAGGTGACATTATATCACATCAATACCCCAAATGTTTACTAATAATAGTAATTGTTACTTGCACTTTCCATGGAGTAATTCTTCTGTCATTACATTACACAGTTATCTCTGTTTATCCTTGCTATAATCCTTTAGGGCACAGAGACATGATGTAATTCATGCATCACTCAGAAAGTGCTAGAGGTGGGAGAAAATCCAGGCAGTCCAAGGCTGCACTATTAATGCCTGTCCTATTAAAATCACATGTAATCTCTCTTGTAACTTTAAACAAAATATAACTCAATCTATAAAACCCTTCATAGTGGAGGAGCTTGACAAAAAATAAATAAAATAATTAATCTGATAACCTCAAAATGATGCTGCTGGAATCAAAACAAGGAACCCAAAGATGTGACAAGTTTTAAACACCAGCCTGGCAATTCCAGCCAATCACATGAAGCACAAAAGTGTAATTTTTTAAAAGATTCATTATATATTTAGATCAAAACTTAGATGTGAAACTGAGCAGAACACTATGGGGCTCACCCAGGTACCAAAGGCTTTCTGTGTCCCCTGTTTCTTGTTTGTAGGGAAAATGCTTCATCCTCCTAGACCTTCCCCAAATTCCAAAGGGCAGATTCAAACAGTTACTGATTAGAGAAGGGAGGGAACGGAGAAATGAAGGAGGAGCAGTCAAGAAACAATAATGCGGCAATAAACCAGGGTCCTGGTCCCACTTCAAGGGACTTATATAACAATATATCTCTGAGTTATTCTACAGGAACTAAGACTTCCACCCAGGTGGAGGATGGTAACTTCAGGCTGAGCTCAAGTTTCCTGGAGCACCTCCTTGTTACCTCACCACCAACTGATCAGAAGGAAGTTACACACCCTGTAGACGTCACCCCAAATGTTGCCTTTAGAAACTCCTCCCTGAAAACCATCTGAGAGTTCAGGTCTTTTGAGGACAAGCCACTTGTTCTCCTTGCTTGGCCCTGTAATAAACCTTTCTCTGCCCCAGACTCCAACATTTCCATTTGTTTGGCATCACTGTGCATTGGGCACAGAAACTTGTGTTTGAAAGCAGATGAAAATAAATTTTAAATGTATTAAAGAGTAAAAGAGGAAAATATAGATAAATACCTATTTGATACAAGGTGGAAAGTATTTACTAAGCTCAAAAGAATAGAGATAATATTGACATAATTATGAAATACATATTTGTAAAATTTTCTTCTAAATAACATTTAAAAATAAAAATTAAATAACTAGAATACATATTTATGGAAATTTTAAAAATGTAAGGAGTAACATTGTAATTTATAAATAACTGTACAAACTGATAAATAGTATCATCTCCTCTATAAACAAATGAGTAAAAGCCATAATACAATTTTACAAAAAAGAAAATAAAATGATTAATAGATGTATAAAAATATTTAGCCTTACCATCATTTGAAGAAAAAAATTAGTATCACAAAATGTTGACATTTTTTAACTGTCAGATTTGCCCTGTTCCCAAAAATAAATCACAAGAATACATAACAATAGGGACTTTCATGTAGTTAATTAATAACAATGATAAATTGGAAGCAACTTAATTGTTCAAAATGGAAAGATGATCAAATTAGTGATGATACCATCCAGACAATGTAATAATAGGCATTTGAGATAATACTTGAAATCCTAACAATGATGTTGTTTAATGTGCCTTAGAAAAATCTTAGTCTAATAAATTACTATGTGCTGGTATAACATGTGCTTATATTTATGCATTTTTAATATTTAGTCTAATATTTCTACCATAAAATGAATTCATTGTAAAATGCAAAAAACCCAAAAATACCTTCCTATATGCACACACATAGCACATATTCAATATATTTTAGAAAAATAATAAATGAAAACAGAATGAAATTTAACTGAAATTTCCAACACTACATTTTTTTTAAACTTTTTATTTTATATTGGAGTATAGCCAATTAATAATGTTGTGATAGTTTCAGGTGCACAGCAAAGGGACTCAGCCATACATATACATGTATCCATTCTCCCCCAAACTCCCCTCCCATCCAGGCTGCCACGTAACATTGAGCAGAGTTCCCTGCCCTTGATGGTTATCCATTTTAAATACAGTTGTGTGTATATGTTGATACCAAGCTCCCTAAATATTCCTTCCGCCCACTCTTCCCCCCTGGTAACCATAAGTTCATTCTCTAAGTCTGTGAGTCTGCTTCTGTTTTGTAAATAAGTTCATTTGTATCATTTCTTTTTAGATTCCACATATAAGGGATATCATCTGATATTTCTCTTTCTGTGTCTGACTTTCTTCACTCAGTATGACAATCTCTAGGTCCATCCATGTTGCTGCAAATGACATTATTTCATTCTTTTTAATGGCTGAGTAATATTCCATTGTATACATGTACCACATTCTTCTCCGTTCCTCTGTCAATGGACATTTAGGTTGCTCCATGTCTTGGCTGTTGTAAACAGTGCTGCAATGAACATTGGGGTACAAATATCCTTTTAGACCATGTTTTTCTCTGGATATATGCCCAGGAGTGGGATTGCAGGGTCATGTGTTAGCTCTATTTTCAGTTTTTAAGGAACCTCCATACAGTTTCTCCACAGTGGCTGCACCAATTTATATTCCCTCCAACAGTGTAGAAGGGAACATTACTTTTTCTGATGCTTTTTAAATCTTCTTGTTTGCCTAACTGTATTTTATAAATTATCTATAATAAGTATTTTTAAAAGAAATGCAGAGACCAATGGATATACAAAAACTGCTTATCTTTACTAGTGAAAAGAAAACTGAAACAACCATAAGTAGGCTTTCAATCAGTGTTATTAGAGTTTTATGGTGTATGGTGTATTTATGGACATAAATACATTTCTATCTACCTACAAACATATATATATATATCTGTATATATACACATGACTATATATATATATGAAACCGTGCCTCATAGGATTAAAGAAACTAATTACTAGTAGAAATTCTTAAGCATGTCTTACAGGACAGCAGAGAAGGAAACAGCTTGTTGAAATCCCCTCCACTTGTAACACAAGAAATTTGGCTGAAGCCAATTGGAATTCCCATGACTGACTAGAGTCTAAGCAGAATGCACTTGCTTGTCTGATAGATGAGCTTTAGTTGTCACAGCCCAAATTTCCACCACATGTTTTATACCAACACTCCCCCCCAATTTGCACATGTGACACACAAAGAAACATGAAGACTGCTTCCCTAAACCATGTAACCAACCACCCTTTTTCTCTTTCTTCACCACCCCAAAACTCTAATTCTTAAATATCTACTTCATCCTGCTATTGGGGAGAAAGATTTGAACTGGCCTCCTATCTCCTGCTTGGTCTCCTTGTAATAAACCTTTCTCTCTAAGAAGGACCAGTACTTCAGTGTTTGGATTTCCATTGTATGTAGACAAACAAACTACTCAGTTTGGTAACATACACACACACACACATATACAAAGTACTGTTAAAGGGCAAAGTTTCTATCAGATATTATTTTAGCAAAATTTTCACAGAGCTCTGGAAAAAATATAGTATCCCAATAATTTTACTTATGAGGATCTTATAACTGATGATGTGAACAAAAGCTTACATAAAGGTTGGTCATAGACTGTGGATAGAAAGGGCATGAAGTGTCCTTTCATCTTGGCTCAGTGTTTTGTTTAGTTACGTTGTGCAGATTTAACATCTGGGTCCTCGTAATTAAAATAAATGAAATTAAACAGTGTTGAGGACTACCCAAAAAAAAGCCTATGAAAGATCTTCCTTGGGATCAGCATATAATTGGTGCGGGTTTGGTGGTAGCCACTCCTATGGTTATTATTATAGCTAAGGAAATATTGCAAGCAACCTAATTGTTCAATAATATTGTAGGGGATCAGCATTCGCCACCCTAAAATATGTCTCTTTGGAATATTATTTTAAGCTGGTTATTGTCTAAGAAGCAGCAGACATGGGGAAAACTCTGAAAACCAAGTAGGAGTTACCCTTTTGTAAGAAAAATTACATTTTTAAGGGAAATCTCCAACTGTAAGGGGGTCTCCCTTGCTGTACCTAGAAGAGGACTAAATCTCTAGGAAGTCTTGTCAATGGAGAAGGCAATGACTTAAACCTGCATCACAGTCACTCTTGTTTATTGTGCTTTTCCTGGTCACCTCCCAAAACTGACTCTCCCCAGCCTCAACATCCTCTTTTGTCTTTAGCTTAGGATGGTACTTAAGGTGAGGGCTTCAGCCATTTTGGTGGGTTAATTAGTTTTCCTGGATTTCTCCCATGTCTACATGTTGTTAAACTTTTGTTTGATTTTCTCCTGTTAATCTTCTTCATGTCAATTTAAAACCAGAAGAGCCATCCAGACCAGCCAGAAGAACTGAAGAGGATAAAGGAAAATTCCTTCCTCCCTGATAATATGAAACAGTTGAATAAACTGATATAAAAATATCAATAAGAACCCTAATGATATGAGAAAATACTCATATTTCAGAGTATATAACAAAATCACATTCGTATATATGAATATATATTAAATTTAGACTTGTTATTTCTCAATGTTCACTTATATTCCCCCGACCTTAACATAATTGTTCTAATTTTTACATGTGCTTTCAATACTTAACCTGTGTGTCTACATATTTTTATTTTATTACAAGTAAAATATGCAGTTTTGTGTTTTTTAACTTAATGTTTTTAAAATTTTTCAAGTTGCTTTTTAATTCTTTATATTCATTATTTTAATGCCTGTATGATGCCACTGTGAGTTAATATAGGACATCTAGTGAACCTAGTGTAGGTTTACCCGTTTTCCCCTTTGTTTTTGTCCTTAAAAATTACACTGCTACAAAGGTCTATGTACATAACAATTATTTCACTTTGTCTGGATTCTTTCCTTAGAACAAATCTCCAAGAGTGGGTGTGTGATCTTAAGTGGGAAGAAAATTTTCTTTTTGCTTCCATTACCTGTTATAATCACATAGTGTCAAAGGCAATTGTTCTGATTCACTACATTCTTGGTAATGTAAAACTCTTTTAAGCTATCCTGAGCTTTACTAAGGTTAAATAACGTAAATATTTTGTTTTTCAAATAGCTGTTAATATATGTTACCTCAATAGCATAAATGTTACCTTACTGTTGTTTTAATTGGATATTTGCAGGGATTGAACATTTGACCACATTTTTTTTTACCTTAATATACTGCCTTACTTGAATTTTTTATTCAGATTATTTGTTAGTTTATCATTTTTAAATTTTATATAAGTGTTGTGGCCTAGAAAAGAATTTTGTTGTGGGTTGGGAAAGAATTTCCAGACCCAAGGCAGAATGTAAAGAAGATGGAGTTTATTAGAGGGGAATGGTCACTGCCAAAGCAGCGGGCTGACTTCCTAGTAGTCTGGAAGAACCAATCCTGAACATGTGCTATTAGTCAGTTTTTATAGCCAGAGAACAAAGGAATGGTCGGAGGTGAAAATTTCATTTTCTGATTGGTCAAGGCACATATACCGTCCTTCTATAGGGTGGGAGTGTGACAGGGCAGATGCCTTTCCTTACTTGGGATGAGAGAGGAAGAGGTCCCGTCGCCCAGGTGGGCTCACGAATTTCGTACCCATTGCAACATGGTGGGGAGGGCGATGAGAGTCTGGTAGGGGGTGTAAGGCTGAAACTTTTTCAGGCAGGGTTGTCCTTTTGTCCTTGAAGCACCATAGTCCTTGGAGCACCACAATGAGGATTTTTGAAAACTGATAAAAAAAACAACTATAAAAACACATTTTAAGAAAGATATTTTATTATGTATTAAGTATGATATGATAGGAAATTATATTTAATTATGTCAGGCAAAATGACAGCATTGTGGTTGTGTAAGAGCCTATGGTTTTAAAGGATTCTTATTGAAATATTTAGGAGTAAGTGGCTTTTTTATCTGCTTTAAAATGCTTTCTCAAAAAAAAAAAAAGAAAAAAGAAAGAGAAGGAAAACAAAACAATACAAAAAAGCAAAAGTACCAAAATCACGATATTTATTTCTTATTTAGTTGATGAGTTCATGGGAATTCATTGTACTATATTCTCTATTTCTGTCTTTGCCAATTTTTCCATATAATTTTAAATACATTAAAAATTGAGGACACGGGGAGGGGGAAGGGTAAGCTGGGACAAAGTGAGAGAGTAGCATTGACGTATATACACTACTAAATGTAAAGTAGATAGCTAGTGGGAAGCAGCCACATAGCACAGGGAGATCAGCTCCGTGTTTTGTGGCCACCTAGAGGGGTGGAATAGGGAGGGCGGGAGGGAGACGCAAGGTGGTGGGGAATATATGTATACATATAGCTGATTCACCTTGTTATACAGCAGAAACTAACACAACATTGTAAAGCAATTATACTCCAATAAAGATGTTAAAAAAATGCATACATACCTGAACAAACATTTAAAACATACTTTAGTTAAGTGTAACCCTTTGTCATATTTACTGCCTAATGACAGTGTATATTCTCATTCTTTCAGATTTTCAAATCTGATGTGCTAAATATCATGTGTTAATTTTTTAAAGAAAAATTAATGACAAACTTTAAGATCCTTGGGTAATGTCATCCCTTGCTTTTTCTAAGAGGGTCAAGCAGGTCTCAGTAACCTTTCCACAATAAACATGTTTGCCTTCCTGTCTTTCATGTTCACTTTCTGTTTGTGATTCTGACAGCTCATAGGATTAAATTCTCCTTGTATTGATTGGGATGTGCTCCTTGTCCTGTTTTGATCAAAAGAAACATAGTTTTCCCCCTGCAGTGATAAGGTACAGTAGACAGACTACATCATTTTCACAGAAGTCATTTCTAAAGTGCTCCCCCTTTACTGAGAGCCACATGTGTGTTATTTCCTCTTTTGAATCATAAATTAAGTACTGCCATTTATTAGAGATGAAGAAGATATTTTCCCCTCTTCGGTTAGAAAAGGCCAACCAGATTTTTAAACTCAAAACTCAAAACAGTTCATGGGTATCAGTTTAAGTGTAGCTATGCAGAAATCTCAATGGACTGTTTCTTAAAAAATGTCCTTAGTGAAGCCAATTAATAGGCAGGATATCAAAGTCTCTATTTTGCTATTTAAATGCATGTGCAATTGAACCATCATCAGTGGAGAAAAGAAAAAAAAATAACATTTATTTAAGACCTGTGCCCTGAGCTAGTCACACTCACAGATAACACCTCATCAAATTTGCTCTTGAGAGTTTGGTGTTGAAGGTCAATTTAATGAAGAAGGAATCTGAAGCTAAGCGATGGGTCTATGCTTTGAAACGCACTCCTGTCTCACACCAGGGTCTGCTCTGTTCCTCCAGACTCTGCAGAGTGATTGTTTTGTAATCAGGAGGATATTGATGGCGTTCTCCACACTCACTCCTTTTGGAATCCGAGCCCCAAGTAAACGAATGCATTAAATTACCTTAAATGTGATTCAAATGCATGACAATGTAAGTGAATTAGCCCTCTTGTTAAATGTTAGCAGAAAAGAAAGAAGTACATGGATGATCTATTTTCTAGACAGAAAACACTAAACAAGGAAGACATATTAATGTAGAATTCTCAGTCCTTTGTTGTATTTCAAAATTTGAAAGAAAATTTTGGAATTTTTTATGAAAATCCTAGTCATAGTCCTACTACAGTAAATAATCCTGTCTCTTCACTTTTAAAATGGGATGGATCTTTTCCCTTCCTAACTTGCAGGATCGCTGTAAGGCTCAAAATGAAGCAAGATATTAGATGTGAAAATCTCTGCAAAATATAAAGTCATTTATGAATATAAGAAGTGGTATTGCTGCTCGAGCTGAATTTTGGCTTAAGTGTTTGACAACAAAACTACGTTGATCGCCATAAAATTTCTGGTTCCAATATTCTCTTATACTATATTTGGGACATAGCCAGTGAATTTCAGGAAAAAGAGATAAAGATTAGTTGGGGTTTAGAAGTCACTCTTCATGCCTTGAGCTCTATGGCCTTACAGGAAGAGCACTGAGTGTGGAAAGGGAGAGGGTCTCACCCCAAACCTACCATCTCACCAAATGCCAAAACATTCTTTGACAAATTGACTATTCACCTGAGTGTGGATTTCATTACCAGCCCTATTAAGCCAAAAATAATGTAACCCTTCTCTGGACCCTGAAGTGTTTCTCATTGTCAGGGGATTCTTGCCTTTGTTGTACTGTCCCTGAATGTTCATTAATTTCAATGAGAGGTAAATGTCAACTTAAAGCTAAAGATGACGTAAATGCCGCAGCAGCTTATGAGTATTAAAATAAAGAAGGCTTATGAATTAATGAGCCCAGTGGACGTTCATTCCAGTTGCAGAACAAGAGGTGGCTGCTCGCTTTGACCTCATCCCCACGCTCAGCAAACCCGGGCAACCGCAGGCACCCGGTCACTGCGTGTAAGAGAGCCACTCGGTTATGAGTTACAAAATGAGTTGGCATTATCTTTTTAAATGTTAATCATGCACCTCCAAAGCACTTGGGCCACTTCCCCAAATAATATTTTTCTAGCTCCATGGGAGGCAGTGTGTGTGGTATAAAGAACACAGAAATAGGAATGGGAATCCTGGGCTTCCTGCATCACATTTGGCACTAGTTCATTGTGTTAATTCAGAAAATTTAAATTAAATCCTCAACTGTTTCCCCTACCCCTTGCCTCCTTCCACCCCAAGCCCCTGCTAGAAAAGAAATGCTTTTGTCTAAATTTTATCAATGTAATATGTTCACCTGCTTAAAAATAAAATGGGAAAGAAAAATGATTAAAGTGACAATCAAGAGTCCCTTGCCCCAGGGCTTCCCTGGTGGCACAGTGGTTAAGAATCCGCCTGCCAATGCAGGGAACCCAGGTTCGAGCCCTGATCTGGGAAGATCCCACATACCGCGGACCAACTAAGCCCCTGTGCCATAACTACTGAGCCTGTGCTCTAGAGGCCACGAGTCACAGCTCCTGTAGCCTGGGCACCTAGAGACCGTGCTCTGCAACAAGAGAAGCCACCACAATGAGAAGCCTGTGCACCACAAGGAAGAGTAGCCCCCGCTCACTGCAACTAGAGAAAGCCTGTGTAAACAAACAAAGACACAAAGCAGCCAAAAAAAAAAAAAAAAGTCCCTTGCCCCAAATCATCCTTCATCCATTTTCCCCAGGGTCCAAGCATCCACTATCCCCAGGGCAATGCCCAACAACAACCAGCTTTAATGGGCTCTGCATTGCATTTTTCAATCTTTCTTTCCTATCCCTTTTTTTTTCCCTTCCTTTTTTGTAGTTATCCACTTATATCTAAATAATGTGCCTATCCCTTTATTTTAAGGTGCATCAACTTTGCACACTACAATTTCACGTTTTGCAATGATGTTGCTAAATGTACCCCATTTATGTAATGCTCCCCTCTTTGCTCCAAATTTTTGAAAGTTATGTGACTATTTTTCCTTCTATTACAATCTCAATTTTCTCTCTTCACAACACTATTCCTTCATTTTAGAGCTGGTATATACTGACACTGCTTCTCTGTCAGTCTCTCTCCTCTTACCAGACCCCCACCTGCAGTGTTTCTCAATTGTGCCCTAATGTATATATTATATTGCTAAGTGTATGAAGGGGAGGTCAAAAGTTCACCTTCTGTTCTGAAACAATTGTCACCATATATTTACCTAAATATTTATTCAAAAAGTTATCATCTGATAAACAATATTTATAAAATTGTGACTTTGCAGGTATCATTCAGTGCAAAGTGAAGAAGTTACTATTTCCTCTCCCTAAAGGCCTATTGTGATGACACTTGTAGGGAGAAGAAGCAAATGCCTGTTTCATCACATACCCGATGTCTTTGTCTTCTTCCTCATTCTCTCAGTGGCTGGGTTCCTCCATTTTTCTTCTAGAAGATGTTATCTTTGGGCCACATTCATTCCCTGTGCTTCTCCGGACCTCCTGCATTTTAAGCCTATTGCACTGCTACTTTCCTGACATTTAGTTTCAGTACTCTTGGGTTAGATAGACTCTTTCTTACAGTATTTTATATTTTTCTCTTTTTGGGTGTTTTCTGCTCTTTTTCTCAATTCTTTTTGTCAGAAAGTAATGCAAATTTCTGAGTATTTTAATGTTTAACTTTATCTCATGTACGTGGTTGAATTTCTGGCTGGTTGTGGGTTGCTTGGCAGACTCCTTTGTCACTCTGAAGGTCTCTATCTTCTCTCTTCCACCATCACTCTGGCTCGATAAATATTTAATGCCAGTCAGTTTGTGTTGTTTTGGAGCAAATGTGATTGCATTTCCTTTGCTCTTTTTCAGAGTCTTTCCTTTATCCTTGAGGTTCTGAAATTTCAAGAAGGTAGTGATTAGTTGTTGGTCTTTTTAAAATTCATCATGTTAAACTTTTGTTTGATCAATTTAAATTGAAGTGTTCCATGTCTGTTTTCAGATCTCAGAAACTTTCTTCATTTATTTCACTGATAATTGTGAAACCATGCACCTCAGATTGGGACTTGAACCCATGTACTGGAACTTGAACCCAGCCTAAACCCAGACTGGGACTCAAACCCCCGCAGCTGGGACTCAAATCCAGCCAAAACTCACCATCTTCCAACCGAGATCACATACCTGGTTTGGGGACTTAATGAAGCTCAGGTTCTTGATGTCTCATCACAGAAAGAATTCAGTGAGAGACAAAGTGATAGGTAAGAAGTGGATTTATTTAGAGAGAAACACACTCTACAGACAGAGTGTGGGCCATCTCAGAAGGTAAGAAAGGCACCAGGGTATGGGGTTGTCAGTTTTTATAGGGCTGGGTAATTTCATAGGCTAATGAGTGGAAGGAGTATTCCAGCTATTTCCAGAAGGGGCAGGGATCCCCAGGAATTGGTCTACCAGCCACTTTTTGATCCTTATGATTGGCTTTGGAACTGTCATGGCACTGGTGGGTGTGTCATTTAGCTTGCTGATCTGTTACACTGAGCGTACACAGAGGCTCAAGGTCTAGTGGAAGTCAATTTGTCTGCCATCTTGGACCCATTTGGTTCTAATCCATTTATGTCATGTCCTTGAGCTATGTCATTCTTCCAAGGTTGTGCCCTGCCCCCTTGCCTCCTATTTCAGTTGTACTTTCCACCTTTATTTATTTACTTTTAACATTTTTCTTTTTCTGGAATTTCTGTTGGTTTTATTGGACCTTCCTGAAGTTCATCCTCTATGATACTTGTCTTTTAGCTCATGTTTTTCATATTTCCTCATTTAGGCTTTTCTTTATTGAAGACTTCTTCATCTTTATATTCTATCCCTTCTACCTAAGTTTCTGTTATAATTTAAAACAAATTTCTAAAGCAATCTTGTTTCCTCAGAGTTTTTTTTTCACACATCTTGTTATTATTTTATGTATCATCTAACTAAAGGTAAACAGTTATAATTATGATCCAACCTTTTCTTTTTATCATAAGTATTCCTTTTTATTTCGGTATTTTTCTTCTATACTGGAGATTTTTCTCATATATATGATGATTCTTAATTTTCTTGATATATGTGTAAATGATACATCAAAAACTTGATTTTAGCCTAGAGTGTTTCCTAGTCTGCATGCTTTAGTTGCATCTAAATAGTGCATTTAAATTATTGAAAAAAATCACTTTCTTCTGAGAATAAATAAATATCTCCATTCACACAGAAGAATGCTATAATTTATTTTTTGATATAAATCTCTTCAATATTACCCCTATCTTAACATATCCTAATTTCTCTTTATTGCCCAAACTAGAAACTCTATTCAGGGTTCTGTTTAAACTTTCACTCATTTCTGCTGTTCTTCTCTCCAGGAGTATTCTAAAATGTAGCTGTCTCTGATATTTTATCAGTCAGGACCCTCCATTCACCTTCTAGTTTTCAGAAAGTCTTAGAAATCTCTTGTTTTCAGATGGCCCATGCCAGGAAGCAATCTACTCCCCTCTGTATGCTTTTATGGGTATAACATCTTTTGACCATTTATTATCATTGTATTTTATTAATAGGAAAAATAACAAGGCAGGTAAGTGAACTCACATTGCCATCTTGTTCTGGAAATCTTCACTCATATTTGAGAAATTATTCTGGCTGAGTGGAAATGTGCAGAAGAAGGGCAAACGTGGAGATAGGACGATCATTGAGGAAGTGGATGTGATCATTTAGGAGTAAAATACAGTAGCTGTAGCAGGAGGGATGGACAGGAGGGAAATGGAGAGAAATTTGTGAGGGGTGACACAGCAGAACCTTATAACTCTCCCCCACACTTCCTATATGTCTATGTAAAATGAAGTCATTGTTCTGAGGTTATGGTGTTTTTCCTGAGCCTGTCTTACTTGTCCTGAATTATTCTCACTGCATATATATTTTCCCTACTCTTCAATTTCATGGTACCATCACCCATTTTGGTCTATTCCTGAGCGTTTGAACTTGGTCTCCCCTTCTAGGGCTGGGACTTGGTCTTGCACATTTGTTGGACTCCTTAAAGTAGCTTATCTTCCTAACAGAGGCTTGGATTTTGGATTCCTTCCCAAAATCTAAACCTACACCTTCATTATCGAGAGTGATGAATTCTAACACAGAACAGTCTGCTATTAATTACTGGTACCTTCCCATTTTTTTACTGACAGGGCACCTGGAACGTCAAAGGCCTTAGGAACATGCATTTTGAATCCAAATCCCTAATGAGGTCTGTGTTCTCCTGTGGGGATTGTGTTCACTTTCTCTTTCTCTTACATAATCACACCCTGCCTGTCACTTTATTCTGCCATGTGTTCTACATACTTGTACCTTTTCTCCATTTCACCTAATGTCTTGTTTTTAATTTTCATCTGTCCTCATGGATCTAAGTTTGTCTCCCTTTCTTTGACTCTCCCCCAGCAACAACCTCTATTACGGCGTTCAATCTTTTTAATTCCGATTACACGCACATGCTCTGGTGGTGGCTATCAGCACATTAACCTCTCAGGAGCCTCATTGCATCCTTGGGGAGATGAAGGGCAAGATGGAGGGCAGAAGAAAGGCTGATGACTGAGAACTCAACCAATAAATCAACTTAGGCTTTTTCCACTGTTTTTTTTTTTTCTTCAGTACTCTTAAAATGATCTTAACTTGTCTCCCTGGCTCCAGTCACATCCCTGCTCATCCATACCCCAAACCGATGCCAGAATCATTTTTGAAAAGCAGCCAACCCATTATGTTTGCTTGCTCCCGTATCACAAGCATCAGAAACTGTAGCCTCTGATTAATAGATAGTTTTACATGAAAAGATGAAGAAAAGTGCTTTTCCGAGATTTCAAGGGGACTGAAGAAAGAAGACCAGATTAGCAAGACTTTCCTGTAAGGAAGCAGAAGGGATTGGAGGTAGGCTGGACTGAATTTCCAAGAAGATGAAGGAGGACATAAAGGTAGTCAGGTAACATGGGGGACTACTGTGTAGGGTAGCGTGCCCCTCCTCATGGTCTTTAATAAAGTTAGTAAACAGCAAGTTCTGGGTGGAATTTGATGTGCTCCAGTAAACAGAGAAAGAGGAGATCTTTGTGTCTTATCTGATATGATTCAGAAAAAAGAAGGTTACTTAAATACAGGAGCAGAAATTTAGAAGTCACAAGGATATAAGGTTCAAGTGTAAAATGGGCAGAGAGGCTGTGAGTTTATATAAGAATTAGAACAGAGGGTTAGGATAATTTATATCCCATATTACTAAGGAGCAGGAGAACACAATCACTCATGTACTTCCCCACCCAAACTCTGAATAATTCAGGGTTTCTATCCTTAGCATCTCTGTACTGGGAGAGAAAAATGGGTGTTGAAGTCTGACAGAGCTGGCCTCAAAAGCAGTTCCCTTTATGAACTGTGTTACTTTGAGCAAATCATTTCACCACTCTGTGCCCCAGGGTGGCTGTGGGACTGACTTAAGATAAATTTAAAAGCCTTGATAACACAGCCTGATCTGTGTTATTTTGTTTTACCAGCTTTGCCTAACTTGTGTCTTTCTAATGATCAAGAACATTTCTCAAGGAGCAAATTTCCATGATAAGCAATTATATTCACCAAATCCTTATGTCATTCCAAAATCTGTATCCCCACAACTTTCACTCACTAGTTCTGTAGAATCTTCTGGAACAGAGAAAGGAGATAGAATCATCAAAAGCCAGATCTTTGAACTAAGTCGCAAAATATGTGGTCAAGAGGAGACATTAAACTTGAATCTCCCATGGATTTCTATTCTCCTGGAGACCATTTCCCTGATGAAAATTCATCCTAGGTAGGTAGAAATCTTTTTCTTTGACATCCTTTGAAAATGAGGCCAGCAGTAAGTATGTAGCTATATAAATATATCCTGTCTGACTGTTAGAGTGTTATTTTGATTGTCTTTCATAATAACAGACAGGCAGTGCCCACAATGAGCTATACAAACAATTGTAATATCCTCTTTGAAGTAAGTAAAATAGATCAACCTCATCTCCAGCAACCTTTTGGGAAACTGTCTAAGGCTTTCTCCAAACCCTGAAGGCAGCTGGGTCAACATGAGTTTTAATCCAGGAAGCAATCTACTCCCCTCTGTATGCATAGGGGGCAGCCCTCTTCCCTTTGTTAATTCTCCCTATTAGCCTACCATATCTGACAGTTGGCTGTCTCAAGATGGATGTGTTTTAACAAGTGCCTTAAGCCTTGGGCCTTCAAGGTCACTCAGTAATTTTAAGGGAAAACATGCATTTCAGAAGTAATTTTACACTTGTCATGCTTAATAATCTCTAAGAGTGTACAATCACATTTGTTCTTACTTTCATTTCAACAGACAAACTATGGGGAATACTAAGTAGTTAGACTTACCATTATTATTGCAATCCATCTGATTCTTTTCCTTGTAAATGAATCTTTAATTAGTTAAGTTGCCACCACTGCGTTCATGTTTACACAGTGCAACTTTTTAATGAAAAGTTATTGAAATTTAAAATAAACAATAATCCCTGGCTTTCTGTTGCTTCTCTGTAAGGTAGTAGAGGTGTACCTTACTTGCTGCAGAGTTTGCTTTTGGGTTTGATGATCAACAAGAGTTAAGCATTTAACTTTCTATCAAACTGGTGAATACCAAGGAACGCATGCCACTGTGTTATCATGAAGTCCTTGGGTTTAGAAATGGCAAATTCGAGGTGCTTTCCTGATTTGTCCTTCTGGGTGTCAAATCTTTGTCATCTCTATGCATACAATGCCTATAAATAAGCAGAAATTAAATGAGTGGGCATTCTGCCTTTAAAGTAATGCATGTAAGCGTGGTCCTCCACGGAAGCAGAATTCCAGGGTGAAGCATCAACTCACTCATTCCAGGCAAAAGGAATCTTTCGTTTTTCCTTAATTAACAAGAAAGATGGAATGAACCAAAAAGAAAAATGATAGATGAATCTGTTTGTTTCTCTAAGAGGAGAGACCAATTAGACATTTGGAGTTCATGAGAGTGGAGGGTAGGAGAGGGCAGGTTACGCAGCAGAAACAGCACAGATCTTGGGAGATTTGTACATCAGCCTTCAACAAATGTCAATGTATTTCTTTCTCTCTTAGGAGGGGATGAAGATGGTAATGATGATGGTGATAGTAAAATAATAATAACTACCGTAATAAAAGCTTAGAGAAAATAATTAAATTTCCTAAGGTAAAATCTAGTTAGAAGATGATCTTGGAATTAAAATCTAGGCACTCTTGACTTCATAAATGAGTCCTTCATCAGAGCCTGATCTCCAGGCTAGAATATAGAGTTATGGTCTCAAAGATTTCCAATCAAGGAGGGCTGTTGCAACATAGTACTTTTCAAATCAATCTTTTCAAAAACAAATATGTATTTGTCAGTTACTAAACTCAGCAAAGTAAAAGATATATAAAAATGGTCTTTGCTCTAGAATATCAGAAGTTAATGGAAAGATATAGACATGCACAAACAGATGATAATAATGAAATATTAACTTGTACTTACCTTTAAAATTGTAAATATCCTTTTTGTTAGTTCATGAGGAATTTTCACATTTGGAAGAATAGGTTAGCATGAGATTTGTGGGTATATTCAATACTCCTAAAGGGTTATCATTTATATTTTTCCCAGTATCTTTGCTTATGTCTAGGCTTTCTCTAGTTGATTTGAATAAGATTTACCATATACAAACTTTTTTCTATTTCTTTTATTTATTTATACTTTTGGGGGGAAATTTTAGGTTAATAGAAAAATTGAGAAGAAAGCTTGAAGATTTCCCATATATCCCTGTCCCCACATATGCATAGCTTCCTGCATTATCAATATCCCTAATCAGATTGGTACGTTTGTTATAACTGATGAACTTCCATTGATGCAACATAATCACCCAAAGTCCATATTTTATACTAGAGTCCACTCTTGGTGTTGTACATTCTATAGGTTTGGACAAATGTATAATGGCGTGTATTCATCATTATGGTATCAAAGTATTTCCATTGCCCTGAAACTCCTCTGTGCTACATGTATTTAACCACCTCCCCAAACTCTGGCAATCACCAATCTTGTTATTGTCTCCATAGTGTTACCTTTTCCAGAATATCATATCATTGAAATCATTCAGTATGAAGCCTATTCAGATTAGCTTCTTTAGCTTAGTAATATGCATTTAAGTTTCCTCCATGGCTTTTCATGTCTTAATAACTCATTTTTTCTTAGCACTGAATAATATTCCATTGTCTGGATGTACTACAGTTTATCCTTTCACATACAGAAGGACATCCTGGTTTCTTCAAAATGTTGGCAATTATCAATAAAGCTGCTGTAAACATCCATGTGAGGGATTTGTATGAACATAGTTTTCAACACCTTTAGGTAGATACCAAGAAGGGTGATTGATGGGTCATACAGTAAAAGTATGTTTATCATGTTAGAAACCACCAAAGTGGCTGTACAGTTTTGCATTCCCAACAGCAATGAATGAGAATTCCTGTTGCTCCACATCCCCACCAGCATTTGCTGCTGTCAGTATCTGGATTTATGTGTAGTGCTATCTCACTGTAATTTAAATTTTTATTTCCCTTATGACTTATAATGTGGAGCATCTTTTTATATACTTAGTTGTCATCAATATATCTTTGAGGAGATGTCTGTCAGGTCAGGTCTTTGGCATATTTTTCAATTAATTATTTTTTTAATTATTATTGAGTTTTAAGTGTGCTTTGTATATTTTAGATAACAGTTCTTTATCAGATATGTCTTTTGCAAATATTTTTTTCCCTGTCTGTGGTTCGTCTTGCCATTCCTTGACATTGCCTTTCACAGAGAAGAGGTTTTTTATTTTAAAGAAGTCAAATTGCTCGGTTCTTTCTTTCATGGATTATGCCTTTGGTGTTGTATCTAAAAAATCATTGTTAGTGTGACCAAGATAGCAGAGTAGGAAGACCCTGAGCTCACCTCTTCCCACAGGCTCACCAAAGTTATAATTGTTTACAGAGCAACTATTGACAAAAACAACCTGAAGACTAGCAGAAAATATTTTCCACAACTAAAGATATAAAGAAAGAACCACAACAAGAAGGGAAGGAGAGGGAGAGGTGGAGATGCAATATAGTCAAGACCCACACCCCCAGAGAAGTAACTCACAGAAAAGGAGGGTAATCACAATTTCAGATGTTTTCCCCAAGGAGAAAATTGTCCAAGTTCCACATCAGGCTCCCAGCCTGGGGGTCCTGCACCAGGAAGACAAGCTCCCGGAACATCTGGCTTTGAAGGTCAGTGAGGCTTGGTACAGGAGAGCCGGAGGGATGTAGGAAACAGTGATTCTGCTTATAAAGGGTGCATATAAAGTCTCATATGCTCCAATACCCAGCACAGAGGCAGTTATTTGAAAAGGAAACTGTGTCAGCCCCACTTGCTTGTCAGCCTCCACAGAGAGAGGAGGCAACTGGGACTCCCCTTGGGGAGATAGACACTGATAGTCACTATTTTGGGAAATCTTAGGATAGTGGGGTGGCAACTGCCATGTTGGAGTCCTTCCTCTAGACTATTCGCACTGGGAGCTTACCTGATCACCAGCTGGTTGGCACTAGTTCCAGGACCTCCGAGGTTGGGTAGCCAGCTGTGGGAACCCAGTCCTGCATACCAGCAGGTTTGCACCAACCTTGCCCATCTCCCTTGGTCCTCCCCCACCCCAGCCAGCAGCCACCTATCCAGGAACCTAACCCCAAGACCAGCCCCAGGACCGCACAAGGCCCCACAGTCAGCCACTGTGGGACCCAGACCTACCCACCAAGTGAGTCAGCACCCATTGTACAAGGCAGGGCTGGGGGGGCATCCCTACCTACTATCACACCCATGGTAGTCAGTCCCACCACAACAGAAGGGCCCACACAGCCCACACAGGGGACACCCTTAGAACATATATCTCTGGGGACCAAAAGAGAGTGTGCTGATGGGTCTCATAGGATTTCTCCTACATAAGGCTCTTTCCAAGACTGGGAAACAAAACTGACATATGTAATACATAGAATTAAAATAGAGGGTTAGGCAAAATGAGACAACAGAGGAATATATTCCAAACAAAGGAACAAGATAAAACACCAGAAGAACTAAGTGAAATGGAGATAAGCAATCTACTCATTAAAGAATTCAAGGTAATCCTCTCACAATATTTTGGGATTGCCCATGGCCCATGACTGGGTCCTCCATGGAATTTTGTTGTGTTTTACTTTTTTAATTTTCAATTTTATATTGGACTATAGTTGATTTACAATGTTATGTTAGTTTCAGGTGTACAGAAAAGTGATTCAGTTATACATATACATATATCTATTCTTTTTCAAATTTTTTTCCCATTTAGGTTATTACAGAATATTGAGCAGAGTTCCCTGTGTTATACAGTAGATCCTTGTTAGTTATCTATTCTAAATATAATAGTGTGTATATGTCAATCCCAAACTCCCAATTTTTCCCTCCCCCCAACCTTTCCCCTTTAGTAACCATAAGTTTGTTTTCTATGTCTGTGAGACCATTTCTGTTTTGTAAATAAGTTCATTTGCATCATTTGTTTTTAGATTCTGCATATAAGTGATTTCATATGAGATTTATTTTTGCCTTACTTCACTTAGTATCATAATCTCCAGGTCCATCCATGTTGCTACAAATGTCATTACTTCATCCTTTTTAATGGCCGAGTAGGATTCCATTGTATATATGTGCCACATCTTCTTTATCCATTCATCTGTCAATGGACAATTAGGTTGCTCCCATGTCTTAGCTATTGTAAATAGCACTGCAATAAACATTGGTGCATTTACCCTTTCGAACCATGGTTTTCTCCAGAGTTGTACACACTAAAACTCCAGTAATTCATCAGTTATAGTTTAGGTTTTCCTACTCTGGCACTGTTCCTACAGAGGTTTCTGCTGGTGAATCTCTGTTCTGGTAAGACACACCTGGCTGTGTTTGCCTGTCTTTCTCTCCAGTCTTGGGGACAATGGTTTCCTTTGTGTTCTCACCTCTCTTATGGGTCCCAGAGAAGTTGTTGTTTTTTAACTTTGTTTAACTTTTCACTTGTTAGGACAGAGTGGTGACTTTGAGGATCTTTACATGTGGAACTAGAAATTGGTAGTCCCTTAATATAAACTTCGAGAAGATCATAAATAAATTATTGATAAGTAAGGACATAACTACCGTAAATATAGTGGGTAAATATACAACTTGAGCTCCTACTTTACGTGATTTAAAAATTTAAAAGTAGATATCTGTAGTCATTCATTCATCCAGAAATGTCAGTAGAATGCAGACTCTGGGCCAGGCAGTGTCCCAGCATGAGAGGTTGAGTGTTGCCAGCCCAATGTTGGAAGGCTGGAGTGGGGTTTCCATAAGGCATGTGCTACGTAGACCAGAGAAGGGCATGTGCTGATTCACATGTATTGCTAGCCAGGTGGGGCCTGGTTGTTGGCACAATAGCTAGTTCTATGAATTCCAGTAAGTGTTCACACAAAAGACAAGTTGTTTATTATTTATTTATTATCAAAGTATAGTTGATTTGCAATGTTGTGTTAGTTTCTTGTGTATAGTAAAGTGATTCCTTTATATATATATATATGTATATATATGTATTATTTTTCATATTCTTTTCCATTATGGTTTATCACAGTATACTGCATATAGTTCCCTGTGCTATACAGTAGGACCTTGTTGTTTACCCATTCTATGTATACTAGTTTGAATCTGTTAATCCCAACCTCTCACTCTAACCCCCACCCACCCCCACAACCACAAGTCTCTTGTCTATGTCTGTGAGTCTGTTTCTGTTTCATAGAAGTTCATGTGTCATATTTTATATTCCACATGTAAGTGATATCATACGATATTTATTTTTCTCTGTCTGGCTTACTTCACATGCTTCACATAGTATGATAATCTCTAGGTCCCTCCATGTTGCTGCAAATGGCATCATTTCAATCTTTTTTATGGTTGAGTAATATTCCATTATATATATATACATATATATACATGTATATATATATATATATATACACACACACACACACACACACATACACATATGTCACATCTTCTTTATCCATTTATCTGTTGATGGATATTTGTTTTCATGTCTTTGCTATTGTAGGTAGTGCTGATATGAATATTGGGGTGCATGTATCTTTTTGAATTAGAGTTTTGTCTGGATATATGCCCAGCAGTGGGATTGCAGGATCATATGGCAACTCTATTTTTAGTTTTTTGAGGAAACTTCATACTGTTTTCCATAGTGGCTGCACTAATTTACATTTCCACCAACAATGTAGGAGGGTTCCCTTTTCTCCACACCCTCTTCAGCATTTGTTATTTGTAGACATTTTAATGATGGCCATTCTGATGGTTGTGGGGTGATACCTCATTTGATTTGCATTACTCTAAATTAGGGTTGTTAAGCATCTTTTCATGTGACTATTGGCCATCTGTATGCAAAAGACAAGTTTTCTAATGTAAATTGCACATGATGTAACTTGATTTATTTTTATCTCAAATGAATAGACATGTAAGGTGGCAAAAGTCTTTCCAGCCTTGATATACATTTGGAAATTTCTAATAATACACATATAGAAAGTAAACAGATTGACAGGAGTACCACTCTTCCCATGAATAAGAAATATACTAGGCTCCAGTTGAATGCTAGACGTTTCAATGGGAATAATGTAGCAAGGAGAAAACAAAGTAACATAAGTCTGTTTAGGAGAATGTAGCAGACAAAAAGTAGCTTAAAAGAGATCTGTGTGTGTGTGTGTGTGTGTGTGTGTATGTGTGCATTTCAGAAACTAACTTAGCAAATAGCTGTCCCAGAAGGTATGTTCCCTATTCAATATTGGATAATAATTAATACTTTTAAAATAGGATTAATGGCTAAAATTTATAACAATGTTCTCTGTATCTATAAGAAAAAAACTAGAAAACAGTTTTTTTAAATAAAACATTTGAATAAGCAGTCCTAAAAAAGGAAAAATTCAAATGAGTAATAAGAATATGAGCAGTTTTCCTATGTATTTTTCTTTTCTTTTTTAATTCACTAAGAATAAGAGTACAATAAAAGCTAGTATAATAATATGCCACTTTACTGAAGTCATATTGGTGATAATTAGGAAAATCAGTGATCCCAGGGTCTGTAAGGGTAGTGGGAACTAAGAACCTTTGTGCAATGCTGGCGTGAGGGAAATATGGTACAATCAATAAAATGCATTTTGTTAATTATTGCATAACCTAAGACCCAACAATTCCATTTCTGAAATAAATCCCAATTGTGCATAGGAATTCTACAAAGACACGTGCACAAAGATAATTATTAAAGCATTGTTTTTTTTGTGAAGTGTTGAAGGTCACCTAGAAACTGGATAATTAATATAGAGTAGATATAAAAAATATTGTGGAATATTATATAGCATCTACAAGCATTAATATAAATGTATGTGGTGTGACGTGTACTTCTTAAATACATGACAGATGAAAATATGAGAATCAGGTGTCCTACAGTCAATATTAATCAGGTAAAGTAAAACTAAATACACAAAGCAACACTAATAATTAGTTTCCACAATATGTATTTTATATACCATGGAGATATACATGTGTATATGTGTATATATAATATCCACAGACATACATTAAATAGGTTAAGTGCCTACAAGGTGGAAGAGGAACAAGGATGGAGACCAGGGTGAAATAGAGAAACTTCAATAAAGTTGCATGACATAAACATATGATGATTGTGTATCACGAGCAGGAAATATGATGAGGTCAACCTTCATCTGAGAGAATGAGAGAAAAGAAGCGGGCATTGAACTCAAAAATATTGCAAGGAGACACACCACGATTACCATTTGGGGTTCATTCCATTTCTTATAAAATGTATGGGGAAGTAAGGAACTTCATTATTACTGCAAATAGTTTCCACAGCCACTCAGCCAGGGGTAATTGAAGCAGAGTCCACAGCACCCTGAAGTTCTGGTCTACAAGTTATTGCTCCAGCCGCACAGTAATTGGGCTCCTTAGCTCCTGCTTTCATGCTGAGCTATTGTACTAAGCCAGTTACTCTTTGTTTCTGCTGTGCCTGTTGTTGCCAACTCTCTGTTTGAGTGCCTCAAATTCGAACTCCTGAGAGTAAACCTGACTGGTGTGACGCATCACACTCCACTGTCTGTGTGTGCTGAGCATTTTTCCCATGGCAAACAAGCCTCCAGACTGCTGGGCACCACAGGTGGTGACTGTTCAGGTAGCTCCTGCTTCTTGGTCCAATTTTTATGACCAGCATCATCTCTCTGGCTATCTTATGCCTTGAACTCATTGGGTACATCCAAAGATCCATCAGCACTTCATCGTTGTAATGTGACTGCACTTGTGTGAAACCTTATCATTGCTCATAATCTGTGGTCAATGTGGAAAGATGGTGCTATTGGCAGAGTCAAAAATCATATCTAGCACTTGAACATAAGATCTGTATGGCAGTGCCACTGTGCAAGTTAAACTCAATTTTGCAACCGTGAAAGGTGATTATGCTGGTAAGTCAGGGTGCAAAGCTTAAGAGTAAAAGAGTTTTGACAAATCCCTACTTGGGTTTCCTTGTGAACTGGTGAGACATCACTCTGGGTAGAGATATGAGCACCACCAACAGCCTTCTCTCACATGAAAAACTGTAGTCTCAAGAAATTGTGCTCACTTAACATCTTTCAGCCTGCCATAAGTTGGTGTGCTTTGCCAAGAACCTACTCTTTTCAGTATTGCAAGAAGCAGTAACTTATACTAAATATTTATGTCAGAGTGCTAATTTTAGTCAAAGCTCCCATCTAGTCCTCAGGGGGCTACCCGGGCACATGGCACATACAGAAATCTTAACTCAGAAGAGGGCTCTATGCATGGCAGGCACTCAGACTGGCAGAGATCTCCTCCAAAAAACAGCAATTCCTCTATATAAAAATACAAATGTGTGGAAATACATAAACATAAATGTGTTCTTCAGAATACCATTTGTAGGATACTTTACTTCCAGCTCAGATGAAGTAGCAGGGACCATATTTTCCCTCCCAACTGCCTCAACAGTAGTAAATATTGGGAAACCTATGAAACAATGGTTTTCAAGACATCAGAGATCAGACAATGACAGATAAGGGTCACTGAGAGATGGGAAACAAATATTATGAACCATACAACTGCCCCAGCTTAGTACATTTGAAGAGTCTACAGACTGTGACCCAGGAAGGGTAACCCAGCAGAGCTCAGAGGTTACACTGAGTTGAGATGAAGCTAAGAGTCCAGGAGGTCTAGCGTCCAGGAGGGTAGAGTGCCAATGTGGAGAGAGATGCTCATAAAGGTAACCCTGAACAGTTGTGGAGGGTCCCTGTGGAGTACTCACCAGAGTGATTGGCTCACGTGTGTAATAAAACTTCAGAGGACTGGGAAAGAACCATCTGAGAGAATTAGAATAGAGCCCACTGGAAAATTGTATTATTCTTGGGATATAAGGCTACAGAAAGCAGAATGGGAAAATGGTGCCAGAAGTGAAGGAGCAAATTTAAGGTGGTGGTGACTTCCAATTTTCTACAGGACTGGCCCATGACAATAAGTGCCTCCTTACATTTTGCAATCTGGGGCCCCATTCTTAAGTAGGTATTTCCACCCAGGCAGGCACTTGCAGGATCCTGAACAGGAGTGCATGCTTATTCTGAACCCTGGATTCCTCACTTGCCTCACCCAAGTTCCAATCCTTCTCAGAAGATAGGAATAATTTGTTATAGACTAAACACAGCCATGGTCCTTCCTAAAAAAAAGAAAAAAAGAAAGAAATTTAAAGCAAGATCCAAAAAGATCAAACATTTTCCAAATAATTTAACTGTGCCCCAGAACAAAGCTCAAAAATATTTATAGAAATACAAAAATAGCTAGTTCTCAACCAAAAAGGGAAAAATTTACAACGTCTGGCAATCACATATGACCAGATGTGTAAAAAGCAGGAAAGTATAATCTGCATCAAGGAGTAAAACCAAACCAGAATTGACACAGATGTTAGAATACCAAACAAGGATATTAAAGCAATTACTATAATTGTTTTCCATACGTTCAACAGTTAAGTGGAGACATGGAAGATACAGAAAAACATCCAAAGCAGCAATATAAACTATAAAAATCAAGCACAGAGAGGAAAAAAAAAAAGAATTAAAAAAAATGAAAAGAACATCAGTGAGCTCTGGAAAAATTCAAGTGGCTTAATATACATGTAATTCGACTTTAAGAAGGAGAAAATGGCAGAAAAATGTTTTAAGAAATAACAGCTGAAAATTTTCAGATTTGATGAAAATCATAAACCCAACACTCAATAAGCTAGATAAACTACAATTTCAAGACATATGAGGAAAACCACACAAAGGCACATCATAATCAGACTGCTCAAAAAACATGAGCGCAAAATCTCAAAGAAGTCATGGGGGATAAAGAGCACATTACATACAGAGGAAATAGAGGTGAGATAACAGTGGGTTTCTAGTTAGAAAACACTCAGGTAGAAGATATTGGGGCAATATCTTTAAAGTACAAAAAAAGAGAGAGAGAGACAGAAAGGGAAGGAAGGAGGGAAGGAGGAATGAAAGAAGGAAGAAAGAGTTAGAGTTCTGTACAAGCAAAGTATCTTTCAAAAACTAAAGGTAATGGACTTTTTCAGACATACAAAAGCTTAAAGAATTCATTACCATTAGGGGCCCGAACTATAAGAAATGTTGAAAGAAGTCTTTTTTTTTTTTTTTTTTTTTTTGGCTGCGTTGGGTCTTCGTTGCTGCGCGTGGGCTTTCTCTAGTTGCAGCGATCAGGGGCTACCCTTTGATGCGGTGTGTGGGCTTCTCATTGTGGTGGCTTCTCTTGTTACGGAGCACGGGCTCTAGGCACGCGGGCTCCACAGTTGTGGCTCGCGAGCTCTAGAGCAAAGGCTCAGTAGCTGTGGCTCACAGGCTTTGCTGCTCCACAGCATGTGGAATTTTCCCAGACCAGGGCTTGAACCCATGTTTGCTGCATTGTCCGTCTGCAGGCAGACTCTTAACCACTGCACCACCAGGGAAGTCCTGAAAGTAGTCTTTTTATGGCAAATAGCACATGTAAAGATCTTCAACAGTGTTAGTCATCAGGGAAATGCAAATTAAAACCTCAGCAAGATACGGCTACATATCTATTAGAACGGCTGAAAATATAAGTCTGACCACATCAAATGTTGTCAAGCATGTAGAATCTCTGGTACATTCATACGTTCCTCATGAGGTTATAAAATGGTACAACCACTTTGAAAAACGGTTTGACAGTTTCCAAAATGTTGAATATACACCAACACTATAATCCAGCCATTCCACTCTTCAGTATTTACCCAAGAGAAAAGAAAAAATAAACATACATCCATACAGAGATTTACACACAGATGGTCATAGCACATTTATTTTTTTAACATGGTATGGAAGTGTGATATTTCCAAACTGGAAATAACCCAAATGTACATCAACAAGAGAATGTATAAAGAAAATGTGGTATGTACATACAAAGGATACTATTTAGCAATAAAAATAAATGAACCAGTTTTACACTTAACCACATGGATGAATCTCAAAATAACCATACTGAGTGAAAGAAGACAGGCAATCCTGAATACATATTGTGTGATTCCATTTGTTTAAAACTCCAAAAATGAACTGTTATTCAGTGACAGAAAGTAGATCTGTGGTTGCCTGACTACAGGTGAGTTGAAAAGGGGATGAAAGCTTATACAGAGTCATGAATAAACTTTAAATGGGTACATTTATTATCCTGAGTGTTGTAACACTTTTACAGATGTGCACATATAGCAAAGCTTATCATCTTATAAATTTTAATGTGTGAAGTTGATTTTGTGTTAGTTATATCTCAATAAAGATATGAAAAATACCATTTATAATTGTGTGACTCCAGGAGCAATTTTTTAGATTTAATTTTAAAAATTTTATTTTTATTGAAGTATAGTTGATTTACAATACCGTATTAGTTTCAGGTCTACAGCACAGTGATTCAGGTGTACAGCACAGTTCAGAATGATTACATTCTTTGTCAGATTCTTTTCCCTTATATGCTATTACCAAACAGTGAGTATAGTTCCCTGTGCTATTCAGTAGGTCCTCGTTGGTTATCTGTTTTTCTAGGAACAATTATAATGTTAAGCAGTAGCAGATTGTTTACATGTGGCATGATATACTTGATGTACTGGATGTTATGCAATTATTAAGAACAATGTATTAGAATTAAAATTTTTGACCTCAAATATTGTTCATACTATTGTTCAGTTAAAAAGAAAATTGACTAATGCAATGTCATTTGATAACAGAATAACATGTCCATATGACTGTAATAAATTTAGAGATTAAGCACTCAAAATAGTTATTTTTGAGTGCAAGTATTATGAGTAATTTTTTATTTTTTCTTTGTAATACCCTGCATTTTCTCATTCTAGTCAAATAACTGTATGATAAAATATGTTCATAAAACATTATTGGTATGAAAAATATTAGTTCAAAAGAGTTTCAATGACTCCTCTCAATAGGCAAGTGATCATTTTCCCATTTCACAGAGGTGAAAATTAAATCCCTTAGAGACAACTCACTTGCTTGATGCCACACTATCATTCTGTATCACTAAAGTGGACAGATTGACAGAACTTGGTCACTTGTATCCTGGTCTAATGCAGCAATCCCCAACCTTTTTGGCATTAGTGGACCGGTTTCGTGGAAGATAATTTTTCCACGGACAGTGGGCGGGGTGGTTCAGGCGATAATGCGAGCTATAGGGAGTGATGGGGAGCAGCAGATGAAGCTTCACTAGCTCACCGGCTGCTCACCTGCTACGTGGCCCCGTTCCTAACAGTACTGGTTGGTGGCCTGGGGATCGGGAACCCCTGGTTTAATGCATCTTCCATGATAACAGAGAAGTCCTATGCAAACTAGATTTTTCTTTCATACTTTAACATTCTAATTCTTTAGATGGTCCTTAGAAATCCATCATGTATTTGAAAACTTCACAGAGAAAATCTATGGAATGGTTTGTTAGCCACTTCACTCCGGTCTAAATAACGCAAACTTCACTTTGGTAATGTGAACTAGCCTAAACGTTTGCCTAAGAATATTGGTTCCTCTCATTCAATGTTCTTATTTTTTCCATTTGTACCAAGCAAGGAAACACAACCAGTGTGTATGCTGAGAGAGAAAGAGATGCTTACCCTTTTAAATGATGGTTTAGATCTCTTACTGCACACTCCAACCCTATTTTTTGAAAGGAGCAATTAAATGGTGTTCACCTCTACATGACTTCCACGTAGTATTTTCAGAGCAGAACTGAGGCATCCAAAAACATTGAAATGACACTAAATGGTCATTATGTTCATCAATGCCAAGTATCAGTAGTATAGAATCACTTCATGACAGCCTACGTTTACTAAGTGAAGGTATTTAATGACTATTATTTTATTGTTTTGCTGTATCAGAGCCAGGGATAACATTAACATACTGTTCATACTGTCTTTCACGTTATCCTGTCAAATTTCTACCTCATGTATGTTGCAAAACATAAAATAAAAATAAATACCAATGAGATCATTTTACAATTATTCATTAGGGAAGTTTAGAAAGTTTTAATATTTTCCTATATATCAGAAAATATCATCATACAAAAGTTTTAGAATACAGAGTCACATGACATTTAGAAATTATTTATACAGTTGTACTTACAAATGATTGAAATAAGGATGCTTGTTCAACTTCACACACAGCTCTTGGCAGAAGCAAGCCATAACTTAGGTCTTCTGAATTTCAATTCTCTACACAGTCTGTTAAAAGATACTGTCTAACTTTTCAGAAGAAACGTCCACAGAGTTATCAGTTTTTAAATTAAATGAAAGTTAACAGCTGACTCTTCACCCTGTGTTGACCATTTTGCTAAATAAACTAGTTTGTACTTGTTGAAAATTTCAGAGTGTTAGATTTTCTTAACACAAAGCAAGCATGAGAAATAAATTAATATTTACATTAGAAGAATGGATAGAATTATACACAGAGATTATATGAGTAATATTAACAGCAGTAGTAAAAATGGCTCACTTTATTTTTCACAGTCAAGATTAAAAATGTATTAATAATTCATTGAGTTGGCAACCTTTTCCTCATTATGTCATGAAAGATCATGATTCATAGATTTCCTCAGTTATTTTTAGTTATTTTAAGACAGTAATATATTTTTGGATTGGTCTAAAGTCCAAAAAATAATCTCTGGAACATACTTTTGTAAGTAAACATTGATAGAAATTTTTTGGTTAAACATGGTGAATTGAATATATATATTAGAGAGAGAGAGAGAGAGAGAGGGACTTACAAATGTCAGCTGATTGTTTGATTGTTTTCTGGCTGTAAGGTCGGATCTTAACAAAGGGCACCGCGAAACAGAGGAAAGCTTCAAGTGAGCTTTATTAGGGAGCGCTCCCGGGCGAGGTTCACTGGTCCGAGAGAAAGGGGCCAGAGAAGTCGTGCCCAGTCCTAGGCGTGGGAGATTTTATTGAGGTGTAAGGAAAGGGTGGTTTGCGGGGGGTGGGGGGGTGGTTTGCTATACAGGGTAATTCCTTATTTGGTGAGGATACAGCAGGGCCAGGTGTTGGTTGGTCTGTTGTGGAGCGTAAGCCCATTTTCCCTTCCCGTCAGCCCCACTGTTTTCTGGGCAGGAAGTTAGAGTCTCTTGTTGATTCCCAGAACAGGTGAGGTCGTTACGTCCCAATGCCTCTCCTTCCTCATACTGGTCGATGTTTTCTCTTACCCCCCGGGCCTCCTTTCCCCCCGGGCCAACGGACCTTACACTGGCTGTTTTGTAGTTCTCTTGTTCCATTTTTCTTCTCTTGATGCCTTCCTTACTTATTCATAATTGCTTCAAATGTAAATGGTTTAAATTTTACAGTCAAGAGACACAGAGTGGCTGAATAGATAAAAAACTAGAACCAGTTCCCTACAAGAGACTCACTTTGGCTTTAAATATCCATGGACTCAGCTCAAGTGACTGGATGGAAAAAGTTATTCTATGCAAGTAGAAATCCACAGAAAGCAGGGAGAGCTATCAGATAAACTATATGTTAACTCGAAAGCTATAGCAAGAGACAAGAGAATTATATAATGATAAAGGGGTCAATTCATGAAGAGGATATAACAATCAAAAATATGTATTCACCCAACATCAGAGCACCTGCATATACTAAGGAAATACTAAAAGTTATGCAGGGAGAAATAGACAATACCACAATAATAGTAGGAGACTTTAATACTTTAAACAATGGATAAATCATCTAGACAAAAAATCAATAAGGAAACACTAGACTTAAACTGTACTTTAGCTCCAAAATAAATAACAGACATGTATAAAATATTCCTTCCAACAGCTGTAGAATACAGTTTCTTCTCAAGTGTACATGAAACATTCTTCAGGATAGATCATATGTTAGACCACAAAATAAGTCTTAGTAAATCTAAGGAGATTAAAATCATACCAAGTATATTTTTTCTGACTACAATGGTATGAGACTAGAAACAACAAGAGGAAAACTGGACAATTAATAAATATTTGGAAATTAAACAGCAAATTCCTGAACAATCAATGTGGCAATGAAGAAAGCAAAAACTACAAATTTTAGAAGCAGTTCTAAGGGAAAATTTATAGCAATAAATGTCTACATAAGAAACAAAGAAACATCTCAAATAACCTAACTTATAACTAAGGGAAATAGAAAGAGAAGAACTAAAGTAAGCCCAAAGTTAGAGAAGGAAAGAAATAACATATCAGGGCAGAAATAAATGAGATATTGACCAGAAAAACAGTAGAAAAAACCAATGAAATGAATAGCTGATTTTTTAAAAAGATAAATGAATTTGACACATCTTTAGTTAGACTAAGAAAATAAAGATCAAAGTCTCAAATATCAGAAATGAAAGAGGAGACATTGCAACTGATACAACAGAAATACAACTGTAATTCAATATGATTACATTTTACTTATTTGATTACATCAGCAAAGACCTTATTTCCAAATAAGGTCACATTCACAGGCATCACGGATTAGGACTTCAGCATATTTTTTCACCAAACACAGTTCAGTCCACTATACAAGTCATGACAGGTAAATAGCACAGTGATTTTTATCACATTTACAGTTTTAAAAGTAAAAGTTTTTTAATGGTAGTGTAACTTAACAAACCTAAAATACCTAGTTTGTCAATGAACCATTCATTGAATTTAGTTAGTAAACAAATCATATATCCAGCTAGATGAAAAAAAAGGAGAACTTTAATAAAACCAGAGTGGTCTCCCTTATGACCTACTCAAACATGTTCTATCCAATCCAAAGTTAACAACTATCCTGATTTCAATGATCACAGGGTAGTTTTGCCGATCTTGAATATTCTATAATGGAATCAAACAATAAGTATTCTTATTTCTGAGAACTTTCATTGAAAATTATGTTCATTAGATCATCCTTGTTTTTGCATGCAACAGACCTTCCAGGAGTGACTCCCCAAATGCTCCAAAACTGCCACAGGAGGGGAGCTACCACCATGAATGTGTCAACATACTGAGTCCAAGAACAGATTATAGGAGGTGTGATTCTGGAATTAAAAGGGCGAAGTCTGGAAACTGTGATCACCATACTGCAACACTTTTTCGGAAAAACCTTACAACTCCTTACTGATTAGCAAAACCTACTTTGCATCAAGAAACATAGCTACAAATGGAGCCTGGGGAATGCAAATTTTAACTTCCCATTCTCTGAAGCAGCAGAAGATCCCCAAGAAGGAGGGTTGAATGACAGTATAACGAGCAGCCCATAGCATCCACCGCAGCAGTGAACAGAAAAACATACATAAAGGAGCTGAAGATGGCAGTGGGTTCCAAGAAATAAGAGGCTTATTAGCCGTAAGGAAAAGGAATGAAGAACATTTCAGACAAATAGGAAAGAAAATGCCTGGCAGGTTCTGGGAACTACTATAAACTACTAGAGTCTAGTTTGAGATTATAAGATTTACAAAAATGGCATTGTAATCAAGGAAGAGACATGCTCCATTTTGGTTCCATCTTGTTTTTATTTTAATGAGCTCTGCCCCTTTATGGTATTAAAATAATGTTTTCATGTGGCAAAACTCCAAACTGAGCAAAATATAAACAATGAAAACACAGAGTCCTGTCCATCCCTCTCTTCTTCTAGTTCCATTTCTCAGAGTCAACTCCTGCATTAGAAACATTGAAGTGTGTTCGCACACATAACTATGTATCCCCAAAGAGAGTATATAAATACATTCTATTCTGCATCTGGATTTTATCCTAGAGATTATTCCTGATTAGCACGTGCAAATCTAATTCATTTCAAAAACCAGTGGCTTAGGGCTTCCCTGGTGGCGCAGTGGTTGAGAGTCCACCTGCTGATGCAGTGGACACGGGTTCATGCCCCGGTCCGGGAAGATCCCACATGCCGCGGAGCAGCTGGGCCCGTGAGCCACGGCCGCTGAGCCTGCGCGTCTGGAGCCTGTGCTCTGCAACGGGAGAGGCCGCAACAGTGAGAGGCCCACGTACCGAAAAAAACAAAAAACAAAACAAAAAAACAAAAAAAATCAGTGGCTTAGTATGTCATCTAAATAATGCATCTCAATATGTTTCATCAACCATCCATTCTGGTTATTTAAGTTGTTTTTGTATCTATACCTCTTCTACCTGTACTTCTTGTACTTGTATATATAGATATACATATATATCCGATATATGTATATATATTTTTATATATATACATATATATATATTTTATATCTTATCTGATATATATACATATGTATATAACAACATACATATGTATATATGTATTTGTCTGAAAGATATATTCTAAAAAAGTAGAAATTTGACTGGGTCACATATGTTTATTATAAATTGTGATGTGTATTGCCAAGTCTTCCAGAGAGATTGTTCTAATTTTTCCTTACAACAACAGTGCCTCAGAGTGTCTATTTTTTTTTTTTAATTTTTACAGTTACATCCACAAAATAAACCTTCACAGTGTTTAATAAATTGCCTGGATTAATAAACATGTCAAGATTAATAAAAAGATAAAACATAAAATGTATTGTATTTTCATTTTCATTTCTTATAAGTGATGTTGGATCTGACCAGTTTGAATCTCAGAAAAATGTCTCTGGAAGAGCTGTATGGTGGAGGAAGTTTAGATTTGAGATTTATAGAGAAATCACACAATGGGGCAAATTAGAAATCATTTTCAATTAATAAAAAGATATATATAAATGTTCCGTAGATGGGAAGGGGATGGGATTTTTACCTAAAAAGAGTGTAGGAAGGGATAGACTATTAACCTATTGACGTCTCCTATTCAAAAATATGTATAGCTTAAAGATGTTGAGAGATATATATATATATATATATACATATATTTTTATTTTAAAATGATAATGACTTCACTTGAGATTTTGTTGGAAGCTGGCCTTAAATTCCACAAGAAAGTACTGGTAAGAATCCCGACCCCTTCTGCTAATCTGCAAACCTACATGTGTGCCTGGAGAATGAATAGTTTGTGACACAGGGGATGTTGCTAGAAAGCCATCCACTGAGTTTGAGAGATGTGGCAACGAAAATGTACATAGTGTCATTTTAGGAGGTGGCTCTTCAAGAGACAGTGGAGGGATTTCCCTAGTGGTGCAGTGGTTAAGAATCTGACTGCCAATGCAGGGGACACAGGTTCGATCACTTGTCCAGGAAGATCCCACATGCTGTGGAGCAACTAAGCCCATGTACCACAACTACTGAGCCTGCGCTCTAGAGCCCATGTGCCACAACTACTCAGCCCACGTGCCACAACTACTGAAGCCTGTGTGCCTAGAGCCCGTGCTCTGCACAAGGGAAGCCACTGCAATGAGAAGCCCGTGAATCACAAGGAAGAGTAGCCCCCTCTAGCCCCAACTAGAGAAAGCCCACACATAGCAACGAAGACTCAATGCAGCTAAAAATAAACAAATAAATTTATTAAAAAAAAAAATAATAAGGGCTTCCCTGGTGGCTCAGTGGTTGAGAGTCCGCCTGCCGATGCAGGGGACACGGGTTCGTGCCCCGGTCTGGGAAGATCCCACATGCCGTGGAGCGGCTGGGCCCATGAGCCATGGTCGCTGAGACTGCGGGTCCGGAGCCTGTGCTCTGCAACGGGAGAGGCCACAACAGTGAGAGGCCCACGTACCGAAAAAAAAAAGAGACATGATTTAGAGAGAAAAAAAAAAAAGCTAAGCATCAAAATATAATAACAGTTGGTAGTTTGGATGGAAAAGCACACAGGATGACCCACTAAATAACCCTAATGCCCTTATCTGGAATGAGGCTGTTTTTAAACAAAACAGGCTTGTGGGAAGATGGTTTATTTTCCTTTGTCCAGCAAAGGCCAACATGTGCTTTAAGTCTCTGGAAATATGACATGTCCTCCAAAAACCTGATGGTACAAATTTGAGAATTTCCATACTAGAAGAGACTAGAGTTAATCTATGCTCATAGCTTCTTATTTGGATAGAAAATGACACAGGTGGTGAAATTACTAAAAATTCATACAGCAAATTATGAGAATAACTGGGAAAAGATAAGTATGTTTTAACTCCTAGGCAGTCCTCTTAGGTCATATTAATAATTATCATATTGTTGTGATATCAGAAATAGCACAGCATTGTAGAAATTTAAAGCATCTAAAAAAACAGATGTTGTGGCTGCATTGGCTATGGTATTAATGGAAGATCTAATGGCAACTATACTTAAATTATTAGTTATAAAGACAATATAAATTCAGCTAGCTAAATGTTATATGACACAGTTTTGTAAATATAAAACCAAAGCTTCTAATCATTTTCCCTTTAAAGAGCAGAATAAATCTTCTGTAGCCTGAATTATAAAGGTATATTGGCCAGCAATTTTATTTATTTGTCATCTACTATTTTTCCCACTAACTATGCTATTTAATACCCTGTGGGACAGAGATGATGAAAGGAACGGTACTTCCTTACACACTCCCAAGTGTCATCCTGAGTGAGGCTATAATCACACACATACTTACCCGGAATGTGCAGCACAGAATGGATGCCCCATATTCTTAACTCTGCAATGCTTGTTGCTGATGTTTTAATTTTTAAGGCATTAGGAGGGTCATAATCATCCAAGTACCTAATAAGAAAATAATTAGAACAGAAAAAGAAATTTAAACCATTTAATTATTTTTGCATGATTTACAATGGTCCAACCAAAAGAGCTTGTAAAATGGAACACATGTTTTGCATTAATACCATTATGTTTTTGTTAAAAAAATAAATTCATTGATGATGAAATTGAATTTCAAAAGCCTCCTATTGTGTTTCTCTGTCTCTGCTGCTTCTTCCTTACCTCTGGCCCAGTTGATTATCAGTGAACTTGCTGGGGTAAAATTTTAAAAAGGCAAATCTGGCTAAAATCTTTCAAGTGCTTTCCTTTGCACATGGGATTAACTTGGAATTCCTAAGCACAGCGTGCAAAGGCCCCAGGGAAGGCTGCTGATTTTTTCTCCAGCCTGGGCCATCATCACCCCCACCTCTCACCTACCAAACTTCACGCTGCCGAACTAAGTACATTTCCCAAGAAGTTGCACGACTACCTGTGGTCTTTCCTCTGAGTGAAGGACTCCCTCCTCCTCAGGACTGCTCTGTCTTTGTGATCACATATTTGTCTTTCAAGGATCCACACAAGCACCATCTAATCTATGAGGTACGTCCCAGCTATCCAAATAAAATCATTGTTTCCCTCCTTTCTGCCCTAACTATATGCACTGGATATTTGTAGTTGCTTTTTCCCCTTACACCTTTTTCCCCTTTGGGAGACTCTGCCTGGTTGGTACTATGAGGACTGGCATTCAGGACTCTCCTGAACAGCCAAGCACTAATGCCTCAAGCGCTGACCAGAAAAGTTCTTCCAAGGAATCAGTAGTGGAAACCATTGCAGGTAGTGTTATTATTAGGCTACTGTTTCTAAATGTTTTCTCAAACAAGAGCTGGGGGTGGGGGGGAAATCAGGGAAGATGTGAGATTGGGTGAGCTGGGAACCAGGATTCTAGCTTCTTGGATTAAGTGAATGATAAAGAGTGAAATCTCATGAGGAAAGGATTGGAGAAAAAGATACAGAAAGAGTCACAATTCAATTCCCATCCCTGGCTCCAATGTCTCCACTCCTTTTCCGTTGTGCTCGGTAAATTCCTTTTTCTACTTTAAGCTAATTTGCATTGTGTTTCTTTTAAACCCAACAGAGTATTCATGGCACCAGAATTTGAAGACTTCTATCACAGTTATTATAAAATTTATTCAAAACATTTATTACTATGCTTCTGACTCAACATTCTGAGGTCTAAATTTAACTACTTGCTCACTTTAAACGAATGTACTCCTTTCTGAAATTAAAAAGTAATTAAAGAAACACTCCTCTTGCCACACTGATGGTTATACCCAAGTGGCTGTGTTGAGTGGCAGAGTTTAAGGATGGACTTAGGAACCCGTGATAAAATGGCCACAATCTCATTAACTTTGAGACCTCCCTTGGAAACAAACCGGGGTGGTCAACAAAATAAATGTGGGCACTAAAAATGCAAACATTTTATTCCTAACATTGTTTTCGCTGGCTTACTCTAGAATCCACTCAGCTAAGCATGTGCCATGGGAAAGTCATTAGAGTTTCTGCAGCAAGACCAGGTAGGGCTCTTGTCTTGCTAAAGGTGATCTAACATGGTGGGTACCTCTCCAGTCTCTGTTTCTTAATGGGGCAATCTGAGACGGCAAATTCTCAGATGGTAGTCAGAGGAGCAAAGGGCTTCTACAGGGTGGTCACCAGGTGCCAAGGGCAGTTAGAGGAAATCATCACCTGCTGTAACCCTTGGTACTAATTAGCCTCCTCCTCAGTAATTACCAGCAGTTATGCACAGTCCACTGTGCTCTGTGCTTAAGCTTGCAGAGAGCATTCTGCTGCTTTTTTTACCATGTAGTCATAATGTCATATAGCTTGCAAAAGGAAACTAAGCATGTCCTGGCCATGCTTGCTTGCTTTAGCACATGAATGCCTTTCTAAACAGGATGAATCTCTTTTGAAGCAATGCCTTCTGTGTTCAATTTCAATAGAAATGATTTCCAGGATGTGTCTCCTGGGGAATGGCAAGAGAAGGTCACTAGGTGATGAAAATGAAGATCCAGCAGGTGACAGCCTTTCCTAATTAAGACTGTTGATTAAGATCCCGGTGGAATCTCACCGTCCCTGTCACCATCAAAATAGCCTGCAGCATCTGAAATGGTCTGGGGATAAATACCAATTAGAGCAAAAGGCTCACAGCGTTCTCTTAAGTGGTGATGATTTTGCCTGCTTCGAGAGAAGTATCTTTATTCAGATCCAGACTGAGTCTCATTGATCATGTAATTCAAATTTTTGTATTACCAATATAGAAGAGTCATAAAGACATTAGGCAGACAGGCCAACATGTCCATAGCTAACTCATGACAGGGTCAAGACAAAAAGTAAACAACTGACAAACAATATACTTGTGACACCTCCTAACACCTATTTTGGAAGCATGCTGTTTCTTTTTTTTCTTTTTTCATTGAAGTTTACTATGTTGTGTTAGTTTCAGATGTATAACAAAGTGATTCATATATATATATATATATATATATATATATATTCTTTTTTCCATTATATGTTACTACAAGATACTAAGTATAGTTCCCCGTGCTATATAATAGGATCTTGTTTTTTATCTATTTTATATACAGTACTGTGTCTATGTTAATCCCAAATTCCAAACTCTTAATTTATCCCTCCTCTTTTCCCCTTTTGGTAACCATAAGTTTGTTTTTTATGTGAGTCTATTTCTGTTTTGTAAATAAGTTCATTTGTGTCATTTTTTTTAGACTCCATATATAAGTAATATCATATGATATTTGTCTTTCTCTGTCTGATTTACTTCACTCAGTATGATAATCTCTAAGTCCCTCCATGTTGCTGCAAATGGCATTATCTCATTCCTTTTTATGGCTGAGTAATATTGCATTGTATATATGTGCTACATCTTCTTTATCCATTTATCTGTCGATGGACATTTAGGTTGCTTCCATGTCTTGGCTGTTTTAAATAGTGCTGGAATCTTGCTCTGTTAATCATCTAATGCTTTCCTATAACTTTTAGTCTTTCCCTCTCTGCCTGAGACTTCTCAACATTCTGATATACTAAAAAAATTTTTTAAAGGAAATCAATTTTGACTTTGTATCCTGCTCCACCAGCTCTGTTCTGTCAATGTTTTTCCTTTTCCTCCTACACCCCTCCCCCAAACACACACACTCACCACCTTTATTCACTGGGGCCTGTCTTTTGTCAAATGTCATGACTGTTAACCCAAGGTCATCACTGATTTTGAACTGTTAAAGTCCAAGGACATCTTTGTAAATTCCTTCTGGATTTCTGTATAACATTGATGGGGATGCTTATTCAGCCATCTTAAACATTCTCCTTGGCTTTCTGCCACCACTCTTCCTCGGCTCTTCTCTGGGAAGATTTCCCTCTGATTTTTCTCTACAGACATCACCAGCCATTCTTCCTCTGTCTTAAATACTGTTTTTCCCACATTCTGTTTTTAGCCTTTCTTCCCACCTTTTGTGTTCTTGTTGCTTTCATTCAACCTGTCCCAGGCTTCAACAAACCCAGATGTGTCCCTGGAATCTGGAGACCTCTCTGCAATTGCTAATCTGCCATCTGCACTTGGGTAGTACTCATACACACACATCACATACACTCACACACCCCACATACACAGAGAACCTCAAACACCACTCACAAGCTGAAAGTCATTAATCCCCCATCCCTTACCTCCAAACTAGCTTCTTCTCCTGGGTGTCTGCCTTGTTGAATGGAATCACTATTCATGCAGTTACCTAAGAGAAGCACCTGGAAAGATTCCCTGACTTTCTTCTCTCCCTTCCTCCCAACACCCATTGGTCCCCAACTTCTTTCATTAAAATATCTCTTGAATTCTGTCCTCCTCTCCAATCCTACCCTCAACCTCAGTCACTGCTTCACTGCAGACCTGTGTCATGTTTTGCCTACTTATCACTACTTCCTAATGGTTTCCCTGTTATCATTCATCTTTCTCCAATCTACCACCTCACTTCCTGTAAGAAGAATTTCTACCATAGAAAGAAGTAGAAACAGAAATTTTGTTATGTGCCCACCTAAAACCTTCAGTTCTAGGTTTTGGGTTCAGTTCAGCCTCTCACTCCTACAAGACAGAGTTTTTTCGTGATGTCAAAGCTGAACGTTTGTCAAGCCTCCTTTGTCTGGAAAGACTAGGTCCTTTTTCCAATTCTTAAGGAGAATTGACCACCTGATACACCTTGAGGACACTCATGTAATTCTAGTAGAGAACTGTCGGCACACATGTACTGGTATTTGTATGTTTATCTCCTTTCCTCAGTATACTTTATGTCTTTGATGGGTGGGACTCTTTGTGTATATATGTGTATGTGTGTGTGTATGTCTACATATTTTTCCCATTTCCTAACACAAAGTTTAAAAAATTGTTTTAGGCTTTAAAATATTGTTTTAAACATATTTCAACAAAAATATTTTAGAACGGCTGGATGATCATGTGTACCTACACACGTATATGGACATATATTTTGTGCAAATCTATATCTGAATATATTGGTCAAGTCTTGTACACCAGTTCATCTCATTTTGGCCTCCCCTATCTCTTATCCCAGCCATCACTGTGGTGGCCAGTTCTGTGTGGACCCCAAATGAGTTCAAACAGGAGCAACCCACCAGGGTCTTGCCTCATAGCCTAAGCTCCTCTTGCCACCCCTGTGGAAGTCTGCTGTGTACCCATGCATGCACAACCTGGAAGTGGGGGTAAAGGGGTCCTAAGTCTTCAGAGGGAAAATTTTGACCAGTGGAAATGAGAGCCCATGGATAAATGTGTCCCTTTGTCATCTGGAATTTGCTTCCTATGCCTCATTCCACGTGAAGACCTTTGCTGAAGGTCTTGGAGGAGCAGAGCACCTGCAATGGTGGGCACACCTTTAACTCACCCTTATATCAGTCCTCCAACCTCCCTCCATCACCTCCCATCTTCCACTTCTGCTCCTAGGAATTGCGTTCTCCACCAGTGTTCAGATCTAAGCAGTCATTCCAGGCTCTGGCTTTTGGGGGAATCATAGACTGAAACAGTGACTAATGGTGCCACAAAGAAATGTAACTGCAGATTTTATTAGGTTATCATCTTCGTACTACAGTTTTCCAGAAAAATAAATTTCTGGTTTTAGATAAAATATGTTTTCAGGCAATTTATTAGCTTGATGCAGTAAATTTATATGTGGAAATAGATGTATAGTCAGTATATGATTTGAGCCTATTGGGGGAAAAAATAAATTTTCCTCTACCCTTATAAGTTCTCCTGGCTGGTAGAATAATTAAATTGACATGAGACAGATCAATGGGAGAAAACCAAACAAGTTTAATAACATGTATGCATGGGAGAGATGCAGGAAAACTGGGTAACACACCAAAATGACTGAAGGCTTACCCTTAAATCATCTTTAGGTAAAGACAAAAGAGGATGTTGGGGGTAGGGGTTTGGGACTTCGAAATGGAAGAAGGCAATTGACATGGAGAAGGAAAAGCAAATGTTTGATACATAAATATTTGCTGGGTCATCAGAGATAATGGGGCAGAGAGTGGACTCTGAGCTCTAAGAGTTTCCCCATCCCAGCTGGCTCATAGTCTTTGAAGGTATCTCTGGTGATAACTCTATTCCAGGAACAGCCCTTCAATCTAAATTAGTCTTAGGCATTTAGGGAGAAGATAAAAGTTTCTCCCTGAGTATGTTGGGCCTTGATTGTTTTTAGCTTGAACTAATTTGCATGGCAGAGACATTTAGGGGTGGCAGATTTTGCACCCCTACAAGTCTCACCTCTACTATTCAAAAGTTATTTAACGTGATCAATTTAATAATCACAAGAAACTTCAGATTTGGGGATTTCTTGGTTTTTAAAAATTTATTTTATTGAAATATAGTTGATTTAAATGTTGTGTTAGTTTCTGGTATACAGTAAAGTGATTCAGTTTTATATATATATATATATATATATATATATATATGTAGGTGTGTATATATATATATATTTTTTCATATTCTTTTCCAGTATGGTTTATTACAGGATATTGAATGCAGTTCCATGATCTATACAGTAGGACTTTGTTGTTTATCCATTTTATATGTAATAGTTTGCATATGCTAATCCCAAACTCCCAATCCATTCCTCCCTCCCCACCTTTCCCCCTTGACAACCACAAGTCTGTTTTCTATGTCTGTGAGTCTGCTTCTGAATAAACTTCGGTTTTTGTCAACAACAAGATAGGGTTGATAATAATCCATTCCCAGGGCTGTTTCGAATTTCAAATGCAAGAGTGGATGAAAAGTGCCTCTCAGAACCTGAAATTCCAAACATGCAGTTCTGTCCTTCACTTCCTAAGAAAGCATTTTTTGTAAAGGTGCACAATTACCAACCAGAGAAAAACAAACTATTGTCATTCATTATAACCATGATTTTCATTTACAAGAAATTAAAATTAGTTTCATTCATTTAATGACACTTCAATTTTGAATATTTACTTCCATCATTACAGTTTTCTTAACATTTTGTTCTTTAATGGCTTAAGTTTACTCACGTTGATCTCATAGAAGCTGAGTTGCTCTTAGCATAAAGTGTTTTTTTTGCTCTCAATTGCATTCCTTTAGAAGTGAAGGTAAGGGAGTTCACAAGAAGACATAGAGTTCTTATCACTTATATCAGCACTTTCATTTTTCCATTTTCTTCCCTTTTTTAAGTCATAAAAGTAGGCTGCAATAACATTCCCAAAACCATACTGTGCTAACAGATGTGAAAGTAACTGCCAATTCGACTGATGGACAGCAGAGTGCTAACCTGGCATGTCCTGAAATGCTGATTCATTAATTAATGTACAAAAAGTTGAATACAGCATATGCAAGGAATTTGACACCTGTCTATTTAAAATGGACGAGAAAACAGATGAACAGAAGTCAAGTGCACTAATGTTCAGACCCACCTATTTCCACTCAAAAATAATGCAACTCCTTTATCTTTGCAGTAAGAATGATTTTATTCCATACAATAGGAATTCCACCTATGATAAAGGGCTTCACTTTGACTATTGAATGGTACTGCTCCATAGATAAAATACATGGGAATAACACAAAAATAGCAATAGCAATTTTTTCTTGGTATTGCAATCCTGAGTTGTGTATATTGCTTCAGCATGAATATCTTTGAGAATACTTAACATGTCTGACAAGTATTTGTCAAATTACCTTAAATACAGCCACTTTGATGCTCAAAATAATATGCTTTATTGGTTCTTGATCTTCTTGAGGGTCTTTATTGCCATAGTGCTTGGCTGCTAGAGATTGCTGTTTATAGAATAAGTGAATGAATGGATCTATCACAAACATTTCATTGGAGGTGTGTGGGGTCTTTTGTGTGAGCCAAAAGCCACTTGGATACTGCTCAGAAATATGCTGGAGAGACTGTGATTTCCTCATGGTAAATTGTCAAATCACTTCTCTAATCTGACAAGTGATAACATAATTCTATGCCTGGTCTCAGCCTACACATTTGGAATCACTTTCTCCTTCATCACTTACAGCTTACTTACTAGTCTTGTCACTTCTTCCTTCCTAGGGTCTCAAATTCGCCAATATTTTTATTTCCTTGTGAGCTCCATTATGCCGATCCTGTACACTTCTTGCTTGGATGGCTATACCTGCCTACTCTGAGCTCTCCCTCCTGCCTTTCTTTTTCTTCTCTGCCACTGACCCATTCCCTGACATTTGCTTAATCTACTTTAAATGCCATCTTTCTTATTTGTTACCTTCACTGAAGAACCTACAATGTCTCTAGCCTATAAATACATGCACCTTTATTTTTCTGTTTGAGTTTGTCAGCTACAGAAACGTATGAAGAACAAAGTTTAAATGCCCCCAGCTCCCAATACGTCCCAGCTACCATGGGTTTCCATTTCCCTAGGATAACAGTCAGATTTACAACACAGCATGCCACAGCTCCTGTAAGACCTACCTTCTTTCTCAGTATTGGGTTGAAAACTACATTCCTACTGTATTAAATTGTTTTCATTTATCGCATGATGTCCTTGTTCTTCTTGCTTTTTCTGATCTTTTTCTTAGCCTATTTTTTTCCCATCACTCTCCACTTCACTTAGCTCATTACATCCTGTTAATTTGCTTAGGACACATCTTGCTGACAGATACACAAAATATGAGACAAAGCACAGATGCTCACAGACGCAATTCATAGCCATAGCAGCTTGATGCTGAGATGCAGACTGCAGTTCCAGGGAAGAAGCTTGGGGGCGCCACGCTCACTGCTGCTTGGGATGCAAACTGCCTCTGTAACAGCTCCATGCAAAACAATCCTTGGACGCTATTTTCACTTTAGACTTTTTTCTTAAAAGTGAAAATCCTCTTCAGATTTCTTGCAGTTAGCAAAAACAGGTACTTATGTAGGTCTTTCATAAAAGTGAAGTGCTGTAAAGCAAACTTTTGAAAAGTGGGGGATACCTGTATAATCATATTCAAACCATATACAAATTTAATTTTATATTTTTCAATTATAATTCATATAATTGCATTTTTTTAACAATTTCAATAGCACATATTTCCAACAAAATATTACCTAGTATTGAAGACAGTGACTATTCTTACGTAGCTCCTGCCCAAATCATCTTTGTTTTCCCATTAGGTGAAATGCTGGTTTTGATCTGGAAAACCTGGGCCTTTTGATATCAGATTTATTTTACCACTAAGAATAGTCCCAGTATATTGCATTTTGAGACCATTTTTCCTCAATATACCCCCCTAAAATGAGGCAGATTTCCTCCAATAACAAAATACTCATTCACATTCCTAAGCTTTGTTTATAAAGCTTTGTTAGTTCTCAGTTTGGTTTTCCCTGCCAGACTCATCTATGTATTTGAAATCCACTTTTGAGTCTCATACCAAATGTGCAACTTTCAGAAAAAAAAAAAAAAAATGAACTAGTAAACTGACATATAAAGTCTTCTTTCTGAATCATAACCATTACATTCTTGAGTTATTAGTATTTGATCTTTGTCTCTTTCCCCCTCTTAATTTGGGGGTCCTAGACAGCACTTTGTCTCTTAGTGGTCACATAGCCATCTCTTCCACTATAAACATTTATGATGCTTTTCCTTTCAACCTAATACCACATAATTAGCCTCAAAAGCATGCTTTGTTTTAACACATTATTTAAGTTATTTAGAGCATGTAACCCACTGAAAGCATCAATTATTAAATACAAAGTGTTATGGACTTAGGGATCAGAATAAAGGAATTAAATAGATTCTGCAAAAATGTACCTGACTGTATCAGAAGATTCAAGAATTTATGTTTGTAACATATACAAACTATGGACTATGTATACAGCAAAGACTTGGTTGCTTGTGTTAGTTATCTATTGCATTTATATATTCATGTGAAATTTAAAAAGTGATTCCACATATATTCTATTTATTTTACAAAGATATGCGTACAAAGATGGTCATTTCATCATAACATTGATTATTATTATTTTTTTTTTTTTGCGGTACACGGGCCTCTCACTGTTGTGGCCTCTTCCGTTGCGGAGCACAGGCTCCGGATGTGCAGGCTCAGCGGCCATGGCTCACGGGCCCAGCCGCTCCCTGGCATGTGGGATCTTCCCAGACCAGGGCATGAACCCGTGTCCCCTGCATCGGCAGGCGGACTCTCAACCACTGCACCACCAGGGAAGCCCAACATTGATTCTTAATAGCAAAAATAGAAATCATCTATATGTCCATAAATACATGATCATTTATATAAGTTATGGTCCAGATAATAAAGGAAATATACAGATATTAAATATTTTGTCAGCATGCATTTTTAAAATGTATTTTATTGAAATATAGTTGATTTATAGTGTTGTGTTAATTTCTACTGTACATCAAAATGGTACATTCTTTTTCATATTCTTTTCCATTATGGTTTATCACAGGATATTGAATTAGTTTCCTGTGCTATACAGTAGGAACTTGTTGTTTATCCATTCTCTGTATAATCAACATGCATTTTTTATATGAAAAATATTTGCAATACCTTCTTACATAAAGGAGCTTCAAAATATGATGCATAATTTAATTTTGCAAATATATGCACATGGTATTAGTTTTCTATGGATGCATGACATATCACAGTTTATTAGATTAAAATAATACCTACTCACTATATCATAGTTTTGTGGATCATAAGTCTACCACAAGGTGACCTGATTCTCTGCTCAGGGTCTTACAAGTCCAAAGTCAAGATTTAGCATGGGTACATTTCTTTTTGAAGGTCCTGCAAAAGAATTCATGTCTGAACTCATTTACACTGTGAGCAGAATGCAGTTGTTTGTGGTGGTAGGACTGAGCTCTCCATTGTCTTGCTACATGGCTCTCTTCATCTTTAAGCCAGCAATGGCCAGTTGAATGCTATTCATGATTCTCATCTCTGAATTCCCATTTTGCCTTTTGCTGCTGCTTTTGAAGGCTTATGTGAGTTACGTTAGGCTCACCCAGATAATTCAGGATAATCTTCCTATCTTAAAGTCAACTGATTAGCATCCTTAATTACATTTGCAAAGTACCTTTTGCCATAGAGCAACATATTTTTTCACAGGGATTAGAATCTTCTTGGGGGCTATAATTCTGCCTGCCACACGCGTGTTACCATATATGGCTAAAACAACATATAGTCTGACATTTATGATTATATTAGAATGGTGGTATTATTGGTGACTTTTTTTTCTGTGCCTACTAATTTTGTTTTTCAGCTAAGTGAATATGTTGCTTGTGTGTGTTTTTTCAGGGAAAAAAATGTACAGGTTGTCAATGTTTAATAGATGAAGATTTTTCAGCCCTGACTATTGTCCATGGATACAGCATTGCTGAGTTTGTAGTTTGGATTGAAAAGCATGCTTTCTGACTGCTGTTCCAATTCTATTCCTCAGGCATCCTGACACTAGACAAGGACTACCTCTCTGAAATGTACATGAATGTGTTGTCAAGAATTGGTGTGAAATGGGATATGATAGAGCAAGTTTAATGATATGAATGTCCAAAGCCCTAGGTTCATGTGTGTGTTTCTTTACAATGTGTAATAAAATGGGTGGCTCTATGGGAAATCAGATGTGTCCAGGCCTTATAATGAGATGCTTGGCTGGGGCTCTAATAAGATGCCTTGCTGAGAGCATGTAATTAGACATTTGACTTGGTGTATGTAATCAGGGGTGTGACTAGGAACATAATTAGTTTGAGTGTTGAGAGAGAGTAATGCTCTGTACAGCTGGACGGTAAAGAGATGCTCAGGCAAGCCTTGTGGGAAATGCATGGGGACTGTGAATATGCACACACTGAGAGGGAAATGAGGCATGCTGGACCATTCCCTTGGGATACAAGGGTGACGTGATCTCTTAATAGTGTGTGGTCATTCATTAGGATGAGGCTATTGGAATAGATTTACCTGTGTGGCATAGAGGGTTGAGCATGGACTCTAATGCCACACTGCCCAGGCTAGAATCTCTGTCTCATCTCTACCAGGACAACCTCAGGCAAGTCACTTATGTTCTCCCTATCTCTGTTTTCTGTCTGTAAAATTTGAAAAACAATACTACTTACCCCATGGGGTTGATGTGATGATTAAATGAGTCAGTGCCTGGAAAGTGTTGAAAGCAGTGTCTGACATATAGGTAAGTGTGCTCTATAAGTGTTAGCTGTTATGAAGGGCCAGGACCTATAAGTGAAGTATTGGATTTAATCCTTCTTACAACTCTGCAAGGAAACAGAAGCTTGGAGGCATTCACTCACTTTCCCCAAATCACACAAGTAGTAATTAGCCAGAAGGGATCTACTGTGTGGCAGTAGATTTATGGTTTGAAGAGTATGATGCCCATTGCTGAAAGAGAAGACGGAAACCTGTGAACCAGATTCCTCGGGGAGCAATGAGGAGGAAAGAATGAGTAATAGAGCTGAGTTGATAGAGCTGGTAGAGAACTGGCTGCACCCTGGGCCTCAGTTTCCCATCTACATATTAGGGAATAACAACCCCATCTCTTAGGTGGCCTTAAAAGTTAAAAGTGAAAAATATGTTAAAGAGTTTAAAATAGTGTCTGTTACATGGTACGTTTTGGTCAGCTAGTATGGTGTTTGTCTGCAGGTAACAAAAAATATGACTCAAAGTGACTTAAGTATGTGTTGATTTGCTATCACTAGTTTAGAAATCTGGGTATAGACAAGTCAGGGCTGAAATGGACATGGCCGAGTCCTTCAAGGACTCAGGCTGCTGTTCTCTTCCTGATCTGCTGTGCTTATCATATGACAGTCTTTCCACTGGTCATAAGTTGGTGCGTCTCCCCCTCTAAACATCAGACCTGGATTTCAGAAAAGAGAATGGGAAGGGTGGGATTTGGAGGACAAAGAACCTCTATACAGGTCAGTTAGCCTGCATTATAAAAATTTCCATGTTCTAAACACTGCCTTCTGCTTACTTCTCATTAGCTATCGATCCATGGGAGTTTGGCAAAGTGAGTTTTTAGCTTTCCAATGTATATATATACTGAATTCTTAATAGCGTTCTCGTGGATTGGTAGGTGGCCTTTATTTATCAAGGATATTACTCTTTTGTCATCATTTAAACTGTAAACATTAAGGTAAACCTTAATGATGGAGTAATTAGTTTTTCACTAGAAAACCTTGGTAAATTTACAAAACTTCAGGGGAAGAATAAATCATTCTTCATGTAGGAGAGGTTGTTATTCTACATGAAAATTACATGTAGAATATCTTCCATATTTTTGTGCTTTATATAAGGTTACAAATAGAACTAACAATCTATCCCCTCCCACCCAAGGCATATTTGATATTTCTTCCTTTACTTTTATTTAAAATAGAAGGAGCTGCATTTCTATTGTAGAACTCTACTAGCAGTTACATAACAAACCAAACCAGCAAATTAATTTATCTCTGAGAATGCAAAGAGTTAAACCTCTCTGAGCATTCCATAGGAGGCATTTTACAAACTCAAGGGCTCCACAGTGGTCATTAGCTGTATCTCCATGGAGCCATTGGTGGTCTCGCTCCTTCATCTCTTTTCTCTAAACTTGAAAAGGAAATTTATTGCACAGTACAAATTATCTAACTGAAAAGAATCTTCACCTCAGACCGGGCACTGCTGTGAATTTCTCCTTTGATGATGAAAAGGTGAGGGTGGATAATGTATTATTCAGGTTAGTCTAAGTTATACTGTAGTAAAATAAAACCTCCACATTTTAGTAGTTTAACAAAATCAAATGATTATTCCTATTCATGTGAGGTGTCCAACGAGGGTTGGCAAGGGGAGCTCTGCTTACCAAAAGCCATCAGAGATACAGGTGGACCAGGGCACCACCATCTTATCATGTCATTTTCTCAATACAAGGATCAGGATTTATTACAACTTCACAGAGATGGCTGGAGAGTCAAGCACAGACTGTTAACTAGAAGTGACATGTATTATTTTTTCTCAGTTTTCTTTATCCAAAACTAGTCACAAGTCATGTATCCAGAAGTAAGGAAGAATTGGGCATTGGTTAGATCGATCCCAGTTATTATTCTGCTTCATTTTTTCCAAACTCCTAAAGGTAAAACAAAGCTTGTACTTGCTTTATTCACTTTTTTACTCCCCTCTTACTCTGCCTCTCCTGAGAAAGCTCTAATACAAAGGTCACCGAGGGCTGACATATTCCCACACCTTTGTTCTTAAAACCCACAGAATATTACTAAAATGATAACTTTGCTAAACACTTACTCCTTCTAAAATTCTGTTCACTAGATATCATTTATTTAAATGGTTCTCCAAGCTCCTTAGCATGACCTGACTCTCACCTCATTTCATCATTATCCTAGGACTTTTTATTCTATTTTGTTTTATTTTTCTTTGCTTCCTCCCCTCCCTCCCAGTGCCTGCTTGCCTATTTCCCTCCCTCCCTCCCTCCCTCCCTCCTTTCCTTCCTTCCCTCCTTTTCTTTTCTTTATTCCCTTTTTTGACTTTCTTTCTGCAATTGTATGGTCATAACTTTGCTAATTTTTGTTCTTAATTTTGTTGGGGGATTACAAGTTTCATATTTATTTAGAAATTTTAGAAATCAAAGAAGAAGAATAAATGTTTAATAAGGTAGTTTTTATATTTCAGCTTCTTTTCTAATGGTTAGCTAATTTCTTTTCGTGATATTCTTAACCATTTTTAAGTGGACAATTCAATGACATTAAGGACATTCGCATTGTTGTTCAGCCATCACTGGCATCCATCTTCAGAACATTTTTCATCTTCCCAAACTGAAACTTAAAAAGTAAAAAACAAAATTAAAAAACAAGTCCTCATTCCCCACTGCCCCCAACCACCATCATATTTTCTATGTTTATGAATTTGGCTTCTGTGTGTTCATCACATAAGTAAAATTACACAGTATTTTTCGTTTTCTGACTGAATTACTTCACTTAGCATAACATCATCAAGGTTTATCCGAGTTGCAGCATGTGTCACAATTTCCCGTCTTTATAAGGCTGAATAATAGTCCACTGTATGTATTTATCACGTTTTGTTTATTCATTCTTCTATTGATAGGCACTTGGGTTACTTCAGCCTTTTGGATGTTGTGAACTGTGCTGCTATGAACATGAGTATACAAATATCTGCTTAAGTCTTCTTTCAATGCTTTTGAATATAGAACCAAAAGTGGAATTTCTTGTAATTGTCTTGATATTTATTAATATGGCAATTGTGCATTTACTTTTTTGAGTAACCAGTATGCTGTTTTCCATAGTTCCTACACCATTTTACACTTTTACCAGCAATGAACAAGGATTCCAGTCTCTCCACATCCTCACCAATACTTGGCATTTTCAGTTTTGATATTAACCTACCTCATAATTTTGATTTGTACTGCCCCAATGATTAGTGATGTTGAGCATTTTATCACGTGCTTATTGGTCATTTGTATATCTTCTTTGGGGAAATGTCTATTCAAGTTCTTTGCCCATTTTTGAATTGTACTTTGTGTTTGTTTGTTTGTTTTTGAGTTGTAATTCCTTATAGATTCTAAATTTAACCTCTTATCAGATATGTAATTTGCAGACGTTTCTCTCATTTCATGGACTGATTTTTCACTGTGTTGATAATGTCCTTTGATACACAAAAGTTTTTAATTTTGATGTAGTCCAATTTATTTTTTCTTTTTTTGCCTATACTTTTGGTGTCATATTTTTAAAAATTGCCAAATAATGAAGCTTTTTCCTTAACATTTTTCCAAGAATTTTTTTTTGTTTATAGCTCTTCTATTTATGTCTTTCATCCATTTTGAGTTAATTTTTTTTTTTTTTTATGTGGTATAAGGTAAGGATCCAACTTCATTCTATTGCATGAGAATATCCAGTTTTTCCAACACTATTTGTTGAAATGACTATCTTTTTTTCCCATTGAATACTCGTTGTACTAGTTCATTTGACCATACATGAAAGGTTTTATTTCTGGGTTATCTACTCTTTTCCATTGGTATATATGTTTTTCTTTATGTCAGTACCAAACAGTTTTGATCACTGCTGCTTTGCAGTAAGAATTTAAATCAGGAAGTGTGAGACATCCAACTTTGTTCTTCTTTTTCAGTATCATTTTGACCACTCAAGGTTCATTGAGATTTTATATAAATTTAAGGAGTGAGTTTTCTACTACTGCCAAAAAAACATTAGTTTTTTTTTCCGTAGGGACTGAATCAAATCTGTAGATCATCTTGTGTTTTATTGATATCTTTAGCAATAAGTCTTCTGGTTTATGAATACAGATGTCTTCCTATTTATTTGTGTCTGTAATTTCTTTTAGGAACGTTTTGTACTTTTCAGTGTACAAGTCTTTCAGTTCCTTAGTTAAGTTTTTTCCAAATAATTATTTTTTTATTTGACTATATAAAAACACGGAATTATACTCTTAATTTCCTTTCAGATTATTCATTGTCGGTATACAGAAAAATAACTAATTTATTTGTGTTAATATTGTATCCCCAAACTTGACTGAATTGGTTTATTATTTCTAATACTTTTTTTGGAATTACTAGGTTTTTCATACATAGGATCATGTTGTCTGTGAATAGCAATGATTTTACTTCTTCCATTACAATTTGGATGTGTTTTGTCCTTACCTAATTGCTCTGGCTAGGACTGTGTTGAATAGGAGTGGTAAAAGCAGTATTCTTGTCTTGTTCCTAATCTTAGGGGAAAAGCTTTCTGTCTTTTACCATTGAGTATGATGCTAGCTGTTTTTCATATATGGACTTTATTCTGTTGAGGTACTTTAACCCTAGTTTATTTTTTTCATCATGAAATTGTGTTGAAATTTTTTCAAACTTTTTTTTTTCTACATCAATGGAGTTTATGTATGTGTGCTTTTCCTTCATTCTGTTAATGTTAATATGTTACAATGATTGATTTTCAAATGTTGAATTATCCTTGAATTTCAGGTATAAATCCCACTTAGTCATGGTATATAATCATTTAATATGTTGTTGAATGACTGAACTTGGTATACTGGTGTTTTGTTGAGGATTTATGCATCAATATTCTTAAGGGATATTGGTCTAAATTTTCTTATTGTGTAGAGTCTTTGCTCACCTTTGGTATTGGGATAACGCTGGCCTCAGAATGAGTTTGGAAGTATTCTGTCCTCTTCAACATTTTGCGAGAGATTGAAAAGGACTGGCACTTAGTACTCTTTAAATGTTTGGTAGAATTCACCAGTGAAGCAATCTGGTCCTGGACTTTTCTTTTTGGGGAGGTATTTTGAGTCTTGATTCAATCTCCTTAACAGTTACAATTCTATTCAGGTTTTCTCTTTATTCATGATTCAGTCTTGGTAGGTTGTGTGTTTCCAGTAATTTGTTCATCTCATTTGTGCTATGAAATGGAAGACTTCTAGCAGGGCATGTTCTGAGCCTTCGAGTCAAGCCAGAGTGAAGGCTTAAGGTCTTATCAGCATTTTGGAGGGCATGTGTCTTCCCTGGGCCTGTGTGTGTGTGTTGGGGGTGGAGGGCTGCATGTATGCACATGTTCTTTGTTTTTTGATTCAGCCTATACACAGCTTTTTTTGTTTTGTTTTAATGCCTTATTTTCACTAAGACTGTCACTCCTGCTTCTTCTCTGGCCCTTCAATGCGCTATGTGTTCCGATCACTAACCACTTGACCCAGGCATGAGTAGGTCTCCAGTCTACTTTTGGGGTCCATGAACCTTGCCTGTTGCTTCTCATGACTTTTACTAGCCTGAGGTCCAAATGATGCTGTTTTTGGCCTTCTGAGCTCCAAGTTAGGTGACACAGAGATGAATTCCTCAAACAGTCCCCAGACAGGTTAGAATGTTTCCAATTAAGTCTGTTCTACTTTTTCTAGTTCATGGAAGGGAACTGGGGAACAGGCTGCTCCTTCTCTCAAACCAAGGCACACTGGAGAAGGTGTGGGCAAAAGCAAGGAAAAAAAAGAAATTTACTGTTTGAATGTGTTTCTTTTCTTGATTGGTCTTTTACTTGGTTGCTGTAGATGGTTGACTGATTTACAGAGCTTCTGTAAAGTTATTTTAGCCAGTATATAGTTCTTTATTTAATGTTTCCATTGGGGAATGAGGAAGTGGAGTTTTCTAGTCTACCATCTTGCTGATATCACTCCCAGATTAATTCTTAAAATAAGACTGTAGCATAGGTATTATACTTAATGATCAATTTTTGCAGATAAGAAAACCATAATACATAGACACTGAGTAACTTTGCCAAGGTCACACAGAGAGTAACCAGCAGAGGTGGGTTTTAAAATATGCCCATAACTTCAAGAATTCATTGGGCTTGTTTTTATTCTAAGATAGAGAAGGAACCTTTATGCTTCCATTCTAAGATAGAGATTATAAGATGGACATACTATATTATAAGCTAGAGATACTTATTCTAAAGTACAGAAGAAGGCTTGACATCTCCATTCTGTTTTCTAATCTTTTATTCTGACCCTAAGTTTAGACATCTCAGAGGAAGTGATACACAGGTACTTAAATTCAACTGCTATACCATAGCTAAGCAAGAGAAATCAAAGTAGAGCCAGAAAGGAAAAAAAAAAAAAAAAGTAGTGCATTTTTGATATAAATAGCACACAAAAAAGGAAACTAACTTTACCCTTCAGGTGTGCAGAACATCTGTGAATAATGACTTTTTATTTTAGTTATTCTTTCACTAAATGTTTTGAAATCCACTGAGTAGGAAGGGTCACCAGAAGGATGAATTAGTGGAAATTGAAAAACAATAGTTTTCGAAGAGTGTTTGATTTCAATATATATCTTATGCTTTCTGGGAACCTCTCCCTTCCTTAACATTGAGACCACGCCTGGCAAGCAGTTGGCAGGAGGAAAAAGTCTGCATCAAGGGGCTACAAGCAAGACAATTACTGGAATTCAGAAAAGCCCACACAGAAAACCAAATATCAAGCAGCAGTTTTATCTTACACCGTACATGAAAGGCATCTATTTCATTCCAGCTTATGTCTAACTGCCTTTGGTGAGAGGTATACTCTCAGAGTAATCAAATAGTATTTTTTTAAATATTTATTTAAACAGTAAAATGTTGCCTGATATGTGATAGGACCTGTAACAATGGTTTAGAGGGCTTGTATCATAATCAATTAATACTTCATTGATAATCATTATCAATAGTTTGATGAGTCATTCTATTTACTAATGCCACAAAATTCAACAAATCTTTAATGAATATCTAGAATGGACTCAACTATTCTAGTTTGTTGGGGCAATGTGATGAATAAGATACCTTTAGTTCAAGGAGCATAGTAAGCAAGACTGGCAGGCAAACAAATAAATGGAGTACGACTTGATTCATTAATTCAGAACATGTTTGCAGAGTGTTTGTTCAGTACCTAACACAAGGATAGATGTTAGGGTTAAAAACAAAAGTTGATAATGCATCGCCCCTGCCCTTAAGGATCTACAGAGAGGTACAGAAGACTAAGACACAGAAGTAGATTAATAATCACAGTGTGCTGTGGTCCGTGCTAAGGTAAGAGTGCATAATAAATGATACAGGAGCAGAGAGGTGAGGCTCTATTTGTAGGAGGACTGAGCTGCCTTTTGGAAAACTCAAATCTGATTTACTGTTGCAATTCAGCTATGGGCTGAATATGAACAAGTGAGGTAGACAGACAAAGTCTAGATACTAGCTTTAACAAAAGAACTCAAATTAAAAAGAAGGAGGCAGCTACTAAAAGAAGGATCAGGAACAAAGACTAGTCTTTAGAATAATGCATAGGCATAGCCTTGTGGAGGCCTGTGAGTTCTGCAGTGTGGTGGTTATTACTTGCTCTGCCCAGCTCTCTGGATATGTGTACAGGAAGAGGGATGGCTGTAAAAATTTAGAGAGCTCTTACACTAAAGTACAAAATACCAGTGAGCCATCAGTGATGGTTACCCTAATGGAATAGAATTTGAAAGGCAGAGGGTCATTCTCTAGCCTTTGTCTTAAACCTCAGTGTTCAATGACACAACACACTATGATGGGGCTTAGAATCTACATGTGCCCAGGGAGCCTAGGGAGGTTCTGGTGTCCCATCAGTGGCCACAAGCATGGTTTGCAGCATCCAGCAGGGCCAGAAAGAAAGAGCATCAGAGGCACCCCAGAGAGTGTGGCACAGCCAGGATAACAGCAGCAGCTGCCCTCAAGGTGAAGCCAGCATCAGACTACAGTACCGATGGAGCTCTGAGGAGGGGCGGTAGTAAATGGGAAACACCATGCTCAAGGCACTGCAGCAAGGATGCCTATAAGTAGAAAGCTATTAATGCACATGTGGAAGAAACCCAGAAATACTACCCAGGAAGGTGACTCTGGAGTTACATGGCCCAACTTGAACAAGTGAGAACTAAAGCCATAAAGACCTAGGTTGTTGCCATTGATGTGTCCCACATCTGCACGCATCTTAGAAGGTACAGGAAATTTAGGCAGTACATGTACACACAAAATAAAGTGTCTAACACAATGTATAATGCATGCTAATTAATTTTTTCCTTTTCTAAAAAAACTGCTTTATTGAGCTATAATTCATATACCATACAACTCACCTACTTCAATTGCACAAAGGTTTTTAGAATGTACACAGAGTTACACGACCATCATTACAATCTAATTTCTGAATATTTTCATAATATGAAAAAGAATCCCTCTACACATTAGCAGTCACACCCACGCCTTTGGCTTCCTATCTCTTGGAAACCACTACTCTACTTTCTGTCTGTGTAGATTTGTCTATTCTTGACATTTCAGATAAAGAGAATCATGCAATACATACTCTTTTGTCACTGACTCTGCACCTAGGGTAATATTTTCAAGGGTAATTCATATTGTAGCATGCCACAGTCCATTTTTGATGCTCAATAATACTGTATTATAAGGATTTACAATATTTTTCCTATCTATTCATTAGCTGATGAGGATTTGTGTTGTTTTCACTTTTTGGGGTACTATGAATTATGCTGCTATGAACATTTATATGCACATTTTTGTGTGGATGTATGTTTTTCTTTCTCTAAAATGTTTACCTGAGAATGAAATTACTTGGCCAATTTTTAATATTTTGAGGAATTACCAAACTATTTTCCAAAGTGATTGCATCATTTTACATTTACAGAAACATTGTATGAGCCTTCTGCATTCTCGCCAACACTTGCTAATATCTTTCATTTATTATAGCCACTCTAGTGAGAGTGGACTGGTATATCATTGTGGTTTTAATTTACATTCCCTGATGACAATGATGTTGAGCATTTTTTCATGTGCTTATTGAATGTTTGTATACCTTCTTCAGAGAAATGTCTACTCAGATGCTTTGCCTAATTTTAACTGGATTATTCATCATTTTATTATTGAGTTCTAAGTGATTTTCATTTATTTTGCCTATAATTCCCTTATCAGATGGATGTTTTGCAAATGTTTTCTGCAATTCTGTGGTTTACCTTTTCACATTCTTGATAGTATTGTTTTCAGCACAAAACTTCTTTATTTTGATGTGGTCCAATTCATCTCTTTTCTGCTTTGTTGTTTTTGATTCTGGTGTCATATCAAAATAAATAAATGAATAAAGCCTAACGCAATGTCATAAAGATGTACTTCTATTTTTTTTTTGATGACTTTTCTTAGCTTTTATATTTTGGTCTATAATCTGTTTGGAGTTAATTTTTGTGCATGGGGTGAGGAAGGACTTACTTTAATTTTCTTGCATATGGTTATCCAGAGTTTCAGCACCACTTGCTGAGGAGCATGTTCATACCTGCTTTGAATGGTTTTGGTATGTGTGCTTGTCAAAAATCAATTGACCATTAATGAATTCTTTGTTTCTGGACTTTAAATTCTATTCCAATGATCTATATGCCTATCCATATGCTAGAACATACTATTTTGGTTACTGTACATTTGTAGGTGGTCTTGAAGTAAGGAAAAAGAAAAAAAGATATATACATACACATACAGATATAATGGAATATGATTCAGCCTTAAAAAGAAAGAAGTCCTGGGACTTCCCTGGCGGTGCAGTGGTTAAGAATCCGCCTGCCAATGCAGGGGACATGGGTTTGAGCTGTGGTCCGGGAAGATTCCACATGCCGTGGAACAACTAAGCCCGTGTGCCACAACTACTGAGCCCACGTGGCACAACTACTGAAGCCCGCACACCTAGAGCCCGTGCTCTGCAACAAGAGAAGCCGCCACAATGAGAAGCCCACATACCACAATGAAGAGTAGCTCGCCGCAACTAGAGAAAAGCCCATGCGCAGCAATGAAGACCCAACACAGCCAAAAATAAATTAATTAATTTAAAAAAAAAAGAAAGAAGTCCTGCATGTGTGACCTTGCTGAACTTGGAGGACATAAGTGAAATAAGGCGGAGAAAGAAAGACAGATATGGCATGGCTTCACTTATGTGTGAAATACACACACACACACACACACATACATATATATATATATATATATATATATATATATATATAAAGGTCAAACTCATAGAAACAGAGAGTAGAATAATGGTTGTCAAGGCCTATGGTTTAGAGGAAATGAGGTTGGTAAAAAGGTACAAACTTCCAGCTATATGGTGAATATGGTGAATAAGTTCTGAGGATCTAATGCATAGCATGGTGACTATAGTTAATAATACTGCATTGTGCAACTGAAATTTGTTAACAGAGTAGATCTTAAGTAGTCTCACAAAAAAAAGAAAGAAAGAAAGAAAGAAAGTAAAAAGAAAGAAAAGAAAAAGAAAAGAAAGAAAAGGGAAAAATAACTCTGTGAGCTGATTGGTATGTTAATTAAATGGTTGTAGAAATCCTTTCACGATATGTAGTTATATCAATCCATCATGTTGTATTTTTAAAATATATTACAATTTTATTTGTCAATTATACCTCAGTAATCCAGGGGAGGAAAAAAGAAATTAAGTATTGTGAGTCTCCTAACCTTGATTTTCCCTTTCAAGATTGTTTTGGCTATTATGCATCCTTTGAATTTCCACATAAATTTTAGGATCAGTTTGACAATTTATGCAAAGGAGGAAGCTGGGATTTTGACAGAGACCATGTTGAATCCTTAAATCAATTTAAGGAGCGTTGTCATGTTAAGAATATTTAAGGAACCCCAGTCTTCATGGCCATATCTCTCTGGAATAATAAAGGACTCACAAGACAGATCTGGGAAGAAGGTGAGAGATAAAAGTGACCTGTCCTTCCTGGGGTGAAACTATAGCCCTAGACAGGCAGCTGGTGTGAATGGGAACCCCATGTTCTTGACCACACACATCCAATGTAGAGCTCCCTTTACCCTGAGCTGGGAGGAAATAGCAGTCATCATACCACAGACTCACGGTTCTTACCGAGATTTAATAGATTTTCTTAAATATATGTCTCCATTTTCTGCATGCCCTGAGGAAAATTTCCAGACACTGAATAGTTGTTTTAGTTTTGTTTGTTATTTTTTGAAATATTTTTCAGCAGTTCAGTGATTGTTTCATTAGGAAAAGCATACAACGAGCTCCTCACCCACTGTCCCTGTGTATAGTTTCTTAACCTTTTCTGTTTTTCCTGATTTCTCCCATAAGAAGTCATTATGGCATTGCTCTGCTGCTGTAAACCCACAAATACAATGTGGGCTCCCCTGGTCTTCCAGGCAGAACTGTACTCTCCTCTGCACCTTCTTAGAACAAACAATTGCTCTTGTACTTAATACCTAATAATATTGTAGTAATTTTCTTAGAACCTCAAAGCCATGTCTGTGTTAAATTCTTCTGTGTGATATAGGTGTCCAGTGCAGGCCTGGTACAGAGATGCTGTTCAAAAAGTATTTATTTGGATAAACAAATGAATCCATCTAGGCAAAAATAAGATTTGCCAGTTGAGACTGGGACATAATTAGGCTTTTATCTCTAAAGCTGATAATATGAATAATGAGGATAATATAATACAGCATATTTTTCATCTAAATAGTTTCATTGACCCCTCTTCTATTCAGTGCAACTATAAATGCCAAATCTCAAATGGAATTCCCTCTCCCAGGGTAACTTGGAGTTATCCCATGTTGCTGACTAAAGGCTATTTAATGCTAAAGTGTTTTATAACATGGGGACTGAAGCCAGGGAGACTTTTCAATAAAGGGACAATTTGCTGTGAAAGGAAAATTAGAATCAGTAAACTTTTTAAGCTGACAAATTAGAAAAGATTATTACTATTTTTCACCCAGTGCACTTAATAATTGCCACATACTTGCTCTAATGTGCATTACAGTCTATTAAATCATCTCTGTGCTACCATTGTCTGTATTCCTATTATTGCACTTACACAGGACTGTAATTACTGTACTTATTTATGCATTTATTTTCATCACTAACTGGAGTCCTTTGAAAGTCCTCACAAAGTATTGAATATTTGTATCCCCCAGATGCATAGCACATAATCAGTGCTCAATAAATGTTTGTTGAATACATCATTTCATTTATCATCCTGTGCTGTAGTGATGTGCTTTCATGTTGAATCTCTCAAACTCCTCAAAGAGAGTCTTTTACCTTCATGACAATATCCCCACATTGAATAATTGGGTTGCAAATTCAATAAATAAATGAGGGAATTAATGACTGGATAAATATACTGAAAACTGTGTTTTATATTTCACAGCCTTGGATACATAAATGATTATATGAACATGCATGTCCAAATCTCGATGACTCTGCACTACCACTTGCTTGACTATGTAGTCTAATTTTTCATGGCACCTCCAACACAAATATTTTCAAGAGAACTCTCCAATGCATAGTTTCAGCATTTAGTTCATTTGATGACATTTATTACCTCGTGGTGAAGTTTCTCTGTGGGTTTTTCTTGCCCTTTTTATTCTAAGCCCTCTCTCAGGTCTATCCAAGTCCTTCAGATACAGTTATAATAATCCACAGGAAAATCTGGCTCATTTATTGATTTTTTTAGCTGCTTGGCATTCAAGTCTTCAAATGGAAGGTTTTGAGGAAATCCATCCACAAGTGTGTAGCCTTGATGGGAGATAGGTGTTCACCACCACCACCATGAAACTCTGGGAACCAGATCATCTCTGTTATTAGTTCTTGCCACTAAGGAAAAAAGACAGATAAGGCTGCCTTTATAAGGCTTATCCCCATGAAATGGGGAGTCCATTGTAGAGTCCTCATGAAATGTTAAATCTGGAGTAAGTGAGGTTAGGGTTGATTAGAATCCATTCAATGACTCATCGTGGCATCAGTGTGCAGGGACATTGATGCCAGTTGTGGCAGCAACAGTTTAAACACTATTTAATAAAAGCTGGGTGTTGTGTTACCTTCTTTCTAACCATCCAGGTCCTCTACAGTGCCTGCCTGCAAACCAAGCTTATTTTCCACATTCCCATCAATATGTTGAGCTATGATATATTTTTTAATAGATCTTTATGGGAGTATAATTGCTTCACAATACTGCGTTAGTTTCTGTTGTACAACAAAGTAATCAGCCATATGCACACACATGTCCCCATATCCCCTCCCTCCTGAGCCTCCCTTTCACCCTCCCTATCCCACCCCTCTAGGTCATCACAAAGCACCGAGCTGATCTCGCTGTTCTATGTTGCTGCTTCCCACTAGCTAAATATTTTAATTTGGTGGTGTATATATGTCGATGCTACTTTCACTTCGCTCCAGCTTCCCCCCGCCCCATGTCCTCAAGTCCATTCACTACGTCTCTATGATACTTTAAAACAGATCTCCTGGTTTTAATGTAATCAGGGTGTGTTTACCTTGCCTGGAACCCAAAATCTTGACTGATACAATATTACTTTAAAGGTAAACAAGGTTTAAACATTTTATTTCCAGGAAGCTAGTCAACCCAGTGTAAATCAACAGAGGCAAATGAATGTTTCAGATAAGAACATTGTTTAATATCTTTCAATAGAGTGGCTTATTCCTGCAGTTTCTCAGCTGGGATACAGAATAGTGGCTTGCTCATACTACCTCTTAAATCTCTTGATGGAGATCAGCATCTTTAAAACTATGTTCACAAAAGGTTAGTTCAGGAGAGTTTAGTGAGTACTCTGAGAAAAGGGAATTCAGTCACATAACTTTGGGGTATACTGGATGCTAAATCTTCCTCCTGGAGATTTGCTATGCAATTTAGCCTATTTGATTCTCTGGAGGGTCTTAACATAAAGACACTCATTTATCTTTCCTGGGGGTTTAACATAGAGTATATTTTTCACAGCACACTAATTAAAATAATGTGGAGCAGCAGACTACGGAAACCAATGTGGGTAACACTAATGGAGATTACTAGTGTTCTTGATTTGTATTGTGGAGGGAATGGATGAAGAACCAGTGAAAAAGACTTGCCAACAAACCTGAAATGCTTTTGTTAGTGCTACATTCCAACTCTGTGTTGCATAATTTCTTGCACGCCCTGCTATATGCCTTTCACTATAACTGACTTAAAAAGTTGGAACATGGAAGGGAGAACTCATTTCAAAACCGACAAAAAATACTGAGAAAATATGAAGGATCAAATACTCATAGAAATCTAATGCCATCTTGAAAGTAAAATAAGCTATATAATTTCCTTATAGGTATTTACTGGAGTAGAAATGTAGTTTTTCGAACAGGATACTAGGAGAGAAGGACAGTAAGGAAATTTCAATATTTATTTCAATATTAATCACAATAGGAAATCATTTGACTCCATTTACAGAAAGCAAGATCTGAAGATATTAGTATAAAGATAATCAGTAGGAAAATTACATATGTATATAGGTATAGTTATTTCTAAATGTAAAAATAAATGCCAAAGAGTAAACAATATAGATTACATAGTAAAGGAATGAATGTGTGTATAATATGTGTATCTCTGTATGTCTGCTTATTAGTTTATACACATATTTTTATAGAGTGACTGTGTATAAAATATGAAAATAACTGGAAGAAGATATATTAATCACACTAGTAAATGTAAATAGCTCAATATCAATAATCAAAAATTTAAAATTTTTCAGATTTGTTTAGAAAGTATAATCAAACACTCTATAAGAAATGCATGTAAAGCAAAGAGATTGAGAATGGTTAAAAATAAAACAACTACATCAGGCAAAGAAAACAAGAAGAAAGCAGTATTTCAGTCTTGATGTGTGACAAGAGAATTCAAACAAAAGCATTAGCAGAGGCAAAGAAGGACACTTTGAAAAGATAAAGTGTCACAATGAATATGTTTAATGTTCATTAATATTTTTTCAAAGATATAAAAATAATTTTCACAAAGTAGAAATCACATGACACAAAAGTAAAAACACTTTAGCATATTAATATTAGAATTTAATATACTTCCCTTAATAAAGGTAGTTCCAATGGACAAAAAAAGTTAGCTCTTTTAAACATATATCAAAATCTCAATCCCAATTATAAATAATATATCATTTTTCAAGGGCAAAAGAAACATTTATGGAAACTGATGATTGTAAGATGATAGAGAAAACTTCTATATATTCCAAAAAATAAAAATAGCTCAAATAAAATTCTCTGACTGCTAAACAACAGTACTACAAGACAACCGTGCTACTAGAAAATACTACTACTATTTGACAAAAAGGCAATAAACTAGAACAAAATGCTATTTTCTAAAAGACCATATACCTTGAAATAATACAAGATAACACTAAACATCTATAGGTGAAAATTAAACTACAGAATGAAAATACATAAAATTTAAAAATTATGAAAATGATTACACAGAATACAATCTGTGGCATAGAGCTAAAGCTATCACTAGGAGAAATATTTTAGTATGGTATAGCTAACTCAATAAGGATGAAAATGTGTATGAAACACTAAAAATTCGAAAATAATGAAACTAAACCTATGAAATTAGAAGATATAAATTACAAATATATAAGGAAGTACTAATGAGAAAGAATACAAAAATACAGAAAACTTATAAATAAATCTTAGTAAAGCACTTCAAAATATTTTGTAAATGCCAAATCGCCAGCTACATAATAAAAAAAAGGAAGAAAAGACTAATAAACAACATCATGAGAAGACAAAGCACAATGATCAAAAAAGAATAAATTTAATTTAGACAACTCTTTGCAAATAAATTCAAAAACCTAGATGAAATGGAAAAATACGTAGGAAAAGTATCTTACAGAATTGACCCTAGGAATGAAAGAAAAATGAAAAGACAAGTTAACATAAAAGAATACAGAACATAATTAAAAATCCCCCATCTTCAAATAGATAGATGGATAGATAGATATATATTGATATATTTATATATATAGATATATTGATATCTATTTCATCAGGTCCAAATTATTTTTGACCAAACATTACATTAACCATCCATAAAATAATCAATGATTAATATTATTTCTTGCAGTGTTAATGGTTGCTCGGGTCTAGTTTAGTGGTTCTTGCTCAAAGGATAATGTGGCAGTAATAAATGACTAGAGGATCGAGTCAATGCAAAACCTTCCTTACTCCCATATCTGGTGCCTGAACTTGGAAAACTCAAACAGCTGAGACCTAAAAGAGCTGTTTTTCTCAGGCATCTTTCTCTTCACTCCATGTGGCCTCTCTACATGATACTCGCAACATGGTGGTTCAGAACTGGACTTCTTACATGGCAGTTTTGGTCTTCAAAACACATGTTTCAAGAGAAAGCCAGGTAGAAGTTGCATAGTCTTTTATGAAGCTGCCTCAGAAATCACACTGCCCATTCTGCTACATTCTACTCGTTAGAATCAATCACTAAACAAGTTTATATTCGAAGGGCAGGGATTAGACTCTAGCTCTTTATTTCTATGCAAATGGCAAAGAATTTGCAGTTATGTTTTAGAACTATTACATCCATCATGTTTACAGAGTTGACAGAGATTAATAACTGATGAAGTAAAGTAATATATGATTTAAGGATAACAAATAGCTGAGGAGATTCACAAAAATTGTTACCTGTCTAGGACAGGGGTCCCCAGCCCCTGGTCCGTGGCCTGTTTGGAACCAGGCCACACAGCAGGAGGTGAGCAGTGGGGGAGTGAGTGAAGCTTCATCTGCCACTCCTCATCATTCCCCGTCACTCACATTACTGCCTGAATCTTCACTCGCATTACCACCTGAACAAACCCAACCCCCCACCCCCCACCCATGATCCATGGAAAAATTGTCTTCCACAAAACTGGTCCCTGGTGCCAAAAAGGTTGGGGACCGCTGGTCTAAGGCAAGAGAAAGTAATCATGGCAAGATTCAGAGGTAGTGGTAATGGTCTGCTTTGAGACTGGATGGTGGCTATTTTCCAAAGACGTCTGCAACAATGTCTTCCATTTGACAAATACCTCTCACTTTGCCACTCTTCATGTAAAGAGGTGAGCTCTAGATCTCCTACCCTTGAAACTTGGTGGGCTTGTCACTACTTTGACCAATAAATGTCTTGAAAGTTTCAAGACTAAGTTGGAAAATGTGCTGCAGCCTCTTTCTTATTCACTAGAAAACTTGTTCTTGGGGCCCTGAAGTCTGAGTACCCTGAGGCTGCCATGATGTCAGGAAGCCAAGACATATGTAGGTGCTGAACTAAGGAATTCCAGTCTTGGAGACTGCAAAGCCTAAGCATTGTCTTGAGAATTACTGATCATTCTGATGAGTTTAGACCCAAGCTGTGTAATCATTGCCAGTCTTTGAATCTTCCCAGCTAAGGCTCCAAAACTTGCCCCGCAAAGACAAGCCATCAACACTGGGGTCCAAATTCCTGCTCACACAATCATGAGCAGAATAAAATGGTCCATTTCCTGCTACAGGGTCTTGGGGTAATTCACTATGCAGCAATAATAACTGTGCAGTCATATTAATGTTATTAATTTTATCATATATTTTACATATATATTTATATATATTCTTTAGTACATGTGATAGACATCATAAAAATATACACTTATTTATAATAAAAAAGATGTGGTACATATATACAATGGAATATTTCTCAGCCATAAAAAAGAATGAAATAATGCCATTTGCTGCAACATGGATGGACTTAGAGATTATCATACTAAGGGAAGTATGTCAGACAAAGACAAATATTATGTGATATCACTTATATGTAAGATCTAAAAACATGACTAAATAGTGGAGCTCAAGCAAATTTCCTGTGCACATGGTGACTGTTTAGTAGCAACTTTGGAGCAATAATCCCACCTCTAAGATGGACAATGTATAGACGGTCCTCTTCTGAGAAGCTCACCTTATAGATCTTCTCTGCTGTCTGCAAAAATATCAACAAATAAGATCTCAGTATGAAAGCCTGTTTTAAAGTTCAGAGCAATTTTCTCCTAGAGTCCCTGGAAAGAAGTTTGCAAATAAAAATTTCATGATATTTTTATAGTATATAATTTAATGAAAAGTTTTATATATCTATTTAGATGTAGTTGCATCTATCTATCATCTATCTATCACCTATCTCTCAAGAGAGACTTACAAATGTCAGCTGATTGTTTTCTGACTGTTTTGTAGTTCTCTTGTTCCATTTTTCCTCTCTTGCTGTGTTCCTCACTTATTCATAATTGCTTCAAATGTAAATGGTTTAAATTTTCCCATCAAAAGAGAATATATATATATATATATATATATTTTGTTTTTGTTTTTTTTCAGAGAGAGAGAAAGAGTGTGTGTGTGTTTTTGGAGCTCTACAGTAGAGAAAGTATTCAAATATTCTAGGAAATAACTATAATAAGGATTTTCTTCCTGGTGCTAAGAACTTGTTGATTTGTGGTAATCTGCTTGTTCCAATAAATGGCAGGTATGGCTTCCTACATACATCCCCTCAGAGTGTGAAGAGGGGGCACAGAACTAGAGAGAAGCATGGCTGCTAGAGATCTACCAAAACTTATTTAATTCACCTAAAGTTGGAAATTCAGATAATCCTATTTTTTATATTATAAATAATGCTGTGGTTAATGTATTTGTGCCTAAAGCTTGGCCCACATGTCTTGTTACAACCTAGGATAGGTATTTAAAAGTGAGCATCTAATTTAAGAGATCTGAACATATTTATGTCTAAATCACTCTCCAGAAAATACATTTCAGTTTACACAGTCACCAGCAATGTATACACCAGCAGTGTATTAATGTGTGTACTTCCTCAAACTTTAGTTATTCTTCATAACTAAAATGACTTAAAGACTCTAAAAGAAATAAGATTTAATGGTGGACTTTCAAGGACATGATGGGTTATAGAAGAGACTGCATACAACACTCTTAGGAGCATCTTTCAAATGAAATTAAGTGAAACTAACATTTTGATACTTCCGATTTATCGTATTAGGTGCTTTGGAAAAGGTTTTTTATATGTAATCTTCACAAAAACTCCAGCAGATTAGTGCCTTATCCATATTATTGCATATTTGGAAACTGTCTCAGAGAGGTTAATTAAGTTGCCTTTGATCAAACAGCTTAGGTAATACTGGGCTTCACACTAACACATGTCAGACACTAAAACAAAATCAGACCATCCCGCCTCTCAAATCACGTGGTATAAAGGGCCAGTAATTCAAGTGATCAGACTCCCTTCTCTGCGGTCCTTCATCTTATGTTTAATTAAAATGTTCAGAAACAAATCCCATTTCACCATATTCATTATTCATGCAAAATCACGTGTCACATAGGAATGACAGCACAATATTGAAAATATCTAGGAAGCTATTTATCTCCATCCCTTTTATGCATTTACTGTCATTTAATAAACAGCAGATTACAATCTCTTGGCATGATAAGGCAAGCATACACAAAGAAAGGAAAGACTTTAGTAACATTTAATTAATGACAACGCTAGCTATTATTTATGTGGGCTTATTAAAAGCTGCTGGTTTGTATAATCAATCTATAATTTTGAAATAATAGTAAATGGTATTATTGCAACCACAGTATAAATTTGGTTAAAGATAACATTCATGTGTGGAAGTAGAGAGAACTCTCTCCCCTAATAAATGAGAAACTGTACATCAACTTTTAGAAATAGCTACTCCCATTAAATGCAATCACTTCTTTCCATTGGCTTCAACTCTTGGGTGACTTGGAGATGAGGGAATGCCTATTATATGTAATTAATTTCCACAGCAAAGAATCACAGCTAAATAAAGTCAATTGCTTGCTGAAATCAGCTTCTCAGATGAGCTACGGTCTATAGTAATTAATAGTTACTGAAATGACAATGACTGTGTTGAAAACATTGCTGGAGATGATCAGAAACATGAACAGTACCTGTTTCTATCTGACCCTTTTGGCTTCTGTGCACATGGACTTGAAAAGTACCCTTTTAAAAAATTAATAGCTTCATTGAGATATAATTCATCTACTGTACAATTTACACATTTAAAGTGTACAAATCAAGAGCTTTCAGTATACTCACAGAGTTGTGCAAACATCACTATAATATTATAATTTTAGAACACTTTCATCCAAAAAAAGAACCCCCATACCCATTAGCAGTCACTCCCATTTCTCCCCACTTCCACCCTCCCCAGTCCTAGATGGCCCCATCTTGTGTTTTGGAGGAGTCCCAAGACTTTATGATATTTAACATTCCCTCTAAAGAGTGGGAATGTTAAGTCAGACTTCTGATTATTGAACAGTTTGACAACCTGTATCACAAATTAAAATTATTTTACTCCTGTAGCTTTTATAATTCTTATCTACTTTCTTAACTATACACCTTTTTTCTCTTCCAGAGGATTTCAAGGAGTAAAGCCAGCTTTATAAAATAATGGTAGTCTAGCTCAGTTAGCCAGAAAGAAAAGGGTGAAAGAAGATGTAGTTTCTCTGACTATTAGAGAAAACATATCAGAATTGCAGAGAGAAGGGAGCAAGCTCTCTTTTAATATTTGACCCACCAAATAAGTATCAATATCATAACTTGGGAAAGCAATGATGACCAGAGGGAGATGTACAGGAGACCACGGCAGACAAAAGTAGGGCACAATCTGAACAAGTCAAAATCAGATTTTATCTTCTAGCCTCCCTTGACCATTCTAGATCCGTGGGATGGTTTTGAATTTAGTAACACTCTTTGGCTTTATGCTGACATTATTAGCCCATGATCAAATGCAACTTTTTCATCTTTCTTCTTCGATAAAGACTTCTTTCTGGACAAAGTTGTTTCTTATTCACAATGGAGTACAGCTGGCTGGTGACCTAGTTCCTAGAGAAGATTAGTACCATGGACCTGGTTCTTCATCTGTACAAGAAGGGGGTGGATTTGATAGTTCCAAAGATTGTTTTCAACTTGCTGTCTCTAATTATGTGACTCTACATTGACCACGTTGCTCAGTTTTTATCTAAGCACTAACCTGGGAGAGGATAGCATTCACAATCCAATGCATTGGGGCCTTGCAATTCACTATCATTGCAGAATCAGAAGTAGAATTTTTCCCTGGAAAATAAAAACACCACTAAGCCAGTGAGAAGCTGCATTACCTAGGTCCTCAACTAACCTACAGACATGAAAAGAGCAATTGTCTGGTTAAAGAATTTGTTTACCCAGTGAAATATGTCATTACCATTAGATTGATTGATGGAAATCAATCTTCTCCCAAGACAGGCTTTCTACCTTCGTCAATCAGTGCCCTTCACTGGTCTCTCTCTCTCTCTCTCTCTCTCTCTCTGTCTCTCTCTCACACACACACACACACACACACACACACACGCACCTCCACCTTTAAATTCCTGTTTATACGTTCATACCCTGCTATCCACTTAGAACTTCCAGGGCCCCTTTTTCCAGGACACAGAACTGGCCAGGATGTCCATTGCACATTAAAAATATCAAGGCTGGCAGACAACTAAACTGAGAACAGAGAGCAAGTGGGTGGCAGAGTGAGAAAGACTTTAAAGCAGACGGAGAAACAACTGACAAGATCTGAAGCTTCAGAGGGTATGTGTGGTTCTGCAAAGGGCTTAGAGTTTGTGTGTGTGTGTGTTTGTGTGTGTGGGGGGGGTGGTGATGGTGAAGCCATTATATTTTACTTGAGAGATAAACTGGCTTTTGGAGGTCAGATTTTTTTGTTTGCTTGTTTTTTTCTAAGGTTTTTTTTTTAATTGAAGTATGGTTGATTTACAATGTTGTGTTAGCTTCAGGTGTACAACAAAGTGATTTTTGCAGCAACATGGATGGACCTAGGGATTATCATACTGAGTGAAGTAAGCCAGAGAAAGACAAACATCATATGATATCACTTATATGTGGAATCCAAAATATGACACAAATGAACTTATTTACAACACAGAAATAGGCCCACAGATATAGAAAACAAATGTATGGTCACCAAATGGCAAGGGGGAGGAGGGATAAATTAGGAGTTTGGGATTAACATATACACACTACTATATATAAAATAGGTAAACAACGAGGACCTACTACTGTATAGCAGAGGGAACTATACTCAATATTTTGTAGTAATTTATAAAGGAAAAGAATCTGTAAAAATATACATATATATATATATATATACATACATATATGTGTATATATATATATGTATAACTGGAGGTCAGATTTTATACTTACTGGATTCTAGACCCTCAAGTTGCTTTACATACAGCTGTTCTCTTTTAATCCTCACAATCTACCTCGGGGTAATGGGGAGCCTCTGAGAGCTTCAAGCAAGGTAATCTATCCTCAGACTTAAAAAAAATAAATCATACTGGGGGGAAAAAAAAGGATTACACTGCAGTTTTGAAGAGAAAGTAATGAGAGGTAATGGCTCTCAAAGTTAATATATATAACAATTATCTGGAATGCGTATTTAAAGTGTAGATTTCTTTGTCCCTCTCCAGAGACTGATTGGGAAGATTCAACATAATCATCCCTATGTAAAGCACAAGAATGAGTAAAATATAAAAAGCAAAAGTAAAATAAAAAGTAACTATTCTACTGCCAATGATTTCTATGATTATGATGATACGATAGCAAATTAGGTTCTAGGAAGTGGGGTCACATCTGAAAATGTAGGACCCACACAATGTAAGACATCTGCCAGGGGTTCTTAACCTCATTGTTCTGGTTCTCTTAAGGCAGTGTTCCTCAGTCCTGAGTGTGCCTTAGAATAACCTGAGTATCTTTCAAAAATACTACATGAAAAACAATTCAATTAGAATTTTGGGTGTGGGGAAAAAGCATTGGAATTTTTATAAAGATCATAAAGGAATTTTAATATGCAGTTAGGCTTAAGAAATGCTGCCCAAGTTATAAACTTTTATTTCACCTTTATTTAGAGCATTTGTTATAAATGTAGATTCCTGGGGCTAACCTCACATGTACTGAATCAGATTACCTGAAGGGTGTTGGTGGTGAGTGATCTCCATGTATCCAAACACCTAAGTTGGGTTTATGCACATTAAAACATAAACCACTGCTTTATACATACAGGTTGCATACAAGTAATATATCATCACCTTATCTTACTTCAAGGGAAGGGTCTCTGCCTTACTTATTCTTGAATGAATGATCTACAGCTTTTATTGTAATGCTTGACACACAGGGCCACCAGATCTTTGTAGATTACTGAATTATCTTACAATGTATTTAATGCTTTTTTATATTTAGTAGAACACAAAATAAATGCACATAGGTTCTAAAACCAAATATCACCGCTTGCTCTTTTATATAAAAACAACAGATGTCCAATTAATTTTGGTGGATTATTTTTATTTTGTTTTCCCTTCCTTCAATGAAAGTGGAGAGGAGAAGTGTATTCAGGAAATATTTATTGGGTGTCTACTATCTTCTAGACACTGATGCTCTGCTCTCTGCTGACACAGCCCTCCTTATGGCCATCAAGTCATAATAAATCTGAAATGCAGAATTTTCTATGGACTAGCTAAGTATACCCCAACAATAAGCTTTTTATTTATCTTTTCCATGCTATGCTTGTTTCATTTATCTTTTCCAGTTTGAAGTAGAAACTCTCGAACAGAAACCCAGTGCCTTGATAAAGGTGAATGCTTTTGCAATCATGTTTACTTCATCTCTTTGCACAGCGGTGTTGTTGCATAGATCTGGTCATTTATTTGCAGTAGTATTTGAAGGATGATTGGACACTCCCTACCCCTCAACTGCAAGGTGAGATAATCAGACTTGTTATTAAAGTGTACACCTTTTATTATTGTTTTCTCTGTGGTTCATTAAAAAAGTACTAGGTTCTTCTTCAGTTAAAGTTTATGGTTCTGGTAATCTTATCAGCGATGTCAAAGCAAATAAATGATTTAACCAGAAGGATGAAGGGACAGTCAATAAATGTAGACTGGTAATCTACCCAAGATAGATGTATGCAAGATAGATTCTTTTTGGACAGTGAATATGTTTATATAATTTTTTTTTCAGTACTAAACCTGATAAACTGCATCTTTTATGTTTTACTTAATGATGCTTTTGAGAGTTTGATGATCCATTCTGTCATATTTTGCACAAAAATCAGGGCAACAAAAATAAAAGGTTGAGACATAAAAGAAATATTTTAAGCAGCTTGATATATAACCCTTCTTGAAAATTAACCACTTTTTTAAAAGCATAGAGCTTATGATATGATTTTTTTTAGAGCTTCTGCTCACTTAGTGCCTGTGAAGAACAAATTTTTTTTTTTTTTTTTTTTTTTCGGTACGTGGGCCTCTCACTCTTGTGGCCTCTCTCCGGACGCGCAGGCTCAGCGGCCATGGCTCACGGGCCCAGCCGCTCTGCCGCATGTGGGATCTTCCCGGACTGGGGCACGAACCCGTGTCCCCTGCATCGGCAGGCGGACCCTCAACCACTGCGCCACCAGGGAAGCCCAGAACAAATATTTTTAAATTTGATTACGGGATTTATGAGTTCACATTATAAAGCTTTATTCATACCTACAGTGGATAGAGAAACCAGAGAAAGAACTCAAATATTCTGCCTCTACTTACTTTAACTATTGCTACCATAAGAAGAATATGTCATAGCGACCTCTCCAGGCAGGACAGAGAAGTGTGGGGCAGTGGCTCCAGTTAGCAAACTACTTCATTCAATAGACACCATCATTTTAATGCCTGGGCTTTCTATAAATGCCTTCCCAGAGGTTGACCTCAGAGCTCCCGATTATTCAAAACCCAGGGAAATGTGGATTGTAGAAGTTGATACAGAACCTTATGTTGTAGTCTTGGTGGGGTGAGGGGGGTAGGGAGGGCTGGCAGGTTTCTTCATTCTGCCCCTAGATCTCCATGTGCTTCTTCCCCTCCACCCCTGAAAGAAACCTCACCTGCCTTTCTTTGTCTCTCTTTATTCTCTAATACATTCAGCTCATTCCATGTCCCATAGAAATATTTCCTCCACCCCCCCCCGCCATTTTCCACATGTATTATTCCAGGTGTCAAATGATTATCCGCTCTGCCTTGCTTCAGTTTTTAAAATTCAGTTTGTTTCTTCTCTTTGTTACAACTTATCCATGATTTTTGCCTCACTGCTGCCTTCATGCACAATTATGTACATTATGTTGTGAGAAAAAAAACGCTTTAGGCAGAATTGCTGTCTCAATCAGTTTCCAAGCCCCTGATGTTCTTTTAATTCTTTTGTGCATTTTCTGAGCAACCTCTGTGTGCCAGGGCTGTGCTAGGTACTAGTGACTGAAGAGATGAACTCTGACCTTCAGGAGCTCAGAACAGAGCAGGAGAAAATCGTGTCCAGACACAGGGCTAGCATAGTGGGGTCCACAGAAGATCAGAAGGCCAAGTAAGACAAGGCTGTTGGAGAAAACTCTGGAGCACTTAGTCTTGTGGTTCTAGTCTCCCTCATGAGGTTTATCTTGCCCAGTACAATTAGCAGTAACAATTGATAGCCAAGACATAGAAGCAACCTAAATGTCCATTGACAGATGAATGGATAAAGATGTGGTGCATATATACAATGGAATATTACTCAGAAATAAAAAGGAATGAAATAATGCCATTTGCAGAAACATGGATGGACCTAAAGATGATCATACTAAGAGAAGTAAGTCAGACAGGGAAAGACGAATATCATATGATATCACTTTTATGTGGAATCTAAAAAAATAATACAAATGAACTTATTTACAAAGCAGAAACTGACTTACAGACATAGAGAACAAACTTATGGTTACCAAAGGGGAGAGGGAGGGAATAAATTACGTGTTTGGGATTAACATATACATACTATTATATATAAAATAGATAACCAACAAGGACCTCCTGTATAGCCCAGGGAACTATACTCAGTATCTTGTAATAAACTGTAATGGAAAAGAATCTGAAAAAGAATAGATATACATATATATAACTGAATCAGATGGTTGTACATTTGAAACTAACAACATTGTAAATCAACTATACTTCAATAAAAAAATATTAAAAAGAAGTAAAAATTGGACCCATGATGAACCTACTGTAAGCTTTTATGTACAACCTTTAAAAAGTATCCTCTTTCTCCTGAAGTCATTTCTGATGTGTCTGCTCCACCGAGACCAGCTTTCCCCTCTCATTGCTTCCCTACCTTTTCACCCCTTCTTCTTCATCCTTACCTTTCTCACAAAGAAGCTCAGAGGCTTCTCCAAGGGTAGGTGCCATGTTTTTGCCTAAAGACAGAGAATTGAAAGGTTAGCTGTGTTGACTTGTATCCCTTGCTGAGCTCCCATGACTCATCTCCTGCCTCTCACTGTGCACACCTGGTGCTCTAACCCTCTCAAGACAACAAGTTTCCCAAATAGGAAAAACACCTTTTGAAGCCTTTGCATACTCTTGACATGTTTTCTTGGCTATGCCTATTATGATTTGAGACTCAGCTAAGACATCATATCCTTTCACAAGAATCCTTTGATTACCTCTCTTCTCCCAACCCCATGGCACCAGCTGCTCCACTCATCAGGGAAGCCTCCGTTCAGCACCTGTTTGCACCCAGACTTCTCTGTTGAGCTCACCTAGCTCTCCATGGTGATTCTCACTGTGCAGTCACTGCTTACCTGTGCACCTCCTGTTTCAAGGGCAGACACCATGCCTTCCACCTCTGCAACTCGATCTCCCAGTCTGGCATCTCATACACAGGAGCATAAGAAGGACTGTGAACTTATAGTGTGTACGTGTGCTACAATGATTCATTATTTTTTTTTAACTTTTTATTGCTTTTTAAAATGGAACTATAGTTGGTTTACAATGTACTGTTTCAGGGGTACAGCAAGTTGATTCAGTTATATATGTATGTATATATATATATATATGGACATATATATATACACATATATACATATTTATATATAATTTTTTAGATTCTTTTCCATTTTAGGTTATTACAGGATATTGAGTATAGTTTGCTGTGTTACACAATAGGTCCTTGCTGGTTATCTATTTTATATATAGTAGTGTGTATATGTTAATCCCAGACTCTTAATTTATCTCTCTTCCCACCCTTTCCCCTTTGGTAACCATAAACTTGTTTTCTATGTCTGTGAGACTGTTTCTGTTTCATAAATAACTTCGCTTGTATCATTTATTTTTAGATTCCACATATAAGTGATATCACATGATATTTGTCTTTCTCTGCCTGACTTACTTCACTTAGTATGATCATCTCCATGTAGCTGAAAATGGCACTATTTCATTCTTTTTTATGGCTGAGTAGTATTTCATTGTATATATGTACCACATCTTCTTTATCCATTCATCTGTCAATGGACATTTAGGTTGCTTCTATGTCTTAGCTATTAAATGAGAAAAAAAATATCCATAGAGTGAACAGTGTTTCCAGTGAAGACAAAACACAAGAATGCTGATACTTAATGGGATGAATCTAAGACAAAGAAGGGGACACAGCATGGACAGCAAATTTGAGAGGCAGCAGAAGCTGTGTTAATCTTCATTGTCTCCTGAATATAGTCCAGGACTCTGAGTGGAGGTAAAACGAAACAAAACAAAGCAACAACAAAAAACTCATTCCTTTTCATGAACAAAATAGTGACAATTGGTTACTGTCCACAGGTTTCTACAGATGTGTCTACCACGTCTAACAGATTTTTCCCTATAATCGAACCACAACATTTCCTCAGCGTTCAAACTGAAGAACCTAAAATATAACTTCTCTACGCCATTGATAAGAAGCAATACTTTCGGAGAACTTTATAGAGGAAGGAATAGACACTTCATTTACTCCTTGTGAAGCAGTTTGGTACTCATCACCAAGACCATTAAAAAAATAGTAAATTCCACATTAGAAAAAATGGTGGAACAATAAACTTCTTATAACAAAATGATATGTGTGTCAATCACAGATAAAAGCGATATGCATAACCTCCTGTTTGACCCATAATTCATAATTACTTACCCATCAGTTGCTTTACACAGAAGTGAGGAGATAAAATGAAGCCCAGTGTTAAATTTATTCACTGAGGTATCAGCAAAAGGATATAGAAATATCACAAGATAATAGAGAAGAAAGGGACTATGAAACTCTTTGGTTTCTTTGAGAAAACATGCTGCTAATGAGTTTCTAACACACCATTTTCCAAGAAATAATCAACATAACAGTCACATTTGAGTCCTTCTGTTCATTACTGTTGGCTGGCTTCTTGATTTTTGCTGAAAGAGGAAAAATTGGGGTTAGAACACTACCAAGAGTAATTACAACTCTCGAGGACTCTAGGTTGCAGCATTTGGAAGGGATTTTTTTTTTTTGATCATAGAGTTCAAATATTCATTTATGTATTCTCATTCATTCTTAAGCATTAATGACCACATTCCTACTAGAGCAGGTACTGTCCATTTTAGAATTGGTAAAAAGAAGTATGAGCATGTGTTATGTACAAATGACTTAATTCAGAAAGACATCGCGGAACACTGTTGCCCGAAGGTCACCATAATCAGTTCATAGTGATTGAATTCCAGATTTACTGCTCAACTTCTGTCAGTCTTCAAAATAACTTCAGCATCCAGGAGCTGCTTAGTTTACTGAAAAGAACCTTGAATGGCAGCCAACAACATGTGGTTCTAGTTGCTAGGCCTATTAGCCATGTGGACTTGGACAAAGTCCTTGCATTCTGAGGCTCAGGTACATAGACAGCAATACCAGCTCCACCTACCCCCAGAGCGTTGGCCTGGAAAACAAAAGACTGCATATTCCTGGGCTTTCTATATGACCACTAGAGGTTAATAATCCAATCTCCCCACACCTCGGTGAGCTGGGTTCCATTCAGGTGCAATCAATCCCTGCAACTCCTATCAATGTTTTCTCTCGAGTTATGAATATTAGCATGGAACTTTTACAAATCTTTTGGAGAGGATGAGAGTGTAGGGAAATTCTAGAATAATCTGAAGAATGCAATGAACACATCTTTCCTGAGCCCCAAAGCCAAAGGCCGGGTTGCTTAGGTAGCCCTCTTCTGGGTTCTCCAAACCTCACCCACTTTGACATGTTCTGCTTCTTTGGCCATCTCCCTCATTCCCACATGTGGTTTCTGTTCCCTGAGATTATGTTTTGCCTTGTTCATTTTAGTGACCCCTGTTCCTCTAGCCAGGAACTTTCTCCTATCCCCAACACAACCACCATCTTGTCTGACTCCTAGTTGCCTCAAGGTTGATCTCCAGTTCTCCACTCTGAGGATCTCAGGACCTCTCAGCTTCCAATGGTTCTCTCCTCTGATCACTTAGGTCACTTAACTTCACTGTGGTTTTGCAAAATGATTGTATATTACTGTGTAATCCTAGTTATCTGTTGTGTGCATGCTTTACTCCTAGATTAGTATTAATTACCATCTTTAAGTGAGGAACTGTACCTTAAAGGTTATTTCATCACCCACAGCACCCAGCCCAGTGTCTTGGTGATAGACATATAGGAAACAGATATGATTCAGATATCATTGGTGTGCAGTTTATCTTTCAAACTTTCATTTACAGGTGAGGCTATTTCTCTTTTGACCACAATGCAGAAAGTAAAATGATTATAGAATGAAATTTTTTGAAATGACTGTCCTTTTATTGAAATAGAATTATATTAATGTCACCCTTGCTGATTCCTCCTAGCAGTGTATGAAAGGGATATGTACTCCTTTTATTCAAAGATCAATTTACAGGTTTTGCTCAGCAAAGGAAACCACTGATACAATGAAAAGATAATCTACTGCATGGGAGAAAATATTTGCATATGATATGACAAATAAGTGATTAATATCTAAAATATATAAACAGTTTAGACAAATCAATATTAAAAATTAAAAAAAAACTCTATTAAGAAATGGACAGAAGACCTGAATAGATATTTTTCCAAGAGACATATCTATGGCCAACAGGCACATAAAAAGATGCTCAATATTGCTAATCATCAGAGAAATGCAAATCAAAACTACAATGGGATATCACCTTACACATGTCAGAATGGCTATCATTCAAAAGACCATAAATAACAAATGTTGGTGAAGATGTGGATATCAGAAAACCCTTCCTGTACACTGTTCATGGGGTTGTAAATTGGTGCAGCCATGTGAAAAACAGTGTGGAAGTTCCTTAAAAATTTAAAAATAGGACTACCATATGATACAGTGATTCCACTCCTAGGTACATATCTGAAGAAAACAAAAACACTAATTTGAAAAGATACATGTACCCCAATGTTCATAGCAATATTATTTTCAGTAGCCAAGATACAGAAGCAACCTAACTGTCCATCAACAGATGAATGGATACAGAAGATGTGGTACACACACACACACACACACACACACATTGCTTTAACAGTTTCCAACATGCTCAGTGAAAAGGATAGAATTACTAAATTGGCAGGCATCAGGATAAATAGAAAGCAAGCAAGTTAGGGTGTGGTATATTACACTCAGAATCAGCCGAGCTCAGACCTTTGTCATACATGTATTCATTCATCCATTTATTCATTCATGCAACACCTACAATAGGTGAGGCCTGGAGCTCAGTCTTGACATTTCAGAGAGAAACAAAATAATCTCCTTTTTCTTTTAATCTCATTAAAGAAAGGGAGTAACAGAAAGATAAATATTTATAATATAATGTGAATTATTTACAAATAGTTCTGGTAAAGGTCACATTCTCATGCAAACATGCCCCTTTCTGTTTTTCATTTACATGCACATCATTATACATTTTCTGTGCATGTATCTCTAAATAAGATGTAGAATTGCCTTATAGATTTAAGGTTTATATTCAAAGAATTCATAGATTTCTGGAATAAATGGATCAAATACTCAATTATTTTAGAGGAGTCATAGAGGCTTTCTGGAGAAGGTGATATTGAATCTGAGTCTGAAATCTTGAATTTTCTGTGTTACTATCACTAAACTGTATTTGTGGTGGTATTAATGCCACACCTCACAAGAGTAAATATTCTAAATAAATGTCCCCATGTCACACATAAAAATGCTCATATCACTAAATTATTTTGCCTTGATTTCTTTACTCATAAATTTCTGGGAACCTTAAGGCTACTAGAGAACTCTGCTGAATCAATAATTAATAACCTTCCAAAATAGAAAACATCAAGCTCAGACGAGTACAATGGTGGATTCTACCAAACATTTAAGAAAGAAATTATACTAATTATCTACAATCTCTTCCAGAATATAGAAGCAGAGGAAATACTTCCAAACTAATTCTATGCAGCCAGCAACACTCTAACAACAGAACCAGACAGACATTACAAGAAAAGAAAATGACAGACCACTATCTCTCATGAACATAGATGTAAAACCCTCAACAAAATATTAACAAATCAGTCAAAAAAATTATAAAAATAATTATACACCATGGCTAAGTAGAATTTATGCCAGGTATGCAAGGTTGGTTCAACATCTGAAAATTAATTAAGGTAATCCTTTCATGTAAATAGACTGAAAATGAAAAATCTCAGGATTATATTAACTGATGCATAAAAAGCATTTGAAAAAAACCCAACACCCATTCATTCATATTTAAAAACTCTCAGTACACTAGGAGTAGAGGGAATTTTCTCAACAGGATATAGACTATCTCCAAAAAGCTACAGCTAATGCCATACTTAATGGTGAGAAACTTGAACTTTTCCCACTATGATAAGGTACAGGCAAGGATGTCTCCTCTCAGTACTCCCTTTTAACATCATACTGGCATTCCTTGCTAATACAAAAAGGCAAGGAAAGGAAACAAAAGGTATACAGATTGGGAAGGACAATATAATACTGTCTTTTTTATGCCAGATGACACAATCATCTATGTAGAAAATCTGAAGGAATCAACCAAAAAACTCCTGAGACTAATGAGTTATTATAGCAAGGTCTCAACATGCAAGGTTAATATGCAAAAGTCAATTGCTTGCCTATATAGTAACAATGACCAGAATTTGAAATTAAAAACACTGCACCACTTGTATTAGCAACCCCCTCCCCACGAAAAAATGAAATACTTAGGTAAATCTAACAAAATACATTTAAAATCTATATGAGGAAAATTACAAAATTCTAATCAATGGAATCAAAGAACTAAATAAATGGGGAGATATACCATGTTCATGGAAAAGAAAACTCAACATTCTCAAGATGTCAGTTCTTCCCAACTTGATCTATAGATTCAATGCAATCTTAATCGTAATCCCAGCAAACCATTTTATGGATATCAATAAATTTATTCTAAAGTTTATATGGAGAGGCAAAAGACCTAGAATAGCCAGCAGAATATTAAAGAGAAGTTGGAGGACCGACTGGCTTCAAGACTTACTTTAAAGCTACAATAATTAAGTATTTGGTGTTGGCAAAAGATAGATTAATAACAGAACAGAGAGCACAGAAGTAGCCACATGTAAATATAAGCAACTGATCTTTGACAAGGCGCAAAGGCAATACAGTGGAACAAAGATAGTCTTTTCAACAAATGGTGCTGAAAAAACTGGACATCCACTTGCAAAAATTTGATCTAGACACAGACTTTACAACCTTCACAAAAATTAACTCAAAATGGATCATAGACCTAATCATAAAATTCAAAACTTTAAAACCCCTAGAAGGTAATAGGAGAAAACCGAGATGACTTTGGGAATGGTGATTTTTTTTAGATAAAACACCAAAGACATGATCCATGAAAGAAATAATTGATAGGACTTCCTTAGTGGTGCAGTGGCTAAGAATCTGCCTGCCACTGCAGGGGACATGGGTTCAAGCCCTGGTCTGGGAAGATCCCATTCCATGGAGCAACTAATCCTGTGTGCCACAACTACTGAGCCTGTGCTCTAGAGCCCACAAGCCACAGCTACAGAGACCACACACCACAACTACTGAAACCCATGCTCCTAGAGCCCATGCTCTGCAACAAAGAGAAGCCACTGCAATGAGGAGACCACACACCACAACAAAGAGTAGCCCCCACTCGCTGAAACTATAGAAAGCCCCTGAGCAGCTGCAAAGACCCAACATAGACAAAAATTAATTAGTTAATTAATTAATTATTTTTAAAAAGAAAAAAATGATAAGCCGAACTTCATTAAAATTTTTAAAAACTTCTACTCTGTGAATGACAATATCAAGAGAATTAGAAGACAAACCACTGTGAAAATATATTTGCAAAAGACACATCCAATACAGAAAATGTTATCCAAAATATACAAAGAAACACAAGAGGGAAGAGATAGGGGAACATATGTATATGTATAACTGATTCACTTTGTTATAAAGCAGAAAATATATATATACAAAGAAATCTTGAAGCTCAATAACAACAGCAAAAATCAGACAGCCAATTAAATAATAGGCCAATGACCTTAACCACCTCCTCATCAAAGAAGATGTACAGCTGGCACATAAGCATAGGAAAAGATGTTAAATATCACACATTATTAGGGAAATGAAAATTAAACAACACTGAGACATTACTACACACTTATTAGAATAATCCAAATCTGGCACTCTGACAACACCAAATGCCTATGAAGATGTGGAGCAACAGGGACTCTCATACATTGCTGGTGGGAATGCAGACTAGTACATCTACTTTGGAAGACAGTTTGACATTTCTTACAAAACCAAATATCTTCTTACCACGCAATCCAGCAATTTCATTCCTTGACATTTACACAATGGAGTTGAAAATTTGTGTTCACACAAAACTCTGAGCATAGATGTTGATAGTAGCTATATTTACAATTGCCAAAATTTGGAAGCAACCAAGATGCCTTTCAGCAGGTAAATGGATAAATATCTATTGTAGTACAACTGGAAAATGGAGTATTATCCAGTGCTAAAAAGAAATGAGCTATCAGACCATGAAATGACACTGAAGAATCTTAAATGTGCATTTTTAAGTTAAAGAATTCAATTTGAGAAGGCTACCTACTGTTGACTCTAAGCATATGACATTCTGGAAAAGGCATCACAACTGAGACGGTAGAAAGGTCAATGGTTGCCAGGGAGAAGGGGGGGATGATAAATAGGCATAGGACAGAATACTTTTAGGTGAGTGAAAATACTCTGTATGAGACTATATGGATGGATATATGTTATACATTTGTCCTAACCCATAGAATGTTCAACACCAAGTGTGGACTTTAAACTATGGAATTTTGGTGATCGTGATACGTCAGTGTTGGTTGATCAGTTGTAATAAATGCACCACTCTGGTGTGGAATGTTAATAATTGGGAGACTATGCAGGTGCTGGGGTAGGGGACAGATGAGAAATCTCTGTAGCTTCCTCTCAGTTTTATTGTAAAACTAAACCTGCTCTAAGAAGTCTTAAAAAAAAACCAGCTGACTATATCCTAGATCCTTCAGAATACCTGTAATGTTTAGTTGTGGTACATTTTTTGTCTGTCTAGCTTTTATTCATACTCTTTAGAGGAAGGAAAATTTGTCTCTCATTGGCATTGCTGAAAGCCTTTTAAGGACACAATGTAAAACATTTTCCTTTTCCTTCTCCATGATTCTGAGTAATATTTTCTTCTAATAAAGAATGTTTTAAAGTATTTGTTGATTTTATTTTTTCCTTCTCCTGTGGCTGCTGTGGGCAAAAGCACTGACATTGATCTCATTTCAGAGATACCTTGTCCTCAGGCTTCTAATCATCATGAAGCTGTCAGTTTGAATTCCCCAAGAAACTCTCCTGTGATAGGGCTTGATATAAGAGATGGCGGCAAGAAATAGAGAGCACAGAAAAAGAGACATACTGTATTTCAGACTCATCAAGGAATCATTTGCCAATCCAAATCTCTCATCGGGTGGCTGGGTAATTTCTCATGGGGTCTTGCAGTGTCCTTCACTAAGTGACCCCTTATTTAGGTTTCAATTTCAATTTGCTTTTCCAGATAAAACAACAAAGTCATGGTGCAATTAGAATAAGTGTAACTACAGTACTGAAGGGGGAAAAATATGACTTTATATGTCTTTTCATTTTGCCTTAGTATCTCATTTACTACCTATCTCTTTAAAAAGAAGTAGTTAAATAAATACTTTTTGAGAACTAAATGTAGACATTAAATGAAATTCAAACAGCTTCTGCTTTTCTTCTTTTGATGAGCTTAAGATCTACTGAGGAGGATATATAGATATGGCTATAAAAAAGTCAAAGTTGTGAAAGGGGCCCAGCACTCTATTCAGTATAAAAACTTCTGATTAATTCAGTGAAATGAGGTCATCTGGTATCTCCCTTCTTCCACTTCAGTAATAGAAAATTTAGAAAATGTTTTAAATAGAGAATCAACCCTAACACCTAGAATGCTTTCAGTAACGTGGCACTGAGGAAACATACTCTAAAACAAGTCATATAGTAGGTGTACAAATTGGCATAACCTTTATGAAGGAGAATCTGGAAAGACTTAAGAAAATGAAAAAAAAATAACTTTTGTTCTGTATCTCTGAAGATACATCACCAAAAGTATAAACACACATATACATAAGGTTATTCACTGCTGCACTTTCTGTCATAACAAAATATTGGAAATGACTTTAAAAGTCATTTGTAAGAGATTGGTTGAATAAACTCTGGTTCATCCACCTGTTATGAAATAATTTTCGGGAAATATTGCTAAGAAAAAAATGCAAATTAAAAAATATTGTATTTAGTGTAAGAGAATATTGGAAGTGAAAATGTGTGTTGAATTTATTTTTACTAAAAAAAACTGTAAAAATAAGCTACACATTTATGCATTTGATTACTTATGAAGGGTGGGTATGAATGGGGTAGAAATGTTGGGGGGTGGAGGAAAGTCACCTCTTTGATTATATACATTTGTATACTTTTGACTTGGGAAACCAGGTTACTGTTTCCCGTATTTTAAAATATAAGATAAAATCAATAAAGATTGGGAAGAAAAAAAATAAAATTGAATTCAAACAAAACCAAATAATATAGCTGTGTTTCAAACAAACATTGTAACTACCCTGAATGAAAGGAGATATAAATCAAATAAGCTTTTGAATGCAGTGTTTTGACTATACGGCTGCAAACAAATTAAGAAAAAACAATTGTGAACAAATGGTGAAATCTTGTTAGAAGACTTCTTTCTCAAGTGCTGTGAGTAAGCAGTTCTGAAACTACTTCTGTGTATGATAGGCCTGAGGACAAATTAAACATGAGTGGACTGTGACATGGATTTCTCACTATTAAAGAGACTTAGAAGAGGGGGAAGAGTAAGCTGAATTATGGGAAGTTGGATTAGAATTGGAAGTAACAGTATGAAGTCAAGGTTTTAGATAGAGAAAGATAAGGACATGAAGATATAAATATATTTCTATCTATCAATCAATATTTCCTATCTCGGGCTTCCCTGGTGGCACAGTGTTTGAGAGTCCGCCTGCCGATTCAGGGTACACGGGTTCGTGCCCCGGTCCAGTAAGGTCCCACATGCCGCGGAGCAGCTGGGCCCGTAAGCCATGGCCACTGAGCCTGCGCGTCCGGAGCCTGTGCTCCACAATGGGAGAGGCCACAGCAGTGAGAGGCCCACGTACCGAAAAAAAAAAAAAAAAAAATTTCCTAGCTCAACTGAGTCTAGAAGAGTGGTACACTACTGGTAATGAACACACCGGAAGCTCACATCTCAGTTTCTAAATACTCTTCTTCATCGAAAGGAACCAAAGTTCCTTGGGAAAATGGCTGATTTCAGGTACAGGACAGGAAAAGCCCAAGATATCTTGTTAGGCCAGAAATATGGAGTATCTCAAGAGTGGTGGGACACATCAACGAGATAGTTCTCAATCCCCAAATGTGGGCAATTTGATTATCAAAATAGATAATGATAGTCACAGATTATAACTCATTCAATATGATGCAAATATGTGTGTTCATTTAATATAAACAGGGAATCATTTCAGACAAAACCATTAATACATACTAAAACTAATGGGTGTTTCAAAAAGAACAGGATATTTACATGGTCTCAAAGTATCTTCCTGTAAGTTGCCAAGTAATTACAAAGGGAGGATCCTGGTAAACACCATCTTTTTTTTTTTTTTAATTTAAAAAAATATATTTATTTATTTATTTGGTTGTGCCAGGTCTTAGTTGCAGCAGGCAAGATCCTTAGTTGTGGCTCCAAGGCTCCTTAGTTGTGGCACGTGGACTCCTTAGTTGCAGCAGGCGGGCTCCTTGGTTGTGGCACACGGTCTCCCCGGCTGTGGCATGAGAACTCTTAGTTGTGGCAATGAGGGATCTAGTTCCCTGGCCAGGGGTAGAACCCGGGCCCCCTGCATTGGGAGTACAGAGTCTTACCCACTGCGTCACCAGGGAAGTTCCCTGGTAAACACCATCATAACTAAGAGATTAAAATTAACATCACCAGTAATGGAGCCAACTGACATTGTGTGTCTCCTCATGAAGAAAATAACATTAATTTTTGGAATGCCTACTATAACTACATAAACAAATATAATCAAGGGAAAATATCAGATATTAAAGTAATACAAGGATATTTTAGAAAATAATTGGAGAATACAGTTCAATATATCAAAATTATGATAAAATACATCTACTATATTGACATAGGCAGAAATCAGATTTCAAAATATCTAGGAGTGAAGGTAAAGAAGGGAAGATAGAGAAGAAATTTTATTCATTCATGTATCTGATCAGCAAAATTGAAAAATGTAATTGGGCCAAAGTGGCAAGGTAAGAGGAATTTTGTTTGGTTTGTCTTTATATTGTCACTCTTGGGACACTTGAACCTGTCTTGTTTCTATGTGGGTCTGTGAGATTAACAATAAATTATTTCCTTAAGATAACCTGCTAATTAGTCATTAGCTAGTTTCTAAACCAGAAAATTTAATGGAATAGGCCATATGAGTCAAGTTTTCTTTTTGTTATTTTACGGTAACAACAATTTCCAATTCTTGGTTGCTTACCATAAAAAAGGCTAGATTCTCATTCATACCATATGCCTGCCATTGTGGGTCCCTTTGGCTCTGCTCCACGTGTCTTGTTCATTTTAAGATCAGGTTAAAGGAGATCAGGTTAAAGGAGAAGCATCTGCCAGGGACATTGCAGTTCTCAGGGCTAAGGGGACGGAAACACAGTGGGACCTCATAGAGGCTCTCAGACATTCTTGGCAGGACACATGCCACTTCTGCTCTCATTCCATTAGTCAAAGCAAGTGTACACAACGAGCAAATAACTGGGGACACAAATTGCCACACTATTGAATTTTCATAAGTGTAAATATCAAAAATACTTATACTCCACATAAACATATTCACTCACACACACATTCAGATTTACAAAGGGTCAAGTTGCACACACAAATTTATATCTAACTCTTTGCATGCAAGATTATATTTTAAAACTCTCCTCAGAGAGAATGGCAAGGACATATATACACTACCAAATATAAAATAGATAGCTAGTGGGAAGCAGCCGGATAGCACAGGGGGATCAGCTCGGTGCTTTGTGTCCACCTAGAGGGGTGGGATAGGGAGGGTGGGAGAGAGACACAATAAGGAGGAGATATGGGGATATATGTATATGTATAGCTGATTCACTTTGTTATACAGCAGCAACTAACACAACACTGTAAAGCAATTATATTCCAATAAAGATGTTAAATTAAATAAATAAATAGCAAAAAAATAAAAAGCTCCTCAGATCATTAAAGAATTTACAAACATAATTTTAAATGGATGCAGAATAGTCTACTCTAGTGATGTGACACTATTCACTTAAACGTTTAATATTACCTGGTATCTATGCTATTTTCTATTTTTCTCTTTAAAATAATGTCATGATGAATTTATGTGCTAGTTTTTAAAATTTCCATATATAATAATTTATTGAGGAGTAAGTTCTTATTACTGAATGAAATCTCCAAACTATTTGAAAGGTTTTTTTTGTGCATATTGTTTAATGGCTTTCCAGAAAAGATTTGCCCAATTTATTAGGTCTTTGTTTCCCACACCTACTATTACATCCATTGCCCTGAGGCTAAATAAATTCTATTTTGTAACATTTCTTTGTCCCTGAGGTCAGACCAAAAGGTGAGGATATTCAGTTCTTCCTCTACTGAGAATATCCATACACACAAACAGCAGTACCTCTCCCTTTAAATGGATTGAACCTTTATTTCAAATTTTCCAGGAAATAACAAGTGCCTTGTCCTTAGGAAACTTTGGTTTATGTTTGCCTTAAAGATATCAGCTCTGGATTTGGTATGTTGGAGTCCTCCATGCCTCATGTTCCACACAAATAGGAGAAATATATATATCCTATATACTGTGTATCCAGAAGTCCATTCTGGATGTTTAACAAGTGTAAACATGTTTAACAAGTATAAACATGTTTAACATATTTAACAAGTATAGTGATAAAACAATGGCAAAAGCAGAAATTGAGACACAGAAGTAGGGAACAAACATATGGACACCAAGGGGGGAAAGCAGCGGGGGTTGGGGATTGTGGTGTGCTGAATTGGGCGATTGGGATTGACATGCATACACTGATGTATATAAAATTGATAACTAATAAAACCTGCTGTATAAAAAAAGTAAATAAAATAAAATTAAAAAATTAAAAAAAAAACAGTAAAGAACATGCTTCATTATCTGTGACTCTTCAAGATTTACCTAAAGGCAACTGGGATTCAACATCTATCCCTACAGCCACCTGTCAGGTAAGCAGCAGAGAAGGAGAAACGAAGAGTTTCTGATCTCCTTCTCCCAGCTCGTTACTCTCTGTCCCCCTCAAAGCAGCTGCCCTAACACTCCCTTTCCTGCTGTGATTATTGATCTCATTCATAAAAAATAACGTTTGAATGATGGCAGGCATTACATGCTACTATTCAGTACAAGAAAGGATTTCCTTCCTGAAACTAACTGGTCTTGACAAAAGGAAGGAGATCTTATCAGAGGCAAGGGACCTAATATACTAGCTTTCATGTGAGGTACTTGAAGGACACATTTGGTTCATTAAATTGTGTATGGCTGTCATCAGGAATCTCCAAAAAAGCTCCACAAGGAAGTTCAAATTTGATGAGACTGGTATGCCCTGTGGATCTCATCAGAAGTACAAGTTTTTTCTCTTTCAGTGCCTTGGGTAACAGCTCTCAATGGGGCTTGAGGATACTTAGAGAAACACTCTTGTCTAGTGGAATATGAGCTGGATGGTTGTTTTACCGAATAACCACCAGAAGAGTATTTCATTTTTCTCTGATCTTTGTCGGTGACTGGAGAATGACACATAATTGACTACCATTCTCTTGACTAATTAAGGGATGTATAATCTCTATTTCTATCCATAATCACCATGGAGGAAAATAGTCTAACTCTGAGTCTCCGTATCAGGATCAATTTATGTCAAACTCAACAATGAGCATCTGCCCCTCTCTTGCTCCCTTTTCATATTTGCTTCAGTTCCTACAATGCATTTCTGTCAGGCTGTTTAGGCAGATCATGTCCTGTTCATTTATCTATCTGAATCTATTAGCCTGGAATCTAGCAGGAACACAGTTCTAAGAATCAATGTACTTCAAATCACTTATTTTAAGACCACCAATCAATCCATCAACACCCTAACCCTGGACAGATTTTTATACATGAATGAGATCCAAGTAACCAAGTGTCTGTAATTTATGAAGCATCACATGAAAGTTGCTGAATGTTCAGGTTGGAACAATTTCAGGAAGCACATTACAGGTATAGGTGGCATGATTGATAATGACTGGGTGGGTCAGATACAAACATGGCCCCAGCCTATCTATCATAGATAACTATAGGATACTGAGTTGGACATTGCATGTATCTGCCAGATAATTGTTTAAAGATAAAGTGTTTGTAAAGCATGTGCTTATGAAACAAGTAGCTGACCTAGGTTGAAATCTAACCCACCCTGTTGGTTCATTGCTTGATGCTTTAATGTATGGGATTTGCTGTAAGAGGGAATATCCAAGGCAGAAAAAGCAATATAAAGACAGAGAAGGAAAATAAGAATTTCAGTTTATTTTGCCTATAAATCTGTGAATTCATTTCTATATCCATAGACATGTAAGGTGATACATCTCTTTCAACCAGTAGCAGTTAAATGGAAGAAAATGTTGGACTTTTGCAAATAATTTTTCTCACATTTGGTTGGAAAGTTTTGGTCTGGTTCCAAAAGGAATTGGAATTAGAAATACCTCTATCATGATAGAAAAGGCACTGTCATGGTAAATGAATCTGCAACTGTTGAAAAACAATTTAGTACAGAGGCTTATCCCTAGAAAATATAAAGCAATAAATGTCAACTAAATTCCTAGGGAAGATATGACACTCAATGAGTCCAAGTCTTCAGCAGCAAAGGGGAACTGGCAGAGCAATAACTGGAAGTTATTGAAAAAATAAAACCATTTTCTAATTATTCTTTATACAATGTGATGCCTCAATCAAAACACTTACACATCTTATTCCTCTTGGATTCCTAATATAGGGTGTGTATATTATTTATGTTCATAACTTCAGTGCTGAGCATAGCCCCTCACTGCACAAACTCAACACTTACTGAATTGAAAGTGTTAAAAAACAAAAGTCAACTGAGTAAATCTGAAGATATAACTGGCTTTATTGAACAATTCATGAATCTGGCAACATACCTTCTAGTAAATAGAAACGTGCTCCAAGGGGTTGTACAAAATTAGAGGCTTTTATAGGAAGAAGGATGAAGCAAGGGAGTTATTAGTGAAAGTATAGAAAGGTTTATTTTTAGGTCAGGACATCATTTTAGGAAGAAGGGACAGCAAGGGTTTTATCACACAGATTGCCTCTTCCTCTGGGAGATGGACAGGGCCAGCATGACAGATTACCTCATGGGTACTCACCAGAAATTTCCAAACTGGTTGATTAAGATCATATTTCTGCTGAAGTTCAAAACTGTCAAGTTTTGGTTTGCTTTTATCAGGGGCAAATGACCCTATTTTGCGCCTGTTATTTCTTTTTTTAACAAAAGTTATAAACATTATTTCCCAAAATAACAAGCTACACCTAAGAGAACACTTTGTGAACGATTTTGCTTGTAAAGAATGCCATGCAGCATGGGTTATTCTTGTTAACTGTGAGTTGGCAAAAACATAAGGGATGAAAAATGATAGAAAAGGAATCAGTAAATAGAAAAAGGAGAAAGAAAGAGTGGAGAGTAGAAAGAGATCAATAGGAGTTGGGAAAAGCAGAGTAGGAGTGAGAGGGGCAGAGCGAGGAAAGACGGAGAGACATGAGAGAGAAAATAAAGCTGGGTAAAAGACTTACAGGGTTAAAAAAGAGGGAGTAGGGACATTCCTGATGAGAGAAAGAGGAGTACTTCCACACTCAAGAGAATCCTTGGATTCTATGAAATACATGGATAATGGGATTTCTCATAGATATCAAAACAGAACCTAGAAAGCAATCGAAGAAATGTTAAGTCAGAGTAAACACAAAGGTAAGGGGCATACATAACTATGTGGGTATTGAGAAATTATCTCCCATTTCTAGCTTGTTAGTTTGTGTTTTTGTTGTTGTTGTTGTTTTTCCCTAACCACTTGGATATCTTCCAACCAAACTTGGAAAAGAAATGCTGTGAAACAGGTTTGAAGAAACTGCAAGTACATCATTTTTTGGCTAATTTACTAAAATAGCACATTTATAACTAAAATGAGAGAAAATGGTTAGAGGCAAAAAGGGAGCTATATTTCCATGGCCCTCTGAGCATTTTAGCCTGTGTATAATCAATTTACGTTCAAGAGGAAACAGTGTTCAGCTATTTAGGTGGCTCTCTATTTCTTGAAAATCTTGGTTATTTTGTGTTTTTCTTAACATAGACTTCAGGCTGTCCTAATTAAATAAGAGAAGTTTTATTATCAGCAAAAATGGCATTGGACCCAAGGTAACTTTAGATGCTAGAGCTGTTTTTCTTAGTTTGGGAAAAGTAAGGGTAGGGCTAGAAGAAAGAGGGATTCACTTTTTTTGTGTAAAGACAACAAGGAGACTAAAAAAATGCCAAAACCACCAGGTGTCCTGAGAACAAAGAGAAGTGGTCGATGTCGATGTCTACCTTGGCTTATCACCCAATTTCTCAAGTGCCCTAAGTTCACTTGTCTAGGAAATCAGCTCATCAAGCACATTGCAATCAATGGTTGTCATGGTAAGGACATTCCTGGCATTATTTCCAGGACCTATTCTGGTCACCACAGCAAAATTGCTCACAGACAACCAGCTAAATGTTTCATCATGGGCAGCCTTGGAGCATGTATGGGTCATAAAATCTTAGATTTGGAGGGGATTTTAGTGATTATCTCATCATCTCTCCTTATAATCCATTAAAGATGGGGAAATAGAGAACCAGAGCAAGGGAGAGACTTATCCCCAGTCCCAGGAAGTTGGTGACAGGACTAGGACAACACTCCCTGGTGACGCAGTGGTTGAGAGTCAGCCTGCCGATGCAGGGAATACGGGTTCGTGCCCCGGTCCGGGAAGATCCCACATGCCGCGGAGCGGCTGGGCTCGTGAGCCATGGCTGCTGAGCCTGTGAGTCCGGAGCCTGTGCTCCGCAACGGTAGAGGCCACAGCAGTGAGAGGCCCGCGTACCGCAAAAACAAACAAACAAACAAACAAAAAACACACCCTTCATGCCCCTGGCTTTCAGACTGACTTAAAAGAGAAATACAAAGGAGACATAGAATGAGAAGCTTTCTGGCATTGAGGCTGAACTTCATGGAGGTAGACTAGCAGAGTGCATAAAAATGGTTGTTTTTTTCTTTTTATGTTTCATAATCCCACTGCAAATCAGTAGTTCATGTCTGTATGGTGCACCCAAGGGTGCATTTCCTGATGGGCAGTTACCTCCTATTCCCTGAGGACTGGTTCTGCATCATAACATTTATCAGAGTCAATGCACTGGATCTTTACCTTAGCAAAGGTCTATCTTTAAGAGGAATAGCAGACAGTGTGAGGCAAGATGGGATAAATAAACAAATATCTGAGAAGTGTCTCCTGATCTCCCTCTTTACATCTGTTTAAACTTTTTTGGTTTATTTTCTCTTTCATTACAAACAGCAACACACACTTCATCCTGTCTTTCCTCTGCCAATCTCTCAAAGCCATCTCAGAATGGGTCAGGATAGAGTGACAAAAAGATTTAGGATCAATTTACGAAAAACATTTTTGGAAAATGTACTCCAAAAACTGACACAAAGAAGAAAAGTCAAGGTGATCTGCGCTGAACATCTGGCTTTGTATTCACTTCGATAAATATTAACGAGGGCCCACTATGTGCCAGGAACTCTGCTAGAGCACAAATCAGGGTTCTGCTCATTGCCAGCTGTGTAAGTTTGGGAGCTTCAAACACTGAACCTGTAAAATAGAGTTAACAACGTTTCTCCCGTGGAGTCATGAGGATTAAACGTGCTAACATTCTGATCTACTTTCTTTAAGGGCATTTTTGTAATTTGTTGCCATCTAGCTTTGTTCCAATGGGTCATCTTCCAATGGCCATGTTCATGAATCTTCACCCAGCTGTACATCCCAGATGCTGAGTTGGGGAGAATGTCTGGTTATGTTAACAAATGCTCTCTTGAAGGTAATGAATATGATGGATTCTGTCGACTGAAACAAAATGCACAACATGAGAGTTGTGAGTTAAGTTTTATTTGGAGCAGAATGAGGACACAGCCTGAGAGACAGCATCTCAGAGAGCTCTGAGAAACTGATCCAAAGAGGTAGGTCAGTATATATGTGACTCTGGTAAAGGGAGAGTACATGTAATCAAGTACATATTTTTTTTGCAGAATGTTGCTGCTAATCTCATGAAGTTTACTGAAAGTCATGTGGAGCAGATGTTACCATGAAGGATTTTAGTGCTTTTCTAGGTACGAGGAGATGCAAGAATTGGGCCCATAAAATCTTCTCCTGAAAACATCTATCTGAAGGCCTGTTCTGCCAGTTTTTCCCAGAGCACAGAGTGCCTCGTTCCTGATCTCCACCCTGAACTCCTTTTCAGGTGTGTTGAAGGTCAGCAGCTCATGATTTAATCCTTATAGAGGTAGATGACAAGTGTTAATTTTTAGTTTGCAATTCCATATAGAGTTGGGATGTGGCAAGGGTTTGCAAAGTTTCCTATAAGAGGTGACAGCTTATTCAAACATGGACATTCTGAAAAATAAGGTAATTCAGTTCTTACATAATGAAGGGGGTGGTGGTGCTGTAGTCTGTGCTACATCAGAGAAGATTTGAAGTGAGAAGACAACCATTTCATACTCCCACAACTCCCAAGGATCATAAATTGGAGAAAGCACACAATTGGCTTTAATCTCAACCAGTGTATTCTGATACGTTTATAAAACAGTTCTCTGAAAATAAATAAAACACTGATTTACTGCATGTTCTGATTTTAATAGTGTAAATCATTCCACTAAGGCCCATTTTGAACTACCAGTGTGAGGTCACTCAATGTGAGTTTAGGAAGGAAAGCACCCAATCTGCCCTGTATAACCGGTGGGAACAAGCTCCAGCACATCACTGGGTCAACATCACACTGAATGTCCCTCTGAACTTGGTGAGTTAATATTTTTAATCCTCAGCCTCCTTACCCATAAGGTGGAGACTATGAAATCTACCTCAATTATTTACAGAAAGGCTAAATGAGATAATAAATAAAAGTCCCCAACATGGTATTTTGCATATCAATAGATTCAAAAATACTGGTTTCTCCCTTTTCTCCTGTTGTTGAAATGTTTTCATGAGTACTCTGAAGACCCAGAGGAGAACACAGAGGAGGTATTGCCAAGGCAAGAGCAATACCAGAAAAGGGTCACAGACTTCCAAGGATTCACACTCAGTTAACTAATTCACCTGCTTAACTCCAATTTGTATTTGAACATAAAGCACCCCAGCAACCCTTTTGTTTGATGGGTCTTTACATGTGAATGTTTCACCCACCAAGATGCTAGAGTATTGTCTCAGGGTAAAGACCATGCATAGTTTTCTTTCTTAAAGATTTACATATTTTAAGTCCATAACCTATGCCTTTGAATGATTTATTAGTTGACTTGAAAAAAATTACATACATTAATACAAATATTTTATTTGGGGGCTTATTTTCTGCTTGCTTTTTTTAATAACTATTTTTATTGAAGTATAGGTAATTTACAATGTTGTGTTAGTTTCAGGTACACAGCAAAGTGATTCAGTTATAGATATGTGTGTATATATATATATACATATATATATTCTTTTTTGGATTCTTTTTCATTATAGGTTATTACAAGATATTGAATATAGTTCCCTGGGCTATATTGTGTTTATGTATTTTATGTATAGTGTGCATATGTTAATCCCAAACTCCTAATTTATCCCCCCCTGCCCCCACTATCCCCTTTGGTAACCATAAGTTTGTTTTCTATGGTATCACTTATTTGTGGAATCTAAAAAAATATGATACAAATGAACTTATTTACAAAACAGAAATAGGCTCCGCTTGCTTTTAAAATAAGACTGCCCCACTAAGACATTAGTAGCAGTGAGCTGTCCACATTGAGGGACCCATACTTTGCTCCAGTCTTGCTTTGCCCCTGCTCCATTGCCTTGTATTATTTCTCTTCACTGCTGCAGTCTTCCCATCTTAAATTCCCTTTAAAATTCACATCTGAAAACAGCCTCTCTAGACTTAATCTATATTGTTCTCTAGCAAAGAGTTGGCTTAATATGGACTCGCTTTCTATTTCTTTCTACTTATAACCAATTTGAGTATAGTGCTTAAAGTAGTTCAATGTGTAGCTAGAATAATACCCACCATGTTTCTTTGATATGTGTGCCAGGCATATAATCTCAATCAACCCTGTGAAATAGAAATTGAAAATTTACTTTACATAATTTGAAACTGAAATGCTGAGATATTAACCTCTTCAAATTCACACAGATATGTTCAGCCAGTTCTATAATATTCCACCTGTTCTTGCTTTGTCTTCTTTCTCCTCCCTCAAGATTTAAGTATGGAAATAAATAATTAAGCCATTACTTAATGACTACTAGACACCAGTCACTAGGTTAGACATTTCTGTGTAGATAAAATGGAAGAAAAGATTTGTTTTACAGTTTCCATTCTACTTGGTCTTTCTTTAATCTTCTACACTTTTCACAACTGCCTCCTTATCAAGATTTTCAATTTCCTTGGCTTTTGTAACCTACCTCTCCCCTGATTCTTCTCTAAGATTCTGGTATTTCACCCTCCTCTCTTTGGATATTAAATGTTGGATTCCTCATGTTGCAATGTCCCTCTCTTATATATTCTTCACCTAGGCAATATCATACCATACCCACAGCTTCAGTTACCACCTATTGTGGGCTGAATTGTGTTCCCCCAAAATTCATATGTTGAAATTCTAAACCACACCCTATACCTCAGAATGTGGCTGTATTTCCAAATAGAGCTAATTAGTTAGCTAATAGAGCTAATTAGTTCTTAAAAGAACAAATTAAGGTAAACTAAAATCATATGGGTGGGCCCTAATTCAATATGACTAGCATCCATCAAAGAATATGGAATTAGGACACAGACACGCATAGAGGAAAAGATCATGTGAAGACAGCAGAAGATGGCCAGCTACAAGCCAGGGAGAGAGGCAGAGAGGCCTCAGGAGTAACCAACTCTGCTGACACATTAATCTTGAACTTCTAGTCTCTACAACTATGAAGAAATACAATTCTGTAGTTTAAGTCACCTAGTCTGTGGTAGTTTGTTATGGCAGCCCTAGCAGACTAGTATACTACTTATATGTGGATGATACCCAAATGTACGTTTCTAAACAAGAGTACTTCCCTGAGCCCTCTTGATCTAGTTATACAACTGCAAGATATCCCTTCTTGGATGTTTTGAAACCACATCTGCAAAACCAAACTAATGATCTCTCCCTTCCAAAGAAGTTCATATTTCCAGTATTCTCTCTTTCCATCCACCTAGCTACAACCAAGCTTTACACATCTGTGTTACTTTCACATCTCATACATGGTCAAGTCCTGTCAATTTTGCCTCCTAATTGTCTGTTGAATCCATTCGCTTCTCTCCATTTCTACCAAGTTGGTCTAAGCTAACGTTGTTTCTCATCCATAGTATCGATATTACAGTAACCTTCTAACTGGTGTTCCTTGCTCTTAATTTTCAGTCTATTCTCCTTCCCACAGCTCACTTACCCAATTAACACCCTTCATTCCACCCTTCCATTGATTTATAAGAGTGATAACACTGACGATGGTGTACAAGGCAGTTCTAGCCAATTGGCTAGAAAATCAGTTCACCAAAAAGCCATTTGCTGAATTATGAGCATTTCTTTTGTACTTTTCTTTTACCCCTTGCTCCTGCCCTTGTATCTGACCTTGAATCTGTCCCTACCCTTTTGTGAGCTCTTGTTTATGGCCACAAAATAACTGCTCCAGGAAAATCTACAGAAGCAGTGTAAACTCACAAGGAAGGACAAACATAGAGATGGGGCAAGACTAAATATTCCACAGGTGAATGGTCATTCGACCCGTTGATTTAGGAGAGTTGACTCTGGGAATCAATTTCTAGAGGCTGTCTTCTTCCCTCTGTCCCCCAAAGCTCTGAAAGACATGGGTATTTCCATGGGTTTCAAGCTCATTTCATACCAATCTCTCCTCCACTGGCCTGTGAATTACATGTAAAGAGAGGAGGCTTTTTAAAGCTCTGTGTAGTTTTAGCTGGAGACGTTGGACTGCCTTGGAGACGATTCAAAGTGTGGAGGAGCATTTGGTTGTCATAGGAGGCAGCATGGGTTTGAGACTTGGGTCCTGTCCTTCCATGGATGAAGACCAGAGATGCCAAATATCGCTCATTGCAGGCGACAATTCCACCCGATAAAAGCTCTGTTTGTCAAGAGATTTGGAATGCATGAGCCCTATCACCTCAGGCCTTCTCCCTCCGATACTCTTTCCTTCCCTCTCTTTTCACCAACGTAATTTCTACTTAACCTTTAGATCTTGAATAAGTGCTACTTCACAGGAAAGTCTCAACCTCTCTAAATACTGATACATCACATTATACTCATAGCCCTGTGTGCTCACAGTTTTATAGTTAAATATTTATTCGTGTGATCATTATGTCTTCCCCGGAAGTCTGTCCAGCTTCAAGTGGACAAGAACCGCCTCTGATTTGGTAACGACTGTATCCCCAGCAACTGACAGGGTACCAGGCACTTGGAGACACTTGGTGAGTGCTTGTTGAATGTGCAAATGAATGAATGCATGAACGACACAGCCCTGATCTTAAAAGACTTGTTTTATGGCCAGAAATAGTGAACAGGGCTGATGATGAAGGACCATTGTTTTCTCTGTCTGTGGGCAAAGAAGGGGCACCAAACCAGTCTTGGCACAGTGAACCCCCTCTGTACTGAGAGAACAGCTAGAATCAAGATTTCACACAGACATGAATTTTAGTCCCTACAATCCCTCTGGATGGAAATTTTGCTTTGGAAAGGTGACACTTAAGGTGAATCACTTCAAAGAGGATGACTGCTTCAACTCTTTCTCTTAAAGGGCTCCCAAGTCAGTTCAATGTCAACCACATGCACCTTCTTTCTGCAGGGCTTGGACATCTATGGACTGTGGAATTTTATTTGCTTCTACTGCAAAGGGTCAGTGCTCTCTTACTGAACAAAAGATGAAGAGAGCAAGAGGTCAGGTCTTGGTCAGAGCAGGCTTTAGAGCTGGAGAGTGAAAGGACAGGGGATGAGGAAGAAGAGAAACAGAAGTTACTGGAGAGGAAGAAGAGCCAGGAATAAAAGCAAAACCAGCTTTACAGTTATTCCCCATGGTTGAGAAGAAAAGCCTCACCGTGCTCTCATTTGGAAAGAAATCTGGGGCAGACAGACACCTAAAGATATTCATTATTTCCTTAAATCTTTAATTGAGCACTTCAAAAGATCACAAATAAGCTTTTTAAAAATATAAAGTTTAAGTTGAAAAGAATCCATAGAGACCAACAATATTGAATCGTCTGGTCTGAACCAGTGGCCTTATTAAAAACAGAAGGGGGTGAGAGTACAAAGACACATTCCTGAGTCACTGGTTAAAGGAAGCATTCAGACTTTCCTCCCTCTGTTAATGGGCTAAGAATGAACAAGAAAAACAGGGAGAGACAGAAGATTATGCTCTATTCAACTGTAACAGCAGGATGGAGATGTGCACTCTGAGTGGCAACGCCATTCCAAATGCCTGTGAAAATAAAATCAGGGAAATTATTGCCCATGCTCTGAGCTCTGCCTCTGTGCTTGCATATTCCAGTCCTGTTAAGACATGCATTCTCTGTGAATCAGCTCACCAATCCTACTTTTAGGTATTAGCTCATGCCTAACACTGGATGTGCCCCCCAGGGCCTCAGCCCTTGATATCCTGCTCAGTGCTGCCCTGTGTGGTAGCTTGCCTTGCTCCTGATGCTGTCGTGTTGGAACCTGCTCTGGTGCTTTCTCACTTGCGATTGCTTTTATGACATCCACCCTTTCTCCCTGCCCTTGAGTCCCACTCATTCTCCTGAGCAGGAGTATTCATTGTCCTCCTAGTGGATGGAGCTCTGTCCAGCCTCTGCAAGGCACAAGCAAAGGAAAGGATCTCAGTCCAGCAACTTGGAATTTCATCAGTCTTCCTTGCTGTCCACTGGGTTTGCTAGTTCTGTCTTTTAACACCATCTTTGTTTTTTCGGGATTTTTTTTTGTTTGTGCTTTTCAATGTAATCAAGCCCACAAGGGGTGTTTTAGAGTTCATCTCCCCATCCAGTGCCCTAGATCAGCTATGACAGAGGCTCTGGGTTATTCCTAAAAAGGTTTCTTGGAGGGTTCAAAGTCCTAATCCTGAACGTTACACCCCAGAGCTGAGCAGTCATTGCCGTCTTAGAACCTTCTTGAATCTTTGCTGGGACTTCTACTCTTTTCTGAGGTCACCGTGCTCTATATGGGCAACCCATAGAGCCTGAGGTTGGGGTCTCATTACGCTGACTCACAGTTCTCCTGGACATCCACTAAGCCTCTTCTGACTGCCCCCTACAAGCCTAGTGCTCCCATTGGGTGGCTTTCCAACATGCCTGATGCAACTTGTGTATCTTTCTGATTTCTGAGAGACTACCCTCTCTGAACAAAGTTGTGGCACTTCCTGGGTTTCTGATAGATATTTCTTGGCTCTGTCCCAGCTCGGTTGATTACTGTATACAGACTACTTTTATTCATTGCCTCCAGCTTGTTTCTCCAGGCTTGTTTTGCTATCTCTGTTGACTTGTTGTGCTGCAGTCTATGTATACAATTCAGCACAGCTGACACTTCTGGCCTGACCCTAGGAAATTAGTTGAAAGTAGTGAAAGAAATTGTGTGTGTCTTATTTACTACTGTCTTCTCCTTCCACCAGCTGGATGTTAATGGCTCCACAGCAATAAAGATGGTGGAACCAAAAGATGGAAGTTATCCTTATAGATAAAAAAAAGGTGTTACCCATCAACAGAAACACATTCATTGAGCAAGAAATAATTGTTAGTTTGTCAAAGCATTGCAATCTTGGTGTTCACTTGTTACCATATAGTGGTTGGGATTTATTTCTATTGAATTCTACAATTTACTGGCCACTTCCTAGGAACTTTTACACACTCTCTTTCATTGTCCAGCACACTTGGATGGCAGATTATATAACTAATTTACAGACAAGGAAACTGACACTTACATGAGTTTTTTATCTTGCCTAAAGTTAAAGCAGAACATGTAAGTACCTATCACTTTAAATAAAGAGAACATTCTCCCTTCATTCCTTACCCTTCTCCTAATAAGAGAACACCTGTTTCTTTATCCTTTTGTTGGTCATATGATACAGCTTATTATGCAATTCCAGAACGAACGATACATTGGTAGACTACAAAAGTGATGAATTGAAGAATGCTTCAAGTCATGTCCGGATTGAGTGATCCCTACCTGACTATATTAGTCAGGACTGGTGCCCAGAAGAGCCTCCCTTAAAAACCTAAGTTATCTGGACTTCCTCTCCAACCTTTTCTGGACCCTGAGAGAAGGAGTAACATATCTGAGTGCTGAGCGTTTAGCAGTGTCCCTGTGCTGGGTTTCCCTACTTGATAGTGTTAAGGAAGTCACTGCTCAGGCCTGCCCAGAGCAGCAGACTTTCTTTTCTCTCCTTATCAGAAGGAAATATTCTTTCCTTGTGGTAGCCTGCCTTTCTCCATTTTCTCTGCCTATGGTTACATAGGATAATGAGATTCTGTTTAGTCGATTCAGCTGTTCCTCTTAAGGTTTTCCTGATATTGTCCTGATTTTAGCATTGAAAGTGCCTATTCTGAGAAATTCCTGGGTCCTTAGATACCGGGACAGTTGGTCACCCTAAATCAAGGTCCACTTACAAGAATGGTGGTGCACAGCCTTGGCGTGTTCTCTTCTCCTATAATTTTCAGCTTTCTGTGAATGTGGTAGGGAATTGGTCAACAATGATCAAGATGACGATGATAATAGTGATATTATTAAGAGCTAATATTCACCAAGAGCTTACAATTTTGCAGCAATTACTGTAAGGATTTTACACCTAGTATCTTATTCCATCTTTCCTAAAACCCTAACATTAGTAATAATGCAATCCCTATTTACCACATGAAGAAACATAGGATTAAAGAAGTTAGGGACGTTGGTCCAAGTCTCCAGCTGGTCAGGTAGTGGAGCAATCTAATGCCTGAGCCTATGTACTTACCAACTGGTATATTTTGATGCTTCTTCAACTGGTTACTCAAGGGTCCGATATCTCAGTTGGAGCCTGTGTGGAGTGGAAGTGGATCCTGCACAACTTGACCTCAGGCTTTTCCTTGACTATGACCCAGGACTGAGTTTCCAGTGATATTCCACAGGGTTTTCAGAAGATATGGAAATAAGTTGCATTACATGACACTTTCAGTTTGTGACCAGATCTGTATTATTTCATTATCTTTAGTCTATTAGAGCTTACTAAAGATTTGATCATCTAATTAGTATTTATCTCTTTTTAAATAATTTTTCACATCTATGACTATGTAGAATCATGACAAGATTGTCAATTTTTTTTTAAAGAAGACAATTATTACCCTTTTAAAAATGAGAAAACTGAAACCTAAGAGGGAGAATTTTAGTGGATGACAAAGGTCTCTAAGAAAGTATTTGGACTTAAATTATCTAGACTAATGGTACATTTTTGATACAAATAAACAATGATATCTAGAGATATTAAATGATATACCTACAACCAAGTCCACGTGAGTTCCCATTTCCTTCCCCACTGGATCCCTTTGAGGTTCATCTTCATTAGCTTGTATTTCTAGGATCATAACAGAGTGATGGAATGTTACAATTCTTATGTTTTCATATATGTTGACATTGTTCAAAATTGGGTATAAAATAAATTGAAGAGAAATCATCTCCAAGAACACCTCAGTGCATCAGGTTCTGGGAAATTAATCCAAGAAAGCCTTTGCCATTCTTGGTACAATCCTTTGTAACAGATTGAATTGCAACAGATCAGTTGCTTGAATAAAGATGCCAGTTTACATTAAGCTGTAGTGGTTTGCTCTATCATCTACTTAGAAAGGAATAGACCACATCATTCAACATTGGATCATCCACATGTGAGTCAAATAGGTGATGTAAAGGCATGTGTAGAATATCTGCTGAGGACCTCTTAGCTGTGCACTGGTTCTCTCATGCTTCTGCTCAGAAGATAGAGGGAAATAACTTCTTAAAGAAAAAAGAATTCTGATGAAAGCTATCTTATTTTTTAAACCCTTGTGGAAATGGCACATGGTAGCTTTCTGGTCATATATTCCTATTGCGTGGGTGTCAGTCTGGAGGGGAAGAAGAGTTTGTACTTGAAATTATGCACCTCTAACCCTCCTCTGCAGGAGAGAAGAAAATCATTATAACAAAGGGCATTAGAAAAGGCCTGTCAGTGTGACTTTCTGATGATAGAGTCCAGTAAAACTGAATGCATGGTTAGGAAAAATAAGATTCTTGTCAGTTACAGCCCTCAATACCAACATTGTCTTCTTTGTTATTAAGAACAACATTGTTTTTGTTATTATTGTCTTAAGTTTGTTAAGAAATTAAACTATGTTTCTGTAGAAGAACCCTTTGTATTTTTGCCATTGATAGACTATCATCTTAAAAAAAAAAAGAAAAAACTGTTTGATGCCCATTGAAATTCAGTAACTGGCTCAAGTCACCTTTCTAGTCTGATTTTATTCTCTTATAAATCAGATACATACCCAGGCTTGGACTCTCCTCCTCCCCATTGCCTCAGAGAATCTATGTAGGCAATGCATCCTGCTCTTCCTTTTAGCTGACTTCCAAAGCAGGCTCTTAATTTTCACTGCAGTTTTTGCCCATGGTGTTCAGCTTGGTGTTTCAGTTGGTTCTTGCTTTCTAGTAGACCAGGAATCCAGTTCAGCTTTGCACTTCCTCTACAGCTGTCCCACTCAGTTCTATGTCAGCTGAAAAATCCTAGGATACAAGTGTACTTCAGAGCCCCAGAAACTTCTCTTCAAGCACTTCAAGCTAAATCCTCATCAAGCTATATTTAATTGACCAGTTATTACATTCCAAGTGCCTACTACGTATTAAGCAATTTACTATGATCCACACACAACTGTGATTTACATATACTGACTCATGGTACACTTACACAATATCTACACGAAAGATGTCATGATTATTCACATTTTCTGAAGATGATGATCATGAGGTATAGCAAGGGTGATTAACCTGCCTAAAGTCACACAGCTAGTAAGCGGCAGTACTGAAATTTGGACCTTGGTAATGAGTCTCAAAGCTCTATGTTCTTCATCATTGGACTATGCTGCCCTTATATGTGTTATGATATTTTATTATGATTTTTAAATATCTGTATGTGAGTTTCTGTCCCAATTATAAAGTTGAAGATATGACAGCTCAGAGAAATTGAAAAAACTTCTCATAGCCACACATCCAGTAAATAGCAGAATTGGGGTTTGAATCTGGATCTAACTAACACCAAGTAACATATATTTTCCATTAAAATCCAAATATATCACCTGTTGTGGTTCCGTAACTTTGAAAATCATGTGTGGTATTTACTGGACTCTGCGTTAATGGTATTTATCTTTCAAGTAAATGTTTAAAAGCACTTAGCTCTCACCCTAAGCCAGGTGCTGGATAGACAGAGAGATGGACAACTCCCAGTCACTGGCCTCTAAATATCAGAGCTATCAGAAAAGAATGTGGTTTACTGATGCACAAAGCAGGAACCCCATTTTCTAAGGGCAGTTTTGTAGGATTCTGCAGTCAAGATTTACCAGAGAGCAAAGAATTGGAAGTTATGGCACCAAGCCTATAAAATGGGCTTACACATTTTCCTGTCCATTTATTGAATGTCTCAGAAAAAGTGGAGCTATTAAAATTTTTTTGAAAGCTGCATCTTATGAATGTGGATTTCCTCAAGTCATTGTTGTGGCTTTAAACCCAATTTTTGATATTTTGAGGACTTTCATGATTCCTGGACCAAGAGGCCCTTAAGACTACCAGTCTATCTTTCTGGGCTCCTTGCATGCTGCTAGTTTAGTCATGTCAAGTGCTTTATAGTTGCCCAAGGGGCACACTGCTTCACATTCTGGTCTGTGATTCTCTCTTTCCTTCAGATGAGGTAGCCTTCTCTTGGCCTCTCTGTGAAAATCCAAGTCATTGATTAAAGACCAAATCAATTTCCATTACTTCAACAAGACTCCCGTGCTCCTTCATTCAGTTAGTCACTCCCTACAGGTTTTGGGCCTTGTGTTTCTTTCTATTATCATATTTATAATTGGTAATGAATTCATATATACATATCTGTCTCTCCTTCTAGGTTGTTAACCACCTAGAGCATGAGATGTACTATTATTTAGTGCATTATTTGGACTGGCTGTAAAGAATCTTTGGGCTTGGAAACCTCTTTAAGACTTTAAAGTTGCCTGGGACTACAAATCTCTGGGCACAGTGAGGTCAGTTTGCTGGGTGAGAGCACCCACCAGTGTCCTGGAGCAAGAAATCAGGTCTTCTGGGACGGCAAGCCAGTCTGAAGCATGAAAGACTGGTGATGTGATTCTGAGCTAAAGTCTTCAGAGAGAAATGAGAAGCATAAGAGATAGAAACTGAAAATGGGCACCAACTATGAAGACACCTGTGGGCCCTTAATTAGGAGAGAAAATCAAGGGACTGGGCCAGATGGGAGCATGTGTAGAAAAGAACTAGGTCAAGCAGAGGGGACTCAGGACAGGAATTACCAGAGCACACACCCCCCGTGTGTTGGTGCATATCCCTGTTGCTTGGGGAAAGTGTTGGGCCGGGGTAGGTTGGACTAACTTACAGATGGGATTCAGTACTAAAATCCTGCTGTTGAGGGAATAAGGCTTCCTTTTACATGTTCAAAGGCCTTTGCAAAATCTATATTCATCAAAGTGTGATGGGTTTTGAATCTGTTATAATATTACTACAGCCGTCTCTCTATTTGAAATGCAATATAACATGCCTTCAATGGTTAACTTTTCTGAATTCTATAGCTGATGTCATAAGTGAATGACAATAGAAAGTATTTTTGAGTACTTCAAAATATATATTTTCTATCTAGCAAATGGGATCACATAAATCCATCCCTGAAAAGAATATCAAAGATGAAAATAGTATTTGAAATCTTTAAGATTTGGAGAAAGATTGTTGCTTTCTGGGAATGTTAAAGGGCATTTTTTTATTTTATATATTGCGGTGTAAACCTGAAAGATCTTTGTTTACATTTTTTAAAGGGATTGTGCTAATTTTTTGTGAACGGAGAATGTATCAGTGGCACATGCTTGAATCATTTTAGTTTAGGGAATTATAAGAATTAATGCCAATCACACTCACTTTCTATAAATACAGGGGAAACTGACACTCAGGATGGACGAAAATCTTCCCATTTACCACCAAATTTATACACTCATTCATAGAATTGAGACAGGCTGGGATCTGGGACCTGAGGCCATTGCTGCACTGCTTTCACCCAGACAAACGTCTCCTTGAGCAACAAAATACAAAGAAACTATAAGGGACTAAAAATAACTGCATGCATACACAGTTGGGGCAAATTCTGGACAACAAGATACAAAAAGCCCAAAAACCCAACTGCCACTTCTGAAGAGCTGGGAAGAAAAGCAAGAGGTTGGGAGCAAAAGCAGGGTATTGTGCATGCCCCTTACACTCAACATCACCAAAAGTGTTGGGGGGAAACACCTAAGCCACCCCTCCGGCCCAACCCCTGGACCCACCCCTACCCTCACCCCATATAAGGAACCAGCTGCCCCCCACACACACCCCACCAAGCAAACAAGGGAAACTGTTACTTGCTTTGTTCCCCCTGCTGCAGCAGGAACCCCAATAAGGTCTTGCCTGAATTTCTTGTCTGGCCTCTTATCAATTTGTATTGATTAAGGAAGGCCAATAACCCAGGTCAGTAACAGAATGAATCTGCAGTGGGCCTGCAAAGACATGTAATTCATGCTGCTTCTCTACAGAAGAGGAAACCAAGGGCTATTGAGCTCATGTCATATAAACATGGACCTGGAATGAGAAGACCTAGGGCATAATTCCAACCCTGCAATTCACAATCTCTTTGATCATAGACAAGCTTCTTAGTATATTTGAACCTCAACTTCCTCCCTGTAAAAAGGGAAGAGTATATTAAACCTCAGACACCTTGTGTGAGCAGGAAATAAAATGACAAGAATGTGAACATCTCTGATATGTTCTTCAGCATATATATGGGGCCTTTGTGTCTACCTCATCCCAGGATGCAAAAGCCTATTCCTTGAACCTCTCAGGAGCCAGCCCATTTTGTCCGACCCTCCAAAAAGTCTTGTCTCCCTGCCCACTGAAAAGTCATTCAATCCCACCCATCACTTCTCATATTTACTCGTTCTGATTTCTAAACCTGCGGGCTCTCATTTTACACTTGATACCAATATTAATTTCCTGTAGCTGCCACAACAAATTGTCTCAAATTTAGTGGCGGAGCACAATGCACATTTATTCTCTCACAGTTCAGGAGTCCAGAAGTCAGGAATCAAGGTGTTGCCAGGGCTGCTTTCTCTACAGCAGCTTTGGAGAAGAATATGGCCCTGCAGTTCTTACTGTAATCTCATTGACTGCTACTTGAGGACCAAGTGTCAAAATTATCTAGAAGACTGCTTGAAATATAAGTTTGCATTCACTATTATGAAGGACAAACTTTGCTTTGAGTATATCCTGTGCCTTAAGCAACTAGCTAATGATAGTAGAAAGTAAAAATGAGTGGCAAAACATTAAAATATGCATTGTTTACTTCACCTTTAGCTCAGATTTAAACCCTGCTGATGTTATTTGTTTTATAATACAGATAGTATAACTTGACAGTAGTACATGTTTGTTGGAGGTGCTTGCATTTGTCGTTCTGATGAGATGTGCCATCAGAAAGATTCAGTGATCATTTGTCCACCTTCTGTGACTGTAGCTGTGATTGTTTATTCTACCTTTATGTTCTCAATCCAACTTCAGCTCAATCCCTCTTAGGTCTGCAACTTTGATAATTTCAGTTACTTTGGCTGCATTTGTGTCTTTCCTTTTTGATCTGAAATAGTCTAAAGTTTTCCAGACTAACACCTCCAGGGTAGGTTCAAACCTGTTACTAGCATACACTCATAGACAGGATCCAAACACAGCAGAGTTGCAATAAGAATAAAGGATTTAAATATCAAATCACTTAGGTCAAACAGAGTTACCGTATGATCCAGCAATCCCATATATCTGGAGAAAAACATGGTTTGAAAGGATACATACACCCCAATGCTCATTGTAGCACTGTTTACAATAACAGCCAAAACATGGAAACAACCTAAATGTCCATCGACAGATGAATGGATAAAGAAGATATGGTACATATATACAACGGAATATTATTCAAACATTAAAAAGAATGAAATAATGCCATTTGCAGCAACATGGATGGACCTGGATATTGTCATACTAAGTGAAGTAAGTCAGACAGAGAAATACAAATATATGGTATCACTCATATGCGGAATCTAAAAAATGATACAAATGAACTTATTTACAAAACAAAAACAGACTCACAGACATAGAAAACAATCTTATGGTTAAAGAAGGGGAAAGGCAGGAGGAGGGATAAATTATGAGTTTGGAACTAACATATGCATACTACCATATATAAAATATATAAGCAACAAGGACCTACTATAAAAAAAATCAGAAAAATGAAATCAAATTGATTTGAAGAATAAAAAGGAAAAAAAAATGTAGAAGGAGGGTTTCCCTTTTCCTGAAAATAGAATATAAATTCCTTAATGATGTTTAATAGGGTTCCTGCCATAAAAAGTTTGAAAATTGCTGCATATCATGCATATTCACTTACTAAAGTGCCATTCTTATTGTAAAGAAACACTGAGCATGTGCCACTTGAATACAAAACCCATAGGACCCTACACAGTGTAGGATATTGCAGATAATTAGGTAACCAAGAGATAAGAGACTTTAGCATGTGATGTTATGGTAATATTTTAATCATTCAGCTTAATGATCTACAGTCCCGAAGTTTTTTTCCAGGGTGAGTGTTTCACTCTTCAATGTAAATGATCTTTGTTTATTTGAAACTGTGATTGCCCTTGTATCCAATTAGAAATCTATATTAGAAAGGGATTACCACTCTTGATGATTTGTACCCAATCACTGCCCATTTGATGCCATTGCAGATCCAACAAACTCTTCCCCAAGCTCCAGTTAGCAGCATCCTGTGTGTTGGATCATGGAGAGGTGGGGCTGAGGCATGGAGAAGACAGAGTAGCTCCCCAAGAGCTGATATGACTAGGTGTTTGCACAGATTTTTCACCCTGTCAATCTAAATGTGGGCTCTGACTTCAGGGCTAAGTTATGATTTTGGATTTGGGCATAAGACATATCTGTTCAAGTCTTAGTTCAGTTTCTTACTATGTGACTTCCCTAATATATCTGAGTCTCAGTTTTATCATCTATAAAAATAGGACAAATTTTTACCAATTCAATGATTGCATGAAATGACAAAACCCCCAGAAAAATGCCTATCCATGGCTTTCTTTCTTACTTTCATTTCCTTCTTATTAGATCTTCATGTTAACGGTGAACACTTGTTTTAAGTATGATACGTATTTTATTTAAAACTATTTTCTCCCATATATGAATCCCCTCAGTTTTGGGCTTACCCCCTAAACTTCCCTGCCCCTTTCATGCAACAGGTAATAAGACTCTCAAGGTTGCTTTGAGAACATTCTCATATAATGGTATTTGAGGAATGATATTAATTAAAATAGCAACTATTTATTAAGACCTCGCTATGTGCAAACATTGAGCTGCTATGTTTAGTTATCCTATTTAATTTTAAGACTTGAAGACTGAAATCTAAAGAATTTAGAGTAATATTTGCATTGTTAAAATGTATGACATGATGAGTAACAATGTAAAATGTACAGTGCTTACTCAGAAATAAAATATTGATGCAATAGAGAAAACAAATAAACAAAACTATTATCTTAGATTATTTTATTGCTACTTGTTGTGAAACCAGTTTGACTAGCTATTTCAATGCACATTGAGGTGCTTTTGTTGTAATGTCAGTTAAAAATATTTGTATTGCAAATACTGGACTGTTTAGAAAATCGTTTTTACAATAGACAGATTTTGAGAGCTCTGGATGCCTTTATAAGAGGTAAGTTGCAAATTGTATTGGTTGATAAAATAACCACTGAAATGTAAATTTTGAGATTTATTTTTGAATCAAGACTAGGGCGTCCTGAGCCTTAAAAAAAAAGGAGGACACTGAAAATGCTAGGAAGCAGAGGCATAATTGAAAGAATCAGACCTAGTAATTTCTCAAAATGTAGAATTTGGGGTACAGGAGATGGTAGAAGATACATCTATCCTGGCTTGTTTAAGTGTTTTGATAGTACGTCAAGGGATTTAGAATTTGACATATGATGGAGACTCAGGTACATTTGAAATACCTTGAAAATGACTAATCAAGGAAAATGCCATTCCATGCTTTACTCCTATAATGGAATGAAAGAGTAGGAATAGTCAGGAGGCAGTGACTCTTCAATATACTAGTCCCATTTATAAATTAACAGGAGCCTTTCTTGATTGCTAATTTAGATAAATGGAAAACAAAAGATAAAGTCATTGAAAAGTAAAAACATTTATTGTCCACATCATCCTTTTCATGCATAAATAACATTTCTAGAAACTCAGAAATGAAAGTATTTGCAGATGAGTTCCAAGAATTATCACTGCTATTCTGAGCTGGACAATTTCTCAAAGGGGCCAAGACAGAGTGGGTCAATCTCCACAGCACCCCTGTACCAGATGTCGATTATAGGAAGTTCCTCTCATTGTGCTGCTGGGTTAGATGACCAACTTGTGTGTGCTTGTCTTTTCCCTGCTCACCTCACCACATGACACTCTCCCGTTTGTACTTTCTCTTCTAGCCACAAGAGTCTTTGGAAGGATCCAAGAATTTGTCAAGCTCTTTCCTGACTCAGAGAGCTGCATATGCTCATATTTTTTTAACGATTTTTTTGAAGTATAGTTGATTTACAATGTTGTGTTATTTTCAGGCATACAGCAAAGTGGTTCAGTTTTATATATATATATGTATAATTTTTCAGATTATTTTCCCATATATGTTATTAATTATTGAATATTGTTCCCTGTGCTATATAGTAGGTCCTTGTTGATTACATATTTTATATATAGTAGTGTGTAAAAAGACATTTGCAGCAACACGAATGGACCTAGAGATTATCATACTAAGTGAAGTAAGTCAGACAGAAAAAGACAAATATCATATGACATCACTTAATGTGGAATCTAGAAAAATGATACAAGTGAACATATACAAAACAGAAACGAACTCACAGACATAGAAAACAAACTTACAGTCACCAAAGTGGAAAGGTTGGAGAGAGGGATAAATTAGGACATTTGGGAATAACATATGCATATGCTTTAAACTTTGTTTAAAAAAACACTGTCCTGGGGCTTCCCTGGTGGCACAGTGGTTGAGAGTCCACTGCCAATGCAGGGGACATGGGTTCGTTCCCTGGTCCGGGAAGATCCTACATGCCTCGGAGCGGCTAGGTCCTTGAGCCATGGGTGCTGAGCCTGTGCGTCCGGAGCTTGTGCTCCGCAGCGTGAGAGGCCGCAACAGTAAGAGGTCCATGTACCGCAAAAAAAAAAAAAAAAAAAAAATACTGTCCTGTTAATCTTATGGTTCGTGCAATTATGTCATTTAAATCTTAGCTTACACGTAGATCTTCCCTTATTATTGCCAAATCAGTGCCTCAGTTATGCTTTGCTTGGCATTTATCTCAGTGTGTAAGAATGAGTTTAACATATGTTTATCTGTTTAGACTGGGAGTGTTATGAGGTCAGGAACATTTCTGTCTCCTTCACCCATATTGTGGCAGCCTGTGCCACAATATATGGCCTGTTTTTCAATATGTGGCAGAGTAAATAAATGATGGGTACAAGAGAGAAACACACAGTCACTCCTTAATATAGATGGCAATTTTTGATTAACAGAATCACTTGGAAAATTCCTAGAAATGTGTAATTCCTGGAGCAGATTCTGAGAGATTATGATTCAGGAGTTCAGGGCTCACTATCCAGTGTGATCCTAACTCAGCAACATGCCCATCTCCTGGGGGCTTACTGGAGAAACAAGATCTCAAACCCCACCTCAGATCTACTGAATTAGAGTCTGCATTATAACCAGATTCCTATGTGACTCCTATGCATATCAACATCTGAGAAACAACATCAAAGTTGTTTACTAAATAATCTCCAGGTGTTTCAACCAGCAGCCCTGTTTGAGGACCACCAATCAAGAATATGACCAAATCAATGGAAGTAAAAACAAAAATCACCACTCGCTTCCCATCCCCAAGCAGAGCAGACATTACAATGTGCATTTATTCCTTTAACACAGCATTTGTGAGACAGAGACAAGATGGTAGAGGGAGTAGAAGGAACTTTAACTCACCTCCTCCCATGAGGACACCAAAATCACAACTAACTGCTGAACAACCATTGGTTAAAAAAACCACAGCATTCATATTAAGCACCTGCTCTAATTAGGCAGCACTGTAGGCTCAGAGAATACATAGCAAAATCAAACATATTTCATCCTCCTGAGAGGATTTAGGTCTATACTTGGGAGATAGACTCACCAACAGTTGACAACATCTCACATAGGTATGGAAGCTTGACAAAAGCAAGGGAAATAATTTCAACTTGGAGCCTTATGAAAGCCCTCAGGTAAATGAACCTGGTGACACATCTTTATCCCTAAGGAGGTGTTCATATATCAGGCAGAGGTGTGGGAGATCCAGAGCAGACTGGCAGGATTGAAAATCTTCAACCCAGATCTAGTAGGAGGCAGCTGTGAGCCTGGAAAGACCCTGGGATCCTATGATTCAGGGCAGAGTTTTTCCTCTGCCAGGTATAGCCTCTGCCCTCAGGAAGCCCAAAGCCCAGTAGAGGAGACTAAGTGAAAGAACAATTACACCATAGAATAACAGATGCACAGACTTGAGACATTTGGCTAAAGGGTACCTAGATGTCAAGAAGGTGGAGGAAATGTTCATTGCAGCACATTTACAGTAGCCAGGACATGGAAATAACCTAAATGGCCATCAACAGACGAAAGGATAAAGAAGATGTGGTACATACATACAATGGAATATTACTCAGCCATAAAAAGGAACAAAACTGGGTCATTTGTACAGATGTGGGTGGACCTAGAGACTGTCATACACAGTGAAGTAAGTCAGAAAGAGAAAAACAAATATCGTTTATTAACACATATATGTGGAATCTAGAAAAATGGTACAGATTAACCAGCTTGCAAGGCAGAAATAGAGACACAGAAGTAGAGAACAAACGTATGGACACCAAGGGGGGAAAGCAGGGGCGGGGGTTGTGGTGGGATGAATTGGGAGATTGAGATTGATATATACACATATTAAAAAAAAAGTCGTTATGGCAGGTTGGTAAAGGCTAACTAAATAACCTCATCAGGTTATCTACAGCCTTCATTTAGATAAAAACAATCAATTGAAACACCTGCCCTGACAGCAAGGTTAATTTTGCTTTTCCAAATGTGTGTTATGAGCAACCATACTTCCAGGAGATGCTTCCCAAAGGAACAGCCCTGGGGAAAACTAAGTATGGGAAACGCTATATGTTAAATGTATCTTATGATCAAGCACAACACATACTAGCATAGTAAAAGTTTGTAGTAAAGAAATGTTAAAAAAGAAAAAAAGAAGGTAAAGGAAAAAGAGATATTCTAGGCAGAGATTCCACCTCACTTGAAGGCTTAGAGATGAGGTAAGGCTTTATTTATTTTTTTTTTAAGGAAAAGCAAGCACTTTTCAATGTTTCTAGTGTATATGAGTTTCTAGTGAGGCAGATATAAATCTGCAAGGTAGGAAGGAGCCAGAATATGTAGGACCTTAAACGCCATGCAGAGAGCTTGGATTTTACTGTTTGTCAGTGGAAAAGTTCCAAAGAATTTTAGGTAGGAAAGCCCTATGATCATATTTGAATGTTCAGCCTTGTTAGGAAAGAATTGCAGAGGAGCAGGTAAGATGTAGAGATCGGATGGGAGGCGCTCTCAACTGTCCAGGTGGGAGATGGTGGGAATTGAATCCTGGATATGAGTATAAGAAGGAAACAGATATTACTCAAAAAAGAATTCTTAAAGTCTTTAGACAGAGACTTTTTTCCTTTGTCTGATGTAATTCATAGGAAGCTGGTTGCTGAATTCCCCACCTTATGGAATAATTTATTAAAAGCACAAGTTAAAATGCAGTGGGACTGAGTAGGGGGTAAACGCAACTGCTTATCAGCAGTCCAGATAAAAAAGGAAGAGGGGTGAGACTTCCCTGGTGGTGCAATGGTTAAGAATCTGCCTGCCAATGCAGGGGACACGGGTTCGATCCCTGGTCCGGGAAGATCCCACATGCCATGGAACAAATAAGCCCCTGCACCACAACTACTGAGCCTGCGTTCCACAACTACTGAAACCCACCCACCTAGACCTTGTGTTCCGCCACAGGAGAAGCCACTGCAATGAGAAGCCTGTGTACCACAACAAAGAGTAGCCCCCTCTCACTGCAACTAGAGAAAGCCAGTGCGCAGCAATGAAGACCCAGCACAGCCAAAAATAAATAAATTAATAAATTAATTAAAAAAAAAAAGGAAGAGGGGAAAGTTAAGAGAAAATCTAATAAGGAGAGAGATTAAATAAACAAATAAAAAGCAGACCCAGGGACTCGAAATCAGTAGTGTAGCATTTAATCTTAGGCAAACATCCCCAGATAGCTCAGTCCATCAACAGACATGGACAGACAAGAGAAAGAGATACTCCTGAGGAGCACAAGTCTCTTCAGGAAAAGAGCAAAATATGTTCATGAAGGCAGGGGTGGGCGGGAGCCTTATTTAACTTAAGCACATTTCCATTCAAAAGCTTTCAAAAGAAAGCTTATTTGGGCACTTCTAGGTACACATGGAAAACCCTGCAGCTCTGCAGACCCCTGAGCCCTGGCCCACTTCCCTTCCCTTTGACCTTGTCAACTGCAAAAACACGCAACGTGGTATCTGTGAGCTCAGCTTTATTTGGGGACTCACTGAGGACAATAGTCCAGGAGACAGCCTCTCAATAGTGCTGAAGAGCTGCTCCAAAGAGGTGTGGGGGCAGGTCAGTGTATATATAATTCTGATGAAGGGGTGTACGTGCAGCCAACACACATCTTGGTAGAATGTTGCTGCTTGTCACTAGAAGCAGATGTCACCATTCATGTGCTTTCCTAAGAATGAGAAGAGGCAAGAAATGGGGTTCATACAACATTCTCCTGAAAATATCTAACTATCTGAAGGCCTGTTCTGCCAGTTTTTCCCAGAGCACAGAGTGCCCCCTTCCTGATCTCCACCCTGAACTCCTTTCAGGGTATGTTGAAGGACTGCAGTGGCTGGTGACTTCATCTCCTTGGAGAGCTGGGTGGCAAGCAACATCCTTTAGTCGGCGACCCTAACTCTGGAAAAGAACATAGTATTTGGAAGCCAAGTACCCAGAGGGCTCTGCTCACTGTAGTACTCTGAGGTAAAAGCAAAGCAAGTGCAGGTTGAGATGTCAGCACAGAAGCACTATTACCCCGGTATAACCTGCTGTGATTTCTGATTACAGAAATCAGGAATGCCAGGGTGAACGAAGCAAAGGGGGCTGTTGAAAATACTGTGTCTCTGATAAAGGGAAATAGTCAAGTTGCAGCTTTTCAGCTTTAGGGTTAGAAAATAAAGACTGGTTACATAGTTTTTGTGCTTTCTCACAAGCCTGGGGGCGTGGGGGGGGTATTAGTGCTGAGTTTGTTTCCTAAATTAGCAGATTTCTGAAGCTCTGATAGAGAGGTGGTGATAATTTGGTAAAATGTGTACCCATAGTGGAAGGGAGACATATTGAGGAAAAGGAGAGCAAAATGCTACAAAAATATTTAAATTACAGTTTAAAAATTTCTAAAGCTTAGGAATTGTGATCTTTCTGGGAATGTATCTCTTTTTAAAACCCTAGTTATGAAAGCAAGGGTGTAGAGGTAAATTTCAAATCCAAGAGACTATAGTAAGCCCTCTGTATCCATGGGAATAGATCTCCAGTTGGTTGAGTCTGCAGATGTGGAACCCACGGATACAAAGAATCCTGTACTGCCCCGTTTCATATAAGGAATGTGAGCATCTACGGATTTTGGTATCTGCACGGGGTGGGAGGGTGGGGAAGGGGTCTTGGAACCACTGCCAGAGGATACTGAGGGCCAACTGTATTTGGAAGGTAAACCTTCCCAAGAGGAAGTCTTGTGAAAATGTCGTCGGTTTACTAGAAAATTTGCAGCATTGCAATAATAGTTGCACACACTCCAGCTAACCATTTTGAGCATTTACTGTGTGCTAGGCACTCTGCCTCTGTTAGCTAATTTTACCTTCCCTTAAAAGGAAAGAAACATTAACTTCCACATTTTACTGATGAGAAAATTTTTGTGTTGAGGGTTGAATAACTTAAATAAAACCACATAGCTAGTGAGTGATGGATTGGTAGCCTAGCTCCAGGTTGCCTGCTGTGAACACTAACTTGGATTAGTTTATTTCTCAAAATTAATTGCAAAATGTGACAAATGCTAGGAGAAGAAAAGCTCCTGAACTTGATGTTACAATTTCTATATGAAGCTGGGAAGCACATCTAGTTAATCTGACCAAATCACTGCCGACAAAACAACCATGATCAGATTCAGTCTTCTAAAGAAAATCGCTCCCATATTGTTTTTGTCCAGTTCAGAATCCCTTAACAGCTGTTCCTTCTCTGAAGGAGGAAGCACACACCCGTGAACCTGGCTTGTATTGCCTTCACAGTCTGGTTACAATCTATCCAGATTCAATCATTTGTGATCCCCTTACATTCATATATGTTCCTATACTCTCCCTCAAAATCTCTGCTCCAGCCACAGTGAATTACTACTCTCCCAAATGAACTTTGTTTGGGAGCTTGTCCACTGTCAGAATTGGGATTGTTTTTGTCGCAAAAAATACCCATTTTTGTTTCCCCAAAACATCACAGTGGGCTGGAACAACAGTGGACACAATAATTCATAAGATTGTTCTGAAGATTGTCTGAGAAGGTGTGTTTAATTAACTGCCTAGCCAACAAGGGGTGGCTGGTTATTCATAATAGTTAAATGATTTTGTCAGCACAGACTGTGTATTGAAAATGACCAGAGAATTCAGACTAAACATCTTCCTGAGCCTAAAATGTTTGGGTTTGTTTTTCACGTTAATGACATTCAGCATCTAACTGCCCTGTTGAGAGGACAATTATAATTTTGTTACCTTTTCCAGGCCAGAGATGATTCTAGAATGTCTCTAGCTCCATTTATTGAAACTCAACTGTCTATAATCCATTTATTGAAGACACAACACTAAGAACTTCAAGTGTATCGTCTCATTTAATATGCTCAAGTATCATACTCTTAAATATTATTAATTCCACATTTTTACAGATAGATAATATGTAACTTTCCCCTTGTCATCACAATTAGTATGTAGCAAAGCTAGTATTCAAATAAAGGTTTTCTAACTCTAAAATTGTGTTTTTCCAGTAAATCAGATTGTCTTTCTTTGCCACATGACTAATCCTTCATTATGTAAAGCATCTGTAAATTCTAGCTCACCCTTGTGGTAAAATAAGGCCCTTTTGACAGATTTCCTACGATGATGTTTCACAGGCAAATTGGTTTAGGTTGTGGATTAAACAGGACAGTTCCTGGGGAGACTATTCTAGCCCCAGATTTAGCATCTCTAGTTTTTTTTCCTATAAGCTTCCAAATATTAATTGCTGAATAGCCAAGCCCCAAAAGCAATGACTTGTGAATAATGTAATGTAGAGAACTAGGCAAATGCAAGTTTCCAATCCTGCTCTCTGTACATATTTCTTTCTGGTTCAGGTCCTTCTGTCAACTCCATTCAATAAATATTTCTGGAGGGCACACCTTATGCCAAACTTCTAGAAACTGAGGTTACAAAGGTTAACAACACAGAATGTACTTTCTCTAGGAGCCAGTAGCATACTGAGGTGCTTATTGCAGAGACCAACCTGTTACAAAATAGGATTGGGAACAATGATTCTGCAGATGCTTCTCTGCAGGGGATTGCCACAGTCAAACTAGTTTGGAGCATGCTATGTGCCATTAGCTCTTCCTTGATATTTGTAGTGTCAATTAGCTTATTAGATATCCTGCAGTGAGGAAATTTGTTTTACTTTATTTAGGTCTGGTTTTACACAAAAGACCTATGACTACAGAGACTTTATTTTCCCCCTTGCAACATGTAGGAAAATTATATGAAATTAGAGTCCCTTCAATGCATTTTTAGGAAATAGTAACCTAAAATATTTTACCAGGCTCATAACCAATATCTCTATGTCTCATCTCCCTTATCTAAACAATCTTTTACACAGTTGTCAAGATTGTCTTCCTCAAAGAGTGATCAGATTATGCAGGTTATGATATTTGGTTTGAATATCAGATCAAGTACGTACAAACAAACAACTCAGAGTCTACAGTTCTGCAATAAATTCTAACACATTATCAGAGCCTTTTAGTTTAGTTGTTCTTTTTTTTTTATTTTTTTCTGTCAAAGCTGCTTCCCCAGCTTTATGTCCTACTGTTCCTTTAGTCACACAAGCTTAGTGAAATGATACTATCCTCCTTTCCCACAAATCCATCATAACACACGTATATCCTTAATGTCGGTCACTAGAATATTCCTTTTCTCTATCTCTGTCTCTATGTTTATTGCAACTTAAAGGGAGAAGAAAGTGATGCTCCAGTGTATGCTGGTGGCCTAAATTAATCTGAGGAGGTTTTTTGGAACAAATGAAATAAGATATTATTTTCTTAAAAGATGGCTAAATGAAGTTTTTACTGGGTGATTTAGTGAGACACAGAATTTTGCTTGAGTTGCTGTACATTATATTGCCAAAAAATAGATTGGAAATGTCAGTGGCTTGTTTTAGTGTAAATTCTCCACATGTTTGTTAAAACATATTGGCTTCCAAGTGACAGTGTATTTTTGACTTGATATATATCCTCAAGTCATACCTAGTAGGGACTTATTGATTGTTTTCGGGAAATACTCTGTGAAATGTTTTCTCATTTAGCTAAAAATAAAGCTCAGCTTTCAGTAAGATTTTTTTCCCCTTTTCAAGTAGAAAAATTTGTTGATCATGGTGGTTATTCTCAAAGTTGATCTTAAACCATTAGTTTTAAGTCTGTAAAATCTGGAGACCTGAGTGGAAAAAAAAAAAAAAACTTATTACAAAAGCTAATAATGCTAATTTAGAAAAGAATGTACCTTTTTTCCTACCATGTTAATATAAATACAAATATGGTTAGTATTACACCAACTATATAAAATTTGCAAATAAAAATGATGTAAAAAATTAGAAAATATGGATCAAAATTCATATTCATCAGGGTTATTCTCTAATTAGTTTCCAATTTATAAAGAAATGTTTAAACAAGATTGTGGCTTAGTCCCAAGATGTGTTTGCATTGAGAGCTTTTGTTTCATTGTTTCTCCTCATGAAAACTAAACAAACTAGCTTTCATTTATGCTGTATCACTTGTTAAAATGCTATGTTCTCTACAATGAAATAAGGTTTAATATTTTTTTTCAAATTTATGTAACTACAATTACTCTGTTTCTGACATTGTTATAGACAAAAAAAATAAATCACCATATTTAAATAAGCATGTTGGAGATTAGTCCAGTGTTTATGACAAAAAAAGTGTTTCTTACATGCCAGCATAACTCATACTCATGTCCCAAGAAAATCACAATTATTAATTCAGGATACTTTTGTTATTACATCCAACTAGCTAAAACTATGTAACTTTGTGAATTTCAAGGATCTTCTCTATATCAATGTGTAACTATGAATAGTGGAGTGATGGATACTATGCTTTTCTTTCTGCTACTTTTCTGAGCTTTCCAAATTGTCATAAGTAAGAGGATGAGTAGAACCACTTTAAAAATATTTTTAAAAGAAACTAAGGTGTTACTTTTTTTTTTTAATTGAAGTATAGTTGATTTTAAATGTTGTGTTAGGTTCAGGTGTACAGTAAAGTGATTCAGTTTTACATATGTATATATCTATTCTTTTTCAGATTATTTTCCCTTATAGGTTATTACAAAATATTGAGTAGAGTTCCCTGTGCTATACAGTAGGTACTTGTTGGTTGCCTATTTTATATATAGAGAGTAGTATGTATATGTTAATCTCAAACTCCTAATTATCCCTCCCCCACCACCCAAGGCCTTACATTTTAATTAGGAGATATCTAGGAGATTATTCAGCATGGTTTGTCAACATACATATCATTTCTTTGTATATAACGCATATGTCATTGCATGAGAAACAGATATTCTACCTGTGTAATACAGCATGTGTTTTCACAACTGTTATGGAGGCGGAATGTAGCATGTCAAATGTACTTGCAGCACATAATAAGCAGGGAGCTAGAATTAGCATCTTTATTGTTTTAAAAAATAATTTTGTAAGGGTTATCTGCCAGGCTGCTTTCAGCTCCATTCCTGACTTTTGGCTATGCTGCTCTCTATCACGGAAACCACATTTCCCTGGAGGCCTTGGCAGCTGGCTTCCCACGGGGTTCAGCTAATGGGCAATGCAGGCAGGTGATCTGAAGGCTGCCTCTGTCTGTGTCTGAGTCCATTCTGTAGAAGAGACTGCAGGTCCTCCGCTATGGCTCCCAGGCCATGTGATGGCCACATTGTAGTCCAGTTTATGCCAGGTTTCATGAAGCTGTCTCCTCTCCTGTTACCTCCATTTTTAGCACCACTGATTTACTGTTTTGTTAAAGGTTAGGTCCCTCTCTTGTCTCCATCTGGTATCCTGTGTTAAATTTCTTCTGTTTGAAGTATGTAGATGGGTTGCTATTTTCCTGACCCTGACATACACACCAATCATTTGTGCCACACTCCACAGCCACCCTAGAAATCCAGCCACCATGACTTTCTTTTAAATTTGTGAATCCCTGGTATCCTGGGTATTTGTGTTGATTATTTTAAGGCTACTATTCATTGGGCAGCCACAATGTACCAGGCATCGTAATGAATGTCTGCCACCCTACCTGTCTCTCTAGCATCATTATCAAGAGACAATTGTCCCATGGGGCATGGGAGAGGGATGGAGTGGGAGTTTGGGATTAACAGGTGCACACTATTATATAGAGAATGGATCCTACTGTATAGCACAGGGAACTATATTCAATATCCTGTGATAAACCATAATGGAAAAGAATATGAAAAAGAATGTATATATATAAATATATATATGTATAACTGAATCACTTTGCGGTACAGCAGAAAGTAACACATTGTAAATCAACTATACTTCAATAATTAAAAAAAAAAAGACAATTGTCCTTATTCTCTTCACTCCACTCATGCTGGTTTTCTTTCAGATCATCAAATACACACATTTCTTTTTACCTCCATGCATTTACACATGCTGTTCACTGGGTGGAATGGATTCCCCCCCACACCCTTGACTCCTGAAGCCTCACTTATCTCTTATTTCTCAAGGTAAACATTGCTTCTCTGTGAAGACTTCCCTGTTTCTCTGCTGTACACGGTCATTCTACCATTTACTTTCTCCTGGTAAGACATATAAAAATAATTAATTTATGGTAGAATTTGTATCTTAATCTTTCACAATACCTGTTAAAATATAAGGTAAAGGAAGGCTAAGACCAAATCCATCTAATTTTAACCTGTGTCCCTACTAGCTGTCAAGACTCTGATGCATGCAAAATTGGCGCTTGATAATATTTGTTGAATAAATTATTTAATTTAGTCTTCTCAACATTCCTTTAAGATGGGTATTAGTCTTCCTACACACACACACACATATATTTAAATTCATTTTACAGTGTTTGAGTAGGCTGCTACACAGCATGAATTATTTTAAATGCAGAAGATAAAACAATGATCAAACAGACAAGCATCCTTCCACCATAAGACTTACATTACAGTCGGGAATATATACAATAAGTGAGTGAAATACAGAGCCTGTCAGATGATTATAAGTAATATTGAAAATAAAACAGCGAATCAGACTAGACAATGCCACATAAGGACAAAGTGCTATTTTGAATAGGAAGTTTGGGAAGACCTACTTGATCCCGGGACATGTGAGTCAAAAACTAAGGGAGATGAGACAGTAAAACAAATGGATAGAAGAAGCAAAAGAGTTACAGAAAGAGGAAATCTCATTCATTTTAGAAACAAAAGAAATATATATTTTCAAAGAAGTGAAGTAAATGTTCTGAGGTATGCTCACAAAGCCGCCATACTGACACTGGGTTGTGGTGAAGGAAAATACAGCATTTATTGTAGAGCGCCAAGCAAGGAGAACGAACAACCCATATTCAAAAGACCTAACCTCCCTCACAGCTTTCAGGGAAGGATTTTTAAAGGCAAGGTACATCCGAAACTAACACAACATTGTTAAGCAACTATATTCCAATATAAAATTAAGATAAAATAAAGACAAGGTAAGGGAGAGGGTCGAGGGGTGTGTGATCATCTTGTGGATATCTTTCTGATGGTGCTTCGGGAGTCAACATCATCAACCTTTTGATTCCAACTGGTCTCGGGTCTATGTGCTGGTGGTCAGCATGTATTTAACTTCCTCCACCTGGTGGGGGTTTTAGTGTCTGCAGAACAGCTCAAGGATATAATTCAGGATATTATATATAGCCCTTGAGGAGGAACTAAACGCCCTTGACTTTGTTTTATGGCTAAACTATTATTATTTTGTCTTGCTTCATTGTTTTCCTTTGTTTCTGCATTTTCTCACTTCTCTGCTCTTTGGAATTCAGGGAAGGCCTAGGAAGCTAAAGATTTCCTACAAACAAGAGGCAGGGGACTTAGGGAGGGTCTGTACCTGGGAAGGCCATGCAGGGTCCTGCTCAGTTTCAGTTATAGGGAGTCTCTATTTGTAACCCGTTTAGTGTGACTCCAGGCTGGTGCTCTATTTAACCCCATTATAATTTCACATTCTGGCATCTGGGACATAAAACAATTACAAAAATGTCACCAAAGTTATATCAACTTGAGGCACTTGGCCATAGATGTATTCCTACTCTCCATGCCTGCCGTATTTCACAAGAGAAGGAGCAGGTGCACACAGCATTAAGGATAGAATTCAGCTTCTGATTTTAGGCCATTTCAGCTAAAAAAGTTACTTTGTAGGTGTTTGTTAGTAGTGGGGTTAAGACACCAGCGATGATAAGTAAACTGCTCAAGAAAGCCAGTGAATTCTGAACTGTTTCAGAGTTGTGGTCAGACCCTCACCGTTGATCATGGAGGGGGCACAGAGTGTGTCGTGTTGTATCTACAAACGTCTACAATGCTGTGCAAAGAACTTAGACTCTTATGTCACCTTCATACACAGAGGCATTATTAGACCATCAAAATAATGTGTTTCAAGCCTTGACTAGTGAAAAGCTTGTGTTTAGTTCTCTGTCTTTTAAGTTAACTGTGGCATTTCTTAAAATCCTTTTGATGTCTTAAGAACCACTAATGAAGACAGATAAATACAAGGGCCCCTGTAGGCACAACTGTGATGGTTTACATCAGATTGTCTAGCTGTATAGTTCCTTTATTCAGGAAGGTCTTAGTACCACTTTTGGGCATGTGCTTTCCTCTGATGTCCTGGGGTCCCAAGATTAAAAGGAAATATCCAACTTAATTAAAATGATGAGGTTGTGAGTGGCGTGGAGAATTGGAATTGGTCAGGCTTGGATTTTTGATTCTAGCTCCAGCATGGACTAGTTATCAATGCTTTATCCCTCTGGGCTCCACCTGTAAAATGCAGACACTTGTATCATTTAAATTTGAAGGTTATTCGAAGGACCATATTGATGATCCATATTAAATACGTTAATTCTATGGCCATGTATTAGATCTGTGGCAAAGGGTGACGCTGTGTCCTGACATTATTCAGGACAAGCAGCTTAGTGTGGAAGAGAATCACAAGGTATTGTAGCTGAGAGAGCTAAATTATGTCTTCATTATTCCAAGAAATAGCACTGTGCTTAGGGCGCCATAGTGCAACCTACTAGATTTATTTATTTTGCCACTGGTAATTAGGAGGCTAGAGCACAAGATTCCAAATTCCCCTTCAGATAAAAAACAACCAAACAAAAATCCCATGGTTCTCTAATTTATATCCTCTGTGCATTTGTATATTGTGACATAATGACATTTACAGGAAAATGCTGTCTGAAGCTCTTGAGAAATTCTAACATTCCACTCCAACACATAGTGAAATCAACTTTCATTAAAAAGCATGCTCCATCTGGGAAAGAGCATCATTTCCAATACTAAATCTATAATATTATCCAGATCCAGGCTTTAAAAAAGGTAATACTTTGTCAGATAACCCAGATTGCTTTTCCCTCTGATTTTGATAAAGCAAAAATAAATTTTTTATTAAATATTAAGACCCATGAAATAAGAGCAATCTCCTTTCAGAACCAAGATTAAAAATCTAATGGGGCTTTGTCTTCCAAGTTTTCACTCAAAATTTCTATCTAACTTTTAAAAAGCCTGTCTGTATTAATGAGGTTGGAAACTTCAGACACTTTAACATTTATTTGCTGAAGAATAAATAACACTTTACTTGGGAGTTCGGTTTTTTCCTGTGTCACTGTTATACAGGTCATTTGACAGACCTAGAGATACATTCGTGTATTTCAATTATTCTCTGTTCTTACAAACACTTTACTGCCTCCTCTGATTCACTATCGCCCATAGTTATATATTTTAAAGAAAAGAGAAAAAAAACTATATAACATGATTTTTACTTTTACAAGAATCGTATAAAAATATAAATTTCAGGTATGTGAACTCTCCCTTTGGAATTTCTATTCTTCTATCTGGCAGACTGCATGTCTTGTTTTATAAATTGAAGCAACTATATACTCCAAGCATTTATATTTGTACTTCTTCACTTTCGTACTCTAGTTTAGCTTATGTTCTGGAAAATGGGTATTCCTTAATGCTTACCTTTCTTTGCTTCTCAGTAGCATTAATAATGGAGATGTAAATGTGGCAATGAAACTTCAATGTGATTTATGACTTATATCACAGACAAAAAGTTAATGTGCCTAAGATACAAAAGTAATGTTTGAAAAGAGAGAAGAATATGGTAAAAATGTCAATACTCCAATAGAAAATGGGTTAGAGATATGAGCATATATTTTATAGAAAAAGAAAGGTTGGCGTGCTTAATCATATAAAAGGATTTTGAAAAAAAAGATTTTCAAACTGGGTAATAATGAGATAAATAAAAATTTTAAATACAGTGATATATAATTTCTTATCCAACACATTGGCAAAGTCTAAAAGTTGACCACATGCTTTGGTGTTGAGACAATGGGGAAATAGTGCCAGTGGAAATGCAAAATGATCCAATGCATATAGTGGAGAATGTGGCATTGTTAAAAGATTTACCTGTGAATTAACCCTCTGATCCAACTAATTCCTACTTTAAGAATATATTGCAAGGCAGCCATGTATCATATCATCACCTGGAAGGGATGTCCCTGCTCAGGACATCTGCATCAGAGCCCCGAGCTCCACCCCCACCAAAGATCCCACTTGCACCATGGCAGTCCCCAGTCAATGGGGGAAGGCGGTGGTCTGTCCAGTGAATCTGGTGAAAAAAAAAAAAAACAGAGAGAATATATTGCAAGGCATATGTTCAAGGCATGTATGCACAGAAAACTTATTTTTTACAGCAAAAGAAAGAGATATCCCAAAAGCCCATTATAAGGGAAAGGTTGAATAAACTCTGGTAGATCTATAAAAATGAGAATAGGCAGCTATATAAAGGAATGAGAAATACCTCTATACAATCCTATGAGTGATGTCCTAAATATAAGGGGGAGAAGGAGGAAAACAATGGGGAGAAGAAGGAAAACAATTTGGAGAAAATTGAATAGTTTACTATAAATAAATATAATCATTTACTAATTGACTGTTAAGTAAATGTGTGTAGTGTCTTATGTATGTAGATACAAGCACACATACCAAACATGGTTACATTTATGAGAAAAACAATGAAAGTATAAACCATAAAATTAAACAGAAAGTTAATTTTGTAGGGAAGAAGGGAAAAGGGTGGAGGTGACAGGAATAGAAGCTAGAGTTCTCTGAATATGTAATGTTTTCTAGATTTGAATTTGTAAGCATGTGATTATTTTGCATAAGTATAAATAATATAATATACAAAATAAAACAAAATGAAACAAACCCACCTAAACTTGTTTCAAGTTGGTGACATAATTGAATCAAGAAGAATTATTTCAAAGTATATAAAACACAATAATTTTACTGTTATCCCAGTGGATTATACCATAAGGAAAATGTAAACTGCAAAACAAAATAAAACAAAACATTAACTAGTTTAGTAGACATATTGTCAAAGGCAATGGTGGTAAAATTATCCTGAGAGTGTTGAGTATGTATTGTGAGATAAAGTAATGAGTAATATTCTTGTCATTGAGGATCAGGACAAAGTAGGTATGAGGTAAGGTCACTGAGGCTCAGTAAAGAACATGCAGTTGTGAGCTTGAATTGGGAGTACCAGTATGGACTTGTGATGTTTTAACTAATAAACACCAACTAACCGACAAAATTAGAATACTTGATTTGCAACTCCTAATTAAGTAGTGTACCATCCACAGCTGCCAACATCACCACAAAGACAATTCACTAAATTTTGCATATTTCCTAATGGAAATATACCACCCATGTGTAAAGGATTTTTACCAAAAGCTCTAATAGTCCTATAGGATGCAAAAACCAAGTTACAGAAAATTTGGGGAAGTGAGAACACATTACATGAGATCAGAGAGATGACTATGAAAATTTCACATGACAAATATTTGATTTCTTCAATAAAAATTGCAAGGGAAAGGAAAAAGAGATAGAAAATAAATCAATAATTCAAACAGAACTTGAGACTTATCAACCAATCGCCATTTATTTGAAATCCAAATTTAAACAAGCAAACTTTAAAAAAAATGACAGGAAAATTTGAACACCTAAGTCACTGATGATATTAAAAGTCACTGCTAATTTACTTATAGGTTTGAACATAGTAATGTGGCTATTTTAGAAGAAAAAAAAGTCTTCTCTTTTAGAATACATGCTGACATGTTTACAGATGACATGGTGTTATATGCGATCTTCTTCAAAATAACCGAAGTTGTGATGAGTGGGTGATGGTATAGGTGAAACAAAACTGGCCATGACTTGATAATTTTTGTGTTCATTTATGAGTATTTAGGAGTTTATTACAGTTTTCATGCTATTTCTTATGTTTAAATATTCCATAATATAAAACAGAAAAAATAACCATTGTATCATTTTTTTGCACTTTGAGTTATCTCAAATATGGATGAAATAATCAACTTGTAAGGTGTTATGAAGAAAACTCAAATAATGATCCCCAGACTGAAAAAATTTCCTAACCACCTGGCCATGTACTATGTACATTATTTTTCCTATATGTTTACGGCTTTTTTTCTAGGAGTCCATTGTTAAAGTAAAAATCCTCCCCCAAGAAAAAAAAAAGAAATAGTCATCCCAACTTTGTGAGAATTCTACCATCAGAGTTTGCCGGTTCTAACAGCTAACGAGGAAGTAAACAGATAAAAGCAGAACATTTTGATATGAGAATGGATTTAAAACCATTGTTGTAACAGCTCAGTTACAGAGAACAGATTTTATTCTAGCTAGTTTAAGTTGGAAGGGATTTATTATAGGATGTGACATTGCTTACAGAGGGTCAGGAGTGTTAAAAATACATTCTAGGTTGAGCTTCTAAGCATTACTCCCTAAACCCCTCCACAGACCTGAGCTTCCAAGGTTGCTGCTGTATATTCTATGATAAGAAAACTTATGCAGTCAGGATATCACCAATTTGCGATGTTGCTCCAATTAGGAAACTAGCTTCAGGACCATGAGCCACATCTGTTATAATGTGCATCAGAAACAAACAAACAAACAAAAAAGATGCAAGTACAGCTGATTGGTCCAACCTAAATTAAATCTGGAACTCTAGCTAATAAGAAAAGTCTTCCATTTGCAGCAACATGGACGCAACTAGAGATTATTATACTAAGTGAAGTAAGTCAGAAAGAGAAAGACAAATACCATATGATATCACTTATATATGGAATCTAAAATATGATACAAATGAACCTATCTATAAAACAGAAACAGACTCACAGACATAGAGAACAGACTTGTGGTTGCCAAGGGCAATGGGGTGGGGGAAGGATGGAGTGGTAGTACAGGGTTAGCAGAGATAAGCTTTTATATAGAGAATGGATAAACGACAGGATCCTACTGTACAGCACAGGGAACTGTATTCAGTGTCCTGTGATAAACCATAATGGAAAAGAAGATTAACAAAATGTATATAGGGAATTCCTTGGCGGTCCAGTGGTTAGGACTCTGCACTTTCACTGCCGAGGGCCTGGGTTCCGTCCCTGGTTGGGGAACTAAGATCCTGCAAGCTGTGTGTGTGGCAAAAAAAATAAAAATAAAAATAAAAATAATGTGTACATATAACTGAATCACTTTGCTGTACAGCACTAATTAACACAACATTGTAAATCAACTATACTTCAATTTAAGAAAAGTCTTCAAAATATAATTTTAGCTTCTCAGCCATTTTAATCCTAGAATCATACTAGGCGGAGGATAGAATCGAAGGAAAACACCAATCAACCACATCACAAGGACAACCACATTTTCTCTTCATACTTCATAAGTTAGTACGCTCTGCATCCTTCTTGTTCCCCTTACCTCTGTCAAGTCTAAACCTGAATCCCTTCTGACCACATGGCACTTGCATTGCATAAAATATGCTTTTTTTCTTATTCCAACTACTTGTACAAAATATGCAGAAGGTGTGTTTTTCCTGTTCCATTTAGTTGAGAAGTTACAACATAAACACCGAAATCAACAAGACATTGTTTCCCAGGCCTCACTTAAGGAATGCATCCTCATAGGATAGGAAACTAGCTCAGTGTGCACCTACACCCACTTCTCAGGTACACTATTCTTTCACCGTGAAGGTTTTTTGGAATTGATGTTGCAGAGTAGTTCAAAGTTTAACACAGGAATTTTTACATCTGTCATTCTGAAACTGTGTCATCTTATAGTTCATTTATTTGTTTACTGTAGGCATTCATCCTTCTCCAGTTCAGATTCTGTATCTAGTCCCTTTCTTCATCCTCACTGCCAATCCAGCACCTGGTGAGCATTAAGGAGGAGACACCTAATTACAGAGTGAATGCTCAGCACCGTGGGGTCGCCTGAAGAGAGAAGGAGCTCCCGGAATCCCAGCTATAGACTTCCAGGATCAGAGCTTCAGGAAGTGAGAAAAAAGCCCTGACAGGATCCAGATGAAGAAATCACACTCCAGGCAATGTGGCTGGGAAACAACCCTGTTTAGCAGCAGAGAAGCTTTTCCTAAATAGAAAAAATAAAGCCAGTTACTTGTTTGTTGAACAAAAAGAACAGAACACATATCAATATAGTAATCAAGTCTTGGTTTCAAATAATTCACCACTGTCAGGGGTAGATAATGGCATCTAATTAAGACATTAATTAAAACTCATAATACTTAATTAGAAACTGTAAAAGTACTATTAGACTTTTTTCCTTTTCAATTAGCTGAAGCAGCCGATTAGCAGGTTTTCTTAAGGTAATATTTTTATTAAATGGAACACCATATGGGTAAAAATTAGACCTGTAAATAACAGTGTTACAATCAATCATTATTAAAAGTTTGGAGCAGCTGCTGGAGAGGTGGTGTGAGGGTCCTGGCCCCAACACCCTGGTACCTGGCCAACTATAAATGTAATTGCTTTCTGCTTACTCCCAAATCCCACTGTAGTTTCAATTGTACAAGCTCCATTCTTCAGCATTTTTCCTGAACTTTCGAGGAGTTCTTATGCCCCTTGAGTGTGTCAGAACTCAAGTTCTAAAAGGAAGAACTCAAGGGAACGATTTAAATTGGTGTGGAAGGAAGATAGGTTAAGAAAGGAAATATTGTAGTTGGCACTGAGGAAGTTAGCGAGCCCCTTTAGAGGCTGCCCTAGAAGACAAGCTATGTTCTCATTTGGTGGAGGTACTGTGGGATAAGTACAACCTGCAGTAGCTTCTCACATCTATGTCATATAATTCCTGGACACTATGCTTTGTATGTATTACATCAGATCACGTTATAAAAATGCATTTTTTTTTTTTTTGCTTATTTCTATCTCACTGGTCAAATGAAACCTTCCCAAGAGTAGACATTAATCTGTTGGACTGTAGTGACCTTATATCCACAATACCCAAGCAAGATTGAGTACAAAGTAGGTGTTTAATAAATATTGATTAAAAAATGAATGAATGAATGAGACTACTGAGTTTTGTGTACTGTGTGCATGACCGCACGTGTGTGTGTGTGTGTGTGTGTGTGTGCGTGCGTGCGTGTATGTGTACTGCTTTTAGTATTATAAATGTTTGGCAGTCAGGTCTGTGTTTGTCATTTCTCATAGAATCAGAACCTCTGGCATGCTGGTCAACGGTCACACATTCATATAAGCCTGGATGTAAACTCCACCATCACAGAGAAGTCTAAATAAATGCTCTTAGCTGAGACTCATAAAAAGATGGCTAGGCTCAGCCATTCAATCTATACCCCATTAGTTCCTACAAACACCCCACAAATGCAGACCGCTAATCCCAAGCATCGGTATGGAAGGGAAAACACAAAGATGGTCAGATTCAATCTCCAGGATAGGAGGCCAGAGATAAGGGTGAGGCGTTAAAGGAAATAAAGTTTCATGGATATAAATTCTACGCAGCCTACTTGGTTAGGGTTTATTTATACTTGGGGTGCTGGGGTAAAGATTGAAGACATAAACAATGTCTAAAAAAGATGGCCAGGTCCAGGAAATGAAGTACCTTGAATGTATGCTAAGTGGTACACAGCTCGTTTTACTTGACCTCAACATCAATCCTCAATGGATTTTATTTAAAAAATTAACCTGTGAAATTTGTCTTTAGAAGTCTCACTGAGAAATCCTTATAGAGAATGTGCTACAGCGGAAAAACCAGAGGGTAGAAAGGTTACATTGTATGGTAAACATTTCTTCCATTTCTAAATTTTTCATATCTTCTCAAGTGTCTATTTTAATTAAATGAGGAGGACTATACCTCTTGTCATTTTAGCTTTTTTCTTTAGGGTTTCTGTATTCTAAGCAGAAGTTTTTAATCCCATTGAGGCTTTGTAAATAGAAAGTATGAACTGAGGATGGAGGAAAGAACCTGAATTTATCAAAATCAGTGAGTTCCCTGAAGTTGCTGTGAGAAGGGATGTCTGCCTTCCCAAGCCTTGGTATACGCTGAATAAAAGCACTAATGTCTTCACAAAAGAGAATATAAAAAAGCATTACCTAAAATTCCTGGGCAGCTATAAAGGAAATAAATGACTCTATTACTTTGAAATGTAAGCAAACATTGATACTAAAGCCCTGGGGAACACAGGAAGCCATTCACTATTAATAAGTGGGAGTTCTATGATATATAATATGTTCTTTATATATCACCTCATATGATATATAAAGGATACATATTTTTTCTGGGAAAGGCCATTTGAATGCTTGTGTTTGGAGTGGGATCACAGGGGTGTGGTTGTGCGGTCCATCCTTTTCCTTTGTGTCACTGGCTTCACCTATGTCCACGGGACTTGAGGACCAAGGCAGAATTCAGCATTTGCCCTTGGCCAGATGAAAAGTTTTGGGAGACCCCTTTACCCCCTGTTTGTTTGTTTGACCCCAGAGATGAAGATCTCTGAGGCTACCATACATGGTAGATATGGATTGGTACAGGTAGCTTGGGGTGGATGGAGTGGGGGAAGGGCGTTAAGCTCATTCAGGTGGGAGGAGAGTGGGCTTAGAGCTTTCATCTTATATTTTTTCCTTCTGTTCCCTCCTATGTGATTGGCTAGTGAGAAAGACCTGGGATGTCCTGCTTCTGGACCCTAGAATAGACTCAAAAGAAAGGAGGCCTGGAGTTCGCAGGAGACATAAAGTGAGAGAAGGGAAATGCCCAGAGAAGGGCTCTAGGCTCCCTGTGGACAAGTGTGCCTACCTCATTCTGGCACTGTGATGGAGAACAAGATGAGGCAACTGACCTTGGAGAAAAGGAGCAAGAAAATGCATCCTAGGTAGCAAAAACTCAAATCTCATTTTCTTAAGTCAGACCTAATTGACCTTGGGTAACCTTTAATAATCTCTCTGACTCAATTTCTTCATGTATAAAATGCAAAAAAACAAAAAACCCTACATAGTATTCCATTCACAGGGGTTTGTGAACATAAAATAATATGACATATGCAAGTACTGAAAAAATGTTAACTGTTTCTTATTATTATTTCATTACTACTCATGTTTGGTACTATTATTTATTGAGAATAATAAAAGGGATCTACAGGATTCTCATGAAGACAAAAAATATTGATCAGATGATATCACTCATATGTGGAATCTAATTAAAAAATGATATAAGTGAACTTATTTATGAAACAAAGACAGACTTACAGATTTTGAAAACAAACTTATGGTACCAAAGGAGAAACTTGGGGTGGGGGGATAAATTAGGAGTTTGGGATTAACATATACACACTCCTATATATGAAATAGGTAAACAACAAGGACCTGCTGTAGAGCACAGGGAACTCTACTCAGTATTCTGTAATAACCTATATGGGAAAAAATCTGAAAAAGAATGAATATATGTATATGTATAACTGAATCACTTTGCTGTACACCTGAAACTAACACAACATTGTAACTTGACAATGCTCCAGTAAAATTAGAAAAAAAGAAGTTGATCAGAAAGGAAACTCTATAAGGATTGTGTGCTCCAATCACCAAAAGAAACATTAGCCGGAAAATTCTGTTCAGGTATTTATTTAAACACACACATGCGCACACACCCTCATATATCCATTGGAATTTACATCGATAACTGGTGGAGGTTTTAGGATTTGGGATTGGACTTCTAGCCACACTCTATTCTAAGGTCCACTTAGCATGTAGCACAAAAATGTGATGCAGACCGGGATCTCAAAACCCCTGTTGCATGAGAGAGAGAGAGCATCCTCCCTGCAAGTCAGGAAGAACCTTTGAATCATTGCAATATCCTGGCAGTACTCTTGGCTGGATTTGGCCTTTATAACGTGCTACCACCTCTTTAGGGACCATGACATGATGGCCGTTCTCATTTTCTTTTCTAGTGGTCTTTCTTTTCCCCTGAAGCTAGAAGCTACCCAGGTTAGGTGCCCATATGATTTCCTAAATTAAGCCAATAAGCCATAATCTGACAGCACCTGATTTTAATGCAATGTCTCTCATTTAGGTGAAAAATCTTGGTGGACTTCTTAGAAGACTGATGAATTACCACTGCTGAGACAGGCAGACAACAGACTGCCTGCCTGACAGAAGTACAGAAACATCTGGATTCTACCCACGTGGACCCCAAACCTGAGAGTTTCTGGTGGCTGTCTCTCCTCCCCCATCAGGACACTGGCTGAGATCCCCTGGTTTAAGTGCTGTTTGCTTTTGCTCTCTGACTAGATAGAGCCCAGTGGCTGCAGGAAGAAACTCACTCCCTCTTCTACATCCTCGGCTGCACAGGCGGTCTGCTGTCTAGGGCCTTGAGCCCTTTTCTCCTCTCCTTGACTTCATTGACCTTGCTTCTCCCCTGAGTTTAGGGAGAACAAAGACACTTAGCTTCTCTGTGGAAATGCTCACTTATTATGGAATAAAGAAGTTAGTTTTAGTTGAACTCTAGCTACAAAGTCACATTACAGAGTAGGTAAATGTGTCTAGGACCCTGGTAGGAACTAGACAGTTATCCTTTCAATTACTAACTACCAGTTGCTGGTATTAAGGTTTGGTAGTGCCAAGGGAAGGTTATGGGCACAAGTCCTGCCTTTGACCTTGAACTTGAGACCTGGGCTCCAGCCCACGACTCCTGGAGTCCCAAAACAATCAGCAAGATGGTACTTATTTCCTTAGTCTGCTAGTTTGTCTTCATGAATCTCCCAGGATAGTGGGGTGATAAGTAGGGTATTATCCAGGCCTTCTTGCTTCCCTCCCTTTGATACCAAATGATGCCATTAAAATCTCATCTCTACTTTTGACAGCTTTAGGGAATTACCTGTTGTGTCTGTGTGTCATATCAGCTCCACTCCTGGGTCTTATCTTTACCCCACACCCAGATGTAACAGAGCATCTGTTCAGTCTGACAAGTTTGTCAAGGTCAAGAGGTCAGGAAAAGCATGGTATATACCATTTGGGGGAAAAAAATAGTTTGCAAGAAGTCACAGGTACCTACAAAGGAGCAAGAGAAAAGGCAAGAAAAATCAGATAAACTGAGTGTTACTAAATATCAGGTGTTAAACAGGTACTTTCAAATAGATTTCATTCTGACAACAAATCTAGAGTATAGGCATTGTTATCTTCTTTATAAAAATGTTTCAATTTTGATTTAATTGTAGATTGGCATGAGTTTGCAAGACATAATCGCAGAGAGATCACACATATCCTTCACCCAATTTCCCCCAAGAGTGACAATTTGCAAATCTGTACTACACTACAGGGCCAGGATATGAACATAGATACAATTAAAATACATAAAATAATCCATCACCACAAGGATCTCATGTGTTGTCCCTTTATAGCCACATCCACTCCCCTCTTATACAGACTCCCTCCTTAACCTTTGGCAACTGATACTTTGTTCTCCATCTTCATAATTTTGCCACTTAAAGAATGTTACATAGATGAAATTGTACAGTTTGCAGTCTTTGGGGACCTGCATTTTTTTTTCCCCTCAGCACAATTCTCTGGGTATTTATCCAAGTTGTTGAATATATCAATAGTTCCTTCCTTTTTATTACTGAGTAGTATTCCATGATATGGATAGTCCACAGTCGAAACATTCACTTCTATAAGGACATCTAGATTGCTTCCACCTTTATACTATTACAAATAAAGCTGCTATAAACATTCATGTAGGGGCTTCCCTGGTGACGCAGTGGTTGAGAATCTGCCTGCCAATGCAGGGGACGTGGGTTCAAGCCTGGTTCGGGAAGATCCCATATGCCACGGAGCAACTGGGCCCGTGAGCCACAATGACTGAGCTTGCGTGTCAGGAGCCTGTGCTCCGCAACAAGAGAGGTTGCGGTAGTGAGAGGCCCGTGCACCGCGATGAAGAGTGGCCCCCGCTAGCTGCAACTAGAGAAAGCCTTTGCACAGAAACGAAGACCCAACACAGCCAAAAATAAATATAATAAATAAATAAATAAACAAACATTCATGTACAGGGTTTTTCAGGATCAAAGTTTTCATTTCTATGGGATAAATGCCCAGGAGTATAATTGCTAGAGTATATGGTAATTGCATGTTTTTTAGATTTTTTGTTTTTTGTTTTTGTTTTTTAATGCCAAGCTGTTTTCTACAGTGATTGTTCGATTTTACATTCGAATAAAAAATGTATGAGTGATTTATTTTCTCTGTATCCTCACTAGCATTTAGTATTGGCACTTTTTTTTTTTAACTCTTTATTGGAATATAATTGCTTTACAATGGTGTGCTAGTTTCTGCTTTACAACAAAATGAATCAGTTATACATATACATATATCCCTATATCTCTTCCCTCTTCTGTCTCCCTCCCTCCCACGCTCCCTATCCCACCCCTGTAGGTGGTCACAAAGCACCAAGCTGATCTCCCTGTGCTATCCGGCTGCTTCCCACTAGCTATCTATTTTACATTTGGTAGTGTATATATGTCCATGCCACTTTCTCATTTTGTGCCAGCCTACCCTTCCCCCTCCCCATAGCCTCAAGTCCATTCTCTAGTAGGTCTATGTCTTTATTCCCATCTTGCCCCTAGGTTCTTTGTGACCATTTTTTGTTTTTTAGATTCCATATATATGTGTTAGCATACGGTACTTGTTTTCCTCTTTCTGACTTACTTCACTCTGTATGACAGACTCTAGGTCCATCCACCTCACTACAAATATCTCAATTTTGTTTCTTTTTATGGCTGAGTAATATTCCATTGTATATATGTGCCACAACTTTATCCATTCATCTGTTGATGGACACTTAGGTTGCTTCCACATCCTGGCTATTGTAAGTAGTGCTGCAATGAACATTGTGGTACATGACTCTGTTTGAATTATGGTTTTCTCAGGGTATATGCCCAGTACTGGGATTGCTCAGTCATATGGTAGTTCTATTTTTAGTTTTTTAAGGAACCTTCATACTGTTCTCCATAGTGACTGTATCAGTTTACATTCCCACCAACAGTGCAAGAGGGTTCCCTTTTCTCCACACCCTCTCTAGCAATTATTGTTTGTAGATTTTTTGATTATGGCCATTCTGACTGGTGTGAGATGATATCTCAATGTAATTTTGATTTGCATTTCTCTAATGATTAATGATGTTGAGCATTCTTTCATATGTTTTTTAGCCATCTGTATATCTTCTTTGGAGAAATGTCTATTTAGGTCTTCTGCTCATTTTTGGATTGGGTTGTTTGTTTTTTTTGATATTGAGCTGCATGAGCTGCTTGTAAATTTTGGAGATTAATACTTTGTCAGGTGCTTCACTCGCAAATATTTTCTCCCATTCTGAGGGTTGTCTTTTCATCTCATTTATGGTTTCCTTTGCTGTGCAAAAGCTTTTAAGTTTCATTAGGTCCCATTTGTTTATTTTTGTTTTTATTTCCATTTCTCTAGGAGGTGGGTCAAAAAGGATCTTGCCGTGATTTATGTCATAGAGTGTTCTGCCTATGTTTTCCTCTAAGAGTTTGATAGTCTGGCCTTACATTTAGGTCTTTAATCCATTTTGAGTTGATTTTTGTGTATGGTGTTATGGAGTGTTCTAATCTCATACTTTTACATGTACCTGTCCAGTTTTCCCAGCACCACTTATTGAAGAGGCTGTCTTTTCTCCACTGTATATTCTTGCCTCCTTTATCAAAGATAAGGTGACCATATGTGGCACTGTTTTTTTTAATTTTTATTTTAGCCATTCTTAAAGGTCAATCATTGTGGTCTTAATCCATATTTTCCCAATGGCTAATGATGTTGAACATATTATGTGTTTATCTAAGTTTTATATATCCTCTTTGGTGAAATGCTTCTTCATGGTTTTCCCTGTTTTACAATTGCATTGTTTGGTATTTTAATATTGAGTTTGAGGATTCATTATATATTCTGTATACTAGTCTTTTGTCAAGTAATGATTTGCAAATATTTTCTTTAGTCTTTTGAAAGACTCAACAGTCTTTCACAAAAAATTTTAAATGTTGATGAAATTGTATTTATCTTTTTTTTTTTTTTTGCTTTTGGGGTAAAGGCCAAGAACTCTTTGTCTAGCCTTATTTCCTAAAGACGTTCTCCCATGTGTTTATTTCCCAAAAGTTACATAGTTTTGTGTTCTACACTTAAGTCCCTGCTGCATTTTTTGTTAACTTTTGTATATGGTATGATATTTATGCAGAGGTTATTTTTCTTCCATGAAATTACTCTGGCATCATTTGTTTAAAATGATCTACTTCCCCTATTAAGTAGCTTTTGACTTTTGTCTAAAGTGAGTTAAGCATATTTGAAAAGTTCTGTTTCTGTGTTCTTTTTCTGTTCAATGGATCCATGTATATATCTCTATGCCATTGTCATACATTCTTGGTTTCTTTAGCTATTTGGTAAATATTCTTCCTCGTTCATTCTCCATTTCAAAACTGTTTTAGCCATTCTAGTTCCTTTGCTGGTCTATATAATTTTTGGAATAATCTTGTCTACTCCCACAAGAAGAAATCTTGTGATTTTGGTAAAAATTGCATTAAATATCAGTTTTAGAATAATTGGCTTTTTTACTTTTTGAGCTGTCCAATCCTGAACACAGAATATCTCTCCATTTATTTAGAGTTTTCAAAAGATTGATTTCATCACTTTGTTGTGTTTTTCAACATACAATTCCTATACATCTTTTGTTACATATACATCTAAGCATTTAAGGCTGGAGTAGATTTGTTACTGTCTACATGTTTTCTCCTTCTAGACTACCTCTTTCTTGGTTCTTTGGCTAGAGAGCAAACTTTTATCAGGACTTTTTGTCTGTGCCCTTTGGACTTTCTTTGTCCCCAGCTTCTTCCACTCCATGTCTGGGATAGAAGAAGCAAAATGAAGACCCAGGGAACTCAAGACTCTCTCTTGTGCTGTGAGGTCCCTAGTGGATCTGTCATCTTCTCTCTACCATTCAGCTTTCTCATGTTTTGTTTTGTTTTGTTTCTTTTTTTGGTTTGGTTTGTTATTTTATGTATGTATGTATTTTTTTTTGTTTGTTTATATGTATATATGTATTTGTTTGTTTGTTTATAAACTGTGCAAGATTATTTTGTTCTTAGCAGGGGTAATAAAGGAACATATGTCTACTCCATCTTCCTGGAAGCAGAAATCATACTCTCCTCCTTTTAATTATGAATAAGTTGAGACCCAGGTTGTTAAACAACTTGCTGAAGCTTACAGTAAGTGCCAGTGATTGAATTCAATAACCCCCACCCTCTGTATTTTTCCCAGTTCTGATATCTGTAATGATAGCTTACAGCCACATAACTGAATGTTTTAAGTGCTAACTTGAAGAATGTAGATCTCATTCTAAAAGTAACCCAGAAACATTGACAAGATTTTAGAAGAGCTGGGAAGGGCATGTGATCAAGCCTTTTGAATGAAGTTTTTACCTAAAATGAGATTGAATTCTCCTTGTAGGTCTAAGACATTTTTTTCTTCTCTGTATAATCTCTTCTAAACACTGGCTATCTTTTGAGTTGAATACCTATTTTTGGATTTTTGCTTGTTATTCTCACTGACATTTCTCAAACCTCAAAATAGACCAACTGGGAGAAGAGGGCTGTACCATGCCATGTTACAGACTCTGAGGCAGAAAGTGAGTGAAGAGAGCGTTTAGGGGTATTTTGACAGAAGTGCCAAATTAGAACAATTTTTGGAATATGTATTTATCCAGCACATATTAGTACAGCAGTTGTAAGTACCTCTAGATGGATGCCAGCATCCATCTCACAGAAGCCAGCTTCCTTGTGTTTATTGATTTGAACAGATGTGTGTATTTGTATACACAACACAGACCTCATACAGAGCTATCAATAGAAACACGGTGTATCAGATATATCTTGATAAGCTTTAAAATCATAGATTTTATTTCTCTCTCTTTTATTTGTTTTTCCAAAAGTTGCAATGGAATATCTCTTATGTAAAAAATTAAAACTGATGGTATTTGATTAAATAACTCCCTTCTCACTGAGTAGATCCTGGCTAAATGAACAAAGTTCTTTTCATTTCTCTTTTCTTCATTTGAAAGTGTCAATGTATATGTTCTGATCCCATGTGCTTCTCTTTGAGAATAAGGCATATCCATCCTCTGGATTAAAGTCATTAACATCCTCCGTTAATCCAAGATTAACTTCTCCATCTAGGCATTTGTTCCCCCTTCCCATTTTCAACTCAGTGCAGATGTTGCTAAACTTTCTAAATTCACAATGCTGGTAGAAAAGAATTCCAGGCATAACGTATACATTATATAAATACATGTTAGCTATTTAAATGTTAGTAAAATCCTCACTTTTCCAAAATCTTTAATCTCTTTATCAATTAGATCTTTTCCATAAGGACCAATACATACTAAAGACTTTCTCCATTCTAAAAACAAGAGAGAAACACTTTGGGAGAAGTTGTTCATATAAAAACCATAAATCTTCCTTGTCCTCCAATCTGAGACTTTCCATCCTTGCTCATGCACATGTCATATCTCTGCAGCTGTTGTCTTTAACACCTGAGTGGCGAGATTACAAGTATATGAAAGGCACAGCAGTCAGATGCTCGTCAGCAGGTAAGTTTCCAACCCGTTATGCTACCTGCCTCTATTGATAAGTATAAACCTGTTTGAGTTTTTGACTGGAGCAAATAAGCAAGCTCACACAGCATATCTCAGGGACAAATAGGCAGCAACCAAAAGAACATAGTTCTCATGTTGCATTATTTTCCTCTCCTACCTGCCTAATGACAGCACTTCATGACAGCACAGTGCTTCTCAACTTGATCCTATTTGGTAATAAGGTTTGCCCTTGAGCAAAAGATCTTAGAAAGTCCCCCAATGTATGCTTGCTCCTGAAAAATTGAAGGAATCTATCACTAAAGTGAAAAGCAGTTTGATGGAATTTGTGAGTGGAGGAAAATAGTTGGGTATAGGATGTTGGCCTGCGAAATAAGGAAATCTATGGAGCTGTTTTGCTCTCAGTAAATACATGATAGGGCAGAGAATTAACAGTTCATTCACACTGAATTAAACATGAAAAGTGAGAGGTCAAATGGAGCCTTGTTTAACTAATCTGCATTCTCAGCTAGGTGAGATAAAGTTGCAGCCCCTTATCTTGACAATAATTTATTGCCCAGGGGAAAATTCATTGCTGTTTCTCATTGAGAATTTTTCACCAATAAAAAATATGACAGATAGGAATAATGTTAAAATATCAGCACCCAAGAAGTTACCATCTCATTCCTTCTCGGTGGAACATGTTCTTTAAAAGGACATGCCTTGACTTCAGTCAGAAAACCTATGTTATTTACAAAGGAAGAAAAATACTAAAAAACAGATTGTCTAGAAATATGCAGTAGAGGACAGTGGAAGAAACTGTAATTTTGTCAGCAGTGCAGGGGCTAAATTAAATTATTGTGGTGCTCTCTACACACAATAGAAAACCAAAATGGACTTGGTTGAAAATTCTGGGTTCAATTCACAGCTCTGCCACTTAGTCTCAGACCATGAACAGATTATTTAAGGTGTCCTGGCCTCTACTTCCTCATCTCTAGGGGATAGGCATCTTACCAAAGAGCACTTCATAGCGTGGCTAAATAAAAGTCACAGTAACTGTCCCCAGATCCCATCCTACTCTGGAGCCTCTCACATTTCTACCAAATTATTCCTGGAGACTTCAGGGCTGTCACACGTCAGCTGATGCTCTTACCTATGAGAAGCAAGTGCCATTTTCTTCTCTGCTTACAGAGCTGACATCTTTTGTTGCTCTGAAAAACACCGGGTCTGTTAGAGCCTTTCCCATCTCCCCTGAAGGTGCCTGATGCTGCTGTTCCCTATAGCAGAGTGTCCAGGTTAGTACCAAATATCACTTTAGTGTTTCTCATTTTCCTTAGGACTCATTCTGAGCGAAGCTCTTCTTGGCTCCCCAGGCTGTTATACTTTTCAGGTCTCAATCATCTTCCGTTCACAATGTTTTTACTGTGCTATCACATTGCACTAATTTGTGACTCACTCCCCAGCAAGTTTTGAATAAATCAGTAGGTGAAAGAAGGTGTGCAAGTGAGCGATGATGAGGCCTGTAAGACTGGAAGAAAGTAGTGGAATAGAAAGTGAGTTTTAACTTAATTCTTCCTTGGGAGTTAAAGCATTCTTCACCCAAGCCCCACATGACATAGCTTCCAAGCAATCAGTACAATTTCTTTCTTGGCTGGAAAATGCCAGTATTGTTCCAGGTCAAACCTATGTAGAAATCAGCTCTTTGGGGGTTGATTGTTGTAACGATAATATAAGAGGAAATGTGTTGGCTTGGTACTCAGTCCTGCCAGACCTAGGGAGATCAACAGAAATTACCCAGCAAGAATCAGAAAGAGACAAGATTCTGTCTTGTTTTGGAGTTTATCCTCATGGTTTTGTAGAATAAAGTGAAATAGAATAGAATGAGACACATCATATTATCTACCTACATCTACATAGAACGAATTAATGAATGAACATATAGACCTCTGAACTGATGGACACATGTAGATATTCTAAAAGTTAGAACACATCATCATCCTCTTCATTACCCTGATAGAATAAGTTAATTCAGTTTCTTTTTCTTTTTTCTTTCTGTACACCCCAAAGAGCTGAGACTAGGAGAATATTGCTTTCCTTTCGGCTTGTAAGCATACAAATTGTTGATATTTTTCAGTGGAGAAGAAATTTGCCAGTGGATGAAGTTGGCAGAATTTGGCCTGAGCAGTAGATGAAAGGTGAATCCCACCATCCTAATGGTAAACACAGACGCACCTTACATCTCATTAACCTGTTAATAGCACTAGAAGTTTACCACTAAGAATCCAGTTTCTTGCTTTTAGGATCTTTATATTGTAACATAAATTACTTGGTAGATTATTTTCAAACATGGGATGGAACATAAGAAGTTGGTGATGGATAGGGAGGACAGAGGCCTTTTGAGCCCGTGTCTCTGGAGAGAAGGCAGTGCACTGCCCTCATACACCCTAACACCCAGACTAGATCCAGCAACTCTATCTCCAGATCTTGCTAACTTCTCATGTGTTAACACATTTACTCCTCCCGGTAACACTGTGAGGGAGACATTATTGTTACACACACTACATTAAGGGGAAAAAACTGAGAGCAAAAGATTTAAATTCATTTCCAATAAAGCCACTAAGTAGGAGATCTGGGAATTAAACCCAGGCTATCAGAACCCATATTCTACGATATCAAATGCTGAGATAGAAACTTCTACCTCACTCTCGTCAGCAAAAAAATAGCCCTGTCTCTGATTACACAGAAATGATTCAACAACCCAACCAACATTAAATAAATAACATGTAAATACATATATATGTATACATGTATATGCATACATATGCATATTTTCCTCCTAGATACTCCCATTCTGACCTATTTTTCTCTGTTCATTTTTATCCCTAACCCTGCAGCCAACTCTCCAATTGGAGGGCCCAGATTCCCAAGATACAAATAGGCAGACAAAATAGAAAGGGTATTAAATATTTATTTGTTTGTTTATTATAGAATAGCAGGGACCTCAGAGATAAAGAACTCTAGCTCTGGAAGACCTTAGAGGCTTGATTTATTTACGTAGAAAACCACTGGGCCATCTTCCAGGAGATGTAATGTGTCCAGTTAAAACTTTGCCACTGTCTGCTGTGGCTCATCACTAACTGTCTAGACTTTATTTTCCTCGTCCATGAAGTGAACTACTGAGTTCTATGATGTGTAAATGTCTTAATTTTTATAAAATCTTCACCTTTTCCTGTGCTTTTTATTAATATTAAGGGAAAATGAGAGGAAAAGCTGAATGATAAAATGTTATCAGTTGTAAAGTATTTCTATAGTTATCAAATTATTGTGACTTATCAGAAGGCTTAACATACTGGACCAAAGTTTTTATTGTGTTGCTTAAATAAAGTCCTATCATACAAATCTTGTTTCATTCTCTTTCCTTAAAAGTTCGGTATCTCCTTGCATATTAACCAATCTTCTGCATTGTCTTGGAAGATATAATTGAGTCTCAATTCTTTATTAACATGCTTCAGGAGTCCCTGGTTTCCTTATGACCAAATTGAAAGAGCAAAGCTTATCTCTTACTTCTACCATAGACTCCACCGCCCATCACATGATGGTAGATACATAAAAGCGATTAATAATGATAAACTACATATGTCAGATGGAGCATTGTGTTCATTGTGAGCTAAGTAAAACATCACTCCTTCCAAAATATTTATTTGTTGGTCCTAGGTGGAGTTCCAGGCTTTGAAATTTGAAGCAAACACATTCTTTGCTCTCAAACAGCTTGCGTTTCAGTGAGGGGAACAGGAAATAAATACAAATATAAACAGGATAATTTTTAGGAAGCAAAGAAAGCCATACAGCATTAAAACAGGGTGATTTGATAGATAGTACAAAGAATTATTTAAATTGGAGATTTTATAAGGTTTCACAGAAAAAGAAAGGCAAGAAGATAAAGATAGTATGGTCAGGTCTGTAGGGATTTAGGGCCTTGAGGGCAAAGTGAGGCATGTGACTTTCTAAGTCCAAATAAAAGTCTTCTGAGATGGGGGAAACATTCAAATAACTTTCCACCTTAAATTTTAAATTGCATTTCAGCCATCCCAGCAGTTTCATATACCCTGATACCATCTCTTTCCATTCTGCTAGGTTTCCCTTTTTAATCACATTTCTTTCTCCCTCTCCAAAGACTGAATCAACAGTTCCAAATTCTTCTCCTTTTACATCAGGTAACATTTTAGCACTACCCCTTTTATTCCCTCTTCCAAAATTAGATACTCAATCCTATAATGCTTAATAACGTAAGGGAGAATTCTTATTAACATGACTCTATCAATTCAATAGAAAAAAATATATATATATATTTTTTCTTTTTCTGTAAAGAAAGTTTCTATTGAAGTCTCTCTTGTATTGGAAGTTTCTGGACTAAGTTATCTTGTGGCTTTTCATTTAAGACTTCAGTTGGGGCCACAATGTTACTATTTTGGTTTTTCATCTTTCTTTGTGAGGTGTAATTTATTTTATTCAAATTCAACAGAGCAAGGGAAGGCATACCGTTTATTATCACCTAGAATAAAGCAGCAATAGAAAACTGAGTGAACGGATCTTTCAAAATTAGCTGAATGTAATACAAGAGTCAAATAATCCAGCTATTTTACTAACATTTTTCATTTTACTCCAGATGGTAATGGACACCCTCTCCCCCACCTTTACTTAGAGGACATGCTGCTCCTCATTTCGTTCTAGTCTTAGTGGACAGATAAGCAAGGGCTACACCCAAATAATGCTCTTAAAAATATCAATACGTATTCTGCCTGAATTCCAGTAGGATGCAACATTTGAAGTTTACAAGTTTTGGCTTCCCCTAATTAATATTTACTTTGTTCATCATTGATATACAGTGAAGAAACAAAAGAACATCTTTGGGGGCATTTTTAGGGGAATTAGTAATGTATTTAATTTAAATTCAACAGCAAGATATACCCATTTTGTTCTTCAATCAACTATTTAACCCCTTAACTACATACATCATATGTAAAGATATAGGAACTTATCATGTTTAAAAAAGCTTTATTATCTGGATACTTCACGTTCATACAAATATAAAAAGAACAGTACTACACCTTTCACATAAATTGCTCGTCATTCCACACTTTAGCTAGACATTGGTGAACTTCTCATCTCTAGTTGACGTCTCTCTGCCTTTATTCTCCTCCGTAACCTCCTCAGTTTATTGTCCACCAGCCTTCCAGTCATGGGATCCAGCTAGTTTATTCCATCTAGCTTTCTTCTCCATGGAACAGGAGGAACATATTTCTTCCAAGGGGGAAAGCTTAAGTTTTCTCCAAAGACACAAGAGTTCTTCTCCAGAAAACGTAGCAGTTGTCTTCACTTTGTGGGAAATTACTATGGAGTACCAAAAATGGATGTAGAAACAATTAATATTTTAGGACATTTTGGAGGATGAGGAGAAAGTCTGATGACTTTCTCAGAAACATCAATAAATGGTGTGTGGAGCCCTTGACCTCATGCCAATCAACGTTGTGTGTTTCAAATAAAAACTCCACAAGACTTACTGCTTGCTTTGTTTGAAGCATGATCATCAAAATTCTGTTAAACCTCTCTGACTTGAATTTCCATAAAGAGAACAGGAAGTAGTCATACATTTTTTGATGACCATTGATTTAAATTTTTCAGCTGGTTGCTTAACTCTCTCACTTGCTTAGCTTTACCTGGCGCTCCTATGTCATGATAGAAGCTTTCTGGTCCTTGGTGGCCTGCTGTGCAGCTCAACCTATGCATATGTCCTTAGGGTCCTAGGTTTAGAAAATCAACAAATACAAACCCCACAAGTTGTCTATAGAGAATCATTTGTAAATAGGCAATTTTTAAAGACAAAGTGGTCCATTAACAGAAGTGGAGTCCCCTATCTAAGCTTAAGGGAAGGGATTTAGGTTTATATCATGTATAGGCTAGTGTTCTGTGTTCTTTATTTCTCATATGTATGTGGTTTCTAGCTATATAGTCTATACTTCTCAGTGCCCCAAACTTCATAGACACAACAGAAATGTCGTGGACTTTAATATGGCCCTAGGTCTAATTTGGTAGCTGGTAGCCATCTTAACATTTCTGGTCTCATTGTTCTTTTGGCCTCTAATGATATGAAATAAAGTGCTCATTTCCAAATTGCTAAATATTGCAGGATCTTCATATAGTATCTACTCGATTAGTATTTGGCTGCCTTCTGGCACCACCATGCTCTCACCTCCTTACTAGATGTGGTATCAACAATCTGAGGTGGGATCTATAGGGTGGAAAACCACACACTATGACATAGTTTGGGCCAGAAACCAAATCCATTTCAGTTCTTTTCTCATCTGACTCCTGAGCCTTGGCTCCACCTCCTCCTGCCTGTGCACTTCTCAGCTGCTCTTGCTTTCCCTGCCTCGAAATCAGCCTTCTGCAGCAGCTTTGACGTGTTCCTTGTTTTGTTTCGTTTGTTGTCTAACACTTTTGGATGCATCCTCCATGCCTTGTTGCCCCCTCAGACCCTAGTTCTTTTCTTTAGCCTGTACCTGGTACTGCTTTAGAATAAACGGATCTCAGAGGAAACTGACTATATAAGGTTAAGGTGTTCTCAGTACCCATGAAATAGTTAGTGGCCCCAACACTAACACCTCCATTGAACCAATCATACTACCAATATTCAGATTAGACCAGCATTTATTGCAAAAGTACAAGCAGGTCTGCGGATCCAAGTGCTTTGGCTCTTCTGATACAAGGGTGTATTTAGAGAAAAAATGAGAGTTTTAGATAATAAAAATCCAATTATGTGTGTATACACATGCATTTTGATTGAAACATTACACTGAAAACCTACAGGCTTCTTTTAAAAAGAGAAAATCACTTTGAATCCAGGCAAAGTGTTAAGCTCTTCTTGTATATCAACATCTTAATGTATTTCACAGATTTTAGGAATTATCATAAAACAATAGTTGAATATTCATTTTTATATTAATCTGATGTTAGCACACATCCCAGAGTTATAGACCCTAAAAACCAAGAATAATTAATATTGTAGCTTGCATTTCCAACTCTTCATTATTGAATAACTAAAATCTAAATTATTAAACTCACCCCGTCAAAGTCATGTGATTTTGCTTTCTCTTGCCTCTGTTTCTACTGAAATGATAATAAGGAAGTGAGGACAACATGTAACAGGAAAGAGAATGAGAACAGGGCTGTTAACAAATGAGAATGTTCAAGCTGTTGACAGAAGAATCACTTGGATGGAAGAAGTCTTAGCCCAGAACAAGGGCCATAAGAGCCTGCAGCAGAGAAGGCATTCATCTGAGGGGGACACCAGCAGTGGCATCTGGAAGGTCCCAGGGCAAGAGCAAGAGGTCAACCTGGAGATAAGGAGATGGATAGGAAAGCTGCCTACCTCAATCTAGGCCCCCGGTTGTCTGTAGCCTCTTCTTCCCTTCCCCTTCTTTCTACACCAAGAAGCAATGAGACACTAATATCTATTGAGAACAAAACAAAACAAATTCAAACAAACTAAACAAAGCCTTATTATCTAAATATCTTGCATAACCTATCTAGGAAAACAGGAAAGAGCATCAATTCTACCCTAACATGGAGGAAAAGCCACATAAACTTCACAATTATAACTTCTTTTGAGTCTGGGGAGACCTCCATATGATTTCCTTCACTAAAAGACCAGACCAAATAAGAACACTTCCATATATGTTCCCCCCCACCCTTTACAGTGCCAGAAGCAAGTTCCCATGTCCTTTGCCTGTACGTCTATACCTCTGGCCTATATTTTTTCTGCCTAGGTGTCTAAAGTGTGTTATGTATGTCTCATTTTCTCAAGGCACTAACTTCTTTAAGGCAGAAAGCATGTTTAAAGCAACAATATGTGCCATCCACTATAGGCTATGTTAGGATTCCCTTTCATGAGTCATTTTTGTTTTCGTTGTCAGTTAATCCACTACTATGTGCCTGACACTATTTCTGTGGCTTGAGTTATAGCAATTGAGAATATAGACCTTGTTTGTGGAATTGACAGTCTGGTAGGGAAATAGACATTACAAGTAAATAACATTTGCTGAAATGCTACAAAGAAATGAACTTCAAACCTCAAAACCATCACCTCTATCTTTATGCTTTCTCTAAATCTAAAGGTCCACATTTTAAACACTTACTAGTCAATTTTATCTAGATGTTTTACCACCATCTTAAACCCTGTGTGTGCCTCAAATTTTCAATTTTCCTTCTTCTATTAATAGCCGTATCTTTGACTAGTGATACATTTTTTTGTTTAGTCTCTATATTCTAACTCGAATAGAAAGCAGCAGAGTCCTTGCCAGTAACATCTCTATATTTCCCTTTGCTTTTACATCCACTGCTATCTCTTTGGTCAATGCTCTAATCACCTCAGTTCCTCTAGTATGTTTTTTTTTGTTTGTTTGTTTGTTTGTTTGTGGTACTCGGGCCTCTCACTGCCGTGGCCTCTCCCATTGTGGAGCACAGGCTCCGGACGCGCAGGCTCAGCGGCCATCGCTCACGGGCCTAGCCGCTCCGCGGCATGTGGGATCCTCCCAGACCGGGACACGAACCTGTGTCCCCTACATCGGCAGGCGGACTCTCAACCACTGCACCACCAGGGAAGCCCTCTAGTATGTTTTTGTTAACTTCTTTTAAAATTGAAGTATAGTTGATTTACACTGTTGTGTTAGTTTCAGTTGTATAACAAAGGGATTCAGATACACATTATTTTTCAGACTATTTTCCCATATAGGTTATCATGAAATATTGAGTAGAGTTCCCTGTGCTATACAGTAGGTCCTTGCTGGTTACCTACTTTATATATAGTAGTGTTTGTATGTTAAGCTCTTGTTTCTATACATCCCTTTGATCTACACAAACTTACCACCTCTAGTTTTATTCTGCATTTTTGGCTCTGTTAAATACGTTTAATGCTGACAATATCAATACTGACTCCTATAATCTGTAGTTCTTGTGTCAGAGAAGCCTGTTATTAGAGGAAGTCATATCTCAGTAGAGTCTAAAAGGCTAATAAGGACTCAGAAATAGATGGATAATACATTGCTGTGGGGTGACAGGGTAGAGAAGCTGAGGTTCCTATAGGAGACAGGGCTTCCATGAAGTGGAAAGTGTCTAGTGAAAGCCCAGAAGCTAATGGTCTTGGAATTCAGGGTGGTATTCGGAGGAATGGAAGTGAAAAATACAGGGGGAGGGGAGGGGTCAGGTAAGGTTGAGCAGGATAGCTCCTGCTAAGGAGTCTGGCTTTGATTTTGTAGGCACTGGAAAGCCAAGATGTGTTTCTAGCAAGGTAAGTATTTGATTGTGCTGGGAACCTTAAAAAACAAGTCATTCCAGCAGCTTCCCCTGAGCAAATCAGTTCAAACTGTTTATTCTTTTTCTGCTAGGTTAAGATCTGCCCAAGGATGAGAGCTAGGTGGTACTCAATTCTGAATCTCTAGTGAGAACCAAAGTGCCTTGTAGCAGACACACATTCCATGTTAATTGATAACACATTGTAGCAGGAAGCCTCTTCAAGCCACCATTTCCACTTAATTATGTGTTAAGGTCATCATTGAACTTCTCAACAGTGCAGATCTTCTCTCTCCAGCTAGACAGACTGCTACCTTTTTTTAAAGATAACTATCAAACCCTGTTTTATTATTAAAACAAATACTATTTACTGAAATCTTTCTCTGAACCAGAAACTATTCCAGGAGCTAGAGACACAGGGAGTGGGATAGATGGAAGAGGCCTTTCCTCTCATTGCAGATTACACACTACATCACTCATAAAGCACTCATAAATTGGAGACACTGACAGATCCCATCATTCTTTAAAAAAATAATTTAGCAGCTCTTCTCTTGTAAATCTCCCAGTGTTGTTACAACTTAGTCCAAATGATCTTTGCCTAACATGTCTGTTCTTCAAAAGGCCAGGAATGCCTCTTTTTCCTGGCTCGAGCACATCCTTTAAATTAGTTTGCCACTGGATGTGCTAATTTTGATATATTTTGAAGTAATGTGATGGATCTTGAAAAGTAACACTCTGACTTGTGTACAAAATTCAATTTGTGGCATCTGTTTCTGCTAACCTAAAACCCAAGCAGGGAAGAAGAAATAAAGCAACTTCTGTTCAGAACTATTTTCCTTAGGAACATTGATTAATAATTCACTTATTATATCAGAGTGAAGCTTGTTCCAATAAATTATTAACGAATAACTACATTTTGTGTTGATATGCAAAACCTGTCTCCAGCAATTATAAAATGTCAGAGCCCTAATGTAAGCTAAAGTGAAAGGCCACATGGGGCTAAAACTTGTATAGTAATATATATTTAGATTCACCATCATTGGGAAAATTTTATTAAGCAATTAATTATGTATGACAATGTACAAGAAAAGCACATAAGGCTGATGTTTGTGCTCTCAAGAGTTGTATCCTAAAACAGTCTTTGGAATTTACTATTACTCAGTAAACACTTTCTGAGTACCGTGACAGATACTGTATGAGAACCTCAAGAGGAACACAGATCTGTCTGAGTTGAACAGAAATAAAGAATGCTTAGTGCACAACAGTACTGAAAGTGTTACCACTGTTGACCCCTATGCCTTCCTAGCCTTGGTCATTTGGGTGGTAGTTTCCTTCCCTGGGAGCAGGAAAGGCCTGGAGGAGCCCTCATCGCTCTGTTAGATGCCTCGCCTCAAGCATTCCCCAGGTTTATCCTCCTCTTAGCTGTGATTTTTCCGTAGAGAAGCCATAATCATTAGGTAGAACAAGTCAGGCAATAAGACCATTGTATTTATTTCTATCAACCCATCAAGTCATAGGCAGGCACAACAAGGAGCTTCCAAATATCCAGGACAGCAAGATCTAGTGAAATGATTCCGTAAAACACAATTCCTGACTCTTTCCCCAAAGGGAATAAACTTTAGCTGGAACTTCTTCACTCTACATTCTATTTAATATGTTTACCTGTGACTTTATATTCTATAGCCTCTTATTTGTTTTAGTTTTTGCACAGAAGTGTATAAATAAATTGTGTGTAGGTACAATATGTTGAAATCCAATTATTTTATATGGTTTTATATATATATATATATATATATATAGAGAGAGAGAGAGAGAGAGAGAGGTGAGTTTCACCATTGAGAGAAGGAGTGTAAGGTGAAATTGACTCAGAGGAGAAGATACAAACAACCATCTTGAACAAACTTTCAGTGAGCTCTTCTCAGGGGAAAGAGGAGTCAGAACACCAGGTGGTAGCAGCATCTGGGGAGGATGAAGGGAAGGGAGAGGGTGTGTGTCACAGCAATATGTGTACAGGTTGAAGGTAGGTTGTTCTCCACTGTGTCAGGGGATTGAGATAAGTGAGACAGAAAATTATACCCTAAGTTTTAGTTTCGAGAGGAAGAAATTATTACAGATGTGGGCTCTTTGACTCCCCAAAGCTGAATGAAGACTATTAGACTTACATCCCTGAGGGAAAACACCACTCTCTTGTTGTCTTCTTTCATCTTCAAAAGACAAGTCAGGGAAAGATAGACATGTAAGGTTTGGGAGCCTGGACTGGGTGATTTCAGGGCAGGGCTTGCACAGTTGGGAACTGGTTGAAACTGAGCAGGGTTATCTAAGAACTTTGGATTTGTGGACGTGAAGAGAGTTGTCAAAGCGAGTATGGATTAGCAAGCTGTTAGCCTCAACAAGTGAACTAGGGTAATTAAGGTGCAGTTGTATTTTCCAGGAATAGATATTTCCTGGAGAAAGGATCTAAGCAATTTTTGCCTTATCTTTGTATTGATGAGCATAGAAGCAGGAAAAATATTCTTCATCCCAGAATTGTTTGGCACAGGAACACGAGAGTATCTTGGTTCCAGTCTCATTGAATTTTGAAGGGGTTTTAGTCATGATGTTAGGATTACACAGGGTCAAAAAGTAAATGGGCTAAAATTCCATATGTTCAAGGGACATTGAGCCCAAGGACTCAAGAAGACAGGTTCTCCTTTGCTGATTTTATTTCTAGACCCCATCTGTTAATTCTGGAAGTTCCCCAATGTTTCTCTTTCCCTTTGAAGTGATGCAAAGATGGTTTTCAATATGTTGGTGGTAGTAGTGGTTTCAATCCTAGTCTGGGACTCAGTCTGCCTTTGCTGTGATGGAGAAGAGCCACAGGAAGCAACTTCCACAGCTACTGCCTCATCAATATCAGCCTCAGGGCTCCCCAAAGCCCCAGACTTTACACATTTATCTCTTCCTGTTCTGTGTTAATTTCAAGAGTGGGGAATGTCCTGGGACTGGAATAGACACAATATCCAAATGAATCAATGTCCTATAAGGCAAGTGCTATGCCTTCAAGCAAGGTAGAGCAATTATTACCCAACATGGGTGCCCCTTCTGGTTCTCAAGGACAAGCAGAAGAAGTGAATCCATCACAAACCTGCCATTTGAGGTGCATTTTAGACGACAGTGACTCTTCTGCACAGGCATCGTTCGTTGACTCTTCTGCACAGGCATCGTTCGTTTATGCTTGGTGTCATTCTCAGCATTCTTTCAAGACTGGCAATTTGCAGGAAGGAAAAGAAGGGCTAGTGGCTTTAAAACTGAAACTGAGATAGAGGTGAAACTGCTCTTCCAGGGGAAAGAAAATCTCTTGTGTGAGAGCTTTTTGGGGGGCATTTCTAGTTAACTGTAAATCCTTCAGCCCAGCCTGGCACTGATAATTAAAATATGGGTGTGTGCGTGCATGTATGTGTGTGTGTGTGTGTCTGCATTGCCACAATACATAAAAAAGGAGTCTTAGTTTGGCATTTAATTAGTCTCTGTTGAGGGATAGTAGGGTAAACACGGGAATATCCTCAAGGAGATCCCATTCTGTTGTTGGAGACAGAGAAATAAATAACAATTGTAATATCAGTGATCAAATTAGCAGCATGGACAGACGAAGGGAGTATCAGGAGCATAAAGGAAAGAGTTTGACACATCTGGCTGGACTGCTCAGGAAAGCTTCCTGTCTGCAGGTTATGCCTGAGCTGAGTTTGGAAGAACAGGGAGCAAAAAGGGCCAGGGAAGAGCATTCTGGCCACAAAGGATCATATGTTTAGAGAGAACACTTGGTGAAGGGTATTGGCTCAGGTGCATTGAGAATGAGATCTGAGAACGGCAATAGAGGAGTGATGAAAATAGAGAGAGAGGTAGGACCAGGGCAGATGTACCTTCAGCAGAACCATGAGGGAAGATGGACCCCATTCTGGTTCTGGGAGAACAATGGAGAAGTTTTGTGCAACAGTGACTGACCACAATTCAACGGTTCCACCTAAGTGAACGTTCTAGACAAGATTTGTGCTTTTCTGTATCTAACCATTCTGCATTGGTAATTGTTTTATGCTGTCTGCTTACTGTCTTGAGTAGTGATTTTGCACCTGTCTTCCCCACCATCACCACTAGACCATAAGCTCCTTGAAGGGGTCACTTATTGAATTATTATAAGGAGGGAGTTGTTTTCATTTTTCTTTTTAGTTTGTTTTTGCTTTTTTTCATCATAGGACACAGTTGGGATTTTTCATATTAGAAGTGCTCAAGATCATAAGTCCTGGAAATGGCAACCTTCAGAAAGCAGAAAACATGGTCAGGACACCTTAGCTTGATGGCTGAGCTTCTTTATCTGCTCCCAGACAGGTGAGGTCTGGGAGTGTTTCAGGGAGCCTGCCTCAGAGGAAGAGCATGGCAAGTTCTCAAAATGTAGACCAGGAGGACAAGGGAGACCTCAAGAGTGCTCATCGGTGTATTTGGATTGAGCTCAAAGCAGAAAATCCTTGGGAAACCTCCATGTTGAAGAGTTGGTCAATAAAAATCAGAAATAAGGTATAAATGTTGGAAATATGAAGCTGGAGTCATAGCTTGGAGGTGGTAGAATTTAACAGAATTTAATGGTCGTAATTCAATCTGAACTGAAGGAAGATTTAGACATCAAAGACTCAGAGAGAATAAGGAATTAGAACCACAAAAATCTAGATGAAATTTTAAGTGTACTTCCTTGCCATATCAGAAAGGAATGGAAGAGAAAATGCTACTTGATGCCTGCAGGCATGTTTGCAGGCATTTGCAGATTACAAAAAGGACATAGGGTCATATATTGCCCCCAAATATTCAAGACTAAAGATGTCTATTATTTAACTCTAAAATGCCTAAACCTCTCCCTCCTTTCCAAAATATATTTTACTAAGTATCCTTATATTTAGAAACTTGATTAAATAGTGTGTAAAGCAAGAGTAGTTAGGGTTTGATTGAGATTCTGAAGATGGGACAAATATCATTGTTTTCTCTTTGCTAGATGGGCAGTGGTGTTAAGTGCATGTCATGTAGTCACCAGTCAGTTTTTTATGATGTTAAGCATCATGAACAAGACAGTGTCATAGAAGTGTCACCAGAGTCATTTGCCATGGTAGACAGCAGGTATGAAAAATCATGGTATTTGGATTCAGCCATAAAGGTAGTGGTAGGGAATTTTCACAATAAGTACCTCTGTTGTGCTGGCAGAACGCTTAGAGAAATGTTTTTGCTATGGCCTAAGGTTGCTCCAGTGGCTGCCAGAGGGATTCTGGCCTGTTAAACAAGGGTAAGTCAGACTTCCTGTGTAGCCACATTCTGTCATGTGAAAGGCCCACTGTGGATCTTGATTTGTCTCCCCTGCCAGCAGGATCCTCCAAATGTATATCAATCTATTGCAGACACATATAAATATTCCAAGGTTGGATTCCAGGTCCTCCAAATTATCTCTTTTAAAAAAAAATGTCAAATATGAAAAGCTATGGATTCACACTTAGAAGATGCAGAAAATTATCAAGCAGAAGAAATGCAATGACCATTCAGAGATAACAACTTGGCATTTAGGCAAAATTTTTTTCTATGTTTTTCTTGTATGTATGTAGTCATACATGTTTAACTTTGTATGTACTAAATTGGAATTGTGCTGTCCTCTTGCTCAACAAATATCTTTTGGTGAATGTCCTTTATGCTTAGGGAGAAAAATAAATATGGTAGCATTTGACAACTGCTGTAATAGAGGTACACAGGGTGCTACAGCAGTATGTGAGAAACTCCCAAACCTGTCTGGGTGAAAAGGGTTAATTACAAAAGAGATGATACCTGATAAGAATTCTAATGGATTAGTAGAAATTCTTCTGGTAAATGGTAGGAGGGAGAACAGGAGAGTAAGTTGTTCAGAGTTACAAAGCTAAAGCTTGGTTGCAGCATATCAGAAAAACTGCAAGTGGCTTGTTATGGCTGGAGCACAGCATTAGGTGTGGATATCAAGGAAGGGTGAATGAATTATTAGAGAAATCAGTTAATGGAGTGTCAGACACCCCTGTTTGTTCAGTATTTTGTGAAATCTGCAAACAGTTAACTGAAATACTGTCTTAAAAATACAAACATTGGTGGGAGGATGGTGGTCAGTGAAAGTGCCAAACTAAGAACCTCCAAAAATGCAAAAACCTGCTTCATAAACAACAACAACAACAAAACTGGAAAAATTGTCAGAATAATTTTAAGGAGTCTGGAAATTAACCAAAGGCTTGCAGCAATCCAGGGAGTACTTATTCAAGAAAAGTGACTGAACCTCAAGAATAACTATGAGCTGCGGGGCTTTTTAACTTGTGCTCTTTTCATTCCACATCTCCAGCTCCATGGTAGCCTTAAAAATGAGCAGCCAACAATCATGGCCAAACCTGCAAGATGGCTACTGGAGGAGGCCAAATGGGATTGGTGCTCCTTCAAAGCCCCATTTCCAGGAATTGTTAAGATTGCCTTCTCTGGCTGTTTCCTACTCATTTGTCTTAACTTGGAGCTCCCTCAAAGTGAATAGCCTCTTCCCTGGGGCATTTGTTTAAAAAAGAAATAGCAATTGTTTAACATTACAGCTGCCTGAGGCAGCAGATTATATTTTGAACAAATAATAGCTACCCAGAAGCCTTTAAAGGAAAAACTTGGGAATGAGATATTCATAGGAGGCTGTAAAAATCTCTGACATGTTCCTGGGATTATATAAGGCCACGTGCATGTGTGGGGCTCTGCACTTGCCCAGGGTTATGCATGGGGTCAGAAGAGTCATAAGGATGTTCTTACCTCTCATTGCTAAACTTGAGGACCTGCACAAGAGGAAATAAAGGCAGAATTAACTGCCTGGCCTAGTATTTAAGGGGTGCCCTGACACACACAGAGCCTATTGACAGAAACTGGGAGACTTGCTAGTTCCAGGCAGTTAAAGAAATTTTCATCTAATCATTAGGTGACACTAAGATATCCAGAGAGAGACTTCATAATACATACATTTCAAAGAATACAGACTTCGCAGAGTTAGTTCAGAAAAGTTACTAAACAAACATACCACAATAAATAGAAACAACAACAAACCCTGAGTAGGGAAGAGAATTTTATTTCCAAAGTTACAACATATAATTTAAAATAAACTAATTCAGAAAAAAAACAAAGTTAGACAAAAACAAGAAAGTATGGCTTATATTAAAACAAACAAACAAAGAAACAAAGAACATTGAATTGTACATTTTAAATGAGTGACTTGTTTGTTCCATGCAGGGGGGTAAAAACTATCAATGGGAACTACCCCTTAGGAAGTCCAGACATTGGAAAATTTATGGAAAGATTAAGATGAGTACAAATTAAGAGAAAGATTTTAAATCAGCCATTTTACATATGTTCTAAGAAGTAAAGGAAACTATGTTAAAAGAATAAAAGGAAAGCATAACTGATATCTAATCAAATAGAGCATACAATGAAAAGGTAGAAATTTTAAAAACAAATCAAAGAGAAATGCTGAAGCTGAAAATTAAAATAACTGAAATGAAAAATTTACTAGAGGATTTCAGTAGCAGATTTAAGAAGGCTGGAAAAGGAATCAGCAAACTTGAAAACAGGTCAATTGATATGCAGCCTAAGGAACAGAAAGAAAAGAAAAGTGGTTAGAACCTCAGAAATCTATGGGACTGTCAAGGGCATCAACATGCACATAATTGGAGTCCTAGACAGAAAGGAGAAGCGGAGGCAGAAAGAGATTGAAGAAATAATGTAGAAAACTTTCCAAATTTGATCAAAAGACTAATCTACACATCTGAGAAGCACAATGCACTCAAAGTAGGGATAAGAAAGTCATGCCTAGACAAGCAATAATGAAACTGCTGCAAAACAAAGAGAATCTTTAAAGCAACAAGAGAGAAGTGACTATTCACATATGAGGGATCTTCGCTCAGATTAACAGCTGATTTTGCATCAGAAACAGAAGGATGCCAAAAGGTAGTGAGATGATATAGTCAAAGTTCTAAAGGAAAAGGAATGTTAACAAAAACTTCTAGATCCATCAAAACTCTCCTTTGAAAACAATGGAGAAATTCAAGCATTTCTAGATCAAAAAAAAAAAAAAAAAAAAAAGAAAAGCAGAAAATTTGCCAGTAGCAAATCTTCCTTACAAGAAATAATAAAGGGAGTCCTTCAGAGGAAGAAATAAAAAAACAGTAGACAGTACTTAAAACGACATGAAGAAATAAAGGTAACTGGAAAAGGACTGCATACATAAACATATAACGTGTGAATGCGTTTTTACTTGCAGCTTTTTAAGAAAACCTATCTGATTAAAAAGAAAACTCTAGTAAGTTATAATTCTAAATCATGGTGATTAAATTTTATGTGCCTACTAGGCTACAGTGTCCATTGTTTTATCAAACACTGATGTTACCGTGAAGGATTTTGTATACATGATTTTCATCTATAGTCAATTGAACATAAGTAAGGGTTATTTTCTTCTATAATGTGAATGGACCTCATCTGATCAGTTGAAAGCCTTAAGAACAAAAACTGACATTTCCCATAGTAAAAGAAAGTCTGCTTCAAGACCGTAACATTGAAATCCCACCTCTGTCTGCAGCCTGCCAGTCTGCGCCTACAGATTTCAGACTCAGGAAGGGAGATCAAGTCCTTTTGATTTTCCAGCCTAATGGCCTGCTCTATGGATTTCTCACTTGCTTGTTCCCACAATCGTGTGAAGAAATTCCTTACAATAAGCATGTCCTGTCGGTTCTGTTTCTCTGGAGAAACATGGCTGAAAAATCATGCGATGTATACAGATACACAGTCAATTCTCATCATTCATCATAGATATGTTCTACAAAACACCGAATTAGTGAATACCGAACCATTGTTCCTTGGGAAAGTCATAGTTACAGATATAGACACAGATATAGATATAGATAGTATATTTATATATATGTAATCAATCTCATAGATTATAATATTAAATCCTAAAAACAACTCATCTTGGTGGATTCTGTTTTCTTTATTTCACAAAGGAGAAAATGAGATTCAGAAGTGATAAGTGACTTGCTGGAGGCCTCCCCACTAACAGGTGCCAGAGTTTAGATTCAAACCCCATCCAACTGGCTCTAGAGGGAGAAATTCTTGCAGTGCACCACACTTCTCCATGCCACTTCCACCCCTTGGTCATCTTTGTATGAGAGCTGAAACAACAAGGCAGAGCATTGCTGTGTTTGACCTCAGATGTGAATGTACGTGCTGGGTAACTCAGTTCTTTTTGCTATCATGTACCTGTCCTCAAATCACCACAAAAGTGTCACTAGTATTGCTTTTGGAGTTACAAATGTATTTTAGCATGTAGGGAAATATGGAAATATAGAATCCATGAATAATGATGTGTGTTGACAATAAGCACCAAAAAAGGTGGAAGAACTATAGCTATATAGGAGGAAAGTGTGTGTATTCTTCTGAAATTATGTTAGTATTTATGCAAACTAGATTACTGTAAATTAGGATGTTAATTGTAAACCCCAGGGAAACCATTAAGAAAATTATTAAACAACAATAAGGGAAAAAGTAAAAGAATGGCAAAGTAATTAATATGATGCAATATTATTAAACACAAAAGAAGACAACAATGAAAGAACAGAGGAAAGACAACAAACAGCATAAAACATACAGTTAACAAATAGCTAGCCAAGTAGCAGATGTAACTTCTGCTTTATTGTTAATTACATTAAATGTAAATACATTAAACATTCCAATTAAAAGACAGAGACTGGAAGAATGGATTAAAAAGAAAACAAAACTTGATCAAAACAAATTGTTGCCTACAAGTAACACACTCTAGATTGAAATACAAATAAATTGAAAGTAAAAAAGAGTGAAAATAGATATCCTAGGTAAACAGTAACCAAAAAAGAGGTGGAATGGCTGTACTGATATGAGAAAAAAATAGAACTTAAGGCAAAACATTATTAGAGATGGAGGATAATACTTATCATGATAAATGTCATTTTTTGAAGAAGATATAACAATATAAATATGCACCTAACAAGAAATTCCCTAAAGACATGAAACAAAAACAGACAGAATTGGAAAAATAGACAATTCTGCAATAATATAGATGTCAATAACCCACTTTTAGTTACAATGATGTTTTAGATAACAGGTTTTCACAAGTGTGAATGAATTATAAACACTCCTTTCATCCTCATCCTGTGAGCCTCTACTCTCCTTCCAGGTCCTGCTCCAAGCAGCTCTTTATCAAATTTTGGCCTGTGTGACACTAATTTTCCTCCTGCATCCATTTGAATTTGGTCTTGGCTCACACTATTTTTGGTTCTCTCATAATCAGGTATCTTTTCTTTGCTTCTCAGTCAAGAAGATGAACTCCATGAATAAAGAAAGCTCATTCTTGAGTATATGCTCTGCTGTAAGTGTATGTTTTATAAAATGAAACTGGGTCATTTGTAGAGACATGGATGGACCTAGAGACTGTCATACAGAGTAAAATAAGTCAGAAGGAGAAAAACAAATATCGTATATTAATGCATATATGTGGAATCTAAAAATATGTTATAGATAATATTATTGCAAAGCAGAAATAGAAACACAGGTGTAGAGAACAAACTTAGGGATGCCAAAGGGGAAGCGTGGGTGGGATGAATTGGGAGATGGGGATTGACACATACACACTATTGATACTATGTATAAAGTAGATAACAAATGAGAACCTACTGTATAGCACAGGGAACTCTACTCAATGTGCTGTGGTGACTTAAATGGGAAGGAAATCCAAAAAAGAGGGGATATATGTATACATATAGCTGATTCACTTTGCTGTACAGTAGAAACGAACACAACATTGTAAAGCAACTATACTCCAATAAAATTTAAAAAATAAAAATATTTGAAAAAATGGAATGAATATCCATTAAGTTTTTTCAGTTTGTACTAAAAGGTGAGACTGGCTGAGTTATATAAAGATCAACACAAGTTTGAAGGGATTATTATACTAATAAGAAGTTTGAAAACAATTCTGGAATTATTCATTAACTTCTAGGGCTTTTCCAGTAACTCTATGACCTTTATTAATATTATAGGCTGATGAATAAAGGCTAAATATGCTTTCTATTTTCCAGAAATTATCAGTATTAACTTTATTGGAACTTCCCTCATCTAACAGTTGGTATTTTGTTTTAATTGTCCCATATGATTATTCAATAGCTGTGAAGTCGGAAATTAATAATTGAAGATGTGAGGGCTAAGCTATTTGGCCCTTTTCTTCTCAGATGGAAATTTACAAAGTTTTGTTTTCAAAAGTAAGGAAGGTTGAAAAGCCAAATGGATACAAGAAATCCCACAGAGAAACAAATAGAAGGATTGATACAAAAATCTCTGTTGTTCTCTTCAAACTTCCTGAAGAGTATGTGTGTGTGTGTGTGTGTGTGTGTGTGTGTGTGTGTGTGTATAAAACCCAGAAACAATTTTATATCTAACTGGATTTAAGTAATAAAGGATAAGGGTTTGAAACAGCTGCAAAGATATTAGAAACATTGTTTTCTCAGGTAATAATAAAAAGGTCAAATGTAGATGAATAAAATTTCCTTATCTCTTTTTTTTTTTTTCATGGTTTATTTTCTCCTTTCTGTTGGTTATAAGAACTGCCATTCTTATCCTGGACCAGTTATTGCAGACATTTTCAAAAGAATCTAGTTAGTAAAAGGAAACTGAAGCAGTTTCTGTAAAGGGAAGGGCCTCAATTATATGGTAAATGGATTGAGGAGAAGGGCAGGTGAGATGGTCAACATTGTATTCATTTGCCAATCACTTAATCATTCTGGGCTGAGGGGAAGCAATTAGAACTCTGAATTGTTTTCCACCAAAGACCACTAGGAGCTCTTCCCCACTGTCATTTTGATGCAAGTGTGTGTGTGCACACTGCCTGTATTCTAATTTATACCATGCGTTTTTTTGTGTTTCTTTTAAAATTTGGAAGATATGGGTAAGAATAGGTTGCATTTCTGAATGCTTGACAATTGCAAAGTTTTAATAAAAAGCAATGCAAATTTTATTCATTCATTGAACAATTTTTCTTTTTTATTCTAGGCACATGTTCTGTTCATCCTGTCTTATAAGAGAAGATTTTGGTCCAAAATTATACAAAACAATATATTTCATTCAGAAAGCTTTTTTTAAAAAATAAATGGCCTAGTAATCTACTTCACACACACCTACCTCTCAGAGCTCCTAAAGGGTGTGATATCTGGTGAGCTTCAAGAAAGATTAGAGAAGTGATTGTCATGGTGTGGTCTAAAGACCAGCACTGTTCCATTACCTTTTGTTATGGGTCCGCAATAAGATAAACACAAGCATTTAAGTAAGAAACTTACTTAGAAATTTGTTATTGCTGCAATTCCCAAGCATTGGATATTTTTTCCAAATTTCTTTTTAATTGAAGTATAATTAACTTACAATGTTGTGTTAGTTTCAGGTATACAGCAAAGTGATTCAGTTATATATATTCATATATATATACACACACACATAAATACATTCTTTTTCAGATTCTTTTCCATTATAGGTTATTACAAGATACTGAGTTATTGTTTACCTATTTTATATATAGTAGTGTGTAAATGTAAGTCCCAAACTCCTAATTCATCTCCCTCCCCCATAACCACGTTTGTCTTCTATGTCTGTGAGTCTATTTCTGTTTTGTAAATAAGTTCATTTGTATCATTATTTTAGATTCCACATATAAGTAATATTATATGATATTTGTCTTTCTCTGTCTGACATACTTCACTTAGTATGATAATCTCTAGGTCCTTCCATGTTGATGCAAATGGCATTATTTTATTCTTTATCCATTTCTCTGTTAATGGACACTTAGGTTGCTTCCATGTCTTGGCTATTGTAAATAGTGCTGCTATGAACATTGAGGTGCATGTACCTTTCTGAATTAGAGTTTTCATCTTTCCCAGATATGTGCCCACGAGTGGGATTTCTGGGTCATATGGTAGTTCTAGTTTTAGTTTTTTTAAGGAACCTTCATACTGTTCTGCATTGTAGCTGCACCGATTTACATTCCCATCAACAGTGTAAGGGGAGGTACCCTTTTCTCCACACCTTCTCCAGTATTTATTATTTGTGGACTTTTTTATGATGGTCATTCTGACCAGTGTGAGGAGATACCTCATCGTAGTTTCAATTTGCATTTCTCTAACAATTAGCAATGTTGAGCATCTTTTCACATGCCTGTTTGTCATCTGTATGTAGAAGCACACAATTTATAATCTGAGAACTATAAAACATTGTTGAAAGAAATTGTACAGATCTCGATAATTGGAAAATTTATCCTATGTTCATGGATCAGAAGACTTAATAGTTATAATAACTATACTCACCTAACTTATCGAAAGATTCAACACAATCCCCATCAGAATCTCAGCTGACCTCTCTATAGAGATTAACAAGCTGATTTTAAAATTAATATAAAATGCATGGGACTCAATATAGTTCAAATATTCTTGAAAATTAAGAAGAAAGTAGGTGGGCTCATACTTCCTGATTTCAAAACTTACTTAAAAACAATGGTAATTAAAAAAAAAGTATAGAACTTGCACAAAATAGAAACATAGATAAATAGAATTGAGAGTCCAGAAATGAAACCATTCATCTATTGTCAAACAACTTTTGATAAGGATGCCAAGACCATCCAATGGGGAAAGAATAATATCTTCAACAAAATGTTGGGGAAGAGGGACAATTGGTAACCACATGCAGAAGAATGAAGTTATACTTTTACCACACATCATATACAAAAATTACAAAAATGAGTCAGACCTAAATGTGTGAGCTAAAACTATAAAATTCTTAAAGACATAGGAGTATATCTTCATGACTTTGTATTTGGGAAAGGATTCTTCAATATGATACCAAAATCACATGCAACAAAAGAAAATATAAATAAATTGGACCTATATATATAAGAAACACATGCTTCAAAGCTGTCTTCCAAGAAAATAAAAAGGCAAACAGAAAATGGAGGAAAGTATTTGCAAATCATATTCTGAAAAAGGATTCATTTCCAAAAATATATAGATAATGTTTACAAAAATAATTAAGAATTAAAAAAAGACAATTACAAATGGACAAAGTATCTGAATTGACATTTCTCTAACATATACAAATCTCCAAAATATATGAACAGCAAATAATTACATAAGATGCTTGAAATTGTTAGTGATCATGGAAATGCAGATCAAAACCACAATGAGATGCCATTTCATACCCACTAGGAAGGCTGGCATCAAAAAGTCTATAATGAGTGTTGGTGAGGATGTGAAGAAATCTGAACCCTTATGCACTGCTGATGGAATATTAAATGTTGCAGCTGCTTTGAAACAGTCTAATAGTTCCTCAAACAATTAAACCTAAATTTTACAATATGACCCAGTAATTCCAGTCCTAGGTATAAATTCAAGAAAAGTTAAAGTGTACCTTCACACAAAAACTTGTAAATGGTTATTTTTAGCAGCCCAAGTGTCTATCAACTGATGAATTGGTAAAATAAAATGTGGCATATCTATACAATGGAATATTATCCAGCCATAAAAAGAATGACATACTGACACGTGCTACCTAGATGAACTTTGAAAACATTATACTAAGTGAAAGCAACCAGTCACAAAAGCACACATATTTTATTATTAAATTCATATGAAATGTTTTGAGTGGATAAATTTATAGAGACAAAGTAGACTAGTGGTGCTTATGGCTGGAGGAGGAAGATGGGGGAAGGTGGTGATAGCTAAAGGATACAGGATGTTTTTTAGAGGTGATGAAAATATTCTGAAATTGACTGAGGTGATGATGGTTACATATATTTGTGAATATACTATAAAAACAATGCATTATACTGTTTAAATGGATGACTTATATAGTATATGAACAATGTACCAGTAAAGCTGTTAAATATTTTTTTTTAAATGTGCTTCTGATGAAATTCTGCCTTTGTATTTTCATCCATATATTCAAAAGGTATTAAGAGCCCTGTTTATTTCATGTACTTTGGAAATAACAGAGTGAACAGAACTGACAGAACCTCTACTGCAGTGCAGTCTGGATACATTTCTGCTTCTGCCAGAAGGAACTGACTCAGTTAATACAACAGATGTTTGCTGAGCACCAGCCATACACCTGATCTTGAGATGTCAGGGACCAGAGCCAGTGTCTATGTCATCAAAGCAGCTCATCTTTTAGAGGGTAAGACAAAGAAATGGTGAGGAGATGACACAGGGCAGGAATTAAATCCAGCCAGAAAGTGTCAGGTCATAAAGGTTTCTGAAACATTCCTGAGACATGTCACAGCTAAGTGGGCTCTGAACTGTCACTAGGTGCTAGCCATTCAGCTGAGGAACAAACAGAGGGGAGCCACCCTAGGGGACTGACAGGGCAAAGGCAGAGACAGGAAGAGAAGCTTAGATGTCTGAGTCCCCCCACCTTTAAAGAAAGATGATAGAGGATTAATGGGGAAGCTTCTGTATCACTTCTCCATTGTTGCCTAGGAAGTAGAAATGAGCCCTGCTTGAGGTTCAGGAAAAAATCACTCCCAAGTGCTGAGGAAAGGTAGAAGTAGTGGTAGCCTGAGGCAGAGGAAAGATTAGGAAAAGAAGAATCCCTCAGTGTATTAATAAGTATCCAGTGCTATGAAACCCTGCAAGTTTAAGGATTTCAGAAACTTGAGTGGACCATCAACAGTTTAGCTATCTAAGAATAACACCTGGGATTTATAGAGCACATTGACTTCCAAAGCACATTCCCATCTCTTTTTCCCTGCTCTCCTCCTGGCTGTGAGCAGGGGGCACGGGGCCTGCTAAGCGAAAAACTCAAGGGCCTCTCTGAGCTTGTGCCAGGGACAGAACCCTCAGTGGCCCCTTTCCACTCTTTGCAGCCCAAGAGGTTCTCCTGTTACCGTTGCAGTAAGGGAAAATCATTTTCTGAATCTTTGCTGAAATCTAGACATCATGTTAGAGGCTCAAGAGGCATCTCATCTTCACAATAATCTCTCGAAATGTGAATTTTAGCCCCCTATTCCTACTGAGGAAGTTGCGGGTCAGGAGGGTTAAGTAACATGCTCAAGGCAATGCAGCCAACAAAGTGCAGAATTGAGGCTTAACACATGGACACGGCTGTGTACTTTCCACTGTAGCATGCCACTTCCGAAAAGCAAAGCCTGGGTTTCTGCTGAAGACCGTTGCATTTCCAAAATTGCTAAAATATAAAGGCGGATTATAAAATTTTTGGACAGGTGGTAATTCTTCCCCAAACTATGTGAACTTTTCCCACATCAGGAGGTCTTTGAAGGCATTGTTATGTATATAAAAGTACACTGTAAATGCATATAATTTATACATTATATATATTTATATCATGTAAAATTAATCTGCATAATCTACATATCCATATAATATTCATATAATAAATGTAAATATACATGACACACAAGGAGTCATTGCCGATACCTTAACCTGCTGTTCTCTGGCTGACCAGGGAAAGCCTGCTGAAAAAGGGCTCAGTCAGTTTAGAGGGTCAGAGCAGCAGCAGTTAAGAGATGTTCACCTTTGTTAAGACCTTCACTGGTGGCTCTTTTGTATCCTACAGTATCAGAAGCTGTGTGTCTGTGTCTGTGTTGAGGGGTATTGGAAGGAGTCGAATAAATTCAGACTCCAAAGACCTTCAGTAACACAGAGGATAATCCTTAAGGTTTATTTGTTAGGGTGTTTGCATGTTGACATGCATTAAATTAGAAAGGTGACTACAGAAATGAAGCCCCCTGACTTAATATTACATGTGAATTGCTCTGAGAGTTAAATCAGCACTTTTCCTGCCTTCAGCATATATTTGAAAGGAGCGTATGCCCTTTTGGAGTAAACCAGTGAATTTAAGCGAAAAAACAAAGGTACCCTTCTAGGAGGACATAATATATAAAGACAAAAAAGACATCAGCTGCAAATCAATGCATATTGATTTAAATAAATAGGATCATTGACCTCTGGTAAACCTGGCTCAGAGGCTAAGCCAGCAGTATCTCTTGCTCAGAAACCCACTGGCTTTGCATTTCTAAGCAGAAACCCAAAGGGGCATTTCCTCCAGGACCTAAATTACCTGTACTATCTTACAGTTTCTGATTTTATCCAGGTGCTATGCATATCCAAACAAAGCTGCACAGAGGCACTGGGCTATGGGTAAGAAGAGATTTGCTGGATGGTATCCATGTCTGTCTTAAATCAAAATGAGGCACTAATGAGACACTTCCACAGAGGAATTAAAGCAGCTGACCCAGGAAGTACAAACAAGGAGCATTTCTGTGTTGCTGTCCTGCTTGTCCCATAGCCAGTGCCTTGCCAGCCCCCAGTGTGGTCCCAGATATTGTGCTCGAGATTTACCTATATTAATTTTTAATTTAATCCTTATAATAATAACCTGATGAGGTAGGTTATTATTATAACCCTCTTGCACCGTGCTTCTGGCCAGCAAAGTCAGAGCAATATATTGTGACATATGACCACTTCATCCACAATCCCCCAAGAATCACTCAGCTCGTAACAGAAGAAGCTGCAGTAGATGAGTCTGGGAATCCAGTGTTAATCTTCCCCATTATTAACTCTGTGATCTGTCATTAATTAGCTATATGCTCTTCAGGAAGTCCATTTTTGCTTCTGGGCCACAGACTCTTTCACTGAAATGTAAGGATGTAATTTTCTGGCTCAAAAGTTTCCCATCTATTACTTTCCTTTGATTTGGGAAAAAGACAAAACCCAGCAGCAGGGGAGGCATTTGGGTTTTGGAGCAAAAGACTTAGATTCAGATCTAGCCTCCCTTTTCCCCAGCAATGTGAAATTAAGCCACTCGCTAAAGCTCATGCTTCCGCCTTGTGAAATGGTAGTTTGAAAACCTGGTTGTCATTCGAGTTGACAGTGCATTTAACCACAGTCTCGAAATGCTAAAAGGGAGCTCACAAAATGTAGTCAGATCATTGAAGGGAAAGTTCAACTGAAAGGTCTCATGCCTTGCAAAAATCACATGTAGGAACAATGAGAAATTTCGGGCCATGGCTGCCACTCCCCAGAAGTACTATTGTGGCAGCGTAACAACAAAAAGGCTTCCACCAACTCTGCTTGTTCCAATGGCTGGTCACACAGAATCTTCTGCCCCTAATATTTAATAAAACTTCCTCTTTCAAATTGTTTCCAAACAACTTTCTTGACCCTTTGTAGCCACCCAACTGCCAAATGTACCTGCAGACAAATTAGAGAGTCTCCTAAAATACCAACTTAGTAGAATGCTTGCCCTTTAGTGTTTCCCCTTTTTACCTTATAAAATTAACTTTGCTTTCAGATATTTTTGAGATATTGTTGAAACAAAAGTGACAGTAAATGGGTTCTTTTGCCACAAATTGATGAATAAACAGCCTTTCTTAATTTTGTCTTAAATTTGGTTCTGTCTCTGATGGCAGGAAAGGGTTGAAGCAGAGAGGAAAAGTCCAACGTGTAGGTGCTGGCTCTTTCCTACAGTCTAAATAAATAAGAAAATCTGTAGGTCAATAAACAAATACAAACATCATCAGTTCAGGCTTTCAGCATGTTACAATTTATTAGTGTACTACCTAAACATGGAGTCTTCTGTTCTTCAGTGTTTTCCAAAGTATTGGTACATTTTGACTTGTGGATAATTAGATTAGTGCCTTGTCTCTGGAGGATGGTGATTACTGCCTATGACAAAGCCTCAGAGTTATGCCAGGTACTGAACTAAGTACCTGTATCAGGTACTAAACAGGGCATCAGTCTTTATCTAGTTGAGATGGTAGGACTTTCGTCAGTCACAGAAATTGACTTGCCAGTCTCCAATGTTAACAAACTTTCTAAAGCTTTTTCAGTGTGTCTTTGTTTAGCAGAAAACTCACCTTTCATGCAAATCCCATTCTGTAATGAATTCCACCCAGACATTCATTTTTATAGACTTTTTTATACAAACATACTGCAAAGGTGTTTCACATTGTGCCATATAAATCATAATGGTGGGTTGATGGGTTTCTTCCTAGACACTTTGTCTTTTCTCACACCTTTCCTATTGTTATTAAATCAAGCAAATGTTTACACATTTTGATGGAAATACCACAAAAAAGACAGGATACCCTTGTGTATGCTAAGGGGCTGGCTAAATGAATCATTAAGATCCAGCCTTGTGGACACATTCACACTGCAGGCAGATGCTGTCTGCAGTGTGAATGGGAAGATAAAGTCCGGAATATACATATGTAGATTATGCAAATAAACCTGCACCATTGCAATATTCTTGTTGAAGTCCTAAAAGGTTAAATACTATTTGTTTAATTTTGTTTTTGAAATGGAGTTTGCAGAAAACTTCTGCCTATTTTGAAATTTTGAAACTTCACAGCCTGCATTCATCAAGGGTGCACACATTAGTAAGATAAAGAAAAGTCTGTAGATTGGACTAGCCCTTTTTAAAACAGCGGGGTCAATGAAGTTTGCTCTTAAAACCTTCCAACTAATTTTTCCTTGGTTCTTTTGTTTCCCCAACAGGGTAAGGTGATCAAGAAGATTTCACTTAGCAGATAACTTGGCAATTGTGATTTTAAAGACCAGATGGATGCAGATACTTAATGATCTGAAGGAAAATTACCCTTTGCAGACATAATGCAGAGAAAAGTATTAAGGCACTGTTAAACTTAGCAGGTTAAAGAAACAGGAAGAAGGGGCAGGTGATGATGCGGAGAATACAATAAGAACAGGTGGGAGGGATGGGGAGGCGCCAGACATGTAGGGATTTCAGGGACAAGATCAGCATTGGTATCAATAGTTTATTCTAGATGCAATGGGAAGCCACCAGGGACTGTATTAGTAGGGTTTTCACTAGGAAATATATAGCACCCTTCAAAGTGTTCAGTTCAAAAGAAATCAGTGAAGCGTTTTGGGTTTTTTTTTTTTTCTGTTTTTTTGTTTTGTTTTGTTTTGTTTTTGTTTTTATTTTACAGTTGTGGAAAGAATCAGCTAGGAAACAAGAAGAGATTTGGGGGTTCCAGGGATTAGCAATTATTGGAAGTTCTTACCAACCCTAGGCCTGAAGACAGAAATGAAGTGGTCAATATTATCATAGTAAATTAGACCTGGAGGCATGGATGAAAGACTGCCAGCTAGGGCTATGTACCTAAAGAAACACAGCTGCCCCTAGAACTAACTAACAAGAGACAGCAAGGGAAAAATGCCACAACCTCTCATTTCTCTCCTCCTCTTTGGTTTCTGGTGCCAGAGAGCATGGCATCCTCAGTGATGCAGCTTGTTCAGGTCAAGTTCACAGGGTGCAGACTAAAGCAGAGAAAGATGAGGGGTAGGGGTGGCAAACATAGATTAACCGCATGGGGATTTTTATGGGACTCATAGAAGAAAGTGTTTAGGACTTTAAAGAATTTTTAAGCTAAAATGAGCAGTGATTTTCCTGAAAAATAAAATGGTTTGTGATTTTATTTGGAGCACAATAAACTAAGGAAGTGTAAGAACAGCTATGCAAAAACAGTGGAGCAGTTTCTACATCATGGCATTTCTGTCTCAAACAAGCAACACTATCTTTGGATGAAAACTCACCAAAGACAGAAAAAGAGAATATTCAAAGGCTGAGGTGCACCAAATCTCTAATTGTAAACTGATTGTAAAGCATACAGTCATTTCAAAACCAGACTGCATAAATTACTTGATTGGTTCTAAATAAAATGCAGATTACTTGAACCCTCTCAGACATATGGAATATTTTTATGATCTCTCCAAATAATTCTGATCAGAGTCATATTTGGGAATCACTGATATAGTTCATGGAAAGCAAATTTTGTCAACACAAACAATTAGGGTTCATGCTGGGCCCTATTGATGCTGTAGTTTTTGTGATGTTCACCTCTTTGATTCTCATTGCCTTTTTATTAACTGGAGGTAAAGATATTACTTACATGGTCATTGCAAAGAATTGAAATATGAAATGTAAAGTAAATAGTAGTATTTTGCATATACTAGGTCTCTGTAAATGTTAGTTACTACTATGTCTATTAGTATTAAATGATAATAAATCAAACAGTAAAGTAAATAGAACATGTAGTCTTTTGAATTGTACTTTACATGGTTTCTCATGATAGTTCTTTGGTGAAAAAAAAAGCTTTAAAAATGGAGTAAAAATTATCTGGTACATCAACATGTTATTTAGTGAAAATACAGAAAAATACTAAATAGTACTGGTAACAGTCAAGAAAACACTCTTCCAACAGCTTGCCTCAGGATAAGACAATGTCAACCATGTCCTGAAGTACATTTTTATTGATGACTTGAACAAAATTAGGGAAAGCACATTCAAATTATTCCAAGGTGATGCTGAGCTAAGGAATGAAAACAGCAATCAGGAAAGTGGAATAGATCAATGAGCCAAGTTAGGCAAACTACAATCTAACTTAAGATATGTATGAAGTTCAATACTTGGGTCCAAATAATCAACTATAAACACATCATAGATGAAATTTTGATAATCAAGATAATTTAATTTAAAATTTATAAAGTTACATCTGGTTTTAGCTTCAACAGATAAATAACTTAGAAGCTGTCACACCCATACTTGAAACAAAAGAAAGTTGAAAAAAATTGAGGAACAGACTTATTTTCTTGGGCTCACCAGAAAACTGAGGATACAGGACAAACTGTCACCTTGAAATCTGGAGAGATAGCAAATCCAAAGATTCACAAAGACCTACTTAACTGGAGATGCTGAAGCCATAAACTGGTAGGAAGACTTAAATGGTACTAATGGCAAATTGTTGGAGGTTGAGTATGATTAGTATAACAGCAGAAACATTGTTGGGCCCTCCACACTTTCATAAGTTTTAGTTCCATGACCCCAAGATGTCCTCATGAAGTAGAGTTAGGAGATATACTTAGGAGGTATACCCCTGGCTCTGACAGAAGAAGACGAAGACTAACCCTGGTCTAATATACCAAGAGCATTATTCATAATTAAACCTACTTTACAGGGAAAAGGACTTTGTCAGAGTCTTATTCCAGAATTGTAGATGAGAAATATGTAGGGAAGCCCAAAGTCAACATGGGGAGAAGGATGAAAACAAACACATAAGGATATTAGAAGAATTTGAAAACTATGGCAACTAACCCCACCCCTCCCCCCCAAAAAAGCTCAAAAACCCAACTCTACTCCTAAAAAAATTAACAAAAACCTCACACTAAATGGTTATTTACTCCAGTCCCTATAACATGTTGTATCATGTCAGACTTTTGACAACCAAAAATTACAATGTGTGCTGGAGGCAAGAAAAAGTACAGTCTGAAGAGGTAAAGCAAGCACCAGAATCAGAATCATACATGACAGATATTGTAATTATCAGAAAAGGAATTTAAAATAATTAATATGTAAAAGACTCTAATGGAAAAAGTGGATGAGATGGGGCTAATATAAGAAGAGAGACACTTTAAGAAGGGCCAAAAGGAAATTCTGAAAATAAAAAATAATGTAACAAAATACTTTTGATGGAGTTATATGTAGATTGGATATAGGTGAGGAAACAATAAGTGAGTTTAAGATAGATCAATAAAAACTTCCTACATGAAAAGAGAAAAAGAATTTTAAAAAATCAAAATGAAACATCTGAGAACTATGATATAATTTCAAAGGTTCAACACACACATAACTGAAATACCAAAAAGATAAGAAGATTAAAACAGAAAAATTATTTGAAGTAATAATGTTTGAGAAATTTCAAAAACCAAACTACAGATTCAGGAAACTCAGAGAACACCAAGCAGGATTAAAACCAAAATGCCTCCACCCAGGCATATTACATTTGAACTTCAGAAAAACAAAGACATAGAGAAAATCTTGAATAAAATCAGAGGGGAAAAATCACATTATCTATAGAAGCAAAGGGTAAAAACTGAAGATTTCTTGTTAGAAATCATGCAAGCAAAATGTTAATTGAGTAGAATATTTAAAGTACTTAAAAAATAAAACACAGAATTCTATATCTTGTAAAATTATTCCACAAGAATAAGAGGCAAATAAAGACTTACAAAAAAAAAAAAAAAAGACTGAGGAATTTCATTGCCAGCAAAACTGTGACACAAGAAATGTTAAAAGTTCTCCAAAGAGAAGAAAAATTATATATGTCAGAAGTCATTATCTTCATAAAGAAATGAAAAATATCAGGAAAGTAATAAATGAAAGTAAAATAAAATCTTTATTTTATTGTTAATTTATCTAAAATTTAATTGCTTAAAAATATAATAGTAATGAGACTTTCCTGGTGGTCCAGTTGTTGAGACTTCATCTTCCAATGCCAAGGATGAAGGTTTAATCCCTGGTCAGGAAGCTAAGATCCTACATGCCTCATGACCAAGAAACCAAAACACAGAAGCAATATAGTAACAAATTCAATAAAAGACTTAAAAGTGGTCCACATCAAAAAAGTCTTAAAAATAATATAATAGTAATGATGTATTAAGTGATTATATCATGTGAAAAAGTGAAATAACTGACAGCAATGTCATAAAGGATGGGAAGAAAGAAATGGGAATACTCTCTTATACAGTGTCTGCAATACATGATGTGAGATGAGGCTATATAAAGGTGGATTTAGATAAGTTAAATATATATTTCAAATTCAATCAATATTATGATATTTTTAGTTTTGAACTACATTTTAAAATTTCCTACAGGATTTAAAAGTCAAAAGCATAAAAAGTATGAATCTGAATTTTTGGGCACACATGCATAAAGATAAATTTTTTTACCACAATAATGTTAAAGGGGGAAAGAGTTGTATAGGAGCAGATTTTTTGGTACCACATTGAAGACATGTTACTATCAATTCAATTAATTGTTATAAATTTAAGGTGGCAAATGTAATTCCCATGATAACCACAAAGAAATTATTGACAGAATATATACAAAAGGAAATGAGAGGGAATAAAAATGTATCACTATAAATAATGAACTAAAAAAAAGAAGAATGACAATAATGGAGAAAATCAGGGACAGAAAAGTTATAAGACATACTGAACAGAAATAGAAAAAAAGACAGAAGTAAATTTTTCTTATCAGTAATTATTTAAATGTAAGTAGATTAAATTTCTAATCAAAAGGCAGAAATTGCAAGAATGTATATTTAAATATACAATCCAACTATATGCTGACTACAAGAAACTCACTTTAGATACAAAGACAAAAATAGGTTGAAAGTAAAATGATGGAGAAACATATCCAATGCAAATAGTAAAACAAACAAAAAAACTGAGGTAGCTACACTAACATCAGGCAAAATAGACTTTAATTCAAATATTATTACAATAGATGAATAAGAAAATTATATATTGTAACATGGGCCAAATTTTCAAAGATGAATAGCAGTTATAAATATGTATGCAATAAACTAAACAGAGTCCTAAAATATATAAAGCAAATATTGACAGAATTGATGTGAGAAATAGACAGTTTTATAATAATTGTTCGAGACTTTAATACTCCACTTTCAGCAAAAGATAGAACCTCTAGACAGAAGTTTGGTAAGGGAAGGCTTGAATAACACTACAAACCAAGTGGACCTAACAGACATATAGAACATATATGTGGAAACCCAACACTACCTATTGAAGAGACTATTCTTTTACTATGCATGGGTTTGGCAATCTTACAAAATCCAATTGGTCATAGTTGTATGCCTTTTAACACTACTATTAATAATCTCCTCAGCTAGATAACCAGTTTTGTCTATTGTAAGTTCTACCTTCCACAAAACACTAGAATACAACTCAGCTAAGTTGTTTGCAGCAAGTACTGCCTTTCCTCTAGATTCCAATGACTATTTTTCATTTCCTTTGAAGATTTCACCAGAATGATTTTCAACATACCATATTCCTACCAACTGTCCCTTCATAAAAATCTAGGTTTCTCCAGAACACACATCAAAACTCTTCCAGCTTCTACCAATTACCCAGTTCCAAAGCCACTTATACATTTTTAGATATTTGTTACAGAAACACCCCACTCTGGCACCAAAACCTATATTACTTTGTTAGGACTGTCATACTGAAATGCCACATACTGGGTGCTTAAACAACAGAAATTTATTTTCTCATTGTTACTTACTTTCTCAGTAAGTCCTGGGACATAACAGGACTAAGATGCCAGCAAGGTAGAATTAAATCTGAGGGCGATTGTCTTGGCTTATATGTAGTCATCACTTCACTCTGTGCTCACATGGCATTTTCTTTGTGTGTGTGTGGGAAGAGACAGAGCAAGACTGAACAAAAGAAAGAATGAGACAGTGAGTAAGTGAGGTAGAGAGAGAGCGCAAGCTCCCTGGTGCCTCTTCTTTTTGTTTTTGTTTTTTTTTTTTGGTGCCTTTTCTTATAAGTGCACTAATCCTATAGGTTCAGTGCTCCACCCTTATGACCTCATTTAACTTTAATTATTTTCTTAAAGTCTACCTCTTCAAGTACAGTTACACCATAAGATAGGGCTTCAACATATGCTTTGGGTGGGGAGGGCATAAACATTCAGTCACTAACAACAAGTAAGAATTGGCAAGAATGTGAAGAAATCAGAACCTTCTACATTGCAGTGTAGCTGCTATGAAAAAGAGTTCGCAAATCCTCAAAAAGCTAAACAAATAATTACCATATGATGTTGCAATTCCTCTCTTAGATATATATTCAAATAAAATGAAGGCAGGGACTTTGATCCTTGTATGCCTTGTATGTGTTCATTGCTATGTAATTCACAATAGACAGAAACTAAAAACTACCTGACTGTCTGTGAACAGATGAATGGGTAAACAAAATGTTGAATACACATACAATGGAATATTATTCAGCCATGAAAAGGAACACAGTTCTGATACATGTCATGGCATGGATGAACCTTGAAAACATGCTAAGTGAAATAAGCCAGATACAAAGGACAAATGTATGCCTTCACTTATATTAAATTTCTAGAATAGGTGAATTCATAGAGACAGAAATTAGATTAGAGTTCTCCAGGAGTTGGAAGTATAAGGATGGAGAATTACTGCTTAATGGTTATAGTTTCTACTTTGGTGATGAGAAAATTTTTCAAATAGTCGTACAATATTTTGAATGTAATTAATGACACTGCATTTTACACTTTAAAAAGATGGCAAATTTTATATTACAAATAGTCTACCAAAACTTAAAAGTTAGTAGAGTACCCAGAAACATTGAAATGCACACTTTAACTGGATGAATTTTATGGTATGTGAATTATATTTCAACAAAGCTGTGAAAAAAAGAGATTCATAAGATAAGCTACAAACTGGGAGAAAACATTTGTAAAACACATATCTGATAAAGTTCTTATATCCAAAAAGTATACATGCAAAGAACACTTCAAACTCAACAGTAAGAAAATAAACATTTCAATTGAAGAAAGAGGCTAAAAATCTGAACATGTTTCTCACCAAGAAAATATATAGATGGCTAATAAGAATATGAAAATATATTCAATCATTTGTCAATAAGTAATTGAAAATTAAAACAATGGCATGCCATTATACAACTATTAGAATGACTAAAATCCAAAATACTGAAAATACCAATTGCTGTCAAGGATTTGGAGCATAAACAACTCTCATTCCTTTCTGATGGGAATGAAAAATAGTACATATTATCCAGCAGTCATGCTTTTTAGATATTTACCCAATTAAACTGAGAACTTATGTCCACACAATAACCAGCAGATAAATGTTTATAGTAGATTTATTCATAACCACCAAGTCTGGAAGCAACCAAGGTGTTTTCAAATAATTGGGTAAACTGTGGTATATCCATAAAATGGGATATTTTGAGCAATGAATATACATGAGCTACCCACAAAAAGATACAGAAGAGCCTTAAATGCACATTCTTATGTGAAAGAATGTAGTCTGAAAATACTGTGTAGAGTGTGATTCCAATTATATGACATTCTGGAAAAGGCAAAATTGTGGTTACAATATAAAGTTCAGTGGTTTCCAGAGGTTTGGGAACAGGAAGTGTTGAGTTATTGAAGCACAGAGGATTTTTTTTTAGGGCAGTAAAACTATTCTACAGGATACTGTAGGCAGATATTGGACATAATATCCATAGAGCTATAAAGCTCAAAGTTAAATCCATAGAGCTGTAAAGATCAAAGAGTGAATGTTAAGGTATCTAAATTAAATATATATGTTTAAATATACATAGTTAGGGGATCTCAGGATGGAATGTGAATGTGACAAAATAATCTAACCATACTATAAATGTATGAAAAAAATCTCACTGAAATGGTGGGGAAAAAAGTGCTAACATAAGTAATATTGGGGATGAGCAGAGTCTGTGAAACTAAAGGTGAAGGAAGCTGTATATAAGCGCTTTTCTCTAAATGATAAAGTTATTTTATTTTCTAATTCCTTTATTGGATAATGAATTTCTAAAAAGGAACAAGTGTACAGTAAACTTCATATTATGATAAACTACTGTTCAGAAATAAAATGACATGGGTTTATACTATCATCACTTCTAGTAAAAAGTATACTGAAAATACTAGATATTGAAATAAGAGAAGAAAAATAAGTATATAAAGACTTAAAAAGAAAAAAAGTCAAACAGTTATGCATTTCAAATGTGAAAAATTCAGGATACCAAGAAAATGGACCATTTGAAATGCTGGAGCCAACTGGATGTCTTTTAGTGAAGACACCATGTAATAAAGTGAAGTTCTTCTAGCCTCCATTAGTTGTCAAAGCATTCATTGCTCCAGAGCAATGACAAGGTTAGTAAGAAATACTGAAGGTGGCAAGCTTGTGTCCTTATCAACCTATATATATAGACTCTCTGTAAAGCTAGATATAAAATAGTCAAGAATTGTAAAGAGTATGCTGAAAATTACTAATCTGTCAGAAAGGATGTCCTCTCTACATTTCAAACTTTTGTGTCTTGGTGCATCTTTTCATTCTTCCTCATCTTGGTTTGTAGTTCAGTCTCAAATTTTACATGATCTCAAAGAGGAGGGGATAAAAAGTCCCATGATTATTTTCTCCAAATCAACTTCTTACTGAGTAATAAGAATATACATTAGAAATAAGTGAAAGTTTTATATTTTCTTAAATATTTATCCAAGTATGTAGTAAAAATATTTTCATTAATTTCCCAAAAGATTACCATATTCTCCAAATTCATATTCATTAGGCTTGTTATCAAATCTCTGACATTCTATAATTATCCAAACAGTTATTCATTTCTGGCATGAACTAATTAAATCTGGAATAATTAATGAGAATGTGTATTCATTTTACTGTAAATAATGCATCACCAACAATTATTAATTCACCTTTTTAGCACTTAGTTAATGTGATCTAAACTTTCTTCTTTTTTTTTTCCCCCTGTTAATTTTCACTGAACTCTCTCTTATTCTAGCAATTAGTAATATTTATTTATGGGTTCATGAATTAATTGAAAAAATCCATCTCACTAAGAGATGAGTTTCATTTAAAACTGTACTTTTATGTTTAATAGTGATTAATTTAAATTTTTAGTATAAAGTCATTTTAGTCAGTTGTGTGCTACTAAGAAATGTAATGATAGCTTAATCCAGAATGAAAAAAAAAATGCTTAATGCTTTTCGGTCACAAGAAACACAAAGAAATATAAACATCTAAAATTTAAATACAGAGATATTTTATGGCAGTGATGCATAAGAAAGTGATAAGTAGAAGATTTTCAAGGATAAAAATATATTACATTAGGATTAAATTCTGTGCACAAATATGGAAGGAACACACAAAGTTAAAGAGAAAGTAGAACACTGTAAAATGTATGACTTTTGAAAAATCTTTTTAGTTTTAAATAAATGGTTGTAGGTGTCTAATTGTTATGGTATTTCTACTTTACTGTATATGCTTATATAACAACTTTATTTTTAAATGTCAGTATCTTAAAAAATCAACATATATAACATTTGTAACTACAGTATTTAAACATAAGATGAAAATGTTTTAAATCAGTTTACAATTTGTAAATATATTCATATTTCTCACATTTTCTTTTTCTCTTTTTTTTTTTTTTTTTTTTTGCGGTATGCAGGCCTCTCACTGTTGTGACCTCTCCCGTTGGGGAGCACAGGTTCTGGATGCGCAGGCTCAGCGACCATGGCTCACGGGCCAAGCTGCTCCACGGCATGTGTGATCTCACCGGACCGGGGCACAAACCCGTGTCCCCTGCATCGGCAGGCAGACTCTCAACCACTGTGCCACCAGGGAAGCCCTCTCTTTTTAATTTAGAAAAATTATTGAGGTATTGTTGATTTACAATGTTATAGTAATTTCTGCTGTACAGCAAAGTGACTCAGTTATACATATTTATATATACTTTTTCATATTACTTTCCATTATAGTTTATCACAGGCTATTGAATATAGTTCCCTGTGCTCTACAGTAGGACCTTGTTGTTTATCCACCCTACTTATACTAGTTTGCATCTGCTAACCTTAAACTCCCAGTCCATCCCTCCACCACCCCTCCTCCCCCCTTGGCAACCACAAGTCTGTTCTCTATGTCAGTCTCACATTTTCTTTAGAGGGTGTTACAGCAAAAACATTAATGATCACTAAGCTAGACCACTTCTCAGTTCCATTGAAAACTGAGACTTGACTTTCCACAAACTTATTCCAGGTCAATTTTAAGATCCAGTCTATGAAACCTGGGGTGAAGGAATGAGGAAGCATCCCTGAAAGTGCAGACAGCAAATTCCCAGGCAACAGGGACATCTGGCTCAAAACTCTGGGGAGAGTCCCCAGGAATAAAAGGCATTTAACCCCGATCCAGAGAATTCTAGGCAGTAGCTTTGGCTGGTGGCAAGAGTGATATTGGGAGCTGAAGCTGGGTTACTTTTGAAGTGGGCTCAGGCTTTTGGGATCCACCCAAGTCTTGAGGCTGTGAAGTTCCTGGATAACTCACCAATCCCTCCAGTTTCCTGGACTTGCTTTTCCTCCACACTGGAGATTAAGACACTCACCCTGCTCTACTCACCTCTAGTGATAGCATAGACCTCTCAACCTCTTAGTTTCTTCAGCTCTAAGAGTGAACCATAAGAGGGATGTTGTCATTCCACTTCTGCCTTTTCTAGCTCTCCAGAAGCCTGGACTTAAGCAGCCAATAACTCATTTGTTACCCAACAGGTCTTCAGAGTATAGGAAAACAATGCAAAGATAAGACATACCTACCCATGGTGTGGTATCATTTGCTTATACTCAGGAACTCCCTTGTTACAAGTGGAGTCTTTTTCTCTTAGAATTCCTCAAGATTAGTTGATCCCCATTTCATGGGATCCTGGAGAACAACATTCATCAAGGCATTTTCTTCTAGAGTGTATAAATGTCTAGAGGAGTTGCATGTTAGGGGCAGTTTTGTCAATACAGATTTTTTCCTTATTTGCGATGCCAGGATTCTCTCAGATGCCTCTGTACATCTGACAACTGGTAAAAATGCCTCTCACTGCCCAAACCCAGCTTGTGCAGAACTTCTATCCTCAGATGCTAACCCTCACTGTGCTCTTCCTCACTTTCCCTCGTACCTAGCCTATACAACCTTATTGTAATTAGCTTATCATACTGTAAGCCGCCCTTTGCAGGAAACTGCCCTCCACAGGGAGCCTCTTTTCTTGTCACTTTAGCAAAGCTACACTGTAACTAACTTTTAAGCAGGCACCTCCATGCTCTACTCATCTCTGGACCAAGCACACCTTTCAAATTATTTAATCAGGCAATACTTTTCCTAACTTGTGGGTTCTTTACATAGATCAAAGAAGTAGAAATGAAGAAAAGAAATTAACAGATGAATAGATGTCTTCCCTAGCTTACTCCTCAGTAATCTCACAAAAAATTGTGTGACCAAACTGTGTTAATAAGATAGCATCTACAGGAAGATCACGAGGAGTTGACAAGCCTGCATGCAGTGGGGGATGGTGATGACTCTGACCCTCCCCCATCTCAATGATTAACTGATATTTCTTCACTGTTTCCCTTTAAAAATTTCATGGCTGAGCAGAATCTTCAGAGGTGGTTTTCGGGGGACACTGACTCCATCATCCCCCCAGATTGCCAGCGTTCTGATTAAAGGCCCATTTCTCCTCCATCATTTATGAGTATGTAATTGATTTTTTAAGCAGCAAACAGCGGGATTTGATCTATTCAGTAACAATATTTCAAAAATCTGTGTTCCTGTCCGTCTACTTTATCTTTAGTCTTGATTTACAGCAAGATACGAACATAAAGTGCTCATTCTAAAGATGCTCATCCACTCTTCTTTCTCTCCAAACTGCTCAAATTTTCTGAGCATGTCTGAAAGAGTATATGCAATCAAAGTATTTGAAGAACACAGAGCTCGTCCATCTACTAAACTCAAATTTTAATCTAACTTGATATCTAGCCCAAAGCTTTGAAGTCAGAGAAAGGAGTTGGAAACAAATCCATGGAAGTTCGGGTAAGCGCCTTAGGCTTGTAAGCAAGACACTGTCCATAGATCATTCTGTTTAACCCTCATAACAAGACTATAAGATAGTTATTACTTAGACCACCTGATAGATTAATATAAATGAAATTCAAGGGTATCTTACACAGAGTGCCACAAATATTACAGTATATCTTTTCATCATGCCATGAGAGTAATGTGGGATTCATTACTTTGGCAGGGTAAAATAAGTAGTTTAAAAAACTTTGGACATGCTACGTGCCCAGGCATGCTAAGTGACATCAATTCAGTGAATGCAACTCTCCATTTGATCTGACATTTCACAAAGTCTTTAATCCATTTTAAATAAATTCATCTTGTTAACAATGAGAAGGGCTAGGAAATTATAAAAAAAGACACTTTTTCTTCCAAATACTTTATATTTTACAGAACAAGGAAAAATATTTAAAATAATTTAAAAATATGTCATCCTAAAATTGTCACTCTTCGAATGACATAGATTTCCACTTCTTTCCATAAAGCCAATGCCCATAATTTAACACATTTATTTTTTCACTAGTCTTGAACTGCAGGCATCCTGAAACATTGTAGAAACCTTGTAGAAACTTTTTTTTTTTAACTTCTCACAGAAGACAGATACACACCAAGGATTTTTTTTCAGGACTTCGCAAAGTCCAATTTAGTGTTTTATCAATTCTTATTTAACTTGTTCCCAGTCCGCTATGCAGTGATTATTGATAGAACTATGCCACAGGTTTTATCAATACTAATAAAGCCGCCACATATCTGTACAGATATTTCTATAGACATACTTTAAACACAGTATCATAGGGATAAATTAATCTGTCACCAGATTTCTTTTGCAGGAACCATGTGGGCAGTGCAGGTGAAAAAGTGATACCTCCATTGTTGTCCGATTTTCCAGGTAAACTGCTACCTGAAAAAACCCAGCTTTCAATTTGTCTTCTACAGTATTTTTTTTACAGTCTAGTATATCACATAGATGCATTACAATGTAATTCATCCATTTACATGTCTGCCTTCTCCATTAGAAAGATAAATTCTGAGAAAATGGATCGTGTCTGTTTCATTTTAATATTCTGTGACCTTCCTTGGGTGATTGTAAGTACACAGACAAGTCCCATGAAATTCTGAATGAATAAATGAATGGTAGCTCAGGGTTTCCTGTCTCACTAACTCCATGTATTCCCCTTTTCACTCATATTTCTTCTTAAAAGGGAATGTTTTAATCTAACAGCCCTTTGAAGTTAAGCTATGAGAAGCAATGTGTGTTGGCAGGTAGAAAGTTTGTCTCATAGAGGATCTATTTTTGGTCAGTCTAAAATAGCTACTCTTTCTTCCATGGAGAATTGTGAGCCTACACATACTACGGAGAACTCGAAGCACATGAGAAGGAGGAATGATACCCCAGTAGTCTTGATCAGACAGCGCTCAGCCAGAATGGGACAGGGGCAGGGTGAGTAGCAGGAAGAAAGGTAAAAATACAAAAATAGAAACAGGGAAACAAACACAGAGGGAGAAAGTTCATCCGAGGTTGATTCCATAGGAGAAAAAGGATGATGCAACTGTAAAATTATACACTCTGTATGACTCTCTAGACTCTGTATATGTTTGATGAGTTAGCTGGTGTTCTGTTCATGGACTGTGCCTGCTTGCCTTTCTGGACATTTTGGGGGTATAATGTTGGGATCACAAAATGAAACAAATTATAGTTGAGAGATACAAAAGAATTAAAACTGTTTCCAGATAATGTCCTTATTTCATAAAAATATCAAGGGCATTCACCAACTACCCATTTCACTAGTTCACTAAATCCCCCACATGATACCTCATTTCTCTGGAAAACAATACTGTATAAAGCATCCTTTCCATGCATTTCTCCAGATTAAAAGGCCCATAAACCACCCATGTTTACCCATTCTATCTTCCAGCTCCCACCTAGCCCATTGACCTCAAGCACTGACCAGAAATAACTGGCTTCAGTTATTCTGGGGGATACTCAAGTGTGTATGTGAAATACAGTCTCAGAATGTTTTATTTTCTATAAGGCTCTAGTGGGATTTGGTTTTCTTCTCCCAAATCTAAATAATATATTCAATTTACTACAACATAGTCAGGAGTGAGGCACATAAAGGAGTTGTTCTCAATCAGGCATATAAAGTTAATATAAACAGAATGAAAAAGGAATATGAAAAGGCAAAGAAACAAGGGGAAAAGACTTTCACCAGAGTGATTTCATCAAACATTGATTATCTAAATTGTAATTTATTCAACAAATTAATATACAATGAGATCCAGTAAATAAAATAGAGTAACAATAACTAAAATTATAGTGTTCAAAAAGTATGTGCATACACCATTTTATATTTCTATCAAAATATACAAAAGGTTCTGTTTCATATACATACTAACTTTGCTACAAAGAAAATAGAATGGTATGTAACTATAAAGCAGATAAATGTAACAAATGTACTTCACTGGCCAGAAGATGAAAAGAATAGTTACAGTGGATCATTTCTTAATCTGGGGAAAAAATAAAACAACAAACATAATTGTTGCTGAGGTATTGGAGAAAGTGCTGATTGAATAAAGAAGGGCATACTTTAAACTTTTCATGTAGTCCAGCAGACAGACTTCATGTTCTCCTTCTCTTTCTGCTTTTGCTCTTGAGAGTTATCAAGTCGCGAGTATGAGAAGGGGCCATGGAAGAATACCAACACCTTGGGCAAATGTAGTTCTCCTGCGCAACAGAAAGAGATAAATGAAAGGATGAAGCATGGTCATCCTCAAGGCAAACCTTGCCAGCTGTCCTCAAGGGGTGAGACACTCCAGGGCTTAATAAAATGTAGAGGGGCTTTTCATAACTGATCCTCACACTACTTTGTTTAGCAAGCACTTACTAGTAGTGATACTACTACTATGATGCATTTGGCCTACAGGAGCAATTTTATGAACAGAAAAGATGATTTTAAAAAATTCATTTAGTTAATAAATATTTATTGCAAGCCAAATGTGTGTCAGCCACTCTAGGAGAATTTACCAGTACTATGGTTAAAAATACGTAATCTCGGGGCTTACATTCTAATGAACTAACAGAAGTTGGCACAGGCCAAAATGCACTATTTAAAGAAATTTTAAAATATTATATATATATATATATATATTTTATTTATTTATTTATTTATTTATTTATATATATATCTTAGAGATACTTTTTAATGTTTGCCATTAACAGTATTTTCTCTGTATTAAATTTATTTCGCCTACTAGTGGTCATTGGAGAGAAATATGAGCAGGGAGTAATATTTGTAGAAATAAGTTTTTAAAGTAAAAATTTGAAAGGCATGTTGAGAAAATTAATTTGTACTATTGATTTTCTTTTTTGTTTTTCCTTTTCTTTGAATCAGAAAATGACCACCATTATTGTATTTAAGTAAAGGAAAACCTTAATTCAGCTGGGAGAAGCATAGTTTGAGAACCACTGATGTAGGAAAACTCTTGAGTCAAGTGGAACTTGATGACTGAGCAAGAATAACAGTTATTAGAAATGATTAAATGTTCAAAAGCAAAATCTGAGCTTCATAAAAATAGAGTTACCATATGATCCTGCAATCCTACTCTAGAGTTTCTGGAGAAAACTCTAATTAAGAAAAGTACATGCAGTATTCACAGCAGCACTTTTTATAATAGCCAAGACATGGAAGCAACTTAAATGTCCATCAACAGATGAATGGATAAGAACATGTGGTACATATACACAGTGGAATATTACTCAGCCATAAAAGAGAATGAAATAATGCCATTTGCAGCAACATGGATGGACCTAGAGTTTATCATACTAAGTGAAGTAAGTCTGACAGAGAAAGACAAATATATGACATCAATTACACGTGGAATCTAAAAAATGATACAAATGAACTTATTTACAAAACAGAAATAGACTCACAGACACAGAAAGCAAACTTATGATTACCAAAAGGGAAACGGGGGGAGGGATAAATTATGAGTTTGGGCTAACATATATATGTGACTATATATAAAATAGAAAACCATCAAGGACCTACTGTATAGCACAGGGAACTGCACTCTACATCTTGTAATAGCCTATACTGGAAAAGAATCTGAAATATATATATATATATATATATATATATATATATATCACTTTGCTGTACACGTTTAACTAACAAAACATTGTAAATTAACTATACTTCAATTTTAAAAAACCCTGAACTTCTTTCAGGCAGGAACCCAGAACTAAGGTGTTCCCTGAAGGTAGCTAGGGACAGTCCTCAAAATCCAAGTGGGCAGCAGAGCTATGACATGACAAGAGCACTAAGAACAGGAAGCTAAACATGTTTTGTGCAGCCCAAATCCAAGGTGCAGAGACAGGTTCAGGGGTGGGGCTACAATATGAAGATCCTGGGACCAGGAGGAAACAGGAGGGTCAAGACAAAACCAACTGGAGGAAGAGCTTCTTTGTGCTGTTTTGAGAACTGAGTTACATGGGATGATAGCCACTTCCCACAGGCAATTACTGAGCATTTGAAATATGAGTAGTCCCTAGATGTGTCATCTGTGTAAACTACATATTGAGATTCCAAGATATAGTACAAAATATATAAACTAATGTAAAAAAGACCATTAATACATTTATAATTTTACATGTCAAAAGGATAAAAGTTTATATATGCCACAGATCTATACATATGTGGCTTCTAGGAAATGTAAACTTATAAATGGTGTTTATATTTCTACTGGACAGCATATGTTTGGAGAGTGGATTCTCAACTTTCTTGAACACATACCTCTGTCAGTAAACACAATTTAAATGCATCTTCTACATTTATTTTTAAATGATAGATCTGCCAAGCTCTATAAAAATTTGGTATATTTTTGTAAAATGTGTGGAGAAATAGAAAATTTAAACAGGTAAAATAAAAATAGAGATAGAAATTCTAACACTTTCTTCCAGCTCTAAGTAGATCATGTGATACACTTTTGGAAGCTAAAATCTTTTATTTCTAGGAGGATTATAAACCAACTAAACAATCTTATGTGGATGATCAAGCCAGGCTTAAAGGACCAGAAAGAGAGAATCCAAAATACGTGTTTACTTATAAGTACATTTTAAGTCATATTTCAAATGTTGTGTTGGGTTGAAATGTAACACTATAGTAAATCTATTTTATGTATATGCATAAATACTAAATTACCATAAATATTAATTTTACATAAAATAAAATATGATTCTTTCATTGAACAAGTCTATGGAAAATCAGAGTGCTGAGATGGGCAAAACCATAAATATGAGAATAATGTCCACCTGCTGGCTGATTTCTCTAACTGTGAAGGAAAAAAGTAAGAAAAGATGAAAAAAAATACTTATAGAGGATAGGCTGCATAAGCTTTGATTTATTAAATGGGAATAAATGCCCAATTATCTCAATTACATAGTAATGTATCCTAAGCGCATACATTATTTAATTCATACAAATTAGGATTACAAGCACTCAAAGCTGGCAGGAAAATCAATAAACATCCCTTCCACTCTTTAAAAGTGAACATGCAGAAGCCCAAACTTCCAATGATGGGAAGAAAGCACGTGGTGGAGAGTCATGGGGGCTAAGATCACACCCTGGTGCCAGACCCAGACTCTGTCTCTTTCCCGGTCAACATCATCTTCTGAGTTCACAACTATAGCACCCTATACAGAGACAGTTTTAAGTCTGGTTTGGTTTTGAGCCATGTTTGATTATTCTACCTTCCCCTTTCTCATGGACAATACTTTTATAACTCATAAATAAAGATATTGTTTCCAATTTTTTTCCTAACTCAGAGTCAAATGTTTGAATAACCTTAATTTCCAAACTGTGTAGGGTCTGAGTTAATAAGATTTTACTGAATGTCACAGCAAGGGAAACAGCTCCCAGGTCTGTAAGCCCATTCTCTACACACGTCATGCTTTTACTTTTGTTGTGATTAAATGAAACATTATGAATTCCCCAAATAATCACAATATGTTTTTATGATAAAGTACGCCATTATGTTCAAATATTTATCTTACTCAGTGTAACAGTAATGATGTGGGCAACACTTAATATTCTATTGCACTTTCCCTCTTGATATTCTGGGTTAGAGTGGAGCAGATGTTCATATATTATAAACCATATTTTAAAGTGCACATGTGCAAGCATCAATTTCCTTGTGTGTTAAAAATCAACATAGCATTTTTGAATATGAGAATGTTAAAGAAAGGAGAAGCAAATGTTTGGTGATTAGGGCTTTTACCATTCACAGGCTAAATTTTATATGCTTCCCTTTGATAAAGATTAAACTTATAAAATGAAGAAATTATTAAAATATTTCTGTTTTTTGTATTTAGTCAAATCTGTTGTAATTATGTCTATGTACGTTTTAGAAAGAGAAGAAACTGTCGATTGTTACCTTGCTGGTATACAGTTTTTCTGATCGAATTTTGTAAGAAAAGAACATGCTACTACAACCTTCGAGTGACATTTTAGTTTAGCACGCAACCAGAAAGAAGATGAACTTTGAAAAACACTTTTAGGGTTTTCCAAGTAGTGAAAAATATCTCTTAATTCTTCGATAGTTAATTAATTATCCCTTGAACCATCTATATTAACTTTAATTTTTAAATGTTACATGCTTCAACATTTCTGTGAATTTGCTACATAAACTTTGATGTAATTTGCTATCTACATGGTATCATATTACATGATTTCACAGCATTTAATAATTAGTATATTCCGACAAAGTTACTGATGTGATGGACAGGAGAGATATTGATGATGTAAGATTGAGTGAGACTATTTTTATAATTAGCATATTTCTGTAATGGATATTTTTCTGATCTAAAAATGTTTCTCTTTATAAGTCTCAACTTCTGGGATTCTGATAGAACAGTGCTACTCAGAGAGCGGTACCCACATCACAGGGAGTTCTGGACCTACTTGATACTGATCAGCTAGGAGACAAAGGCAGGGATTGAGAGTTTACATTCAGGAAGTCTTTGAACACTTCGGCATTGCCACAGCATCCGGTCCCTGCCTGGTGGGACACAGCAGAGCCCAGTTCAGGTTATGGCAGACTTGTGTAGGTGGGTCGCATGGGTGCTACTCATGCACAGTGAGACCGTGTACTGGGATGTACCATGAGCTGGAAAAATTATTCAGAGAAATAAGTTTCCTTTACTTGTACCTCAGCAAGGTAGCTAATTCCTGTGAGTCCTCCCTAAGAGCAGAAATATATATCCTCTAGAGCTGTGTGGCCCTGTGTGGTAACCACTCACCACCTGTGGCTATGGAGCCTCTGAAGTGTCCCTAGTCCAAACTGAAATGTGCTGTACTGTACGTGTGTATTATACACCATGTTCTGAAGCCTACATAGATAAAAAAGGAAAAAAGAAAATCTCATTAGTAATTTTATATTGAATTACTGTTGAAACAATAATTCTTTTGATATTTTGGATTAAACAAAATATGGTATTACCCTTAGTTTCATCTGTTTCAGTTTATGCGGGTTTTTTATGTGGCTATTCAAAAAATTTTAATTTAAATGTGGCTTGCATTTTATTTCTATTGGATGGTACTGCTCTAGATTATCTTCAGCAGACTATGACATCTAAGCTTTGCGGTGAACACTAGATAAAAATTACTCTAATCCATGATGGTGTTTGACTCTCTGAGCCTTCCTTCATATGAAAAAGTTACCAGAGGGCTTCCCTGGTGGTGCAGTGGTTGAGAGTCCACCTGCCGATACAAGGGACACGGGTTCGTGCCCCGGTCCGGAAAGATCCCACATGCCGCGGAGCGGCTGGGCCCGTGAGCCATGGCCGCTGAGCCTGCGCGTCCAGAGCCTGTGCTCCGCAACGGGAGAGGCCACAACAGTGAGAGGCCCGCGTACCGCAAAAAAAAAAAAAGTTACCAGAATGCAGTGAATGAGTTTAACTGCATGAAAGTTTGATTTGGGTTGGTTAGGGTAGAAGTTGAGTGTGTTGGAGGATTATTTTTAATCTGTTAAAAGATTTTAGCTACAGCCCACATTTACTTATAACAACACATTTATTAAATGCCAGAAGAAAAAATAGAAAATAAAAGTATATAAAATAGATTTTCCAGGTACTAGCCAATACTTAATCATTGAAAATCATATTTTTAAACTTAGAAAAAAGTGAAGAAAGAAAGAAAAAAGAAAGTAAGCATTCATAGAGCCTTGATCTTAATCACCGTACTGTATTAATGTAGGTTATAATATTGTGATATCAAAAATGAATAGCAAAAATCTCATACAAATAGAAAACATTCTGTTTACTGCATGTGCCCAGAAGGTCCCTCAGGGCTGAGTTCCAGGGATAGTGTGTTTTTTTGTTATCCTAACAGTACTAAACATTTGAAAATGGGTCTATTTTCCTCTTTGTTTTCATCATTGGGAAGCTGCGAGGCTTTTTTATGGCCCAGCTTGAGCAGCTCCCTAAGAAGCCCTGACTCTGTAATTGTAATCTCATGGTAGATTTAACTAATTCTTTTCCAATTGTGCTTCTCTAACTCCAAATCTTGGCTTAGAATGATAAGAAAAGAAAAGAAAAACTCAATAAACGGTACTATCTCTAAAATATTTACTGAACAACTCATGCCTATAGTGGTTCTTCCATGCTTTGTGTCTTCCAGACACATATTAGCAGCTCTTTTGCCTCTTCCTGTTTGTCTATTTTTGTTCCCCTTAAACCTTAATTATAAAAATGAGATCACCATGCAACATTTAACCTAATTCCTGACTTATGCTCTACTAAATGTACACAATGCCTTACCTAACCAGTTGGCTCCTTTTTTGGATTAAAAAGAGTAAGAATGAAGAATTAAGTAGTTAAAGAATGAATGACTCGCTGATCCTAGTTTCCCCTGAGTAAATCTGCAGGTGGACCCCACAGACACAGGCGGACCACGTGGGCATGACAGCATCCAATTGCAGGCAGACCACATGGGCAAGACAGCATCCAAAAGAACATCAGGAGAAGTCAGCAGGTCTGCACGCAATGGAAAAATGATGAAGAATCTGACCTCCTATCTCAATGATTAACTGAGATGGCTACCACTTTTCCCCCTTAAATTGTTGTGGCTGAGCAAAATCTTCAGAGTTGGTATTTGGACATGAGTCTACCTTCGCCCCAGATTGTTGGATTTTCTGAATAAACTACCTTTCTTCTCTACCAACACTTGCCCTTTGATGACTGGCTTTTCAGCAGGGAGCAGCTGAACCTGAGTTCGTAACACAGAGACAGCCCTGGCAGGAAGCCCATTTAGCTCTATCATACAATCAGGACACCTGATTAAGTCAATACACACAAGAGAGATGGGTAGCCATGTATGGGCAGCAGGGGATGTAGGACCAAATGCTCTTGTGTGCTTAGGAGCACAGAGAACATCCCACAGAATCATTTTCAACATGAAAGCAAAGATTTGGTTTTATACTCAAACATAAAACTTAAGAAGCTTTTCCCTCTGAGAGAATAACCACCATAAGAGGGCCACAGAAGCTGCACTAATTAGGAATTGTGTATCCTAAGGCTACCTCATTAACTGCTTTGTGCCTCTCTTTCTTCCTGAGTGAAAAAATAGTGCACACTTTTCAGAATTCTTGTAGCTAAATCTTGGACAATCAACAAGCCATATTTATTATTATTAAGGTAATAGCCAGTTGTTGATAACTTTACAGGTTGCAAAAGAATACTGATCCCCAGGAGAAGGACAAGCACAGAATAGGAGAGCTTGACTGTGCACAGGATAAACTCCACTGCTTTTCCATTTTGACTTTTTGATGTATTGGGTTGGCCAAAAATTTTGTTCGGGTTTTTCTGTAACATCTGTCCAAAAACCCGAGCGAACTTTTTGGCCAACCTAATAGTTAAATCTCCATTGTTTCTGCAGCCTCTAAAATTCTGTTGTTCGTGGACCTCTGACTTGGAAGAGAGGCAACTGAACACCTGGCAAGGATGCATAATACTCAAAACATAAAGTTGCCTATTTAAATATCTACACTTTCCTTTCATTTATCCTCTCAGCTCTATAACATTAATTATGAAGTCTTGGAAGCCTATTCTAATTATTTGATGTTGCAATTTTGTTTACTTTAGACAGTTGGAGAGAAGATATTTCTCAATTAAATATCAGGAAAGTAGCTAAAATATCTCACTCTGTGAGAAACAGTGTGGTCTGTAATATCTATCAGTTAGGTCTCAAGATTTCAACAACTTGCTGCTTTTACGCATATATTCTCTGCTGGGAGCTCAAAGACCAGCAAATAGTGCCTTGAAATGATAAGCAATTAAGAAGCACAGGGAGAAGTTTCTCAACCAAAAGGAAACAAGTCAAGGAACGTGTTGAGAAGCAGAAAGATCTATCAATAGGTAAGAACATAGTTCTCAGCTCCAGTGCTACCTCAACAAGCAGCTATGCTGGAAACAGCCTCCTGATGTCCTGAAAGTGAAAGCAAGACATATGTTTCTGGCAGGAAAGGATATAAAAGAGTTATTCATAGGCTGACTCTTGAAAGAATATATTGAAGGACCTTATTTTTCTGTCTGGTAAACAAAAATCTTTAATATGGTCATGTAGTAAATAATAGATTAATTGTGATTGTGAATATTGCAATCCCACCACAGCTAGAAAGTTCTGGAAGCCAGTTGATGTTTCTTTGCCTCTTGACAGATGTTTAACATAGTCATTTGTTCACTCATCCATTAATTCATCCACATTTTCAAAAACTGTGTGTAACAGGTTCACTGCTGGGGATAAGAAAGTAGAAAAAAAAATCACTGTCTTCGCAGAATTTACAGACCACAAAATGTCTCTCCCTTTTGTAAAGAATAACAAAGGAAAGAAAAAGAAAAAGTTCAACAACCCCTTGGAAATCAGCTCTTAGTACATTTTTATATTCTTGTAATTCATTCTACATTCTCTATTAAAAAAAAGAAAGAAAGAAAGAAAGAAAGATAGAAAGAAAGAAAGAAAACATTGGAGTTTAGAAACAAATTGATCTTTAAAAGGCAAGAAGCATATGTGCCGTTTTCTGCTTAGCTTGAATTATTGAATTATGGGACCAGCCTCCATACTGGTCTTAGAGAAATGCTTCTTTTTTCAAAAACGTGGCAGATCATAATACAACCTAGTATCATTATAATAGATTATGAACCACTGGACTATAACCTTGAATAAATTGTCCTGGAGTTGATATCCAGCAATTTTTGCCATGATCACTGACAGAAAAGAGGAAAAGTTGTCCCTTCCTTGTTGAAAGACTAAGGACTCAGACAAGAAGAGAGAATAATGGCCATTTAATGATAAGCTGTCAGCTTTATCTAAATCTAAAAATTTGGTGGGAGGTCTCTAACAAATACACATTTGGTCTATATTAATTGATTTTCTTTTACATAGTCCAAATAACTTAACTATTATTAGATAAGAAACAACATGGGCTCTGAAAAGAGCCATGGCCAAAAGGATAGAAAGGATTTAACACTGCTAATAAGCTTAATCACATGTAAATATTTGCACTGATCAAATAGAAACTATGTATCATTTCAAACATACATGGAACAGCCAAAAACACCCACAACAAATATTAACAAGTTTGTTGTAATACCAGTAAGGTTTTCAAAAAAAATAGAACTCAAATCCAAAATCACTGATCAGAATGCATTCAAATTAGAAATAAATAGAAAATAAAGGGAAAAAAATCTGTAAACCTAAAAAATTATGCAATATCTTTCTAAAGAACTCTTGGCACTACAAGGAATTCATAAATAAGTGATGATAAAAATATTAAATACAAATCCCTTCATATACAACCAAAACATAATCAGGAAAAACTGATAACCTAAAATATTTTCAATAAAAATCCAGAAAAACTGAAAAAATGTAAATTAAGCTTCAACTGAAAAAGTTGCATCATTGAATAATAAAAACAACTAAAAGGGTAAGAATAAATTTTTCTAAGAAAAAAGCAAAGATTAAGAAAATAGTAGATTTGGTAAGTGCGATATGACTATATATTTTACAAGTTCAGAAAAAGGCAAAAAAAAAGAAGACAATTAAAAGTACAAATAAATAGGAGTAATACATTAAACATATACATTCATTCTTAAATAATAAAAAATAGAGAATATTTAAACCATCATTTATTAGATGCTTATGATAATAATTGATAAACTAGACAGTACACAAAAAACTTTTCTTTTCTGAGGAAGTATAAAATCTTGTCAGGCTGATAAAATAAATTTCAGTGAATGTTCTATACTTCTATTTTACACACACAGAAGCACATACATGTGTACCAGCCTCTCCCCCATAAGTTTTACCTCTCATGTTCTACTCTGGCATCAAGAAACAGATAATATGCATGTTATATATCCTGTTTCAGAGCCTAGAAACAAATGCACAAACTAAATCATTTCCTAAGAACAATGTAGCACTAATTCCCAATGTAGAAAGGGAACATGTAAGATAATTCTGGACAACTATCATTGTGATATCATCAATATCAATGTTAATAAAACCTTGGCAAATTGAAACCAGAGAATATCAGATGAAGTCCTTGGACAAGCCATCCTAGTATTTCCTGAGTCACCAGGATATTTAATATTAGAGAAAAAATTAATGCAAACCACCATATTAATACATTACAGGGAAATATCAATAAAACAAAACTGGTAGTTAAACAAATCATAATGATTATAATACATAATTCCAAACTAAGTTCCCAAACTCAGTATTCATAGCAAATAATTATTAAAGGAATCACTCTTAATCTATTAAAGATAGTTCACCAAAAGAAAAAATTCTTGGTGATGAAATATTAAGAGACTTCTTATTAAAGTAATGAAGAGGGTAATGATGTCTGCTAACACCCCTATGAGTCAACAACCAGAGCTCTGAAGGAAGTAAAATAATATGAGACATACATACTGAAAATTAAAAGTTAGAGCTGTCATACTTCCAGACGTTATCATTATCTAGGGAATCTAAGGGAAACAATGGATAAGAGTACAACCAGAAAGAGATTTAAAGTGAAAAAAATTAAGGAGAAACATCTTCAAAATGCCAAAGTCAAAGGTTTTCTTTATACTGAATACTCTTTTGCATACCAAAATACTACTAAAACTAACACCCAAAGCATAGAAAATCATGTTGCCTCCTCTTGACCATCATATTCAAAGTGCTGCTTCATGGCAGCTTGCCGGGTCAGCTTAAGCCATGCTGAGCCATCAGGGAGACACTCTGTGTTTCAGCCTCCATGTTTTTGTTTTCGTTTTTTTGTTTGGGGCGGGGGGGTTATGGGTTTTTGGACCTGCCAGGTCTGCAGTTCCCTCTTGATGGCTACCTGGGTGTACCTGATATTTCCTCTTCTTCCCTCTCCACAAACATTTCAATGGTTGAACCTCTTTTTCTGCATCCTTTTTCTCAAACCAATGTTTGTATATGCACAAAGTATCAGAAGATGTTACCATTGACCTCATGTTGAAATTAAGTAATCATCAAGGCCATTGTTCATGAGTTTATTTCCATTCCCTTTCAGAGTTTGCCATGCTCTTCCAACATGTTTGCATGTGTATTTCTTCAGGAGAAATTCATTTTCAAATGGTCTACAAAAATCTGACACATTCAGATAAGCTTTAAAATATACCATTAATCTTTCATAAGGAGATTATTTGAATGTGGAAAATTATTTATTTTGTGTTTGTGTGTGAGAGTGGGAGACAGAGGGGTAAAGACATAGAGACAAAGAGACAGAGAGAGAAATAGAAACAAAGAGAGAGAGAAAGAGAGGGAGAGGGGGGAGAGAGAGAGAGGGATGGAGGGAGAGGGAGAGACAGCTGAAGAGACACTTGTGAACTGAGTTATCAAACAAGTAAGCACATTTCCGAAACATTTTAAAATGTACTATCATATTTTAATTCAGTTCCTAAAAATCATTTGTTTTATTTTCTAGTATCATCCTGATGTACAATCTTTTCACAGAAAGACCATAAAACTCATAAATGCTTGATTTTTTAACTCATATATTAAGCATGTGCCTTGTTGCTTTATTATTCTCTGTTGACTCACTTTTTCCAGAAGCAGCAGAAAATGTCAGTCAAATATATTGCCATAATATTGACATACATTTGACTTTTTCCTCTTAAATGTGTTTAAAAATAATTGTGCTGTGCTCAAGAGCATCCATTCCAACCTTCTGCCCATTACACCCTTGAGAGAAGCAGGTCCCTGAGTTCGCATACAACTGATTTAATAAATGCATCTTATTTCCTCGACCTTTTTGCCAGCTCTTACTCCTTGACCTAAAATATTAAAATGATATTCAGGATCCCCAAAATGGTTAAGTATTCTTTTTTTTTTTTTTAACGTCTTTACTGGAGTATAATTGCTTTACAATGGCGTGTTAGTTTCTGCTGTATAACAAAGTGAATCAGCTATAATTATACATATATCCCCATATCTCCTACCTCTTGCTTCTCCCTCCCACCCTCCCTATCCCACTCCTCTAGGTGGACACAAAGCACAGAGCTGATCTCCCTGTGCTATGCGGCTGCTTCCCACTAGGTATCTATTTTACATTTGGTAGTATATATATATGTCCATGCCACTCTCTCGCTTCATCCCAGCTTACCCTTCCCCCTCCCTGTGTTCTCAAGTCCATTCTCTGCATCTGCGTCTTTATTCCTGTCCTGCCCCTAGATTCTTCAGAACCACGTTTTTTCTTTTTTTCTTTTCCTTTAGATTCCATATATATGTGTTAGCATACTGTATTTGTTTTCCTCTTTCTGACTGACTTCACTCTGTATGACAAACTCTAGGTCCATCCACATCTCTACAAATGACCCATTTTTGTTCCTTTTTATGGCTGAGTAGTATTCCATTGTATATATGTGCCACATCTTCTTTATCCATTCATCTGTCGATGGACACTTAGGTTGCTTCCATGTCCTGGTTATTGTAAATAGAGCTGCAATGAACATTGTGGTACATGACTCTTTTTGAATTTTGGTTTTCTCAGGGGATATGCCCAGGAGTGGGATTGCTGGGTCATATGGGAGTTCTACTTTTAGTTTTCTAAGGAGCCTCCATACTGTTAAGTATTTTTTTTTTTATTTAGATTTGACATAAGAGTCACCATCTTCTATTCAATACCATCTGGCATATGCAATTTACATATTTAATTTGTAAAAGCCCTTCTGTTACAGGAATGATCCAGTGCATTCAGAGTTCTTATCTTCAGGGAATAAAAGTACAGCGCACATTAAAACACAAAAATAAGTAATACTGAAATACTCTGACCACTTAAATTTTGTATGTGTGTGTGTTTGTGTGTGTGAGACAGAAAGACAGAGAGAGAAGCTTATGTAATTACCAAGAAATGACCTGGATCCCTTTTCAAAGATGATTTGCAGAAAGCACTGGTACTGGTATGAAAGCAATGTGTTGGCTAATTCTGTTGGATTGAGTGTTTTCGTTGTAATCTAACTTCATAATGACATATTTTTACAAACCATCTCTTTAAGGGTGGAAAAAAGGGGGATGTGAACCAACAAATCATGCTGTGGATGTAGGGTTACAATAACAGTTTTTGACTAAATTCAAACTATGGTTTATAGTACTGTAATTCTATATAGTAGGGTATACATTATATAGTATATAGTAGGAGATTATCTATCTAGAGACTTCATTTCATTTTATAACTTTCATTATTTATTTTCCTTCCTGATCTTCCACCTTTCCTGCTTTTATCATTTTCTTTCTGTTTAGAATACTTCCTTTACTATTATTTAGAGTAGGTCTGCTGGCAACAAATTCTCTCAGTTTTCTTTCACCTGAGAATGCCAAGGTTTTCCATTCATTCCTGAAGGTTATTTTCACTGCATTCATTATTCTGGGTGAAAAGTTATTTTCTTTCAGCATCTGAAAAATACTGTGCCATTTTCTTCTGTCCTCCATGGTTTTGGATGAAAAATCCATTGTCATTTAAATGAATTTTCCTCTATAAGTAACATAATTTTTCTCTCAATGCTTTTAAGTTTGTTTTTTTTAATTTGCTTTTAGTTAAAACTATGACTATGATGTGTCTTCATGTGGATTTCTTTGGGATTACGTTATTTGGAATTCATATAGTTTCTTAAATCTATAGGCTTTTGCCCTTTCCCAGATTTGGAAAGTTTTCAGAGATTATTTCTTTGGGTACTTTTTCAATCTTACTCACTTTCTCTTCTCCTTCAGGGATTCCAATGACATGAGTGTTAGATCACTTATTACAATAATACAGGTCTTTGAGGCTCTGTTCATTTTTTTTTCTTTTCAACCTATTTACCCTCAATTGTTTAAATTGGACTGTGGCAATTTTCCATCTTCAAAATCACTGATTTTTTCCTCTCTCCCCTCCATTCTCTTCTTGTGCCTTTCCACTGAGAATTTTATTTTCTTTATTGCATTTTTCTCTATTAAAATTTCCATTTGAGCCTTCTTTATGTCTCCTCTTTCTTTGCAGAGCTTATATTCTTTTTATTGGTTTCAAAGGTGCAAGCAATTTATCATTGAAACATTATTTTATGATTATTGCTTTAAAATCTTTGTCAGATAATTGTAACATTTCCGTATCTCAGTGTTGTCAACTATTGTCTTTTCTCATTCAGTTTGAGATCTCCCTGGTTCTTGGTATCGTGGACAATCTTCTTCGGGAAGATGGATATATTGGTAAGTATACTATGAGCCACTAGATCTTACTTAATCCTTCTATTTTAGCTGGGTTCCTCTGATGCTGCTCCTTCAAAAGAAGGGAAGATACTGCTTGACTTCTACTAAGTGGGGGTAGAATGCAGAGTTCCATGTTCCCCACTTGGTCTCAGTTAAGTCCTCCACAGGGTTGTGAGTTCCAGCTCCTGCCTACACCTCCCATGAGACTCCTGCAGCTGAGAGAAGTGTGAGCACTCCCCACATGAGCTCCTTTGACACCATGATGGTGAGGAAAGAAGGCGGATTAATTCCCCCAGGAAGTATTGAAATTCCTGACTCTCCCCTAGGTCTCCTCTGACACCACCTAGTAAGAGAGGGGGACAGTCACCTTGTTACTGCTAGATGGGGATAGAAGCCAGTGCTCCCAGCATTTTCCCACTGACACTTTGGGTGAGAGGTAGACAGATGTTAGGATCTCCATTACTTCCTACTGAGGAAGAAACTCCCATCTCCATGGTAAGTCCTCTGGCACCCCCAGAGGGGACAGGAGGGTGAGAGCTGGGGTATCTGTTACAATCTTGTGAAGGTGGGAGTAGTCTATACTCACCACTTGGCCTTTGCTGGCTGTTGGGAGTGTTTTCTGTGGCATTTAACTGGATTAGAGCAGATATGTCTATAAGTTTTCTGTCTCAGCAGGTTGCCCTTTTGCTGGTACTTTGTCTAGAGAAGGCAGTCTTTTTGGTGGCTTTCCTCCCCACTCCCCACCCTCCCCACCCTGCATCATTGCCAACTTTGTCTGCTCCACGTCTGGAATATATGAAGTAAAAAGAAAACCCAGGGAGCTCATAACCCAATCATTTCTCCAGCCCTGAGGTCTCTAGTCAGCCTGCCTTCTTTCCTTCACCTTTGAGAGTCTTTGTGTGTGTGTGCACTCGTGTGCGTGTGTGTGTGGAGAGAGAGAGAGAGAGAGACACCAAGATTTTCATAGTAGTTCAGAGAGAAATAAGGCAAAGTACAAAGTGCATCTTCCAAAACATAGTAGTTGCTTTCTTATTTTATAAAATATTATTTCTAAATTGTGCATACAAGACCTATTTGACTTTAGGTACTAAAGATATAGTTTCCTACTTAAGGGTGTGTTTTTTCACTCTCTCAGTGATGTCTTCAATAATAGCTTCTCTTAATATTAATACTATATAATTTAACAATATTTTGATTAACGATGAGTACCTTTATGATTTAAGATTTTCATTTGCCTAAATTATGAAGATATGATCTTATGTTATCTTGTAAAAAAAAATTGTTTTTGTACTTTTCCCATTATTATCTCCAACTTATTTAGAATTATTTATGGAGAATCATGTGAAATACAGATTCATATTTTTCCCCTATGGATATTCAAAACAGCATTAAAAGGATACCCTATTGCAGTGCAACAGCAACTTTATCATAAATCAAGTGTTCATATGTTTGAGTATTTTTTTAGGACTCTCTAACTGGACTTTTAATTTATTTGCTCAGATTTTTGCAATAGAATAATCTGTTAATTAAAATAGCTTTGTAATCATCCTTGTTTCTATAAATGCAAGTCAGGTAATCTTACTTGTTTTTACATACATGTTTTGGGTATTTTGTTTATCTTGTCAATTTACAATACATACCTACACTCCTAAACACATACACACTGGCTAAAATTTTTATTGGGGTAGTGTTTAATGCATAGACCAGATGTGGGTTTGACATTGTTATAATGTTGAATCTTCTAATACATGAACAGAGTATAATTTCTCATTTATGTATGTCTTTTGAAGTTATCTCGATCCTGTCTTACATACTGTACTGAGGTCTTTCACACCTCCTTTATATCTGTTCTTTGGTATTTAACAATCATAGATGTCATTATACATGACATCTTATTTTTCATTTCTTTTTCTACTATTTGGTTGTTGGTATAGGACAACAAGGAGTTTTGCATGTGGACTTTTTGGCAACTTTGCTAAAAATCACTTACTAATTTCAATAGCTTATACATAGATCATTTTCAATAATCTACATAAACAATTACGTCATCTGTGAATGAAGCAAGTTTCATTTCTTGTCCCAGTCCTTGTACCACTATTTAGCTTTGTCAGCTTATTAGACTAGTCAGAACCTTCAATAAAATGTGGTGTAGAAGCTATGATAATAGGAATACATCAGGATTATCACCTGGTTTTTGTTCTGTACTATGTTAACATGTTGACTTACATTGATTGATTATTTCACAGTTTCCATGGGTCAAGAGTGTGAGCACAACATAACTGGAGGGTCTGCTTAGGATCTTATAAAGCCAAAATCAAGATGCTGTGTTCCTTTCTGGAGGCTCTGGGGAGGAAAACTTCCAAGCTCATTCAGGCAGTTGAATGGTACAGAGTTGAGGTCCTCCTTCTTCCCTGCCTTTCAGTCAGGGGTCTGTTTCAGCTTAAGACCAACTTCCCTTCCTCTCCACAATTCCTTCTCATATGACTGCTTCATCTTCAAACCAAAAAACAGTGTGTTAAGTTGTTCTCACACTTCTCATCTCTCTAACTTCCATTTCTGCTTTGTACTTCTACCTTCTTCTACCTTCCTGTTCTGCCACTAGCCTGAGAAAGATAACTGCTTTGAAGGGCACATGTGATTAGACTAGGCTTACTTAGATAATGTCCCTTTTCTTAGATAAGCTGTGTCATATAACACAATCACAGTAGTGATAGCTCATCACTTTCACAGGTGCTGGGAATAGGGGGCATAGAATTTCAAGAAGGTGAGCTTTACAAGCATTCCTAGAAATTTTTCACACTACAGATAATATTCTTTTCTTGGCAAGAGATTTCTGAAAAATTCTGTGCAAATTTTGTGTTAACTTCTCTCTAGATATTCTGAGAGTGGGTTTTCTTTTTGAGATGTGTACTATTATTTTATTTAAAATTCAATTTAGTAATTTTTTCAGAATTTTTGCTTATTCTTTTTTCAGATTTAGTAAGTGATTTTTCAAGGAATTTATATATATCATGTAAATTTCCACTTTAACTGGAATAGCATTTTTGAAAATTTGCTCTAATATTTTTAAGCTCTATAATCTGCTTTTATATCCTATTTTATTCTTGATATTAATCTGTGACTTCTCTCCTTTTTCTTTTTCATGCTTAGTATATAAGACATTTCAAAGGACTAGCCTTTGAGATTGTTAATTTATCTTTTGAAAGGTTTTTCCTATTTTATTTATTTCTGCTTGATTCTTTTTTTTTTCTTTTTCTTACCTGTTTAGATTTATTTTGTTTTCTTTTGTCTTCAGGTGGACACCTACCATTAATTTTCCACATTTTGGTAGTGTATATATTTAAGGCTAGAAATTTCCACTGACCCACTAATCTTTTATCTTCATCCCCTTAATTATACATCGTAGTTCAATTTTATTAAGTTAAAATATTTACTATTTTCCACTGCAATTTATTTTATAAAAACGTACTTTATATTTTAGAATAGTTTTATATTTACCAAAAATTGAGTAGATAATAGAGAGAATTCTCATACCCCCATACAAACACACATATACATAGTCCCCTGCTATTAAAATCTTACATTATTATGAAAAACTTGGTACAATTAATGAACTAGTATCAATATGTAATTTTTAAGTCAAATCAATACTTTTTTCAGATTGCCTTGGTTTTTACCTTGGCTTCTTTTACTGTTCCAAGATCCAGTTCAGGATACCAGACATTTAGTCATCATACCTCCTTAGATTTCTCTCAGCTGGCACAGTTTCTCAAGCTCCCCTTGTTTTGGATAACCTTGGCAGTTATGAAGAGTATTGGGTATGCATATTATAGGATGAACTTTCATTGGAATTTTTCTGATGTTTTTCTTATAATTAAAGTGGGGTTAGTCATTTTGGAGAGGAAGATCACAGAAGTAAAGTGCCATCTCATCATATCGGGGAATAAGCCATCAGCGTGATTTATGACTGTTGATATTGAACTTGATCACCTGGCCAATGTAGTGTCATCTGGTTTTTCCACTGTAAATTTACTCCCCCTGTCTTTTTCAGACTTAACTCTTTGGGAGAAAATCTCTATGTACAACCCACATTTAAGAAACAGGTAATTTCTTTTTTGTTTATTGAGAGTCATTTTGTTTAACTTCAAAATGTTTAGTAATTTTTCTGGCTACCTGTTTTTGTGACTGTTTTCTCTTAATTACTAGCTTAATTTCACACTGTGGTCAGAAAACACAAACTGGATTATTTCAGTTTCTTGAAATTGTAGAGATTTGCATTACCACTCATTCCATAGGAAACTTTTGGTAAATGTTTTATACGTTCTTGATAATAATGTGTATTTTCTAATTGTTGGGTGCGAAGTTCTATATATGTGAATTATACAAATTTGTTAAACTTATTCAAATCTTCTAAATCTTTAGCAAATTTTTATCTGTTTCTGTTATCAGAAAAGATATATTAAAAACTATTTTCAGCATTTGATGGAAAAAACTGAGCAACAAAATAAAGTAATATTGGATTATAACCCAAAGTTTAAAATAAATACCCATAAATCCATTCTGATATAAATAAATGATTGCATAAATAAACAAATGGGGGAGAAGGGACATATTCCTCATGAAAAAGAATTCCAAATAATTGATGTAGGTATCCTGCCCTCAAGGAAAGGAAACATAACAGACAAACATACACAACTGATAAACACTACCTCAGGCAGGTGATCAAGGTCAGTAGCCACAGTTGTAAGTCATGTTTATAGTATGTACCCTTGATAAGATGTGATGAGAATGGCATTTCACCTCTGTGGTCTTATTCCAAAAGATCATAACCCCAGCCTAATCATGGGAAAAATATCAGCATCTTTGACAAAATCAGACAAAAAAGACTAGGAAATATCAGGATATATGAAACTTTTTAGAGTGAACCATATATTTAGAGGAGTAGAGTTTCTTTGGGTGAAATTTAGGGGGTGATGTGTATTTGGGAGTTTGGTACAACACACAGAACACACTACATGGAAGACACAGATATAATAACCTGTGTCCCTTTTTTCTACTCTCTTACAAGAGAAGTAGTGGAGAGGGTCCTGATAAACAAAAGGAGTTCCATGGAAAGAATTCCAAAATCAGGAGTTTTAGAGTTCTAAACAAGCTGGTTGCCTTTGTGGATAAAATAAGTGTTAAGATCCCAGATTCAGGAAGGGCTGGAGCACAGGAGAAATATTCTACTTCTTGGGAAAAGAGGTGTTAAGTGATTGAAAAAAAGGAAGCCAGAAAATAAGGAAAAATGGAAGGAAGGAAGCACATTATGTTAGAAAAGAACAAATAAAAGGAATGAAGAACAGAAGCTAACATTTTATTGAACATCTACTGTGTGTAAACGCTTGTATTTGACCCTCCTCTGTGTATTATTTCTTTTAATATTTTCATATAACTCTATGGAGTAAGTAGAGGAAGGAGTTGTTAGGAAATTAAAAAAGAACAAAAAGAGAAGATGGCAGTGTGGGAAGATGCCGAGTTAGCATCTCCCCACATCTAGGGCACCTGCTGGCCACTGGTGGGGCACCCTGCCATCCAAGGAGATGGGAGGAACCCCCAAGTGAACCAGTAGGATATGGGGGGACTGAGGGGGGAGGAGAAGTAGAGGCTGGAGAGGATCAGTGCCCCTGGGGCCAGGGAGATCAGGAAAGGCAGGCAGGAAGGGCCCTCCAGAAGGAGTGGGAGAGGAGCTGAGGGCATATGCCCTGCTCACTTGCACCCAGAAAACCTGCTGGGCTCCCAGGTGAGGTCCCCAACCCTCTGAGACCAGGGTGGGGGGCACACCTGGGCCCCTTCTGTTCCTTGAGCCTAAGCCCCCCCCCAGAGCTCCCAGGGCCTTTTCCAGACCTGTGGGTCCTGAGCATTGGCCCTGCCCATCACCCAAACCTCATCCTTGCTTAGGTCCCACACTACACAGCCAAGGCCTTTTCCCCCACTTTTTTTTTCTTTCCCCTCCTCCTCTTTTTTATTATTGTGGTACTGCTTACCTTCTGGTTGTTGATTCATCTATATTTTTATTTTTATATTATTTCTAATATCTTTTAGTTTCCTAGTCTAATTTTAATTTTTACTTTTTTATTGTTCTCTCTCTCTTTTTTTTTTTTTTTTGCCACCCCACATGGCTTGTAGGATCTTGGTTCATGAGTTGGGGGTTGGGCCAAAGCTCCTGCAGTGAGACCTCTGAGTCCAAACCACTGGACTAACAGAGAAACTCAAACCCCAGGGAACATTCATTGGTGTGAGGTCTCATGGAGATCCTCATCTCAGCACCAAGACCCAGCTCTACCCAACAGCCTACAAACTCCAGTGTTGGAAACCTCAGGCCAAACAACCAGTAAGACAGGAACACAATCCCACTCATAAAAAAAAAAAAATAATGAGACATCAAAAAAATCTGCCACAGTTGAAGGAGCAAGGTAAAACCCTACAAGACCAAATTAATGAAGAGGAAATAGGCAATCTAACTGAAAAAGAATTCAGAGTGATGATAGGAAAGATGATCCAGAATCTCAGAAATAGAATGGAGGCATGGATTGAGAAAATACAAGAAATTTTAACAAAGATCTAGAAGAACTAAAGAACAAACAGAGATGAACAACACAATAATTGAAATGAAAAATATACTAGAAGGAATCAAAAACAGAACAACTGAGGCAGAAGAGCAAGTAAGTGAGCTGGAAGAGAAAATGGTGGAAATAACTGCCAAGGAGCAGAATACAGAAAAAAGAATGAAAATAATGAAGACAGCCTAAGAGGCCTCTGGGACAACACTAAACACACCAACATTCAAATTATAGGGGTCCAAGAAAAAGAAAGGGTCTGAGAAAATATTTGAAGAGATTATAGTCAAAAACTTCCCTAACATGGGAAAAGAAATAGTCACAAAAGTCCAGGAAAGGCAGGGAGTCCCATACAGGATAAACCCTAGGAAAAAGTCACATATTAATCAAACTAACAAAAAATAAATTCAAAGAAAAAATATTAAAAGCAACAAGGGAAAAACAAAAAATAACATACAAAGGAATCCCCATAAGGTTATCAGCTGATTTTTCAGCAGAAACTCTGCAGGCCAGAAGGGAGTGGCAGGATATACTTAAAGTGATGAAAGAGAAAACACTACAACCAAAATAGTTGTAGTTTGATAGATTACAATCAGTTGTAATCTGGCATTCCTATACACCAACAATGAAAAATCAGAAAGAGAAATTTAGGAAACAATCCCATTTATCATAGCAACAAAAAGAATAAAATACCTAGGAATAAACTTGCCTAAGGAGGCGAAAGACTTGTACTCAGAAAACTATAAAACACTAATGAAAGAAATCAAAGATGACGTAGGGCTTCCCTGGTGGCGCAGTGGTTGAGAGTCCATCTGCTGATGCAGGGGACATGGGTTCATGCCCCAGTCTGGGAAGATCCCACATGCTGCGGAGTGGCTGGGCCCATGAGTCATGGCTGCTGAGCCTGCATGTCCAGAGCCTGCTGCTCCACAATGGGAGAGGCCACAACAGTGAGAGGCCTGCGTATTGCATTAAAAAAAAAAAAAAAAGAGATGATGTAAACAGTTGGAGAGATATACGATGTTCTTGGATTGGAAGAATCAATACTGTGAAAATGACTATACTACCCAAAGCAATCTACAGATTCAATGCAATCCCTATCAAACTACCAGTGGCATTCTTCACAGAATTAGAACAAAAAATTTTACAATTCATATGGAAACACAAAAGACCCCAAATAGCCAAAGCAATCTTGAGAAAGAAAAGTGGAGGTGGAGGAATCACCTTCACCAACTTCAAACTATACCACAAAGCCACAGTAATCAAGAAAGTATGGTATTGGCACAAAAACAGAAATATAGATCAGTGATTCAGGATAGAATGCCCAGAGATAAACCCACACACATGTGGTCACCTAGTTTACAACAAAGGAGGCAAGAACATAAAATGGAGAAAAGAGAGCTTCTTCAATAAATGGTGCTGGGAAAACTGGACAGCTACATGTAAAAGAATGAAAGTAGAACACTACCTAACACCATACACAAAAATAAACTCCAAGTGAATTAAAGAACTAAATATAAGACCAGACACTATAGAATTCTTAGAGGAAAACATAGGAAAAACACTCTTTGACATAAACCACAGCAAGATCTTTTTTGACCCACCTCTTAGAGTAACAGAAATAAAAACAAAATAAACAAATAGGACTTATTAAAATTAAAATCTTTTGTATAGCAAAGGAAACCATAAAGAAGATGAAAAGATTACCCTCAAAACAGGAGAAAATACTTGCAAATGAAACAACAGACAAAGGATTAATCTCCAAAATATACAAAAACAGCTCATGGAGATCAATATCAAAAATAAAAAAAAGGCAATCCAATTAAAAAATGGGCAGAAGACCTAAATAGACATTTCAAAAAGGAAGACATACAGATGGGCAAGAAGCACACGAAAAGATGCTCAACATCACTAATTATTAGAGAAATGCAAATCAAAACTACAATGAGGTATCACCTCATGCCAGTCAGAATGGCCATTATCAAAAAATCTAGAAACAATAAACGCTGGAAAGGGTGTGGTGTAAAGGGAACCCTCCTGTACTGTTAGTGGGAATGTAAATTGATATAACCACTAGGAGAACAGTTTGGAGGTTCCTTAAAGAAACAAACATAGAGCTACCATATGACCCAGCAATCCCACTACTGGGCATATACCCTGAGAAAACCATAATTCAAAAGAGACAGTTACTACAATGTTCATTACAGCACTATTTACAATAACCAGGACATGGAACCAACCAAAATGTCCATTGATGGATGAATGGATAAAGAAGATGTGGCACATATATACAATGGAATATTACTCAGCCATAAAAAGAAATGAAATTGAGTTATTTATAGTGAGGTGGATGGACCTAGAGTCTGTCATACAGAGTGAAGTAAGTCATAAAGAGAAAAACAAATACTGTATGCTAACGTATATATATGGAATCTAAAAAGAAAAAAAAAAAGGTACTGATGAATCTAGCTGCAGGGCAGGAATAAAGATGTAGACATAGAGAATGGACTTGAGCACATGAGGGGGAGGGGGAAGCTGGGACAAAGTGAGAGTAACATCGACATATATACACTACCGAATGTAAAATAGTTAGCTAGTGGGAAGCAGCAGCATAACACAGGGAGATCAGCTCCGTGCTTTGTGATGACCTAGAGGGGTGGGATAGGGAGGATGGGAGGGAGGCTCAAGAGCGAGGGGATATGGGGCCATATGTATGCCTATGGCTCAGTCACTTTTGTGTACAGCAGAAACTAACACAGTATTGTGAAGCAATTATACTCTAATAAAAATCTATTAAAAACAAAAAGGAAAGAACAAAAGGAGAAGAGGAATGAATTGGTTTTGGAGTCCAGGAGTTATTCTATTTAAAAATATTCTTTCTAAGGACAGGATTTATCACGTTTTTTCCAATTGTCTGTTTACTTCATTCTCTGAGACTTCAGGGAAACACAGGAGCCCAAGAGATACCATCCTCTTGAATATACATCCTTCCTCCATTCTGACTTCCTTTTGCAATAGAAGAGCTCTTAGCTTTTCAGTATCAGCACCTCAGCTTGTTTTGAATACAGATACCCAAATCTCATTACCTCTCTCTTGTCTAAGCTGCTGTGGCACCACGTTCTTTCTTCCCTCCTCTATCTTGATGCTTGTTGTTGGCTCTACCTATTTTTCCTCTACCTGCCTTTAAATGTTGGCTTTCCTCAGGATAAATATTAGAGTTCCTCAGATTTTGGAATTGAGCTTTCTTGTCTCTAGTTTTTCTAAGTGATTTTCTTCCTTTCCAGAATTAGAAACACCATCAGTGTTTTTGATGGTTCCCAAAGACATATCTTCTTCCAAGACAGTTTTTCAGCTCTAGACTTGAATCAGAAGTTAATCCTCATTAATGCCGTTAGAGTTTATTTCTAACCACCAAATTGATGCTTGTGACAGTTTTGTGGTCATTTGTGGACATGCACAGAGCAACACAAATTTTGTTTTTCATCGTACATCTACCTTCCCAGTTGAGGTAAAAGAAGGCAAGGCTCTTCTTGTTTCAACTCTTATACTGTAAATGAGTGCTCTTTTTGAAATCTCATTTATTGCCATGTTTCTTTCCCATTTTTATTCTTTTTTGTGTGATTTCTCTGTTTAAAATGACCTCCAAGAATAGTTTTGAAATGCTCTCTAGTGTTCATAAGTACAGAAAGGCTATGGTGTAGTTTCAGGCAAAACACACGTTTTAAACAAAGGTTACATATTGATTGGTTGATGAAAACATGCCTGGAGGCTGGCAGGAATCTAACCCTGTATTTCCCCTAGGGGCAATAGTTCAGTATTGGCAAATTCATTGTCTGTGGTGAAATCATAGAGCATACTACCATGAATAATGAGAATCAACTGTATTTTCTTCACTTGGGTGACATAACCATTCACACTTTATTATATAAAGCACTGACCCCTTTCTAAAGTCATCCACCATTCTATATAACATTATCCTATTAGTTACTTAAGCCATAACTCTGCTACTCTTTTTTGACTTTTCAATGTTTTCTGCTTTCCACATCCAATCTGGTACCTAATCCTGTTGGTGCTACCCCCCAATTTACACAGAACATATCCATTCCTCACCAACATCATGGCCACTGTCTCTAAACCAGGACCCCACATTCTCCTCTCTTAATTCAAGGCAATGTAATTCTACCTGGATTAGGTTCTGAAGTTTAGGAAGCAAACATGTTAAGTCTTCTACCTAAATCCTTTAATATATTCCCATAGTTTTGAATAAATTCCGAAATTTGGGGAATAGTTTATAGGCCTAGCATGTTTTTGTCACTCACTACCTGCCGCGGGGAGGAGAGGCAAGTGAGGAGGGCAAAATAGGGAAGCCCAAGTTGAGGCACGTTAACTCTGTAAGCCATGAAGATTAAGCTTCTGGACCCTCATCTGTACAAACTCTTTACTTAGTGTGTTCACATGGCCATATATCCATTAAGTTTTGCAGAAGTAAGATATATTGTCCATAGAAGGTTAAAATAGACACCATTTGTTGGCTTCAACTCCCTCTTCATGATACTTCATGTGTCCTATGGTGTTGGAATAGTTGTGAAGAAAAAAAAACAAAAAAATAAAAAACAAAAAAAAACCAACAACAACAGAACCTCTTTTGAGGATTTTTATGCTTCAATCTCCTCAAATTATGTTATTTTTTATATTGTGATATTCATGATATTTAACAGCTTTTAAAATTTGTAAATTTTGTTTTTTTATTCTAATTTGATATTCTCTCTCTCTGTCTTTCTTTCTCTATATATATACAGTAAAATTTGCAAAAGGTATACTCATGGATACTACACCACATATTTAATTCACCATTTTATACAAGGAACCTGAGCATCTGGAGATTTTGCTATACACTGGGCCTCCTGAAACCAATCCTCTGAGGATAATGAGGGATGAAAATATATACCACATTTTGCTTATCTATTAATTGTTCAACGGATACTTGGGTTGCTTTCACGTTTCAACTATTGTGAATAATGGTACTATGAACATGAGTGTGAAAATACCTCTTTAAATTATTTTAGGTGTATACTCAGAAGTGGAATTGCTGGATCATATCATAATTTTATTTTTAATTATTTTTTAAGGAAAGGATATACTGTTTTCCATGGTGGCTTACCATTTTACATTCCCACTAACAGTACACAAGGGTTCCAACTTTTCTGCATCCTCACCAACAGTTGTTTTAGATAGATAGATAGATAGTAGCCATTTTAATGGGTTTGAGGTGGTATTTCATTATAGTTTTCATTTGCATTTGCATTTGCATTTCCCTAATAATTAATAATTAGAACATCCTTTTACGTGCTTATTGGCCATTTGTTTGTCTTCTTTGGATAAATGTCTATTCATGTCCTTTGCCCATTTTTGAATAGGTTGTTTTTGTTGTTGAGTTGTAGGAGTTCTATATATACTCTGGATATTAATCTCTTATTAGTTATATGATTTGCATTTTCTCCCAAACATTTGCATCATGTTATACTATCTCTGCAGTTTCCAGTATTTCAAGGACTCAGTCTTATTCTCTTTGCATCCTCAACTAAGCTTTGTAGAAAGCTATCAGTTACATTGTAAGGGTGAAATTAAACTTGATTTGATCCTGGCTGGTGGGACAGTATTATAACATTATATCAACTGAACAAGGTCTTGTGGTTTATCAGTTCCTCCCTATTTATGTGAAGCATGGTAAAATCAGTCAGAATGTCTTTCTCATAGAGATATGACTTTGGCTTTGGCTTTGACATATGGGTCATTGAAAAATGTTACTCATTTCCATTTGATTCTTTCAATTTAATTGGCATAATAAACTGAAGTGTGATTTTGTGTTCATTTGAGGCTCAAGTGAGTCTTATATTTGAAATATTAAGTATTCCTAGAAATTTAATGTAGGCAAATTGCTTCCTGTAAGTCCTTTTGAAAATGGAAATTTTGTTTTTAGAATTTCATTCCTTCTCTATCACTATTCTTCTAACTTCCTTTCATCTCTCAGACCATATTTTGATTGAAAACGGTTCCTTAGTAATAGCTAGCTAGCTAGCTGAGATACATACCCATACACAATATGTGCATATACATAATCATACATAAACTGAATATGCTATGTCTATATATATAGAGACAGAAACAGAGACAGAGTCAGAGACAGAGAGAGACAAGGTTGAAAATCGCCTCTGAATGTGCAGGTTCAGATTTAGCTTATATATGTTAAATGCTTACTAAGTGCCAAGTACCATGCTAGCTTACCAGTCTGTTCCCTTAGCATAGCGGCACATGTTTTTGACTAACATCTTGATATGGGTCATCTTTTTTGTTTATATTCTTATTAATAATCATGATAGATAATTATAATAACATCACCCATAAGTACAAATTCCATACTTTTGGAAACATAAGCATTTATTTCCCATATAATTCTTTGAGAAAGTTATTGATAGCATGAAATACACAAAACTCTACCATAAGATAGTTCTGGCTCAGCATTTTTTCCGATAATGATAAATTTGAGGGAGTCATGGGGAAATTTTTGGTTGCAAGTTCCAATTTAAAATATTATTCATTAATTCTACAAACTTTTATTAAGAATCTCCTCTGGTCTGTCTTTAGCTTCTATCAGCCCAATATACTGAAATCAGAGATATGTGCAAACCAAAGAATTACAGCACAACTTGATAAGTTCTTTATAAGAGGTATGAAGAGAGCTGTCAAAGAAAGATTTTAAGACCTCTGCTTGCATGAATCATGTTCAGTAAAATTCAGTGTAAGCTCAGTAAAACTTGTATAAATTCAGTAAAAATTGCAATTTGTCTTTGAAGTCATTAGAAAATCACTTAATATAGTTACAAGTAACTATTTCAAGCTACTGTATTCAATTTGAGGTATATTTTCCAATATCATTTTATCAAAGACCTACTGATACTTTTTTGTTGAGCACAGTACAAACAAATACTGCACTTTTGAAGATCAGAATAAATCAAGTTTTAGGACAGGCTGAACTATATTTAGCATTTTTCATACAAAAGGACTTACTAAACAAATTAGTGAGGTAAGAAAGACAGAAAGGGGACATTTATCTAAGATAGGGAAGCAACAACGAAACTTAAAAAGCAATTTGCACACAAATACATGCTAATTAAAGACATGTTTATATATTGAAGCGATAATTGTGAGTCCTTTATTTATTGAATTTTTTAAACACCTGACATTAGTAATGTGCCTAGAGATAATAAAATATTTTTTGCAAAATTTAATGATTAAAACTATGGTTATTATTCCATACTTAGTCATAAAGAATTAAAATGTTATATTAATACATTCCCCTAAAATATTTTTTGTCAGTGTCATAAGATATATCAAAAAATAAATATATAGAACAACTTACATGATTACAAAATATAAGAAGAGTGCTCAAAAATCATCTTTCATAGAGTAAAAAAAATAGATACATTTATCTAAGTCATAGATTCTTGTTTTTGCATTGCTATCAGGAAAGGTCTAGTATAGCCTGGAATTTTACTAATGCCAAGCCTCCTTAAGTAAAAAGTAGCCCCTACCAGAAAGCAAGTCTTATCAGATATCAGAAGCCTCAATGATGTACTCAGTGAGTAAATGCAGGCAGTATATGCAAATCAGGCTGGGAGACCTTAGGCCAGCTCCCAAGGCTAAGGGCAGAGGGACTGTATGGTAAAGGTGACTGTGTTAAAAAACACAGGAAAGCTATGTTGCTGATGGTACGTGCCATTCCTCTGTATTTTTACTCTTCTTCCCATGGTCGGGGGGGGAACCTCAGGCACTCTGGGAAGTTACATATATTATTGATGTTCCAGGGAAGGACTATGTCATGGCAATTTTTTCCTAAGAATCACAGGACATTTAAATAAGATTTAGTCTTTCATCCAAGGAGTGACATAAGGGTCCACCATGTTTGTGATATGGTGGGCAAAGGACAAAGTTGTCACCATCATTTTCTTAATTAGGCAGAGCAATAGAAGCTAAACAAAATCAAACTGCAAAACTGATTAGAGAATTAAAGCTTCAGATAACCGGAAGACCACAGGAATATTTGGGACAGCCTCTCTCATTGTTTAAAAAGAAAAATCAACTGAGTACATTTGAAGGTGAAATTGGCTTTACTCAACAATTTATGAATCAGGCAGCATCAAATCTAACGGATCAGAAGGAGCTCCAAAGAACTGTAGAAGAAAAAAGGTTTCTAAAGGCAGAAAGTGGGAGCAACAAGAAAGTCACAAATTTAAAAAAAAAAAAAAAATGGGGATAGAGGAGGTGGATCACCTCACTAGTGCTGGACGGGAAATTCCAGGCTGACTGTGTAAGATGACATTCCTAAGAGAAGCAATTAGATTAGGCATCAAGTCTTGGTTTGGTGACGTGGGTTTAGAACAAGTGACTCCATTTTGGGTCTATTGTTTCTTTCTTTCTTTCTTCTTTCTTTCTTTTTCTTTTTTTTGTGGTACGCGAGCCTCTCACTGTTGTGGCCTCTCTCGTTGTGGAGCACAGGCTTCTTTCTTTTTTAGATTTATTTTATTTATTTATTTGTTTGTTTTTGGCTGTGTTGGGTCTTTGTTGCTGTGCGCGGTCTTTCTCTAGTTGCAGCGAGCAGGGTCTACTCTTTGTTGCCGTGCGTGGGCTTCTCACTGCAGTGGCTTCTCTTGTTGCAGAGCAGAGGCTCGAGGCACATGGGCTTCGGTAGTTGTGGCACATGGGCTTCAGTAGTTGTGTTTCACAGGCTCTAGAGGGCAGGCTCAGTAGCTGTGGCACATTGGCTTAGTTGCTCCGTGACATGTGGGATCTCCCTGGACCAGGGATTGAACCCATGTCCCCTGCATTGGCAGGTGGATTCTTAACCACTGCATCACCAGGGAAGCCCCTGTTTCTTTATTTTTAAACACCAATTTACAGCATTTTTTGGGGGGGGGTAAAACTATAGATACTGTTAGGTATGCCAAGGCAAGAGAGAGAACTGGTCAAATAAGTTGGGAAATCCTAGCCTATGATAGGCTAGGAAACCTTTTTCAGGTTTCAAAACACAAGTAATCAGATGAAAGATCCAGCAATCTGGCAGAAAACAGACTTGTTTAAATTTGTCTAATCCGGCCTGTCTCAAACTAATTTGGTATCTGACTTTGTAATTTATTTGATAATATCCTACCGATCTGTGTTTTTGGGAACTGTAGACTTTTTTTTTCTTTATTTTGTATTTTTTTTTTACATCTTTATTGGAGTATAATTGCTTTACAATGGTGTGTTAGTTTCTGCTTTATAACAAAGTGAATCAGTTATACATATACATATGTTCCCATATCTCTTCTCTCTTGCGTCTCCCTCCCTCCCACCCTCCCTATCTCACCCCTCCAGGCGGTCACAAAGCACAGAGCTGATCTCCCTGTGCTCTGCAGCTGCTTCCCACTAGCTATCTACCTTACGTTTGGTAGTGTATATATGTCCATGCTTTTCTCTCGCTTTGGCACAGCTTACCCTTCCCCCTCCCCATATCCTCAAGTCCATTCTCTAGTAGGTCTGTGTCTTTATTCCTGTCTTACCCCTAGGTTCTTCATGACATTTTTTTTTTCTTAAATTCCATATATATGTGTTAGCATACGGTATTTGTCTCTCTCTTTCTGACTTACTTCACTCTGTATGATGGAACCGTAGACTTTTAAAAGCTGCTTAGTTTGAAAGATGTGTGTTAGAATCAGCCTGGAAATGAAAATGAACCCTGATCCAGGCTTATTAAATACTGATGGATAAGTGTTGAAGAGTAATGAGAAATTGTTAACTGCTAAGTTTGCACTATTTTAAAGGATGTATGATAAATTATTATATACTTTAACATCTATATATCTAGTCTTATTTCTATATTTTTTAAAAACAGAATGAAACCATCATTTGGGATAATTAGTCATGGGCAATCTATAGTTAAGTTGTTGGGTAACATCAATTTTGTAGAAGAGCACATCTAGAAGATAGACTCTGAAATGCTAGCCTTACAAAAACAATTCACATGATTAAAATCTTTACAAAGCATTATGACCTTTGTAGTTGTGAAACTCTTCTGAAACCATATGCCAGCCAAGTAACATTGAGCCAATACACCCAACCAAAGCAAGAAAACAAATTTTCATTATTTGTTAGAATTTAATAGTGTAAGAGCTTCTAGTTTCAGAATATTACAAAGAAGATTAGATCTGGGACAATCCATTTGCCACAGAGCCTAGTGATTTTGGACTGCTCACTTTAATCACCCAGTCTTACCTCATGTGCAGACAGGAAGATTCAGTGATCCCTGCGAGAATTGGGGGTGGTATTGAGGTAAGAACTCTAAATTCCCTTCAGTTTCTGCGTTTTTTCAAGATGGGAAAGAGACAAACATGGACATACCCTTATTTCACCTATGGAAACTGATGGAGAAAAAGAAAAGGTTTTCACATGTCCCCAAAGAAAGAAATGTAGTTAGACTCTTATTCTTTGGGATTTTGTGCCCAAACACTCACTCCTCGCTCTAACAACATTGAAGTTCCAGTTCATATCTTATATTCAGTGGAGATGAAAATTTTTTAAAAATTATTGAAACATCCATATAATCCAAATACCTTTCATGGAAACATCCTAATAAAAGTCACTAGCTATACAATGTTACAGGAGGCATGACCTTCTCCCAGAAGCAGCTGGTAAGGGAGAGATCCAAATTATAAAGAAAACAAATATATGTGTGTGGGGTGTGTATGTGTGTACACACAGAGAGAGAGAGAGAGAGAGACAGGCATAAATCAAAAAACAAAAAAAATCATAAAACACAGAGAAAGCCTTATAACAGAAGTTTAGACGTTTGTAAGTGGAATGATTCTCTTATCCCACCAAATGGATTTTACATTCCTCGAGGTTTGCACCCATCCTTTACCTCTTTATATCTATTTCCCATCACCAAGCACCCAGGACCCAGTAAAGCCCTTGCAATAGCACAGACAACAAAAAAACAAATGTCTTCGGGTTGATTGCTTGATTTTTACAACATGGCTTTGCATTCTTTATTCACTCACATATATTCATTCATTCACTCATCTGTAATTAATTATTTCATTCATTTGCAGTTTACTCTGGTTAGATACTAGAACTATGGAACAAAGTTCAAACAATAAGAACATTTAAGCCCTTCACAGTCGCAAAAGCTTTGTTTTTGATTGTTTTTGTTATCTCTGCTAACAAGGAGGCTGCAAGGAAATTACCACAGGGGAGCAGGCTTGGTGAATCAATATGCTTCGTTATCATTTATGCCCAGCTGCAGTGCTGCTGTTGCCCTGGCTGCCAAGCACTCTAACGTCCTGGGAGACACCTAGAGAGGTTAATTAGTTTACAGCTGGCCATAATTAGGATCAAAAGGCAGCAAGAAAGAAACTCTTAAGCATCCTGACAGAAAGCATATGCAGAGGTGAAGCTATCAGCTTGAGCAAACTCCAGTGTTTTAATTAGAAGTCAGACATGTAAAAGTTTGGAAGTTGTGAGATAGGAATGCCAAGGGAAGGTATAATTAGGAAGGATAAAGAGACTCATTCCTCACCTCATTCACGTAACTCTTACCGCTTCAGAACCACCTTCCCTCACCACCACCTATAAAAGTACCTCAGGTCTCTTTATCTCTTCACTATTTAAAATTTTTCTTTATGGCATTCTACTTTTTTATTTATCTTTTTTGTCTGTCTCTTCTAATGAAACGTAGGCTCCATGAGGACAAGACAGTTGAGTCTTTGGTTTACTCCTCTATCCCTGGGACCTAGAATTGTGCCTGGAGCAAAGAAGCAACTGGACACATATTTTCAAATTAATGATTGAGTGAATGAATAAAAGATGGATGGGTGAACAATGAATAAACAATTTATAAATGGGGAATACGAATCTCCCAGAAGTTAAGTAATTTGTACAAGTTACATTGTTAGGAAATCTATGATGAGAGCTCGGACTTGCTTGCATCTTTACTAACATCCAGTACACCCTGTCATCCTCCCAAGACTGACCTGTCACTTGCAACCCTCTGTCCAGTCAAGAAAATTGTCAGTAGCTTTCTGATATCCCACAACATGATTCTAATGAATAAGGGTTAAGAGTGAGTCATAATGATTTCTTATTAAAATTAAAGTATTTCTTATCATGCTCCTGAGAAGCTATGTCCAGGTCAGGCAAGAATTGCTTTGTGGACTTAAATGAAAATAGTCATACCAGAGTCCATCATATTAGTTCTTGTAATCCATTTACTGATATGTATCAAAACTCTTTAATGTGTTCTTAATCTGTGATGCACTAATTTCACATCTGGAAATATATTCTAAAGCATAACTACAAAACAAGCTAGATGTGTGGGCTTATTTATAACCACAAGTCTTTTTATGATTATAATCTTAATGCCAAATAATACTACATCAGTGGAATATTTTAATGGCACATGAAAATTCTTATGAGATAATGTTCATTGATTAAAAATAGTTGTATATATAATATAGTGCCATATATTACATATGAAATACTGAACAATGTAGTAATAATGGTGATTGTATGTGGCAGATTTGTAGATACTTTACAGAAAAAGACAGGTTTTTTTCTGTTATCCAAGTTTTTAATGGGTATATTGCTTTATACAAAATTTGAAAATAAAGCAGAATGAGACAAAAGCAAAATTAAATAAATTAACAAAAGTTGCCTCCTGTCTAATCAATTACTGGTTATTTTCAGTATATAATTCACTGATTAGATGATGACAACCAAGTATGAATAACCTTGCAAAATTAGCAAATATGATTAGTGATCGACACACAACCATGATTAGTCTTTGCTGTAGATTGAATGCTTTTGTCCCCTCGAAATTTATATGTTGAAGCCTAGTCCCCAGAGTGATAGTATTTGGAGGTGAGAACTTGTGGAGGTTATTAGGTCATGAGAGTGGAGCCCCCATAGTGAGATTAGTGTCTTTACAAAAGAGGCCTCAGAGAGCTTTTTTGCTGCTTCTTGCTGTGTAACGTTATAGCAAAAAAGCTGCAATCTATAAACTAGGAAGCAGGTCTTCACCAAACACCAAATCCGCCTAGACCTTGATCTTGGATTTCCAGCCTCCTAAACAATGAGAAATAAATTCTATTGTTCATAAGTCATTGGTATTTTGTTACAGTAGTCCCCACGTTTATTTACATTAATTTCTAACGTTCCACCTAATTGGATTTTCATTAGCAAGTTCTACGGTGAGTGCACAGGAAAACTACAGAAAAAAGAAAATAAAATCAGAACATCTACATTGTAAAATGAAGTTTTATGCAATCAATAGTTTTTTTTTTGTTTGTTTATCCTGTGAAACACATTCAGTATGTCTGGGTTAGACATGGCAAAGTGGCTTGATATAGGGTTGCTAAATTAACAGCAGGTCAGATATCTTAAGTGTACAAAGAAGAATAAATTTAGAAGAACATGTCTACTGAGATAGTACCAGAAGAAATTTAGGCATTGACAGGTGCAAATCAAACTTGACCTTTCAGACATCAGCAGAGGAAAAGAAGAAAGACTATTTATGCGACTTTAAGCAGTATAATCCCTGGAATGAGACGAAAAAGAGAATTTGAAATAAAAAAAGTGTAGTTTTCAGAGTTTTATTTCTTTTTCAGTATTTTCAACTACGTATTTGAACATAACTGGAAGCAATACATCATTAACTTACCTGGGATTACATAGGAGGGTCATCTCAAGATAATATATTAAAGCAGTTGTTGCAAAAATAATGGCAAAAGCTCAAAAAGCATCTGCTTTTTATTTGTCAACTTAATTAGAAAAATATATAAATTGACTTAGAGGATGACCCTGAAAATCTTACAAGTGAGGAAATGCTTTTCCTAGGCAGCTATGTTTTTGGACGTATGCATCATCACTCTTTTGTGCCATCTTTCTCTGACCAGTATTAGGTGTGTCAGTGATGACCCAAGCCCAATTAGTATTTTATTCCTCCCAGGAAATGTCTGAAAATTCTGTTCAAGCAATCGGACTGCATTCATTACTCCTTTAAACACTAACTTAGTCACATGGCTTCACTGAGTACACACCATGAGCTAGGCTCTGTGCTGGGCAGAGGAAAACAGAGATAAATAAGGCAGCTTCCCTGCCCTCAAGGACTTCACAGTCTAGTGAGGAAGTCAGACAAGGAAGCAATTACTATAGAAAGAGTTAGATGCTCAATATAAAGCTGTATGAGCGTGAAGTGGCACCCAACCTAATCTAGAGGAATCAAAAAAGTCTTCCTAGAAGAGGAGACAGGTGAGCTGAGATTTTAAAGACAGCTTGATATTAGTAGGAAAAAGAGTAAAAATTGAGTGAGAGAATTTCTGGCAAAAATAAGAATAAAAAAGAATTTCATGCTGTTGGAAATTATCCCATGCCTTGGCACTTTTCCACAACTGTAAATTGTTTAAAGCCCTTATTTCACTGTTTTCCCCTACCTCTATTTTCTATATTTTTATTCTGGGAGCCAGTTTCCAGATGTTTGGAGGGAAACCTAGAAATAAGTAAGTTTCAGTAACAAACAGTAGAATATATTGGTTTATCAACTAGCTTCTGGAAACTTAGACTGGGTTTCCTACCTTTAGAACTTCAGAACCAATAAAAAGTTAATGAGAACCAGGTAGGTGCAAACCTGGATCTAATCAGTTTAGCAGCCTGTATGTGTAACAATACTAGTGACGGGCTGTATTTACGCAGGATGTGAGGGGAGGGATGAGAAGTTTACACTGACATCAGAGTTTATCTCTAGCCCAGGAGCTGCTCTGTTTGGAAGATGATTTTACATTAATTGAGGAAGCATTTAAGTACTGGGCACTGTGCTAGGGAAACAGAATGAAATAAGCACTGACAATGCAGACTGAGAAAGTGAGATAGTGCAGAATATGCTAGAAAAATCAAGGAATTGAGTATGGATAGAGTAAAAGAAGGGGGATGGAATGGTGTACATGGAGAGAGAGGAAGAATCTAAATAGTGAAATCCTCAGTTTCTCACTGACTTCATTATCTTGAAGGCAGGGAGGACACCCTGAATTATTATTTTTAAGTAGATAATTATGGATGATAAGTTGGGACAACTTCAAGTAGGGTTACCAGTTTTTTGTCTTGTTTTTGTTTTTTTCTTAGAGGGCAAACTTCCCCCAGCGAGTGTGACAGCCGTCCAGCTTCTGCAGGAGGTGCTACTGGCCGCCAGGGGCTGTGATGCCTCTGGATTGATGTACAGAGGTGATGCCTCCTTCAACAAAAAGGCAGATCCCACAACTCCACACAGGAGTCCCTCCTTCAGTCCAGAATTTTTTGATGCTATTGCAAATGGAATTCTTTTCTTAATTTCATTTTTAGGCTGTTCATTGCCGTTATATAGAAGTACAATTAAAATTTTGTATATTAACCTTGTATTTTGCCACCATGCTGAACTCACTTATTCTAATGATTTTTAAGTGATTCTTTTTTTTTTTAGAATTTTTTATTGTTTACATCTTATGTCATTTGCAAATAATGAATTTAGTTCTTTTTTACAATCTAAATCTTTAAAAAAATTTCTTTTTCTTGCTTAAGAGCTCTAGATAGAACCTCCAGTACTATGCTAGATAGCAGTAGTGACAGTGGACATCTTGCTTCAGATCTATGGATAAAATATTTAGACTATGACCACTAAATACAATATTACCTGTGGGGTTTTCATAGATGCCCTTTATCAGGTTGAGAAAGTTTTCTTCTATTTTTAGTTTGTTGAATTTCAAATTTTGTCAAATGCTTTTTTCTTCATATATTGTGACAAATATGGCACTGTTTTTGTCCTTTATTATATTAATATAGTTTGTGATGTTGACTGATTTTTAAATGTTAAACCTTGCATACTTGGGATAAATCCTACTTGATTACATTGTGTATCCTTTTTAATATGTTGCCTGGATTATGTTTGCTAGTGTTTTGTAGAATATTTTTGCATCTATATTCATAAGAAATATTGATCTGTAGTTTTCTTTTCTTATAATATCTTTCTCTGGATTTGATATCATAATAATACTGGTTTCATAGAATGAGTTCGGATGTGTGTCCTCTTTTTCTATTTTTAGAAGTATTTGTGAAAAAAATTGGCATTCATTTATCTTTAAATTTGGTGGAAATTACCAAAAAAGCCATCTGAATCTGGAGAGTTAAAATTACCAATTCATTCTTCTTACTTGTTATATTTCAATATAAATTTTCTATTTCTTTGTGTAGCAGTTTTTGTAGTTATGTCTTTCTAGGAATTTGTATATTTAACCAAACTTATTGTTAGACAGTTTATTAGTCTAGTATCATGTGCCTTATACTTTCTCTCTCTTTTGTCACTTGAAAAGTATCACCTTGTAGTATTTTATACAATTAAATTGTATATATCGTATTTCTCTTTGGCCAGATATATAAATGCCATAAGGACAACAATCATAAGTTACTTCTGTAATTCCTCCAACTTACTTAGTGCCTGTAATACTATAGGTGTTCAGTTAATTGTGGGTGCTGTTACCATCATCACCACCATCATAATCTTTATCATCACCATCATCATCCATGGCAAGCTCAACATATGGAATAAAGACAAGAGTGTGTGACCCCAAGGATTTACCATTATAGGCTCTAAGTAGCAAATACTTTTTATCTCACGACCCCACCTAATCAGCTGATAGTGGCTGCCCGTGTGCCAACACTTACAGTATTGAATTTTGCCTCAACAGAGAAGGGATAGGCATAGTTAATGATGTCTGTGATGCCTAATGGGGAATAGTAAAGGTTCCAACGTCTAGTACTTGCCAATGTGGCCTAAATGTGGAGACACTAATGTGTGAATTAGTACCCATGCTCTAGAAACTCACCACTATTGCAATAATACCATGCCAGGAAAGAACATCAAACTCCATGGTATATATAAGACATTTATAATGTCGCGTTTTTCAGACAGATACATTTTTCTTCAGACATGTCAAACCTCATTAACAGTACGGGTCGCAGTCATAACAGGAAAATGCCGTATCAATTTTCAGAAAATTACTTCACTATCAATGATTTCTGTGTCAGCTTCTTATAATTCTCTCTCCTCAACTCAAATAATTGCAACAAGAGTTTCGATTATTTAAATTTAGTGTAATGTATATTATATCTAATTGGGATCACATTAAATTTCAAGCTTCATTTTTTATAACTGCCCCTGGAATAAACACACTAACTCGCCTCTTTTAACTGACACCAAATAATTGCCTTCTTTCTTCATTCTCTCTTCCTCATTACTTATAGTTCTTTAGTTCTGCCTATCTTTCTTACTTTAGGAAACCTCTTCACATTGCTTGGCACAAGACAACAATATTTAAGTTTTCCTCTTCAGTTCATTCGACTTCATCATTCCTAATATGATTTCTTCCTGTTGACTCAAGAAGTGCCAGTAACCAAAATATCATATTATAATGAAGCACACTGTATGGAAATTCTGCATGAAGGCATCATGAAGGAAAGGGAGAATAGTGAAGCCTTCAAAAAAAAGAGGATGCCATTAAAATATGATAAATCCATCAGTTAGCACATCATCATAAGCTTGCATGAGGAGAAAAAAGAACCTTCAGATTAATACCCTGTGGAGCTGAGTCTCTTTTTCTTGTATCATCCACTCAGCTCATTTACTTTCTTTCTGTCACTAAGAGCCAAATCACTTCCCCAGGAGACTACCATGTGGAGATGTCTCATTATTTCCAGAAGGAACTCAGTATTGGCAACATACACTGAGATAGAAGTATGCTGTCATGTTGAACTTAATCTGAAAACATGAGCTCTTTATTAATGAAAAGTATGGATTTAATTTCGATATTCAAGAATCACAGGCCACTACTAGGAAGGTAGATATCAATCAGCAGGTGAAAAAGTGTTTATTGATGTGTATGCATGTGTATATTTATTAACATGTATGCATTGTCGTTTACCACAGAATCACATTAGAGGAAAATAAAACCAGTTTTATTGAAGACCAAAGCCTACTCTCCTAACTCAAATTGGCATCTATAGAGATTAAATTCCTGCTTTTGGTGTGTGATCTAGTCAGTATCTCCCAGACTAGAAAGGTTGACCTATGTTTTTGTTGAGAAAAAAAAAAAACAAACAAACTTAGTTCACTTGCTCTTCCATCCAGGCTGGATAAGTTGATTTTTAACTAAGAGGATGAAATGCCTAGCAAGTACATCATGTGCATCAGGTGAAGGTAAGGTCCAGTGAGGGCAGAGCTGGAAGATTCTAGGGCTTTCCAAACTCTTCACATAAAAAAGAGGAGCACAAGAAGGGTGTTTTTAGAAACTCGGTAAAAATTGTAAGGAGAATTGACTAGCACTGTCAGATTCAAAGCTGCTGTGAGATCTTCCTCACCAGCACTCCAAAATTCTGAGCTTTCTCTTCCTCCAAACCCACCTCCATGAGCTTCTTGATAATCAATATTAATAATTTTGCATATTTTACATGTTTATGAACATAGTTTATATTAATATTTTCTGTAGTTATTTTTTTCCTAGGATTTTTTTAGCTTTATATACATGCAAATATTTTCTTAAAATCTAAATTGATTCTACTTTTTCTCCACATATATAGATAAATACTGCTCACAAAAGGATTTCTTACATTAGGAATTGGTAAAACTATTTTTAAGGAGTCACTTTGTAATATTTGGAGAAATTTATAGTATAGTATTTGATCAACTATGCGATGAAGCTCTGAATTAAAATTAGATTACCAATTCTAACAAAATAATAGCTATACTCATTGAATTATTTTATTTTACCTGATAATTTTTTAAATTTGTCGATCTCATTTAGAAAATCCATGTAAATAAAGACATGATTTCAAATGTTCTTTATGTTAGAAGTCTGAGTAAATCTCAGCAGAACACTAGGCCTAGTTTATTTTTCTGCAGCTTTTATGTATTCATTGGTTGATTTCTTTATCACACATTTATTGAGATATTCTCAGCTTGGTCACATTTCTAGTCCCTTGGTCATGTTTCTTTCTAGATAAACAAGTCTTAGGTTCTGCCCTAGGAGCACACAGTCTCATGGGATAGGCCAACACATAAACCCAGAAGAGTAATGTGGGTTAGAACAATTGTGGAGGTATATTCATATATTTCCATGGAAGTCAGAAAGAAGAAGAGTCCTGCATGATTCCAGGGAAACTTCAAGGTATGTTCTCTTGAAGCTGGGTCTTCAAAGAATAAATAAGAGATATACAGGGAAAAGGGTTGGAGGGACATACTAACAGGAAGATCAGCATTTTCAAAAGCACAGAAACATTTGGATATATCCCAGGGCCATCAATGGCCAGATGGGGTGGTAACAACAAAGTCAGGGCCAGATTAAGAGACACCTAGGTTTTCCTAATGAATTTGTGTTTTATCTTATAATCATAAATCAAGTTCTGCATTTTTATTATCTCACCTCTGCCCACATTAGTGTGACCAGTGCTTAATTTATCTAAATTTCGCTATCTTCATCTCCTAATATAGAAATGGGCAGTTTTTCTTTCTAGCCTTTTAATGAATAATGGAAATTATGTGAGCATGGTAAGCATGCTTTATAAGTATAGTTGCTCATGAAAGTTAGTGACATCACAATTTCCATCCTTAAGTATAGAACTGCTATTATCAAGTCTGTTTTAAAATGATTCTACTAGAAATTGAAAACAGATGAGATTAAAAGTAGGAGGTCAGCCAGGAGTCTAGTTCAGGAATATAAATAGGTGCAGTCAGAGTGCCAAATGAGTGTCGGATACGAATGGCATGAATAGGAGGCTAATTCAAAATAATAATGATTATTATATAAATGCCATTATATAATTGTTATAATTATAATAATTATTACTATAATAACAACATTAGCTACCATTACTAAATGTCAAGTTCGTGAACTCTCCTAGGCACTCCAGCTGTTATCTCATTAACTTTCACAGCAATTTACGTGAGAATAATATTTTCATATTTTTGATGAAAAATGAAATTGAAGATGTGAAGACTAACATAGTTCGCCCAAGGTAAATGCCCAAAGTAGAACTGGGTATCAAATCCTTATTATTTTAACTCAAAAGTCATTTTTTGGAGTGATGTTACCAAAATCACAACATAGGAGACCCCAGCCACCATACCCACCCACAAAAGGTCAACAATTAGACAGGTGTCTATGAACAAAACACTGCTCTGTGAGGCCTCTGGAATCTACTTAAGAAACTTTAGCAACACCGCGGAACAAAAAAACTTGAGAATAACCACAACAGAAGAGAAAGAATACAGCTTCAGTTTTGTACGTCATCACATCCCCATAGCCAGCATTGCTCAGTGCCAAGAAATTAGCAGCTAGAAAGAGTTCACTTCACCAGGAAAGGAAGTGTAGGGTTCACCAGTATTTTGTGCACCACGGGAAGGTCGCATTCAGTTTCAGCCCACCACGATGGGCAAAGCTGAGATGCATAGAGATGGCGCGGGACAAGAAGGGTATCCATGGCAGCCAGACAGTGGGAGCGATCATAGTTCATAGTGACCCACCTTGCAGACAAATCCAGCAGATTTTGCCACTGAAGAAGCCATCAGTTAGCACAGCTGCCCTGGATCCCCTGCATACAACAGTCTTCCCCTCACAGGTATTCGCATTCCCTGAAGCCAGTTCCCTGAGCTCTTCCCTATTCCCCTCCTCCACCTTCAATGAGGATTAGAAACACACCAGCAGCCAGCTCAGGCCTCTGCAGCTGCATGAGTGCAAAAAGACAGCCTAGACCCCTGCAGCTGACCCCCACTAGCATGTGTGTGCTCAAGCCTAGCCCCTCCAGCTGTGCACGTGCATACTGCCAGCTTGAAGCCCTTCGCAGTTCTCCACTGCATTGCTCACACCTGGAGGGAGATGCGGAGGTCCCAGGAGAGCACACTAACAACAATGGCCCGCTCAGGTGCTTGTGGGTCTGGATCTGGCCCTGTCTTCAGTCACCATCCTGCACAACCATGCTTACCAGCAGCTAGTCCCTCTGCCTGGTGCCAGCCTGGTCTTGGTCTGATTTGATGCTTGCCCTTCACTGCATCACACGGGCATGGGAGAAGACTGTGCAGTCACAGGAAAGCACGCTGAAGGCAAGCTCCACCCCCCACCGACCCCCCTGCAACAACTGGGTTGGCAAAACTGGGTCTCAGAGTCTCCAGCACAGGGCTCTGAGAGTCCCAGAGTCAGCCCACTGGTGGGTGAATCTAGAACCCAGGGATTCCTGTGGTTGGTGTCTGCCCACAGGCTGGTGAGGCTGGTTCTAGGCTAGTCCTGGCCCACTGGGTGGGGCGGGGAGCCATGTGCATGTGTCTCTGGCTTCTGGGTCCTGAGGCTTCCAGGGCTAGTACTGAACCACTGGTGGTTGGGTCCAGGTCCTGAGCCCTCTGGTGGGTAAGGCTGGGCCTTGGGGCAGCTATGGGCTCAAGAAGTCTTAGGGCAGCCAGCCTGCTGCTCGGTGGGGCTATGTCCCTGCCAGGCTAGTTGTTTGGCTTGAGATGTCCCCAAACTGGTTCTGACATGCTTATGGATGGGACCAGTTCCCATACTAATAAGCTAGAGGGAGAATTCCAAAATGCACTAGCCAGCACCAGTGTCCTTGGGGTAGAATGAGCCCTAAAAATGGCCAATGCCCGTTTCTAGGTCCTCAGGGTGAACTGCAGTATCCTCCTGCCTCTCTGGAAAGTGGGTCTGATCCAGTCTCCTTTCAAATCACTGCTTCTGCCCTGGGTCCCTGAGCATGTGAGATTTTGTGTGTGCCATTTAAGAGTGGAGTCTCTATTTCCCATAGCCCTCTGGCTCTCCCCAAAGTAAGCAAACCCTCTCGGGGGTTGTCTTTCTGGTGCAAGACCCCCAGCTGAGGAGCCCAACATGATTTTCAAATTCCTCACTCATTACAGAGAAACTCTGCCATTGTAATTATTCTCCCATCTGTGGGTTGCCCAACCTGAGGTATGGGTCTTGGCTCTATCACATTTCCACCTCTCCTACACATCTCATTGTGGGTCTGTCTTTACATCTTTAGTTGTAGATCTTTTCTGCTAGTCTTCCAGTTTTCTCATCAATAGTTACTCTGTAAATAGTTGCAATTTTGGCATTCCCATGGCAGGAGGTGAGCTCAGGGTCTTCCTACTTCATTACCTTGGCCACCAACCTCTGGTGATTCTTATGCACATTAAAGTGTGGGAACCACTGCTCTGCACTACCCTTTGTGCTTTTTCCTGTAGTGTCTTGTACTTCTCACTCATTCTAACATCTTTCAGTGCATGTTCAGGGAATGTGATGCCAAAAAGCCAAATCACAACTAAATCAACAACTCTTCACCCACTGCTGGATGCATGCTCACCTCAGGGTGTTTATTCAAAGGTTCTCCTCTCCCCATTGTACTTCCTCCACCCCGCCCCACCTTCAATAAAAGGAGGAATTCTCATAAGATCAAGGACTTTGGGAAATTTAGTGGTCACTCCTTGAAGAAGTCCCTCTGTATGGAATCAAGTTTAGTTAAAGTTTTCTTTTTTCTTGAAATTCATTTCTTTTCATTCTGTTAGAGTTAGGAGGTCAGGAATGGCAAGTGAACTGTTGCTGGAGACCAGAAAGAATGTGTTAAGGAAATGTCAGGCCTGCTCCTTGGTCGGCAGAAAGCAAATATGCAGCTCAAATTTGTAGGAATAACAGAAAATACCTCCTTAATGATAATAATAACACTAATATTTCTGAGTTGGGCTCCCATATGTACACAATTGGCTGTATCCCAAACCCTCTAACACTCTGCCACTATTATTAGCTCCATTTTGCAAATGAGAAAAGTGAGGTTTAAATGACTTTCTCAAACTCATTCAATAAATTAATGGTGAGACCAGGGTTCTTTCCTGTACATCCTAATTCCAAGGCTCATGCTTTTAGTTACCATGCTTAGATGCCTCAATAAAAAGTTCCTGTGTATGCACCTCTTAGTTCGTGGGGTGACATAGTGGGTAGCATTAGCAAATAGTTCAGAAGAAAGGAATTCAAGTCTGCCTGTCCTCTGTACTTTGGGGTTAAAGGCACAAAAATTGAGAACAGAATGGGTTCCCTACAGTGTTTGATCATATTCAACGTTTGGAGTTAGATATCAATTTGGGCCAAATTCCTAACAAATAGTTAAGAGTGTACATACGCTTTATGTGTCAAGGATTTATGCAATAATTTGAGAAGGGTAATTGTTGAGAAGTAAGTATTCGGACCCATTTTTTTTTTCTTTTTTAGCCTTAATTCTAACTCACTGTTTTTTGAAAACTGCTGTCACCCACAAGAAAGTAAATGTTTTGTTAGTTGCTTTGTTATTGTTATTGCTGGTGTTCCATTTTTAATGTAATCTCCTCAAGGATCTCAAACACAGTTTGGCCATTTTATGAATATTAAGACAATCAGTCAGTTACAGGCTCTTGTGATTTTCCAAATATCTTCAGCTGGCATAATGAATAGAAATTCTCTTTTCAGAAGCTTACTTAACTTCCATATGAATTTCTAATTTAATGATGAATAAATAACAACCATCAATTATTCATAAGAAATATATTCAAAATTATAGTAATAATGATACTGATATCTTGTACATTGCTTTTATTCCAAAAGTCATGTTATTTTTCAAAACCGAATCATTGGTCCACAATACAGCACGTGGGATCAAAGACATTTCCGAAATTAAGGAAAAACATTCAAATGTATATCAAAGGCTGTATTTCTTCATAAGAATGTTGGGTCAGTGTTGACTCATTGCTTCCCTGCATCTGGTAATCATCCCCTATATCTGGGAAAATAAAACTATTGTGCGTGTGTGTGTGTGTGTGTGTGTGTTTGTGTACTGACTGTCCTTAGAAGAGGACCTCTTTCAGTTACTGGCTGCATCATTCCCCCTGATCCCCAAACCACTACTCTCAAAATAGCTTTTTACTTAAAATTATCCTTCTCTTAATAGTCAGTCAGTCTTCACATGTTTACCTTGTCATCATGCTGGCAGAGGGATTCAAACTTTATATGTTTTGTTCTTCCTTATCAGAACAAATCCAGACCTGTTTCCAAAATTCCCAATGGCAATATCTCCCATTAATGAGATCACACCAACATTTACCTTCTGCTCCTCCTCACCATGACTTGCTGTTCTACTCAAACACTTTCTTCCAGTCACTCCTATCTGCCAGAGCCATTTCCACCTCAGAAGCATTCCTCATATATCACTTCATGGATGATTCTTCCACTTCTCTCACTCTATCCAAATCCTACCCTGTGTTGGTGGGGAAATGGTGTCACAAAATGTGCATATTGGAATGTACACAGGGTCAGCTTGACACATCCATCAGATTGAGAGAAATGATGCTGGACATATGTTTATAATGGACACTTAGGATTTGTGAATAAGCTTGACTGAATTGCCTGTATAATTCAGAGACAAAGTCTTTTCATTCTCTGTAAATTTGATAACTCGTATTCAAAATCAAAATTTAGAAACTCCATGCTCAGAGTTTTATTTCTTTATTATTTTTTTGGGGGGATGAAGTATAAAAGAATAACTTTATGGCTTTGCCAGGTAAAGGGGACCACAGGAGGCTAATGCCCTCAAAACTGTATGTCCCAACCTGGGGGGGACTGTGTATGCTCAGAATTTTTTAAAATGTGCCATGTCCTTTCCTGGGGCTCCATTACAGTCACCTGTCTGTTCTTATTTCTCATATGTCATCTGAAATGAAAAGCTAAACATTATCCTAGACTATTTTTTTAACATTATTTTGTAAATATTTATTGGAGATTTTAATTTATTTTGTCTACATTAATCACAATATAGCTTTGGTTTCTGGTGGAAACAAGTTGAGAAAGAAGAAAATATTGTATGTATTTTCCATACTATGTGTTCAGGACTGAAATGTATTCAGCCAACAGACATTTCTCAAAACATTATTTTCATCAGTACACCTATTCTATCATAGCAAAAAGTGAATTTTAGAATTTTTAGCTAGCTCAATACTCAGAGTTTTATCAAACTCTCTGCTGTAGTAAATTCTCAGCAGCTTCCTCTCATTCTGCTCTCAATATTCCAACCAACTCCAGATCCCTGATCTGATCCATTTCCTGTGACTTGATAAATCCACTCCATCACTGGCCACCTGCATGCAGCACTGGAAACTGGACCTGAAAAGAGATGACCAAAATTGGACAATGTTTTCATGATATTATTGTCAGCGTAGCATTGTAGAGAGAGCAACAATTCCTTTAGGCAGGGTATCACAGTCCCTGGTTTTGGGTGGACCTGGGTTTGGATTCTGGACCTCTATACTCTGGGTGAGGTACTTAATATTGTAAAATGTTAGTTTTCTCAGGAAAGTAATACAACATATCTCATATGTTTATCACGAGGCTTCAATTCAATGATGCATATAAAATGCTTAGCACAGAGCCAGGTTTAATATAGTACATGCTAGTGATTGTACTTGTTATTTTGCTGTTTCTGTTTGAAAGTAGGGCTGTGTTAAGTTACAAGTTACCTCACTTGATGACTGTCTGATAAACATAATAATAACACTTCAAATGGTGATTATTCTAAAATCTGGCATATAACAGGTATTCAATAAATCTGTGTTTCGTCTTTCACCAGAAAAAAACAATCAAATGATACGTTTAATGTGCAAATGTTTAAGGTTCAAAAGAATGTTTTTCTGGGTTTTGTTGTTATTTAGTCTGTTTGTTTGTTTGGCTGTCCTTCATTAACTCGTCAATGATGGTGACTTTGTTTATTCTTATTTTCACATGCAGACACAGTCTCTAATGGACATAGCACCTCCATACATATTAAACAGTTTTTCTGATAATAAGCCAATCAATCTGCATCTTCCTTCCCTGCTGATTTGATTGACATGATAATCACCACAATATACTACTTCCAAAATACATTTGTCTTTTGTCCAACTCACAACTTCACACTCTGTGAGATTACAGTCAACACTGAATAATTTTGCTAAGCCAAGTATTGTTTTGTTAAATTCTGGTTCATTTAATTAAAATTTCAAACCTATGTATTACCACGATGAAAAAATGCAATTTGTTAACACAGAAAATGTTAGTATTTTAGAAAAATTAGCAGTTGATCTGATAACATGAAAACTATGTCATTGCACTGTCATGAGATGTGCTTACAATCTTAATATTTCCTAATATAGTGGCATGGCTTAGAATATTTGGAAGACAGAAGAGATAGTAGCCTATTCTCTTGCTTTGGAACCCTGGCAAGTTCAACTAACACTCCTACATGGGGTGGAAATAGCAACACAAATTTTTATTTCATTCATTCAGTAGCTATTTATTTACCATCTCTGATTTGCTAAGCTCTGATATAATGGGGGAATAACAATATTTTTTTTAAAAAATCATGTCATTGTCATGCTCATATTCCAGTTGATAAAAGGTAGATGATCAACACATAAGTAATTAAATTAACAATAATTCAGATAATAAGAGGTCTCATTGGGAGAATACAACAGAGTAATATGACTACTCTTAAGTAGGGTAGGGAGCATGCTACTTCATCTGGAATGGTCAAGAAACGTCTCTGAGGAATTGAGTTAAGTGTTGTAAAGGAGCTAGCCACATAAAGACCATTGAGAATGTTTTCCAGGAAGAGGGAAGAGCAAATGGTCTGTAGACTAAAGTTATGTTTGCCCTAAAGCCCAGAGGCATGCAGTACATATAGGGGAAAAGAAGGAGGCTCCTCACTAGAGTGAAGTATACACAAGGAAGAGATGCAAGGGCTGAGGTGGTAGCAGGGGGGTGATGAGAAAGCATCCAACTCAGGAAATAATTAGAGGGAGTGGTGCTGAGCTTACTGAATTGGATGTGGGAATGACTAGGGAGCACACAGGACATGAGGATGCCTAGGTTTGGGCCTGAAATCTTGAGTGGATGATGGTGCTAGTAACCAAAACAGAAAGACACCCAGCACTTTTCTGAGTGGGGAACCAGTTTAGTTTATTCCCATGTCAAAGGTCAGATCTCTATTAGACATTCAGGTAGAGATGCCACGGATGCAGTTGCTCCCTTTCTGGGGTGCAGGGTAAAAGTTGGAGATGTGCATCGTGAAGGCACTGGAATATTGATTGCACTTAAAGCCATGTGACTGAGGAAGCCACTGAGGGAGAGAATGTTGGTAGAGAAAGGAAGGGTACTGAGATCTGAGAAAATGATGAGCATCCAGAGAAAGAGACTGAGGAAGAGAACCACAAGTGTATTAGAATAGCTAAAGAGGTGTGGCATTCAAGATGCCTGGAGAACGAGGATTGTCAAGAATTAAGATTGGTCAACTATTAAAAGTGTATAAGAGCTCAAATAAGGAATGGATGAGGAATTAACCAGTGAATTTGGCCAATCAGGATTTTGGGAGTGAGCCTGATGACCCTCCTGGGTCATTTTGTTCAGCCTGTTAATATGCCATTTCTATGACGTTACCTGGAATAGATTGAATTATTATGTTCAATTCTCCATTGTTTCTTTTTAATAAGATCATACATTCATACCTTTTGCAATAGAACTTTGCTGTGCCTCCAAGTAAAGCAGACAAGTATACATCTCTATCTCTTGATTTAGGATTTGGCCATTAACTGGTCTTATATACAGGAAAGATAGAAAAAAAATCTGTAAAATTTAAATCTGTTAGTAGTCAAGAATGTTGCTTGGAGTCCAGAGTATTACAAAATAGGTAGTAGAGAAAAGCTTCGAAAGAAGTAGGCATCTTTCTCCCATTGCAGTAGGAGGAAAGGTAGAATATGTGGGGAAAGATACAAGCAGGTTAGTGAATATGGTTGTAGAAAGACAAGAAGAGTATAATCCTAATCTCTCTGCTAAACCTTCTCTAAGACGTCTCTGCTACTCTATAAGGACGCTGCTCTTCTTGGTCACTAAAACAAATTCTTACTAAGGAAACTAGACTCAGCCCCACAAGATGAGATTTAGGGATTACTTTTGTAGTATTGGCCGAAACCAGGGGTTCTAGGTGTTTAGCAATGTGGGGGAAAGTCCTACATAGGACAAAGCACACCTTTGCCTCCCACTTGTATTATTTAGGATAAGAATAGACTCCAGAAACTATAGACAAAAGAGTGTTCAATGGCGCAACATAATACATCACAGGACTGTCTGAGAAGGAGGCTCTTTGATAGATGATTTTCCTTCTCTCAGACCCCTGTCAGTATGTGGCTCCGACCTTCCTACAGCAGTGGTTCTCAAACTTTAACCTGCATTGTGGTCATGTGGAGGGCTTGGTAAAATGCTGAATTCTGGATTTCACCTCTAGAGTTTCTAATTATGTAGCTCTATGGTGGAATTGGAGAACTTACATTTCTAACAATTTCCCAAAGTGACAAGGCTACTGTCCCAGGAACAATTTTATAACCACTACACTACAGAAATTATTACTGACTCCAGCTAGATGGCAAAAGTGGAAAGAGGGTTTGGAAGTACTACTTGTTGTGTATCTTTCCTTTGCTCTTCTTTGTCTTTCTCCAAGCTTCTCTATGCCCCAAGAGGTTGGTCTGCACCAAAGGGCCTCCTTGATCACTGGAATTCAATTTGGCTTAACCCATGAGGAACATGAGTAAGCAATGAGAGGCAGAGAAGAGAGAGAGATTGGATATTTTGTCCAGTCCCAGTGGGACTGCTGTTAGCGGAATGTGTCCACAATCCAAGTTCTAACTCTTGGCAGGCAACCCCCTCTACACAGCTCTCTCTCTTCATTTATCTGGTATCTGTACCCTTCTCATCCCCTTCCAGGCTTACAGAGTCCGAAGACCTCCCTGCTACCACCCCTGGGAGATGCATTATTCTTTATGCCCTCTTATATTCTGCCTTCACTTTTCTTTTTAAAGAATCTAATTTATTTATTTAATTTATTTATTTTTGATTGCATTGGGCCTTTGCTGTTGTGCACGGACTTTCTTTAGTTGCGGTGAGCTGGGGCTACTCTTCGTTGTGGTGTGCGGGCTTCTCATTGCAGTGTTTTCCCTTGTTGCAGTTGCAGAGCACAGACTTCAGTAGTTGTGGCTCATGGGCTCTAGAGCACAGGCTCAGTAGTTGTGGTGTACAGGCTTAGTGGACCAGGGCTCGATCCCGTGTCCCCTGCATTGGCAGGTGGATTCTTAACCACTGCACCACCAGGGAAGTCCTTCTTCCTTCACCTTTATAATGATATTATTAAACTCTCCTTAAATTACTGAACGTGAGCATATTATTTATTTCCTGGAGGAAACATAACTGACACAAAAGACACAAGTTTTTTGTTTAAAGACAAATAAAATTAGCACACCTCATTTCTGCTTTATTCCTTTGGCTAGGCTGCAAAATAGGCTAGGGAATGGGTCTAACTCTGCTCCCAGACAGGAAAAGAAATGATTTTGTTTCAGTGAATCTTTAAAAGTTTCAGTGAATCTTTTCTACATGCACAACTTTTCTATGTCAGTAGAAATTCACGTACATGAAAACCAGTTTATAATTATTTGAACCTAGAACCTAACTCTGTATTACATATTTACTCAAAAATGTTTTTGATAATTGGCCTAAAACTTTCAGGAATACACACTTGGTAAATTGAAGGAAGAAAATACATTGTTTTATTCATAACTTTACCAAGATATGTCCACTACTTTAGGAAATCTTATCCATGACTGAGTCACCAATTCAAGACAATGAAATCTTGGTATTTGATCTCTTTATTATGTCTTCTAGTGTAGTTGTACCTAAGTATTTACATATTGAACGTATATTATTTTATCTGCTTCCGGTTAAAGATAGGGAACTGTATTGATCTGTCATTTAAAATTATATGTACTATGGTAAATAATATTATAATTACATCATGGTTTTAAATATGTGTTATAAAAGGAAGCATCGGGTTTTGTAGGGTTGAAAACTGTATTTTATTAATAAAGAGACTTTTGAAAAGGTATTTGTACTCATACACATGTGGGAAACCAGAGGCCTGAACTAATGAATCAATGTAATTAACAAAGAGAAGAAAGTAGACACCTGTCAATGATGTACAGGTGACAGCTGAATGGAAGCCACCAAGCGCTCCAGCACCAGATGTGTTGGAGAATGGCAATGCTGATTGCATAAATGCTCCTGAATTTGAACGCTGTCCTTATCATTGAGGCTTACCACCTTCCCAGCCACAGAAAACTGTACCTAACTTGAGAAAGTTTGAGTCTTGAGAAAGTCCCAGAAGGAGGCATCAGATCCATTTTATCTGTTCACTGAATAGAATAACTTCAGTAACAGCTTGTGGTATCATTAATACTACCTGGGATTATGGCAAATTTCTTTTATCATGTGGGGATTTGCTTAGAAATTAGGACTTAAAATGTAAATAAAATATTAATCTTTATACCTCCATTGAAATAACAGAAAACAAAGAACTATAAAAAAGAGATTTAAAAACAAAGCAAAACAAAAACACCTTTAGTGTTAAAGGGTAGCATCCATGTTATTGATAATGTCATATATGCATGCTATTAAGAGCTCTTTGGAGCTTATAAGTGCGTTCCCATATATTACTTCATTTCTTCTTCACGACAGCCCTGTGAGATAGTTATTATTATATTTGATTCCCTGCTGAAAAGAATGTGAAACTCAAAAGGGCTAATTAAATTGCCTAGCATTGCTAAGTTAGTAAAGTGTGGAGTTAGGAATCAAGATTTAAAATTCCAATAGCTACTCTTGTACCACAAGCAATGTCTCTTTTCATGTTGAGCTTTGTGTCAGAAACTTTTGAGGTGATGAAAGAAAGAGGTGGCTTTGGATTTGATCAAGAAAGCCAGAAAGATCCCATAAAATATGTAAAACATACCCTAATCTCCAACTACCCTTCAATCCTCTGTATTTGATTTTTGATATAATTGTACCAATGAAATTGTTTACTAATATCATCCTGTTTTTATAAATAGTAGAAGAAATTCCCTTCCTCATTTTCACTTGATCTCTGAAGTCTCTACCAAGGACATTTTTCAAAACATGTGTATACATTTATCTGGGTTACTTCTTAGTATTCATTAAAATACAATTAAAACCACTCCTACAGACACGCTTCTTAGATGAGTCCAACTACTCTAGTGGGTTTCACAGCTATCTACAAGTTGGTGGCACTCACAGCTTTCCCCTGAGCTCATGACCTGAATCTCCAATTAGTGACTTAATACCTCCTCTTAAATATTTCATGGACAATTCAGGCTCAATTGTGTAAAAAATGAACACTTTGTTGCCTTCCTCCCACCCACCCTTCAACGTATATACATTCTTCCTTCATTCTTTTATTCATCATCATGAGTTCTGAAAACCTAAAATGCAACCTTGCCTGGTCCTTTACTCAAATCACCACTGATTTATATATTAATCATCATATCTCCTATTTTTGTAGGTTCTTCTCTTATTCACATGACTACTACCTTAGTTCAGCTCACCATCATTTCCAAAGCAAATCACCTCAAATCCTATCAGTTTTCACGATACCAGTATTTCCACATTCTGATCCACTACCTATACTACAGTCAGAGTAATATGTCTCAAATAAAATTCTGACAATATTGCCCCCTTTTTCTCACCTCTAATTACAGTCAGATATACCACAAGAATGTATAGGGGGCATATGATATATGTTCTCTCTTACCAGTTGGCTAATGCACATGTGATTTCTGCATCTAGAAGCCTTCATTAGATTGATCTCATCATGATGAGAGCTCTTGAGGAGATTTCATCAATTTGGGGGATTTAACTCTTGATCATGGGCTTAACATTATCATGGGGTTTTGGTTACCGCTTTAATTAATATGGATGTTTGTCTATTTTACTCACTCAACTTTAATCAGCCTGAGAAAAGGGTTCATATCTTACACATCATTGTAATCCCAGAAGCTAACACTGTCTGACATGTAGAAGACACTCTGTCTATATCCATCAAAAGAATGAAAGAGTTACTGAATGAATGGATGAGTGTGAATAGAATACAAACTGTGTGTGCAGTCACATATAGTGTCTTACTCCTTCCTGGTTTGGTTAGAGCTGACGATCCTACTGCGATGCTGCCTACCACACATGTGAATGATCTTGACTTGAGTGAGAAAACTTATCAGAGACTTTGAAAGAAACATCACTGTAGTTTAATGGAAGGAGAGAGTGTTACACATGAATTACATTACTTCTCTAAGTTTATCTCAGACAGACATACAAACACACACACGGAATATTACTGTTTACCTCATGGGTTGAAGTGAAGAGTAAATTAGGTGGTAGATAGAATTTATATGGTGAGAACAAGTTAATGAAGGTGTTTTTGGCAGTGTCACTGCACAAGGCTACGGGTTCAACCATTTCAATGAAAATCAATTTTGATTAATGTAAGTGGTGAATTCAGTCATTCAATCAGGTTAAATGTATTCCATGAAATTAACTGCAGGGTATCAGCTCAACTGTTTAAGACTACGTTTCTACTGAGAAAATCACAAATTTCATACATTTATGACTTTAATAATTTATGATCTGAGTGTGGACTTTGGGAATTTCCCTTTTACAAAGTGCATGGCTCAAAATAAATGCTCAATACTAAAGTTTATTGTTATTATTTATTATTAGGAGATTATTAACAGAAGGATATTCAAATAATGTTTTAAAATCATTTAATAATCCAGAAATATTTTTGCATTTATTAAGGTATGGTTTCAGGGAATGTCTGTAATTTATATTTTCCTAACAGTAGTGACACTATTAGTAATTTGAAGATTCTTAAAATTAGGGAATAAGATATATTTCCATACTTTATCTTCAACACACAGTTCTAGTCTCTAGAAAGTATGTGTGTATGTGTGTGTGTGTAAGAGAAATAGTACAGAACAGAGTACTATTTTCATTATCAGTGGTTAACAATTTGGGAAGTTTTCTGGGTCAGGAGTTAATGAGATAGTTACAGTTTCAGACTGACTTTGTACTTTGTACAGTTTCCGTTTTCCCAGGATTTGATTTGATGGACTATGAGGGCAAAGCCAGTGTTTACCATACAACAGTGTGTGAGCACTGATTTTCCCAGTGACCTTCAGAAATGGGCATAAACCCTTGGTATACAAGCCTTTGCCCTTCTCTTAGGGGAGGTCAACAGCATATTTGCTTCTCAGATTCTAATCTTCTGTAGTATTAGAAAAGAGTTTTGCACTTAAATGAGTATAGATAAAGGTTTAAAATAAGCAATTTCTGAAAAGTAAGTTGTAAGCCTTCTGTGGACAGAGGATCCTCTGAGTCTGTTTCTGGCCATCATGCCATCCTACTTCAAATTGAAGACCACCTTCAGTTAGAAGGTGATAATGAAGATATAATTTTCAGAGTGAGAACTTTGAAAATCCCTCTTTTGTCTCATTATGAAATTTCCCTGATGCATAATTCAGGTACCAGGTCAGAATCTCCCAATAAACCCCAAGAAAATCTGGGAGCACTATACTTTCTGATATAAAAAAGAAAGAGATCTAGTGAAATGTGAAAATGATGTAGGGAGTGTTAACGAGAGAAAATAAAGTCCATGGGTTACCACATTGATGGGCACCAAATAGTTATGTGTTTTCCCCAAAATAGAATATATGTGCCTCAGGGGTAAGGAAAATAAGTTAGATGAAACACCTAAACAACATATTTAGAAGTATAAATTTCTTGGGGAATAGAGCATATTAATAGTGCATTTCCTTTTTTTATTGTTTACTTACATTTTTATTATGGAAAAAAGTAAATATACCCAGAATAATAATAAAATATATAAAAATCAATTTTTTATTAATAAAACAATAGAAATTATACTTAGATTATCTAATCTTTTGATTAATCCAGGCTATATTGTTGTTACACTTCATTTGGATCAAGGACTCAGGCAGAAACTTCAGAGTCTGTTCATGTCTAATGGAGACCACTTCCATTCAATAAATTATTTTAATTACCTCAACCTTAACATTTACAAGTCAATATTCTCTTTCCCACATTAACTTATGTGATTCCACAATGTAAAATCAATTTTTGTAATGTGCTTATTTTAGGTAGTGTTTATACAAGACTTTCAGACCAACTCTTTGATGGATTCTAAGTCACAAAAGTTGTGGATCCATCACTCAGCCGAGGTAATGAATTTCTACCAAACTGATCATATGACATTAGTTTAACTGTGTAGGAGTATCAGCCCCAACACAGACAGTATAGCTCCCAGTTAGAAAGCAAAAAAAAAAAAAAAAAAAAAAAAGTTTTGTCTGATTCAGCCTTGCTTGGCAAACTTGACTTCCAATTATAGTGACTACTGACAAACACAGCCTTCTGGCATCAGAGTGCAAATTATAAGAAAAGTATTATTAGATAGGTCTTGATTCAAATTCCAGATCAATCTCTTCCCAGCTGTGTGACTAAAGTACTTTAATTATTTTTCTCACCTGTGAATTGACATTGAAAAATATCAGTTGCTGAGCACTGTTATAAAATTGAATGTTATACATGTAGAAAAACTTGGCTCCTTTGGAGCATATGCAAATGATATCTATACTTTCTCACTTTTTCCTTTGGGCCACTTAATTTTGTTTATTCTTCATTCATTTATTTCTTCAAGTTACCCACAAAACACTCATCAGGACACAAATTTTCTTGGCTCTTGTATTCCTCTATTAGAGCATATATAACCTGCTTTGTGTTTTATTTGTCCAAACCTCTTACTAAATTATGAGCTTCTCATCAGTGAGAAAGGTCTCTCATATCCAGCCCTTAGAACTTACCTGGGCATAGGGTGAAGACTCTCTGCAAATCACCACTGCCCTGTGAATGTTTCTAAAGCACAGCTTAATTTTGTGAATGTCTTGCTTAAGAATAGAATATACTCAATATATTTACTCCCTGACTATCAAACAAAGGTCTAGTTCCTAAATTGGACAATAGATAAATGGATGCATTTCATCATCTATCTCCAATAAATCTTTTCATTTGGCCCCCTCCAATTACCCAGAATCCAGGTAGTTGGAGCACTGTTACATACTCATGAATATATTTCTTTTGCATAATTAAACCCACTTTAAACCCACTCTCCCCACCTCTTACTTAGTTCCTCACTAACAAGCTGTTATCCAAACTCAAACTATTCTATAAAACCATTTCTAGAGCTTACCACCATCATGACACTGTTAGAGATGAAACAAACAGGGGCCAAACAGAAGGCCTAATGGGATGGTCATCACTGGGCCTAGAAAAGGAAGGCAAAATTTAGGGTGAGGGCTGCAAGATATGTGACTTTCTTCTGATTGGTTGGTGGTGAGGTAACAGGGTGGTGCTCCAGGAATCTTGTGCTCAGCCTGAAGTTACCATCTCCACTAGCATGGGGGTCCCAGTTTTTCAGAAGAGCTCAAAGATATTGTTATACATATCCCTTGAGGAGGAACCAGGACCCTGCCCCAAGGCTGCACCACCATTTGACTGCTCCTCCCTTGTCTCTGCATCCCCTCCCTTCCCTGATTAGCAACTGTTTGAATCTGCCCTTTGGAACTCAGAGAAGGTCAAGGAGGCTGAATGAAGTGTGTTCCATTTTATTAACCTGCCCATACAGGAAACAATCTCATCCATCCCTGGATTTTATTTTGCTTACCTGTCTGTATTAGTTATCAGTTATTGCATAACAAATAACCCCAAAATTTAGCAGCTTATAACAAGCATTCATTAATTCACATAGATTCTGAGCATCCAGAATCCTCTGGTGGCTTGGCTTAGGGGGTCGGGCATAAGGTATCTCTTTAAATTTCTGTATAGGTATCAACTAGGGATGCAGTCATCTGAAGAAATGGAACTTCACTTCTCAGCATAAAGTTGTAAAGTCCAAGATGCAGGAATACTGACAACCACCTTGGAGGCTGACTACCATCTTTTTCATGGTCCTTATGCCTTTATTCTTCTTTTTTAAATTAAAGTACAGTTGATTTGCAATATTATATTAATTTCAGGTATACAGCACAGTGAGTCAATATTTTACCGAATATATCCCATTTAAAGTTATTATAAAATATTGACTATGTTCCCAGTGTTGTACAATATATCCTTATAGTGTATTTATTTTATACAGAGTAATTTGTACCTCTTAGTCTTCTACCTTTATCTTGTCCCTCTCCCCATGCTTATCCCTACTGGTAATGACTAGTTTGTTCTCTATATGTGTGAGTCTGTGACTAATTTGTTATTTTCATTTGTTTTATTTTTATATTCCATATGTAAGTGAAAACATACAGTATTTGTCTTTCTCTGTCTGATTTTTTTCACTTAACATAATCCTTCCAGGTTCATCTATGTTGTCACAAATGGCAAAATTTCATTATTTTTATGGCTGTGTAATATTCTGTGGTGTGAACTGTTTCTTGTTTATTGAGGTAGACCTTCACTGCTAAAAATTTCCCTCTTGGAATTGCTTTTGCTCTGTCTTATATATTTTGGACAATTTTGATTTTACTTCCACTTGTCCTGAGGTATTTTCTCATTTCTTCTTTTATTTTTTACTGACCCATAAATTTTTGGAGCATGCTGTTTAGTCTTCACATGTTTGTGTCTTCCCCTTTTCTTTCCTGTAATTACTTTTTAGTTTCAACAGTTATGGTGAGAAAAAATTCTTGATATAATTCTTAAATTTGTTGAGACTTGTTTTGTGGCCTAGCATGTGATCTCTCCTGGAAAACATTCCATGTGCATTTGAAAATAAAGTGTATTCTACTGGTTTTGGTTGGAATGTCCTATAGATATATATTAAGTCTGACTGGTCTAATGTGTCGTTCAAGACCACTGTTTGCTGATTGATTCACTGTCTGTATGATCTGTTTGTTGATGTATTTAGGGTGTTAAAATTCCCTAATACTATTGTATTATTGTCAATTTTACCCTTTATGTCTGTTAATAATCACTTTATGTATTCAGGTGTTCCTATATTAGATGCATGTATGTTAACAAATGTTATACCTTTTTCTTATATTAATCTCTTTATCATTATATAAAACCTTTCTTTGTCTTTTGTTATGAACTTTGTTTGAAGTTTACTTTGTCTGATGTGCGTTTCTGCTCTAGGTTTCTTTTAATTTTCTTTTGGGTGGGATATATCTTTCCATCCCCTCACTTTTAGTCTGTGGGTGTCCTTAGCACTGAAGTGATTCTCTTGCAGGTAGCATATTGAAGGGTCTGTTTTCTGAGGTTTTGTTTTGTTTTTTATCCAAACAGCCACCCTATATCTTTCTATCAGAGCATTTAGTCCATTGAGATCTAAAGTAATTATTGATTGGTATATACTTATTGCAAATTTGTTACTTGTTTTCTGGTTTTTTGTAGTTATCTTTTCTTCTGTTGTTTGTTTCTTCTATCTTTTCACTGTTGTTTGATGGTTTTCTTTAGTGTTATGATCCTGTTCTTTTTTCTCTAGTTTTTGTGTAACTATTTTAGGTTTTTGATTTGTGGTTATCATGGGGTTTATATATGTTGACCTATAACTATATCTGCTTGTTTTAAATTAAAAGCCATTTAGATTCACACACATTTTAGATAGACATTTTTTACTCCCCTCCCCCATGTTTTGTGGTTTTGATGTCATTACTTATATCTTCATCATATCCCTTAACTATTTATTTTAGTTATGGCTGATTTTACAATTTTTGTCTTTTAATCTCTGTGCTAGCTTGTTAAAATGGTTGATCCACTGCTTTTGCTATACATTTACCTTTACTAGTGGGATTTTTTAATTTCCTGTAAATTCTTACTTCTTGTTGTAGCCTCTTCTTTTCCACTTACAGAAGACCCATTAACGCTTCTTGTAAGGTTGGTTTAGTATTGATGTTCTCTTAGTTTTTGCTTGTCTGAGAAGGTCTTTAACTCTCCTTCAATTCTGAATGATATTGTTGTAGGGTAGAGTATCCTAGGTTGTAGGTTTTCTTTTTCAGCACTTTAAATATATCATGCCACTCTCTTCTGGCCTGAAAAGTTTCTGCAAGAAAATTCATTGATAGCCTCATGGGGGTTTCTTTGCATGTGACTCTTTGTTTTTCTCATGCTGCCATTAAAATTCTCTCAAACTTTTGTCATTTGAATTGTGATACGTCTTAATGTGCATCTCTTGTTTCATCTTATTTGGGACTCTCTGTGCTTCTTGTGCCTGGAAATCTGTTTCCTTCCTCCTCTTCAGGAATTTTTCAGTCATAATTATATCAAATTTATTTTCTACCCTTTTTTCTCTCTTTTCTCATTCTGAGAATCCTATAATGTGAATGCATATATGCTATGTTGTCCCAGCAGTCCCTTAAATTATCCTCAACTTTAAAAAAATTGTTTTTCTTTTTGCTGTTCTGTTTGAGTAATTTCCATTATTCCATATTACTTATGCATTCTTCTGTATTACCTAGTCTGCTGTTAATTCCTTCTAGTGTATTTTCATTTCTGTTATTGTATTATTCAGCTCTGATTTGTTCTTTTTTTCATATTTTCTAGTTTTCTATTAAAATTTTCACTGTGTTCATCTATTTTTTCCCAAGTTCAGTTATTGTTCTTATTACTAATGCTTTCAACTCTAACTGGTAAATTATTTCTCTCTATCACTTTAGGGATTTTTTCTTGTTCTTTCATTTGAAACATATTCCTCTGTCTTCTCATTTTTTGAAACCCTATGTCTCTATGAAATTAGATGAAACAGTTACCTTTCCCAGTCTTGAAGGGGTACTTTTGTGGGAGCATCTCTGTTCAGTCTGTGTGCCCAGTGTCTTTGGTGGGAAAGCTAGATCTGAAGTGAGCACAGCCTGCATCTTCCCCTGGACTGTGCTGGCAGCTACCACCTTGGTGAGTTGTAGGGTTTGAGATGATGGAGCTAGAGACAGAGCCACGTGTGAGCCAGGGTTTTTCCTATGTTCCACAACAGTCATGACCCTATCAGGGGTTGGGGCAGGGCTCAAGGTGCTGGAGAAAAAACTCTGAGGGTCAAGTCCAAGCTGGTTCCATTGTCTCTTAGTGTCTGCATTCCCTTGGCAATGGCACATCTGTCTCAGTGGAGAGCAGTGCCGTAGCAAGAAGGGCTAGAGCAGGTACCTTGTGCAGGCTGAGTGTACACTGAGACAGTCACATCAAGCCAGTCAGAGCCCTAGGCAGCTCCCAATCTGCCACTTCCACGTGCCCACTGGCAATGGCCACCCTAGTAGCCTAATAGTCCAGTAGCAGGGTCAGGTCCAAGTCAGCTCTCTTCTTACTAAGTGTGCACACTCTAAGTTGCACCAGTACCATTTCCAGTTCAGAGTGTACTGGAGCAAGGAGGGCTGGAGCAGGAGCCTGGTGTGGGCTGGGTGTTTGCTGGAATTTTCATGAGAAACCAGCCACAAACCCAGGCAGTTTTCATTCTGTTTCCACTGCCTTGTACCTGGGAGTAAGCAAGCATGTGCATGCTATTTACAAGTGGAGTCTAGGTTTCTTATCAGTCCTGCTGTGAGTCCCACTGGTTTTCAAACAAGCTAAGGGGACTTGTTTTCCTGGTGTTGGACACCAGATCTGGGTTGCCTAATATGTAGCTTGAATGTTTCATTCACCAGGGATCATCCCCAATCTTGTGATAAACCCCTCCTTTTTTTGTTCCCCTCCATGGGTGCAGATTCTGCCTTGATTGTTTCTCTACCCTTCCTACTCAATTCTGTGTGAAACTTTCTTTACAGCCTTAGTTGTAGAACCTTCTGTCAATCTCTAGTTTCTTTCAGTGAGAATTGCTCCACATGTAGCTGTATTTTTTATGTGTCCATTGTGGGATGTGAGCTCAGGATTCTCCTACGCTGACATCTTGATCTCCCTCCCCCTTCATTCTTTATACTTGCACTATAATCATTTCTCTTTCCATGTAAAATCCTTGACAATTTAAAACTTTCTTTTCATTTATTTCTCCTTTTACATTTAATAGTGTCAGGAATGGTGAGAATAAATGCTTATTGAATTAATTGAATTAAAACAATTCTTTATGAAACTAAATAAAACATTCTAACTTCTCAGATCAGGTCACTAGAATGTACTCATTTTTAAGTAGAAATTTAAAAAGCAATACATTAAATAGTTGTTTTGAAAAAATGCAGAGATTTTCTGATAAATTCACAAGGAGATTTGGGAGTTGGGGGTGGGGAAAGAATTACCGTAGCACTAAAACCAGACAAAAATATTGCAAGAAAAAAAAAAAACTGCAGACTAATATCCCTCATGAGCATAAATTCAAAAATCCTCAATAAAGAGTTAGCAAGCTGAATCAGTGTATTAAAAAATTATAAACCCCAATCAAGTGGTATAACCTAGGTATGCAAGGCTCATTTAAAATTTAAAAAAAAATCAACTACAGTAATCTATCCCATCAACCTCTTAAAGAAGAAAAATCACATGATCATGTCAATAGATGCAGCAAAAGCATTTGACAAAATCCAACGCCCATTTGTGACAAAAACTTTTAGTAAACTAGGAAAAAGGGAAACTTTCTCAACTTGATAAAGACTATGGATGAAAAAACCTAGAGCTAACATCCTACTTGATGGTGAGAAATTGGAAGCTTTCCCAGTAAGATTAGGTACAGGGCAAGGATGTCCCCTCTCCCTATGGCTTTTCAATATCATATGTGAAGTCCTAGCTAATGTAATATGACAAGAAAATAAAATGTATACAGATTGGGAAGAAAGAAATAAAAACATATTTCTTTGTAGGTTATATGCTTATCAATGTAGAAAAACTGAAAGAAAAAGTCTGTAATTAATACATGATAATATCAATAGTGCAGTTTATGAGATTAGTATACAAAAGTCAATCACTTTTCTATATACCAGCAGTAAACACATGGGAACTTGAAATTGAAAATACAATATTATTTATATTAGTAACTGAAGAGATGAAATATGTAGGTATAAATCTAACAACATATAAAGGTCTATACAAGAAAACTCCAAAATGATGAACAAAATTAAAAATAAATAAACAAATTGAGAGATATTCCATGTTCAAATATAGGAAGCCTCAATATAGTTAAGGTGTCAGTTCTTTCCAATTTGACCTATAGATTCAATGTAAGTCCAACCAAAATCCCAGGAAGTTATTTTGTGGAAATCAACAAAATGTACATAAAGTTTATATGGAGTTTCAAATACCCAGAATAGTCAACACAACATTGAAGGAGAAGAATAAAGTTGGAGGACTGACATTATCTGTCTTAATTTAGTGTAAAGCTAAAGTAATCAAGACAGGATGTCATTGCAAAAAGAATAGACAAATAAATCAATGAACCAAAGTAAAAATCCCAGAAATAGACTCACTTAACTATACACAACTGATCTTTGAAAATAGAACAAAGACAATACAGTGGAGCAAATGGACCAAAATAAAGGTGCCATTTTAAGTTAAGTACTTCTTGCTGTAAAGTTACCAGGTATAAAGGAAATTCTCCATTCCTTTATCAAAACACTCACCAGCCACTTATATTCAAAGCATATGCATATTGGAGAGCAGATGCAAAAAAAAAAAAAAAAAAGTGTATTTTACACAAGTTGTTCATTTAATTTAAGGTCACAAATTTTTAAGGTCAATTAAATTATACTGGTGTATAGATGAAGGTTGTGCACAGGCATGCTTACACCTTTGTTTATGGATTTCTGTTTTCAGTTTTCATAGGGCTATTTTCCTGTTGTTTATTAGTTCATTTGTTTTTCTAAGAAGATAATTTCTAAGCAGATAATTCTGATTTTTTATTTTTTCCATCCCTCCACAGGACCTAATTCAATATTCATTGCATAAACTATGTTTTATAATTATTTGGAGGAAAAATAATGGAATTTAGTCAAATAACTTGTACAACTATGTTGGACATATTACCTATCTTCTTTGGGTTGCAATTCCCTGAATTTTAAAACAAGCATACAGATTTTTATTACAGTAATACCTTGTTTTATTGTGTTTTTTACAAATTAAATGTTTGTGCATCAGCAAGCCTATTGGCACCATTTTTCCAAAAACATTTGCTTATTTCATGTCTCTGTATCACATTTTGGTAATTCTCCCAATATATCAAATCCTCCACAAGCAAAAAGATTATGACATGTTGAAGGCTTAGATGATATTTAACATTTTTTAGCAATAAAGTATTTTGAATTAAGGTACACACACTGTATTTTTAGACATACTGCCATTTCACACATTATAATATAATATAATCGTAACTTTCATATCCACTGGAAAACCAAAGAAAATGTGTGACTCAGTATGATATTTGCTTTATTGCAGTAGTCTTGAACCAAACCAGAAATAACCCCAAGGTATGCCTGTATATTCCATTATGTTATTGAAATAATAAATTTATAGATTCATCTAACTTTTTGAGCTGTAAATTCCTAGCATGAGGCCTTGATTCATATGGCAAGTTTGTAATGTTTACTGAACCCAAAGTGCTGATTATGTTTCTTTGCTTGCTTATTTAAAAAACTAAAATATTATATACTAAGACTCAGCTATAATAGATATTTAAAGAATATTCCCAAGGGACTTACTAAGGTAAATGTTTTCTTACTTTTAGCCATCTTTATCATATCTATATGTTCTAATCAGGTAACATATAACTTTAAAGTTCTTATAGTTTGATTTTGGTAACTTCTACAGCAATTTTTTCTCCCAGACCCCTATTCTGATTCTCTCTCTACTTTCCATTTCTGCCCGTTTCAGCCAAAATGTTAAGTAGTAATTAAGGTAATCCTTGGTAGAAACTTAGGACAAGGGTTCCTTCCTTGACCAAATTTTAGTCAGACTCCTGTGAGTCCTCTTTACAACCAGGTCTTGTCCTCAGCCCAGTCTTGGCTTGCCTTTAGCCAGAATGCTTTTAGGCCCATTTAGCAAGGAACTCCCTTCCCTTGATTTCTAACAAAATTCCTTGTAGTAACTTTCCATCTGCTTACCCCCTCACTTTGCTTGTTGGCTCCAATTGTTAGCTGTTTTTTCTATATTTAGAATTGAGCTTATTTATACACTTAAGTCTCTCTCCCCTATTGCAGTAGCTTGAACAAAATCTGTCTTACCATTTTAACAAGTGTCTGTTGCAAATTTTTTCTTCTATACTTATGGAAAATGTAAAAATGCTAGCACTTTCTTGAAGAGCTTTTGGAAAGAAGTTTCTAGAGTCAAAGACTATATTGTTAAAATGGATTCTGTATAGCCCTACTCAGAATCCATTATTCACATTATTTCCAAAGTATTCAAGGGGAGAAAATGGTCAATGAAGATTTTGTCCTGTCCCAAGATGTTGTGACATCTTGGAATTTTGGGGGTGTAAGACAGACCCTCAGGAGAAGAAAGAGCATTCAATTTGGGGGGAAAATATAATTCAAAACAAAATCTTCTCCCAATACAGAAAACTTCTACAACGGTTGAAGACAAATAAAACATTTTTATTATTGAATAATCATTAAACCATACTGTGGTAAGGCACATTTTGTGGATAAACAATCTGCTAAAGAGTTTTCAAAGAGAGAAATAAATCTCACTCTTAATAACTAAGTGGATAAAATCCATTCAATAAATGAGGTAGTTTTTAAAATTTGAAGTCAGATGACACCTGAAATTAGGCTCATCTCCTCCCAGGAAACTTGGAAATAGAGCAATACTTTCTTTGATGACTGCATTTCAAAGATATGGCTCTTAGGTCTTTGAAGAAACATTCTTGAGTTTTGAGATTGTTGAGAAGCTTATTCGACCCATTAAAAAGATTTGCATACATTTGAAAAGACCTGAGAAGGAAATTCTGAAAAAAAAAGGGGGGGGGAATAGTCTTTCCTCTTATTTTCAACAGGTAGAAATAAGCCTCCTATTTTCAATTTGCACTTGCCCTTACACAATTCTGTAAAGTACCCTAAATGTTATAGGCTGTATTCCATGTAGAACTCCAAAGTAGCAATTGCATTTCCTCAAGACAATAAACAGAAAAAAAGTCATTAATGAATAATCCTAGTAAAGTAATAATAATTGCAATTATTTATTAAATTTACTACACCTTAGGAAATTCAGTAACTATTTTACAAAATAGTATCTCATTATCTATACCTCTCAATAGCATTGACTTTGCTAAGCAAACCCAGTCTCTGATTATTGACTTAAATGTTCTTGTTCCTCCTAGCTGCATACCATTTGTCAAAATGTGATGTGATGTGTGTGTGTGTAAGGGAGATAATGATAAGGGTGTGAGAATGCGTTTTTTCCCTCAGATATAAACTTTAGATTTGCTCTGAAGGACACGTCTTGTTAGATCAGGTCTTGAAAGAAACCTTCTAAAATAAAACATGAGTCCAACCCATTTATTTTAATAAAATGGATATTGTTCTTTTTCCCATATGGTAATATTTCATCTTTAAAATATTTTCACATAAAACAATCCTATTCTAAATAATTTTAGGTTGAAAAATCAAATCAAACCAAGTTTCTTTTCTATAGAAACAAGTTTCTTTTCTATAGTAGAAAATCTCCTGGTAAAATAGTAATAAGCATTCAAGTGAATAAACTAATGATCCACATGACTGTTAAGAAAACTTAGAATTAATTGGATTTTATACTCACTCATGATAAATCCCTGGAGTTCTGCAGGCAGTGACCAAAGACACTTTTGCTTTTATCATGCAAAATAATGGGATTACCAGCTAGTCTAAATCTTTAATCTTTGTTGATAAAGTGAAATGAATACTCAGGAAATACAGTAGATGGGTTTAAATTGCCAAAAGAGAAAGAAAGAGAGAGGAAAAGCCTGAAGTGTTAGATTGTCTATCACAGAAACAGAATTAACTGTAAGCACATTTGCATAGCTGAAGGGAATTTCTAGCCATGGTTGCAAGGTATAATTTTAAAGTTAGCTGTCAAATGAAAATAATTGCCATTATAATGAGTGACCTAATTTGTGTTCTTTCATTTCTACCCCTTCAACTGGAATAAGCTGTATTGCTGTTTTTTTGTTTTTTGTCCATCCACACACATTAATTTATTTATAAATAAAGAAAATAATTTATTTGATTTTTTAATGACAGAAATAAACATGTTCCTTCTATTTTGATTTATATTATTTTTCTTTAGTGTTATGTTTTATTTTCCACTTCAAGCTGTGTATATTTAACAATTAGATTTGCTAAAGGATAGCTGCAAGCAAGTGACTTGTTTCTTGGGTTGACTAAAACATTGTGTGTTCTTAATAAATGTGTTTTATCATCCATGATAAATGGTTTTTCAAACAATTGATGGCTAGCATAAAACATGTTATTCTACATCAAAATAAGTTTAGCTTTTGATGACATCAACTTGAAATAAAAAACATTAAAATTCATCCATTTGAAAAACTAAAATAGGCCCACCTAAAATAGAGGACAAAACTGAGTTTTGGGTATTGACTTAATCTGAAATAAATAAAAAAATTCTGCAATGCAGACATTCTTTTTATTTTAAAGTTCATAAATCTCAGGCTCAGAAAGGTAAGCTATTTTGCCCAAGCTCATACAGCTAGTAAGTGGTGGAACCAAGAATGCAAGCTCTTAACTCCTGTGATCATTGTTTCTGAAATCTCCCCTTCCCCCAAATATTGCCTTCTGACACCTTATTGGTATAAAGCATCTATGAATCTTACATGTGATCTTATTTGTAAGGGTGTGTTTCTACATATGGTAAACAACAAATTTTGTTTGTTGATAAACCTGAGTGTCACAAAGGTACAGGTCACATACACCTACAGAGTTACACAAGTAAATATGTATCAACAGACATTTCTAAGTCATGTATCATCCGATTTTTCAACAGTGACACAGAGTTTTAGTGTAACCACATCTCCAAAATTTAAAAAAAAAAATTGAGCATAGGATTCTGCACTTGGCCAAATTATTAATCTTAAAGATGATTAAATATATTTTCAAAGTCCTAAGATTTCAAAAATATGTATACCAATCTTTACTTAAAAAGCTACTAGAGGGCTTCCCTGGTGGTGCAGTGGTTGAGAATCCACCTGCCGATGCAAGGGACACGGGTTCGTGCCCCGGTCCGGGAAGATCCCACATGCTGCGGAGTGGCTGGGCCCGTGAGCCATGGCCGCTGAGCCTGCGCATCCAGAGCCTGTGCTCTGCAATGGGAGAGACCACAACGGTGAGAGGCCCGCGTACAGCAAAAAAAAAAACAAAAAAAAAAAACTGTCATGGCTGAGCAGAATCTTTGTAGTTGGTTGCTGGACAGGAGTCCACCATCTCCCCAGATTGCTGACTTTTCTGGTTAAACCACTTTTCTTTTCTACTGCCACTTGCCTCTCAAATTATTGGCTTCTGAGCAGTGAGCAGCTAACCTGAGTTCGGTTCCAATTTGATTCTATCGATCTTGAGAAAATGATAAAGAGAATGTAAGACAGGCATGATACAGATCTTTTCCATCTATTTCCTTCTTTAGTCATCATCAGAAAATGCCTTTATGATCTCTTCACTAGAAGTTTCAGCTTCTTCCAGAGCCTGAGTCCTGAACTACTGAACAAGGTTGCCTGCCTCCATCTTCCTCCTCAAGTAGGAAGTCCAGGATCTAGGTTTTCTTTTTCTCACGCTTGAAGAAAAAATACAAAACTAAACAGCTACTGCTGAGTTCTACTATGGGTTATTTTAAGGCTGTGTATCCCATCACACTAATACCACTACCTCATTTGATCTGGCAATTCAATCAAAATTTACTGGCTTATTTAAATTGTGTGTGTATGTGTCAGTGAGTGTGCTTTCCTAGGTTAGCGATCTGACCTAGTGGCTATGCTAATTGGAAGACATCACCGGGGATCCATACTCACCCATGACATGTTCTCATGTAGAGAGTCTTTCTCTTCCAAAATTTCATTTTATCCATTTTGGCTTCGACCTTGGAAACTGGGTCCTCTTCTGCTTATCTGTCCTTCGCTAAAGGGGAGAAACTTCAAAGCATCTCATTTTGCACATCAGTTAAAATATATATCCAATGTAGACACTCATTAGTGTTTGGTATCCTTGTACACAGTTTAATTTGTTCTAATTAGTCTCTCCACATAGATAAATATTAGAGAAAGGAAAATGGACATTTTAATTGGAGGGAGGCTACTTTCTAAAGACTCAGCAGTCTATATCTTTCCATGGAAGAGTTTTTAATTATAATCACTCATACTGTTTGTTTAAAGTAGACTCTAGAATTTGAGGCAAGTGTTCACAGAAAAGGCTAATTAGTTATAAAAACTTTTTTGTTATGTTTTTTCTTCAGAACACACATACATGCACACGTACACACACACACACACTAGTTTGCTAGAAAGGAAAAATTTTAAACATTGTCATTTGACTCTTCTAAATCCATCTGTCAGCAAATCAGTTCAAACTGCTGCTGAAGGGCCTGGGGGAAACATCAGCATCTGGTAGAATACCTGCACATATTGATAGGACGCACACAGTATTCCACATTTGCAAGGATTTTGTATCACCAGGACGAGTTAAATTTGGGCCTTTTTTCCCAAAGCCTTTAATCTGACTCAGAAGAAACCTTACCCTGTGGTTAACAGTTGTGATGACACGAGTTTTATTAAACAAATGGCAAGATTAAAAAGCTACAAGAGTACCTAATAACAGAAAGATTTCCTATTTCCTAACAGCTGTCTCCAATGCGAAAGGACCTCAAATCCATTCCCAGTACTACAGGAAACACCTCTGGGGTTTTTGAAGTATATCAGCTCTGAAACTATGCAGGAAACATTTTTCAGGTGGACTCTAAAATATACTTTCTGCAAACATGGAAGGAGGAAGAATCCAGTGCATGCATTTATTTCTCTAGAAATGCTCAGCATCTAAGTGTAGGTGCTCAGATCAGTCTCTGTAAAATTTAACAAAGATAGCATTTATGCTTCATTTTGTACTTTGTAATTCTCTCTATAGCTGCCTTTGATACAAGCTCTAACAGATCCCCTAATTATTGCCTAATACATGCCAACCCCTCTCTAAGGCTCTCTCCTTGTCCCCCAAGTGCACCCTACATTCTAGTTACATTCTAACTACTTATATTTGTTGTCATTATTGTTTTATATCTGATTGAGGAAGACAATTTTTCAATACTCTGGATTGCCATCCCTTTCTGTCAAGTAACCTTGAATTATATTTATATTATTAAAATGCAGTTTGCTTTAAAAAAAACGAAGACAGGAGAGAGGAAATGAGATTAGGTTAGAAGTGGTGTTACTCTTTTAGCTCTTTTTCAGCCATTTATACCTGAGTCTGTATGTAACTGGTAATAGCACTGATAACAAGGGACCCTAATTTAACAGAGTGGCATAATGTTAGGATAAACAATAAAATACATGTAGTAGAGGCTTTAAAAACAATTGTCTTGTGTTTCTCATACTTAGCACTGTTTTATATATTGTATTAGTTGAAATTAATGAAGTAAATTGGTGGTAGAACATATGCTCTGTGAGATATGTGAAGACAAGGGGGAGGCTGGGAAGATCCCATAATCTTACAACCATAAAGTGAAATGAGCCAAGAATGTAGTTATTATTGGATTACGGCAGATGCTATGGGTTTCCACCCATATGTCTTCAGCCCCCCTCACTGTGTCTATGCATTCCAGCCTGAATTCTAATGACCAGCATCTGCATATTTGTTGGAGGGTTTCTCTCAGTTTGCTGGAGTCTGTTGTACCTAACTAAATGTCCTTCTGAGGGAAGCCCTTAAACAATGAATGACAGACATGGGGAGGTAAATTCTTGTGTCCTTTTGCCCCTTAGCAAGACGTGTATTCACATGACGTTCGAGTTTCTCTGTAGGATTAAGCTTAACCCCCAGTCTGAAGTCATCCATTTTTGCCCCTTTCTTCTTCCTGGCATCACTTTCTATCCTCTTTTGGTGTCTCTGCACTTTCTGAATAAACTCCACGATCTCTCTTCTTATTCCTGGGCGCAGCAAAGGGGCTCTGCTTCCAGAGGACAGGACAGAGTCCAGCAAGCCAGGTATTCTTGGTTGAGAATGGACTTAGAAAATATCTTATTAAGCCCATAAGATGGAAAATACTCTTTATACTAATGTTTATATGATGAAGAAGACGACAGAAAAAAGCAGGAGTTGGGATCATTAACTGAGGTTTGCCAACTTGAAGGTGAGAAGCTGGGTTTGTGTTTGGGAGAGTATAAGTTGAGAATTGCAAGTGTGGAGGACACGAGGGTGGACTTGAGAGATAGAAGGCAAACCCTGCAGAAAAGAAGCTGGGCTCAGGCTCCTGTGGGATTGGAATAAATAGATCAACCATGACCGTGGACCAATAGTAGGACACATGACAGTGGGTGAGAACAGCTGGCTATTAGAACAAGGAAGATAGATGCATAACCAAGCCTGGGAGAGCAGAAATCTCCTGAAATGGCAAATGTCTGAGATGAATGAGTAACATTAAACAGTCATATCCATTTTGAGAAGAACTGGGGGCAGCAAAGGAGTAGAAAAAAATTTTTTTTTCTGAAATAAGGATTTACAATTTCAAAGATTCTTTAGGCAACTGCAGGGAACTTGATGTGGCTTGAGGGTAGCATATCAGTGGAAGAGTCACCAAGACATGACACTGAAAAAGTGAAAAAACTCTAAATCTTAAAGAGCCCTGTCCTAGCTGTGTAGACAACAAATAAGAGGAAAGTACAGGAGGAAAAAAACAGTCTCTGAAGAGAGACTTGGGAAGGAAATTGGTGGGGAGGCTAAGAAGAGTGGGCAGTATGGGACAAAAAGAAATCTGTATTCATTTCCCACTATATCCTAGCACTGATGCTGTGTTGATGATGTTTAAAAAAGGTATATTTCACCTTTTACACTTAATAGACTGAATTTGATTTGCATAGCTTGACTATTTCCTATGCTCTAAATGGCAAGGAAATGGTTGAATAAATCTGCTGTTTTAACACCATCCAAACTTCAGAACTAGATTACCTGTTTTCCCTCTTTTCTCCCAATCCTCTAAGATCAGTATCATCCTCATTGTTTGAGCACCTGCAGTCCATTGCTAGTCTAGTCTTTACAGGGTAAGCTCTTTAGTTCTCATATTTTGTATGCATTTATTTTATATCATGTATTTTATTTACTGCAAACCACCATAGGCATTCATGTAGCTATAAAAGTAATCACACTTAAAATAATAATAATTTTATACTGAGTCTCCTGAGTTTGCTCTTTTTCTGGTATGGAAGTGTTTCGGTAATGCTCTGTGACAGTTTTACCCATGAGATCTTCATGAAAACAAGATGTGAAGATGTGTATTTATGAAGTCATACCATTGAACCTATTTTTAAGTAAATAAAGTATTTTTTCTTCTAAAGATAGCCTGCATTTTCCAAAATGACTAAAGACTGCGTTACATCCCCAAACCAATGGAATACTACACTGTGGATTGAGGACTGCTTTGCAAGAGTAGGGATTCATATTCTAGAAGAAAAAAAATTGTAATGGAGGCCTGGTTCTGCTATGTAGTTTTCCATGCTTTGGCTATACTCTTCTCAAAATATGATATATTATCTCATTAAATGGTATAACAAGTGACCATATCTTAACTGTAAAAGATGCCTAGAATGCTCAAATATTTTACTTTCAATATCAGAAAGAGTGTCAAGTATGTCAGTGAGGTAAGGTGACCTTCATAACTAAGATACTTATAACTGTAGCTATGCTGAGATGCCCTCAACTAAAGACAGCATTCTCACTCAAAGGTATGTCCCATTCCCAGGAAGCCTATAACCAATAATTGGTCTGTACAGGGTATTAATACATGTTCAAGCCACACCTTAATTTGGGACAATGTCTTAACAGACATCTCAGCTTCAAAAGTCACAGTGGGGGACTTCCCTGGTGGCGCAGTGGTTGAGAGTCCGCCTGCCAATGCAGGGGACACGGGTTTGTGCCCCGGTCCGGGAAGATCACACATGCCACGGAGCGGCTAGGCCCGTGAGCCATGGCCTCAGAGCCTGTGCGTCCGGAGCCTATGCTCCACAACGGGAAAGGCCACAACAGTGAGAGGTCCGCGTACCGCAAAAAACAAAAAAAGTCACAGTGGGGTCACCTGAAGTGTTTGTTGTTACTGTATTGCAGACCAACTTCTACCTATTGTGGCTCCATTACTCACCTATAGGTGATGACTCTGACAGCATTCTTCAACAAACTTTATTCATGATAATTTCCATCTCAGAGCAAGCTTGTCAGGGAACCCAATATGAAAGAGATGGGAAAAAAATAAGTGGGAGAGAGCTCTTGTTACAGAAAGCTCAACCTCTCTGTGCACCAGTGCCAAATCAAGTCTTGGAGACAGAGTTTTGAGAGAAGTAGCAAAGGATAGCTTTATTGCTTTGCCAGACAAAGGGAGACACACCAGGCTCTGCCTCGAAAAACTATGTGCCCCAACCCAGGAGGGTTTGATGAGGGGTTTTATAACAATGGTTCAAAGGTGGGTTCTCTGACAGGATTAGGGGGTGAGAAGGACTTCCACTCCCTTAATCTCCTCTCAGGTGGTGGTCTCCTAATCTTGATGAGCTTTTCTGGTTCCTTTAATCTTGCTTCAGGTGGATTCTTGGCTGCTCCTCTCTTGATTAGCAACTGTTAGCAATCCACCCTTTGGAACTCAGGGAAGGTCATGAAGGCTGGAGTCTTGCCTATAAGAAATGGTGGACAAAAGGAGGGCTCTGTGCCCAGGCCCCACTTGGTTTCACTCTAAGATAGGTAACAAACAGTTCTACTGACTCTAATCAAATTCTTACAATAGTTCTATGCTATGAATGTTACTCCTTTTTGAAATAAGAATACAGAAAAGCATAGAATTTGAAAAATTTGGCCAAGATCACATAGCACAAATTTGTTAAATACTTCTTCTTCAACAACATCCTTCTTCCATTGTCCCATTAATCATATTTTTTTAATTTAAAAATTAAAAAGTTAACTCTGAAAATTATTTTTTTCTTGTGATTCAGATATATGATACTGTGATTTGTAATAAATACATATTTGGTCATTCAGATGACCAAAATACATTTCTCATAAATATTTGGTCTTTGTACACAGTTCCTGAATCACAGCTCCCCAAACCACTGGAGTTTCCTAAGTTGGAATTTCAAGTGTTGAGAGTGAAAAAGGAGGTATCTTTTGTTATTTGAATTAAGTGACTTTTGGAAAAAGCCTAAGTATGGGGGCTTATTGCCAGGGGAGCCATTCACCTGATTAGAGGGTTGGAATTTTCATTCCCAACCCCTGACCTCAGTGGAGGGAAGAGGGGCTGGAGGTAAATCAATTGCCAATGCCCAATGATTCAATCAATTATGCCTATAAATGAAGGTTCCATGAAAATTCAAAAGGAAATTGTTCAGAGAGCTTCCAGATTGGTGAACACGTGGAGGTGCTGGGAGAGTGGCCCACCTGGGGAGGGCATGGGAACTCGGAGCCCTTTCCCCACACCTTGCCCTATGCATCTCTTCCTTCTGGCAGTTTCTGAGTTATATCCTTTTATAATAAACCAGTAATCTTATAAGTAAAATGTGTGGTGCTCTGGCAAATTAATCAAACCTTTGATTTATAGCCATTTGGTTAGAAATACAGTACCTGGACTTGTGGCTAGTATCTGAAGTCCAAGGAGGGGGTCATGGGAAACCTCCAATCTATACCTTTCGGTCACAAGCACAGGTAATAACATGAGCTTGCAACTGGTATCTGAAGTGAGTAGAGGTTGGGGTGGGGTGGCAGTCTTGTAGGAAGGAAATTTTACCCTGTGAAACTGATGCTATTGAAACCAAGCCAGGACACTGTGGGGCTCCTGGGTACAAATACTTTCTGTGTCCCCTGTTTCTTGTTTGTAGGCAATAGGCTTCATTCAGCCTCCTTGACCTTCCCTGAGTTCCAAAGGGCAGAATCAAATAATTGCTAATCAGAGAAGGGAGGGAACGCAAGGAGCAGTCAAGAAGCAATAGTGCAGCCTTCTGGCAGGGTCCTGGTTCCTCCTCAAGGAATATATTATACATAACAATGTCTTTGAGCTCTTCTGTAGGAAGTAAGGCCCCCACCCAGGTAGAGGATGGTAATGTCAGGCTGAGCATAAGATTCCTGGAGCACCACCCTGTTTCCTCACCACCAATCAATCCGGGTTTCTCCAAAACTCATTGGGAAGTTTGGGGTTTTTGAACACAAGCCACCTGTTCTCCTTTCTTGGCCCTGCAATAAACATTTCTCTGCTCCAAATTCTGACATATTGGTTTATTTGGCCTCACTGTGCCTCGGGCATAGGAACTTGGGTTTGGTTATACTTATCTCCAGGTAGATTGTGTCAGAACTAAGTTGAATTGTAAGGCATCCAGCTGGTGCCTGAAAATTGCTTGATGCTGTGTGGGAAACTCCCTATCCCCTTGTCAAACTTTGGAATTGGTTCCACAACCAATTTAAGGTATCTGTATCATTTTGAATGTTTTTATGTTTTAGAATTAAATAACTAGTAAAATTTAAATGTAGTGGGGTTGTCATTATTTTATCTGGTGTTTATATTGGTTTCTTATCATTGTTTTTTGTTTGTTTGTTTAATCAAACTTAGCTCTGTGGCTATTGTGGTATTTCAAGCCTCTATTAAGCAATGATAAATCTTCAGATCCCCATGATCAATGGCTGGTGTTCTCTACTTTATTTGCTATTAAATCTTTCCTTAGATTTTAACTGCTACTTCTCACTTTAATTTTGGAAAACATGATGGCAAATGCTGAAATTTAATCACTATCCTTATCACTCTAGAATCACATTTTTATTTCTTCTGAGCATTCCATTGAAGAGCCTAAGAGGCTACTCTATTTTTTTAAACCTCTTTGATTTAATGTTGCAAATTAACATTGAGGAAATCTGAGAAGAAGGAAAAAATGTGTATTCCTTAGAATGAAAATCTACTTTTTTCCTGTTTGTGTTTTTTTTTTTTTAATTTCTAGATCATATTGTTTTTTTCCAGTGAGCATTAATTGCTACTTTTCTGCATTTATTTGGCACTTCAATATCGAATCAGGTACATTTATTTCATTAAAACATCTTGTAATAAACTTTACTGAAACATACAGCATTCCACAGTCTGAGGAAGTGGTAAGCAAGCTCATCCAAAAATTATGACTCAATTTTTGCTGTGCTATCTCGGATGAGTTAAGCAGTGTCTCTTGGTTGCAATTCTTCAACTACAGAAAGGGAGACTTGAGCATGATATCTAAATAGCAAATCTTAATATTTAATCAATAACCACTTACTGAGATCCTACTATGTGTCGGAAACTGGGAATTTTATGATGGATAAGCAAGGTGTGCTTCAGGAGCTCACACTGTAAAATGAAAGATCACCTGAACATCTTTGGTGACTCTCCTCTTTCATTTCTGCTCCTCAAATTTGAAGCACTTCTATAGATCCTCAAATAATTCTAAATCCATTAAATACAATGGAAATTAACCTCATATTTTTATTTGGAAACTGAGGTACAGTGAATATGAGAGGTGCATAATATTCACTAATTGCCATGTGGCATTTCTTCCTCTACCCTTGAACAGCTCTACTTGTTTAACTCTGCCTCTTAGCCCTTTCTCCAGGTGTCCTATAATATGAGGTTTTTTGATGATCCTAGAAACTTTAGTCATTGTTCTTTGCTTGAATAATTCATAAAATTTTAAGAGGTTACCATATACCATTGAAAATTAACCATAGTCATGTATTCTTCTTCTAACAAAAGTTTTGGTAGCGTCAATTCAACTTAAAAGTTAAGCACATTTTATAAAGCAGAGTCATGAGAGCACTACATGGCTATGTTCTAGCAATAATGATGGCAGTCATTTTATTTATTCATTCACCAAAATTTATTGGTATACCAGGTGTATCAGGCATGGTGCCAGAACCAGTGATTGCCATGGTGAACAGCAACAATAAATTATTTTCTTCATGGTTCTGGTTGGGCAACTGGACTGACTTTTTAATGTCCCTGGATTGTCAGGCAATGAACAAATAATCAAATGCAATAATGGGCCATTAACTGACTTAATTCAAATGGTACATATACATAATAGAGCTGAAAATCTATATACACTCTTATACATTCATAAAGAACTTTAAAAACAGCCAATTCTTTACTTTCTCCAAAAATTAACTTTAGGAAGATGTTCTAGCTGTAAAATTTAGTTCAGTATTCTACAAATTTGCCACATTCACTGTCTAAAGAAATAATTGAACCTTAATCAAAATGTGGGAATCTCTTTTCAAGACCTCAAAATACTAATCAACTGAAAATAAATAAATGAATAAAGGGAGAAATGTATTATGAAAAACATGGATTAATGCAAAAATAAGCTTTTAAATTGTTGGAAAGTAATGGTTTCCAGTAAAAATGGATTAAGGATTATGTCTGCTTCTGGGAAGATAAAATAGACATGATTTTCCCTATTCCTTCTGCTAAATAAAATTAAAAACAAAACTTGAACATTTTACTAAAAACAACATAAGAAGAGGCAGACCATCAAGAGAACTCAGGATCCAAAAAATGAAGCCCAATGGTAAGTTCCTTTTTTTTTTTTTTTTAATTTCCTAGACTGGGAGCTGAAGAAGTCAGCAGCCACAAATGTCAATAAGTACAAACAAACAAAGCCACATCAAAAGCCAGCTCTGTCTACAAAGGATCAGGAAAATTTCAGTTTAGCAAGACAGAAGATGTTTTTAAAATAATGGCTCTACTCCAGCCAAATGCCACAGAAAAAAGTGGATACCCCATCTCCACCCATATCAGCAAGGGCCTAGTGGGGAGTCTAGACTTCTGCCCTCATGAGGGCCTAATAATGAATCCCAACATATCTGCTGGGATAATGTCAGAGAAACCAAGTAGGAAGCTGGAACATTCATTGCACTGGACAGCAATGAGGACCTGCCTCTCCCCAGTGTCAATAAAGACTAACTGGGTAGCCTGGACTTTCTACCAATCAGAGCAATGAGGCAACCTTCCACCTTCCTGGTGAGTGGAGTGAGAGAAATCTTAGTGGAGAGTTAGGACTTTTACCCATGGCCAATGGTAATGAGGACACAAGCCCATGTCAATAGGGATTACAAGGTGGGCAATAACACACCACTCCTACTCTTCCCATATGAATGATGTCAGCAGAGACCTAGTGCTCAACACTATTTAGAAATAATAGGAAACTCTCTCAGGTGTTAACGGAGGGGAAGGAGGCTCTACTTTTACATACACCTGGCGGAAATGAGGTGGCACCCTCTCTTCCCCTACTAGATCAGAGATAGAGGGAGCCAGTTAAAACAAGGTTAAATAAAATCCAGAATCTCAGAATATAATGCCCAAGATGTCCAAGTTTCAATAGAAAATCAGTCATCACATAAAAATCAGGACATTCTTTCCTTTGCCTTGAATGAAGACAACAAATAAATGCCAACACAGAGATGACAAAGATGTTAGAATTATCCAATAAAAAATTTAAATCAATCATAATAAAATGCTTCACCAAGCAATTATAAATATTCCAGAAACAAACAAAAAAAAGAGTCTCTGCAAATAAATTGAAGATAGAAAGAAAAATAAACTGATAAATTTTAGAATTGCAAAATATAACAACTAAAGTACAAAACTCAATAGATAGTCTCAACAGCAGAGTGGATGGGAGAGATGAAAGAATTAGTGAACTGGAATATAGAACAATAGAAATTACCTAATGTGAACAACAGAGAGAAAATAGACTAAAAATAAATAAATAAAGAAAGAAAGAACAGAGCCTCACAGGCCCATAAAACTATAACAAACAAAAACTAAGATTTCTGTTGTCAAAGTCCATAAGAAGAGGAGAAAGATGGCAGAGCTAAAATCAGTGCTTTAGAATAAACCTACCTAAGGAGACAAAAGACCTGTATGCAGAAAATTATAAGACACTGATGAAAGAAATTAAAGATTATAAAAATAGATGGAAAGATATACCATGTTCTTGGATTAGAAGAATCAACATTGTGAAAATGACTCTACTACCCAAAGCAATCTACAGATTCAATGCAATCCCTATCAAACTACGAGTGGCATTTCTCACAGAACTAGAACAAAAAAATTCACAATTTGTATGGAAACACAAAAGAACCCAAATAGCCAAAGCAATCTTGAGAACAAAAAACGGAGATGGAGGAATCAGGCTCCCTGACTTCAGACTATACTACAAAGCTACAGTAATCAAGACAGTATGGTACTGGCACAAAAACAGAAAGATAGATCAATGGAACAGGAAATAGAAAGCCCAGAGATAAACCTACGCACATATGGTCACCTTATCTTTGATAAAGGAGGCAGGAATGTAGTGGGGAAAGGAGAAAGGACAGCCTCTTCAATAAGTGGTGCTGGAAAAACTGGACAGATACATGTAAAAGTATGAGATTAGATCACTCCCTAACACCATACACAAAAATAAGCTCAAAATGGGTTAAAGACCTAAATGTAAGGCCAGAAACTATCTAACTCTTAGAGGAAAACATAGGCAGAGCACTCTATGACATAAATCACAGCAAGATCCTTTCTGACCCACCTCCTAGAGAAATGGAAATAAAAACAAAAATAAACAAATGGGACCTCATGAAACTGAAAAGCTTTTGCACAGCAAAGGAAACCATAAACAAGACCAAAAGGCAACCCTCAGAATGGGAGAAAATATTTGCAAATGAAGAAACTGACAAAGGATTAATTTCCAAAATTTACAAGCAGCTCAATAACATAAAAACAAACAACCCAATCCAAAAATGGGCAGAAGACCTAAATAGACATTTCTCCAAAGAAGATATACAGACTGCCAACAAACACATGAAAGAATGCTCAACATCATTAATTATTAAGGAAATGCAAATCAAAACTACAATGAGATATCATCTCACACCAGTCAGAATGGCCATCATCAAAAAATCTAGAAACAATAAATGCTGGAGAGGGTGTGGAGAAAAGGGAACACTCTTGCACTGCTGGTGGGAATGTAAATTGATACAGCCACTATGGAGAACAGTATGGAGACTCCTTAAAAAACTCCAAATAGGACTACCATATGACCCAGCAATCCCACTACTGGGCATATACCCTGAGAAAACCATAATTCAAAAAGAGTCATGTACCAAAATGTTCATTGCAGCTCTATTTTCAATAGCCCGGAGATGGAAACAACCTTAGTGCCCATCATTGGATGAATGGATAAAGAAGATATGGCACATATATACAATGGAATATTACTCAGCCATAAAAAGAAACAAAATTGAGCTATGTGTAATGAGGTGGATGGACCTAGAGTCTGTCATACAGAGTGAAGTAAGTCAGAAAGAGAAAGACAAATACTGTATGCTAACACATATATATGGATTTTAAGGGAAAAAAATGTCATGAAGAACCTAGGGGTAAGAAAGGAATAAAGACACAGACCTACTGGAGAACAGACTTGAGGGGGAAGGGTGAGCTGTGACAAAGCAAGAGAGAGGCATGGATGTATATACACTACCAAATGTAAGGTAGATAGCTAGTGGGAAGCAGCCTCATAGCACAGGGATATCAGCTCGGTGCTTTGTGACTGCCTGGAGGGCTGGGATAGGGAGGGTGGGAGGGAGGGAGATGCAAGAGGGAAGAGATATGGGAACATATGTATATGTATAACTGATTCACTTTGTTATAAAGCAGAAACTAACACACCATTGTAAAGCAATTATACCCCAATAAAGATGTTAAAAAAATAAAAATTAAAAAAAATTTAAAAAAACAGTGCTTTATGAGTAATGAATGAGTACTTTACAGATTTGGCAAAAGATGTAAAGCTACAGGTTTGATAAGCTGGGAGGACGCTAAAAAAAGATAAACAAAAATTAATCTGAGCTAAGGCACTTCGTAGTTAACTCCTGAAAACACAAAACAAAAACAAAAACTTACCTACAAAAAGAAAATGATTTGAATAACAGTGAATTTCTTACCATAAACCATAGAGGCCATCCACTAAGTAATGACATGAACATATTAAACTTCTGAGAGGAAATAACTATCCATGCAGAATTTTGAATCCAGCAAAAATATCCTTGAAGAATGAAGGAGGATTCAAGACATTCTCAAATAAAGAGAATCTAAGAGACTATGTGGCCAGCCAGCAGGCTTATCTTAAAAGAACAACCATAGGAATTTGTCTAAAAACAAGAAAAATGATGAAAGAAGAAATTTTGGAATATCAGAAAGAAAGAAAAACAATGCAAAATATAAACCTAAGAGTAAATAGTTTTCTTCTTTTTAGTTCCTAAATTATATTTGACAATTGAAGTAAAAGAGCTTAACATGTACAAGAGATATTTTAGACAATTATATTCTAAGTGGAGAAGAGTAAAGGACATAAGAGGAGTTAAGTTTTTTAACTTCACATGACCTTGTAAAAGACTGGATAAGTCACCATACCTAGAGAAACCACTAAAAGAAAAATACAATGAAAAACACTCAAGAAACTAGAGCTAAATCCAAACAGAATTCTAAAAATTGTTCAAGAAATTTACAGGTAGACAGAAAAAGGAAAATAGAGAACCAGAAAACAGAGAGAACAAACAGAATATGAATAAAAGCAAAAGTATAGACTTAAGCCTTAACAATAATTACATTAAATTTAAATGGTCTCAATAGAACAATTGAAATGTATTGACAGAATGGATTAAGGTGAAGTAGACTTCAGCTAAGAAAATTGCCAGAGACAGAGAAAAACATTACAAAATGATAAAATGATCAATCCACCTAAAAGACATAGCAATTCTAAATGTGTATGAACCAACAAACATAACTGCTAAATATGTAAAGCAAAAAGTGTTAGAACTGAAAGCAAAACAGATAAATCCACAGTTATAGTTGGAAACTTCAATATTTCTCTCTCAACAATAGATGAAGCAATTAGAGAGAAAATGTATAAAGATACTGATGAGTTCAACAGCACTATCAACTAGCAGGTTATCATCAGTATTTATAGCACACTTCATCCAACAGTATAATAGTCATTATTTTCAAGTATCCATGAAACATACACTAAGATAGACAATATTTGGGGTCATCAAACGATTTTCAACAATAACAGTTGATACCACACAGAGTGTATGCTCTGTCAACAATGGGATCAAACTAGCAATTAAAACAGAAAGATAAGAGAAAAGTCATTAAATAGTTGGAAACTAAACGGCTCAATTCTAAATAAACCATGAGTCAGAGGGAAATCAAAAAAATACATGAAATGAATGGCAATGAAAATACAACATATCAGAAGCTGTGAGGCACAGCTACAGCAATGCTAAGAGGGAAATTTATAACACTAAATGCTTGTGTTGGAAAAGAGAAAAAGTTTCAAATCAATCATTTCAACTTTCATCTCAGGATCCCAAGGGGAAAAAAGAAAAGTAGAACCAAACAAAGTCATCAGAATAAAATAATTAATAAAGAGAATAGCAGAAATTAATGAAATTGAAAACAGAAAAAAATTGAGAATATCAATGAAACAAAACATTAGTTCTTTGAAAGCATCAATAAAATTGACACACCTCTAGCAATACTGACACGGTAAAAGAGAGAAAACACTAATTACCAATATCAGAAATAAGACAGGGGATACAGACTACAAACTTCAAAAAGATAATAGGGAATACTATGAACAAGTCTACACACATGACATGACATCTAGCCAAAATGCAAAAATTGTCCCCAAAGCACAAACTACCACAATTCATCCTATATGAAATAATGTGAATAGCCCTATAACTATTGAATAACTTGAATTCTTAATTATGTAACAAACTCCTCAAAAAGGAAATGTTCAGGCACAGATAGCTTTACTGCAGAATTATTCATAACTTTTAAAAAGAATTAACACCAAATATATATCATCTGCTCTAGAAAACAGAAGAGGAAAGAATACTTCCCAAGTTATTTTATGAAGACAAAACTAGAGAGTATGACAGACAGAACAGTAAAGGAAGGGGGAGGGATGGGAGAGGAGAAAGGGAGGGAAGGATAAAGAAAATTAAGACATTAGTATTCCTCATGAATAGAGAAGTAAAAATTATTTTAAATATTAGCAAACATAATTCATCAATATATAATAATTATACTGTATGTCATGACTATATGGGGTTTAATCCAGGGATTCAAGGATGATTTAATATTTGAAAATCAATCAATATAAACTACCATATAGTAAGGTAAAGAAAAAAATCATGTGATTATATCACTTGATGTAGGCAAAGCATTTGACAAAACAACACACATTCATAATTAAAAACTTTCAGAAAATGCAAGGAGTAGAAGGAACTAACTTAGCAAAGAGCAACAAAAACTACAGTTAACCTACTGTGTACTGTATAGTATACACATCATTTTACTTTTGCTTAAGGGTAAAAGACCAGAGGTTTTCCACATGAGAACAGGAGCAAGGCAAGGGTGTCTGATCTCACTATTCTTATTCAATAGTGTATTAGAATTATTGCACTATGTAGATTGTACAGTTCAGCAAAAAGAGGAAATAAGCCATATAGATTTTAATGGGAAAAATAAGACTGTCTCTATTTGCAGATGGAGTAATTATCTATGAGGAAAATCCAATGTAACATAAAAAATTTCCTAAAATTAATGGATTAAACAAGCTTACAGGATACAAATATATTGACCAAAAAAATCAATTTTATTTCTATATACTAGCATGCAGGAAGAGTTTGGTGTAAACTAAAGATGTACTTTATATGATTTTTAATAAACATGTAGATGAGCAACTTTCATATAATTTATTATTATAACAATTATAAACACTCAATTTGAGGCTTTTTCTTATAATTAAATATGAGAGAATGTTGGGCACTAGGTAATTTATTTTGTTCCTGTCACTTAGGCAGAGAAAAAGTAAAATGTGCTACTCATGTTTATATAGAGATTCATTATATCTCCAAAGGATTACATGCTGGTAATGAAAATTTTTCAGTTCAATAATTCTAATGGATATTTAGCTTAAATGTTTTGATTTTTCAATTTTCTATACCTTTTCATAAAGTTGTTTTGAAACAATAGAAATAGCTTTGTTTATTTCAAAGAACTAATTCAGGTAAATTGTCATTTAATGAAATCAAAACAAAAATGTAATAAGGAAGAAATGAATTAATGGCAAAATCCTTTTAAATATTTGACAAGAATGGTTTTTCACAGTAAACTATAAAATTCAATTAACCAGGACAAAAGAACTTCATCATCCTCATTTCAGAAGGGAAAACTTTCTATGTTAATTGTGTGGATTTGTGTTCAGCTCAGACAGCTTTTACTTCCCCAAATATTTAACAAATTAGAGACGTTTTAGTCTATTTATGTTTAATTGAATTGAACATAGTAGAGATGCCAAAACAATTAAATAGGGAAAGAACATTCATTTCTACATATGGCCCTGGGACAGCTGGACATCCAGATGTAAAATAATAAATTTGAAACATTATATCAAATCATAAACAAAAATTAACTCAAACTGGATCACGGACTTTAAGAGCTAAAAATATAAAACTCATAGAATAAAATAAAACATAGATGTAAGCCTTTGTGATCTTGGGTTAAGCAGTGGTTTCTTAGATGTGACTCCAAAATCACAAGTAACCAAATTAAAAAATAGACATATTAAACTACTTTAAAGGTAAAAAGATCTATGCTCCAAATGACACTACAAAAAAGTGAAAAGATAACACAGAGAATGACTGAAATATTTACAAATAATGTGTTTAATAGGGTAGTTATACCCAGAGTATATAAAGAACTCTACAACGAATAGTAAAGAGACCAACAACTCCATTAAAAATGGCCAAATTATCAGCTCACACCATTCAGAATGGCCATCATCAAAATGTCTACATACAATAAATCCAGGAGACGTTATGGAAAAGAGGTAACCCTCCTACACTGTTGATGGGAACGTAAATTGGTACAACCACTATGGAAAACTGTATGGAGGTTCATTAAAAAACTAAAAATAGAGTTTCCATATGATCCAGTGATTCCACACCTTGGCATATATCTGGAGAAAACTATAATTTCAAAAAGATGCATGCACACCAGTGCTCATAGCAGCACTATTTACAATAGCCAAGGCACAGAAACAACCCAAGTGCCCATAAACAGGTGATTGGTAAGAAGAAGTGGTATATGTATACAGTGGAATACTCAGCCATAAAGGTAATGAAACATTGCCATTTACAGCAATGTGCATCAACCTAGAGAATATTATACTTAGTGAAGTAAATCAGACAGAACAAGACAAATACTATATGGTATCACTTATATATGGAATCTAAAAAATAGTATAAATGAATATATACTCAAAACAGAAACAGACTCACAGGCGTAGAAAACAAACTTACAGTTATCAAAGGGGAGAGGAAGGGAAGGAGGGGTAAATATATATATATATATATATATATATATATATATATAGAGAGAGAGAGAGAGAGAGAGAGAGAGAGAGATTTACAATGCTGTGTTAGTTTCAACTGAATATATATATATATATATATTTTGTTTGTTTGTTTGTTTCAGATTCTTTTCCCTTATAGGTTATTACAAGGTACTGAGTATAATTCCCTGTGTTATACAGTAGGTCCTTGTTGCTTATCTTTTTTATACATAGTAGTGTTCATATGTTCCTCCCAAATTCCTAATTTACCCCTCCCCCTCCCCTTTCCCCTTTGGTAACCATAAGTTTATTTTCTAAGTCTGTGAGTATATTTCTATTTTGTAAATAAGTTCATTTATATCATTTTTTAGATTCCACATATCATATATTTGTCATTCTCTGTCTGGCTTACTTCACTTAGTATGATAATCTCTAGGTCCATCCGTTTTGCTGCAAATGGCGTTATTTCATTTTTTTTTGTGGCTGAGTAATATTCCATTGTGTATGTATGTATGTATGTATGTATGTGTGTGTGTGTGTGTATATATATATATATCTCCTATATAAACCCTTATAAACCTATATTCTACTGTCTGTATATGTGTTCATATATATATATATATATATATATATATGTATATATACTTTAGGAGCACAATGATGATTCTATAGGAACAAAGGCTTTGTGTAGGGCCTTGACAGTGCCTTACACTATTCTCTTCTGCATGCATTGGCATCCAGGGAATAGCATAGCTGCCTACTCATTCTGGACTTTGGATCAGCATCTTAAAAGCACTTCAATCATTTACTAAGACAGTATGATGTGCAATGTACTAACATGTTATTTTTCAGTATTTCTATAATCAGTTAAAAAGCAACCAAACATGAGACCAACATATCTGGAGAATTCTGCTGTCTAAAGATTTTATTAAAGCATATCCACAGATTTGCAGAAACTATGCTGTATGTTTGGTTCTGAAGTGGCTATTCTAATTCATGTCACTTAGAATTTTCTCTATTATTTTTTCTCTTGATCACTGAACTAGGGTAAGATTGTTAAAAGTTAATTGTGAAATTCTGCTAAAATTGTCAAGGTGAATGTAATTCTTTTTAAAATCCCTCCAACAGCCTTTACTCTGCCATCCCAATTAATTTGTTTATACCTGGAACATTATCAGCTCTAGTTCCTTAACAGACAAAACATTTTACACTTCCATTTCCTGGAAGTAATTCTGATATCACATTGCATTGTGCAAATGCTCTTCTTATAGTGATGTCTTTAATGCAAAAGGTAGACAACAAATGTTCTCAATTATTTTTAAACATATCCAAATCACAGAGGAGATGTTTACAAAGTTAAAGGAATATAATATTTGTAATTTCTCTCTCATGTAAAAATACACTAGAGTCAACCATTTCTACATAAATATCAAGAGTGATCTGTATAACTTTTTGATTCAAACATTTCTGATCAGACTCATTTTGGCTGTGCAGCGGAGTAAAGCAGTTTCTTTTCTTTCTTTTCTTTTATTTTTTTTCTCAGTAGTTTGAGTCACCACATAAAGGTTTGTTTGTTTGTTTTTCCTTCATGCATACATGCTTGTAAATGCAGGATAAACCATCATTTGAATCCAAATACACCAATTTCAATTCCTCTTCAAAATTAAAAATGAAATGTGGCATTAATAGAAAACACCCAAAGTTGGGGAATATCTGAGCCTCCTCCACTCTCAACCACCCAGTCATAAATGACAATGAATTTGCATCTCTTTAGGATAACGTTTCCTCCTGGGTGGTGCAGCTATCTATCTTTGTTATCTTTAATATCCTGTGCCTCATGCACTAAAAAGCTTTTTTATGAAGTCACTCAGCCTCCCAGCAATTAATGAAAAATGGGAACTTTACAGCTAATGAAGCCAGCCAGTCCATTTTAATTCCAGGCTTAATTTTCCTTGGACATAGAGAGCAAACACTTCTGTGGTGGGAAAAAATATCTGTAATAACTCTTCTTACTCTTAAATCATGTCCAAATTACACCACCAATGGACAGATCTGCACTTTGACAAGCCAGAAGATTGCAGCCTTGCTTCTAGGTAGGGGCCAGGACAGATTCCTTCTCAAGTCACCCTAATGGAATTCATGCCTATCAGCTCTTGCAAGCTGGGACTGATTATTTTTTGAATTTTATTTTATTTTATTTTTGTATACAGCTGGGTCATATTAGTTATCTCTTTTATACATATTGGTGTATATATGTCAATCCCTACCTCCCAATTCATCCCAGGACCACCCTCCCTGTCCCGCTTTCTCCCCTTGCTGTCCATAATTTTGTTCTCTACACCTGTAGCTCTATTTCTGCCTTGCAAACTGGTTCATCTGTACCATTTTTCTAGATTCCACATATATGCATTAATATAGGATATTTGTTTTTCTCTTTCTGACTTGATTCACTCTGTATAAGTCTTTAGGTCCATCCACATCTCTACAAATGATCCAATTTCATTCCTTTTTATGGCTGAGTAATATTCCACTGCATATATGTACCACATCTTCTTTATCCATTTGTCTGTCGATGGGCATTTAGGTTGCTTCCATGACCTAGCTGTTGTAAATACTGCTGCAATGAACATTGAGATGTATGTGTCTTTTTGAATTATGGTTTTCTCTGGGTATATGCACAGTAATGGGATTGCTGGGTCATATGGTAATTCTATTTTTAGTATTTTAAGGAACCTCCATACTGTTCTCTGCAGTGACTGTATCAATTTACATTCCCAGCAAGAGGGTTCCCTTCTCTCCACACCCTCTCCAGCAATTGTTGTTTGTAGATTTTCTGATGATGCTTATTCTACCAGGTGTGAGGTGATACCTCATTGTAGTTTTGATTTGCATTTCTCTACTAATTAGTGATATTGAGCAGCTTTGCATGTGCCTCTTGGCCATCTATATGTCTTCTTTGGAGAAATGTCTCTTTAGGTCTTTTGCCCATTTTTTGATTGGGTTGTTTGTTTTTCTAATATTGAGCTGCATGAGCTGTTTATACATTTTGTAGATTAATCCTTTGTCCATTGATTGGTTTGCAATCATTTTCTCCCATTCTGAGGGTTGTCTGTTCATCTTGTTTATAGTGTCCTTTGCTGTGCAAACGATTTTAAGTTTCGTTAGGTCTCATTTGTTTATTTTTGTTTTTATTTCCATTACTCTAGGAGGTGGGTCAAAAAAGTTCTTGCTGTGATTTATATCAAAGAGTGTTCTGCCTATGTTTTCCTCAAAGAGTTTTATACTGTCCAGTCTTACATTTAGGTCTTTAATCCATTTTGAGTTTATTTTTGTGTATGGAGTTAGGGAGTGTTCTAGTTTCATTCTTTTACATGTAGCTGTCCAGTTTCCCCAGAACCACTTAGTGAAGAGACTGTCTTTCCTCCATTGTATACCCTTGCCTCCTATGTAATAGATTAGTTGACTATAGGTGAATGGGTTTATCTCTGGGCTTTCTATACTATTCTATTGATATATATTTCTGTTTTTGTGCCAGTACCATATTGTCTTGATTACTGTAGCTTTGTAGTATAGTCTGAAGTCAGAGAGTCTGATTCTTCTAGCTCTGGCTTTTCCCCTCAAGACTGCTTGGCTATTCGGGGCCTTTTGTGTCTCCATACAAATTTTCAGATTTTTTGTTCTAGTTCTGTAAAAAATCCCATTGGTAATTTGAAAAGGATTGCATTAAATCTGTAGATTGCTTTGGGTAGTATAGTCATTTTCACAATATTGATTTTCCAACCCAAGAACATGGTATATCTCTCCATCTGTTTGTGTCATCTTTGATTTGTTTCATCAGTTTCTTATAATTTTCTGAGTACAGGACTTTGACCTCCTTAGGAAGGTTTATTCCTATATATTTCATTATTTTTTTTGCAAAGGTAAATGAGAGTGTTTCCTTAATTTCTCTTTCTGATCTTTCATTGTTAGTGTATAGGAATGCAAGAGATTTCTGTGCATCATTTTTATCCTGCAACTTTACCAAATCCATTGATTAGATCTAGTAGACCTCTGGTGGTATATTTAGGATTTTCTATGTATAGTATCATGTCATCTGCAAACAATGACAGTTTTACTTATTTTTTACCAATTTGGATTCCTTTTATTTCTTTTCCTTCTCTGATTGTTGTGGCTAGGACTTCCATATCTATGCTGAATAATAGTGATGAGAGTGGACATCCTTGTCTTGTTCCTGCTCTTAGAGGAAATGCTTTCTGGTTTTTCACCATTGAGAATGATGTTTGCTGTGGGTTTGTCATATACGGCCTTTCTTATGTTGAGGTCGGTTCCTTCTATGCCCACTTTCTGGAGAGTTTTTATCATAAATGGGTGTTGAATTTTGTCAAAAATTTTATCTGCATCTACTGAGACGATCATATGTTTTTTATCCTTCAATTTGTTAATATGATGTATTACATTGAATGATTTACATATATTGAAGAATCCTTGCATCCGTGGGATAAATCCCACTTAATCATGGTGTATGATCCTTTTAATGTGTTGCTGGATTCTTTTTGTTACTATTTTGTTAAGGATTTCTGCATCTATATACATCAGTGATATTGGTCTGTAATTTTCTTTTTTTGTAGTATCTTTCATTGGTTTTGGTATCAGGGTGATGGTGGCCTCATAGAATGAGTTTTGGAGTATTCTTTCCTCTGAAATTTTTGGAAGAGTTTGAGAAGGATGGGTTTTAGCTCTTCTCCAAATATTTGATAGAATTCACCTCTAAAGCCATCTGGTCCTGGACTTTTGTTTATTGGAAGATTTTTAATCACAGAATCAATTTCATTACTTGTGACTGATATGTTCATATTTTCTATTTCTTCCTGGTTCAGTCTTGGAAGATTATACCTTTATAAGAATTTGTCCATTTCTTCCTGGTTGTCCATTTTATTGGCATAGAGTTGCTTTTAGTAGTCTCTTATGATGTTTGTATTTCTGCAGGGTCCATTCTACCCTATCCTTTTTCATTTCTAATTTTATTGATTTGAGTCCTCTCCCTCTTTTCTTTGATGAGTCTGGCTAAAGTTTTATCAATATTGTTTATCTTCTCAAAGAACCAGCTTTTAGTTTTATTGACCTTTGCTACTGCTTTCTTTGTTTCTATTTCATTTATTTCTGCTCTGATCTTTATGATTTCTTTCCTTCTACTGACTTTGGCTTTTGTTTGTTCCTCATTCTCTAGTTCCTTTAGGTGTAAGGTTAGGTTGTTTATTTGAGATTTTTTCTTGTTTCTTCAGGTAGGGTTGTATTGCTATAAACTTCCCTCTTAGAACGGCTTTTGCTTTTGCTGTACCCCGTAGTTTTTGCATCATCATGTTTTCACTTGTCATTTGTTTCTATGTATTTTTTTAAATTTCTTCTTTGATTTCTTCAGTGTTCTCTTGGTTATTTATCATTGTATTTTTAGCCTCCATGTGTTTGTGGTTTTTCTGTTTTTTTTTTTTTTCCCGTAATTTATTTCTAGTCTCATAGCATTGTGGTCAGAAAGATGCTCGATATGATTTAAATTTTCTTAAATTTACGGACGCTCGATGTGAAGTCTCAGTAAAGACCCAAGATGTGATCTATCCTGGAGAATGTTCCATGTGCACTTGAGAAGAAAGTGTAATCTGCTGTATTTATCTGGAATGTCCTATAAACATCAATTAAATCTATCTGTTCTATTGAGTCATTTAAAGCTTGTGTTTCCTTATTAATTTTCTCTCTGGATGATCTGTCCATTGGTGTACGTGAGGTGTTAAAGTCTCCCACTATTATTGTGTTACTATAGATTTCCTCTTTTATAGCTATTAGCATTTGCCTTATGTATTGAGGAGCTCCTATGTTGGGTGCATGTATATTTATTATTGTTATATCTTCTTCTTGGATTGATCCCTTGATCATTATGTAGTGTCTTTCCTTGTCCCTTGTAACATTCTTTATTTTAAAGTTTATTTTATCTGATATGAGTATTGCTACTCCAGATTTATTTTTATTTCCATTTACATGGAATATCTTTTTCCATCCCCTCACTTTCAGTCTGTATGTGTTCCTAGGTCTGAAATGGATCTCTTGTAGACAGTGTATATATGGGTCTTGTTTTTGTATCCATTCAGCCAGTCTGTGTCTTTTGGTGGGAGCATTTAATCTGTTTATATTTAAGGTAATTATCAATATGTATGTTCCTATTACCCTTTTCTTAATTGTTTTGGGTTTGTTTTTTTTTTTTTTGTAGGTCTTTTCATTCTCTTATGTTTCCTGCCTAGAGAAATCCTTTAGCATTTGTTGTAAAGCTGATTTGGTGGTTCTGAATTCTCTTAACTTTTGCTTGTCTGTAAAGGTTTTAATTTCTCCATCAGATCTGAATGAGATCCTTGCTGGGTAGAGTAATCTTGGTTGTAGTTTTTTTTTTTTTTCTGCCAAGATTGATTGATATATAAATATATATATATATATATACACACACACATATATAATTTATATGTATAATCTACATATATACATACATACATATAAATAGTATATACATAAATAATGTATATGTGTATATATGTATTAGGAAGTCAATAATGTATTTGTTCACCAAAATAAGATATGACAATTTCTGTGATGAACTGTGTCTCAGTTTCTAAAGCACACTATTGACTTGGCTAAGAACTTTTCAGTTCTAGTATCAGGACAGGTCTTATTAAATGTGTGACTTTTGAACTGATCTGTTCTCAGCTATAAATCCTTTTCTTTCAAGCTCCTATTTAATTCTGATTTCTACCCACTTCTCTATAGCCCTACTGACAATTTCTAAGTTCAGGGCTTCAAAGCCCTCTTCTAACCTAGTACAATAACTTCCTAAGTTGTCTCTCTGCTTTAGGTCTTTCGATCTCCAATGCATCCTACAAAGAGCTGTCAAAATTATCTTCCTTAAATCCAGATCTTTTCCTTAATTGACCTAAAATGGCCACTCATTGTCTTAACTGGCCTGAAAGGTCCTTATTATCTGGACTTTCTTCCCTGTAAGCTATGCTGTAAGCATTATGCACTACCTATCTTTGATGGATGCCATCAATTTCAAATTTCATAAGTATTTGCTTTGACCATGTTCTTCTATTTTCCTACTTGCTCATTTGTCCTTTATAAACTTGCTCAAGTGACATAAGTTCTGTGAAGACTGTCCAAGATGATCTTCTACCATGTGGCCCTAGATTCTTCTCTCCTTTGTATGCCTACTGTACCTTCTAATCAGATTCTGAGAGCAACCACTTAATTTGTTGTATGTCTCACTTATCTACTTAGAAAGATCTTCAGGAGTGTATCTTTGACATTCAGTGTAAGCAGTGTCTGCCATACACTAACTGTTCAAAACTTTCTGTTTAATGAGTGCATGATTGTATGAATACATTAAAATATGTTGCTGAATTTATGCTGAAATGAAAATTTTAAAAAGGAGTGCCTCTATTCACTTCTCATGCATTGTTGTCATTTTCACAAGTTTCTAAATGCTTTTACTTTTTTTGCTTATTATAACTTGTTAATATAAACTTGAAAATAGCTAGTTTAATCAGATAAAGTTTTCTGATTATGATAGTCTAGGCAAACAGAGCTTCAATAGAAAAATAATCAATAGGTTGCAGAGGGATGGAGTGGGAGTTTGGGATCAGCAGATGCAAACTATTGTATATAGAATGGATAAACAACAAGGTCCTACTGTATAGCACAGGGAACTATATTCAGTATCCTGTGATAAACCAAGTGAAAAATAATGTATATATTTGTATAACTGAATTGCTTTGCTATACAGAGAAACTAACACAACATTGTAAATCAACTATACTTTAATAAAATAAATTTTTAAAAAATAGAAAAATAAGCAAAAAGTACATTTAGAAAAAGAAAAAAAAATAAAGACATAAGTAGTAATTTGCAAAGGAAGAATGAGTCAATTATTAATTGAAGAAACAGAGATGCTCTGAAAGAAAATGTATATGTTCAATAGTTCTTTATTGAATACTGACTATGGATCAGGAACTGTTCAGACTCTGGACTTCCAGGGTAAACAACAGCAAAGAAATCACAGCACAGAGCTTATCCACTAGGGAATATAAGTATAATACAATTTTATACTGCAATGATAGCTAATTTTTAGTTAAATTGCTATAATATTTGACTATTTTATTCAGATTAGAGACAAACTATATTCTAGGAGGAGGAAAAGTGTGAAAGTGAAAGTGTGTGCATATGAATTATAGAGCTAACTGCCCCTAGAAGCATAGCACTTGGAGATATGATTGTCACTAACAGACAAAGCAGCTCACTTGAACAAATTGTGACTTGGGAATGAAAGTAAAAGGTGGGCTGAAGCAGATAGATCTTCTGTATTATTTCATTTAAAACATGGGTGCATTCTTTTGGTGATCATTTATAAACACCAAAAATTAAAAAGAAAAAGAGCTACATAATATGAGTAACACATTTTGCTATTTACAAAATTGCTTTCAATGAGTTACTTATGATAAGATGGCATGCTTTTCTAAGAATAAAGTTATTAAAAGAAAAAAATGCTTTATTTGCTCAAAGATGATATGATCAATTATGTTACTACAATCTGCAATACTCCCTATATAAGCTACCACATGAGACATTTCCATTCAATATACTGCCAGAATAAAGTGGAGTATTTTTTAACTTAGCAGTTTTCTTTTCTTTTATAGGGAAATACAATGAAACAACACATAACCCTTTATGACTGGGCTGCCAGGGAGCACAGAGTAAACTAAATATGTTGTGGCAGACATATTTTCTTTTTCCTTTTCAATTTCTAATTTAAAAAAATCTAGTCCTATTTTATAGCTTTATTGTTTATGACTTTTTTTTTTATTCTGCCTCAAACCCTTTTAGCAAAGAAGTGAATAAATAAAGTAGTAAGGTGTGCTACAAATATAAATATGACAAGAACAAGTTTACAGATCCTAAGAGGATTTCATAGTTTAGAATGTGAGATGTAGGGGTCAATCTAAATATGAGTGTGAGAAAAGTGACTGTCAGCATGGACCTGTAGCAAACTCATTATAGCTGTAGACAAGCCAGAGATAGTTCAGAGTTCAATGCAATGCATGGTACTACATAGGGATATTTTGTCCCAGTAAGAGTAGAGTGATATTAAGGAGAGAAGAAATTAAAATAAAGTAAAGGAAAAAAAAATAGCATTAATGAGACTGGGTTACTATTCCTCTGTTAGGTGATTAACAGAAAATGATGGTGTGTTTTCTATCAATCCTGAAGAAGAAAAAAAAGGAGGAGGAGAAGGGTGGGGGGAGGGGAAAAAGAAACATGAATGAGATTGGAAATACTAGTTGGACTTCTTACATCCTAACGCCAAACCGTCTTTTCTGTGATAAAAAGAAGGAGACATTAGAGTCAGAATAGCTTTCATTTTACACTCACTATAAGGAAAATCTTCTCACTTTGCAGATAAAGACATCAAGGCCCACGCAGGAAAAATTGAGTTGCTGCTATTCTTCCTAAATTCTTCAAGTTATCTTGCTCAACAATTTCATCTCACTGCCCTCCTTCCTCTCTCCCTCCTTGCTGCCAAATAGAAGTTCACTTGGCAAGTATATTTTAATTCTTACTGATAGGGACAGAGGAAAGGGACAAAGTAACTGATTAAATAGTTAATCCCTCTAGGGGATTGTAAGTAGAAGAAAAAGCATGGGGCACTTTTGTAAGTAAATAAGTACTCAAGAAAGAAGGTTTGCTTAACCGCAAAACCAAGCAGGCTTGCTTAGCAACAAAACTAAGCAACAGAAGCACAAGACATGCCCCAAAACAATAAAACAGTGGTGACATGAGACCCACATCCTGCCCAGTGAGTTCAGTGAGTTAATGACCCCTAGGGCATGATCTCTGCACTCATAAAAAACAATAATTTATGGAAAGGTGACATTTCAAAGTGAAAGACACTCATTGTATTGAGACCTGAAATAACTTTTCCATAGTGCCATGACAGGCCTAGCTTGACAGTGTAGGGACAAGAAAACTCCCCTGTCCAACCTGCAGGAGGAGCTGATGATGGAAGCGTAACGTCTACTGAAGAATGAGGAAGAAGTGGTCTTCTCCCCTCCCCCCTTTTCCTTTGATTATAAAACTGTAGCCCACTAAGTTCTTGGGGCACAGCACCCTCTTGCCTGCCCACCTGTAAGACTCACAAGCATCCTATGTTAATAAATTACTTCTTATCTCTCACTTTACCTCTCGCTGAATTCTTTCTGTGCTGAGACATAAAGAACCAGACATCCTCAGAGCGTCCCTGCCAAAACGACACCTAGCAGCTTCATTACCAATCATTATGTGTTTTTGATTATGTTATTTCAGAATTTTTATGACACCACTTTACCATCTTTCCAAAATTATTATACATCTTAAATTCTGCTAGGGTAAAATGGGGTAAATGTGTTAAAATATATTAAGAAATTTGAACATAAATTCAATAGCATAGTGAGAAATTAGAAACCTGCTGAGTGAGACTAATGACCATATGTGTTTAATGCTTTTGTTTTTTATCATGCCATATCATTGTGCCTTAATTTTAGAATTCTTTCCAATAAGAATGGGATTAACATTAATCTAGAGCTCACACTATATTAGCTACTGTTCTAAGTTTTTTTTCTTACTCTGCAAGACAGAAATATCTTCCCCACTTTAGACATAAGAAAATTGAGGGACAAATAGGTGAAACAGCATGGTCAAAGCCAAGAGTTAAGAAAGGAGAAGAATGTGGATTTGTGTTTCCCCTACATCAAACAGATTCTCTTTCTGTCACAAATACAGCTAAAGCACCAATAATAATACATCAATAATACATATACTTTATCAAGACATTCACATGAAGAAATGAAAATTGGATCAAAATTTCTTATTCTCTGTTTTTTCAGAGATTTTAGCTTGCTACTCAGGTCAGTAACTCTCCCATAATTTAAATATTGTGTGCTGTATGGTGGGCTCATATTGTTATGAGAACTTTAATTTTTTGTCTTTCTGACATTTTATTTTCAACTTGTCAATTTTGTTGTGCCATTAGCACTGGTACTCTGATTTTTTAATCATTTATTTTAGAAAGAACCCTTCATTTCTGGTGATCCAAAAGAGCATATCCAATAGGTAATTCAGTGGAAAATAAAACTCCAGACACGAACACTTTTCTGTCCTGGTAAGGAAAGATTTCCCAATAAATCAGATGTACTGACTTTCTCTTTATTAATGCAAAATTATTGGCTGGAAGTTGAATTTTTTCCTGTTTGTGATATATTTGGAAATATCTCTGTACAAAAGCCATAAGTCTAAGCTAGCTGTCATTTTGTTTCTCATCACTGGTCCACCACATTGAAGATGCTTAGTACAAAATAGTCACCTGCAATAGCCATATGAAGGTGAGGGATAGGCAGCAGGTATGGAGGCAGAAGAATTGAATTCCAGTTCATCACTGTTTAGAGACTTGAAAACTAAAACCATAGAGATGAGTCAATGTCATCATTTTAGTGGTTTTAACTGAAAATATAAAATATACTGAGAAAGTTATTGGGCTGTGTTCAAGAACAGGGTCTACCAATTAGAGACTATATCATTTTAGAAAAAAATAATAAGCTGCAGCTTCCTCATCTGTAGAATGGGGGTATGTATACCCAGAATGGAATTGTGAGGTTTGTAGATTGTCATGAACTTGAATTCTCTAGCCATACTAGTAGTTACTGTAAAATATTGTTTATGTCACCAAACCATGGCTGTTGTAAATGCCTTTTATGCTTGCATGGGAAAGGATGTTACATATACGACAAGACTATTTTCTTTTTTGCGGTACGCGGGCCTCTCACTGTTGTGGCCTCTCCCGTTGCGGAGCACAGGCTCTGGACGCGCAGGGTCAGCGGCCATGGCTCACGGGCCCAGATGCTCAGCGGCATGTGGGATCTTCCCGGACCGGGGCACGAACCCGTGTTCCCTGCATCGGCAGGCAGACTCTCAACCACTGCGCCACCAGAGAAGCCCTACAACAAGACTTTTTAAATTCATATTCCACTAAGCTAGAAATAGAGAAATCGGAAAGCAGAGTTTTTATTTCCAAAGTGCTTTAAGATATAAGGGTTGACAAAGAAAGTCATTATCTTAAAAGACTATAAAGAACAACATAAATAATTTAGCTTAGCTCTTTCCTTTTTCTAGTACTAAAAGCTCCTGTTTATGAGCAGTTTTCTACTAAATATACATCAGTCACGCCTAGGGACTGAAGGAATTTCCCTGTGAGCCCCTACTTAGTTGCTCCTTGTTTAGTGCAAATTATTGTATAACTTTTAAATCAGAAAACTGCATCCATGAAAGTAAATTTTTAAAATTTCAAGTTTGATTCTAGCTGAATGATCTAACTACTGAAAGTGTGTTAGGTTAGACTCTGGAGTGTCTGATATTCTAGAAATGTATAACTCAGCAAAGGAATAATGATTCATTACTCAACTCAGAAAATGCTGAATCAGTTTTTACTATCACTAGGGAATTTTTCATCATATTTCTTACTGCTAATTTCATAACAGTCATAGATGATATATTTTAAGTAAAGTTCTAAATAATGGCAATAGCAAAATTTTTTATCTCTTATATACTACCCATAAAGTTCACTATTTTTTATAATAACTTTTGCCTCATTCAACTGAATTCTCACAACAACTCTGTGATGCAGATTTTATCTAGTTTACCGATAAGGGGGAAAAAGGAATGAGATATTAAGTAAATACATCAATCAAAATATCAGCTCTTAACCAGAGGATCCAGGATATGGGGCCAAAACATGTACACATGCTACTGTGTAGCACCGACATATTCATACACATATAACAATTTGAATTTTTCCTGTTCCAATTCCCTTTATCTACCATCATCGATGGGCTTTCAAATTAATCCAATTGTTTTAAATTAATTCAATAAAATTTTCTGGATTTAAATTTTACCTATTGCAAAGGGAGGTGCCCTTATGAAAGCAGCTTTTTTGCCCCTTTTTCTATTTACCCATTTCTGTTCCCCTCTAATTCTGAAAACTAATTATAGGAATGAGATCTCTAAGCAATTTAACCTAACTCCTGACATATGCTCTTCTGAATGCACACCATGCCTTGCCTAAACTGTTGATTCTTTTCTCAGATAAAAAGAAGTAAGAATGAAGCAGTTAAAAAAAAAAAAAAATGACCAGCTCTCTACCCCTACCAGCCCCCTTAGTAATCCTGTGGGCATATCACACAGGGAAGATAACATCTGAAGAGAGAGTCAGCCAATCTGCACACAATGGTGAAGGATGCAGAACTCACCCTCCTGCTTCAGTGATTCACTGAGATTCTTCTCCCCAACCCCTATTTTTCCCTTTAAAAACTGTCATAGCTGAGCTGAATCCTGGGAGTTGGTCTCAAAACACAAGTCCACCTTCTTCCCAGATTGCTGGCTTTTCTGATTAAAGCAACTTTCTTTCCACTGACACTTGCCTCTCAAATCATTGGTTTTTTTGTGGCAAGCAGATGAGCCTGAGTTTGGTAATACTTAGACATCCTGTATTAAAGATTATACATTTTTAAGTTAAATGATTAATTTTACTTTTTTCCTATACAGTAAACAAGATGCCTTAAAGAAGGATATGACATCTGAATCTCTTTTATTTGCATTAAAAATAAAATTATAGTCTGGTAATATTTTAGTACCTTAAGATGTGAGCCATTGTGGCCCATGTAGAAGTTCCTACTCTTTCACAATCCAACGGGGTGGTGAGAAAAGCTCTCAGGGAAGCATGTGGTTTGGGAATTTGCCCTGAAAAAAATGACAGACATTGAAACTTGCTCTAATCTGATAACTTCAAGCCCCTGTCTGAATGCATGGACCTTATTAGGCCTAAGAAAACTGGCTAGAGGTCTGTCCACCTAATATCATGATCATCTTTCTTCTCCTACCTGAGAGACATCCACTGACCTCATGTGATAATCCTATAGGACCTTCCCCCGAACAAACTCAATGCTGAATTTTTTAGGGTCTTGCGCTCAGTAGACAGTCTTTTAGTTCCCCTGAAGGAGTGAGCTTATAAAAATTTCAAGTGCTAAATGACTTTTTAAGCCTTTGCAAGGAAGCAATAATAATGGAATTCCAGACAAGACTAAGTGGAGAGAAGCCAGCATTGTTGCTAAAAGGACACTGAGAATGGCTTCTTCTATTTCTCTGCAATTCCACCTTGGACACAGTGACTCTGGCAGTGCATTCATGCAATCAGGCAAGACCAAGGATACAGAAGCAACTGCATCTAATGTTTTTACTAAGGTAGCCATAGATCTTTAATAGGTAAGTAATTCTCAATAGTCTTATCTATAATATGAGGAAAACAAGCATAATGTTGTTACTATAGAATGTGACATCATCATGACTGTACCTAGAATGTAGTAGCCATTGGATACTGTTTGTAAATACTAAATTAAACTTGAAAGCTAGGTCTTCTGGGAGATGTTCTAAGGCCACTTCATTTAAATATTTCTATTCACAGGCTAAACATTCTCACTGTGTGCATGTAACATTATAATTGGAATCAAATACAATTTTGTTGTTGCTGTTTAAAATATAATTAAATGTATCAATTTTTAACCCACTTCATTCCTGAACAGATGCACAGTGACTAAAAAGTATGTGTCTGTATTATTGCTGAAATAACAAATTGCCACCAACTCAGTGGCTTAAAACAATATAACTTTATTTTCTTAGAATTCTGAAGATCAGAAATTCAAAATCAGTTTTACTGGAATTAAATCAAGGTGCTAGCAGAGCCATGCTCCCTCTAAAAGCTCTAGGGGAGAATCTAGTTCCTTTCCTTTTCTAGATTCTAGAGCTGCATCCCTCTTCAAAGCCAGCAGTATAACATCAAATTTTTGCTCCCATAATCACATGGTCTTCTCCCTCCTATCGCTGACTTTGACCCTCCTGTGTCTAATTTATAAGGACCCTTGTGATTATAAATTTGGGCTTGCATGAATAATACAGCATAATATCCCCATCTTAAGATCCTACATCTGTAAAATCACCTTTCCTGTATCAGGTAACAAATTCACAGGTTCCAGGGATCAGAACTTGGGCACCTTTTATGTATGTGTGTGTGTGTGTGTGTGTGTGTGCATGCATGCACACATGTGAAGGAGACCTCATTAGTCTACCATAGCATACAATATGATTAAAAAAGATGGGTTAATATAGGAGGAATATATTTGAGGAATACAGAATTTTTAACCCTGGTGTAATGCTTTCTTTTAATGTTTTTCTGTTTCTGTTTTGTTTTGAGATAATTTTGGACTCAGAGATTTACAAATCCTAGATAGCTATTATCCAGTTTCCTTTTATGTTAATATCTTACATAATAATGGGAAATTTATCTAGGCTATGAAATTAACTTTGGTACAATACTATTAACTAAACTATAAATTTTATTTGGATTTCATGACTTTTTCCACTATTGTCCTTTTTCTGTTCCAGAATCCTATCCAGGATCCCACAGTGAATTTAGTTTTCATGTCTCCTTAACCTCTCTAATCTGTGACACTTATCAGTCTTCTCTTGTCTTTCGTGATCTTGACTTTTTTGAAGAATCCATTACCTTCACATCTTGGTTGATTACAAAAACCACATAAAGGACTTCCCTGGTGGAGCAGTGGTTAAGAATCCATCTGCCAATGCAGGGGGCATGGGTTTGATCCCTGGTCCAGGAATATCCCACATGCTGCAGAGCAACTAAGCCCGTTTGCCACAACTACTGAGCCTGCACTCTGGAGCCTGCGAACCACAACTACTGAGCCCACGTGCCACAACTACTGAAGCCTGTGCGCCTAGAGCCTGAGCTCCGCAACAAGAGAAGCCACTACAATGAGAAACCCGCGCACCGCAATGAAGACCCAATTCAGCCAAAAATAAATCAATAAATCAATCAATTTTAAAAAACACATAAAGTTCAAATTTTGTATTGTGTAGTTTTACAGGATTTAGATAAATGAATAGAATTATGTGTCCACTAATATCTTTCCATACTGAATATTTCTGTCACCCTAATCTTTCCCCCAAGCTGTCCCCTGCAGATAATCCCTGCCCTCCCAACCCCTGGCAACCACTGACTTGCTTGCTTCCCTCTAGTTTTGCTTGATTGTATAGAATCAAACAATATGTATCTTTTGGGGTTTGCCATCTTTCATTTCACACACACACACAAAAACATTTAACAGCAAACCAAGTTACTACATAAATCAATAGTTCTTCTGTCCCTTTTAATAGGAGTAGCATTTTAATGTATGGCCGTATCACAGATTGTTTGTGCATTGATGGGTTGAAAAATATCTGGATTGCTTTCAGTTTTTGGCATAATTAATAAAGCTGCCAAAAACATTCATGTATAGATTTTATGTGAACACAATATTTCATTTCTCTTGGGTAGAAATCTAGAAGAGAGATTTCTGGGTTGTATGGTAGGAATATGTTTAACTTTATTAAAAAAAAAACAGGTGAAATTTTTTTAAGATATGGCTGTACTATTTTACATTTTTACTAGCAATGAATGAATGTTCCCCAAACAAAGGTTTTTAATTGAAATAAAGTTCAATGTATCAAGTTTTTCTTTTACAGTTCATACTTTTGGTGTTGTGTATGACAACTGTTTGGTTAATCCAAAGTCACACAGTTTTTTCTCTTATGTTTTCTTCTAGAAAATATTAGAGTTTTAGGTTTTACCTTTAGGTCATGAACCACTTTGAATTAATTTTTGTATTAGATGTAAGCTAAAAATTGAGGACTGTTTTCTTAAAAGATGAACAACTCAATTAGGATATAATACACATACCATATAATTTCCCCACTTGGTATACAAATGAATGTCTTTTAATAGAGTTATGCAAACATCACTTCAATCAATTTTTGAACATTTTCATAAACCATACAAAGAAACCTCACATTTTGTAGCTGTCACTACCTAACCATCCACCCCTGTTGTCTCAATGTATGTGCATATACAATCACGAATTTTTTGTTTTGAGAATTGACACTGTATCATCTTATAATGCCCTTCTTTATCCTGAATAAGATCCTTATTCTGAAGTCTACTCTATCTGATATAAATATAGCTACTTAAGCTTTCTTCTGGTTAATGTTTGCATGATTATAATCAAGTCTTACCTTCTAATGCAATCTATCAATACCTGTCTTTAAATTGGTGAATCTTGTTTTCTTTTCTGTTGATGTATCACCTATGCCTCTTTTAAACATTTCTTTTATGTATTGTCCTAGGATATGCATCTTAAAATAATCTAAGTCCACCTTCAAATAATATTATGCCACTTCACCTGTAGTAGAAAAACTTTACAACAGCTTATTCTATCTTTATTCTTCCATCATTTGTGTTATCATTGTCACACCTTTTAATATTAAACATGCTACAAACACATAGGACTTAGGTACTCTTTTGCTTTCGATAGTCAGCTGCATTTAGAACAATTAAATGTAAGGGAAAAAAAGTAAATTTAATTTCATCTTCCATTATTTCATATCTAGCACTATTCACTTCCTGCTGTCAACCCAAGTTTCAACCTGATGCCATTCTTTCTTCCTGAATAATTTTCTTTAACTTTTCCTTTAGGTGTGTTGACAATGAATTCTCTCAATGTTTGGTTTTCTGAGAAAGTTTTTATTTCTTTTTTCATTTTTGAAAAATTTCCCCCCACCCCAGGTTTTGAGAATTGAATTGACAGTATTTTGGTGGAGTCATTTATTTCAGCAGTACAGGGCTTGACACATGGTAAAAAAATGTGTTTGTTGAAAAGATCAATAAAAATATTCAAGTTTAACAGATTATTTATATATTATTTTTTAGAGTATATTTTGAATATTTCATATTCAATAATATTCATCTCTTACCACTGGCCATTTCCACTGGAGATTTTTCTCCACTTAAACTTTGCTTTTCTGCTACACAACTAACCAAGACTATGTCTGCAATACACCAAAACATCTGGCCCATTCAAATAATTGAATGAATAGAAACCATAGTTATACAAATGAACAAAAATATCAATTAGAAAAATCAGTCCAATTGTCTTTCACCATAAAGATGATATAAACAGTTGATTGGCTGATTTTCGTCACTATTCAATGCTTTGCTTTAGCATTGTAGTGACACAACTTGCAAGTGAATGCCTCGAGTTCTTGAGTTACAGCCAAACATCAATATCTCAGGGAGAATAATTTAGGAAAGAAACCCATTCACTAAAAATACATGGTGCAGACCACAAGGAAAGATGGCCAACTATCCCACCTAGAGATTACATAACTTTTTTTCCTGAAAAAAAAAGGAAAAATGTATATGATTTATCCATAGGAAGGAAGTTCCAAGACCAAACAGATATGAAAGAAGTTGAGGCCACTGGGCCAATAATCTAGATAAAATTCTTTAATGCCATCTATACATATTTGAATTATGCATTTATTTATATAAAAACAACATTTTCAAACGCCTATTCTATAGACAATAACTTCTAGGCATCTATAAATCTTGCCACCTTTTCCCAGAAATACCTGCTCTGTTTCTCAGTAAGTTATGTCCTTCTTTGGGTAAAGATATATTTATTTTTCACCCCCATATTGCCAATAATTAGCAAAGTGCCTGGTACTTGGTGACTACAATTCAGCTTTGGTGATGAAGGAAATGGAAAATCATAAATTATCCAAATTATAGTCAAACGTGGTTGGAAAAGATGTTGGTTAAAAGGCAGCTTAGAAGAGCAGCTATGTTTTCCACTTCTAGTTGGATTTTGTAGGAAACAGAGAAATCTCCAATTTTAAATTGTCAAATGCTTGTGTTAACTGAGGATATTAGAATGTAAATATTTCAATTATTTTGCAAATACTGGTGTAGACTAAACAAGTTAATTTGAGGTGTAGAGCATTGCAGCCTGTGTGCCAAGTCAATCACTCAATATATATGTAGACACACAAAGAAAATAAGTGTGCACTAAGTTAGAACTCATCATGCACATAGATGAAAAATCTTGACGATAGACAGCAACACCAAGACTCAGGAATAAATGTTAAGAACTTCCTCTATGGAAGAACCAAAACCAAATTAAGGATTAAAACTGTTTAAAAATAAGCTGTGGAATTTTAATTAAAATTTTGTTTTCTATGCAACCACTCTTTCCTGAAATGTGAGGAAGAATGCCAAAATTGTGACTTGGTTAACGAGCATTGAAAACATAGTTAGAGAAACAACGGGCTGCAGATGTCCATGTCTTTACACGCACTAACTAAGATGTGGAGACTTGGTCATCCTCAGTCTACTCATTTATTCATCTAAATTCTGTCTTATTTCAGAATTAATTTAAAGAATCGGACTCTACAATGTATAGCACACCATAAGGCAACACACAGTACTGGCTCAGAACATTAGTTTTGGAGCTAGAGTGACTAAAATTATATCCCATCTCTGCTTTTGTTTAGTTCTGTAATCTTTTTTTTTTACATCTTTATTGGAGTATAATTGCTTTACAATGGTGTGTTAGTTTCTGCTTTATAACAAAGTGAATCAGTTATACACATACATATGTTCCCATATCTCTTCCCTCTTGCATCTCCCTCCCTCTCACCCTCCCTATCCCACCCCTCTAGGTGGTCACAAAGCGCTGAGCTGATCTCCCTGTGCTATGTGGCTAATTCCCACTAGCTATCTATTTTACATTTGGTAGTGTATATATGTCCATGCCACTCTCTCACTTTTTCGCAGTTGTGTAATCTTTAGCAAGTTACTTAGTTCTCTTGTCTTTAGGACCATGGGAATTAGCTTAGTATTTTATCTTCCCAAAAGGTTTGTTGTGAGGATTAGATGACAGAAGCTGTCTCATAAAAGCATCAGGCACATAGTGCTCTGTAGGTGTATATATGTATTTTTGTAATTATTACAAGGCTATGTAAGATACAGGATAGTCAAAGAGCTAAGGAAAATGCAAAAGACAAGAATAGTGACATTAAAAATGAGTTTAAAAATATATACCCACAATCTTTCTATATGTAAGTCACAGTTTTGATTCTAATCTTTCCAGAACTCAACCTAAAATTCTGGTAAGTTACGCTTTTCATTGTGATCATAAAATTAAACAGAAATTAACTATTCAGTGGATAAATAACTGTTCTTGGTGGTGAAGCAGGCTATTTATTCCAAGGTTGCTGACAAAGAGGAATGCTCCACTTTCATGAAGACATCTTTAGGGACATCCTTACAATAGACACAGAGGCTGGCTTCACAGAGATGCTTTTAGAATAAGGTTTTGGGACTCTGATTTAAACTTCATTCAAGCAAAGCCCATTTGTGGAGGACTATGATATTTAAACTCCACTCTGCTTTTTCTGTATGACTTGGGCAATTAAAGGGAAACAAAGGCTAATGCACTGTAATTATCCTGAAATGGTGATTTTACAGTGAGATTTTCAGGCAAAGAACCTCACTGTTTCATTAGAATTAAACTGTTAGTGGAATATTGTAAATTTTTTTCTTGTGAGTCATGTTACCTAGAGGGCTTTAAATTCCTGGAGTTTTTGCTACCAGATATACTGATAAGCACCCTCAGACACCAAAGTTTTCACTAAAATAGGCTAAATAGAAATCTCTTGTTTCCCTAAGGGTGCCAAAACATTAAATAAATATGACTTGAACTCTCAACATTTCCTCTGAGATAAACTGGGTAGAAACCTCTTTACTCAACTATATTCCCTGTGGATATCAAACAGCAATAGAATGACTAAGACTTTGTAAATCTAAATTGAATATCTTAGTTGTGTGTTTGAAAACACCCAAAATGCTGTTTTGAAAAAATAAATTTTTTATTAACTTCTCCAAAAAACATTTGATGAGTAAGAACTTTAGAGATTAAAAATAGCTAAGACTAAATCTTTACCTTCAAAGAACTTGCAGAGTAATAATAATTCAACTCTCTTCTTGTTCAACTTTTCCTGGATTCATCTAGCAGTGAGCAGTGTGAAAGTCTGAATACACATACAATTTGTTGATCATTTTCATATCCCTGGTAAAACATTTTTAAGGATAAGGATAGTAAAATGATGTACATCGGATTCACTGATTTGTGTAAATTAGTAGGAGAAAACCTCTGGCCAGAGGGGACTCCTGGCTTTAATTTATCTGATCCTTAAAATGATAAGACACTGGTGCCTGTTTCTACCTTCCTCCTGTGAGATGACCTGCTGTTGCTGGACAGCTCTAAGTAGCATCTAAAGAATGAAGGATACAATATTTAGAAATATCTTGGTATCATTTAAATGTACAATGGATGCTTAAAAGAGCAACCATAATAGTACTCAGTAACACTCAGAACATGGTTTAGTCCAAATATAATTTAAATATATACATTTATATTTATATGTTACCCAATGGTCCAGTGGGATAGATCCCTTTTTTATCTGGTTTTAAATTTCTTCTTGATTGCCTTGATCTGTCTCATAAGTTTCAAGTAATTGTGGCCTTCACCATATCCCCAAACTAAATGGATTTGGCAATAAATAAATAAAATTTTGATTTTTCTCTTCAAAAAAATATGCTTTCGTGGCAGGGTGAGGGTGGGATAAAAATAGAAAAATACTTTTTTTCCTACATCTTTTCCTCAGTTTCTTCTCCTACCATAATTGTGGCTCTGTTTTGCATAACCTATTACTTCCTATGTATTTCTTTTGTTTTTCACTTTATCTCATTTCTTACCTGATCTTTTTTCCCTTCTTTTTACTTCTATCTTGTATTTTCTTTCTCCAATCAATTTTCTCTACTTCATGTACCTACTCACTTTCTCCTTTAACTGGCTTTTTGTGGGATTATACTAGTTTAGTTTATTTCTTGTGTTATGTTTTAAAATGTCCACTCCAAATAATTTTATATTTCTTCCACTCAATTCAAAAGCTGGGAAATTTAAGCCTTATTATTTTGTTCTAATTTTCTCAACAACTTAAAACATTCTGCTGCTAAGTTAAAATTCCAGATGCTTTGACTAGAGTCCTGAGTTTTCAATTATCTGATGGTGCAATGTGGAGAAAGTCCTTGAACTCTCTGGGCCTTAGTTTCTCCATCAGCAATGGGAGTGTCCTGGTGATCTGTAAGATCTTGACAGTTCTAAAATACCATGCATCTATTTAAAATTTGCAACTACTTTGTTCCTTTGGATCTTAGGCTTGGGAGAGGAAAACATATGATGTTTTTTCTCACCATTCCAGGTAGAGTGTGGTAATTCTACCCATGATTCAGACTAGACCTACCCAAAATATGGTTAATGGTTTCTCCCAATTAAAATTTTAATTGATTCTTTTCTTTCCTCAGCACTAGAGTTGACCTGGCAAGCTATATGTCTCTGAAGGACTGACTAGGAGATTTTTTTTTTAATTAAAACTCTTTTTAAGCAAATTCAGGAACTCTAATCTTTTATCCAGATTAACTTTCCCAAAGCACACTACTGCCCCACAAACACTGCATTTTTTATAATAAATTATGTTCTGACTGTTAGCCTGTAGAAACATTCTCATTTATTTTACAACTGTTGCTGATTAATTAAGGGAATAGTCTGCCTTTGCGTGTGTCCTCCTACAAATTTATTAAAATAGTGATTAACACCTATGTGATGAATTTGAATGAACTAGCATAAAACAATTAATCTTATAGGCTTGTGCCTCGCTCTGTGATTCATACATTCCTGAGCATTATGTGAATCAAATATATCCCTGTTACAGTTAGTTACCTGAGACTGAGTTTTTGGGTGGACACCTCTGTGAACACCCTGTATGTATGTCTTGGTAGAAGTTTTTTGCCATTTTATTATCCATGTCACAGAACCCTTGTGAGTATCACAGAGTCTAAGAGTGGAGTCTGCACAGAAATAAAATACTATAGAATTCAGACCAAAGAGAATAATTATGACTTGCATACTTAGAACCCATAGTGTGTCTGTTACTGTATGAAGAATACTGTCTGTTACTGTATAAAGGGCTGCAGAATGGCCTTTGAAATAACACCATCTACAGACACTGTTAAGACATCAATCACATCACTTTCGAATAACAATTGTTAAATAGCATGGGAAATTAATGTCAACAAGTTTAAGAAATTAATACATTTCATTTACTGACGTTTCTTCTTCATAAGTTACTTTCCTCTGTAACTAATATTGATAGTTATTCTAATGTATTTCAATGATTATATTTTACTTGCTTCACTTCTCTCTACATATATATATACACGTGATATATATGTGACTGTATTTCCATACACTTATACGCAAGCACAATAAATCCTCTGGGTACCCTAATCCAACACTTCTTGCTTGAAAAAAAAGTTAGTAGATTAACAAGTCAAATGTACATAAAGCCTGGGAAAGAGTGTATTGTTTCTATTTTTCTTATGTATTTATAAAAAAATAACCATGTTTCTTTGATCATTCCATAGGAAATTTGAAAGTTTTTTCTTGCACATAAATGGTAGCTGGCTAAACAATGTCAGCTTAACCAAAATGTATTTCTACATTTAATTGTCTTTAGTCTGTAAGGTTGACATGTGTTTTATTTAAGGCCAACACATAAATGAAACAATAAATATATGTGAGCAGAGAGAAGAAAAAGATATTTGCAACCCCACACCCCATAAATACCTGAATAATATATTGAGTATTATTAGTAAAAATAAAATATTTATTAAGATATTGAAAATTGCTCCAAAGTTATTGGGATGGGACTTGGGTTGGGTTAATCAAAGTAATGGAAGGTTATAATGAATGATATGGCTATTTTGCATACTAAGCCCTTCATTATCTTTTGTATATGTAAAGATGTGATAAGTGGTGTAGAGTTCAAAATGTATGCTTTTCTTTTGCAAGAAAATCCTTCTGGCAAAGCCATTGCTTGCACTGCTTACATTATAGCTTTCATAAAATCTTTTTTGACGACTAATTAAATGAGAATATAGCATATGTGTCAGATTGAGTTGGAGCAGAAGAGAATGTCACTATACCTTCAAAGGGTGACAGAATCCTTTTCTATTTTTTCCTGTTAGATTTGTGAGTCACTTTCATGATTGATTTTTACATAACCTATTAGGTTCTGATTTAGTTGACAATTTGGTAAGAACATTTTGTTTAACACAACCTGAGTTTATATAAATCAGGTTAGCTACGTGGGACATTTATTTATCCACTCACTGATTTGTTTATTCATCCATTAACTTACTCACTCACTGACTTGCCCAATCAGAGAAAATGCTTTGAAATTGAATATGTGGAAAGACTGGATGAGACATTAAAGATGGATCTGAGTGGTCTCTGCCCTCAATTGGTTCACATTTCATAAGTGAGATGCACACCTTTACTAAGGAGCACAATGAAGTGTCAAGGATTCCATGTTAGAAATTCACACTAGTTATCCTGATTCCTCAAAAAAGGGAAATCCTTCCTAAGGAAATTACCCTAAAAGAAATTCCATGAAGGAGGTTGTTGTTGATGTGAAATCTTGAAATAGGAGTTGTTGTTTAAAAGTAGAGCAAGACAGTCAAAGGTGTCCCTTGCAGGAGAAGAATGAATAATGGGATTCTGGTTGACAACATTCTCAGGTTTCTAAAAGTTGTAAATTGTTCCAATCCATGGTTTACTGTCTCAAAGCAGTGTTTCTAAAATGGAGGGAGGGAACTTGGCCCCTCCCCCAGGGGACATTTGTAATCTCTGGAGACATTTTTGATTGTTACAACTGGGGTTGAGTGCAGGGTTGCTACTGGCAGCTAGTGAGTAGAGGCCACAGATGCTGCTAAGCAAACTACAATGAATGGGATAGACCTCTTTCCCAGAACAAAGGGTGATCTGGTAAAAATGGTAAGTGTGCCAAGGCTCAGAAATCCTGATTTACAGCCAAAATGTAAGGAAATAGAACTGGTGCAAAAGGAGAGGCATGGTTGAAAATGTTCCACAGAGCAGGAGATAACAGACAGCCTTATAGACTGTGCTAAACAATCCCTCTGTGTGTGTGTGTGTGTGTGTGTGTGTGTGTGTGTGTGTATGTATATATTTATTTTTTAGAAACATCAGTCTGATCTGTAACAGCAGCTTTGAGGGAAAAAGACTGAAGGCTGGACAGGGAGAACAATCAGTATTAGGTAAATTCTTAAGTGAATTCAGGTTTGAATAGACTGTGTGACTTTAGGAATATTATTTATTCAGATTGGGTTTCAGTTTTCTCATTTACAAAATGAGAGTTTCGAACTGGATAATCTATGACCCTATAAGTATTAAAATTCTCTAAAAACTTGTTTATGGAAAAAATATAATGTCGTGAGGACTTGTTCTTTCTTTGTATGCTTATATTAACGTAAGTTCCATATGTGCGTGCATGTGCGCACATGCGCATACACTCATGTGTATGTACCTCTCAACCTCCCTGATTTTAAAACCAGATTTACCAGGTTAAAAACAGATTAAAAAACCAGTATACTTAGGTGGATTGGTAAAGACTGGTGAGCTGGTGAGCCCTGATACATGCTTCTTGTGTATCCTTCTCTAAACCATACATGAATATAATTCTCATTGTCTTGTCTGAAATCAAGATAATAAACTAAATAATAATTATATTTATTATTATATAATAATAACCTAGGAAGTGCATTTTTGTCATGCTAAGACAATTGTCTAGTACATATAAAATCTCGAAGAATTTTTGTGATTTTTTTAAAAATTTTTTTATTGGTGTACAGTTGTTTTACAATGTTGTATTAGTTTCTACAATACAGTGAAGTGGAGTTCTCTGTGCTATACAGCAGGTTCTTATTAGTTATCTATTTTATACATATTAGTGTATATATGTCAATTCCAATCTCCCAATTCATCACACCACGACCACTCACCCACTTTTCCTCCTTTTTGTCCATACGTTTATTCGCTACATCTGTGTCTCTATTTCTGCCTTGCTAACTGGTTCTTCTGTAACATTTTTCTAGATTCCACATATATGTGTTAATATACTATATTTGTTTTACTCTTTCTAGCTTTCTTCACTCTGTATGACAGACTCTAGGTCCATCCACCTCTCTACAAATGACCCAATTTCATTCCTGATATTTACCAGTGGTGTGAGTAATATTCCATTGCATATATGTACCTGTTGTGATGTTTCTAAACCTTCATGACCTATGATGCGAGAATTTCATCACACCACTGGTAAATATCAGATGCTGCTTGTCACTAAAAGAAGTCATCCTATTGTCTGTTGGAAAGAACTTTATTTATTTATATTTATTTATTTATTTTTTTGCGGTATGCAGGCCTCTCACTGTTGTGGCCTCTCCCGTTGCAGAGCACAGGCTCCGGATGGGCAGGCTCAGGGGCCATGGCTCACGGGCCCAGCCGCTCAGCAGCATGTGGGATCTTCCCGGACTGGGGCACGAACCCATGTCCCCTGCATCGGCAGGCGGACTCTCAACCACTGCGCCACCAGGGAAGCCCTACTTGACTTTTAAGACATTGTAAAAGACTTACCATTAGAGAATTGTGCCTGTAGCACATTACCAGAAGGAAAACATAATAAGCAAAATGAGTTTGTGTGAAGCAGTATGGAGTCAGGGTCTGGAAAGAACAGCAAGGACTTCAACATCCTGCACAGCTTTTGAGATAGCATTTCAAACACTCATTGTTTAACAAAAGCAGCATGAGACTAAATCTCCTATGGTTTCATATGTGTGAGGGAGTCATCAGATTACTAGGCTAGGTAACTTGATTGTAAGAAAAGACATAAAACTCTGCCAACAATACCAGGTGCAAGGAGAAAAACATGACTGAATAAACATTTATATCACAATGGAGGAATCAGAAGGACCAAATAATATTGTAATTTATCAAGAAGTCAATATTAAAGAATATAACATTGCCAAAACACAAAGCGAAGAATGTCAGAGGAAATGATTTTGCTTTAAAAGTAAAGAGAAGAATGAGAAGGAAGGCAAGTTCCCAAAAGGTAAGTCTCCAGATACCTTACATTTTCCATCTGCAAGTGCCTGTGTTGATATCATAAAATTCATGTAGCTTTGTTGTCATCTTCTCTAACCAACCTGGGGAATGTTGATTTTAATGTATGGCTTTGAAAGTGGAAATGAAACACTAAGGTTTGTGGAAATAGCAGAGGAGTTTCAGTTACACTCAGGATGAACAAAGATGACAGCTGTGGCCTTGAAGCAATTTTTGAAATTCTACAAACTCCATCTAATATATTCTTTGGTTAACCCCTAAACATATCTACTCAGTGGCAAGTTAGCATAACAAGGTAGCAAAGGGGAAATCTTCCAAAGATAATGGAGCTTAGTGACAGGTAAATCTAGTGAAAGAAAAGCCAGTGAAAATGAGTGAAAGACTCATCCACAACTGATGAAGAGATAGATAGATTGTAGGAACCCAGAGAGAGATAAATTAAATGCAGGACCCAGCAGCAGGAAGAAGTTCTTGATACTGAGCACATTTACTTTTCTAATCTCAAATGGCTTTATTTCTCAGTTTTCTCGGGGAAGATAACAGGTAACTTAAGCTTGAAAGTACAGTGAATGGAAATGGACCTTGCTGCCTGGGAAACAGGGATGAGGAGAGGAGATTATTCTCCCAGCATTCTTTTTCTCAAAATGGCATTAAAGCATCAAAGGAAAACAGACTTGCCTTGATAGTACTACTCAGTGAAGCAGTGTTTATTTACACCCATGGATTCACTTCTTTATAAGCATAATAACTAAATTAATATAGGACAGAAATATAAGACCCCACATCATGTGTAGCTAGAAATATAAAATATACATAAAAATATACCAACATTTAACATGAAAGGAATATGAAAGATAAATTTGATATGAACTGATGAAGAATTTGTGTCATTATTCCTAAAAATAGTTACTTTTTTGATATTATCTATACTCTACATAGATATCACTCTCATTAGGCAATATATTTTAATTTTTATAACAAAGCACAGAGTGAATCCTGGTCTGGACAAGATGAAATGGACTCATCTCCCCCTTCTCCTCCCAGCTAAGCTAAGCTAGCGAGGGATATAAGGAAACCAAAATAAAAATGCAATACCATATACAATTCCTCCAAAGAAAATGATATACATAGGTATACATTTAAAAACACATATACAGAAACTGTATACTGAACATCATTAAAGGCTGAAAAAAAAAAAAGAAACCAAAGAAGAGCTAAATAAGTGGAAACGTTGTGTTCATGGATTGTAAGTCTCAACATTAAAAAGATGTCAATTCTCCTCAAACTGAATTATAGGGTTAAAGCTATTGCAAGTATTTTTTAAACTATTATTAAGAAAATATGTTGAATTTTGCCAAACATTTTTCTGCATCTAATGAGCTGATCACCTGATTTTTATCCTTCATTCTATTAATATGATGTATCACATTAATTTATTTTCGTACGTTGAAATATAGTTGTGTCCCAGTGATAAACTCCACATGAATTTGGATATGATCCTTATAATGTATCATTGAATTCAGTTTGCTAATATTTTGTTGAGGATTTTTGCATCCATATTCATCAGGGACATTGGTCTGTAGCTTTTCTTTGTGGTGCACTGTCAGGCTTTTAAATCAATGTAATGCTGGCTTCATAAAATGAGTTTGGAATTGTTCTTTCCTTTCCAATTCTTTGGAAGAGTTTGAGAAACTTGGAGTTAATTTTTCTTTAAATGTTTGGTAGAATTCACCAGTAAAACTATCTGGTCCTAGGCTTCTCTTTGATGGGAGGTTTTGGATTACAGATTCAATTTCCATACTAGTTATAGTTCTGTTTAGATTTTCTATGTTTTCATGATTTGGTCTTTGTAGGTTGTATGTTTCTAGGAATTTACCCATTTCTTCTAGGTTATCCATTTTTTTGACATATAATTGTTCCAGATAGTCCAGTATGATTCTTTGAATTTCTGTGTCATAAATTGTAATATCTATTCTTTCATTTTATAAAGATTTTTTTCAACAAATTAGGTATAGAAAGATAGTATGTCAACATAATAAAGACCATATAGGAAAGTCTCACAGCTAACATCATACTCAAGTGTGAAAAAACTGAAAGCCTTTCCTTGAAGATCAGGAACCATGCAAGAATACCCAATCCCACCACTTCTGTTCAACACAGTACTAGAAGTCCTAATCAGAGCAGTTAGGTGTAAATAAATAAATAAATATCCAAATCAGAAAAGAAGAGAGATCCTAGATATCCATAAAAAAACACAATTAGAACAAAACACAAATTCAGTAACACTGTAGGATACAAAACCAATATACAAAGATCAGCTGCATTTTATATAGTAACAACAAAGTAACTGAAAAGTAAATTAGGAAAACAATCTCCTTTACAACAGCACCAAAAAGAACAAAACATTCAGGAATAAACTTAACTAAAAAGGTGAAAGACCGATGTACTGAAAAGTACAAATCTTGATGAAAGAAATTTAAAAAGACACAAACAAATGCAAAGACATCCTGTGTTTATGCATTGGAAGACTTATTATGGTTAAAATGTCCATATTACTTAGTATGATCCTCAGATTCAATACAGTTTCTATCAAAATCCTAATGGTAGGTATTTTTTTACAGAAATGGAAAGACCAATTATAAAATTCATATGAAACCACAAAAGACCACAAATTATTAAATCAATTTTGAAAAAGAAGAGCAAAGCTGGAAACAATTACACTTCCTGATTTTGAAATACATTAGAAAGCTAAAATAATCAAAGCAATATGGTACTGCATAAAGACAGACATATAGACCAGTAAAATGTAATAGAGAGTTCAGGAAATAAATCCACACTTTTATTATACATTCCACTGATCTTTAACAAGGGTGCAAAGAATAAACCAGTGGTCCCCAGCCCCCAGGCTGTGGACTCGTACTGGTCTGTGGCCTGTTAGGAACTGGGCTGCACAGTAAGAGGTGAGTTGTCGGTAAGTGAGCAAAGCTTCATCTGCTGCTCCCCATTGCTCCCCATCTCTAAAATTACCACCTGAACCAACCCCCATCCTATCTGTGGAAAAATTGTCTTCCACGAAACTGGTCCCTGGGACCAGAAAGGTTGGGGACCACTGGAATAAACAATGGAAAAGGAGTAGTTTCTTCAATAAATGGTGTTGGTAAATCTAGATATCCAGATGCAGAATTATGAAGTTGGACCCTTGTCTTACACTATATACGAATTCAATTCAAAATTGATTAGACTTAAATGCATGATCTGAAACTGTAAAACTCCTAGAAGAAAACATGGGGGAAAGATTTATGACATTGGTCTTGGCAATAATTTTATGGCTATGACACCAACAACACAGGCAACAGAAACAAAAATAGATAAGTAAGACTTCACCAAACTAAAGAGCTTCTGCACAGCAAAGAAAGCAATCACCAGAGTAAAAAGGCAACCAACAGAATGGGAAAAAATATATACAAACCATATATCTAAGAAGAGGTTAATCTCCAAAACATAAGAAACTCTTACAACTCAGTAGCAAATAAAAACCTAATAATGCAATGTAAAAAAGGACTAAGGACTTGCATAGACATCTGTCCAAAGAAGACATGTAGTTTTCAATGTAACTAATCATCAGGGAAATGTGAATCAAAACTACGATGAGATATCACCTCATACCTGTAAGGATATCTATTATCAAAATAACTACAATAAAAACAGCAAAAGACAAGTGGTGGTGATGATGTGGAGAAATTGGAGCCCTTGCCCATATTAATGGTTGTGCAAAATGGTGAAGCTGCTATGGAAAACAGCATGAAATTTCCCCCAAAACTTAAAAGTTGAACTACCCTATGATCTAGCAATCCCTCTCTGTGTATTTATCTAAACTAATTGAAACCAGGGTCTTAAAGAGATATTGTCACTCCTTTGTTCATTGCAGCACTATTCACCATAACCCAAATGTAGAAACAAATTAAATGTCCATAGACAGATGAATGGATAAAGAAAATGTGGCATATACATACAATAGAATACTATTCAGCCTTTAAAAAGAAGGTAATTCTGGATAATGTGACAAATTGGATGAACCTTCAGGATACTACACTATGTGAAATAAGTCAGGCACAGGAGACAAATACTGTATGATTCTACTTTTATGAAGTATCTAAAATCATCAAATTCATAGAATCAAAGAGTGGAATGGTGTTTGCCAGGGTCTGGGGGGAGGTAAAAATGGGGAGTTGCTAATCAAGAATAAAGTTACAGCCAAGCAAGATGATTAAGCTCTAGAGATTTGCTGTGCAACATTATAATTATAGTCTGCAATAATAGATTGTACACTTAAAATATTGTTGAAATGGTAGACCTCCTGTTGTGTTCTTGCCACAATTAAACACAATTAAAATCAAATTACATTAAGGTGCTTTGGAGACATCAACAAGCTTATTCTAAAATTTACAGGAAAAACTAATCAGTCTTGAGAAAGAAGAATAAAATGAAGATTTACTCCATATAAAATTAAGCCTTATTGTATTGCTTCAGTAGCCAAGGCAGTGTGGCACTGGCAAAGGTGAGGACACGTAGATTAATGGAACAGATTAGAGAACCCAGAAATATACCCACACTGATAAGCACAGTGCATTTTTCGCATGAACTTTTCATAACAGCTTTAATGAAATATAATTTATATACCATAAATTCACCCTTTAAAGTTTACAGTTAGGTGGTTTTCATTATATTCACAGAATTTGCAATCATCACTACTATCTAATTTTAAAACAACTGATTTTTGACAAAGATGCAAAAGCAATGCAGTGGAGGAAGTACAGTCGTTTCAATAAATAAACCTTGACCTAAACATCTTACCTGTGTGAAAACTAACTCTAATCACATCATGGACTTTAATGTAAAATGGGAAACTATGAACTTTTAGAAAAAGAAAAAAAAAATGGGGGAAAATCTTCAGAATCTAGGACTAGGAAAATATTTCTTAGATTTGACAGCAAAAGCATGAGCCCTTAAACTGGACCTCATCTAAATTAAAAACTTTTGCCCAGTGAAAGACCTTGTTAAGAGGATGAAAAGACAAGCTACAGATGGAGAGAAAACATTTGCAAACCACATATCCAACGAAAGACTAATCTCTGGAATACGTAAAACCTTGACTCAATTAAAAAAGGATTTCTTAGATAATGGGTAAAATATATGAACAAATATTTCAATGACAAATAAACATGTGAAAATATGTGTAATATTATTAGTCATTAGGGAAATGCAAATTACAATAACCATGAGGTATCACTACATAATTATCACATACGCTAAAATGAAAAATATAACACCAAATGCTGATGATTGTGTGTAGAAACTGTCTCATTCACACATTATTGGTAGGAATGTAAAATGGTACAGCTTCTCAGGTTGCAGTATCTTATAAAACACAGAAACAGACTCACAGACTTAGAGAACAAACTTATGGTTACCAGCGGGGAAGAGGAGCGGGGAGGATAGTTCGGGAGTTTGGGATTGACATGTACACACCACTATTTTTAAAATGGATAACCAACAAGAACCTACTGTACAGGACAGGAAACTCTGCTCCGTATTACATAACAACCTAAATGGGTAAAGAATTTGAAAAAGAATCAATACATTTATATGTATAACTGAATCACTTTGCTGTACACCTGAAACTAACACAACACTGATAATCAACTATACTCTCCAAGGAGTTAATGAGAGTGAAAAAAGCCAATCCCAAAATGCACATCTCATATGATTCATTTATATAAAATTCTTGAAATAATAAAATAGTAGAACAGGAGAACAAGTTGGTGATTGTCAGGAGTTAAGGAGACAAAGGGCAGGAGAAATGGGTGTGGCTATAATAGGGCCACATGACTAAGCCTTTTGGTTGTGGAACAGTTCTGTATTATGACTGTTAACATCAATAATCTAATTATCATGTTATACTATAGCTTAAAAATTATCACTGGGTAAACTTCTTAAAAGGAACGCGTGATCTGTCTATATTATTTTGGACAATTGCATAGGTATCTACAATTATCTCAAAATAAAATGTTTAATAATACTATTACTATTAATAAAAACACAGAATGGGAGGAAATGCAGGCCCTAGTCTTTTCATTCTGGAGTGTGCAATAAAGTGGAAAGAGGTTAAACGTGCATAAAAGATAATACAAATAAATCTGAGGTGAGATATTTACAAGAGTAACATAGACCATTCTGTGAAGTTATCAAGTCACTTCAGTGCACAGGAGCTGGGATATAGATTATGACTCATCCTTTACAGACTGGTAACCCTGGCCGAGTCCTTTAGCCTATTTGGAATTTATTTTCTTCATATGTGGAAGAATTATTCACCTGCTCTTCAGTTATCTGGATTACACAAGCCAAATTATATCGTAGTCCTAAACATTTCAGTTTTCCTTGGCAATTAAATCTTTCCCATCTTCTAACCTTTCTAATGATATGTCTACTCATAGTGGAGCAATAATACCTCAGGGAAATTGAAGATGTGATCTGACACTAATGCTCTAAATTGTTTGAGTAATTGGATATTTAATCTCCATTCCAACAGTAAGCCTACATAAAGCCAAGGGTTTAGGTAAAAAAGTTGAAAAAAGCTGTCTTCTCATTGTTAATATCGATTTTAGAAAGTTGGAGCTAAAGGAAATATCAAAAATTATTTATCTTAAACTCTTCATTTTAAATGTATGGAGACTGAAATCCAGAGAGAAAGATGACTGACCCCATTTCCCACATATTTAATGGTCCAGTAAGATAGAACAAGGCATGTCTTCTATTAGTTAGGAAGCTCCACTCTCTCTTATCTGAAACATCTGGAAAACATACCCATCTATGCCATGACAAGAGATAGAGTGAATTATGTAACAGTTCTTACATCCTTTGTGTTGAACAGGCATGCCTCACTCTGCTCACATTCCATTGGATAAAACAAGTAACCCTGACATTTGGTCTAAACCAAGGGGATAAATAACTTCAACCACTCCTGTGTCTACTCGGAATGTATAATGAAATCTCGCTGGAAATGCAGGTAATGAGAAAGACTGTTTGAGACCCACTATAAGTGAGAAAACGTTACAGACATGCAGTGAATCAACTAAAATTTATTTTGTATCTAATTTATCTTTATATTTAGTCTGCTATAACAATTGCATAAGAGTGATTTGTTAAATTATATCCACATGATTATATCCATAATGATTGTCTTTCATTACCATGCAAAATGCATCACTTTTTGACAAGTAAATTTCTTGACTTTCTCACTGTACACAAAAGTCCCAGTTCCCTATTCTGGCATTCATTATCCACGAACATTTCCTGACTGAACTTCCACGTCTGCTATGCCAGTGGCTCATCTGTCTGTAGAATGTTTTCTCAAACTCATCAGTATTAATATTTGGAGGTGGAGGGACTTCCCTGGTGATCCAGTGGGTAAGACTCTGTGCTCCCAATACAAGGGCCCTGGGTTCCATCCCTGGTCAGGGAACTAGATCCCATGTGCCACAACTAAGAGTTTGCATGATGCAACTAAAGATCCCGCATACAGCAGTGAAGATCCCGCATGCCACAACTAAGACCCAGCACAGCCAAGTAAATAAATAAATAAATATTTTTAAAAAAATTTGGACGTGGATAATTATTTGGTTTTGCAGGGGGCTGTTTTCTGCTGGAGTGTCAGCTCCTTTCCTCTCTGTCAACTGCCATTTGAAAACTTTCCTTTCTTCAAGATCTAGCTGAAATCCCACCTTCTATAAGTAGATATTAAGATGTCTCCTGTTTTCTTACTTTTTTCTTCTGAGAAAATTTCAATTTGTAATATTTTTCTGGTTTAAAACTTGCTTTAACTTGTTCACTTATTATGATACAATAATTCTATGATATTTGTTTATTGCAGCACTATTTACAATAGTCAAGGCATGGAAGCAACCTAAGTGTCCATCAATAGATGAATGGATAAAGAAGATGTGATACATATATACAATGGGATATCACTCAGCCATAAAAAGAATGAAATAATGCCATTTGCAGCAATGTGGATGGACCTAGAGCTTATCATGCTATGTGAAGTAAATCAGACAGAGAAAGACAAATATCATATGATATCACTTATATGTGGAATCTAAAAAAAAATGATACAAATGAACTTATTTACAAAACAGAAACAGACTCACAGACATAGAAAACAAATTTATGGTTACCAAAGGGGAAAGGGGGTGAGGGATAAGTTAGGAGTTTGGGATTAACATATACATACTACTATATATAAAATAGATAACCAACAAGGGCCTACTTGTATAACACAGGGAACTATACTCAATATTTTTTAGTTACCTATATGGGAAAAGAATCTGAAAAATAATATATATATATATATAATTGAATCACTTTGTTGTACACCTGAAATTAACAAGACATTGTAAATCAACTACACTTCACTTTAAAAAAAAAAGCAAAATACAAAGAAAGCAATTCCCAGAGAAGTTAACGAACTACAACAAGTATTGCACAAACTGTAAGTGACAAACTATGCTTTGTAACCTTATCCACAATATTAAGATGCCTTGCTAACTCCATGGAATTTCTTCTAGTATATTCTCTACCTTAGTCTTATTATAACTGATGTTTATATGGATGTTTATTCTGCTTCCATTAGAGAGAATAGTACCTGAATTCCACTAGCACCTTTGGCTTTTTATATAAACATTTTATGTAATATAAAATAGTTTTTATTAATTGATTATTTATTTGGGGTCAGAAGGACCCTTGCAAGAGACAGTTTAGTTCTCATGGCAAAACCCTATAACTAACCAACTAGTATTAGCCTTATTTTAGATATGAGGAAACTGCGTCTCAGAGATTAAGTGGAAGGTATTTGACAGGGTTTGGACTGTAGCCCAGGCTGACTGAATCCACAGCACGTTTCAAACCACTACCTTTAAACAAATAAACAAAAACTGTGTATTGCATTAATTTCATTCCTGTTGCATTAGTTTGGGCACGCTTGTACGAGGCCAAGTACACCTGGTGGCCCGCACACAAATCAGCACAGCCTGTCATGATGTGGCAGACTCACCTTCTCATGTCAAACTGTCGTGTTCCAGTGCGAAACTTCAGGCCCCAGCATTTTCTATCTGTGGCTCTTTGAAACATTTTTTTTTAACTTTTACTCCAATGATTGCACGCTACTCAACCCCTAGAAAAATGAAATAAACAAATAAAAAATGCACTCTCAAGAACATATATTAGGATGTGAGTTGAATCCTTTTAAATTGACTGTGTATATATCACTTCTTATTATGGGCCATTCCTATAGTGGTGAGGTGTTTGTGACTCAGAAGCCCTCCCTGGGTTTCTTGAAATCCTATAGGAACATGATCATTTGTTTTGCCCCTGGATTAGGAGGCTTATGCCTCCCTAGATCCCTGAATCTGCATTATACAAAGATTCTATATTCTACCCAAAAGATAGACTTATTGATTTAGCAATATCAACATTGTTCCCATGACTTCAAAATCAGAACATATTGTCTGACATGGGTGATGACAAGACAGAATATTTGAAATTAGAACTTTCTTGAAAGAGTAATTCACCAACAGTTGCTATAATTATAGATGCTTGTTTTGCAAGATTGAATTAAGCCAATACATTCAAAACATTTGTTTTCCAAACATAAATTCAGTTTAGAAACCAAAACTCTCTTAAAAGACTTTGATTTTTATCCTATAGTTACCAAGCCCAGAATATTTAATATTTCCAGATGACTTACCCTCTCTGTGACTTGGTTTCCTTTTCTGTTATTGATTCTGCATATGGTAGAGATAAATATTTAGAATTCATGATCCAGAGAAGAGCCTGCACTTTCACTTCTAAAATTGTCCTTTCTGTTCTGATGGAACTATTTGAATACCCTCAAAGTCTCTTCACAGTGTAAATTCATCCAAGACCTCAGGACATTTTCCTTCTTTAGATAAACACTGGGCCAACCTGTAATGCTTCTCCTTCTCTTACACTCTATCAATTCTGAATTTGTTCACAGAGGAAAGTTTTGCAATGTGGGGAGATAATGAGCCTTGTTCTCTAGGACTCTAGTACCCAGTCTCACCCATGCTCCCTCTCCCTCCTTTCTGTTCCTCAGGTGCCGCCCCAGATCCTGCATCCAGGGCTGGAAGAGCACGTTGCTCTTGCCAAAACAGTGTGCTGGCCGCTGCCATCACACAGGTGGCAGTAGAGGACTAAGCTGAAGCCAGCAGCCTTTGCTGTTCCATTTTCACGAGCCTGGTGCTGCAGACCTGAGAGCCCCAGGACGGCCAAGGCAGCAGAGGGGTGTGTGTAAGCCCTGCTAACTGAGACGAGTGCCATTATGCTCCTGCCAGCCCTGCCTGGAATAGTTCTAAAGGCAAATAAATTGTCTGAGGTGCAGTCAGAGTCAATGTGGTCGGTTGAGACAATTCCGCTTCTGTTGCTTCAGCAAGCATTTATTTTCTTTTCTGTATCTTAACAATTTGCATCAATTTTTATCTAAATAATTTATCACTCTACTGCATTTTCTTATCTCTTTAAGGACCATCATCGTCTTTTCAGGGAAAGTGCCTTTTCAAGAGGAAGGAAAGGAAGAAGGAAGGGAGGATGGAAGAGAGAGAAGCAGTCAGAGAGAGAGGGAAGGAGGGACTGGCCGCTCATTCATGCTTATATTCAAAACGGCCATGATAGATTGAGTTCTTGGTCCGAATTCATACTGCATTGTAATGTTATACGTTCACAGCCTTGCCAAGTGGTGATGTTATTCCGCAGTGCCTTTTACTTTATGAATCCATGCAACTTGCTTTGTCTGATAGAATATTACCGAGACTTAACACAGGTAGAGGCTTGGGATGTGCTTGTGTGGTTGGGTTGGCCCCCTCATGCTCTGTCATCACCATGAGGAGACATACGCTTGGATCATCGTTTTCCTTTCAACCCAGATCTCAGATAGGACACACGAAGCACACCAAAAGCTGATGTGCAGTCTGGAGCCAAGCTTTGCTGGACCAAGCTAACCCCCAACTAATGCACACACTTAGGAGTGAAAGAAATAAACATAGGTTGTGTTAATTCTATGATATATTGTGGTTATTGTAAGCCAGCTTTATTATGGCAACTCAACTGATAAAATATCCCTCATTGATTGAGAACTGTTGATATATTATTTACCTATATCTTGATAAATTCCTGTTAATTGAATTAAGTAAAATAATGATGCTCTCATTGTGATGGATATAAAGGTGACTGGCATGTGTGTTATGTCTTCAAGAATCTTAATTGTCAGGTAGGACACATAAGCCATACATGTATGTAGATAAAATGTGCAGAAGAATGTAATGTGTCATGAGATTCCTCCCAGTCAAATTTTACAGTGTGACTAAGGAAGTTTTTGTGACTATATGAAAGCATCTGAGTGAAACTTTGAAAGCAGACAGAATTTCAGCAATCAGAAATAAAATAAATATTGTAAAGGATGGGACTAGGCATTCTGGAAAAATGGAAGGGCTTTTATAGACAGATACCTTAAAAAAAAAAACTCAAGGGAAGTCACTCAATGAAAATTCTACTTGTGCTAGTGTGTGGAATAAATAAAAGTATCATGGAACAAAGATGGCAATATTGATTGACAATCCCAGCATTGTTAGTTTAAAACAACAAAAAAAATGATTTCCTTCATTAGGGCAATGAAGAGCCATTTCAGTTTTCTGAGAAGGTGAGTGAACTCATTCTTTATGTATTGAGATAAAAGAATTTTAGGCATGACACATGATAATAGGCTAAAATTCTCTGTGGAAAGTAGAAGAGAAATACAATTTCAAAGGCATCAAGATATTTAAAATTTCTAACTGTTAATGAAGAAAAGCATATTCATATTTTAAATGTATAGATAGCAAATTACTATGATATTCAGAATCTATTACATGGATTTTAAAAAGTGATGTAACAAGTTTTCTTTGTTTTTTTTCAATGTCAATTTTTACAGTGTAGATGTTATATCCTTGCAACTAATTAAACTATAGTTGAAACATTTTAGGTATAAACTTCCTTTCTGTAAGGAAATATGGTACTATCAAAAAATTAGGGGGTAGTAAAACAAAAAGATTTGAAGACCACCACTTGTCCCTTTTACAAAGGGATGAAAAGACATGAAACTATTTTCCTTGTCTTACAAATTTTGGAAATACTATGTGAACAACGCATCCCCTGCCTTTACAATGTACATTAGCATTTTTAAGTTTACAGAAGTTACTAAATTTATTTGACCACAGACCTTCCTCCTGCTTTTTTGTTCAAATGATGATTATTAATATTCAGTGCAGGCGGTTTTCTATAGGGTACAATCTAAAGAAACATTTTAAAGTGTATGGGATCAACAATTACTTAATCTGGCTATATATGGATGTAGATTACATTGGGGATTTGGGACAAAAAACAAATATTTCTAACTCCTACAATGCTTAAAATTTCATTGCAGTCTTAGAAATATTGATTGATAACACTTTGGAATTTTGAATACCTAGTTAAGGATGAGCTTTATGAAGTAGAAACAGAGAAGCCACATGTTTCAGAACCCAACATTAAGATTAATTTGTTCAGTAAAGGAAAAACAGAGGAGAAATGACTTCGGCAGGGAAATGAAGGAAGTTCCTGCAATAAGTATGTTGAGAAATAATGATTTGAAATAAAAATGGTTTGAGGAGAAGCAAAGATAAAAATTAGGAATGCTATTTGGGTCACTGATATTTTTAAAGGATTACAATTTTTTTTCATCTGGTTTGTGAGCCAAAACAATTCCATTTTCCCATAACTTAAGACTCCAGTTGTTACGAACTCAGGTCTGGCTACTCACCACTGGAAAATCAATACCCGAGAGAGAGGCAGTTGTTGGTAGAAAGGAAATTTGCTTTTAATCAGAATGCTGGCAATCTGGGGAGAAGGCAGAATCATGTCTCCCAAAAATCATCTCTGAATATTATGCTCAGCCATGAAAGATTTTAAAAGGAAAGAGGAAGTAATCTCAATCATTGAGATGGTGGGGGGTCAGAGTCCTCACAGTACCCCACTGTGTGCAGGCTTGTTGACTCCTTGTGATCTTTCTTTAGATGTTATCTTGTTCACACAGTTTGCTTGGGAGATTTCTGAAGGGGAAGCTAGGGAAGAGATCTGGTCATCTGTTCATTACATATTCTTCATTCCTACTTCTTTGATCTATGGAAAGAACCAACAGTTTGGGCAAGGTATTGTGTGATCAAAAGATGTGAAACGTGTACTAGGGCCAGAGATGAGTAGAGCAAGGCGGTGCCTGTTTTAAAAATTACAATGTATCTTTGCTTAAAGTGACAGGAAAAGAGGTTTCCTACTGAGGGTGGTTTCCTGAAAAGAGCAGCTTACACAGTTGTCTGGTAACTAAAATATCCTCTAGTTAATATCTCTGGAATGTAATTCAGAGTAACTTTTCTAATGAAGGAGATATAAATCATATGTATGTGCTTTAAAATTAAATATTATGTTCCAAGTTATTTAAAATATGTTTATCTTTTATGATAGAACTACAGAAACATGTAGATATGGAAAATCATAAGTAAAGCAACAGAACAGATAAACATAACAAGAACAAAGAAAGAAAATCCAGGGAACATTAAAAAAAATCAAATTATACCTGCAGAAAGGTTCAAAAGGCTTTATTTTACTATTTTCTAGATCATAAAATAAAACTTTAAAAACAGAAGAAAAGGGGCTTCCCTGGTGGCACAATGGTTAAGAATCCACCTGCCAATGCAGGGGACATTTGTTTGATCCCTGGTCTAGGAAGATCCCACACGGGGAGCCACTAAGCCCATGAGCCACAGTGACAGAGCCTGTGCTTTAGAGTCCATGAGCCACAATGACTGAGTCCACGTGCCACAACTACTGAAGCCCGTGTGCCTAGAGCCCGTGCTCCGCAACAAGAGAACCCACTGCAATGAGAAGCCTGCGCACTGCAATGAAGAGTAGCCCCCGCTCGCCGCAGCTAGAGAAAGCCCGCGTGCAGCAAAGAAGACCCAGCGCAGCCAAAAATAAATAATAAATAAATTTATTTTAAAAAAGCAGAAGAAAAATAATCTTCTATGAAAAATCAATCAGAATGAGAAATTAAAATTATGATTACTTATATTAAAAAATTTGTTAAGATTTTTCATCAACTAACTCTCAAGTTCTTTGAGACCCCTCACCATCCCCCACTCCTCCACCTTTCTAACAGCCCCCTTCACCTTAGGCACTAAAGCGCTTATTCACACCTCTTTGTTGATATTTTTTACACTCCTACATTTTATAAAGCAGCGTTCTCTTAGATTTCCTTCTACTTCTCTAATTTCTCATGCTCTTCCTCTTTGGTAATTCAAACTTATTTTCCCTACCCAGTATAAGTATTAACATTCCCCAACTTTATGACACAGTTTTCTCTCTGTCAGTAGTGTCATTTCTCTTTAGCTCTCAGACTTTCTACCTTAGGATATATCAACTCTAAGGATCCAGTGAGGTGAGCATACCAAGGTATTTCTTCTAAGGTGAAGAAGAAATCTTCTGGCATCTGGCCTTTCTAAAGGCCAAAACAAGACAAACCATCTAGTGGACCTCTTTGGATTTTAGAGGCACCATATTTCTCATTAGGGTGTGTTACTCTGGTCCATTTACCAAGTAACTCAAAAACCTGCTAGTTTTTAATGGAGCCACTTGGTATATGATAGAGATGGCCTCTACTTGGGTCATATGATCCAGTAGATCATATGGTCATATGGTGTTTGAAGGGACAATGACAGATAGGGATATTGCATGGTGCTTTCTGCAGGCCTCTATGGGTGAACAACAGCATACTCCTTTAGTATTTTGGAGCAAAGCCTTGACATACTCTGGATAAACTACTCTCCTTTTGAGAAACAGCTCTTGGGTTCCTACCGGACTGTTGTAGAGATTGAACACTTAACCATGGGCCACCAAGTAACCATGTAATCTGAGTTGCCCTTCATGAACAGGGTGTTTTCTTATCCACCAAACTATAGGTTTGGGCATGCACATCAGCACTTGAATAGCACTTGAATATGCACTGAGTTACATGTTAAATTACATGAAGTAGTGGCACAATTTCCCCTTATCTTCTCTCCCAGCCTGTCCTAAGGCCTCATGAGGAGTTTCCCACAGTCTATTGACAGGAAGAGAACATGGGTTTTATTTACAGATGGTTCTGCACTATAGGTAGGCACCACCCCAAAGTGGTGCCCATTTCTTGGACATCCCTGAAGGACAGAAATGAAGAGAAGTCCTCCCAGTTGGTTGGACTTTAAACACACTTGTTTTTGTTTTTGCTTTTGCCTCAAAGGAGAAATGACCGGGTACAATTTTGGTAGCTGTGGGAGGAGGTGAGAAAGGCAAAGCATCTTCAGGAGGCCAAGGTCAGTACACCTAGAAGAGTCACAGATGCTGGCTATAGGGAACAAAACTACACAGGCACTCAGGAAGCATGTACAGGAATGATAAAAGGATCATAGGGGATTTGGGCAGAGTAATGACAGTGTCTTCACCAAGTACAAATCTTATTTTATTACTTTTCCTGAATGTAACACAATCTATAGGACTTAGTCTACTGAAGAATAAAAATTTAAACCACTGATTTATATATATATTTCTATCATATACCAAGCTCCCATATATGTGTGGATCCATCTATCTACATGTTTTTCCTGTCACAAATGTGACACTGTTTTAATTACTGTAGGCTTAAAATGCCTGATAGCATATATCATCAATAAAGAGTCTTCACCTTCAAAATTATCTTGTCAATTCTTGAGCCTTTAATTTTTTCATATGAATGCAAAGGTCAATTTCTCATTTTCACTGCACTGTGCTATTAGGATTTTAATAGGAATGCCACTGGATTTGTAGATTAATTGACATCTTTGCAACACTGAGCCTTCTTATTCATACACATTGCCTACTATTTCACTTATGCAGGTGTTCTTTTATTTTTTTCAACAGGTTGTACCATCATCTCTAAGAACATCTTGTTTCTATCTTTTTAGATTGGTTTTAAATACTAAAGTTTTGTTGCTATTTTGAATAGTTTACCTTTTTATAATGAGATTTTACTTCCTTTGTGGTATTGTATACAGGTGGTATTAATTTTTAAATTTGGATTTTATATAGCAATTCTCATGAACTCCTTGATTATTTCTAATCGATTATAAATTCTATCAGATTTTTAATGTAAATATTATATTATCTGTAGGTAAAGTGATGCAGCTTCTTCATTTCCATTTTTATATCTCTTATTTTTCTCTGTTTATTTACTTAAAGAACATTCAGAAGTTTGAAATTAAGTAGGTTTAGATTATTCTCTTCAATTCCCACTTAGCTAAGGATAATTTTTACTGTGAGTGGGTGTTGGCTCTTATTGAATTATTTTTATATATCCATTGAAATACCTGTATAATTATTCCTCATAAGTATATTGATGTGGCTTTACATTAATATATATATATATATATATATATTTTTTTTTTTTGCGGTACACAGGCCTCTCACTGTTGTGGCCTTTCCCGTTGTGGAGCACAGGCTCCGGATGCGCAGGCTCAGCGGCCATGGCTCACGGGCCTAGCCACTCTGCGGCATGTGGGATCTTCCCAGACCGGGGCGCGAACCCGTGTCTCCTGCAACGGCAGGCGGACTCTCAACCACTGCGTCACCAGGGGAGCCCCATTAATATATTTTTAAATGGTAAACCACTATTTTCTGTTTCTTCAGTGAATCTTACTTGGCATTTTTAAAATTCATTAATTTTCATGACAATTTATTTACAAATTTGTCATTATGCTTTAAATTAGAAAATAAACATTTATTGTTCTGTTTTTAAAGCAAACTGATTTTGAAGGATAACTAACAAACAGAAAATTATACAAAATATTAGTATACACATCTCATTAAATTTTCGTAAACACACCGATGCCATCACCACACAGTTCAAGAAACAAAACAGGACCAGAACCTCACAGCTCCTTTTGTTTTTCATTCCATTCAGTATCCCCTTCATGGATAATCACTATGCTTATTTTTAACATCAAATATTAGTTTTGCCTTCTTTTTTTAACTTAATAAAAATATTTGTAGCACATGTTTTTATCTCATGACTGGCTTCTATTATTCACCCTTATATTTTTAAGATTCATTCATTCTTATACTTTGGAGATATAATTTGCTCACTTTTATTTTTGTAAGAATATACATTGAATGAGTATCTTTCAATTTATTTATTTTACTATGATAAACATCTGAATTATATCTAGTTTTTGGTCATTACTAAAATATAAATATTGCAGCTGTATTTTTGTCTATTTTTCACTAACAGGTGAAATTAAATGAGCAGATCTTAAGTGTATTACTCAAATAACTTTGACAAATGTGCACCCCACAGAACCAATACCTCAGTTGTAATATAGAACATTTTCATCAGTCCTGATAGTTTCTTGTGTACCTTTTCAATCAATTCCCCCTTGATTGACAGCCACTCTTCTGATATCTACCAGTATAAATAATTTCCATCTATATTTAAATCTTGTATAAATAAAATCAGAGTAGGTACCCTTGTGCCTGACTTCTTTCATTCATCATGTTTCTGACGCTCATTCATGTTATTACCTATGCAGTTCCTTATTTTTTTTTCCAATGCTGAGTAACATTTCATTGTATGACTATACTTCAATTTAGTTATCCATTCTACTCTTGGTTATTTCATGTTTTGACTATTGTGAAATAAGCCACTACCAAAATTGTATGTGTGTGATTTTAAAATATGCTTTTATTACCCTTGAATAAATTTAAAAGGGGGGATATCTGGGTTGAGGCACAACTGACTGTGTGTTGTGTTTAATTTTATAAGAAAGTACAAACCATTTTCAAAAAGAATTGTACATAATTATATTCCCACCAGTAATGTCTGAGACTTCAAGATTCTCTATATCTGTACCAATATTTGCTGATGTTAGTGTGTTAATTTTAGTTAGTGTTTTGCATTTTTCTACCTCAAAGGTATAAGGATATTCTGCTGTTTTATACCAGAAGGTTTATAATCCAAGCTTTCACATTTAAGTTTACAATCCATTTCAAATTAATGTTTGTGAATGGTATAAAATAAAAGTTAAAGTTCATTATTTTCCACACATTTATTTAGTTGTTCAATATCATATGTTAAAAAGAATTTCCCCATTGATTTATCTTGACACTTTTGTTGAAAATAAATTGGTCTGTTGGGATTCTCTATTCTGTTCCATTAGTCTTTATTTCTATCTTCATTGTTGTAGCTTTGTAGTAAGTGCTGTAATCAGGTAGTGTAAGTCCTCTTAATGTTATTTTTATTTTTCTTCATTGTTTTGGCTAACCTATTTCTATTTTATTTTCCTATAAATTTTTAGAATTACGTTGTTACCTGTCATCAAAACAAGGAAACAAAGAAATCAACCAAACAAACCAAACTGTGCTGAGTGTTGATAGGGATTGCACTGAATTTAGGAAGAACTACATCTTAATAAGTTTATATCTTCATTTATTTAGATGTTCATAATTACTCAAAATACTTTGTTGTTTTTCATGTACAATTTTACAAACCTTTTGTTACATGTATTTTAAGTACCTTATGTTTTGATGTCATAAAATGTGTTTTTATTTTATTTTCTAATTTTTTGCTGATAGTGTACAAAGATAGAATTGATTGTATTTATTCTTTTAGAGTTTATTCACAAAGTACACTGAATGAAAAAAACTGTAACATCTTTGTTGGGGAATGATTGGCATACAATAAACTGCACATATTTAAAATGTACAATTTGATGTTTTGATATATGCATACACTCATGAAGCCATTGCCAAGATACATTACCCCTAAAAGTTTCCTTATTCACCTTTCCATTCCCTGCCTCTCCTGCCTCCAATGTCCCACTACTCCACATACAACCACCAATTTGTTTTTTTGTCACTGTACATTACTTTGTACTTCCTAGAATTTGATATGAATGAAATTGTCAAATACACATTATTTTTTAATCCTGCTTCTTTTACTCAGCTTAATTATTTTGAGATTCATCCATGTTATTGTATGTATAAGTAAATCCTTCTTTTAGGTTTCTAAGTAGTATTTTGTTGTACATGTATATCATAATTTTTTTAACCATTCAGCTATTGATGGGCATTTGGGCTGCTTCCCAGTTTTTGGCTACAACAGATAAAGCTGCTATGATCATTAATGCAGAAGTTTTTGCATAAATATATGCTTTAATTTCTTCTGGGTGGATACTTAGGAGTGGAAGAGATGGATCCGATTGAAGATATACATTTAACATTTTAAGAAAGAGCTAAGTTGTTTTTGAAAGTACTTGTAACATTTGACATTTCTCCCAGAAGTTTATGAGAGTTTTGGTTCTTCCTCATTTTTCTTGCTAACATGAATTTTATCCATTCTATAGATATGAATGGTATCTTATTAGTTGTTTTAATTCACATCTTCTTAATACTGGTGGTATTGGACACTTTTCATGGTATTATTTGCCAATTGTATATCTTCTCTGGTGAGATGTCTGTTCAAATATTTTACCGTTTTTTTTGGGGGGGAGACAATTTTAATTGAATCTTTTCCCTTTTGTTGGAGAACTGTATTAATTAACCCAGATCTAAATATTTGATATATCCACTACTATTGATCTCTTGCTGCTCCCAAGGCACCTCAGTTGACAGTTGGGGCATATAGGTATGTATTACTATACATACTTACCATACATACATACACCTGCACATTTATACATTGTTGAACACATTAAAAAAATTCCCTTTTTTTATTTTCTATTCTCTATTTTCACAGTAAATAGAAGTCCTCTTTGCAATGTCACTTAAAAAAAAAAAACAACACTCAATTCTCACACGTTATCCTGTATGATTTTTGCAATGGTGCATCTCCTCTCAATACAAACATTGTGAAATCTCTCCCAGCACCCTATAACAATGTCATCTTAGTTTGAATCATTGTTATACTGAAAACATATTATACCACAGAGATATCTAAAACATTTAAAAATAGACTGAAAATATAATGTGAGTAGGACAATGGATTTTTAAAATATGATGTAACTATTATCTTTTCAGTAAACAACTAGTGTCAAAGTAACGGATTCAGCCTCAGTTGATACCTGATTGATCCACTTTTGGGGGCAAACTGATTTTGAACAATGGAAGATTTAACTTTTTCCTGAATGAAAGTTTGCCTTAGTTCTGTTCTTTAAATGTCTTTTCTTGTTCTCTGCTTTTTAGTTCTTATTTCAAACATTCTTCAAAGATATCACTTGTGTCCCCAGTGTTTTAGATGCAGTGCAAATGGGCTGCAGACTCTCCAGCTCACCAGTTCTCCAAACCTGCGTTTTGATGAGCTAACAGGTCTATTTTATTACACTTTGGAAATTTATACTCAACAAGAAGAATATTTAGTAGCTTTGGAAAACAAGCCCGTCTCTAATGTCCAGACAACGTACCATGTTGTTTCTCCAACTTTGGGGCAATTGCCACAAGCCTCCACTTACCTTAACCCATTCCTGCATCAAATATAATTCCAAAATCTTTTCTTAATATCATCTAAATCAGATGTGGATGAGACTCTGGGTACGACTCATTCTGTGCAATATTCCTCTCTATCTGTGAAATTATTAACCTAGACAAGAAGTTATCTGCTTCCAAAATACAATTATGGGGCAAGCATTGGATAGACATTCCCATTCTAAAAGAGGCAAGTTGGAAGAAGGAAGTCATGTGTCCCAAGCTAGTCTGAAATCTAGCAGAACAAATTCTGTTATATTTTAAGTCTGGAAAACAATACTTTTTTGTTCCAGGCTCTAATAAAACTGTTAGAACTAAAAAAATAAATATTCAACAAAGTTGCACAGTAAAAGATGCACACACAAAATTAGCAATACTTCTATATTCTAGCAGCAGGCAAGCTGAAAATGTAATTAAGTAAACAATTTTATTTACAGTAACATCAAGATATAAAATACTTGGAAATTAATTTAACCGAAGAGGTACAAGACTTTTACACTAAAAATTACACAAGACATTAGTGAAATAAATTAAAGAAGACCAAAATACATGGACTATATCACATGTTCATGGATTGAAAGAGTTAATCTTTTTGAATAATTATACTCCCTAAAGTGATCTCCAGATTTAACACATCTATTAAAATCCCAATAGCATTTTTTTTTTGGCAAGTGGAAAAGCCCCTTCTAAGGTTCTTATGGATTTGAAAGGACCAGAATAGACTAAAGATTCATTGAAAATATTTACAAAGTTGTAAAAATTCACACTTCCTGATTTCCAAATGTATTACAAAGCTACAATAATCAGAAAAGTGTTGTGCTGTCATGAGACTGGAAATATAGATCAGTGGATTAAAGCTGAGAGCTTAGAAATAGATCTACATGCAAAATAATGAACTTGGACCATTACATTACACCTTTACAAAAACGAACTCAAAATGTATCAGAGACTTAGTATAAGACACAAAATATACAAAACTGTTAAGGAGAAACTACGAGAGTAAATCTTCATGACCTTGGATTAAGAAATGTGCAATCCATATGATAAGAGCACAGGCAACAACAACAAAAATGCATAAATTGGACTTCAAAAGTAAACAACTTTTGCGTATAGAAGGACATTATCAAGATTGTGAAAATAGGGGATTTCAGCAAGATGGCAGAAGAGTAAGACATGGAGATCACCTTCCTCCCCACAGATACACCAGAAATACATCTACACATGGAACAACTCCTACAGAACACCTACTGAACACTGGCAGAAGACCTCAGACCTCCCAAAAGGCAAGAAACTCCCCACGTACCTGGGTAGGGCAAAATAAAAAGGAATAAACGAGACCAAAGAATAGGGACGGGAGGCTTCCCTGGTGGCGCAGTGGTTGGGAGTCCGCCTGCTGATGCAGGAGACATGGGTTTGTAACCCGGTCTGGGAGGATCCCACGTGCCGCGGAACAGCTGGTCCCATGAGCCATGGCCGCTGGGCCTGTGTGTCCAGAGACTGTGCTCTGCGGTGGGAGAGGTTACAGAGGTGAGAGGCCTGTGTACCGCAAAAAAAAAAAAAAAAAGAATAGGGACGGGACCTGCACCAGTGAGAGAGAGCTGTGAAGGAGGAAATGTTTCCACACACTAGAAGCCCCTTCACTGGCAGAGACTGTGGGTGGCGGAGGGGGGAGCTTCGGAGCCGCGAAGGAGAGCACAGCAACAGGGGTGCGGAGGGCAAAGCGGAGAGATTCCCGCACAGAGGATTGGTGCCGACCGGCAATCACCAGCCCGAAAGGCTTGTCTGCTCACCTGCCAGGGCAGGCGGGGCTGGGAGCTGAGGCTCGGGCTTCGGTCGGAGCGCAGGGAGAGGACTGGCAGCATGAACACAGCCTGCAGGGGGTTAGTGCGCCACGGCTAGCCAGGAGGGCGTCCAGGGAAAAGTCTGGAGCTGCTGAAGGGGCAAGACTTTTTCTTGCCTCTTTGTTTCCTGGTGCGCAAGGAGAGGGGATTAAGAACGCTGCTTAAAGGAGCTCCAGAGACAGGCGCGAGCCGCAGCTAACAGCGTGGACCACAGAGACAGGCATGAGATGCTAAGGCTGCTGCTGTCGTCACCAAGAAGCCTGTGTGCGAGCACAGGTCACTATCCACACCTCCCTTCCGGGGAGCCTGTGCAGCCAGCCACTGCCAGTGTCCAGGGATCCAGGGACAACTTCCCCGGGAGAATGCATGGCGTGCCTCAGGCTGGTGCATCGTCACGCCGGCCTCTGCCACCCCAGGCTTGCCCCGCACTCCGTGCCCTTCCCTACCCCCGGCCTGAGTGAGCCAGAATCCCCAAAGCAGCAGCTCCTTTAACCCCGTCCTGTCTGAGCGAAGAACAGACGCCCTCCGGAGACCTACACGCAGAGGCAGGGCCAAATACAAAGCTGGGCCCTGGGAGCTGTAAGAACAAAGAAGTGAAAGGGAAATCTCTCCCAGCAGCCTCAGAAGCAGCAGATTAAAGCTCCACAATCAACTTGATGTACCCTGCATCTGTGGAAGACATGAATAGACAATGAATCATCCCAAATTGAGGAGGTGGACTTTGAGAGCAAGATTTATTATTTTTTCCCCTTTTCCTCATTTTGTGAGTGCGTATGTGTATGCTTCTGTGTGAGATATTGTCTGTATAGCTTTGCTTTCACCATTTGTCCTAGGGTTCTATCCGTCCATTTTTTTTGTTGTTGCTGTTTGTTTTAATTTTTTTCTTAATAATTATTTTTTATTTTAATAACTTTATTTTATTTTATCTTATTTTATTTTATCCTCTTTCTTTCTTTCTTTCTTTCTTTCTTTCTTTCTTTCTTTCTTTCTTTCTTTCTTTCTTTCTTTCTTTCTACATTTGCTCCCTTTTATTCTGAGCCATGTGGATGAAAGGCTCTTGGTGCTGCAGCCAGGAGTCAGTGCTGTGCCTCTGAGGTGGGAGAGCCCACTTCAGGACACTGGTCCACAAGAGACCTCCCAGGTCCACATAATATCAAATGGCAAAAATCTCCCAGAGATCTCCATCTCAACACCAGCACCAAGATTCACTCAACGACCAGCAAGCTACAGTGCTGGACACCCTATGACAAACAACTAGCAAGACAAGATCACAACCCCACCCATTAGCAGAGAGGCTGCCTAAAATCATAATAAGTACACAGACACCACAAAACACACCACCAAACGTGGACCTGCCCACCAGAAAGACAAGATCCAGCCTCTGCACCAGAGCACAGGCACTAGTCCCCTCCACCAGGAAGCCTACACAACCCACTGAACCAACCTTAGCCACTGGAGACAGACATCAAAAACAACGGGAACTACGAACATGCAGCCTGCAAAAAGGAGACCCCAAACACAGTAAGATAAGCAAAATGAGAAGACAGAAAAACACACAGCAGATGAAGGAGCAAGATAAAAATGCACCAGACCTAACAAATGAAGAGGAAATAGGCAGTCTACCTGAAAAAGAATTCAGAATAATGATAGTAAAGATGACCCAAAATCTTGGAAATAGAGTAGAGAAAATGCAAGAAACATTTAACAAGGACCTAGAAGAAATAAAGATGAAACAAGCAACAATGAACAACAAAATAAATGAAATTAAAAATACTCTAGATGGAATCAATAGCAGAATAACTGAGGCAGAAGAACAGATAAGTGACCTGGAAGATAAAATAGTGGAAATAACTACTGCAGAGCAGAATAAAGAGAAAAGGATGAAAAGAATTGAGGACAGTCTCAGAGATCTCTGGGACAACATTAAATGCACCAACATTTGAATTATAGGAGTTCCAGAAGAAGAAGAGAAAAAGAAAGGGACTGAGAAAATATTTGAAGAGATTATAGTTGAAAACTTCCCTAATATGGGAAAGGAAAGAGTTAATCAGGTCCAGGAAGCACAAGGAGCCCCATACAGGATAAATCCAAGGAGAAACACGCCAAGACACATATTAATCAAACTGTCAAAAATTAAATACAAAGAAAACATATTAAAAGCAGCAAGGAAAAAATAACACACAAGGGAATGCCCATAAGGTTAACAGATGATCTTTCAGCAGAAACTCTGCAAGCCAGATGGGACTGGCAGGACATATTTAAATTGATGAAGGAGAAAAACCTGCAACAAAGATTATTCTACCCATCAAGGATCTCATTCAGATTTGATGGAGAAATTAAAATCTTTACAGACAAGCAAAAGCTGAGAGTTCAGCACCACCAAAGTAGCTTTACAACAAATGCTAAAGGAACTTCTCTAGGCAAGAAGCACAAGAAAAGGAAAAGACCTACAATAACAAGCCCAAAACAATTAAGAAAATGGGAATAGGAACATACATATCGATAATTACCTTAAACGTAAGTGGACTAAATGCTCCCACCAAAAGACACAGATTGGCTGAATGGATACAAAAACAAGACCCATATATATGCTGTCTATAAGAGACCCACCTCAGACCTAGAGACACATACAGACTGAAAGTAAGGGGATGGAAAAAGATATTCCATGCAAATGGAAACCAAAAGAAAGTTGCAGTAGCAATTCTCATATCAGACAAAATAGACAGTTAAAATAAAGACTATTACAAGAGACAGAGAAGGACACTAGATAATGATCAGGGGATCGATCCAAGAAGAAGATATAACAATTGTAAATATTTATGCACCCAACATAGGAGCACCTCAATACATAAGGCAAATACTAACAGCCATAAAAGGGGAAATCGACAGTAACACATTCATCATAGGGGACTTTAACACCCCACTTTCACCCATGGACAGATCATCCAAAATGAAAATAAATAAGGAAACACAAGCTTTAAATGATACATTAAAAAAGATGGACTTAATTGATATTTATAGGGCATTCCATCCAAAAACAACAAAATACACATTTTTCTTAAGTGCTCATGGAATATTATTCAGAATAGATCATATCTTGGGTCACAAATCAAGCCTTGGTAAATTTAAGAAAATTGAAATTATATCAAGTAACTTTTCTGACCACAAAGCTATGAGACTGGATATCAATTACAGGAAAAGATCTGTAAAAAATACAAACACATGGAGGCTAAACTATACACTACATAATGACGAAGTGATCACTGAAGAAATCAAAGAGGAAATCAAAAACTACCTAGAAACAAATGACAATGGTGACATGATGACCAAAAATCTATGGGATGCAGTAAAAACAGTTCTAAGAGGGAAGTTTATAGCAATAAAATCCTACTTTAAGAAACAGGAAACATCTTGAATAAACAGCCTAACCTCGCACCTAAAGCAATTAGAGAAGAAGAACAGAAAAACCCCAAAGTTAGCAGAAGGAAAGAAATCATAAAGATCAGGTCAGAAATAAATGAAAAAGAAATGAAGGAAACAATAGCAAAGATCAATAAAACTAAAAGCTGGTTCTTTGAGAAGATAAACAAAATTGATGAACCATTAGCCAGACTCATCAAGAAAAAAAGGGAGAAGACTGAAATCAATAGAATTAGAAATGAAAAAGGAGAAGTAACAACTGACACTGCAGAAATACAAAAGATCATGAGAGATGACTACGAGCAACTTTATGCCAATAAAAAGGACAACCTGGAAAAAATGGACAAATTCTTAGAAATTCACAACCTGCCAAGACTGAATCAGGAAGAAATAGAAAATATGAACAGTCCAATCACAAATACTGAAATTGAAACTGTGATTAAAAATCTTCCAACAAACAAAAGACCAGGACCAGATGGCTTCACAGGCGAATTCTATCAAACATTTAGAGAAGAGATAACACCTATCCTTCTCAAACTCTTCCAAAATATAGCAGAGGGAGGAACGCTCCCAAACTCATTCTACGAGGCCACCATCACCCTGATACCAAAACCAGACAAGGATGTCACAAAGAAAGAAAACGATAGGCCAATATCACTGATGAACATAGGTGCAAAAATCCTCAACAAAATACTAGCAAACAGAATCCAACAGCACATTAAAAGGATCATACACCATGATCAAGTGGGGTTTATTCCAGGAATGCAAGGATTCTTCAATATACACAAATCAATCAACGTATACACCATATTAACAAATTGAAGGAGAAAAACCATATGGTCATCTCAATAGATGCAGAGAAAGCGTTTGACAAAATTCAACACTGATTTATGATAAAATCCCTGCAGAAAGTAGGCATAGAGGGAACTTTCCTGAACATAATAAAGTCCATATATGACAAACCCACAACTAACATCATCCTCAATGGTGAAAAACTGAAAGCATTTCCACTAAGGTCAGGAGCAAGACAAGGTTGCCCACTCCCACCACTCTTATTCAACATAGTTTTGGAAGTTTTAGCCACAGCAATCAGAGAAGAAAAGGAAATAAATGGAATCCAAATCGGAAAAGAAGTAAAGCTGTCACTGTTTGCAGATGACATGATACTATACATAGAGAATCCTAAAGATGCTACCAGAAACCTACTAGAGCTAATCAATGAATTTTTAATGTAGCAGGATACAAAATTAATGCACAGAAATCTGGCATTCCTATACACTAATGATGAAAAATCTGAAAGAGAAATCAAGAAAACAATCCCATTTACCATTGTTACAAAAAGAATAAAATATCTAGGGATAAACCTACCTAAGGAGACAAAAGACCTGTATGCAGAAAATTATAAGACACTGATGAAAGAAATTAAAGATGATAGAAATAGATGGAGAGATATACCATGTTCTTGGATTGGAAGAAACAACATTGTGAAAATGACTCTACTACCCAAGGCAATCTACAGATTCAATGCAATCCCTAACAAACTACCACTGGCAGTGGTAGAAAAATTTCACAATTTGTATGGAAACACAAAAGACCCCGAATAGCCAAAGCAGTCTTGAGAACGAAAAACGGAGCTGGAGGAATCAGGCTCCCTGACTTCAGACTATACTACAAAGCTACAGTAATCAAGACAGTATGGTACTGGCACAAAAACAGAAAGATAGATCAATGGAACAGGATAGAAAGCCCAGAGGTAAACCCACGCACATATGGTCACCTTATCCTTGATAAAGGAGGCAGGAATGTACAGTGGAGAAAGGACAGCATCTTTAATAAGTGGTGCTGGGAAAACTGGACAGGTACATGTAAAATTATGATATTAGAACACTCCCTAACACCATACACAAAAATAAACTCAAAATAGATTAAAGACCTAAATGTAAGGCCAGAAACTATCAAACTCTTAGAGGAAAACATAGGCAGAACACTCTATGACATAAATCACAGGAAGATCCTTTTTGACCCACCTCCTAGAGATATGGAAACAAAAATAAACAAATGTGACCTCATGAAACTTCAAAGCTTTTGCACAGCAAAGGAAACCATGAACAAGACCAAAAGACAACCTCAGAATGGGAGAAAATATTTGCAAATGAAGCAACTGACAAAGGATTAATCTCCAAAATTTATAAGCGGCTCATGCAGCTCAATAACAAAAAAACAAACAATCCAATCCAAAAATGGGCAGAAAACCTGAATAGATATTTCTCTAAAGAAGGTATACAGACTGCCAACAAACACATGAAAGAATGCTCAACATCATTAATCATTAGAGAAATGCAAATCAAAACTACAATTAGATATCATCTCACACGTGTCAGAATGGCCATCGTCAGAAAATCTAGAAACAATAAATGCTGGAGAGGGTGTGGAGAAAAGGGAATACTCTTGCACTGCTGGTGGGAATGTGAATTGGTACAGCCACTATGGAGTGCAGTATGGAGATTCCTTAAAAAACTACAAATAGAACTACTATACGACCCAGCAATCCCACTTCAGGGCATATACCCTGAGAAAAACCATAATTCAAAAAGAGTCATGTACCAAAATGTTCATTGCAGCTCTATTCACAATAGCCAGGAGATGGAAACAGCCTATGTTTCCATCATCGGATGAATGGATAAAGAAGATGTGGCATATATATACATTGGAATATTACTCAGCCATAAAAAGAAACGAAATTGAGTTATTTGTAGTGAGGTGGATGGACCTAGAGTCTGCCATACAGAGTGAAGTAAGTCAGAAAGACAAAGACAAATACCATATGCTAACACATATATATGGAATCTAAGAAAAAAAAATGTCATGAAGAACCTAGGGGTAAGACAGGAATAAAGACACAGACCTACTAGAGAATGGACTTGAGGATATGGGGAGGGGGAAGGGTAAGCTGTGACAAAGTGAAAGAGTGGCATGGACATATATACACTACCAAACGTAAAATAGATAGCTAGTGGGAAACAGCTGCATAGCACAGGGAGATCAGCTCGGTGCTTTGTGACCACTTGTATGGGTGGGATATGGAGGGGGGCAGGGGGACAGATGCAAGAGGGAGGAGATATGGGAACATATGTATATGTATGACTGATTCACTTTGTTATAAAGCAGAAAGTAACACACCATTGTAAAGCAACTATACTGCAATAAAGATAGTTAAAAAAAAATGGTTAACAGAAAAAAGAAAAGAAAAAATGATTGTGAAAATAAATTCTACATAATGGGAAGAAATACTTGCAAATCATATATCTGACCAGTATCTAGTGGCCAAGATATGAGTAACTCTCATATCTGAACAACAAAAAGCCAACAATTAAATTTAAAGGTTGACAGAGATCACTTATATGTAGAATCTAGAAAAATGGTACAGAGGAACTTATTTGCAAAGCAGAAATAGAGGCACAGATGTAGAGAACAAACTTATGGATACCAAAGTGGGGATGGGAGGTGGGATGAATTGGGAGATTGGGATTGGCATATACACACTACTGTGTATAAAATAGATAACTAATGAGAACCTACTGTATAGCACAGGGAACTCTACTCAGTGCTCTGTGGTGGCCTAATGGGAAGAAAATATAAAAAAGAGGGGATATATGTATACGTATAACTGATTCACTTTGCTGTACAGCAGAAACTAACAAAAATTTGTAAAGTAACTATACTCCAATAAAAATTAACAAAAAAAATAAAATAAAATGTTAACTTTCAAATTTAACAAAGGATGAAAAAAAAATGATGTTTCTCCAAAGAAGATATACAAATGGCAGCTAAAAATCACATGAATAGATGTTCAATGTTATAGTCACTAGGGAAATACAAGTAAAAACTACAGTACGATTTTAGACTCACTAGAATAAATGTGTTTTTTTTTTTTTAAAGGAAAATAACACATGCTGGTGAGGATGTGGTGAAATTAGAATTTTCATACATTATCAATGGGAATATAAAATGATGTAGCCCTGTTTGTTTTTCTCTTGTTAATATGTCTATTATTACAGGGGTCTAAGCCAAGAACCATGAAGGGTAGAGAAAAAATAATTTCTTCCTTGCAACTTCAAGGTGTTCTTCCAAATATGGAAGAGATCACAGAAGTGTGGCTATACCTGCAACTGTTTGCCTAGAAAGAAAAAGTATTTAATTACTGATCAAATCATTTGAATTTAAGCTAGAGGGATCAAGGAAAAATATGAACCTTCTCCTTCCTTGCCATTAGGTTTGATCCTTTAGTATAAGCTTTACACTTCTATAAAGCAGTTCTTGAAAAATACTTTAACCATCTGCATCTTGTTTATGTCTCAGGCTGGAATGTTAAAAACTTAAGGGCAATGCCTATGTTACATTTAGTTTATTTTCTGCCTAGCACAGTACTTGTACAATTTAGGAATTCAGTAAATCTTTACTGCTATATTTTAGTTATAATTCTAGTTAAATATGTGTTGGCTACCTCCAAATGTAGTGTAAGTGCTTTAAAGGCCAGAATAATCTCTTAAGCTTTTTAGCACAAAACATAGAGGACTATTTTTTAGGAGACCAATAAATTGTCCTGATTGACATATTTCTATACAATTGCATGATGTAATTTACTATCATGACTAACATAACTGATCTGATAATATTTGATTGCAACTACAACGAATTGGGAATTTTAAAAGCTTCATACTTTTGAATTAGGAGGCTGGGATTGATATATATATATACACTAATATGTATAAAATCGATAACTAATAAAAAAAGAAAAAAAATAAATCAAATGTTAAAAAAAAAAGATTTCATCCTTTATTCATAACTTTATTAAGAAAATGTTTGGGCTTCCCTGGTGGTGCAGTGGTTGGGAGTCCGCCTGCCGATGCAGTGGACGCAGGTTCGTGCCCCAGTCTGGGAGGATCCTACATGCTGCGGAGCGGCTGGGCCCATGAGCCATGGCTGCTGAGCCTGCGCGTCGGGAGCCTGTGCTCCGCAGCGGGAGAGGCCGCAGCGGTGAGAGACCCGCGTACCGGGGAAAAAAAAAAAAGAAAAAAAAGAAAAAAAAGAAAATGTTTGAGGGCTTCCCTGGTGGCACAGTGTTTAAGAATCCACCTGCTGATGCAGCGGACATGGGTTCTATCCCTGGTCCGGGAAGATTCTCACATGCCGCGGAGCAACTAACCCGTGCGCCACAGCTACTGAGCCTGTGCTCTAGAGCCCATGAGCCACAACTATTGAGCCAACACGTCACAACTACTGAAGCCCATGCGCTTAGAGCCTGTGCTCTGTAACAAAAGAAGCCACCGCAATGAGAAGCCCACGTACCGCAATGAATAGTAACCCCCTGCTTGCTGTAACTAGAGAAAGCCCACGAGGAGCAATGAAGAGCCCACACAGCCAAAAATAAATAAATAAATAATAAAGAGGTAAATTAAAAAAAAAAAAGTTTGAGCATGTATATGTACTACACACTGCATTAGGAGTTATAAGTTAGGAATGCAACCGTAAGAAGAATTATCCCTGTGTTCAAAGGGCTATGTATTATTTTATTTGGGAGTGATGGATAAGCAAGTAAACAAATAATCACAAAATATAATACATGCTAAATATAAGTAGGAACAGATTTCTATGGGAGAATAAATATGTTTTTTTTTAACCCAGGGAGGTGGAGGGGTGTTAACCAAGAAATTCCTCTTAGGGATATTAAAAAGTCAGCTGAATTGTAGAGGGTTGCTTGGAGTTAGCCAATTAAAAAGGAGTACTGCATTCCTAGCAGTGGGAAGTTATCTTCAAAGGCACAGAGGTGAGAAAGAATGTATGGTACTTCCAGAAAATAAACTAACAAAATAGTTATGTTTGATACATAAGGAGAAAGAGGGAGACCGACTGGAGTTAGGCAAAATTGACATCGTGATGGGCTATGTGTCATCTCAAATGTTGAATTATCCTGAAGGAGAATTTTTACCCACTTAACTGTATGATTTTACAAAGTCTCATGAGATCCCACTCTTCAAGCCCCATAAGTCCGACCTCCAACCTTTACTATTCATCATTCTGCCCTAGCAGTGTTTATTTTCCCCAATTCTTTGTAGATCGCCAGAGGGAATGAGACTGTGATGTTCTTTCAGAATAAAATGCCAAGCATGCAGTTAACATTCATAGCAAATGTTCCATTTGGAGTTTCAGCAGAAAGAAAGCATTACTCTAGGAAGCTTTGCCTAAAAAGATGTTAAGCTAGTATATTTAAATAAGGGGAGGGGATAAAAGAAGAGCCTCATTTCGGATTCATCAGTGAGTGACTGAGAGAACAGTATTGATGGACCTTCCTGAATCCTAAGCACAGCCAATAAGCTTATGATATTAAACTCCCTTAGGTGTAAACTAAAATGCTCTAACTCCCAACTCAAGGAGTATCAATTTTATACTTCTGTTTTGTATGCTGGCTTTATTACAGAGCTCCTAAGAGAGTGCTAAATTGTTGGGAGTTTTCTTTATGCCTGACTTTCAACATTAACTTTTAAGCTATCAAATTGCCTAAATTAAGTACCACAAAATAGCTTTAGGTTATCATATTGCATAAATTATGCACCATAAAATATAAACAATCAAACTTTAAACATGATTGCACCCCTTGTGAAGCATGAAGAGAGAATTCTCCATGAACATGCTTTATATTGCAAAGGTGCTAAAATATATATCATGTGATTTTGCACCTGGGCTTGATTTTAGGCAAAAGGAAAGCTAAAGTTTTCTTTCCTATGTTGCAGTCTCCAAACCCAGAATGGGGAAAGGAAACACTTTCTGTTTTTAAATAGTAAGGTAGGCTGGGCTCTGACATTGCAGCCTGAACTGCACTGATTTGTCCTTTTATTGTTAAAGACCATGTTATGGTCTGAACCATGTACCCTCCAAAATTCGTATGTTGAAGCTCTTACCCCCCAATGAGGTTGTATTTCAAGATAGGATCTTTAGAGAGGTAATTAAGGTTAAATGAAGTCATAAGTGTGGGACTCTAGTCCTATAGTATTAGTGTCCTTATAAGAGGAAGAGACACCAAGATTTCTCTCTCCAAACCAGCACAGAGGGGTCATGTGAGGGGTCAGCAAGAAAGTGGTTGTCTACAACCCAGGAAGAGCTGACCCACCAGAAACCAACCTCATTGGCACATTGACCTTGGACTTTAAACCTCTTGTACTGTGAGAAAATAAATGTCTGTTATTTAAGCCACCTAGGCTATGGTCTTTTTTAAAATGGTATTCCTAGCAGACTAATGTAGAACTCTTTGGTGGGGGGTAGGGAGGGCGAGTATAAGACAATGTAAGAAAAATATGTTGGAATGCCTCTACAAAGACCAGGAAAGTACCAGAAAGGACATAATTAAATATCTTTCTATGGTCACTGCTGTATGCAGCCTTTAAGAAGCTCTCCAATGATCCCCACATACTAATCTCCATGCTCTTCTATAATCCTCCACCCTTGTGAGTGCAAGTTGAGCCTAGGGATTTGCTCCTAGTGAATAGAATGTGATGAAAGTCATAAGATGTCACTAACTTGGATTTGTCAGATTTAGAAAGCAAAACTTCAGGATGCTCAGTTAAATTTAAGTTTCAGATAAACAACAGTTTTTTTTTGTATAAGCATGCCCCATGTAATATTCTTTAAAAAGTATTATCTAAAGTTTAAATTTAACTGGGTATGCTGTATTTTATCTGACAAACCTAGACTAGTTCAATTAGAATGTAAAAAAAAATGATGGAATATCACTTCCAAGATTGTTACAAAAATATGCTGGCTTCCATCCTGGGTGCCCCAACCCCTCTTTTTTTACTAAAAAGAAAAAAGTGAAACACTTATTTTCCACAAGGAAGAGCAACGGGAAAAATGAAATCATTTCTCACATATTGTTTTCTTAAAACAGGTCTACAAGGACATATTCAGCACCAAAATAAAAAAGAAGAAAAAAAGAGAGAAATTACAAACAGCCATAGAATAAAATCTACAAAGCAAACATTTAATATTGCACATTGTTTTGCTAACATTTTGGGTTTTACTTTTCCTAATTGGAAAATCAGGGATCTATCTTGAATACTGGAATACACCTGAGAACCTCACATCTTATGTCAAGAATTGACCAGTGTTTAGAAATGAGTCAAGGGCTCATCAAGTTTGATGCCCTCTGGTGCTCTACAGAAGCCAGTGATCCTATTCTGAGCTCTCCTACAAAGAGACTCTTTTGGAAAATAACCAAGTGGTGTCTCTGCCCAAGAAAGAGACCTGGAAGGCCTGGAAACAGTCATGTGAGTGAGCCTGGAAGTGATACTTCCCTACACAAGACTTAGATGATTGCATCCCTGGTCAACACCCGTATTATAGCCTCCCTGATTCAGAGACCAGCTAAACTGTGCCCATCGTACTGATCTACAGAAACAATGACATAAGTATGCATTGTCTTAAACTGCTAAACTTTGAGTATTTTGCTAGGCAGCAATTACTACAGCAATTGAGCCTTCCCCAAATGTGATTTCATTTCTTTTTTCCTGAAAATCAGTGGGAAACCTCCTGCTACACCTCTGCTCTGGATACCCTGTTTCACTCCAATACTCACTCCCCTTTACTTGGTTCTACACCTGGATATCCTTTAGTTGTACAACTTAACGATCACCTCTTCCGGGAAGCTTTCCCTGCATTTGAAACTCTTCCGTATACATATCCATTATATACTTTAAATGGTTTTACTGAATTTACTACCACACTATATTGCAATTTTACTTTTTTTGTTTCATTTTATTCTCTGACTACTTGCAAGTATATGGTATAGCACTGTGTGTGGCGTATAGTAAGTGCCAACAAAGAGTAGATACATGAGAATGGAAAAGAATATGAAAAAGAATATGTATATATAAGCATAACTGAATCACATTGCTGTACACCAGAAACTATCACAACATTATAAATAAACTCTACTTCAATTTAAAAAAAGAGTATAAGGGTGAACTGTTAGAAAGTAAAGCAGTGGAATGGACTATGTCATTACAATACAAGTAGTTACCAAGCACTTGGTCTATATGGGGCTTGTGCTCATATGTATTAACTCAATCCTCATACATACCTCATAAGGGAGATGTACTTTTCTTTCTGGTATTGCAGATCGTCTAGAGAAACACAATACAATTAAGTATTTTGTCCAAAGTCACAGAACCAGTAAATATTGGCACTAGGACTGGGACACACAAAATCAAGATTTAGAGCCTGGACTATTAACCACTTTAGTACCTTGTCTCTCCTGAGTAGTCAGTTTCCACTTCTCAAAGCTATTCTAGCATCTGCCCCCTGAGATTTTGTCTGAGTGGGAAGTTAAGATAGGTATTATTTAGGATTACCACAATGTTTTTTTAGGTTCTATAATTAAGTTCTTTTACCCTGCTCAAAACATTTTCTCTTTTATTCATATAATTACTTTAAAAAAGTAATTTGAGTATTACTTTTTGAGAAGGTTCTTTGGGAGATAAAGCTAACTTTTTGTTCACTAATTTAGAAAACTGAAACAGACTCACAGACTTAGAGAACAAACTATGGTTACTGGGGGGAAGGGTTGGGGGATGTGTCAATTTGTGATTGACAGGTACACACTACTATATTTAAAATGGATAACCAACTAGGACCTACTGTATAGCACAGGGAACTCTGCTCAATATTATGTAACAACTGAAATGGGAAAAGAATTTGAAAAAAATAAAAAAAGAAAGCTATTGATATAGTCAAGTGGGAGATGAGGAAGACTCCAACTAACTTGCAAAATGGGAATGGATTACAGACTATTTGGTAATAGAGAAGGAGAGTAATTTGATGATCAGTTAGGTGAAGTGAATGAGGAATAGAAAAGGATCAATGTTGATTCTAGGTTTCTGGCTTGGGTGGCAGTGTGAAATCTTTAGTGTGTTTAGAAGTCTACTAGTAAAGATTTATGTTCATCTTCTATGAACAAATATTTGAGGGCATTGACAAATATAGGTTGTTTTCTCTTCACATAAAAGATTTCCACATTTAGAGTTCATGATGCATATAATAGATCCAATAAATTGTAACAAAGCAAGACTGTGGGGCTTTTCTGGGACAGGCCTCTTGATGGCCTCTGCTTACCTTTTGTTTGTAGAAAGCTTTAGTCTCCCAGGCCTCCCCTGAGTCACAAAAGTTTGGCTCAAGTGTTAATAATTGAAAGAATGTAAAAATGTAGTAATAAAAATAGCAGTTGGGCCAGGAAAACTGGTAAAAATTTAAATAATAAATCAGCCACATAGCAGTTACAGAATCTTTAGTCCCTCTCTGAAGGAGGAACAATGATAACAATGCACATTCCTGAGTTGTTCTGAAGGTACTAAAACCCTCACCAGGTGGAAAAATTTAACTTCATGATGACCATGAGAATGTAGCCCTCAGACTTGTTGGAACCAGAAGGCTGATGACTGAGATTCCTGGAACGCCATCCTGTTACCTCACCACCAACCAATCAGAAGAAAGTCACACACCCCACAGCCCTTCCCCCCAAATTTGTCTTTTAAAACTTTTCCCCGAAATCCATGAGGGACTTTGGGTCTCTTGAGCATAAGCCACCCATTCTCCTTGCTTGGCCCTGCAGTACACCTTTCTCTTCTCCAAACCCTGACATTTTGGTTTGTTTGGCCTCACTGTGGGTCAGGGATACAAACTTGGGTTCAACAACAGCTTCATCAGAGATCTATGCCTTTTCTCTTTCCCTTAGCCCTTCTGTAAGTTGTTTCCAGCTATGAGGTCACCTTATAGTTAAGAGTCGGTGCAGGAATTTAAATTTTTTCTGTCTATTTTCTAGGCTAACAAAGGAATGAGAAGAAATGGGAAAAAAAAGTATATACCATTCTCCTCCTTTTTAAAGATATTTCTTAAAAATTTCACATAACTCTTCTAGTTATATATCTCTTTTGTCAGATCTGAGTTGTAGCACCTCACCTAGGTACACTATATGCTCAGACTCTTTATTTGGTAACAATATGCATGAGTACAATTTAGGGTCCCATTCCTAAAGCAGAAGAAGAGAATATAGGGACAACTATTGGTCTCAGTAACAAATAAAGGAAACTTGAGTTTGAAAGAAAAGCTATCTTATGGAGCTTTGCAAACATCGCAAAGCCTACCAAATGTCTTGCATAGAATAGAGCCTCAAAAAAGTTTATTAAATTGTTTTGAGCCAGTTTTACCATGTGAGTTTCTCCTTTAACATCCTTGAGTCTTCTTTGTTTTTTAAATGCTACCACATATTTAAACCAAGATCACATTGTTTGGGAAAACTAGGAAATTTTACATTTGTTTCTTGGTTGTTCCAAGGGTAGAATCTAGGTTGGATTTTTTTGTGTGTTTAGAGGGGCACTGCTGGAACTAGAAAGATGGATGTAGGGTTAAGAATGACACTATACCGCTTAATTTTTGAAATATATTCCCCACTACTACCACCACAGAGACACAAATCAAATACTATTTCTTCTTTGCTTTACTGAACTAAATTACCTCTTCATTCTTTATTGTAAATATTGTTGTTTGACTTTTGTTGCTATCTTCATATTTTCTGTTTGCTTGTTCTGTTTTATTTTGTGTGTGTGGTACACGGGCCTCTCACTGCTGTGGCCTTTCCCGTTGCGGAGCACAGGCTCCGGACGCGCACGGGCCAAGCCGCTCCACGGCACGTGGGATCTTCCTGGACCGGGGCACGAACCCATGTCCCTTGCATCAGCAGGCAGACCCTCAACCACTGCACCACCAGGGAAGCCCTGTTTGTTCTGTTTTAAATCCTGGTCCACGTTGGTGAAAATTTACAGACACACATTTGTTTAACAGGTGCCAAGTTCTCAGCAATAGTAATCAAAGGATTTCAGTTAAAGTGTCAGTAAGTCTCCCTACAGGACGTGTCCCAAAGGTGTAATAGGAATGAAAGGATCAGGGTGATCTGTTCTGATCCTATAGCCACTATCGTAAAGTTAACACAACAACAGCCTTGCTAAGATCAGTGCCTGGCAGGACGCATGCTTGAGAAACTTGTGGTAACCACTTGGGACATTCTCTGAATCTCTTTCTCTCTGCCTCCCCGGTAGATGGCAGTATTTCATGTCTGGGATCCCATGTGAGGGAGAAGTTATGTGACAAGATTGGGTCAAGGAGTTTTGAGTAACTGTGACAAACATCATATAATTACTGGTGTTATGCTCTCCAGAGAACTCTCTTCTCACTATGAAAGAAACTGGAGAACTTCAAGATGATGGCAAAGTAGACTTCCTAAACCATTATGGTCTTATGGCATGAATAAGGATCAACTCTTTATTTTAATTCCCTATTTTTCCTATTATTGTTGTTGCTGTTATTATTGTTACCCCAATACAACCTGCCTATCCTGAATAAAATGGATCTCAACAATCTTTGTTTATAACGAAGATGAGGAAATAACAATGGAACAATAGATAGTATTTTGCTTTTAATTTACCAAGAAAGCCTGTTTGAGAGAAGTGGTTTAATTCACTATATGTGAGAGATTAGACTTTGGGATTTCATGATGGGATTGCTTGAGTGGAATTCTTATAAACCAAAACAGAGATTCTTATTGTCTCAATATGATAGCTAGACTCCTCATCCTCTTTTACAAAACCCTCAGTCACTGGCTACAACCAACTTACCCTAATTATACCATAAGTTCCCACTGCTTCTACCCAACTAATTGCTTCATTAATTAGCATATTCTATGTTAATTCCTGCTTTTATGCTTACACCTAGGCAGATGCCTTCACCTGCATTGCTTTCTCATTTCCCTTTTTTTATAATTAAATCCTAGGGGAATATAAGTGGAAATGATAAAGACCTCCAGAAAATCTCTTCTTCATAAAAGCAATGAGAAAACTTGCAAAATGGTAAACAATCAGCATTTCAGCATTCTAAAATTTTTCTGATTTTTTTACCTGTCTCAGGGTATTCACAGGCTGAGGTTTAGGCTTGCCCTGTCCAGTTGAGGTTAGAGACTTAAAGGTTAATTACCCACTTAGCCCCAGCTTCTGTTGCCTTAGAAAAAGATGTTGTTATTCTTGGAGGCCCTTGGGTGAAGGCTAAGGCCTGAATTGTGGGCCCACTGGGAGCCCAGCCCTCCTTGCTGTGAAACCTGGGGCCTGACGGGTCAGATCTTGTTGTTGTCTTGTTGTAGGCAAGATGAATAAATGGATGAATTATGGATAGATCAAGGGCCATGAATGCACAGTGCTTTGCACCCCCCTGTGCACACAAACCACTGGCTAGAAACATTTCAGTGAGCATGAGAGCCTGTAGGATGTCAACTAAAAATGCCAACTACAGGTTTGCAGCATTTGTTCAAGAAAAACAGCGAAATCTTGGTAAGGAGAGTAAGTTTATGGCATTTTAACTTGCTGTCTTCTCATCCTTTTCTTTTCAACTGCAAGGTAACCTTGCAAACCAACAAATGCACCATGGTAAAAACCAGCAGCAGCCAACCAGAGCAGGAAAAATGAGTTTGGACCTCCTTTATAGCCTCATTCTCAGAGAATTGTCATTATTTACCCTGGGTGATTGTTCACTGGAAGAGCACATTTTCAAGATTGCCTTTATCTGACCTGACTTGGAACTTGCTCAGTGAGAAAAGCCTTTTTCCCAGGAATGTTTATCAGCGATTGAAACAGAAATCTTAACTTCACATATGCTCAAGGCAGGGCATAACAGTTGGGAAGAACAATACAGTAACCAAAATGTTTAAAATCTGAGCAACAAGCAGTTTGTAGAATGTTGGAACATTTCCAATGTATTCCTTGTAATCTAGAAAGCCACACACATGTGTACGGCTGTATGCATACCCATTAAACAGCTAAGAGAGATCTAAGCTCTTAATCCTGTGTGATTCTGAGTTTCTATGTAAACAGAGAAAGAAGGTTAAGGCAGAGTGGTAAACTGCCTGTGTCATTGTTGAAGGTGTGTCCAACATGCACACAGAACTCCTCAGCAAAAGCAAGGAGACTCACTGATTCCAGGAGTTTAAGGAAATCTCCCTCTGACCACTAAGTTAACTGAGCAGAAATTTCAATGGCCACACATGATTAAGACTACATATATTATAGAATTAATTCAGAATATCCACTAAACAAACAAACTACAGTATCAATAGCATCAAAAACAAATAGTAGCCTCAACAATTCCTGGGGTGGGGGAAGAATTTTAGTTTCATATTTAATTCACAATACATTGTAAAAGGTTTAGGTTTCAACAAAAATTATGAGATATGCGAACACACAGACCCACACATACACACACAGACTGCAAGGTATAGATCACATACAGAAAACAAAATTTATTAACAGAAACTGTCCCTGAGAAAGGTAAAACTTTGGACTTAATAGAAAATACCTATAAATCAGTTATATTAAATACATTCAAAGAACCAAGGGAAATCATGTCTAAATAACTAAAGAGAAATACAAAAATGTCTCTGCAAATAGAGAGTGTAAATAAAAATATATAGGTTATTATAAAAATAACCAAATAGAAATTCTGGAATTGAAAAGTACAATACTGAAAAAAATATCACTGGAGGGACTTTGACCAGTCAGAGGAAAAATAAAATCCATAAACTTGAAGTTATGTCAGCAGAGATCAACCATTCTGAAGAACATAAGGAAAAAAGAATAAAGAAAAATGAACCAAATAATCTTCAGAATTATGTGGGATGCCATCAAGCATATCAACATACCATAATGGGAGCCTAAGAAGGAGAGGAAACACAGGAAAGGGCAGAAAGAGAATATTTAAGAAAAGAGTGATCAGTGTTTAATTTCTCCAGGAGGTCTTGCCCAGCTCAGGGTCTCTCAGCATGCAACAGTGGTAGAGGTTCATGGTGAAATTTAAAAGGTTGGGTAGAAGAGGGAGTAGTGGAATCCAGGATGAGCTGTTACTAAGGATAAAATGGGGAAGGTAAGAAACTCAAATCAGGAGTGTTTCCAGTTTATTTGCAAAATTGCATTCTACTCATGGTCTTTTATGTACAATGCAGAGCATTTCTGTTTTGAGAACGCAGTAACCAAGAGTTTTACACCTGATGAACAGTAGACTAGCCCACTCATTTCACTCTTATTTAACTAGGTAAACCCAGCATCTGATGAGAAGAAACTATTAATAATCATATGTAACAACATTGGAAATACAGTCAAGATATTCTCTCTCCAACTTTTGACGTAGTCAAGTCTTCCCCTTTTTTGATAATTCAGCTAAAGTCCTAAATCATATGTTTATAAAGTATTAAGATTAAAAAAAACCTTTTACTTGTATGATATAGGAAAAAAAATAGAACTTTTAAATGATCGCCTCTAATACTAAGGGCCATTAAAAAAGTGGTGAAGTTATACTCATATATTACCAAAGGACATTTAAAAGTAGATAATTTTATTACCCCCCCAAATGAGTTAGATAATTAATTATGTATCCCAATGTGATTTGTTGATAGGTGCTCAGTATTAAATAATATCAGCCTTTCTCCATAGGGAATTAATTTGTACTCTGAGCAACCAGGAGCAAGCAAGATATGAAACGAATGATGTTTCAGTAGCAGATGAAATCAGCTATAATATCTTTACATAAATAAAACTATTTAAGCCTTTCCTTGAGTTGCATTTGTGTCTCTCCAAGGCAGGGCTGCAGTACTCTGCTCCTGTGGAAGGCCAGAGACAAGAGAACACTGATTACATTTTCAATAATCTTGAATGCCTCACGTACATCTTACAATATGTTATACTTCAGTAACAGATAAAAAACAACCTGGTAAAAGCCATCATTTAGCACAGCTTATACAGTATAAGAGAGGGGCCAGAGTTTACAGACTCCTTTTCAATGCCATGCTTATAAGAGACTTTAACCCTTGGCAGGGAGAAAAATAAGTGAGAGAGATGGCATCAAAATTCTTTTTTTTGTATAAATTTTATTTTTATTTTATGTATATTCAATGTTTATGGAAATATAAAACTGTTTTATATTTCCTTGTGTCTTCCTAGTAGTAAATTAAATGTGTGTTAGATCAGTGACATTTTTTAAATTAACTTTTTTGGAGTATAGTTGCTTTACAATGTTGTGTTAGTTTCTACTGTACAGCAAAGTGAATCAGCTATACATCAGCTATACATATACATATATCTCCTCAGTTTTGGATTTCCTTCCCATTAGGCCACCATAGAGCATTGAGTAGAGTTCCTTGTGCTATACAGTAGATTCCCATTAGTTATCTATTTTATACATAGTAGTGTACATGTTTCAATCCCAATTTCCCAATTCATCCTATCCCTCCTTCCCCCCACCCTTGGTATCTACATGTCCATTCTCTATGTCTGTGTCTGTATTTCTGCTTTGCAAATAAGTTCATCTGTATCATTTTTCTAGATTCCACATATAAGTGATATTATACGATATTTTTTTTTCTGACTTACTTCACTCTGTATGACAGTCTCTAGGTCTATCCACGTCTCTGTAAATGGCACATTTTTTGTTCCTTTATATGGCTGAGTACTATTCCATTGTATATATGTACCACATCTTCTTTATCAATTCTTCTGTTGATGAACATTTAAGTTTCTATTTCAGCTGGCTATTGTAAATAGTGCTGCAATGAGCATTAGGGGGCATGTATCTTTTTGAATTATGGTTTTCCCCAGGTAGGGAGATTGAGATCCCAGGAGTGAGATTGTTGGGTCATATGGTAGTTCTATTTTTAGTTTTTAAGGAACCTCCATACTGTTCTCCACAGTGGCTGTATCAATTTACATTCCCACCAACAGGGCAAAAGGTTTCCCTTTTCTTCACACTCTCTCCAGCATTTATTGTTTGTGGATTTTTTGCTGATGGCCATTCTGACTAGTGTGAGGTGATACCTCACTGTAGTTTTGATTTGAACTTCTCTAGTAATTAGTGATGTTGAGCATCTTTTCATGTGTTTGTTGGCAGCATCAAAATTCTTAGTGAAAGGTTTTCTGCATATTCGGGTGTTAAATGGGTGACAACCAGATGTTGAGATCCGTTATTACAAGACAGGCTGTTAGGAGTCTCCTAATGGGGATGCAAATCCCAACATTCCAGGGTTTGCCATTGGCTCAGTTATAAAGATAAAGAAAATAATCTTTATTTGGCAACTTTTCACCTCCCTCTTATTTCTCCCCTTTTCTTCATGCCTAAATCCTCAGAATTCCATAGACTTTTTCTTAGAGGTTACCTAACCTGCTATTGCATTTACTATTCTTTTTTTTTCCGAGTTAGTTGTCAACTCTTACCTGGAAGAGAATTTATAGGCTTACCTCTTTTCATTGCACTTTACTTTTATTGTGTTTTTCAGACACTGTGTTTTTTAACAAGTTGAAAATATGTGGCAACCCTACCTCAAGGAAGTCTGTTGGTGCCATTTCTTGAAAAGCATTTGCTCCCTTTGTGTCTCTGTGTCATAGTTTGGTCATTTTGGTAATATTTCAAACTTTCTCATTATTACTATATTAGTTATCGTGATCTGTGATCAGTGATCTTTGATGTTACTACTGCAATTATTTTGGGGCCCCACAAACTACACCCATATAAAATGGCAGACTTAATCTATAAATATTGTGTGTGTTCTGAATGTTCCACTGATTTGGCTATTCCCCTGTCTCTCTCCCTCTGCTAAGGCCTCCCTCTTCCCTTAGATACAACAATATTGAAATTAGCCAAATTAATAACCTTACATTGGCTTCTAAATTTTCAAGTGAAAGGAATAGTTTCATGCCTCTCACTTTAAATCAAAAGCTAAAAATGATTAAGCGTAGTGAGAAAGGGATGTCAAAAGCTAAGATAAACTGAAAGCAACAAATAGCTAAATTGTGAATGCAAAGTTCTTGAAGGAAATTAAAAGTGCTACTCCAGTGAACACACAAATGGTATGAAAGTAAAACAGCCTTTTTGCTGATGTGGCAAAAGTTTTAGTGGTCTGGATAGAAAATTAAGCCAGCCAAAACATTTCCTTAGGCCAAAGCCTAATCCAGAGCAAAACCCTAACTATCTTCAATTCTGTGAAGGCTGAGAAATGCGAGGAAGCAGCAGAAGAAAAGTTTGAAGCTAGCAGAGGTTGGTTTCATGAACTTCATGAGTTTAAGGAAAGAAGCCATCTTCATAACAAAAAAGTGCAAGGTGAAGTAACAAGTGCTGATGTAGAAGCTACAGTAAGTAATCCAGAAGATTCAGCTAAGATAACTAATGATTCTGGCCACACTAAACAACAGATTTTTAGTATAGATAAAACAGATTTAATATTGGAAGAAGATGCTATCTAGGACTTTCATAGCTAGAGAAAAGAAGTCAATGCCTGGGTTCAAAGCTTCAAAGATAAGCTGACTCTCTTGTTAGGGCCTAATGCAGCTGGTCACTTTAAGTTGAAGCCAATGCTCATTTGCCATTCTGAAAATCCTAGGGCCCTTAAGAATTATGCTAAGTCTACTTGCCTGTGCTCTATAAATGTCACCCAAAGCCTGGATGAAAACACATCTATTGACAACACATCTATTGACAACATGGTTGACTGAATATTTTAAGCCCAATATTGAAATCTACTGCCCAGAAAAAGAAAAGAAGACTCCTCTCAAAATATTACTGCTCATTGGCAATGCACCTAGTCACCCAAGAGCTCTGATGGAGACGGACAATGAGATTCTCATTGTATTCATGTATGTTCACATGCCATCCATTCTGCAGCCCATGGATCAAGGAGTAATTTTGAATTTCAAGGCTTATTAGTTAAGAAGTACATTTCATAAGTTCCTAGCTACAATTGATAGTGGCTGCTCTGATGCATCTGAGCAAAGTAAATTGAAAAACATCTGGAATGATTCACCATTCTAGACACCATTAAAATCATCATAATTCATGGGAAGAGATCAAACTATCACTATTAAGAGGTTTTTGGAAAAAGTTAAGCCCAACCCTCATGGATGACTTGGAAGGGATCAAGACTTCAGTGGAGGAACTAACTGCAGATGTGGTGGAAATAACAAGAGAACTAGAATTAGAAGTGGAGCCTGCAGATGTGGCTGAACAGCTGCAGTCTCAGGATAGAACTTTACTGAATGAGGAATTGCCTCTTATGGGTGAGTAAAGAAAGTGTTTTCTGGAGATGGAATCTACTCTTAGTGAAGATGCTGTGAAGATTGTTGAAATGACAACTAAGGATTTAGAATATTACAGGAACCCATCTGATTAAAGCGGCTGCAGAGTAGGAGAGGATTGGCTCCAATTTTGAAAGAAGTTCTACTGTGGGTAAAATGTTACCAAGCAGCATTGCATGGTCAGAGAAATTGTTCATAAAAGGAAGAATCACTTGATGTGGCAAACTTCATTGATGTCTTGTGTTAAGAAATTGCCACAGACACCCCAAGCTTCAGCAACCACCACTGTGATCAGTCAGCAACCATCGACATCGAAGGAGGAACCTCCACCAGCAAAAAGATTATGACTTGCTGAAGGCACACGTGATGGTTAGTGGTTTTTAGCAGCAACGTATTTTTCAATTATGGCATGTACATTGTTTTTTTAAAAAGTACCTAATATTATATTGCACACTTAATAATAGAGTGTGAACATAACTTTTATGTTCATTGGGAAACCAAAAGTTTTGTGTGACTCACTTTACTGCATTGTTTGCTGTATTGCAGTTGTCTGGAACCAAACACACTATATCTCCAAGGTATGCCTGTACTGATAATTAAGGTGTTAGGTGTAAAATACTGGTCAACAAATTATACTCTTATACTCTATTTACCTCTACATAAAATTTCAGGTATGACTCCTACTTATATGACTTGTATGATTCCTACTCCTACTTTAAAAGATTGAGAGCAATACAAATACACTAGATTATCTTGTTTAAAACTAACTTTGTCAAGATTCTTATTTTAGGTGAAATATTATTATCTTTAGTCTGTATAGGAGAAAGGTATATTTTGCATTGCAATATTTTAGGATTTTTGATGTCCTTGGAAAAAAAGGGGGTTTTGTAGCCAAAGAATTTATAATCTAGGTGGATAAACAGAAAAGTTTATCTTAGGTGCTATATTTTAGGTGCTAGATTTGGGATACATATGCTTTAGATTATAACAATGCAATGAAAAGACACAACACCAGCTTGGAAGTCAAAGGAAGCCATGCAGGAGGAGGTGGAGTATCAAGAGTTCTAGAAACAAAGATACAAAAATGGTATCCTCTAAAGAGGGAAGACAATGTGCAAATAAATTCAAGTATATGGCATTTCATGGGGCTGAAGAAGGATGTTATTTTCACAAGCTAAAATTTTGATGAAAGAATGGGAACATTTTAGCAATGGCAACATCTTACAGGAAGAATTTGTAAAATTTGTTTATTTTGTTTTCTAAGCATCAGTTACCCATTTTTCTAGTAACAGATTTCTAATTTTTTAAACAACTCCACTGTTAATCTCTGTGACTTCTATCTCTACTCCAGTGGTTGTCATGTAACTATAACTAGCCAAAGTATGTCATCACATTGGCCACAGTCATAGGTCAGAGTTGAACAACTAGCAAAACAGGAAACAGCATGATCCAATTGGAATATTTTGAGACTATTTGTCTGAGAAAATCTCTCTTCCATTGGAGCTAGTATGGAAGTCTGAAACTGTCAGTGGCAAACTGGAATAAACCAGAAGAGTTTCTGCCTCAGAATTGTGTCAGTCAGAAAAACAAAACAAAACAAACAAAAAACACTGAGAGAGAGGGTGAGAATCTGTCCTGAGGATGCTGAGCCAATGAAATCTTCTTTATATTTACCTGTGCCCTTCAGCTACTGCAATCAATACATTTAATACTTGAGAGTAAATCTAGTTTTGTAGAAATTGTACTCAAAGACATTCTGACTAACAGAAAAGCAAGGTTGTATGTTTTAGTTGCTACTTTTTAAAATGATGGCTTTAATTCATGGAAACAAAAATTACTGATGGGTTTATATTTCACATAGCTGGGGTGAAAAGATCTTTGACAAAAGAGTCCTTTCAAAAATGCATTTGTATCTAAATTACAAAATAGATATTCATAAACTATACATTCTCTTTATCTTTCTGAGGCCATAACTAAGTTTCCCTTTTTTATTTTATAAATTATGTGTCTCAGCAAGTAGAGATATCTTGACCTGCAGTTATCCTCAAATGCTTTACTAGCCTGTGAGGCCACATCAGCAAAATATTCCTTTCCCTTTCACAATCTAAAATTTGACTGTCTACTCAACTGAAATAAATTGGTCTCTGTTCTGTTCCATTTAAACCAACAAACAGTTGTTGAGGTAGTCCAAGCATGTACAATAAATGCTAGAACACTAATTAAAAAGATGCATTCTGTGCCCTGCCACTGTTTAAGTTCACTGGTAGAGACAAATGGGTAAACAGATTTATGGTGTGATGTGCATTTGAAGACAATTAAGTGTACAGTGCCGTCACTGTACAAGGAGGCCACGGCTACATATACTGACTGGTTCAGAGGAGAATTAGTCATGTTAGTGGGGATTTCAGAGGTGATATTCTATACCCTTCAGGATCTTTCATGGTGGATGTGACAGTTACACTCTGGATATATCAATCTCAAGTTATCAGCAATATCTGGCTTTCAAAATACAAGGATAACCTCTATCTTGTATTAAACTGCTTTTTCCAAAACAGTTATGTGGCAACAAATATAGGTTAAACCTCTTTCCATTTTCTGACTTGTCAAGAAAAACATAGTACGTACAAAAAGAGCGGCAAAGACATAAAACATTCATAAGGATTCTCCTGAATGCTCTAAAATTCTAAGCTTTGCTGATGCATCATAATGTTCTCAAAGAAATTGGTCAAAAGGCAGAAATTGGAACAAATTTTTACCTTAATTTATATTATGGGAGCCATCTTTCTTTTTCAAAATATAAATAAGTTTCTAAGGGGAAAAAAAAGATTTAGTTGACTAGAGTAGGATGCTTATTTTGATATTGAAGGTTTTCCTTCAAAAGGAAAAATTAATAAATGTAATTTTTAAGTTATTTTAAGGGACACACAGAGGTCTTTCTGAATTCAACAAATTTAAAAACCGCATGGACCTTACTTAGAAATGTAATCAAGTCCAGCCCTCCTATTACTCACTTGATTACATTCAAAGTGCCATTCTTCATCCCTTACGTTTCTCTCATCATTTACATTATTGTCCAATAGCGCTTCTCTTGATATCAGCCGTGGATTCAAAATATTCACACATGGTGTGAGGTTAATAATGTTTAGCTCATTATTTATTACACTCTTCTTATTTTTGAAATGTGCTGATATTTGTATTGAATTTTTTCACCATTATTAATCACAATCCCCACTTGGTATATTTAGGGAAAAAGTTGTAAAGAACATTTATAATATTTAGTTAATATTTTTTGAAAAATAAAACTGTCACTCTTCACACAATGCATAATAGTGCATACATAAAAAGAAAAAAATAATATACAGATAACACCTTGAAATTAATAAGTTAATATAGTGAGGTCACTGATAAAAGATTAATATATATTTTTTCACTTTTTGTATATAAGTGACTAGAAAATGAAAAATAAAGGTATCATCTACAATAATACCAAAAAGTCTAATTACTGAGGATAAATTTAAAGATAGGTGTTCTAAATCTCTATATACAAAATTAATCATATGACCTAAGTGAAAGGTATTAAAAACCTAAGTAAGTGAAGGTATATACAATGTTCATGTATTGAGGGACTAAATAGAAAAATATCAATTCTGCATAACTCAAGCTATGAATTCAATATACAGATAAATTGTAGCATATTTTTAATGAAAATTAGCAAATGTGTTAAAAATTTATGTGGAATATGCAAGCTTTTGTGTCTGGATTTTTTCACTTGGCATAATGTTTGTGAGGTTCATCCAAGTTGTAGCATGTATCAGTACTTCATTCCTTTTTGAAAAATTTGAATAATATTCCATTGTATGTATGTATTATAATTTGTTTAACCATTCATCTGTTGAGAGGTGTTTGGATTGTTTCCACTTCTGGCTATCATAAATAGTCCTTCTATGAACATACATGCATCTATTTACCTATATTTCTTTGAACATCTGTTTTCTATTTATTTGGACATAGATCTAGGAGTGGAATTAATGAGCCATATGATTATTCTATGATTAAATTTTTGAGGAGTCACCAAACTGTTTTCCACAGCTGCTGAGCAATTTTAGATTCCTACCAGCAATGTACAAAGGTACTCATTTCTCTCTCTCTCTGTGTCTCTCTGTTATCTCCATCCTAATAAGTGTAAAGTTGTATCTCATTGTGGTTTTCATTTTATTTTCCTTAATTATTAATAATGTTGAGAAGTTATTCATGTTCCTATAAGGCATTTGGCCATTTGTATATCTTCTGTGTGGAATGTCTATTCAAGTCTTTGACCACTTTTAAATACATTGTTTGTCTTTATATTGTTGAACTTTAGGCATTCTTTATATATTCTGGATATTATATATACATATATATACACACACAATTTCAAAATATTTTCTCATATTCTGTAGGCTGTCTTTTTGCTTTCTTGATAATGTCATTTGATAAAGAAAAGTTCTTTAATTTGGAGCATGTCCATTTTATCTATGTTTCGTTTTGCTGCTCATGCTTTTGGCATCAATATCTACAAATTCATTGCCAAATTCAAGGTCATGGATATTAATTTCTATTGTTGTTTTCTTCTTCATCAATATTGTTTTGACTATTTAGGGCTACTTGAGACTCCATATGAATTTAAGGATCAATTCAATTTGTCAAATGGCCACTAGAATTTTGATAGGGATTGAACATTTCTATTAATTGTGCAAGATAGATAAATTAATAAAGACAGAACACAAACTGGTGGTTGACAGGGGATTAGGAGAAGGGAGGATGGGAAGAAACTCTTTAATAGAATTTAAGCAATTTAATGGAATTTAATTTTGGAGTTTTGAAAATGTAATTGTACAACTTTGTCAATGTCTTATGTATCACTGAATTGTTCACATTAAAATGATTGTTTTATGTTATATGAATTTTACCTCAATACAATTAAAAATTATGTAGAAATACCAAGTGGAAGAAAAATCAATATGTCTAGAAAAAGTAGAACCAAATTGAAAGAAACACACACTGTAAGATATTAAGACTTAGTACAAAGCTACATAGTGAAAAGTGTGGTATTAACAGAAGGATTAACAGATGGCAAAGAATTGTCTGGAATAAGAACCCACATAATTTTTCAAGAAGTATTTCAGGAAGACTTAGATTTTCAATTAATAAACTTGAGTCAATTGGTGGTGTGTATTGGAAAAAAAATTTAAAACAAACTTGTCTGTCATTATATATTATACTATATATTACACTCATTAACATATATGCATGTAATACAGTAGCACCTAAAAACATAAAGCAAATACTAACAGACAAAAGGGAGGAATTGACAATAATACAATAATAGTAGGAGACTTTCACACCTCACTTATATCAATGAACAGGTCAACCAGAAAGAAGATAAGAAAACAGTGGTTTTAAATGACACAATAGACCAGCTGGCCTTAATGGACTTCTACAGGACATTCCATCCAAAACCAGCAGAATACACATTATTTTCAAGTGCATATGGAACATTTTCCAGAATACATAACATGCTAGACAACAAAATATGTCTCAACACATTTAAGAGGATAGTAATTATATCAAACGTATATTCCAACAACAACAGTATGGAACTAGAAATCGTTCATAGGAAGAAAAATGGGAAAAGTACAAACACATGGAGTCTAAAGAACATGCTACTAGAAAACCAATGGGTCAATGAAAAAATCAAAGAGGAAATCAGAAAAAACCTTGAGACAAATGAAAATGGCAACAAAACTTTACAAAATTTAAGAATTACAGCAAAAGCATTTCTAAGAGGAAAGTTCATAGCAATACAAGCTTACATCAAGAAGGAAGAAAAATCTCTAATAAACAACCTAACCTATGATCTAAAGGAAATAAACAAAGAAAAATAAAGAAAACCCAAAGTCAGAAAAAGGAAGGAAATAATAAACTAAGAGAGAAAAGAAATGACACAACCCCCAAAATAATTTAAAATGCCAATGAAACCAAGAGCTGTTTTTTGAAAACATAAATAAAACTGAGAAACTTTTAGCCAGTTTCATCAAAAAGAAGAGAGAGGACCCAAATAAAAAAAAGTAAGAAATGAAAGAGAAGAAATAACAACTGATATCACAGAGATATAAAAATCATAAAAGAATATTAAAAATGATGCCAAGAATTGGGACAACCTAGAAGAAATGGACAAATTTCTACAAACTTTCAAACTTCTAATACTGAATCAGGAAGAAATAGACAATCTGAACAGACCTATCATAGTAGTAAAATTAAAGTTATAATAAAGAAACTCACAGCAAATAAAAGTCCAAGACTGGATGGCTTCAAAGGGGAATTCTAACAACAAACATATAAAGAAGAGAAATGAAAATTAAAAGCACTAATTTGAAAAGATAAATACATCCCAATGTTCATAGTAGCATTATTTACAACAGCAATGTTGTGGAAGCAACCTGTGTGATCATTATATGTATACAATGGAATATTACTCAGCCACAAAAAGTATAACATTTTGTCATTTGCAACAACATGGGTGGACCTGGAGGGTATTATGCTTAGTGAAATAATTGAGACAGAGAAAGACAGAATCTGTATGTTATCACTTATATGCAGAGTTTTAAAAAGAAAACAAATGAATGTATTAAAAAAATAGAAACAGACTTATGGATATAGAGAAAAACTAATGGCTACCAGTGGGGAGAGGAAAGAAGGGGCAATATAGGGGTAGATGATAAAGAGATACAAACTACCATGTAAAAAGTATAATTATAAAAATACTGAATCACTGTGTCATACACCTGAAACTAACATAATTTCATAAATCAGCTGTACTTCAATTTTAAAAAAAATGTGACCTAGTTCATTTCATATGCAAAAATCAACTCCAGGTGAAATTAAATCCAAATATTATAGCTAAAATAATAAAACTTTTAAAATTCAATATCTTCTTGACCGTAGGGTAGGGAAGGAAAATGTTTCTTAAATAGGAATCCAAAATTAAAAACAAATAGGACAAAATTAAGATTAGGAATTCTGTCCATCAAAAGACTGATTTAAAAAAAAAGACAAAGAAATGGAAGAACATATACATAATGCATTTAACTGATGATGGTTTATATCTAGAAGTTATAATGAACTATAATTTAATAAAAATTAATGAGGGTATCAAATAGAAAAATAAACAAGAAACAAACATCCATTTTCAATTTAATCCAGCAAGAAAAATAAATACATGAGTTATTATAAAACCTCATTTAGTAATCAGGGAAATGCAAGGTAAAGCAACATTTTGATACAAATGTGCACAAAAGTATTAAGAAATAAAATTAAGAAATGGAAAATATCAAGTCTGGGCAAGAATGTGAAGCACCTGGAATTTTACTTTGCTGAAGGGATTGTAAATTTGTATAATGTCTTTGGAAATCTGTTAATAGTACCTACTAAATTTGAGCATATGTATTACTTATTTTTTCAGCAGTTTTACCCCTAGCTATATAATCAATAGAAATATGTTCACCAACAGACATGTACAAGGATGTTCATAGCAGTGTTATTCATTTTAACCAAAGATTAGCAACAAACTGAGTACTCAACAATGATAGAATGAATAATTTGTGATACACTAACTTGAATTGCATACAATATTGAAAATAAATGTCTTGTTATGCTAAACCATATGGATGATTATTGCAACATAATTCTGAGTGAAGAAACCCAGAAACCAAAAGTACATGCTGTGGGATTTTGTTTCTATAAAGTTCAACAATAGGCAGAATTAGTTTAGATTTTTGGAAGTGAAGATGGTATTTAACATTGGGAAAATTGTGGGATGTAGAGACTAGAGGACTTTGGCAAAAGATTCTGTTTCAGGTGGTGGTTATGTGTGTGTGTTTACCTTGTGATAATCCATACATCTCTACACTTATGATATTATTTTTGAGTGAGTGTGTTATATTTCAATTAAATGGTTTATTATAAAATGTTGTTTATTGATAAATATATTGGAATGTCTTTAATAGAAGTTGTATTAAATAAATAGGTGCTGGAGTGAATGTCAACAATCACATAAATGTCACAGTAATCTGATAGAATTTGGAGATCTACCAGATAGTGTAAACTCCATCATCATATTCTAACTTGAAGCACATTGTAGCATATAGTACTCATACCAATAAACTAATTTGAATAAGTATCTTTATTGTTTATTTTTGACTCATTTTAAACTGCTTTGTTGTCAAGATTTTCTTGTTGATCTGTTCTTGATTCATAATTATGCCTTAAGAATTATGCTTGAACCTGAAACTAAATAAATTAAAACTGTATATTATTGTTCTTTGTTTTCTTAGAATTGCTTCTATTGGAGAAAACATAATTCTAAATTTCTAAATAAACAATTGTTGCAAAGTATAATAAGAGCACTAGTAAGATCAAGCAAATTATACAATAAAGGCAAGGGAATCTCTTCTGTAAATTAATGATTTGATAATTAATTTATTAAGGTGCTCAGGCATCTGTGTCTGAGAAGATAAATGAGGAAATGTTGCTGCTGACTTGGAAGAGCACCAGGACTAGGTAATTCTCATACCAGTCAGCTTCTGTGAAGAGAAGGTAGTGCCAACATAAGGATTCAACATTGGTTACTCAGACAAGGATTCAATTCATGTCTCTGTGAAAAGGCTAATTCTCTATTGAAAAGGCTAATTCTCTATACGACAGGATTATTTACTGATGACATTTTAGAGACTGCTAGCTCATTTAAAGTAACACTGAAATACCTAGATTCTGTCATATTTGGAACTTTCAGTCTATTTCAAATCAAATTTATATCCACAATGAGCTTGATGAATAGTTTTTAATTCACAAACTAGGAATTGTAAAAGAAGAAAGTTATTGCAAACTGCAAGCATTGAAGGACTTGTCCTCATATACTTGGGTAGGAAATTATGTTGAATTGTTCACTTTATGTGAGTGCCTAACCCTGAAAACAGACTATTTCACTCATTGTTTCTAAACCTACAGGTATCATACAAATTTGCACTGTTTTTTTTACAAATTTTCACTGAGTTAGAGTTTCCTGATTTTTGTAAAGATTTTGAAAATAAAACAATTTTTATAACAGGAATTTTTTTAATCTCCAAAAACACTGCATAAATGTTTCTGTTCAATTAATTATATATTAGATACCCATTATATACCAGGCCATGTTCAGGGGTAGGGGAAACAAATGGATAATGATGTTAAATTCCCTTGGCCTCAGGAAATGAATTATAATAAGAAAGACACTTATGTGTATCTATGGCATGTATGTATGTATACATATATACAAATGCACATTTATGTATACAAACATAGATATACATATATGTAATGTGTCAAATATAACATATACAATAATAGAAGAGATGATTAGAAGAAAATGTTGACTTAACTGCCCTACCCATCATTTCTAAATAATAATTTAATTGAATATATTATAATGATATGTTCCTTAAAAAGAAAAAATCATAAAATAATATGAAGAGAAAAGTGACAAATTAGTTCAAATGGCTAAATCTAAACATACCCAGTATCAAGATGTGCTAACGATATCTACAAGCAACAGAATGCAATCCAGAGAGTTTAGCAAAAAGCAACTTATTAAGAATCTTTGAGAAGGCTGAAGAAACAGCTCTAGGCTAAATGTCCAGCCACACAATAGAACTGAGTGTCCAGTGGAACTGCTGTTTTTGCCAATAGCAAGAAGAAAGCAAATCAGGAAGCCACCACTATAGATACTCCCATCATAACCATGCCCCTTATATCAAGATAACCATCAACAAAACAGATGATCTGCATCCTACCTCTCTCTCCCTGCTAACTTAGTCCAATATTAAAATCGTATTCAAGTGCCTTTCCCTCTACACAATTCATTCTAAATCAAGATCTAGGATCTAGTGTAACTACAACTGATCGGTAGACTCTAAATTACATTTAAAACCCTACAGGAAAGCAAATCAGCAATACAGAGGATTTTATCTTTCTCACTTCTGCTCATGAGAAGAGGGTCGCAATTGCTGTTGAATAAATCAACATACTGGTCATCATTATGAGCATATAGGTCAATAAATGAATGGAAAGATTGAAGGATGGATGGATGGATATGTAAAGAGATATTGGTAGGTGAGTAGGTAGGCAGACAGATGGATAGTAACAATTAATAAAATGGAAGTATAGTATGCATTTGATTTCTAATAAATTTATTAACATTAATTTCAATTGAAATTAATTTCAGAGAAGAAAAATTGAAATGCAATGATAAATAATGCTAAATTTAGGATAATTATTTATTTACCACAAAAAAACAAGGTTTTAAAAGCTACTTTGAAGTTGGAAGTAAAAGGTAAAATGGTTATAAATAATTTTGAGATTAAATTTATTTTGGGGGTAAATTTCATGTTTTATTCATAGACAGTATGCCTTAAATTTTTTATTGATAATAATAATTAATACATAATATAATTGATAATAATAATTAATAATTATTTTACATTTTCCATAATCTCTTGAATTTTCTTGATTATATTATATAATTGAGGTTTTATGGAGGCTTATAATATTTGTATTCTGTTCTGTAATCCAAACTCCCACAGCTATTTAGTCATTTTTAATCAAGCATATTTAGCATAACATAAAAGGCATAGATCTTAGTGTTTGGTTTAATGAGTTTTTTTTTTCTTTTTTTTTTTTTTTGCGGTACGTGGGCCTCTCACTGTTGTGGCCTCCCCCGTTGCAGAGCACAAGCTCAGCGGCCATGGCTCACGGGCCCAGCCGCTCCGCGGCATATGGGATCTTCCCGGAGCGGGGCACGAACCCGCGTCCCCCGCAACGGCAGGCGGACTCTCAACCACTTCACCACCAGGGAAGCCCCTGGTTTAATGAGTTTTGACAAATATATACACCTATGGAGCTACCACCATAATCAAGATATAAGCAAGTACACGCTCATGCCCCTTCGCAGAAAGCCTTACTCTCAACCCCTTTATCAGACAGTCACCAATCTGCTTTTCGTTACTGTAGTTGAGTTGTATTTTTCTAGAATTTCATATAAACAGACTTATGCACTGTGCATACTTTTATGAATGTCTTATTTCCTCAGTATAATATTTTTGAGATCCATCTACGCTGTTGCATTAATCAGTAGTTGGTTCCTGTTTACTGTCTCTTAGTATCCATTGTACGACTCTATCTGAATTTGTTTGCCCATTTATCTATTGATGAACATTTAGGTTGCCTTGAGTTTTGGGACACCTAAAGTTGATATAAGCATCATTCATACACAATTCTTTTTGGAAATATGTTTTCATTTCTTTGGACTAAATACCTAACTATGGAATTGCTGAGTGGTATAGTAATACTATGCATAACTTTGTAAGAAGCTATTTTCCATATTAATGTCCAGAGTGATAGTACCACTTTATCTCCCCCGTGGCAATATATGAGAGTTTCAAATTTTCTGTACATTTTCCACCATTTCTCATTGCCAGCCTTTTGAATTTTAGTTATTCTTGTGTGCATGTGTAGTACTATCTCATTGTGGCTTTAATTCCTATTTTCTGGATAACTAATGATTTTGAAACACCTGTTAATATCCTCATTGGCCTTTTATAGGTCTGTGATGCATATATGCAAATCTTTTGCTCATTTTTTGTATTGTGTTCTTTATTTTCCTACTGAATTGTACGAGTTCTTTATCTATTTGGAACACAACTTCCTTGTCAGGTAAGGAAGTTGCATGTATTATTTTCCCATTCTGTGACTTGTCTCTTAATTTTCTTTTTTTTTTTTTTTTCTTTTTTTGGCCATGCTGTGTGGCATGCAGGATCTTAGTTTCCCGACAACAGATGGAACCTAGGCCCTCGGCAGTGAGGGAGCAGGGTCCTAACCACTGCACCCCCAGGAAATTCCCTGTCTCTTAATTTTCTTAATTATGGATTTTGATAAGTAGATATTTTTACTTTGAAAGTCCCATTTTTCAATTTTTCCTTTATTTTTAGTTCTTTTGGGTGGAAATCTCTGTATTATTCAATGTTATAAAGGAATCTCTCTATGCCTACTTTAAAAAGTATAGTTTTTAGATTTATTCCCTGATACATTTTTATTGAGCTATAATTGACATATGACATTATATTAGTTTTAGGTGTACAATAAGTGGTTTCACATTATGCATATATTGCAGAAAGATTACCACAATAAGTTTAGTTAACATCATTATTTCACAAAGTTAAAGTCTATTTATTATTTTTGTGTGTGTGATGAGAACTTTTAAGATTTGCTCTTTTAGCAACTAAGATCCATTTTAAGTTAATCCCTGTTTAGTATAGTATATCTGTGCCAAGGTTATTCCCCCCCCCCCCCCACGGGGACATACAATTGTTCTGGCACCGTTTATAAAAAAGACCATTCTTTTTTACTGACTTACCTTTGCACCTTTGTAAAAAATGGTTGATTATATTTGTGTGTGTTTAATTCTAGACTGTCTATTCTGCTCCATTGATTAACATGTCTTTTCTTTTGCCAATACCATGTTGCCTTAATACAGATGCTCTAGAAATTTTTGAATTGAGTAAAATTTGTTCTCTAAATTTGTTCTTCTCTTCAGAATTGTGTTGACTATTCTAGGTCCTTTGCTTTCCAAAAAAATTTACAACACTTTTTTAGTATCTATGACAAATTTTCCTGGAATTCAATATTGTGTTGGTTATTCTGGGTCTTTTGCCTCTCCATATACACTTTTTAATCAGTTTGTTGATATCTACAAAATAATTTTCAGAGATTTTGGTTAAAATCAACATTGAATTTATAGATCAAGTTTTGAAGAACTAATATCTTGATGATATTGAATTTTCCTATCCATGAACATATTTCTCCATTTATTTAGTTCTACTTTGATTTTGTTCATCATTTTATAGCTTTTCTTATACAGATCTTGTACATATTTTGTTAGATTTATACTCACATATTTCATTTTGTGGGGAGCTTACATAAATAGTATTGTTTTTAATTTCAAACTACTTTTTCATTGGTAGTGTATAGAAAAGTGATTTTTTAAAATATATTTACCATGTATCACACGACCTTGCAATAATCACTTAGTTCCAGGAGGGTTTTTATATTTTTTTACAATACTTACAGATTTTCAACATAGACAGTCATGTCATCTGTGAACAGTTTATTTCTTTCTTCTCAAACTGTATACCTTTTATTTCCTTTTAGTGCCTTATTACATTAATTAGAACTTCCAGCATAATGTTGAAAAGGAGTGGTGAAAGGGGACATTGTTGCCTTGTTCCTGATTGTACTGGGTAGCATTTTATTTTGATTCTTTCTAAAGTTTCTCTCTCTGATGACATTGTTCATCTGGTTTGACATGATGTCGATCATTTTTCCAATTAGATCTCACAACATATTAATCATAGTTATTTTAAATTCTTTGTCTAGTAATTCTAAATGTGTGTTGATCTGAGTCTTGTCGTAATGCTTGCTTTGTTTCATCAAACTGTGTTTTCATACTGTCTTTTAGCAGGCTTTCTTATTTTTTGTTGAATGACAGAGATGTTTTATTAGATGACAGTTACTGGATGAAACAGGTCTTGAATGTAAAGAATTTTGTTAATCTGGTATTGAGTTGGGCTATAGATAACGTTTGTTTTATCTCTAGTTATTAGTATCTTTTAATTCTTCTATTTTCCTTGTTTGTCCCACCTCCTTTGGAATTAGGGTTTCTCCTCAGAGATATTCCAAGATTTGTAGCATTTCAAATTTCATCTACTATTATTACACAGGAAGCTTGTTCTTGTGGATGCAAGGCCCAGGGGAGAAGAAATGTTCAGGAATCTTGTTTCAACCTCAGTCTTTTAATTGACTTGTGCCTGGGTTTTCACCCTCCACAGGTCTTCCTTTTCTTTTCCAAGCATATAGATAGTTCCCTCTGTCTCTTACTTCATTTCCAGACTGCTGCATTCTTAGAATTCAAATCTACTCCCTCCAAGCTCTGTTTGTGTTGGCTTTCCTGCCTTTCTTTAAGCAAGAGAGACACTGCCTTTTATTCTCCCAGCTAGGATAAAGTCTCAGATTTCTTCTCTTGTGAATTTCTTTCTCTTAGTGACTAGTCCTTTAGAGAGAAGAATCTAGGCATGTATTAAGAAGGCTACTCTTCTCTTTTCTTGCCAAGGCCATGAGGGGATGTTTTCACATTTTTACTACGAGAATCTGATGGAGTTACTGGATGGAAAGCTCACAAAACTGTGGGGATCCTCTTAGCCTGCCACTCCCAGGAGTTTTATACTTTCAAGTTAGTCCACCCACTGTTTCCATCAATTATCAAATAACCATTTGATTGTTCCTACCAGTTTATGCACCCAGCATCTTCTGCTCCTGGTAAGCAAATTTTAGATGCTGTTTCTCTCTGGAGGCAGCTGTCTGTCTATTCAAATTACTGGATGGTGATTTTTCCCCATGTCATCAGTTGTCTAATGTATCCAGGACAAGTCATTGATTTTTCAATTTTCAAGCTTTTTTTTCTTGTTGAAAGAACTGGAATGATAATCTCCAAAATCTTTGCATGTCAAAGGTGAAATTGATTATTCTGTTATTTTTTAATATGGTGAAATCTTTTGAATTGATTTGACTGTTAAAACAACATTACATTCCTACAATGTACCTTACCTGGTCATGATATAATATCACATTTTAAATGGTTGAATATGATTATTATTATTTAATTAAGAATTTTTGTGTGTATGGACATGAAGCTTAGTGTTCTATACATTTTTTTTTCAAATATAGTTTTCAGATTTTGGTATCATTGTTAGACTTGTAAGGTGACCAAGTCTCATTGTTTGTCTGAGATTGTCTCAGTTTTAATACTGAAATTTCCATGTCTCCGGAAACCTCTCTCTGAGATTTAAAAAAAAAAAAAATGTTATGACAGATGAAGAAGTTTGTAGAAAAATTACACAACACATACAACATCTAAATAAAAATTTAAGACTACACTGATTTTAGTATCAAAATGATATGATATATTGTAGTAGTCCCTATATATATTTTTTCCAAATATAGGCAAACTTCTGAACGGGGCAACTTAAGTGTGCAATACAACTTAAGTATATTGCAATTGTGATTTTGCCGTATAACTATTGTACTTTGTATTGCCATAGTGCTGGTATAAATTTTAACCTTTTGAATATTGTGAGCACAATTGTATCACCACCCCAGACATCACAATAATAGAAAGCTAAACAACTGTGTTATTCAATGACAGTTGGAAGAGCATATACAACTGGATTTGTATGATGCATAATCAAAACAGAGCCTACTGCATGATATGTAGCAATGAATATGAGATTAGTCACTTTTTGATCACACCAAAATGTGCAGAAGCACTTAATGAATTTTTTGACTCATAGAAAAAGAAGAAGATAGCTTCCCTATCATTTGCCTACAAGATGACTATCACTGTTGCTGGCCATAGAAAAGATGTTAAAATGTTAGCTTGCCATAAAATCATATTTTGTGCATGTGAGACAAGAATAATGTCCTTCTCTAATTTGGAAATGTATTGAGGATATGAATACAGAAAAAGGATCACAGTAAATACAGAAATGTATATGTGTTTTTTCCAAAACTGCATGATGATCTTTGAAGAGGCCATAAGGACTTTAACAATGAATAAATTGACTGCACCTGAGTTGTTCAATTTTATGTGTAGTTTGCAACAAAAACAATGCAAAAAAATCTTAATATTTTGGAAACAAAATTTCTTCAGAACTCAAAAATATGTCTCGAGAAAAGGGCAGCCAAGTTAAACAGAACTTGCTAAATTTCTTTACTAAAACTCTCACTTATTTAAATTCCAGCTTCAATTTCACAATTTCAAATTATTTCTTTGCCTAAAAAAGGTTGACCTGAAAAAGAAAGGTTCAATCCATGACATCTAATGTTTTTCATAGTGTTAAAAAAATAATAGTTTAGACATGGATAAAATATTGATGAATTTATAGGTGCAAAGGACCTGATTGACAAACAGCTGATATACCAAAATATGTCTATAGATTTAGGGCATATGGCCACATTTGAAAATCTGGAAACTAACTGCTACAAGCCTACAAACTTGCTGTTGTTAATAATTTCTGAAGTGGTCCACTCTTAAACCTGTATTAAGAACGTATTTAACTTGATGCCATCACATGGCCTGATATCAAGAGTCCATGTAAGGTGAGCTTAATGAGAGAAGAGCTGCTACTCAGAGAATATATTCCACTGTATTCAGTTTGACCACTACATATAAAAAAAGAGGAAATTTTAAAATTTTGCTGAGCATGAAAGAAGTATTATTAGAAAGAGAAACAGGTAGAGTAAAAATATTGTGTTATCATTGGACAAAAATAAAACGGTTCAATGCTATTTTTTGTTAAACAGGAAATGTTTACTTAGTCATATTGTAATTGTAATCTCCCTGTAAATAGTCAAACATTTTGGTGGCTTAAGAATATATGATAATAAAACCTACAAAGTTTACATACTCAGTGAAGAGTTAAAACATAAATAAAATAAATGTTAAAATAAGTGTTGGAAGATAGAAAAAAAATTATAAGATATTGTTATGTTTTTCTAACACATATTATTTGTTTAATTAGTCCTATTATTAATTAGTACTAATTGTCACTAGTAACTAAGTACAGGTTTTTGTTTCATTAAGAGTATTTATGTAACAGAAATAAACATAATAATATATAACTGTAAATAAATGTCCACTTAATTTTTCAGTTTAAATTATATATATATATTTCCCAGTGTCCCCCACCCCAACCCCCACCCCAACCCCACCCCCGGTATGGTTGTTCCCATGACTGACTCTTTAAAAAGCTGGTTACCCTATTACTTGCTTCATAAACAAACTGGGAGCTGTCCACTTCTCTCTTATAGTCTTAAGATGCTTGCAAAGGATAGGTATTCTCTCATCTTCAAACTTTGGTAGAATTCACCAGTGAAATTACTTGGACCAGAAGTTTTCTTTAGGAAAATTTGTATTACAAAGCCAGTTCCTTTAGTAGATGTGAGCTCTTTGACTACTCTATTTTTGTTCTTGTGTCAGTTTTTCTGTTTTTGTTTTTATTTGTTTTGCTGTATTGTTTTGGCCACACTGTGTGGCTTGTGGGTGTTCCCCAACCAGGGATGGAATTCAGGCCCCCTGCAGTGGAAAGGCTGAGTCCTAACCACTGGAATTCCAGGGAATTCCCACTCTTGTGTCAGTTTTGATAGTTTCTTTTTGTTTGTTTGTTTTAGGAATTTGTTCTTTTCGTTATAAATTATCTTATTTGTCGGCATGAACTTGATCATAACAAGTCTTTATTATCATTTTAATATGTGCTATTTGTAATAATGCTCTCCCTTTATGCCTGACATTGGTAATTTTCTATACTTCTACTGAGTTTTGTCTCCTTGATTTTAATTCCTAATAAGTATGTGTTAAGATCTCCAGATTTAATTGTGGATTTGTTGCTTTTTATCTTAAGATCTATCAATTTTATTTAATAATTTGGAAGAATACTTAGTATTTATATATAATTTATAATATTTTTATTACAAAATGTTCATCTAATTTTTCTTGAAATCTTTCTTTGTTATTAATAGAGTCATTTCATCTTTTTTTATGTTTACATGATAGAAGTTTTACCATCTTCATTCTTTCAAACAATCTGGTTCTTTACGTTTCTTGTAAATAGTACATAGTTTAGTCTTGTGCTTTGTTTTGATTTGTTTTCTGCTTTATTTTAGCTTTTTAAAAAAATCCAGTTAATAATTTATGCCTTTTAATTTGCATTTAATCCAATTAAGCATAACATAATCATTGGTGTGATTGTATTTACATTTCTCATAACTGTATTTGTGTAGTTTTTTTTTCTGTTTCTTTGTTCTTCTTTTCCTACTTTGTTTTGGGTAAAGTATGTATTTTATGATGCCATTTTAATATTCTCTATTGAGTTTTTTGCTATATCTTTATGTATTATTGCTTTATCAGTTGCTCTAGAACTTACACCTTCAAGTTATAAAAGTATATCTTTAAATAATACACTACCTTATGTACAATGTAAAAAACTTATGTGAATATAACCTTTTTGACCCTCTTTGATCTTTTCACTTCTCTTGCCTTAAATTTTATTTCTATAACTATGCTATAAACATTACTATATTTTTTATTATTTTTATCTTACACAATACTCTTTTTCAAATATAGACAGACAATTTTAAAAGGTCATTTAATATTTACCAAAATATTTATGGCTTCTGTTATTCCTAAGTATCTGGACTTGTTCCTTCTATCATTTCCTTTTAGCCTGAAAAATATTTGTTAACATTTTGTGTTGTGCAATTCTTCCTAAAAAAATTTTTCCTAAAAAAATTTTCCCATATATTGACTCTATAAGAATGATTTTATTTTACCTTCAATTTTGAAGAATACTTTAACCAGATGCAGATTTCTACTTTGACGTTTTTTTTTTCTCTTATTTATTACCTTCAATATTTCATTCTGTTATCTTCTAACCACCTTTTTTTGTTGTGAGAAGTCAGTATTCTTACCACCCCTTTTAATATCTGTTCTTTACCTTTGCTTTATAAAATTTTATAATAGTGTGGCTGTGTTGCTTTTTGGGTTTTTTTTTTTTGCATTTATTCTTTTGGGATTCACAAAGCTTTTTGAATTTATGGGTGGATTTCTTTTCATGATTTTTGGAAAGTGCTTCACCATTTTCTCTTCAAATTGTATTTCTGTCCTTTATCTCTCTTCTTCTTTTGGAGAATTCCAATTAAATACACATTTATACTAATTTTTATTAAAACACAAATTTCAAATTTTCTGTTTCTTTTATTTTCTCCCCAAAGTTTGTTCTTTTTATGTTTCAATTAGGTTTTATCTTTCAATCTGTTTTCATAGTCACTGATTCTTTCTTCTGCTCTCTTCAGTCTGTTATTAAGCACAAATCATAATTTGTGATATTTTATTTTCATTTCCAGCATTTCTATTTGTATCCTTCTAACATTTTTGTGCCTCTACTGAAATGACCCATTTCTTCATGAATATTACCCATATTTTCTATTATATTCTTTATCATTTTTCTCATAATTATTTTAGAGACCTTGTTAAGAATTCCAACTTCTGAGACTTTATTCATTGGTTGTTTTCTCTTTTAACCATGGACTTTTTTTTTGCCCTTTTTGTAACTTGTATTTTGATATATTATACACACATACACAATATATACATACATACATATATAAACAAGTAGATGGCTTTATATAGGGCCAGCAGGCTCTTAGATCACTGATGGACATTCTTTATTTTCCAGCCTTATCCACTGTTCCCTGTGCCTCTGGTGATCTCTTACAAGCTTAATTCTCCTGCCAAAGCTTTGAAAGGCATATGGCAGGCATCATAGGCTCCTTAAAGGTCTTGAAGCTCTTGAAATGGTTTTTCTTTTCCTCTCTTGCCCCATATTCATTCTTCAGGGATTGAAATACTGGAATGCTGTCCTGTCCAACCTGCAGCTTCCTTCAGCTGAAAGAAGAAATATCTCTAAAGGATTTCTTTCCATTCTCCAGCTGTCTTCCATCCTTATTTGGGACTTCATTCTTGGGGGAGGTTCCACATGCCTCTGGCAATTTGTCTCTTATCTCTTCTTTGTAACTCGTCCACTTTGACCACCATCTGCCAATGTATTCATTGAAATTGGCTGGTAAAGGCAAACTTGTTCTGAAGTAGGATTTTTCTGGATTCTAATCTGTCACCCCAGCAGACATATGATTGTTAAAATTTGAAAAAAAATGTAGCTCTTTTGTGCTTTTATTGTTCTGTCCATTCATGCAACACATACTTCTTGAGTGTCCTCCATTTGCTTCAGCATGACTTTGTTGATACAGCAATGTGCAAAATAGAAATAGCCCTGGTCTCTTGAGGCATAAAGAAAATTGTGGAATAATAGCATTCAATTTAGCACTTTCTTCAGGACAACTTTCAAGGAATAGTGAAACAAGGTAGAAATGAGTATCCTGAAATTCCTTGTGCATGGTGGTGTCTACAACAAATTGTTTCCAGAAAAAGGCAACACATAAATATTCATAGATTTGTTTGGACTATGTAGTCATACTGTGAATAATTCAAATATATTTTCACATACGAGTAAATATTCAATTCAAGTTGTGTTTACTTATTCTCAAGGATTTGTGTATTACATAGATATTATAATATTTTTGTGCTGTGCTTTTGAAAATTGTCAGGATTTAATTCCATGAAGTGTTTCTTAGTGTGTACCCTTCACATTCATTCACTTATGATCAAAGGCTCATGGTAATTGAGGTGACTGGCCATGTTTCATACTTGCATCTCTCCTCACCATCAGATTTCTTCACAAATTCTCTGTAACATTACCTTAATGGATAATTGCCAGTATACAACATAAAATAATGCCTCCCAATGATTTTAAGTTTTATATATATAAAGTGTAATATAGATGCTAACTCATAACAATGATGAAAATGAAGCCTGGAGCCTGGTGCATAAAGCAGAGAGTTGGATAAGTGGACTTAATGATAGGAAAGTGAGAGCTTGTTTTACTAGGCCACAGCATCCTGTTTGGGATTATGAGTCTGAGAGTCACAGGTCTGCTGCATCTATTCAGGTAGACTACAGAGTTATATACTTAGCAAACAGGAAGAAACCTCATGAGAAAGCAAGTCTCTGAAAGTTTAGCCTTTGTGTTAGGACATCTGGGTGGAGTTGGCTCCAAATAGAGATATTCGGCAAAGAAAAAAATGATCCATGTAGTCAAGAAAATATCTGAACAGTTTTTCATGGGGACAAGCACACTGCTGTGCAGATTTCGAAGTATTATACACCAACTTAATTAGAGGCAGACTGGCTAGATTTATCTCTCTGTTTTTGCTCCTTACCAGCTGTGTAAACTAGGTTGGTTACTTAATCTCTACGACTCTTTCTTTCTCATTTGCAAAATGGGCAACTTAATACCTACTATGTCTCATTATTGTAAAGACAAAATAAAATGGAGTATATAGGATTCAGCATTTACACTGGTGGCACACAGTATACATCAGTATTTGTGTCCTGTTTCCCCCAGCTCACCTCAAGACCAACACACCCAATGTCTAGCTAAAGAATGTCTCCTCCTGCTGTGATATTGGGTTGAGTTTCTTGCAGAAGTCTAGTAGAGTCTTAACTCAGTACTTTAGTATATTTATCATCACCTTTTAGATGATGAAGGTAAATCATAGGGGCATTACTTGAATTTACAAATAGAGTGAATTTATAACAAGAATGACTTTTGGTTCTAATCTTTGGGTCCACTCTTTTTGCCATGTTAGCCCCCTTCCTTCTAAGAGTTGAAGGGACTTCTATTAGTTCTTATTTATTGGGGATTCTCTGTCTTCTGTCTCTGGCGGCATCTAGGTGTCTCCCCATCTGCAAAATATATACGTGACTTTCACAAGAGAAATTCAGAGCCTCATAGGCTCCACAAGGGCTATATTTACCCTGATCAATTTAAGGGTCTATGGGAAAAATGCATACATGACAAAATCTGCTAGAAATCCTCACCTGTCATACTGTTTTCAGATTTACAATTAACCAATTATTACTTTCAAATTTAGTAAAACAAGTTACTTACCTAAATATAATGCAGACAAAAGATTTGAACCTAGATTCCTCTGATTACAAGTTCTATAGTAACAGACTAGATCTATCACTAAATTAGATTTGTGCAGGAAAGACAAACTTCCTTAGTTTCTAAGAAATAATAATGAGTACACTGCTCATAAAAAATCTGATTTATCAGGGCTCCTAGTACAGTTAGGTAATAAAAGTTAAAAAATATATATTATATCTTATTAGTTGGTGCTCAAATATGTGATTCATAAATTATACGAATAGAACAGGAATTATGTGGACATCTACATTGTAGCTTAAACAGATATTGACACATCTAATTTAAGTATATATCTGTACCCATAAGCTTATATAGATATCTACGCCTCTAAATTTATGTAGACCACTACATTCCAACACTTATATAAATATCTATGTCCTCACTTATGCAGCTATTTCCCTAAGCTTGTACAGAAGTTTATACCTCAAACTTACATAGATATTTATACCTTTAATTATATAGCTGTCTACATCTCTAATTTATATAACAGTTCACAATCCTAAACTTAGATAGATATGTACACCAATAAATTTATGTAGAGAGCTATGATCCCTACTTAAATGGATCTCAATGGTCTTAAATATATAGATATTAACATATCTAATTTAAGTTGTTTACACTTCTCAAATCACATAGATGTTTATACCCCTAAACTTAAATAAATATTTGTATATCTAACTTATATTGATAACTATACTCCCAAAATTTTAGTAGCAGTAATAGTAGTAGTAGTTGTATTAGTAGTAGCAATAGTAGTATTTAAGTCCTACAACTCTAAAATTGGGAACAAATTTAGTGGTGGGAACTAGGTTTCCCTACTGTAATGTTCTTATACTAGAAGACAGATATCATCCTTGATGAGTGGCTATGCTGTCATTTAAGAAAAAAAAAATTAAAGTCAGGATATTTTTTTTTCCTACAGCTCATAATTTCCATCTGCATAACTTTCATCCCATTTGCCCATCTGGTTCGGCCAGATGGAATATGTTGCTCTTATACCACCATTGGTTTAGAGATTGATATTACTTAGATTAATAATTAGATGAAGATATATAAGAGGTTTTGAAAAATCACCTTGTGGATATGATGGCTCTGTTTGGAATACCTTTTGATTTGTGACTTAATTAAATACAGCACAGACTCTCTGTTGAATTTGAATAATTACTTATCAGAGAAGGGAGACAGAGAGATAGAAGACTGAGCTACTACTTTAATCTCAAGAGCCACGGGCTCCAGATCTGAGCATAACTATACAAGTCACTGATAGACTGAAGGAGGAGGTAAAAACTGGGAAGAGTGGATGCCTTAATATGGCACATTTGGCAAAAAGAAGCAGCAAATTATAGCCAGTTGTCACTTAAAGTCCTGTCTGTGTACTTAACAAAACCTCTAAAGTCGGCCCTCCTGGGACCGGCTCAGCAAAGAAGCAGTGTCGTTAGGAACCTAGGAGCCCCATCCATCTGAGCAGCCATCAGTGTGCCTGCCATTTGTTTCTAGGCTGGTTGTCTTTGTCCTCAAGGTGGCTGCAGCCAATACCTGCCTCGCATGTTCTCTTAACAGCTTTGCATGAGGAAAGATTGTTTCCAGGTCCTGTTAGGTCCTTTTTATCCTGGAGTAAAATCCTTTCCCTGAAGCTTGTCAGCAGACTCACCTTACACTTCACTGTCCAGAAGGGGTTGCATGCTTACTTTTAAGCCTGTTATTAGGGCTGATAGGATTGGCCTGGACCAATAATGATTCACCTCAAAGCTGGACACAGTCATCCTAAAACTGAAACAACATATCCTTACAGTAACTTTGCAAAGTGAGCGAAGAGAGTTCAGAAAAATTAACATCTAACATGATACAACTTGTAACTGGAAAGACTGATATCCAAATCCTAATTTTTCTTTTCACAAAGCTCTTTTACATTCTGCTGTATGACACAATCTTTTACAACATCTTTAGAGAGCTAAAATTTGGGTAGCCTCTTCTAAGTAGTGAACTGCATTTCAACAAAGGGAACTCTGAGCAGCAGGACAGTAAAAAAAAAAAAAAAAAAAAAAAAAAGAAGTGAAAATGATTTATAAAATGTAAAAACTTGAGAGACTCTGAAAGAGCCCTTTGAATTGATACCTTGGGTTTCTGGCCTGTCTGAGAGAAAACAGAGCATTATTGTGGCTAACCACAACACTGTAGACAGAATGATTGTGTTCCTCCAAAATTCATATGGTGAAGTCTAACTCGTAATGTGATGGTATTAGAAGGTGGGGCCTTTGGGAGGTGATTAGGTCTAGAGGGTGAAGTCCTCATGAGCGGGATTAGTGCTCTTATAAGAAAAGACAAGCCACATGAGCATGCAGTGAAAAGGTGACCATCTGCAAACCCTGAAACTGATTCTCACCAGGAACCCAAACTGCTGGCACCTTGATCTTGGACTTCCCAGTTTCAGAATGGTGAGAAATATATGTTTGTTTTTTAAGTCTCCCCAGTCTATGGTGTTTTTTTTTTTTTAATAACAGTTCAACCTGACTAAAATGCATGACCAGAACAATCAGAATGAAGGCTACATGGTCACTCCATGTCCTCAGAATCACACGTGTCACTTTTCCGTGGACTTTAACCTGGCCCTTTAGATCTCTAAGCATTGCTCCTGGCTGTCCCTACATCCTGATAATCCTCCAAAAAATACAAGTTCCAATTCCAACAATTACACTTGTATAAGGCAAAGCTACACAGACAAATTCTGGACCTTAGGTGAAAATAAACTTTAAACTGTTTTCTTGAAGTTCTGGATTTCTGTCTTCTTTCCAAGGACCAATATATATATTAAAGAAAACCTTATAAATTGGAATAAGAAAGCAGAAAAGCCTCTACAAGTTTCCGTGGCAATGTAAATTGTCCTGTCTTCATAAGTTAAATTACTAGGGGCTACTGGAATATATGAAAAGAGCTCTATTACTATCACTTGAATTTCAAGTGGCCTTGTATGAAATAAATCAATTTGGTATTTTGAAAAAATTATATAAAATCAGAGCTAAATAATTTCTATCTTATTTTTTTTTTGGATTTTTTTTTTATCAAGGCATGTTGAAAGTAGACTTTTTTATTCCTTGGCTGTAGCTCTGGAAGATCCCATAAATAAGCCAGTATTTCATGCCCCAAACACATTATTTGACAGCTGCACTCATTCAATTTCTTCCTATTTAAATCTCCTTTCATATATTCTGATTGCACCAAAGAGAAATTTTCAACTGGGAACTAATGATTTTAACAAGCATGTTGAACACCTGGTTATCTTTTAAAGGAAGAAAGTACAACTGGAAAAAGGCAGCATGAAAGGCAGAAGAGGAAGCAGGTGAAAAGTGATGTTGGACTAAATCCAGGAAGTGATTTTGTTGAATATTTGAAACTAAACTATTGTACCTGACCTAAAGAAGAGGATTCTATGAATGAATACATGACCTACAACAGTTACAAACTTTTGGAGCTGGTAGACATCTGAGAACTCATGTCTTTGATTTCCCTGCCTTTTATAGATAAATAAATTGAGGCACAGGGTGCTTGGGTAACTTATAAGAGATGGTTCAGGCATTTTCTGACAGAACCATGTCTAGAAACTTGAAGACTTAACTCAGCACTCTTTCCACAATACCACACTACACCTGAATCAGAAAAATTGATGAACCTCTAAACAGATGTTATAACTTCTCTCGTACAACACTTGCAGAAATGATGAACTCTTTCACATAGCCTTTGCTTACTCCTATCAGATGCAGCAAGTCCACTCACATGAAACAACATTAGGAATACGAAGATAGTTAAGGTGTTGTACTCACTCACCTTTTCCCTAAAGCTAAATCACTCCAATAAACCATTGCCACAGGCAATATCTGTATTTCTTCATTTTTTTCCTCATTCTGTGCAAATGTGGATGTCTTATTATTTAACAAGATCCCAAAACAATCTTTCCCCTTACACAAAACAGTTGGTATCCAACAGGGCAGACTGTTGGCTCACAATGGATTCATAGCAGTGTAGTTTCTGTTTGTATTCATATCCCAAATTAAGAGAATCACAATTGTTTTGTGTCTATACTGATGTTAAGTGCTAAGAGTACTCACCCACTTGTGATTATCCTCTCCTTCTGGGCCGAGGAAATATTACACTTCCCCTCCTTCTAGTAGTTTGGTGTAACCATGTGACTAATTCCAGCTTATGGGGTTGAGTGGGCTTGTGCTATATCATTTCTAGATGCAAGAATTCTCTAGACCATAGGTATCTTTATACACTATTTTCCCATGTCACTTCAACTGAGGAGACAACAGGTCCCAGATGGTGAAGTTACAGGGTGACAGAGTTGCTATCTCCCTGGATCTCTGAGAAGATGAATGATCCAGAGAGCTGCTACAACCCAGGGCAGACTTGACAGGAGTGGAAAGGAAAGCTCTGAGATTTGGAGTTCTTTGTTACTGCAGCATTATTTAGCTTATCCTAACAGGTTTTAGTTCAGATACTTTCCCTTTTTCCAGAATGTTTTTAATATTTAGATTTCAGAGAGTAAAGTTTGATCATTAATTTACCTAGTCATTCATTTATGATATCTATTTGATTCCAGGAATTTTGTTAAGCACTAGGAACCCCAAGAAGAATATAACCCAACTATGATTGTAGTGCTTCACAATCTGGGGCAGAAAACAAACAAAAGTATAACAGAGAGATAGATGTTAAAAATGAGGCACATACTCAGCAATTGGGATAAAACAAGAAGAAAGGATTTGACTCTGCCTGGAAAGTCACTGCAGCTTTATGAAAGAGTTGACATGAGAGCTGAAAAAAAGATGAACACGAATTCACTTATTGGGCCAAAGTTGCCAGAAGGACAAAGCACAGAAAGGAAAGAACATGTGCAGTAGTGGTACAGAGTGAGAAAACAAGGTAGTTTGGTAGAGTTTTCTGGCATGGTTAAAATGAAAGACTGTGATCAGAGAAGAACTTAGCACTGTAGGCAGGGGTCCGATTGTGGAGGGCTCATGTGCCATGCCAGGGGTTTTGTTTTTGATTTTGTAAATTTGTGTTGATAAGTAAGCTTTACCTTGACTGCTATCAGTCAGATTTGCAGTTTGTACCTGAAGCTCTGTGCTAAGATGGAGTCTGACTGTGTTTATACTTAATTTGTAAAGTCCACCATGGGTGAGGGGTACAGCAGTAGCATACATGATCAGATCTTTGCAACAAATTAGCATCAACCCAGTACACAGAGAAGTAGTTCTTTTTCTGAGGACCACAAAAATACTCAGGGTTTTTTATTTCTTTGTTTAATTAAAACAAACAAACAAAAAACAACAACAATAACTCAATACACAAGCACACAAGAGTTCTATAACTGCTAGATTATTAAGAGAATGAGACAGAATTCTGAATACATCTTTTTAAAAACAGTAAACAAAAAGAATACAATTCTTGGGAGATCTGGAAGAATTTCCCCCTCCTTTTTGGCACTGCAAGGAGAAAATATATTTACCACCCCCACTGAAAAAATAAAACAGGAAAGTTCAAATAAGAACATGGAAAAAAATATCGATACATGGTCTCCAAATTCCGCCATTCAGGAACAAATGTCATTAATAGTAGGGGGTCCTCAATCTAGACAGCATTTCATGTGTAAACAGATAAAAGATTGAGAGATGATTCATCTAGAAATTCATGTGCTGGGGATGCAAAGCTTGTATGTATGAAATTCTTTTCTTGGCCATTGTATATTTATTTGCTGGAAGTGATACTATTTTATAGGACATTCCTAGATGGAAAAACATATTGACTACAATTGAGGCAAGAAAACTAATCTCCACAGACTTAAGCTGTGACCCATACAATGTATCCATTATACAGATTCAAAAACTGAGTGTAACTAAGATGAGCTATAGGTTTAGGGTCAGGCAGCTGAGGGAGACAATAATAAAATCCATGCCTCAGCTAATGTAAAGTTTTACTTGCCCATTCTGACTGTGTGGAAAAGATCTTCATCAAACCCATTGGTGAGATTTATCTCCACCTATAAAGAATTTATTTCTGAAAAGCAGAAGAAATATTTGTCTAGGGAAATCATGTCTTTCTCAACAGATTTTTAAACCCTCAGAAGCTGAGATACCATATCCTTATCATGTACTTCATTCTAAGAACACAGTCTATAAATATTTTACCTAAAAAAGAACATATGGATTGCCTGTGCAGAGCACATTTATTTGTTAAATCACATTGTAGATAGACTTCTCTGATTTTTATATTTTGTGAATTATTTGGGAAGTGATTGTTCTCATTGCCTTCCAATAAGTGTGTTACTGGGTTTCCAGCTTAGCCTTGTCTTCATGAAAATGAGTAGCTTCCAAATGTCCTTGTAGATCTGGAGATCTGAATGTGGTGTGTATAGCAACTGAGAAAATTCACAAACAGTGATCAAGAAAAAGTTAAGAATGCCTCAGGATCTATCCAGGCAACCAGAAAGCTCAGGGACTGTTGATTATATATATAAAACTGCTTTAAAAAAAATGATTTTCACCAGGGCATTACAGCACTTGAAGTAAAAAAGAAATCCAATGTCTAGAGATTTCAGAGAAAATTATATTTATTGACAATTTCCAAACAAACCATAGTCTATTGTCATAATTTACTGTTCAATTTTATATGGCTTTAAGAAGACCACAGTCAATTGATTTATGTTAGTTTTTAATAGATCTTTACTGGAGTATAATTTCTTCACAATACCATGTTAGTTTCTGTTGTACACCAAAGTGAATCAGCCATATGGATACATATGTCCCCATATCCCCTCCCTCTTGAGCTTCCCTCCCATCCTCCCTATCCCACCCATCAAGGTCATCGCAAAGCACCGAGCTGATCTCTTTGTGCTATGCTGCTGCTTCCCACTAGCTATTTTACATTCGGTAGTGTATATATGTCGATGCTACTCTCACTTCACCTCAGCTTTCCTCTCCCACCCCATGTCCTCAAATCCATTCTCTATGTCTACATCTTTACTCCTGCCATGCAACTAGGTTCATCAGTACCATTTTTATTTTTATTTTTTAGATTCCATATATATGTGTTAGCATACAGTATTTGTTTTTCTTTTTCTGACTTACGTCACTCTGTATGACAGACTCTATGTCCATCCACCTCACTACAAATAACTCAATTTCGTTTCCTTTTAGGGCTGAGTAATATTCTATTGTATATATGTGCCACATCTTCTTTATCCATTCATCGGTCGATGGACATTTAGGTTGGTTCCATGTCCTGGCTATTGTAAATAGTGCTGTAATGAAAATTGTGGCACATATCTCTTTTTAAATTATGGTTTTCTCAGGCTATATGCCCAGTATTGGGATTGCTGGGTCATATGGTAGTTCTACTTTCATTTTTTTAAGGAACCTTCATACTGTATTCCATAGCGGTTGTATCAGTTTACATTCCCACCAACAGTGTATGAGGGTTTCTTTTTCACCACACTCTTTCTAGCATTTATTGTTTCTAAATTTTTTGATAATGACCATTCTGACTAGTGTGAGGTGATACCTCATTGTAGTTTTGATTTGCATTTCTCATAATTAGTGATGTTGAACATCTTTTCATGTGCCTCTTGGCCATTCATATGTCTTCCTTGGTTAAATGTCTATTTAGGTCTTCTGCCAATTTTTTAATTGGATTATTTGCTTTTTTTGATATTGAGCTCCATGAGCTCTTTGTATCTTTTGGAGATTAATCCTTTGTCTGTTGTTTCATTTGCAAATATTTTCTCCCATTCTGAGAGTTGTCTTTTCATCTTGTTTATGGTTTCCTTTGCTGTGCAAAAGCTTTCAAGTTTAATTAAGTCCCATTTGTTTATTTTTGTTTTTATTTCTGTTACTCTAGGAAGTGGGTTAAAAAAAGATCTTGCTGTGGTTTATGTCAAAGAGTGTTTTTCCTATGTTTCCTCTAAGAGTTTATAGTGTCCGATCTTACTTTTAGGTCTTTAATCCTTTTGTAGTTTATTTTTATGTATGGTGTTATGTAGTGTTCTAATTTCATTCTTTTACAAGTAACTTTCCAGTTTTCCCAGCACCACTTATTGAAGAGGCTGTATTTTCTTCATTGTAAGTTCTTGCCTCTTTTGTCGTAAATTAGGTGATCATATGTGTGTGGGTTTATCTCTGGGTATTCTATCCTGTTCCATTGATCTGTATTTCTGTTTTTGCGCCAGTACCATACTGTCTTGATTACTGTAGTTTTGTGGTATAATTTGAAGTCAGGGAGCCTGATTCCTCTAGCTCCATTTTCTTTTCCTCAAGATTGCTTTGGTTATTCAGGGTCTTTTGTGTTTCCATATGAATTGCAAATTTTTTTATTCTAATTCTGTGAAGAATGCAATTGGTAGTTTGATAGTGATTGCATTGAATCTGTAGATTGCTTTGAGTAGTACAGTCATTTTCACAATATTGATACTTCCAATCCAAGAACATGGTATATTTCTGCATCTGTTTATGTCATCTTTGATTCCTTTCATCAGTGTTTTATAGTTTGAAGAGTACAAGTCTTTCACCTCCTTAAGCAGGTTTATTCCTAGGTATTTTATTCTTCTTGTTGTGATGGTAAATGGGATTGTTTCTTTAATTCTCTTTCTGATTTTTCATTGTCGGTGTATATTAATGTCAGAAATTTCTGTGCATTAATTTTGTATCCTGCAACCTTACCATTCACTGACTAGTTCTAGAAGTTTTCTGGTGGCATCTATAGGATTTTCTATGTATAGTATCATGTCATCTGCAAACAGTGACAGTTTTACCTCTTCTTTTCCAATTTGTATTCCTTCTATTTCTTTTTCTCTGATTGCCATGGCTAGGACTTCCAAAACTTTGTTTAATAAGAGTGGAGAGAGTGAGCAACCTTGTCTTGTTCCTGATCTTAGTGTAAATGCTTTCAGTTTTTCACCATTGAGAACGATGTTGGCTGTGGGTTTTTCATCTATAGCCTTTCTTATGTTGATGTAAGTTCCCTGTATGTCTACTTTCTGGAGGGTTTTTATCATAAATCGGTGTAGAATTTTGTCAAAAGCTTTTTCTGCATCTATTGAGATGATCATGTAGATTTTATCTTTCAGTTTGTTAATATGGTTTATCACATTGATTGATTTGCGTATACTGAAGAATCCTTGCATTCCTGGGATAAACCCCACTTGATCATGGTGTATGATACTTTTAATGTGCTGTTACATTCTGTTTGCTAGTATTTTGTTCAGGATTTTTGCATATATGTTCATCAATGATATTGGTCTCTAATTTTCATTTTTTGTTATATCTTTGTCTGGTTTTGGTATCAGGGTGTTGGTGGCTTTGTAGAATGAATTTGGGAGTGTTTCTCCCTCTGCAATCTTTTGGAAGAGTTTGAGAAGCGTTAGCTCTTCTCTAAATGTTTGATAGAATTTGCCTGTGAAGCCATCTTGTCCTGGACATTTGTCTGTTAGAAGATTTTTAATTACGGTTTCAATTTCATTACGTGTGATTGGTCTGTTTATATTTTCTAATTCTTCCTGGTTAAGTCTTGGAAAATTGTACCTTTCCAAGAATTTGTCCATTTCTTCATGGTTATCACATTTATTGGCATATAGTTGTTTGCAGTAGTCTCTTATGATGCTTTGTATTTCTGCGGTGTCATTTGTGACTTCTCCTTTTTTCATTTCTAATTTGAGTCCTCTATTTTTTTTTCTTGATGAGTCTGGCTAAGGGTTTATCAATTTTGTTTATCTTCTCAAAGAGGCAGCTTTTAGTTTTATTTATCTTTGCTACTGTTTTCTTCATTTCTATTTCATTTATTTCTGCTCTCATCTTTATGATTTCTTACCTTCTACTGACTTTGCATTTTCTTTGTTCTTCCTTCTAAGTGTAGGATTAGATTGTGTATTTGAGATTTTTCTTGTTTCTTGAGGGGAGATTGAATTGCTATAAACTTCCCCCTTAGAACTGCTTTTGCTGCATCCCATAGGTTTTGGGTCTTCATGTGTTCATTGTCATTTGTTTCTAGGTATTTTTTTGATTTCCTCTTTGATTTCTTCAGTTATCTCTTGGCTATTTAGTAGTGCACTACTTAGTCTCCAAAACTTTTTCACAGTTTTTTCCTCTAATTGATTTCTCATCTCAAAGTGTTGTAGTCAGAAAAGTTGCTTGATATGATTTCAATCTTCTTAAATTTACCGAAGTTTGATTTGTGACCCAAGATGTGATCTATCATGGAGAATATTCTGTGTGCACTTGAGAAGAAAGTGTATTATGCCACTTTCAGGTGGAATGTTCTATAAATATCAATTAAATCTATCTGGTCTATTGTGTCATTTAAAGCTTGTGTTTCCTTTGTTATTTTCTGTTTGGATGATCTGTTCATTGATGTAAGTGGGGTGTTAATGTCCCCTACTATCTTTGTGTTACTGTTGATTTCTCCTTTCATGATTGTTAGCATTTGCCTAATGTATTGAGGTGCTGCTATATTGGGTCCATAAACATTTATGATTGTTATATCTTCTTTTTGGATTTATCCCTTGATGATTATATAGTTCCCTCCTTAGCTCTTGTAACAGTCTTATTTTAAAGTCTATTTTATCTGATATGAATATTGCTACTCCAGCTTTCTTTTGATTTCTATTTGCATGGAATATCTTTTTCCATCCCTTTACTTTCAGTCTGTATGTGTCCCTAGGTCTGAAGTGGGTCTGTTGTAGACAGCCTATATATGGGTCTTGTTTTTGTATGCATTCAGCCAGTTTGTGTCTTTTGGTTGGGGCATTTAATCCATTTACATTCAAGGTTACTATCAATATGTATGTACCTATTACCATTTTTTTTAACTGTGTTGCATTTGCTTTTGTGGGTCTTTTTATTTTCTTGTGTTTCCCACCTACAGAAGTTTCTTTGACATTTGTTGTAAAGCTGGTTTGGTGGTGCTGAATTCTCCTAGCTTTTGCTTGTCTGAAAACTTTTGATATCTCCATCAAATCTGAATGACATCCTTGGTAGGTAGAATAATCTTGGTTGTAAATTATTTTCTTTCATCACTTTAGTATATCCTGCCACTTACTTCTGGCCTGCAGAGTTTCTGCTGAGTAATCAGCTGATAACCTTATGGGGATTACTTTGTATATTATTTTTTGTTTTTCCCTTGCTGATTTTAATATGTTTTCATTGAATTTATTTTTTGTTAGTTTGATTAATATGTGTCTTGGTGTGTTTTTTCTTGGGTTTATCCTGAATGGGACTCTCTGTGCTTCCCGGACTTGTGTGGCTATTTCCTTACCCATGTCAGGGAAGTTTTCAAGTATAATCTGTTCAAATATTTTCTCAGAACCTTTCTTTTTCTCTTCTTCTGGAACCCCTAAAACTCAAATGTTGGTGCATTTAGTGTTGTCCCAGAAGTCCCTGAAATTATTTTCAATTCTTTTCATCCTTTTTTCTTTATTCTGCTCCTTGGCCATTATTTCTGCCATTTTGTCTTCCAACTTACTTATTCGTTCTTCTGTCTCATTTATTCTGTTATTGATCCCTTCTAGTGTATTTTTAATTTCAATTATTGTGTTGTTCATCTGTGTTTGTTTGTTTTTTAGTTCTTCTAGATGTTTGTTAAACATTTCTTGTATTTTCTCAATCCGTGCCTCCATTCTATTTTTGAGATTCTGGACCATCTTTACTATCATTACTCTGAATTCTTTTTTAGGTAGATTGCCTATTACCTCTTCATTAATTTGGTCTTGTAGGTTTTTACCTTGCTCCTTCATCTGTGACATATTTTTTTGCCATCTTTTTTTTGTTTGTTTGTTTTAATGAGTGGGATTGTGTTCCTGTCTTATTAGTTGTTTAGCCTGAGGTTTCCACCACTGGTGTTTGTAGGCTGTTGTGTAGAGCTGGGTCTTGGTGTTGAGATGAGGACCTCCGGGAAACCTCACTCTGATGAATATTCCCTGGAGTCTGAGGTTCTCTGTTAGTCCAGTGGTTCAGACTCAGAGCTCTCATTGCAGGATCTTTGGCCCAACACCCAGCTCATGAACCAACATCCCACAAGCTGTGTAGGGTGGCAAAGCAAAAAAAAAAAGAAAAAAGATAGAGAGAACAATAACAAAGTAAAAAATAAAATTAGACTAGGAAACTAACGGATATGTTAGAAATAATATAAAAATAAAAATATAGATGAAACAGCAACCAGAAGGTACAATAGTACCACAATAATGAAAAAGAGGAGGAGGGAAAAGAAAAGAAAAGAAAAAAGAAAAAAAGAAATGGGGAAAATGCCTTGGCTGTGGAGTGTGGGGCCTAAGCAAGGGCGAGGTTTGGGCAGGGAGCGGGACCTATGCTTAGGACCCACAGGGCTGGAAAAGGCCCTGGGGGCTGTGGGGGGGTGGGGCTCAGGCTCAAGGAACAGAAGAGGCCCAGGCGTGCCCCCTACCCCTGGTCTCAGAAGCCAGGGGACCTCATATGGGAATTGAACAGTCTCACCGGGCCCGAGTGGGTGGGGCAAACACTCTCTACTCCTCTCCCACTCGTCCCAGAGCGCCCCTCCTGCCTGCCTCTCCTGATCTCCCTGACCTCAGGGTCCCCGATCTCGTCTGGCCTCCACTTCTCCTCCCCCCTCAGTCCCCCCACATCCTACCAGTTCACTTGGGGTTCTCTCCCATCTCCATCTGCATCAGCATCCCCTACTAGCAGCCAGCAGGTGCCCTAGTTGTGAGGAGATGCTAACTTGGTGTCTTCCCACACCCCCACCTTGACTCCACCTCTCTGATTTATGTTATTACATAAAGAAGTAATGAAAACAAATATTACCTTACTATTTAATAAAGAATCATGAAGTCATATTGATTTAAAAATATTTAATAGTTTATATTTTAATCCTGTCAGAGGAAGCATAAAAACAAAGGTGCCAGAAGGAAGTGTCAAGGTGAATACCAGCTCATCATGGCTCTGAAGAGGATGGAAAAGGGGTGCAATCAAAGGCTACATGGCTTTTGCATGTGACATTTCCCTTAAGACAATAATTCTGGATTACTGTAAAGGGTTATCCACTAACTAATTAGAAGAAGATACTCTAGCATATATTTTACCATTTAACACAAAAAAACTGCAAGCTTCTTGACATGGGTTTACAGCTGCCAGCATCTCTTATAGCCCACAATATGACACAAATTTACTTTTCTAAAGCAACTTGAGTAAATATATATTTGGGGGGAAATATTTTATCTGATGAGCATCTCAATGAAAAAATTTTATTTCTAAGGTGGGAGGAACTTAAAGTGGTCAAAGAAATATGGCTATAATTAAATATATATTATATACATATACACATATATTCTCTATATATAAAATATGTATACATATATATATAGATAGATAGATAGATAGATAGATAGATAGATAGATAGATATATTCTAGGGAAACAGTGAAGATACAGCAGCAACCAAGAGAAAATCCAGACTAGATAAATTATGTTTATAAATAAAAAACATGATGAGAGTCTTAATAGATTTGTTTATTTGGAAACTGTAAATGTCAAGAGAGGTTTTGTGGCACTTCCATATTTTTTTGTTTGGGGATAGAAATATTAACTGTAATGGGGTGAATCACAGAGGCAAGAAAAATCTACAGTAAGGGACCAGTGAACTGTATAAAGGCTTATAAACTTCACACTAGAAATTCAAGGAGTGTCTACTCTGAGGTGAAAAATGATAAATTTAACCTCAAGGTTTTAGCTTCAAGTTGATAGGATGAGAGAAAAGAGAAACGTAGTAACAAAGATGAGATTCAAAGTCCCAGCCAGCCTAGTGCCTAATCCTTAATTCAGATGCCTGGGAAATAACTCCTCAAATTCACAGCACTCACTGGAGTGCAGTTAATTTGTGGTCTGGCCCCACCCTACTGTGTAGGTTCAGGTCTAGTTTATCCCAAGCCAAGTTTCTCATTCAAAGGGATCTCTGAGGCTGCAAAAGCTGTACTCCTAGACTGAAAAGGGAATTAGACAAGCACTCAGGGAATAAAGCAAAGCAATGGAGGAAAATAACAGATATCCTTCCAAATGATGGAGTTCCAATCAGTTTCTGCTTGTGTTGCTATACAACCTCCTATTCACATTCTCAAAGACATTTCACAGAAGCACTAGGCAACCAACTCAATACAGCTGTTTAAATAGAATACGATACTGACCATGATGGCAATAATGGTGATAAAATTTAGTGTGATACCACTCAGAATTTTACATTTTAATAGAACTTTTGGCATGCAACACAAATTTTCAATTTATGATTTTATGTCATTTTATAACAATTCTATTTGGGAGGTAATCTCCAAACAAATTCTTCTAGGGAATCAACTTAATGAAAGCCAGAAATTAAGTGTGAAATCTGAGACTAGTGAAGAACCCAGTGGATTATGCTACCTCATGTCTTCTTGAAATGTCTCCTACTAGCAGAGTTAAAATGACTAGCAATTTAAACAATTTGAGTAGTGTATAATATACTGTGCTAAATCATGCATCTGTAGGAATGGATAAAAAATAGTTCCTCTCATCATACCCAATATGAATATAGTAATGGGAACATATGAGTTCCCATTATGAGTTAAAATGCAATTCTTATTGTATATAAGTTAATATGCAATATTATTTTTTTGTGATAGCTGAGGTACAGGTATAAAGGTAATGTAGGAGGGAGTGACATCCACTCTATTAGAAGGAGGAAGAGTTAAGCATTTTCTGGAGACAAGGTTGCTTTAAAATGGCATTTTACATTTTAGAATCTTGATAAGAAGCAGATGTTGAATTTTCTGCTTGATAACTCATTGAAGTTCAATGAAAGTTACAACTCAATTCAACAAACACACAGTGAATCCCACTTTATGCCAGACAAACACTATACATGCAAAGCCTCAGATAAGCCTCTGTGAACTTTGTTGAATTGAAGGAGATATGGCCATATAGGAACAAGATTTCCATATAACATGGCAATGCTCTGATAAAGAGCAGCATGATGTGCTCAGGGGTCAGCAACTTTAGTCTGTAAACTCCTAGACCTGAGAGATGACAGAGGAGCTTCTAGAGAATGAATCTTAGCTGGGTCCTGTTTATTTAATAGGATTTATCCAGGAAAAGAGAATGGGATGTTTAGCAGGAAAAGAAAGAAGAGAAGAGAGTATGGTGGTTGTGAAGGATATATTCCACACAGAAGAAACAGCATGAGAATAGAAATATGACCTGCCATAGGAAGCATAAGGAAACATCAGCTCTGTGTATACATGGAACTGGAGGCATTAAAGGCTTGTTGGCTACCAGCAATTGAAGGAAACAGCTGCCTTAGTGTTTCAGATAAATCACCCTTGCTGCTACATGTATTCTTTATAAGGAACAATATTTGAGGCAGGGTAGCAGATAGAAGGCAATTTTAGGGATCCAGGTGAGACCTATGAAAATCTGAGTAGGATTGAAAGAAAAAGTTCAAGATATATCTTAATGATAAATTAATAAGAAATCTTTATGATCATCTCAATAGGTACAGAAAAAGCTTTTCACAAAATTCAACACCATTTATGATAAAAACTCTCCAGAAAGTGGGCATAGAGGGAACCTACTTCAGCATAATAAAGGCCATGTACAACAAAGCCACAGCAAATCTCATTCTCAATGGTGAAAAACTGAAAGCATTTTCTCTAAGATCAGGAACAAGACAAGGATGTGCACTCTCACCATTATTATTCAACATAGTTTAGACATCCTAGCCATGGCAATCAGAGAAGAAAAAGAAATAAAAGAATACAGATTGGAAAAGAAGAAGTAAAACTGTCACTCTTTGCAGATGACATGATACTATTCATAGAGAATCCTAAAGATGCTACCAGAAAACTACTAGAGCTAATCAATGAATTTGGTAAATTTGCAGTATACAAAATTATTGCACAGAAATTTCTTGCATTCCTTTACACTAATGATGAAAAATCTGAAAGAGAAATTAAGGAAACACTCCTCTTTACCATTGCAACAAAAAGAATAAAATACCTAGGAATAAACCTACCTAGGGAGACAAAAGACCTATATGCAGAAAACTATAAGACACTGATGAAGGAAATTAAAGATGATACCAACAGTTGGAGAGATATATCATGTTCTTCGACTGGAAGAATCAATGTTGTGAAAATGACTATACTACCCAAAGCAATATACAGATTCAATGCAATTTCTATCAAATTACCAATGGCAATTTTTAGAGAACTAGAACAAAAAACCTTAAAATCTATATGGAGACACAAAAGACCCCAAATAGCCAAAATGGTGTTGAGGGAAAAAAACGGAGCTGGAGGAATCAGACTCTCTGACTTCAGACTGACTATACTACAAAGCTACAGTAATCAAGACAATATGGTACTGGCACAAAAACAGAAACAATGGAACAAGATAGAAAGCCCAGAGATAAGCTCACACACCTATGGTGAACTAATCTATGACAAAGGAGGCTAGGATATACAATGGAGAAAAGACAGCCTCTTCAATAAGTGGTGCTGGGAAAACTGGACAGCTACATGTAAAAGAATGAAATTAGAACACTCCCTAACACCATACACAAAAATAAACTCAAAATGGATTAGAGACCTAAATGTAAGACCAGGCACTATAAAATTCTTAGGGGAAAGCACAAGAAGAACACTCTTTGACATAAATCACAGCAAGACCTTTTTTGATCCACCTCCTAGAGTAATGGAAATAAAAGCAAAAATAAACAAATGGGACCTAATGAAACTTCAAAGCTTTTGCACAGCAAATGAAACCATAAACAAGACGAGAAGACAACACTGAGAAAGGGAGAAAATATTTGCAAATGAATCAAAGGACAAAGGATTAATCTCCAAAATATATAAACAGCTCATGCACCTCAATATTAAAAAAAAACAAACAACCTAATCCAAAAATGGGCAGAACACCTAAATAGACATTTCTCCAAAGAAGACATACAAATGGCCAAGGAACACTTGAAAAGCTGCTCAACATCACTAATTAATAGAGCAATGCTAATCAAATCTACAATAAGGTATCACCTCACACCAGTTAGAATGGGCATCATCAGGAAATCTACAAACAACAAATGCTGGAGAGGGTGTGGAGAAAAGGGAACACTCTTGCACTGCTGGTGGGAATGTGAATTCTTGCACTGTTGTTGGGGATGTAAATTGATACAGCCACTATGGAGAATAGTATGGAGGCTCCTTAAAAAAATAAAAATAGAATTACCCTACGACCCAGCAATCCCAATACTGGGCATATACCCCAAGAAAGCCATAATTCAAAAAGAGTCATGTACCACAATATTAATTGCAGCTTTATTTACAATAGCCAGGATATGGAAGCAACCTAAGTGTCCATCGATAGATGAATGGATAAAGAAGATGTGGCACATATATACAATGGAATATTACTCAGCCATAAAAAGAAATGAAATTGAGTTATTTGTAGTGAGGTGGATGGACCTAGAGTCTGTCATACAGAGTGAAGTAAGTCAGAAAGAGAAAAACAAATTCTGTATTCTAACATATTTATATGTAAACTGAAAAAACACAAAAATGTTTCTGAAGAACATGGGGGAAGGACAGTAATAAAGACGCAGACATACAGAATGGACTTGAGGACAAGGGGAGGAGGAAGGGTAAGCTGGAATGCAGTGAGGGAGTGGCACGGACATATATACACTACCAAATGTAAAATAGATAGCTAGTGGGAAGAAGCTGCATAGCATAGGGAGAACTGCTCGGTGTTTTTTGCATCCACCTAGAAGGGTGGGATATGGAGGGTGGGAGGGAGATGCAAGAGGGAGGGGATATGGGGATATATGTACACATATAGCTGCTTCACTTTGTTATAAAGCAGAAACTAACACAATACTGTAAAGCAATTATACTCCAATAAAGGTGTTAAAAAAAAAACTGATATCTCGTTCAGACTTGAAATATAACTTGTTCTTTATTTTCATAACATGGAGCTGAGGAAGAAGATCCAAAATATTTCCTCTTCTGGTTAATTCTAATTTATGTAAATGGCTCTATTGTCAAACAAATCTATCCACTAGAATGAGCTAGACAGAGAATGAATCTTAGTATGAAGCCATAACAGAAACCAGAGAAGAAAATAGATTTAGTGATGCCTCAGAGGCAGATACTAATTTTTTTTCTAACCAAATATGTGACCATCTGTAATTTAAGCAAATATTGAATCTAAAAATTGGATGTCTGGTTCACTTGATGCTTTTACAGTTTTCTTTTAGATGATGCTGATTATGATGATTTTAAAAGTATGTAACAGTACATATTTACAGAAAGAAAATGAAAATGAGAACTTTGAAATAATTTGGGGGATTGGAGTGATTGAATGAATCTCCTACTTTCTGTGCAATTGTCTGAAAAACCTGTAGTACATTTTTCATTTACTGCTAAAAAGATGCTCATATTCTTTGATGTTAACTGAAGTTTAAAATCCTTCTGGAATTGAAAAACTTAAAAATCATGCTGTATATGAAAAATAAATGTTAGCAAAGAATTTTTATCTATTTATCTACCACACGGGGCTGACTAGGCAGTTACCTTATTTTATCCATAAGGTCTAATATTAAGCCAAGTTGAAGTGCCTGAAAGCAACTCTTTTGCCCCTTTCCTGTTTGCCATTTCTGTTCCCCTCTAACCTTAAAAGTACCTAATTACAGAAATGAGATCACTAAGCAATTGAAACTAACTCCTGACATGCTCTCCTGAATGCACACCATGCCTTGTCTAACGTGTTGATTCTTTTCCTAGATAAAAAGAAGTAAGAATGAAGAATTAAGCAGTTAAAAAATGAATAGCTCTCTACCCCCAACACCTCCCCACAAGGAATCCTGTAGGCAGATCACGTGGGCAAGATAACATCTGAAGAGAGAGTCAGCCAGTCTGGACGTAATGGAGAAGGATGCAGAACCCAACATCCTGCCTCCATGAGTCACTGAGATTCTTCCTCCTTTCTTCCCTTTAAAAACTGTCATGGCTGAATAGAGTCTTGGGAGTTTGTCTCTGGGCACAAGTCCACCATCTCCCCTGATTGCCAGCTTTTTGATTAAAGCACCTTTCCTTTCTACTGACACTTTCTTCTTGAATTATTGGCTTTTGAGGGGTGAGCAGCAGAATCTGAGTTCAGTAACATACCCACAATACACAATCCTGCCATCCCTGACAAGAAGTCTTCTGCAGCCATGTGACCCTCAGAGTCATGTCCTCTCAGGTCCAGTCTTTGTCACTCCTACTGGATCCCAGCATATCCACTGTCATGTCTCCAGAGAGCAGATTCTTGGCTCTCTGTCCTGGGGTAGTTTCTGCTTTGGGCCCTCTGGATTTGCTGTCTTTCTGACTCTCCCTGGAGATCAGTGCAGTGCCCCTGGAGTCCTTATTTCCCAAATTTCATGTCTTCCTTTGTCTCAGTAGAAGCTCATCTGTGAATACTCAGTCCTCTGGGATCCTGGCACAAGCCAGCCACCACACCCCATCATGAAAAATTGGGGGAAAATATTATGAGTTTCCTCAGGAGAATCAATAGATATAATCAACATAAACAATATTTCCTTTTCTTATTCTTTCTGGCTAGCAGTTGGTGAGGCTCATTACTTTCCTTCTGCAATCACATAAGGTCACCTGAAATCAAACAGCAGCATTTCAATGCCTTGCACAGATTATAATGTCATGACTTGCCAATTATAATCCTCCCAAGGTACAGTTTGTCAGATGAAATGTACCTACTTTTCCCTTTCTTGATTAATTATAACTTTCAGTTCAGCCTCTGATGTCCCTAAGGAACTTTGATTTTGTTCTATGGAACGTTCCTCATATGACTAATGATGAATACCCTCTATTCTTCCTCAAGGTGGCCTTTTCGAGTCTGAACATCATAACCTATATGACAAGGTGACAGGGTGAAGAAGATAGGTCACTCTGGATCCACCTGGGTGCACAGCCGATCCTGATAGATGGGCTCTTCCTTGATATCCTCCCTTACCAAGCCTAGCCCAGGGGAGTTACAAATGAGACATCACACATTATCTCACCTGGACACAATTGTAATAATGAAAATAGCCAAGAGCATTCTCTGAACACTTGAGAGTAGGTTTCCAGAAGGTGCCTCATCTCTGAGATTGGAGTTTTCATTTTCTTGGAGAGACCATGGTCCTTGAGAACACAGCATCTCTGTCCTTGAAGCATTTCAACCACCTGCCAGATTTGATTCAGACCCTGTCATACTGGGTTGGAATGACTCTTTCTATGTAGTGCTTCCCACTTTGGGGGCTTTGGGATTGTAAGTGGATGTTGAAATACTGAAAGAAAGTGATCATTAAAAATGTCCCAAGACATATATAATGTTTTCAGGCATGATGGTTAACCTTGATATCTTGGTTCTTTTCCAAATTGAGTAATTGTATTCTGCCAAGCTCAAGGTCCCCATACATTTTTAATTGAGGAATTATCTTTCCTTATTCTCTTAAAACCTGCTCATGGGTTTATTCACGTCAGCAAAGCAGACGGGCCATGGCGCCCCAAGGCATCCCCATCTGTGATTGGTGAGGCAGTCAGAATTCTGAGAAGATAGTCTTTTCTTGAGCAATTGTAATAGGGCTTTATTCTACACAATTCATTTGCCTAGTTATATCTGATGTTTATGATACCAACAAGAATAAAAACATTGAAAACAAAATAAGAGCATATTTAACATGAAGAAAACATTGACTACTTACAAATAAATCACCCTAATACCAGAATGCCAGCTCTGTAATAGAGGAACACAGAAGAAATGTAAACCATAGCTTCCTCCCAAATGCTTTTTTACAGGTTACTTTTCACAGGTTAAATGGAATGATCCATTTGTGTGTGTCTGTCACAGTGTCAATAAGGCCTCTTACACAGAAAGCTATAGTAGGCCTTGTAATAATATACTTTTTTACTTATACTAATATTTGTTCCAAGAGGTTGAATGACCTGTAGATTGGCTAGATTAGTTTTATACTTCTCTTCATTCTTCTTTTGCTTCCCCTATCAATTCCTTCTTCATAATGACTAGCTTCATAGTAAAAATGTTAATCACACTTATAGTAGTTGGGCTGTTATATTCTAGCGCTGAGCTTGAAATATTAAATGCATTATCTTGTTTGATCCACACAGAAACCTTCTTCAATAATCACTACTATTCTGATGCTATAGATAGAGAAACTGAAGATTTGAAGGGTAGATAACTTCCCCAAAGTTACCCAGTTACTAGGTAACAGATCAAGATTTCAGTATACATCCGACTTCAAAACCTGTGCTCACGCTACTGTGCTTCTCGTTTCTCTTTTGTAGCTAGAGATAGTTAGATATGAGCAAGGTTAAATGAACAAACAACAAAAAAGTGCTCAAAAGATGTACTGTCTGTCCATGCTGGACTGGAGATTTTAGTTATAATGCTTGGTTGTAACTACTACAGTGTTTTTTTAAAAAGTTTCTCAAGTATCTCCAAAATTGTAAAATCTGGTCTGTTTACTTTTATATTTATAAAACACCAAGACTGTATGTGACTATTTTTATAAACTCTCAACACTCTTACCGTAGAAATTACTTTTATGATAATACTTGGCAATACTAATTGTGGTCAAGACTCTTAGTTGCAATCTCTGTCTACCTTGAAAGAAATAGTGTGGAAGTTTATGCAGAAGCTTACATTAAGAGAAATATCTAACCCAGTTCCCCATTTTTCAGGTGGAGGATTAAAGGGCAGCCACTGCTCAACGCATCTACTATTTTATTGGCTTTTGTAATAAGTTAATAAAATGGACATTTTCTTATCCAGTAAGACAGGTTCCTTAATTTAATTTCTTCATGTGATGGTAGAAGATGACTCAGAATGTAACTAAAGAAGTTACACTAGTGAGATAAGATCAGCTTAAGCTTCCCAGAGAGACAATTGTACAGTTTTGAACTTATATTAAGCCATGTCGCATAAATGCCAAAGCAGGCAGATATCTAGATATGAGGAGAGAAATGGGATACAGGCCAAACGGCAGGAAACCACACGTCTGGTAAACAACACGGGTCCTTGGGCAGGCAAAGAAAAGCAGAAACCTCCAGACTGACAGGAAACCACATGTTTTGGGGTGATCAGGGTCCTGGAGGCAGACAAATAAAGGTGGGAAAAGGGGGGAATCTCCAGTGTCCAAGTGTAACCTGTTGTATAATGTGCTTGCATTACAAAAAATGACCCTTGCAGATCAGAAGTTCTCATTATGCACCGAGGCCATGACACTTCCCATCAAGGGTAAATAAGGACAGAAATTCCTTCTCCCCTCGGGAAGGTGGAGCTGGGATGAAAATCAAGGAATACGACACCCAAACCACTCCCGCCCCAATGAATACTCTGCCCCTTCACTTCTACACCCCACATAATTTGCTTGCCAAGAAAACTCAGGGGAGCTCCTCACTTGAGTCTGCCCACTATCCCCTTGAGAGCATACTATCACTTGAATAAATCCTCACTTTTCTCTCTTGACCTCCCTGTCTCATCTCTGAATTCTTTCTGTGATGAGACAAGATACGACTCTCCAGTATCATAAACATATGGCAAGTGGAATGACTATAGCCTTTGAATGCAGAAGATCACAGCAAATACCATTAAGGAACAGAGTCAAAATGACTCTGAAGGAAATCTTGCTTCCTAACCAGGACCTTTTCCATTAGATCGTACATGTATTCTCGGAAAGACTTGATGTGTTTTAAAGTGAGTTTCTCAATGTCACCAGTGATGTCTTTGACTACAGTTAGCAAGCTCACATCAAGTCTTCCTTACATGCTTCTGTGTTTCAGTCTCTGGGTGAATGACACACTCTGATTTCATTTCCCCGATAACAATGAAATTCTAAAGCTATTATTGTCATTAACAGATGAGAAACCTGAAGTTTCTATGAGGTTAAATGACTTTCCCAAAGTCATTGGCACTCCTTCTGTCAAGTAGCCTTATCTCTCTCTAACCATAACATAGCATCAACAATTTGATGTTATTTTACTCAACAATGTGAAGAAGAAATGTTGGTGAAGCATTGCACATCTTAGGAATTATATAGCAACTATACATGCACATAAACACATTTGATCTTTCTAGCATATCAGTGAGGTTAACTATCATTATTGTAACTTTATGGATACAGAAAATTAGATACAGAAAGATTAAACTGCCTGAAAAGACTACCTAACTTGTAAATGTCAGCGGAAGATTTGAACAAAGGATTGCCTATCTCCGAAGCTTGTGTTCACTCTACTGACTTCTCAACGGAAATCACTTTATAAATGATCTTTAGTATCTTCACAAAATGTCATTTATTGTCTTCAAAGTGATCTCGGGGAGGCAAGGGGTGAGGTGGCTTGAAGCAGGACCTCAGCGCTTGTCTTCTATGAAGAAATAATTCAGCAAACAGACAGATGTGAAGCAGATAAAGCATTTATTAGAAGCAAAGTATGTGTGGAATAACACACGGGCAGACTTGGAGTAAGTCATGCACAATAAGGGTGGCTTAAATCACTTATATGGGGGCAGATTTCTGGGTTCTCTCTTGGCCAATCATTTTGCTTATGCCCATATTTTGTCTGACTCAGGGTCCTCCCCGGTGTGCACATGCATCCTTTACCCAAGATGGATTCAAATGCAAAGGTTTCTGGAAGGTTGGCATCCTCCCACTCCCTCCTTTGACTGCTGAGTACCTTCTCTGTGCATGTGTGGGTTGGGAAAGCCCCTTGACCACATGAATGAGAAAAATGTGGTTTTTACTCAGTCAGGGCTCTAGTCCTGCTGTTATCTTATCTCAAATTGTCAGCAGGAGGCTGGTTGCAGCTGCTCAGCCTGGGGCCCATCTATCTCCTACCTCAAAAGGATAATGCCCCACAAAACATATTGCTAATACACAAAGGCAGAATTTCTCCAACAGTAAGGTGAAATTACTTTCCTACAAAAATGTTGCCATAGAAGATACTCTAAAGAAGGATGCTCAGAGTAACCGGGCTCTCTCAATTCTGCAGTTTCAAAGAATACAATTTAATTGTTCATCAAGTCAAGGATTCCAAGTAGAATAAGTTCCTAATATCTCACTTCAATATATTGGGTTTCGGGCTTCTCTGGTGGCGCAGTGTTTGAGAGTCCGCCTGCCGATGCAGGGGACACGGGCTCGTGCCCCGGTCTGGGAAGATCCCACATGCCGTGGAGCGGCTGAGCCCGTGAGCCATGGCCACTGAGCCTGCGCGTCTGGAGGCTGTGCTCCGCAACGGGAGAGGCCACAACAGTGAGAGGTCCGCGTACCGAAAAAAAGAAAAAAAAAAAAAAACATATTGGGTTTCAAGTATCTCTCAACTTTTGAAGAATTGTCAGCTAGTGCTCCAGGAAAAGGGAATGAGATGATTCCCCACCTACTTTCCCAACGTTAAGTAGTGCTTGTTCTGCAAAACTCTACATATCTCCTAAGACTGAACCAGAACACACAGCATGGATGGAATTCTGTAAATGAAAGATTTGTGCTGACATAAATTCCTTCAGATCTGGAAAAGCACAGGGCAGGAAGACATCAACACACCACTTTACACCTTTTATTTTCCTTACTCGGAACACTGCCTGTGGCTGTGAGGGACTCCACACATGTTTACTGAGGTATCTCTGAGTCAGACACTGGGATATATGTTGGGAGATGAATGAAATGCAGCCCTGTCCTAAAGCCTTCTACACACTCATCTCGGCTGAGAAGCAATGCATATGCATATATGTGAGAGTTTTCCGAAGCTCTTCCTAGAGGATCAAAGTGTCTTCACAGCCTGGTCATCAAGGAAAAGGTTTAATTTCTCATCAGAAGAGTAGATCATTAAATATATGAAGGCTTAAGGGCCTCTACTCACAAATCTCTTATTCCTTGAAACTCATAATTCCCAGGGGTGACTCCTGGACATTTCTCTCTTAAATTGTAACTGCAAAAGGTAGTAGAAGACACTTTGTTTCAGAGCGTGAATCTGAATTCCAGCTCTGATACTAGCAAGTTGTGTAATTATAAACTGATTAAACTTTCTGAACCTCGGGGTTTTCCTCTGACTAATGTATATTAATGCATATTACTTACCTCACAAGATCATTGTGAGTGTGTAAAGAAACAAAGTATGTAGTAATGTCTATGCAAAGGCAAAATTCACTAGTTGGTAGATCCTTTGTTAAAAACAAACAAAAAAAAACAGCAACAAAACTTCTAAATGAGTGAGAGGCTAATCTGGAAACATTTCAGCTCCTTTCCAAGTCTGAGACCCTATGATTAAGGGAAGCAGAGTCTTTTCTGGAGACTTGTACTTGTTGGTGTCAAATCTAGATACATTCAATAAAAGGTAATTTTTACCCTTTCCTGTTTGACCCAGAATAAATGTCCTTGTTATATTTATTCATTTATCTTAGTTCAAAATCTGAATTAATACAAACAGCTAATTATTTCCTCAAACTATTGAAATATCTATTTTATTAAATATCTATTTTAGCTATTGAAATATCTAAAAACAGTTTCAAATTGAGTAATTTATATTCTCCATCTTAGGAAATCTTACTTCACATGTGTTTAGGATAAGAGAAACTCTTCCCAACTCCTGAATTCCTGAATAAAACTTTATATTCATAAATAAAACCCATTCATTTTATTGGTATGGTGTTCACATTTTCCTAAGGATAAAGTTTTTTCCACATTGAAATAGAAAGCTAAATATAAATATTTTTAAGAGAGAAAAAAATGGCTTACATTCACACTAAAGAGGGAATGCTTGCTATCAAACCCTTCTGTCCTGAACAGGGCTTCTGGTGAAGGAGCCGGGGTAGGGAAGAGGGGCAGGGAGGAGGGCCCTCTGCACTGGGAGAAAGAAGATGAGCATCTGAGTACAAGAAAGCTGAAGATGGGATGGAAAACAGGTGGGGTGAAGGGGTTCTTATAGGAAATTTAGCTAACAGAGTTTTCACCAAAGGCTAATTCTGCTCCTACAGAGCTTGAAAATGGGCATTTCATCTGCATCTAAGAAGCATAAAACAGAAATGGAAACTATTTCAACAGTGAAAAATACATTAGAGGTCACCTGTCCAGGAAGCTCCAAATTTAGTTGACAATGTGAACCACCAGGGGAATCTTTCCAGAATCCATGTTCCGGAGTTCCACCTTAGACCTTCCTAGACTAGGCACAAGAATATTTATGTATCAATTATTATCCTCAGTTCCAAGTGATCGAAACCAACTTAGTCTGAATGTATTAGAAGGGTAATGGGAACTCTTAGATTCCCCAGGAAAGCTGGAGAACCAAGCTTGGGAAGCATGGAGCGATGTAGAGGGGAAAGGAAACCAGGACCACAGAGAATCCCCTCAGTTCTCCTGGCAGCCTGCCTGGGAGGCATTGCTCCTGACCCTCCAGGGATGCTATAGCCGCTGCTTCCCCACAACAGGGCAGACACCATGCTGCTGGCACTGAAGACCTGAATTCCCTCATCCTTACTTCTTTGTGACACTAACTCCAGATTCAAGATCCAGGTGGCTGCATCTGTTTGGTGGCTGAGACATGGTCATGTGTATCCAGGCCCTACCAGTTAGGGGAGCTTGGAAAAGTGAGTATAAGTCCTTCTCTGATGCTGTAGAAGGATTAGGCTGCTGTAACAGAATTATATAGTAGATTAAGATTGAAAACCAATCATAGCAACTAATCTAAATAAGAAGTCTGAATGTAGGATCCAGGGTTTGTTTATTTTTGTTTGTGTTTTCCAGGCAGAATGGCAAGAGGCAAGAGGACAAAGAAGCTGAGAACCTAAAAGAGAGGATTGTGTGTGAGAAGGTGACCTTGGAGCAGAGGCCTGCAGAAAGTGGGGGAGCATCTTGCACACCTGTGAGGGAAAGGCACTCCAGGTGATGGGAACAGCAGATGCAAAGGCTCTGATGCAAATGCATGCCTGGCACATTCGAGGAACAGTAAGTTGGGCTGTGTGTCTGGAGCAGAAGAAGCTACTGAGAAGCCTAGGAAGTAAGATGGAAGGGCTGGCACATTTCACCTGGGTCTTGCAGGCCATTAGACTTTGTATTTTCCAGGGAGTGAGATGGGAATCCATGGAACGTTTGAGAGAGAGGACAGACGTGTTCAAACCTGGTGCCCTGGTGTCTCTATTTTATAATTCCGTCCTCCACAACCTTTTACCTTGTCATCTCTAAGTCTAATGTGGCTGCTATGCTCCAGGCAACATCTTCCGTCACCAATACCATTTTTGAGGCAAGAAGACAAGATGGCAGGAGACTTTTTCCTCATAAAACTCCATTTTTTTCTGAGATGAAAATATTTCCCAGAACTCTCTTCCACCCTCAGTCTGAAGACTTATCTTACATGTCATTGTCCAGAGCTGACTTACATACCATACCCTAGGTCAATATGGAATTGATATATATATATATATATATATATATATATAATACTATAAGGACAAATATTCAATTCTTTTTTGGACTGACATAGTTTCCATGCCCTGATAACAACAGCTTCTATTTCTAGACCACCTTTTAGTATCATGCTGATTAATGTACATGAATTATCTCTGGTTTTCATAACGACTCTACAATGTACCTGTCCACACGGAAAAACTGTGGAAGAAGGATTCAACTGTCTTTTCCAAGACTAGAGTGGTTAAGCTAGGACTTGAACATACATCTATCTTTAGGGCTGCAAAGTCTATTTCTACTACAGAACACCTGTAATTTTAAAAAGCATCTGCACAGATCAGCATTCTTCCTGTCTCATAGGATACATTTTTTTCTTTACTTTGAAAAATCTGATTTTATTTTCTAAATCAAAAAGAAATGTATTCATGTTAAATTTAGAATGTTTAACTTTCCACTGATCCCTCAAAATACTTTCCAGGTATTGTTAACAGTGCTCAGAATGGTGTCAAAGTTAACATCCAATACCACATTTTAAAGAAAAAAGTTTAAATGTAGGCCCTATTTCTAAGAAACCTTCTCAAAGGTCAAGGCGTTGACAATTCTAATTTTAAAAGAAAAGAATTTTAATCATTATTGGAAATTTAAGTGACAATGGTTTGAAGCACTATAAATCAGATCTCTTTTAAAACAGAAAAGAATTTTAATTTCTGAGGGAAGGGACTCATACCTGACAACTCCAATTAAACATAATACTTCCTTACCCCCACCATCAAATTACTAAATGCATTATTTCACTTAGGGATAGAAAACTATTTCCTGTCACATAAGATATAAATGAGCTTACACATTACATGAAAGAGCACTGTGTGTGTGTGTCTATGTGTGCCTGTGTGATTTGGCCACGGATGACATTACCCCTCAATTATGCTCAGTTCTGGGGTGCATGAATTTTGTGGATTCCTGAGTCCTCATCCTGATGGAATGAAGGAGATTACACAGAGACAGTAAACTAGACTTGAAAGCCCTCGGCTTTCAACATAATATCTAAAGTACTAATCACCATAATTTACAAAGATAACGAACAGTCTTGTCTTTTGGAATAATAGTATAAAGAAAGGAGTAGAGATGAGTAGGAAAAGAATTGTGACATGCATGCAAAAACAAATAAAAAAAAGAACTATCAAATTGCCTTTGAAAGAGAAAAAAAATAGACTACCCCTACAAAATGATACAGGAGGGTAACTTCCTCAACTGTGCTTTCAGCATTATGTTTTCCAAGCCCTGCTTTTCCAGCTCCATCTTCCTTGCCCCCATTAATTGATTTTGGGGTTATTTCCTTTTTTTCTTTCTTGGTCAATATCAAAGAGTGGGGTTCTAACACATTGGTGTCACTTCCCTGTTTGGGTTTGAAGTTGTGTCATGCTTTGACTTTATCATTGTAACTCTGTGAGCCTGTCTGGTATCAAGGAGGAGTGTGTCTTGTGATCCAGAAAATTAACTGACTGGCTTTCATAGAATATCCACCATCTAGGCTTGATGCCCATAGAAGAAAGATAAGGTACAAAGTAATCAAAGAACAGTCAAAAAGAATTGCCTGAGGTGCTTATTCGAGTCCTACCAGAGAATCGTTGACGCTGTAAATAATGAAGGGAAATTCTGACTTTTTACCAAAAGTTTCAGGTGATTCTAAATTCAGGAATATTTAGGTACCACTGTGATAGATAGCAGTCCTTACAGAGTGAAACATATGATTTTTGTTTTGTGTTTTGAGGGCTAGATGACAAAAGAGAAGTATCACGCCATAGAAACTAAGGGGTGAACTAATGAAAATCATTTTTCATTGGTTGTGATTAGATTTCCTCTTTGTGAATGAATTATTTATAAATGTTGGTCTCCATATTCTTCCTATTGACTTATAGGACTTTTAAATATATTTAATACTAAATCATTTTATTATGTACATTATTTTAATGTTCATTATATTATATTATACTATAAAACATAATTTGTTTTGATTATATACATCTTTTTTAGTCCATGGCTTATCTTCAGATGTTTTATATTGTGGTTTGAATCAAAGAAGTTTTGAAATTGAAAATAATCAAGTTCTTGAATCCTTTCTTTTCAGATGTATGCTTTTTCTGTCTTGCTTAAGTAATACTTCACTATGTCTGCAATATGGATTTTTTTTTTTTTACATTTTAGTCAAAGTTTAATACTAATTATTTCATATGAAGATACTTAATTTACCTGAAGTTGATTGTTCATTATAGTATGGGACAGAAGCCTTAATTCATATTTTACATATTTTTAACCAGCTTTCCAAACACCAATTATTGAATAGTTATTTCTGTCTACAACTATTTGATCTACATTGGTATCACAGTGATATATCAGCTCCCCATATATTGGTGAGTTCGATTCTCAGTTCTCTACTGTAATGCTAATATATTCTAAATTCTTCCCAGTCACTGCTGAGAACAACTTATTGTCTTAAGAAATACAGCTTCTGGAGAAGTCCTAATATCTCATTGACTAAGACTCTGCTCCTTCTCTTCCCTTCCCAAACTGTCTTGACAATTCTTGGCCCTTTGAACATCCATGTGAATTCTAGGATCACAATATCAAGTTCTGTGATTAAATCTTGTTGAGATTTGAATTGAAATTACATTAAAAGATATTTGGAGGAATCCATTTCTAGATTCAATATCTTATTTTGTGTACTCCCTATTTTTATAAAACCTACCCCTCGTACTTCCTGAAAAAATATACATGGAATGTAAATTTTAAAAGTCTTGTAGTCTCAAAATTCCTCCACAATTTACTGAAAGTTTTGTTTGGTATTGAGCTCACATTTGTTTCCTTCAAATAAACACTTGAAGCATTGTCCATTGTCTTCTGCCTGCCAGTGCTGTTGAGAAAGTCATTTCCACCTTGATACACATGATGTTTAACAGCATTTTATTCTTTTTTCTATATGTTTTTACCATTTTTCCCTATTGCTAATTGTCTACAATTTTTCTATGATGAGCTTTCATGTGAGGTTTCATTTTTTTATGTTTAATTTTTTACTATAATGATGGAAATTCAGTGAACTCTTGCATTCCCAAAACTCATGTCCCTAAGGTCTGGATAGTTTGTTAATTTCTTCCCACCACATCTTCTATTCTCTCTGTCTCTGTCTCTCTCTCCCCTTCCTCTCTCTGTCTCTCACTTTCTCTCTCTTTCTCTCTGGAGTTGATGTTTTTAGGCTGTTGGACTTCCTAAACCAGTCCTCTAAATATCTTATGGTTATAAAAGGGAATTAGCAAGAATACTATCAAGGATGTCCTATAAACATACAAGAGATACAAATAGAATGAAAGAAAATCTATGATGTCTGTAGTGGTCTTCTTTATTGCTTTAGTATTTATGAGATATGTCTTTTGTTAAAAAAATAGACTTTATTTTTTGAGCAGTATTAGGTTCACAGCGAAATTGGGCAGAAATTTACAGATGTCCTATAAATTTCCTACCCTCACACATACATAGTCTCCCCCATTTTCAACATCCCCCATCAGAGTGGTACATTTGTTAAAATTGATGAGCCTGCATTGACACATCCTTATCACTCCAAATCCAGAGTTTACATTAGGGTTCACTTTTGATGTTGTACATTCTATGGGCTTAACAAATTTATAGTGATATGTATCCACCATTATGAAGTATCATATAGAGTAGTTTCACTGCCCGAAAATCCTCTGTGCTCTGCCGATTCACCCCTTCCCCCTCTTACCCTTTGCAACCACCTATCTTTTTACTGTCTTCATAGTATTGCCTTTTCCAGAATGTCATATGAAGCCTTCTCAGGTTGGTTTCTTTTACTTAGTAATATGCATTTAATTCCCTCTATGTATTTTCATTGTATGATAGATCAATTATTTTGGGTACTGAATAATATTTCACTGCTTGTACCACAGTTTGTTTAATATTCACCTACTAAAGGGCATCTTAGTTACTTCCAACTATTGGCAATTATGAATAAAGCTGCTCTAAACATCTGTGTGTAGGTTTTTATGTGGACATACGTTTTTAACCCCTTTGGGTAAATACCAAGGAGTGCTATTGCTGGATATTATAGTAAAAGTGTGTTTCGTTTTGTAAGAAATTACTGAACTGTCTTCAAAGGTGATATAACATTTTGCATTCTTACCAGCAATGAATGAGAATTCCTATTTTAACACATTTATGCCAACATTTGGCAAAGTCAGTGTTCTGAATTTTAGCCATTCTAATAGGTGTATATTGGTGTCACAATGTTGTTTTAATCTACATTTCCCTAATGATATCCTATGTGGACTAACTTTTTATATGCTTATTTGCTATCTCTATATCTTTGATGTAGTATCCATTCAGGTCTTTGGCCCATTTTTTAATAAGGTTGTTTGTTTTCTTTTATTATTATTTTTTAAAAATCAGAACATCATTCTTATTGGCTTTGCTTCTTATGAGATGAGGAATATATAATTGAAAATCTATTTTGAGCTTGTAATCCTTGCCCAATAACTCGTCCATAACATTAAATATTAATCTATAATGGAGTAACACCTATAGAAAAATAGGGACAATTGTAAGTACTTCCCTGTCCACCATCTCTGCTAGGGATTTGACAATTTTCTTAAGGTAAAATTGCCCACAGGTCATATATTTGCACATAGACTTTCTTTTGTTCTATATATTCGTATCTCGTGTGTTTGTAAGACATTTCTTTATAAGACACTCTTGATATTATTCTCACTAGTGCCTTTTAAAGTCATGATAGATTTCCCTATTATTTTAAAAACTAACTAACTTGGAATCCTCAAAAATGAAATGTTACTCATGATTCCATAAATTCTGAGGTAGCTTGAAAATGTCAAGATGTGTTTATCATGGCTGAAAAGACTGACATTAAAAGCCACACTTTCCACTCTCCTCTTGATTGAGGAACTGAGTTTCTGGAGCTTTATAAACCTAGGACAAAGTGTACTTATTTAAAATAATCTTGAGTCATTATATCCATAATATATCTTGACTTATAAAGGATAATTTCTCAAGTTTCTATGAAAGGGCTGTTAACAGCATTTTTTAGGTTACCTTGAGACTCTATGGAAACCATGCCCTGCATATAGAACAAATGCTAAGAAAAGATTAACTAAAGCTATAAGTAAACTAATATTCTTTTTCCTGCCAACTTTCCCAATGAATCATAAAGAGCATTACTCTGGACCCATGTAGATTTGTGTCTGATAGGCATGACAAATATTGGTTTGAAACATAAAATTTGTCAGGCATTTAGCTGCTGTCAAATTTTGGTAGAATGTTTAATAAATTAATAACTCTATTTTTACTTAGGAGTATAGGTATGCCCATTTTTGAATATTTAAGTCCAGTTAGAAGTCAGACTATCATTATTTTAAATGATAAATAATTGACATAAGACATTATATTAGTTTTAGGGGTACAACATAATGATTTGATATATGTATGTATTGCAAAATGATCACAACAATAGAACTAGTTAACATAACGTAACCACACATAGTTATATTTTTTCCTTGCAATGAGAATATTTAAGGTCAACTCTTTTGAAAAATTTAAATATAAAATACAGTATTATTATTTTTGTATATTGCATCTCCATGACTTATTTATTTTATAACTTCCAGTTTGTACTTTTAACCCCCTTTACCCATTTTGCCCACTCCCTCACACTTTGGCAACCACTAATCTGTTAATCTACTCTCTGTACCTACAAGCTTCCTTTTTTTCTTTTTTTAAGTTCCACATATACATGACACCATATGGTATTTATTGTTCTCTGTCTGATTTGACTAACTTCACTTACCATAATGTCCTTATGATCCATCTATGCTACTAAAAATGGCAAGATTTCATTATTTTTTATGGCTGAATAATATTCCATTGCATATATGCACCACATTTTCTTTATTCATCCATCCATTGATGGGCACTTAGGTTGTATCCTAAGTGTTGTATCCATATCTTGACTATTGTAAACAATGCTTCCGTTAATGTGAGGGTACATATACCTTTTCAACTTAGTGTGTTTTCATTTTATTTGTATAAATACCTAAAAGTGGAATTACTGGATCATATGGTACTTCTATTTTTTTTTTATTTTTGAGAAACATTCATACTGTTTTACATGGATGGCAGCATCAATTTACATTCCCACAAATACTGCATGAGGTTTTCCTATTCTCCACACCTTTGTTAATACTTATTTCTTGTCTTTTTGATAACAGCCATTCTAACAGGTGTGAAGTGATATCTCAGGTTTTGATTTGCATTTCCCTGATGATAAGTGATGTTGAGCACCTTTTCATATACCTGTTGGCCATCTGTATGTATTCTTTGGAAACATGTCTATTTGAATCCTCTGCCCATTATTTAATTGGATTTTTTTAAAATTAGGTTTTATGAGTTCTTTATATTTTGGGGTATTAACCCCTTTTCAGATATATGATTTGCAAATATTTTCTCCCATTTGGTAGGTTGTCTTTTTATTTTGTTGATGGTTACCTTTGCTGTGCAGAAGTTCTTTAGTTTGATGTAATCTCACTTGCTTATTCTTGCTTTTATTGCCTTTGATTTTGGTGTCAAATCCAAAAAAATCTTTGCCAAGACTGATTCCAAAGAGCTTACTGCCTGTGTTTTCTTCTTGGGTATTTTGGTTTTCAGGTCTTATGTCTTTAATTCATTTTGAGTTAGTTTTGTGTATGGTGTTAGTGGTCAAGATTTATTCTTTTGCATGTGGCAGTCCAGGTTTCCCAACATAATTTATTGAGGAGACCATCCTTTTCCTTTGTCATAAATTAACTGATCATATACTCTTAGGTTTATTTCTGGACTCTCTATTATGGCACATTGATCAGTGTGTATGTTTCATGCCAATACAATACTGTTTTGATTGCTAATGCTTTGTAATATAATTTGAAATCAGAAAGTTTGATGCCTCCAACTTTGTTCTTTCTCAAGATTGCTTGAGATATTTGCAGTCTTTTGTGATTCCATACAAATTTTTAAATTGTTTGCTCTATTCCTGTTTAAAACGCCATTGGAATTTTAACAGAGATTGCAGTTAATCTGTAGATTTCTTTGGGTAGTATGGGCTTTTTAATGCTCATAATTTTCCAATCAGTGAACATGGAATATCTTTCCATTTGTTGATGTCTTTTTCAATTTCTTTCATCAACATCTTACAGCTTTTATTGTATAAATCTTTCAACTTCTTGGTTAAATTTATTCTTAAGCATTTTATTCTTTTTAATGCAATTGTAAATGGGACTGTTTTCTTAATTTATCTTCCTAATAGTTTGTTATTAGTGTATAGAAATGTAGCAGAATTCTGTATACTAATTTTGTATTCTGCAACTGTACTGAATTCATTTATTATTTCTAACAGGTTATTTTTGGTGGATTCTTTAGGGTTTTCTACAAATAATATTATGACAACTGCATATAGTAACAGTTTTACTTCTTACTTTCCAATTTGGATGCCTTTTATTTATTTTTATTGTCTAATTGTTTGGCTAGGATTTCTAATACTATTTTGAATAAAAGTGGTGAAAGTGGGCACCCTTCTTTTGTCCCTCATCTTAGAGGAAAAGTTTCAGCTTTTTACCATTGAGTTTGGTGTTATCTTGCCTTGTCATATATGGCCTTTATTATGTTGAGGTACTTCTCTCTATACTCATTTTCTTGAGGGTTTTTTTTATCATAAATGGATGTTAAATTGTGTAATTCTTTTTTTATTTATTGAGATGATTATATAGTTTTTATCTTTCATTTTGGTATTGTGATGTATCTCATTGATTGACTTGTGGATGTTGAATTATCCTTGCATCCTTGGAATAAATCTCATTTGATTATGATATATAATTATTTTAATGTATTGTTGAATTCAGTTTGTTAATAGATTGTTTTCTTATTGTTGAGATTTATATGTTCTTTGTATATTTTTGAAAATGATCCTTTATTGGATATGTCTTTTGCAAATATTTTCTCCCTGTCTGTGGCTTGTCTTTTCACTTTCTTGACAGTATCTTTTGCAGGGTAGGAATTTTTAATTTTAATGAAACCCAACTTATCTAGATTTCTTTCATGTATTGCATCTTTGGTGTCATATCTAAAACCTCATCACCAAAATCAAGGTCATCTAGGTTTTCTTCTCTGTTATCTTCTAGTAGATTTTTAGTTTTACGTTAGGTCTGTGATTCATTTTCAGTTAATTTTTTTAAAGTGTGTAAAGTCTGTGTCTAGGTTCCTTTTTAAATTTGTTTTGCATGTAATATCCAGTTGTTCCAGTACCATTTCTTGAAAAAAAACTATAGTTTCTTCATTGTATTACCATTTCCTCTTTGTCAGTGATAATTGACTACATTTTTATGGGTCTATATTCTGTCCCATTGAGTAGTTTCTGTTTGTTTGTTATGTTTTTGTTTTGGTCAGACCCACACTGTCTTGACACTGAGCTTTAGAGGAAGTTTTAATGTTGGGTAGAGTTAGTCCTCCAACTTTGTTATTCTTTTCAGTATTGCATTGGTTATTTTGGGCTTTTGCTCTCCACATGACATTTAGCATTAGTTTTTCAATATCCACAAGATAACTTTTGATTGAGATCATGTAGTATTTATAGACCAAGTTAGGAAGAACTGGCATCCTGACAATATCTGGTATTTCTATACATGAACATGGAACATTACTTCATTTATTTACTTCTTTAATATACTTCCTTTGAGTTTTATAGTTTTCCTCATATAAATATTGCATATAACTTGGTATATTTATACCTTAACATTTCATGTCTTGGGTGCTAATGTATATGGTGTTGCAGTGTTTTTTTATTTAAATTTCCACTTGTTCATGAAGATTCACTGATTTCATATATAGTGTTGAATAGAGAAGACAGTGTGCTCTCCCATAAAGATGAGCTAAGAGAAAGACATCATCACTTGGCAAAGTCAGGAGGAAGATATCTGAATGTATAACCAACACCATTGACAATAACTACCTTATGCCTTTGGGTAAGTTCTTAATACATTGAGGTCTTTAATCAAATGGATGTGCTAGTCTATAACATCAGAACTTCTTCTCTTTTTCTGGCCTGTTATGGTTATATGGTTCTATAAATAACTATGAGGAATTGACTGTGTCTTTAAAGAAACGTTCGTTTTTTTCAACAAAAACACTATTACCAGCAGCCACTGCACCATGATAATCTACACCAAACGTATGTGAACTAACTATTACATTTTGTTCTGTGCTTGGAAGCTACCAGAGTAGATGAGGTGATCAGTAAATATTTCCCCAGCGATGATGGCTTCATGGTCAACTTCCTAGTAAATATCTGTATTCATTCACTTCTCCCACCAACCTCTATCTCTCCCCAGCCCAAAGTAACTGACTTGGATTTATACATATGGAACTTAGATCCAGGTGAATATCAAAAGATGAGTAAACTTGCCTGTTTCATTTAATAAATAGAACTGCACTATCTTGTTATATAACTTTAATAATGGCTTTGTTTTACAAACACAAAATCATACTGGTCATACAGAAGAAATAAGAAAATATAATGGATTTCTTAATAAATATGCTGTCAAGTATGCTTGTCCTTGTAACATCCTCAAAAAATGTCGTGATTTTTTCTCCCTTTTTGCTGTCCTTTATCAAGTACATATTTAAATTCATCATGGAAAACAGGGAGAAAATTGGTAGTTTTTTTTGTGATCAAACACATTTTCTAATTAATTTTGGCATCTCAATTCATGAAAATAAATATTATTAATTTAACTTCTTATGCCCTCTTAGGGGCATCTTTATAAAGAAATGTGTCATTTGGGAAAGTACATTTTTAGATCAAAAGGTACAACTCACCTTCAAAAGTCTTTCAGTTAAGGACTGCTATTAAATCATTTATATCATTATATTTATCTTTCCTCTTTCTTCATATTATCTTTGCTAATTCAGATGGTAAACAGTGTGTGTGTGTATATATATATATATATATATATATATATATATATACATGGATTTAAAGAGTATTTCTATAACAATAATGTAATTGGTCTTTAATTTTCTTTCTTTTATTTAAGTGAAGAATTACAATTGAGAAGTAGCCCTCAGCAAACACATTCAACTTCAGTTATTCCACAATTATGATCAGAAGAGGTTTAGATAATGCCAAGTGCATGTACACTTAGCTGTAATTTGTGGGTTTTTCTAGAGATTTTCTTAGACCCTTGTCTTTACGGTTTCCTTTAAGAGGTCTTTGTGAAATCAAGTGTTGAGTTCTCTTCACTATTCTCATGAAGTGCAGTGCTTGGGTGCAAAAGAGAAGAGAGAATATAAATTGCTTTCTAAGATGAAGCAGGAGGGAGAAGACATATTGGAAGGGCCTAAGCAGAACTGTTCTGCTGAGAACGTCCATAGTTACACAGATAATATTTTTTTTCTGGACTTCCTTTGCTTCCAGTGACAACTAGTATTAACCTCAGAAGAAATTAAGTGTTCATAAAGGACTGTGTAAAAGGGGTACTGAATGTCCCTTTCTTTAAACTCTCTAATATTGAGCTTCACATGGACAGGATTTCTTTTTTCTCACTCATTTTGTATTTTTAATGTCCAGCACAGGACCTGTCATAAAGTAGATCTGAGTAAATATTGATTAAATTTAATTGAATTGACTTCTTTAATCAGGTCCAAGAAGGATCTGTGAATGTCTGATATCTTAAAGAATAAACCTCAAGGATGCCACAGGTCAAGCTTTAGAGAAATATAACTTGTCTGTATTCCTTAAGGCTCTTGGGACTACCTTATTTCTTGGGCTGACTATCCAAGAAATGTTATTTCTTGGGTAGTCAGCCAACCAAACTTGGAAAATGAGGTATCCTTGCAGAGGAAAAGAATTAGGCTTTGTGGTTGAATCCAAATTCTGTATTTTACTGGTTTTGTAACTCTGGATAAATCACTTAAGTCTAGGGACCTCATCTTCTTAATCTTTAAAACAATTGAAATGGTGATCAATACAGAGGGTTATTATGAGTAACATATAAATAAAGTGATTTATGAAAAAATATCCTGTTAGTGAGAAGCCATCTAAATATTCCTCCCCCCAAAATATTCCCCTGGTATTTATTGCCATGTATAATTCCTTCATATTAAGTAATTTGGTTCTAGCTAAGAGAGTATGCATAGAAGTATCCCTTTGTGATTAGGTTACAAAAAAAATGTCTACTAACTGACGCTCATTCTATTGCTTGCTTTGATAAAGTAGACTGTCATGTTGGAGAGATCCATGTTAGAAGGAAGTAAAGGTGGCTTTCAGTCAACAGCCAGCAAGCAACTAAGATCTCCATTTCAATTGCAAGAAACTGAATCTTGCGAACAACCACATATATGGCTTGGAAGCAGATCCTTCCCCATTTGAGCTTGGTGCTGAGATCATGGGTCTGTCTGATACCATGACTGCAGCCTGTCAGAGACTTGAAGTAGAGGATCCAGCTAAGCCACACCCAGATGAGTGATCCCAGGAACAACTGTGAGATAATAAATGTCTGCTGTTTTAAGTCACTAAGTTTTGGGATATTTTAAGCCGTGATAGGTAATTCATAAAAATCACTAAATAATTGGCAAATCCATTGTTACGGGTGCTCAGGACAAAAAGCTTAGTCTTTCTGTGCTCCCTGCTTCCTATCATACCCCACCTCTGATTTCTCAGTAATCCTTTTGACTCCTCCTTCAAAATATATCCAGAACCTACCACTTCTCTGCTACTCTTCTGAAACAATTCACCATAATCTCTCTATCGGATTATTACCGTAGTCTCCTAAAATCACCCACTCACTTGATTACCCCTGGGCTTCCTGCTTCTGTCACTTCCCCTATGTGATCTATTCCCTCCATAATAGAGACTCTATTTTAAAACACATGTAAAACTATGCTACTTCTCTGGATGAAATCTACTAACAGTTTCCCCCAAATACTCATAAAAACCAAAGTCCTTCTGATGGCTTCTGTGTCTCTAATCTAGCCCCTGAAACATCTGTGCCTTCATGTCTGGCCCACTCTGCCTATATCCAGCATCACTTCTTTCAAGGTTTCACTAGGAAAAGCCGGCTTCTACTGGGTGTGCTTTGCCTCAGAGCATTTGAGTTTGCTGTTTCACTGAATATAATGACCTTCCCCCAGGTAATATGGCTCAGGCTCATTCGCTCACCTCTTTCAGGTCTTTGCTACACTTCCCTTTCTCAGCATGACTGGTCCAAATTACTCTATTTAAAATCCCACACATCATCATTCTCTCCCCCAACTTCCTTGCTGTATTTTTCTCAGGGTAAAACCATCATCACTCTATGACATATTAAATACTTCACTTATTTTTCCTCCCTTAACAACATAAATGCCATGAGGGCAGCCATTTTCTTTTTTTTAATTATTATTTTCTGTACCTTCAGTGCCTATAGAGTATACATTTAATAAATGATTGATTGGCTAAAGAAATGAGAAATAGTAGGAGAATAAAGCAGTGAGTTACAAACGAGACAGTGAAGTGTCTTCTTGAACTTTCTAGAAGTGAGGTCGGAGACTTATAAGTGGAGCTGTCTCTCAAGATCTCTATGCTGCTAAACATGCAGGTATGAAGCCCAGGAAAAGAGAGTAGTGTTTCTTCCTTTTTATTTTAAAAGAGAGCAATAAATGATATAACACCTATAAAATACTTGGAATAATGTCTAGCATAGAGAGATTGCACAAATAATGTTAGCTGCTATCATTACATTATCAACCTTATTATGTTTTCTTCATCTCTCTGTACCTTTTGGCCTTGCTAAGAAACAAGGCCTAGATGAATCTAGAAATAAGAGAGAAAGGAGAGGGTTGGACAAAATATCAGGGTCTCAATTCTTGTATTATTGCTCTTTGTGAAGAAATTTGGTAGAACAAAAAGTTGTTTTGCATGGAAAAAGTAAAGTTTTAACATCTAATTCATAAGTAAAGCTCAACTAAGAGCGTTTGCTTATAAGGGCTATTTGGTGGCTTGTGAAAGTCGGTGATTATTAATAACATACTCCCACCACAAACAACAACAACAACATTGGATCCAAAAAACAAAAGAAAAAGGAAAACAAACCAAACCAAACATACACAAACATGAAAATATTGTTAAAAATAAAAGTAGGAAATTTGAACTCAAGAGTGGGGTGGGGTAAATCATAAGAAAAATGAATTGTAGATTTTCTTTAAAAATCAGAACCATGATTTTTATATTTTGGATGAAAACAATCATTTCTCAATTCTAAGTTAACAAACATTTATAAACATGGTTGGGAAATACTAAAAAGTGAGTATGAAGAAGGAAAAATCTTTTAAAAATCTTTCTGTTGCTATTACCAATTTAGATATGTTCTCTTTATACACTTAACTAATCATTTTGCATAAACAACTGACACTCCTTACTTTCATTTCATATAGGCATTTTTTTTCATTGCATGGTGTTGTCCTTATCTAAATCTTTTCCAATGGTTTATAACAAACCTTTGAGTGGGTATGCCATCATTTTGATTTGTTGCTACCTTTTTATAAGATATTTAAGTTTTTCCCCAAGATGTCAATGTGCACATTATAAAATTAATATTTTCTACTAAATATTTGGCAGAGTGAAATAGAACTGTGTAGGAAAGAGAAATTCAAAGTTTAATAAGATTATCCCTTAAAAGTCAATTATGGGATTTTCATGAGATGCAGACACTGAGCAGTTCTACATTGATTTTCATTAGTGAAGGGTGGACCTGTTCACCTCCAGTCCCCTCAGGAGTCACCATAGACTCTTTACAGAGTATAATATACCATAATCATTTCATATTCATTCTCCTACCAGCCAAACCTTTGACAAACAACATGAAGTCACTCTTCAGCATGGGACATTGATAAGCAGATCTATGACACATTTAAAATTAAGGTGCAGTGATAGAACATGTTCATTCATAAAATAGACATTGATGTGTCTTAAGTGTTTTATTTTGGCAGGTGAAAGTTTTTGATTCATAAGTGTGGAAGTGTAGGGCTTTATATTGTTTCAGCCAAGGCTCTGTAAGTTGTGTATCCATTCTTTAAGCCAGATCTAAAGGCTTTTCTGTAAAATTGACAAAAACCACCCTAGAATGAAGAGATTTCCTCAACCTTTGATTTCAAAAATGTGATTGCCTCTTTTAGTTTATTTACTATATAAATCAATATTTTACTCCTGACTTTACAAAATTAACCCATTACCCTAAGGTTAGTTGTGAATTTTTCCCCTTTCTTTTTAATAATGGATAAGGAAAAATATCCAGGATAAAATTACATTCAGAAACACTGTATATGTATCTTGGACACAACACAGGGCTGGTCACTGTGGAATAGTGAACAAAAGAGGCAAACATGAGCCAGAGAGGAGTTAGTTAATATCAGTGTGTCCATATGCTACAGATAATATCTAGTCCTGAAAAGATACTTCTTTTTTTGAGGCTATTTAGGGAATGGATCCTCGAGTTACAATTACTTTGCAGCTCAGCCCTTAATTCTTCTGCCAATCTTTCTCTAATGACAGGAATCTCTCCAGTGTAATAAGGCTTGCATGGGAGGAAGAAGAAGACCATCAACTGAGCAAGTTCAGTGCTCTATACCAAGCAGTAGGATTTTCAAACATCATTAGAAAGGAACTCTTATCAACCACCTGATGAAATGAGGCTAAGTCTGTTTTAAAGGTGCTGTTGAAGAGATGGAAACTCAAAGATGTTTAAATAATATTGGTCAAGGCAGGTTAAAGGAGTTATATAAACAAGGTCTTGGTTACTAGTTGGAAAACACCAAGGGAAACACAGGTATTTAATTGTGCTAAACTGTCAAAACAAGGTAATTTTTTGCCTACCAACTAAATACCAGCAATTACTCATCATTTCTGATACTGTCATGGTGGCTTAGGTATGAATCATCAAAATCACCATCCAAACTAGTTACCAATGGAAGGCAGGGAAAACATCTCCACCAACTGCTGGGATCCATGAGTAATCCTAAAATAACTAAGACTGTTATTTTTTAAATTAAAATATAGTTGATGCACATTATGTTGCTTTCAGTTATACTGATTTGATATTTGCATACATTGTAAAATTTCCACCATGATAAGTTAAGTAACCTACTGACCCAATTTATATAAAATTATTATAGTATTATTAACCATATTCCTTATGTGGCGTATGACATCAGTGTGGTTATTTACTTTATAACTGGAGGTTTGTGACTCTTAATCCCCTTCACCTATTTCTCTCCCAACCCACCTCTAGCTACCACTCATTTATTTTCTGTATTTATGGGCCTGTTTTTATTTTATTTTTTAGATTAAATGTATAAGTGAGATCATGCTGCATTTTTCTTTCTCTGGCTTATTTCATTTATCATATACACTCTAGATCCATCAATGTTGTCAAAAAGGACAAGATCTCATATTTTATGGCTGAGTAATAGTCCATTGTGGGTATACATATATATATATATATATATATATATATATATATATATATATACACACACACATCTTCTTTACCTGTTCATCTATCTATGGACACTTAGGTTGCTTCCTTATCTTGGCAATTGTAAATAATGCTGCAATGAACATTGTTGTGCATATATCTATTTGAAATAGTTTTTTTTAATTTTCTTTAAGTAAATACCAAGAAGTAAAATTGCTGGATCATGTTGTAGTTCTATTTTTAATTTTTTGAAGAAAATCCATACTGTTTTCCATAGTTGTCTGTACAAATTTAGATTCCTATTAAAAGTGCAACAGGGTTCTCTTTTCTTCACATCCTCTCCAACAGTCGTTATTTCTTGTCTTTTTGACAATAGACATTCTGACAGGTGTAAGTTGGTTTCTCATTGTAGTTTTGATTTCCCTGATGATTACTGATGTTGAGAATAGTTTAATGTGTCTGTTGGCCACCTGTGTGTCTTTTTCAGAAAAATGTCTATTAAGATCCTCTGCCCATTTTTTAATAGGGTTGTTTGTTTTTTTGATATTGCATTATATGAGTTCTTTGCATGTTTTTGATATTAACCTCTTATTGGATATATTGTTTGAAATTTCTTCTCCCATTCAGTAGACTACTTTATTATTTTGTTGATACTTTCCCTCACTGTGCAAAAGCTTTTTACTCTGATGTTTGACCAAACAAAGTATCTTTATTTCTTTCTGTTTTTGTTTCACTTCCCTGAAGAAACAGATCCAAAAATAATTATTGCTAAGACCAATGTCAAGAGTGTGCTGCCTATGTTTCTTCTAGGAATTTTATGGTTTCAGGTCTTACATTTAAGTCTTTAATCCATTTTGATTTATTTTTATATATGGTGTGAAAAAGTAGTCCAGTTTCATTCTTTTTCATGTAGCTGTCCAGTTTTCCCAACGCCATTTGTTGAAGAGGTTGTCCGTTCCCCATTGTATATTCTTGCCTCCTTTATTACAATAGATTAATGGACCATATAAGCATGGGTTTACTTCTTGGCTCCCTATTCTGTTCCATTGATCTATGTGTCTGTTTTTGGATCAGTACCATACTGTTTTAGTTACTGTAGCTTTGTAGTATACTTTGAACTCAGGAAGAATGATATCTTCAGCTTTGTACTTCTTTATCAAGATTTCTTGGGCCATTCAGGGTCTTTTGGGTTTCCATACAAATTTTAGAATTATTTGTTCCAGTTCTGTGAAAAATGCCTTTGGTATTACCATAGGGATTGTTTTAAATCTGTAGATTGCCTTCAGTAGTATGGTCATTTTCACAACATTAATTCTTCAGTAGTATGGTCATTTTCACAACATTAATTCTTCCAGTCCATGAGACAGTATATATTTTCATGTGTATCCCTCAGCTTCGATTTTTTTAGTCAATGTATTAGAGCTTTCAAAATACAAGTCTTTTATCTCTTCAGTTAGATTTATTCCTAGGTATTTCATTATTTTTGATGCAACTGTAAATGGTTTTCTTAATTTCTCTTTCTGATATTTCATTGTCAATGTAGAGAAATACAACAGACTTCTATGTATTAACTTTGTATCCTACAGCTTTACTTAATTCATTGATCAGTTCTAAATAGTTTTTTGGTGGTATATTTAGGATTTTCTATATATAATATCATGCCATCTGCAAACACTGACAATTTTAATTCTTCCTTTCCAAATTGGATTCCTTTTATTTATTTATTTGTCTGATTGTTGTGCCTTCTGTGTTGAATGGAAGGGGGCCAGAGTGAGCATACTTGCCTTATCATAGTCTAAGGGGAAATGTTTTCATCTTTTTGCCATTGAGTATGATGTTAGCTGTGAGTTTGTTATATATGGCCTTTATTACATTGAAATATGTTCCCTTTATACTCTCTTTGTTGAAAGTTTTTATTATAAATGGATGTTGAATTTTTTCAAAGGTTTTTTTCTGCATCTATCGAGATGACTTTATGATTTTTATTCTTCTATTTGTTAATGTGGTATACCACCCTGATTGATTTGCAGACACTGAACCACCTTTGCATATCTGGGATAGATCCTACTTGACCATCATATATCCTTAGAAAGCATTGCTGAATTTGGTTTACTAATATTTTGTTGAGAGTTTTTGCATCTATGTTCATTAGTAGTATCAGCTTGTAATTTTATTTTTCCTTGATGTCTTTGTCTAGTTTTGGTATCAGGGTGATGCTGGCCTCAAAGAATAAGTTCAAAAATATTCTTTTCTCTTCAATTTTTAAGAAGAGTTGGAGAAAGATAGATGTTAACTTTTCTTCAAATATTTGGCAGAATTCACCTGTGAAACCATCTGGTCCTGGACTTTTGTTTCTTGGGAATTTTTCTTAATACTGGTTCAATTTCATTACTGGTAATTGGTCTGTTCATATTTTCTATTTTTTCCTGATTCTGTCTTGGAAATTATACTTTTCTAGGAATTTATCAATTTATTCTAGGTTGTTCATTATATATATATATATATATATAATATATTTATTCTAGGTTGTTCATTATATATATATATTCAGTTCATCTAATATGTCATTTAAGGCCAATCTTTCCTTATTGATTTTTTCTGTCTGGATGATCTCTCCATGGATGTAAATGGCATGTTAGAGTCCCCTACTATTGTGTTACTATCAATTTCTTTTTAAATGTTTATTAATATTTCCTTTACATATTTAGTTGCTCCTATGTTGAGTGCATATATATTTACAATTGTTATAAATTCTTCTTAAACTGATCTCTTAATCATCAAGTAATGTTCTTCTTTGTCCCTTGTTACAGTCTTTGTTTTTATGTATAGTTTCTGATATACTTATTCCTACTCCAGCTTTTTTTTTGTTTCCAGTTGAATGGAATACCTTTCTCCATCCCCTCACTTTCAGTCTGTGGGTGTCTTTATTGAAGTGAGTCTCTTGTGGGTAGTATATATAAGGGTCTTTTTTTGTTTTTGTTGTTTGTTTTATTCATTCAGGCACTCTATGTTTTTTAAATGGAGCATTTAGTACATTTACATTTAAATAAATTATTGATAGATGTGTATTTATTGCCATTTGGCCAATTGTCTTCTGATTGTTTTTGTAGTTCTTTTTCCTCTTTTTCTTCTTCTTTCTCTCTCTTTCCATGTGATTTGATGACCATCTTAATATTATGTTTGTATTCCATTCTCTTTTTTGGTGTGCGTATTTATTATAGTTTTTTGACTTGTGGTTACCATGCTGGTTATATATAGTAACCTATATGCAAATGTGATTATTTTTAGTTGATGTGTTCTTATGTTTGAAAGCATTCTAACAGCCCTGCAATTTTAACCCTCTTACTCCACATTTCATGTTTTTGGCATGATATTTTATATTTTTTGTGTTTGTCCCTAACTACTTATTGCAGATGTGGATGATTTTGTCTTTTTTGTCTTTTAAGCTTCTGAATAGCTTTATAAGTGGTTGGTCTAACTTTATTCATATTTGTCTTTGCCAATGAGAGTTTTCTTTCTGAATTTTCATATTTCTAACTGTGACCTTTTCTTTTCTGCCTAGAGTTGAATTCTTAGCTTTAGCTTGTCTATAAAACACTTTATCTCTCCTTAAGTTCTGAATGATAACCTTGCCTGGGTAAAGTATACTTTGTTGAATGTTTGGTTTTTTCTTTCATCACTTTGAATATATCTTGCCACTCTGACATGCAATATTTCTGCAGAAAAGTCAGTTCATATTCTTATGGAAGTTTTGTGTATGTGTGTGTGTGTGTGTGTGTGTGTGTTTAACATAACCAGTTGTTTTTCTTTTGTTACACTTATGATTTTCTTTTGATCTTTATTTTTTTGTCACTTTAATTATGATGTGATTGGTGTGGATCTCTTTGGTTTAATCTTGTTTGGGACTCTCTGTGCTTCCTGGACCTGGATGTCAGTTTCCTTCCCAAGATTAGGGAAGTTTTCAGCTGCTATTTCTTCAGATAACTTCTGTTCCCTTTTCTCTCTCTCTTCTCCTTCTGGAACCACTATAATGCAAATGTTTGTATACTATATGTTGTCCTAAAGGTCTCTTAATATATACTCATCTTTAATTTTCTTTTTTATGTTCATCTTGGTGATTCCCATTTCTCTGTATCATCTAATCTACTTTTGGTTCCTACTAGTGTATTTTTCTTTATTTCAGTAATTGTATTTTTTTAGCTCTGTTTGGTTCTGCTTTATATTTTCTAATTCTGTTGAAATGTTTACAGTATTCATCCATTCTTCCCCCAAGTTTGGTGAAAGTCTTTATAATCATACCTTGAACTCTTTATTGTGTAGATTACTTATCTCTACTTCATCTAGTTCTTTTTCTAAGGTTATGTCTGGTTTTTGTTTGGAATGTATTCCTCTTTCTCCTTATTTTGCCCAATTCTCTGTGTTTATTTCTATGTGTTAGGCAGGTCAGTTACATTTCCTAATCTTGGAGAAGTGACCTTATGTAGGAGATGTTCTATGTGGCCTAGCAGTATGGTCCTCTCCAGTCACCAGAGATATGTGCTCTAGGGTTGCCCACTCTGTGTGCCTTCTCTTCTGGTGGGGCTGACCACTGTGGGCATGTTGGTAGGTGGGGCTAGCCCCTGGCCAAGTTGTCTGTGAGGCTGTGCCTCATGTGGTGGCTTCAGGCCAGCTGGATCACAAAGTTGGCTTCCTGCATGGCTGTCTGTGTGCTCCTCAAGGTGGGGAGTCTCGGGGCTGGTGCTGTCTTGCTGGAGGGCGGGGCTGATTCTCAGTACAGCTATGTTGTACAACCCAGGGAACATTGGGGCTGGTCTTGGCCCACTGAAGGGAGGGACCAGACCCTTCCTCCACTGTCTGCATGGTCATGGGATATTTGGTGTTGGTACCAAACTCTTGGTGGGCAGGGCTGGTTCCCTGTTGCTAATGGGCTAGAGGGAGGATTACATAATGGCATTTGCCACCATCAGTGTTACTGCAGTAGAACAAGTTCCCAAACATGGCAGCCACCAACATCTATGTCCCTGGGGGAGTCCCAGTTGTCTCCTTCCTCTTCAGGAGGCTCTTCAAGATACACAGGTGGGCCTGACCTAGGCTACTTTCACTACTGCCTCTGTGCTGTGACTCAGAGCATGTGAGATTTTTGCAGGTACCCTTTAAGCATGAAGTCTCTGTTTCCTATAGCTCTCCAGCTCTCCTGAACAAAAGCTCCATTGGTTCAACGTCAGACATCCTGGGGCTCATCTTCCCAGGGTAGGACCCATGAGCTGGAGAGCTTCATGTTGGGCTGTTTCTTCACTCCTTGGGGAAAACCCCTATGATTGTGATATTCTTCCTGTTTGGGGTTTGCTGACTCAGGAGTGTAGGTCCTGACAATACCATATCTCCGCCCCTCTTACCTGTCTCCTTGTGGTGTCTTTAGTTGTGGAAATTCTTTTCATCTAGTCTTCAGGTTATTCTCAAAGGTAGTTACTCTGTAAGTAGTCGTAAGTTTGATATGTCTTTGGGAGGATTTGATTTCAGGGTCTTTCTATGCTACCATCTTGGCTATCTCCTAAAAATTCTTGATAAGTAACTGGAATAACCCTATGCTTACAAAAATGTTATTAATTTAATAATTAAAAATAATTAATTATTTTTAGGTGTCAGAAAACCATGTATCCAGGAATTGGTTCTGCCATTGGTTTGCCAAGTCATTTTATGCCTGTCAATTTATAACTTAGGGCCTCAGTTTCCTCAGTTATAAAAGTTAGGCATTGGTACAGATTGAAATACCTCCAACCAGCCAAACAATACTTATATTTCTACAATGGACAGAGGACAGCATATGACTTTATATTTTCTATAAAGGATGTTTCTTTTTTTTTTTTTTGCAGTACGCGGGCCTCTCACTGTTGTGGCCTCGTTGCGGAGCATAGGCTCTGGATGCGCAGGCTCAGTGGCCATGGCTCACGAGCCTAGCCGCTCCATGGCATGTGGGATCTTCCTGGACTGGGGCATGAACCTGTGTCCCATGCATTGGCAGGCGGACTCTCAACCACTGCGCCACCAGGGAAGCCCTAAAACTGGTATGTTTAAAAGCCATATAATAGTTTATTTTACAGTTGTGACACAATACATTTAATCAGTCCCCATTGTTAAAGATTTGACTTATTAGCCATAATGTAATCAAACTTGCATTTCAAACAGTACTTTTAAGCTCAGCCAGTTAAAAAATGGTTTTCTATTTAAAAATGTAGAAGAATAAATGACTACATTCTTAATTTTTTTAATAATAAGATGACTAGAAAAAAAATTACACTATCTTTCCCAGAAGTAACAATTCTTAGGAATTGAGTGGCCATACATGCCAATTTATACCTGCTGATCTGGGGTAACTGTGACTGTTAAAGTAATGGCAACATTTTCCATTCATAGAAATGTACCAATTCGATGATAAATCATATAATCAACCTTAGTTAACAGTTTGCAGTGTAAATGTATTTCTTCTACATATTTAAATTTATATACCTTCCACATATGCAAATTTTAAGAAAGAAGTTATTGTATATATTGTAGCAACTTATTTAATAATGATACTCCTTAAAGAAATTTCCAAAACAGAATATTTGGCTCAGAATCATTCCTTTAACTCCTTGGTATTTCTGAATATAGATGAACAATCTTCTATTAATATAGATGAATAATAATTTCCTAATTATGATGTTAAAGGATAACTTTTAAAGGGCAATATAAAGACTCTTATACAACCATAAAGTGAAAACATTTCAAAGACTTTCCTTAGTTCCTCAATTAATTAAACCAGTACGATATTGGAACTGGTTCAAAGGAGAATCCAGAACACTCACACACGCACACACACACACTCGTACAAACACCATCAAAATGAATTTATAGATACATAAACCAAAATGAATTTATAGATACATACAAAATTAGCCAATATTTACAGATCCAATAGATTCAATTCATTTACATTTATATGTAAATGAACCTACTATTAGTTCACTTCAATTTACAGAATTGTTCAAAGACCATGACAGACAGAGATAACTTAGAGGGTGTGCTTGACAGGCCACAAGTTATCTTTTATGCCAATTTCAGTCTTTCACAGTTTTCTCTGCTAATGGAATTTTAGATTGTATTCAGTATATTTGTCATTGTAAAGAATGCTGCAATAAACATTTTTCATTATGTACCATTTTCTCATGTGGACATATGTTTGTAAGATAATTATCTAGAACTGTTGGATCAGAGGATCAGATTGATTTCTTTTTTCACTTCCTTTAATATGTATTTGTTTATTTTTAGAACAACTGCTGAACTGCATTCAAAAGTGCTATTCCAATGTATGCTACCATGAGCTATCTATAATTAACTATTTTTCCTACATTTAAAAAATTACTGGATTGATTCTTTTATTTATTTTTCTTTAATCAGGTCATTGTTTTCATTCTTACTGAGTCTACTGATGAGATGGGCAAATTTTCATATACTTATTGGTCACTGATATTTCTTCTAATTTAAATTTACTATTCATATAATTTTTATATTTTTATATGGATGTTTAATTCTTATTCATATAAGAAAACTGTTCATATATTTTATTATAGTTATTAACTTGTATATATGTTTAAAATATTTTCTTGTAACTTGTCACTTATCTTTTAAAAAAATGTTTCCCTAAGATATATTTTTCCATTTTGGTGAATACATAATTATATTTATATTATCATTTAAACAATCTCTAAGTATATAATTCAGCTCCATTATGTACATTCACAACGTTGTACAACCATCGTTATCTATACCCAAACTTCATCATTCTCTATATAAACGCTATCCACTAAACAATAACATCCCATCTCTCTCTTTCCCCTTCTCTCAAACTCTACACTACTTTCTGTCCCTATGAATTGGCTTATCCTACCTATCCCATATAGGTGGAGTCACATAATGTGTGTCCTTATTGTATGTGTCTGACTTATTTCATTTAGCATGTTTTCAAGATTTAACCATGCTGTAACATATACCAAAAATCCATTCCTTTTTATGGCTGAGTAATAATATTCTATTGTCTTATATACTATATTTTGTTTATCCATTCATCTATTGATGAACATTTGGATTGTTTCTACCTTTTGGCTGTTGTGAATAATGTTATTATAAACACTGTTATAAAAATATGTGTTTGCATCTCTGCTTTTAATTCTGATTATATAATTCTGTTTATAATTAATGACTACTCAAGATTGGCATTGCCAAATCAATGGTAATTCTATGTACAACTCTTTGTGTAACTGACAGTCTTTCACAGCACCTGCATCATTTTACATTCCCATCTTAAATGCACATGCTCCTATTTCTTCATGTCCTTGCCAAAAAATTATTATTTATTTTTAGTAGCATTCTGATGCATATAACATGGCATTTCATTGTGATTGTTTTTGGCCATGCTCCAGGGCATGTGTGATCCTAGTTCCCCAACCAGGGATTGAACCCACACCCCCCGCAGTAGAAGTGCAGAGCCTTAACCACTGGACCACCAGGGAAGTCCCCCTCATTGTGATTTTTATTTGCATTTCCCTGATGACTAATGATGTTGAGCATCTTTTCAAGTGGTTACTATTTGTATATCTTCTATAGAGAAAGGTCTACTCAAACACTGCCTATTTTTATTGTTTTCTTCTGTTTGTTTAGTTTTTTTTTTGTTGTCATTGTTGAGTTTGAGGATTTTTATATACTCTGGATTTTAAATCGTTTTCATATAAATGATATGCAAATATTTTTCCTAGTTTGTAGAATGACTTTTAATTTTCTTGATAGTTTCCTTTGATGCACAAAAGTTTTTATTTTTGTTGAAGTCTAATTTATTTACTTTTTATTTCGCTGCTTGAGATTTTGGTGTCACATCTGTGAAATTGTTGTCAGATACAATGTCCTGAATTTTCCCCCATTGCTTTATTGCATGAGTTTTATAACTTCAGCTTTTACGTTTTGATCCATTTGGGGTACATTTTTTTTTTTTTTTTTTTGCAGTACACGACCTCTCACTGTTGTGGCCTCTCCTGCTGTGGAGCACAGGCTCCGGACGTGCAGGCTCAGCAGCCACAGCTCATGGGCCCAGCCACTCTGCGGCATGTGGGATCTTCCTGGACTGGGACATGAACCCGTGTCCCCTGCATCAGCAGACGGACTCTCAACCACTGCACCACCAGGGAAGCCTGAGAGGTACATTTTTACATATGGTATGAAGTAAGGGCCCAACTTCATTCTTTTCCAAATGGATATTCAGTTTTTTCAGCACCATTTGATGAAAATAATTCCCTTTACCCATTGAACAGTCTTGGCACTCTTGTCAGTAATCTATTGACCATATATTTGAGGATTTATTTCCAGGATTTTTATTCTATTCCATTAGTCTATATATGTGTCTGTATGTTAGTATCATACTGTTTTAATTGTTATAGTAACTTTTGATGTCAGGAAGTGTGAGTCCTCCAAGTTTGTTCCTCTTTTTCAAGAATAGTTTGACTATTTGGAGTCCTTACAGTTCCATATCAATGTGAGGATCATCTTTGCCATTTTTTCAAGAAAAAAAGGAGCTGGAATTTTAATTTGGATTACATTGAATCTGTATATAACTTTGGAGAGTATTGGCATCTTAACAATGTTGTATTCCTATTCATGAACATGGAATATCTTCCCATTTATTTATTTTCTATTTAGTATTTTTACCAGTCAATTTTCTTTTTTTAATTTGGGAACTCACATGTATTTTTTCTTTATGTTTTTTAAAATGTTGTATTGTTCTCATAGTGTCCTTCTTTAAGCCATTCTTTATAATATAATCTCTGTATATAATAGTTTCTTATAATTAAAAATAAATTGCTCTTTACTACATCTCAATTTTTAACGTATAATTAATTTATGCACCTGACTTATGTTTTTTCCAAATCCATACTATTCAATTCCCACAATATTTATTGACTGGTCTATCTTATATTTACCATTTTGAAATGCAACATTTAATACATGCTACATCGCTGTATGTTCAGTTTGATTTCTGGACCACTGTACTGTTTTGATCTACTTTCAAATTCTTGGTGAACACTATATTGTTTTAATCACTCTGATTTAATTGTATGTTGTAATTTCTGATACAATAATTCACATTGTTCTTAATTATTATTTCCCCTTCCCATTTTTTTTTGTTTGTTTCTCCTTCAGACTACTTTTGCAATAAGTTAGGTTACTTTAGGACTTCAAATATTGTTATTACTGAGATTTTAATCTCAGTTAAATTTTTAAATCGATTTTTAGAGCAATAACATCTTTCTATTGTAAAGTTTTTTCTGCTTAGAAACAACATAAGTTTCTTCATTAAATAAAGTGTTCTTTTTTCATTACTTTTTAGATATATATTCTTTTGTTCACAATTTAGTGGCTTTGCACAATTTAATTATTTTTTTCCCCTTTTTTCTATTTTACAGTTGGTTTGTTTTGTGTCTCATACATGATTTGCTTGAAAACTGGATATTTAAAGTAATATAAATACGGTGACTCTGGAAATAAGATACAACTTCCAGAGTCTGTTGTTGTTGTGTTTGCTATATTTCTTGTTTAGTTACTTTTCTGGACCCCATTTTTTTGTGTTCTATTCTATCTCTATTCCCTGTAGTATGCTACCACTGATGTCTCTGCTTGGTTAGCTTACTTATAAACAAAAGATTGTTCACAACTATCCTTAATCGTCTTGAACCAATAAGTTCCACCTTTTCATGAGGGGCACTATGATGAGGTGCATCTTCAACACTCTGATGTTTACAGTTCTGCTTTAGCATTCACTTCCTGCTTGTGCAGGTCCTCAAAGTGAGCAAGAAAATTCAGGCAGAAGTGTAAGATTGAGCTATATCAGTTCTCTTCTGGAAGTGCACACACTTCCTTGCAAAAATGCATGACCTCCTAGAAACCCCAGGTACGTCAGAACTTTTTTGAAGCCCTCTATAGACATCTAATAGCTCAGGTATTTCTTTTAATTTTTTGACTAGGCTTTTAAAATGTTTCCTAACCCAATATCATGGCCTCAGAAATTTGCAATATTAGTAACTGCCTTTAACAGTTACTAATTTTTTCTGATTGTTCTGAAAAGACCCTAGAGACAGCACTTTTCCCATGGAAAGAGCTCTAAGTCAGGTCAAAAAATCACAGTGCTCTGAGAATAAGGCTTTTCCAGAGAGCTGCAAAACATGCTGACATTTTGAGGAGTCCCAAACCCCGTTAACTCTTCTGCTGGTTGCAAGGCTGCTGATTTTTAAGAGTACCATGAATGTGAGAGAGGGTCAAGGCATTGATAGTGATGCATTCTTTTCAGTAGGCTCTAGGGAAAAAATCATTTTCTTTCTTTTTCATCACGTAGAGGCTACCCACATTCCTTGTCTCATAGTTCTTCTCCTCCATCTTGAAAACTAGTAAAGGCATATCAATTGTTTCTCACAGCAAAATCCATCATATTCACAGTTCTGGGGAGTATGAGGTATGTGTATATCAGGAAGTGGGGATCTTGGAGGCATTCTTTGAAATCTAACAACATTGTAATATTATCAGTAAACATATCACTATTATATTTTGAAATTTAAAATCAATACTTTAGAACTAAGTATATAAAATAACCAAAATTTAAAACTTAATGAACAAATTTTTAACTGCTAAGTCACAATTCAAAAGAGAGTTAGCAACCTAATATAAATGAGCAGAAAGCATGTGTAATAAATCAAGGAAAGACATAAATATATAAAATACAGGATATAAGATAGAAACACATGGGATAAAGTGAAATAAATCAGACAGGGAAAGACAAATACCATTTGATCTAACTTATGTGTGGAATCTAATAAAACTAAATTCACAGAAACAGAGAACATGTTTGTGGTTGCCAGAGATGGGAGGTTTAGGGAGTACAAATGTCCAGTTTTATGTCAACTAAAAAAAAAAAAAAAAAAAAAAGCACAATCTAAATGTTGAGAATTATGTTTTTATTCAGTAGACTTTCTGAGGATTTAAGCCCGGAAGACAGCCTCCAGTTAGCTCAGAGGGGCAGCTCTGAAGAGGTCAGGGAGATGTCAGGACCTATAGGAGTTTTTGTAACACAAACCAGGTAGTCAGATCATCAAAAGATTACTATTAATTACAGAAAACCAGACTTGTCAAGTTAATTAATTTAGCACGTTTCTTTGTATGGGAAGATGTAACAGTCTGGGCTCATTGAAATCATTCCTTTGATGTGTACCTTAACTATCTAGGGCCAGTGTCCTGTTTTTCTCCATCCTGAATCCCCTCAGGGTGCACAGCTGAGGGTGGATACAGCGTCTGATGGCTTGATGGCCACAACATCATTTGTTTACCGATATGTCAGGTGACATTCTTCATCCACATGTAAGACAATTAAGCTCTGAGGATGTTATGTACAGCATGGTGACTACACTTAACAATATGGCACATTTGAAAGTTGTTAGGATCAAATATTAAAGTCCACATCACAGGAAAACATGTAACTGTGTGGTGATGTATGCTAACTAAACTTATTGTGGTGATGATTTTGCAGTACACACATCTATCAAATCATCGTGTTGTACACCTTAAATTCACAAATGCTATATGTCAATTATATCTCAATAAAACTGGAAAAATAAAAAAAAATCATTTAAAGGCCTATTATGGGTTGAATTAAAGTCAAAGATGAAAATAGAGAAAGAGTAAGTTAGTAATATTTGAAGATATAATGGCTGAAATTTTTTCATAACAAATGAAAAAGGAAGTCCACTAGCCCAGTAAATCCTAAGCAGAAAACTATAAAGAAATCCATACCTAAAGCATTAGGGTGAAATTAGAGAAACATAGCAAAGATAAAATGTTAAAAGCAGTTAAAGACAATAGACATTATTTTCAAAGTAGAAATAGTTTGACCAGAAAATTATTTCTCAACACTAATATTTGACTCAGACAAAAACAAAATAATAACAACCAAAAGTCTTAACATGTTAAAGTTCTAATATTATTAACTCTATTTAGCAAAATTATTTCATAAGAATACAATCTAAAACGTCAAAGAATATCCAAATAAGAATTTAACACAAGTAGATTTACATTAAAAGACAATCTAAAAGACATTCTTCTGGAAAAAACAACATAATTTCAGATCAAAGGTCATAACTGGGGCTTCTCTGGTTGTGAAGTGGTTGAGAGTACGCCTGCCGATGCAGGGGACATGGGTTCGTGCCCCAGTCCGGGAAGATCCCACATGCCATGAAGCAGCTGGGCCCGTGAGCCATGGCCGCTGAGTCTGCGCATCCGGAGCCTGTGCTCCGCAACGGGAGAAGCCGCAAAAGTGAGAGGCCCGTGTACCGCAAAAAAAAAAAAAGGTCATAACTGAAGCATGCAATAAACAAATAATAAATATATAGGCAAATTTAAATGAACATTAAAATAGTAATAATAATAATATTGCTTTCTGAAATTTACGTGTCTGAGAAGAACAAAATTATAAGTGTTACAGCAGGCAGGTAGCTAGGTAGGAGAAGAAGAAGGGGGGTACCAACCAGATGGCATGAAACCACACATCTTGTAAACAACAGGCGTCCTTGGTCAGACAAAGAAAAGCAGAAACTTCCAGGCTGACAGAAAACCACACATTTTTGGGTGATAAGTGTTCTAAAGCTAGACAAAGAAATGTGGGACAAGTGGAGAATCTCCAGCAACTGAATGTAACCTTTTGCTCATTATGCTCTTATTACAATTAAATGAACCTTGTAGATAAGAGGTTCCCTTCATACACTGAGGCCATGACACTTCCCATCAAGGCTAAATAAGGACAGAAATTTCCCTCCGGAAGGTGGAGCTGGGATGAAAATCAGGGAGTACAACCCTCAAGCCCCTCCTTCCCCAATGAGGACTCCACCCTTTCATTTCTACACCTCACATAACCAGTTTGCCAAAGAAACTCAGGGCAGATCTACTCACCTGAGCCTGCCAACTTTCCCCTTGAGAGTGTACTATCGCTTAGATAAATCCTCACTTTACTTTCTTGACCTCCCTGTCATGTTTCTGAACATAAGTATGTCATATAATTCTGAAGGTACTTTAATGAAATTAAATGCTTTGTTTTCACATTTGCTGAGAAGAGGAAAAAATTGCCAGGTAATTTTGTATGTTGATAAGGCTTTATCAAGGTTTTATGCTTTAACTCTTAGAATAATCTATACAAGATTACATAACTGAGGGCATACTTTTTAAATTTATAGAAAGAAAATAGTTTAATAAAAATAATCTATTCAAAAAATGATGAAGTGGGAAAATGTCATAGAAGCTGCCACGTAGAAAGCTTAGGATACAATCGTATATTTAAATCTCTATATATCAGTATTATACTTAATATAATTTGAATAAATACTGTAGCTAAAAGGCAAATGTTTTGAGTTTAGACTTTGAAAAACAGTTAAATCCCTTACATATGAACCTTCAAGTTGCAAACTTCCAAAGATGTGAACATACCCAGAGAAAGGATGAAGAGAGACAAGAGGAAGAAGTAACTGCAGAATGAAGAGATTCACGATGCAGGAAGTGGCAAGGAGATTTTCTTTCTTTGATGAGACACAGTTTTTGAGACAAAGGACCTGAACATAGAGTAATGCACGAAGTTTGCAGCAGCCGTTCAAAATGCAATCCAGTACTACCCTGTCATCTATGATGAGAAAAAAAGAGCTACTACGCAGACATCACTGTATTGTTTTTTCAAGAGGGTAGATAGAATTGAATCCAGCAAGGAATCAGAACCTGTACCATCAACATCAGGTCTGGGTGAAATTGCAGCTTGCCCTCTGTCTCCTATTGCTGACAATCCTTCAGCTCTACCATCTCCCACCTCCTCTCCCTCCTCCAGTCAGTAACTCTCCTGCCTGTTCACTCGATGCCAGCCCCTGGATGCCAGCTGTTGTACTGCACTACTGTACTTTTCAGGGTACTGTACTATAAGATTAAAAATGTTTTCTTTATATTTTGTGTTTGTTTTTTATGTATTGTGTGAAAAGTATTATAAGCCTATTACAGTAGAGTACTATATAGTCAACTGTGTTAGTTGGGTACCTAGGGTAACTTTGTTGGACTTAATGAATAGATTGGACTTATGAACGTGCTCTTAGTGTGGAACTCTATTGTACGTAGGGGACTTACTTGTATATGCTGCTATCAAAAGACATCTGAGTATAAATTTACAAGAAGATCAAAAATATAAAAATAATAACGAGTCTAAATAAACAAATACAACTGGTGAAGTTGTATCCATCCAGAGCAAAGAGATTCTAAGGCGCCAAGTTTTACTATAGATATTTAGCTTCATAAATAACAAATGTTTCAGTTTATCTAGAAGTATAATGGTTTGAAATATGTACACCCTTGCATATTGTCACACAATGGATACAATTTGAAAAATGCTGGAAGAATTGTTTTAATTTAGACTTCTTTTGAAGAAGGTCAAATATATTTAGGCACAAGTAGTCTTTTGAGAGATGAGTTGAAGAGGTCTTAAGAAGTGGGAAAGTGAGACCAAGAAAATAAAAAGCCAGAAAATTTTGTGTAAGTTCCCACTATGGGTTTCTGAGGCTCTGTGCTACTGTTGAACTCCAATAGTCAATTTAGCTTACAACAATTCCATCTGAGGTGTAAGGAAGCTTTAATACTTATTTTTTATGAGAGAAAGATTTCTCCTCTTAGCTTTAAATACCTTGGTTCTTAGAGCTTGCCACTCATGCACGGTAAAGTAAAACTCAAGCCAGAGACTTGGAGGTATTTACTGTGAGCACTGTTGCAATAAGCTGGGCTGTGCAGTGGTGAGGGACTCAGTCAGCAACAATGGTACTCACCATCATAGTCAGAGACTTGAAAGCATCCCTCTCAGTGAATAACAAAACAAGCAGACAAAATATAATCAATAAGAAATCAGAAATAAATGACATTCCTCACTAACATTAAAATGATCATAAGAGAATATTATGAACAACATTGTGCAGACAAATTTAAGTATTTAGATGAAATGAATATAGAATGAAAAAGAAAAAAGGATTAATCTTAGTTCTACTAAAAAACAAGGATTTAAAAATGTCCTCACACTTCCAGTTCCAAAAGGTATTACCAGTAAATTTTTCACCAAATATTTAAGGAAGAAATAATATTTCCAACTCATTTTATAAAACCAGTAAAACCTTGATAACAAAGCATTAGCAAGGATATTTTAACAAAATCAAATTACAAGCCACATGTACTCAGATTGAAGTAAACTCATAAAGAAAATATGAACAAAATTAATTCAGCAATAAATAAATAAAAATTATATAATCAAATATGAAAAATTTAGTTGAAAAATGTGTTATCATTAAAATTCAATTAATATAACTTAAAATATTAACACAATAGAGGGAAAATCATAGAATTTCTTAACATATGCCAAAACTATCAATAAGAGTTAATATACATTCATTAAAAGGAAAGCAAACTTTGGATATAAGTGGATTTTCTTCATCTGTAAAGGTATCTAACTTTTATCTACAGCAAACATTATTAATGTTGGTAAAGCATTAAAATTTTCACTGGTTTATTGGGGAGAAAACAAGGAGGCTATTCTCACTGCTTCTATTGATTATTGGACAGAAGTCCCTAAGCAATGCACCAATGCAGGATAAAGCAGCAAAAAAAGAGAGAAAATTGGAAAGAAGTAAAAATTTTACTATTTTTTGGTTGATATAATTAAGTGCAAAGAAAAGAGAACCTAAGAGATACTACAGTAAAATTATTTGCATAAGAAGATAGTTTAATAAGGTTGCTGAATTAAAAATTGATGCAAAATAATGTTTTATACCCAGCATTAGTTAGAAATTTTAAAAATATATAAAGTAGTACTATAGTATAAAAATGTTAAAGATTAATATATAAAAACAAACAGAAACAAAAACCCTCTTCTAGACTTTAAGTAGGAAACTTTAAAACACTACTGAGAAAAATTCTAAAGGTGTGACTAAATAGAGTTGAAGATTCAATCTTGTAAATATATAACTGTATACAGATTGCTCTAAAGATTTAATTTTTTTTCAATCAAAAATCCCAAATGTAAGAAAACAACTCCATTTATAATTGCATTAAAAAGAATAAATTACCTAAGAATAACATTAACTAATTAGGTGAAAGAGCTTTACATTGAAAGCTATAAGACTTTGGTTAAATAAATAGAAGACACAAATAAATCGAAAGACATTTTTTCTCATGGAGTAGAAGGATTAAAACTGTTAAAGTGTCCATACTACCCTAAGCAATCTACAGATTCAATGAAATCTCTATCAAAATTCTAAAGGAATTTTTCACAAAGATAAAATCAAAAATTTTTAAATGTGCATGGAACCACAAAAGATTCCAAATAGCCAAAGAAATCTTGAGAAAGAACAAAGTTGGAAGTATCACACTTCCTGACTTCAAACTATATTACAAAGGTATAGTAATCAAAAGAGTATTGTATTGGCATAAAAACAGTCATGTAGGTCAATGGAACAGAATATGGAGCCTAGAAATAAACTCAAGCATATTTGGTAATCAATTTATGACAAAAATATGCAAGGGAAAATAACAGTCTCTTCAGTAGTTGATAAAGGGAAAACTGTATAATCACATGCAAAAGAATGAAAATGGACCACAGTCTTACACCATACACAGAAATTAACTCAAAATAAATTAAAGACTTGAATGTAAGACTTGAAATAATAAAACTAGAGGAAAACATCAGTACTAATCTTCTTGATATTGGTCCTGGTAATGGTTTTACGGAGTTGACACCAAAAGCAACAATAGCAAAAAAATTTTTTAACTGTAACTCTATCAAATTTTAAAAGCTCTGCACAGCAAAGAAAACTATTGATGAAATGGAAAGACAACTTACATATTGGGAGAAAATATTTGCAAATCATTTGTTTTATCAGGAGTTAATACCTAAAATATATAAAGAACTCATGAAACTCAATAGCATAAAAACACATAAACAATCTGATTAAAAATTGGCAAAGAATCTGAATAGACATTTTTACAAAGAAAACATACAGATGACCAAGTACATAAAAAGATGCTCAACGTCAGTAATCATCAGGCAAATGCATATCAAAAACCTAATGCGATATCACCTCACATTTATTAGAATGGATATTATCAAAATGACAAGTTTTGGTGAGGATGTGGAGAAAAGGGAACACTCTTAAATTGTTGGTGGGAATATAAATTGGTGCATCCACTATGGAAAAAAGTATTGAATTTTCTCAAAAAATTAAAAATAGAGCTATCATATTCAGCAATTCCATAACTGGATATCTGTCTGAAGGAAACAAAAATCACTATCTCCAAAAAATGTGCTTACCCTCATATTCGTTGAAACATTATTTAAAATACCCAAGATTGGGAAGCAACCCAAGTGTTTATTGATGAATGAATGAATGGATAAGAAACCTGTAAATATATATATATATATATATATATATATATATATAATTCAGTCATTAAAAAGAAGAAATATTGCCATTTGCAAGTACATGGATGGACCTTGTGGGCATTATGCTAAGTGAAATAAGTCAGACAGGGAAAAACAAGTAGTGCATGATCTCACTTATATGTGTAATTTAGAAAACAAACAAACAAAAACCAAACTCATACCTACAGAGAACAGATTAGAGGTTGCAGGGGGTGGGCAGCAGGGGAAGAGAGGTTGGCAAATTGGGTGAATGTGGTCAAAAGGTACAAAATTCCAGCTATAAGATGAATAAGTCCTGAGGATGTAATGTACAGCATGATGAAGATAGTTAACAATATTTTATATTTACAAGTTACTAAGAGACTAACTTTTGAAAGTTCTCATCACAAGGAAAAAAATTGTAACTATGTGTGGTGATGGATGTTAATTAAACTTACTGTGGTATTCACTTTGCAATGTACACATATATCAAATCATTATGTTTTACACCTAAAACCAATAGGCTATTTTATGTCAATTATATCTCAATCTAATAAAATAAGCTGCAGATTTATATAGATTGATCTGACATGAATAGATATTATTAGGTAGATAAGTACATACCACATGCATACATGTATACATGCATTCAACATGTGGTAAGCAATATAATTAAGGTGATAAAAAAACTGATTTGGCAAACAGATTAAGTGCTTGTGTGCCAGCATCACAGTTACATCCACAAAAACATGGTGGTATGGTGATTCCAGCTGAGGATGATTTTTTTTTTATTTTCAAATGGCTTAACAATAACAACAAAAACAAAGTGTGTTTATTTTCTTTTATTTATATATTTTTGGTAGTATTAACAAAATTATTTTGATATCTATATGGATATAACTAAGAAAGATTAAAGAAGAGGAAACATGGGAGGACTTGGTCTAGCCATCATAAGTCCAAGTGAACTGCTACTGTAATTAAGAGATGGTATTATCAGTGGCCTGTAAAGTAGAATAGTACTGGGGAAAGATTTCCCACAGACTGTGGAGGTGCTGGGGACTGCTCCCCAATGTGTGTGCTCAGAGAGGCCTGAAAGCAGAGTTCAACTTTCCGTAGAGGGGTAAAGGGGTAGACAGGGAGTGGGGTCTTAGTTATGCAGCTTGTTCACCTCAGAACAGCCAGGACCAAAACCTTTACTGCTTTCCACTAAAGGTTTATTTGGCATTTCTCGGGATATTCAAGTAGCTTGACATAATGAGAACACAAATCAAGATTAATGAGAATTAGTAAACTGAGGAAAGAGGGCCAAATTTACAAAAATGTGGACAAGAATAAAGAGAATTTCAACAAAAACAGCAACAAAAAAGTAAGTAAGGGAACAACATTTATTTAGAGTATATTTGCACACAAATACAGAAAAAAATCTGTCCAGATATAGAAGTTATTTTCCAAAAGTTCATAACATGAGATGAACTAAAACAAAAAGAATAAGCGCTGTTGAGACCTGAATTAGTAGTTGAAAAGATTAACTGGAAGAATCTTACAATGCAGGCAAAACCCCACAGATATGGAAAAACTGAGAGAATGAATGGGAGACTTGAATAGCTGATATTGAGACATAATATAATGTAACAGCTGTTCTAACAGAAGAAATGGCAGACGTGGACTATATTTTTAAAGAACTTTTGTGGCTTCTCTCTTCACACTGAAGGAGGGCAACTGGCTCCAGGGAGGAGATTGTATATATATGTATAAAAGTTAGTATTTGTCACCTCCCTTATTTATATATATAAAGGTTTCTGATGAAATTTTTGAATGACCAAGATACATATTAAACTTTACAAACTCCCAGATAGAAATACAGCTTGCTTGAATAAAACAACAGCAAACAGGACATCACTCTAGAATTTTAGAATCATATTTCCACAAAACAGAAAATACATGAACTTTGTACCCAAAATGGCAAAAATAATTGCTCAACTATTAGAACCAAATGAAAACAAACTAGAAGACTGATCTCAAGGTAAAATAAATAAATAAATAAAAGGAGTAGATAAACAGAAGTAAAGAATTAATCTCACAATATATAGAGTATTTTAAAATGATAGATAATAATATAATTGTGAATTTGTAAGACATTAGTAATTTTTGTTGGAACAGAGAATATATATTAAAAAGGAAAATTGAATAATGGTCTAAATATATCAGGGAAAAAAACCCCATAATCTTGTAGAGAGAAAAATAGAAATATAGATTTTCAAAAAATCATAACTGTTGGGTGAAGGAAAAGATATAGGCAATTAAGTTGTTTGATTGGAAGCAGAAATATTATGTAGTGTAAATATACGACCAAGGAAATAGCAATTTGTATATACCAGTTAAAGAGAAGATGGCAAACGGTAGCTGAACTGAAAATCATAGTAGAACTGCCAAACTTCCAGATGAGGATATAGATGAGAAAGAGAAATACTGAAAGGAATGGACAGTCCAGTGAAAGTAAGGCAAAGTGGGGAGTGGGGGGAAAGATAAATCAATACTCAAATGAAGAAAAATTGTAAATTTAAAGCATAAATGCATAAAACATATGTCAGTTCAAAAATGCAAATCAATGAAATTATTTCAACAAAAGACAAACATTGTGAGTCTCACTTAAGAATAAATCCAAGCATTTGTCCTCAAAACAATGAGACTAAAAAAATATTTAATAAAGTAAGATGAACTAAGACATAAGGAAAATGAACTCTCCTTCACCCTTCCCAGTAAAAACATAAGAAAAATCAATATTGAAACCAGAAAATGTAGAAATTAAGGTAAAATTTTTAAATGGTAAAATAAAGGATTATTTCAAATAGTGCAAAAGGTGATCTGTGACAAGATATTCAAATTGATGAACTGGAGGAAGAGGCCAAAGCAGTCTGCCAGGAGGCATCAGGAAGGCTGAAAGAGGTGAAAATTTAAAAGAACATTATGTCATAGAGGTAGAAACATTGATATTTTTACAATAAAATCACAAAAGGACAGAGAAAAAAGTAAACAAAGGGGATTTTTTTAAAAAAGGAAATGACTTTTAAGACATGAAAAGCCAAAAATCTCTGGGCACACAGAGTACTAAATGATAAATATGGGAAAAGGAAATATCACATGAGTGAAATTTAAGGATAACCATGAAAAAGAGAGTATTCAAAGAACCACAAACATTCTGCATTGGAATAAGAATAAAATTGGAATAAGCCTCCCTAAAAGTAATATGCATACAGTTAACACTATTATACTGTAAACTTAAAAATGGATGAGATGATAAAAACTCCTCAATAAAACCACTATTATACACACAAATAAACATTTATTTATTTTATTTTTAAAGAAATAACACTTCAAAAATATTTTTGAGTGCAAAAATAAACCATAATATAAGGACTCAGAATCATAAAGCACAATTTTATATCCTGTAAAATGGTCTGGAAGAATAGCTCCACTCATTAGAAAAAAAATTCAGAAGGATATGTCAAAATAAATAGTAAGTAAAGAATTTAAGAAAACACACTGTTTGCAAAATGGCAAAAACAATAAAAGAATGGGTTTATAACAATCTTAAACTAAAACTCTAGATGATACCCACAAGGTGTGGGAAATAAGGGAGGTGACAAATGCTAAGATACTTTTCCTTTTAAGAGGAAGACACACCTATTGCTACATTTAGAATTTGACAGAGAAAAATGGACATAAGCAGGGTTAATTAGTAGAATGAAAATAGAATTATAATATTAACCAACAAAAGAGAAGTTTGTATATCTAATGGAAAGTAGGCAAAGAAAAAAAGAATGAGATTCAGTGCAAAATGATCTAGCAACAGTTGTTCACAACACACACACATACACACACACACACACACACACACACACACTAGTCTTCAAAAAATAGAAGACAAAGAAAGGATAAAGAAATGACAGGAGGAAACGACCACTTTCTGGTTCCACATGAAAGGAGCTTGGAAGACACTACTCTAGTCTAACAAATAAGTTGAACAGCCAAAAAGATCAACAGCTCTTTCTGGAACTATGAAGGAAGAGAGGAAATAGGGGAAAGACTATTCCCAAGATTGGAGAGACAGATGAATACAGGGAATCACAGCTTACTGGAACAGAGACTCACCAGGAGAAACCACCTCAGGAACTTGCAGCAGGTTAGGAAAACCTGAACTGTAATTGACAAATTGCTGGAGCTGCAGTGTGGAAGACTATGAGTTAAAAACTCCAGAGGGACCCAATCATGGAGGGGCCCCTGCAATTCTGTGAGATTTACCAACAAGAGCTCAACCAGGTTCCCACAATAAATATTGTAGAAAATTTTCTTCAAGCTTTTGGCAAGGGAAAATCATACAACATCTGCTTTCAAACCAACATAATATTAAACTAGAAATCAATAACAAAAAGATAACTAGAAAATCTTATAACACATAGAGACTAAACAGCAAAATTCTAAATAACATATGGATCAATTAAGACATCTCAAGAAAAATTGTAAAATGCTTTGGACTAAATTAAAACATATTTATTAAAATTTGTGAGATACAGTGAAAACAGTGCTTAAAGGGAAATTTACAGCTTTGAATGCATATATTACAAAAGAAGAAAGATCTAAAATCAGTCATCAAAGCTTCTATCTTTGACCAAAAAAAAAAAAAAAAAGAAAAATTAAATCCAAAGTAAAGTGGAAGAAAGTAAGTAATAAAAATGAAAGAAGAAATAAATGAAAATAAAACAGGAAATCAGTAGAGAAAATCAACAAAACCAAAACCTGTTTCTTTGCAGAGATCAATGAAATCAATAAGCTTCTAGCCATACTAAGGAGAGAGAGAGAGAGAGAAAACAAATTACCAATATCAGAAATGAAATATGACATCACTACAGTTCCCATGTAAATTAAAACAGTAACAAAGGAATACTATGAACAACTCTATGCTCATAAATTAGATTACCTATGATGAAATGGACCCATTACTTGAAAGACATAATCTGCCTTAATTTATACAAGAAGGAATAGATAATCTGAATAGACTGATATCTATTAAAGAATTTAAATCTGTAATTAATCATTGAAAACAGAAACATCAGGCCCAGATGTGTTCTGTGGTGAATCTACCAAATATTTAAAGAAGAATTTATACCAATTTTCTATAATCTCTTTGAGGATAATGCAGAGGAAATAGTCCTCATTAAAAAAGTTTAAATTTAACAAAAATCACACTTACAATTTAAGATACAGACATCACTTTCTAAATGCCACAAAATTTTTCAGTATTCAGGCATTAAAACAAAACCATCACCAGGATCCAAAATAGTAAGTAGTATTACCTCAAGAAGTTTAAAGAATATATTAGTCTTTAATTAACATAACTGAGGGTCTATAAAAAAGCATTTATTTTGCCTTCTGAGCCTCATGCAGGTAGCTCTGTTGTACGGTCTCTCAGTAGTAATTATTTTATGACCCGCAAAGGCCAGTTAAATATCCTTCAGCATAATGTCAGGGCTGAGTGAATCTAAATTCTAGTTTAAATGCAACCATTAGCCTTCATTGGTTACTGAAGAAAAGAGAGTATCACTGTCTGCTATCTACAAAGAGTTATAGAACCTCTCTGGAGGATAAAATGGATTGTTCATTAGATCAAGGTTTTAAAGAAGATTTTATTTGACATTATTTTAAATACTTTAATTTTAATGCATTAAGAATATTTGGCATTATCCTTGTCATAAAAGGTATTGACATAGTGGAGGAAAAAGGGTGGGATATAGTGGGAGCAAATGAAGAAACCTTCCTTTTCTGAGGTCTTCCAAATATAGACACCTAAAAGTCATATAATGGCTTCCCCCAAATCTTCTTTCTTTTCCTTAATATGTATATTTTCAGTAACTAAATAGTTGATTGGGTTGGCCATTTTACAGTTCTGTGTGCCTAGATCAGAGCCCATGAAATGATAACTATTTAAAATTATAAACAAATGAAAATAGTTTTCATAGAAGCTATATTTCATAAGAAATAAGAATTTTATATTGATATAAGATAATCAAAGTGCATTAAGGACTGGAAATATATCCAAAGCACAGATGGAATGGGTGAGCATACCTCCTGACTAACCAGGCTCAATGCCATGTCTACTGAGATTTATGGATCCAAAGATAAATCAGCTTTATTAATTTCTACCTAGAAGTTTCCTAAGGTATAGCAGTTACTCCTTGCTTATAAGAATGAAGGCCAGAGCAATATGTGTGCTTTTCTGAAACCACTTTGTTTTATACCTACCCAAACAAGCATTATTTCCTTCTTTCTATTTTCTCTCTCTCTACACAGTGATCCTACTAGAAGAGTGAATTACTGTCATCACATTTACCAGCTTTTTAACGTATGACTAGACCTTAGTTTTCTGAACCTTTAGTTCATGAAGCTTTTCCAATAACATAAAATTTTAATGATTTTGTATATGATGCCAATTATTGGAGCTATTCAATAGTTATTCAATTTTCAAGGATTTGATAAATCAAATTTATTTTCATGATATCATGTGATGATGCACTGTTATACATCACATAACCTAACAAATAAAGATGATTTATAAATGCCTTACATACATCTTACAAAGTATCAGTAAAATTATCAAAAAGTGAAGCAGTGAATAATTCTTTATGAACAAGGGTTAATTGAGTCTGCTGTCATGTTCTGTGTTGTCTTTTCTAATTCACCTTCACATTTGCTGAAATTTTCCTTCCTACTTCTGTCTCCTGCCCTCCTATTCCCTGCTCTCCATAATGTTCATAAAATTCTGTTTATACTTCATCTTCCAAACTCCAACACAGGTGTTTCTTCCTCCATGGCTTTTCTCTTCTATGCATATACAATATTAAACAACAACACGAACTTTTCCTCACTATTAATTCTTTATGACTTCCTGCTTTCCTCACTATCACTAACTCTTGAGGGAGAGTCCTTATTACCTGGATCCAGAATGAAAGAAAGAGAACTGCTAAATACTAGACATTTTTACATGAGTATTGAATGATTATTATCACTAGAGATTTCTAGTGAACATTCTAAGTTCAGATAGTGTGAGGTGCCAAATATCATTGGAAGAAATTGAGTGACTTCAATACTATCCTTTAGAAAAATATACTTGCTCACTATTCATTAAGAGTGCAGGTAAACTGAAATGAGGTTTCCTAAGGGTTTATTATAAATAAGCCCATTATGACAGAGAATTTGTTGCACTTTATTTCATCTCCCTCGAATATTAAAATGATGTCCTGTCACAAAATCTCCTGTCTTAAACCACTCATTAGTCTTAAACTATAGCTTAACTTTAATTGAACGGTTCCATCAAGCAAGGTAAATCTATGGCTTTTGTTAATTAGTGTTTGAAGGATATATGGAGGAGTGAACCACAGAATGAAATTACTCTATTGCTCACTCACTATTTTCTCTTTTAACTATAGTACCTTACTCTTATCTCCTAATTTATTGCCAACTCTCCAAAACAATATACAGCTTAACTGCTAATGGACATCCTGAAGGTCAATGCAGAGATAGAAATTGGATTCCAGTTTTTTTCAAGTAAATCTATTAGTCTATCATACAGGAAACTTCTTACCATAATGTCAAAGACTAGAGCTGCATATTAACCAAAATATGGCAAACTCAATTCTTCAGTGTCACTCTACGAGACAGTTGTGGTCCAAGGTCAAACTGAAAGAAATATGTGACAGAATGCCCATGAGTTTGGAAGTTGCAATGTATTCATTGTAAGACTGATGCTGAAAATTTTGCCTCTGTGCACCAGTGCTGAATTGAACCTTGGAGTCAGCGTTTTGGGTGAAGTAGAAAAGAATAGCTTTATTGCTTTGCCAGGCAAAGGGGGATACAGCAGGCTCATGCCCTCAAAAACTGTGTGTCCTAACCCAGGGGGACCTAGTGAGGAGTTTTATAGCAGTGGTTCAAGGGCTGGGTTGCTGATCAGGATCAGGGTGTGTGCAGGGCCTGCACTCCTTTAATCTGGCCTCAGGTGGTCTCCTGATGAGCTTTGTGGTTCTCGAGGTTATCAAACTGTGACCTTCTCTGGAATGAAGAATGTGTTATCAACTAGTTAACTTCTATTAGGTGGGGGTTTTTGTTTTGCAGAAGAGCTCAAAGATATTGTTATGTGTATCCCTTGAGGGGGAACCAGGACCCTGCACCAAGGCTGCACCACCATTTGACAGCTCCTCTCTTGTCTCTGCATCCCCTTCCTTCCCTGATTAACAACTGTTGGAACCTGTCCTTTGGAACTCAGGGAAAGTCATAGAAGCTGAAGCCTATTTCCTACAAACAAGAAGTGGGGGACACAGAAAGTCTTTCATGCCCAGGAGCCTCACAAGGTCCTGCTTGGTTTCAAGACCACCTTTGCTGCTCCCTCCTGGCACATTCCTGGTCTTTCTCTGGCCTTCTTGTCTTCTCTAACTCTTGGCTAGAGTAATACACCCTCTTTCTCAACCAACTAATGCCTTGTCCAGTATAATCATATCTGCTTCCTTTCAAAGTTTCACCTAATATGTTGAATATACCAATTCTGTAATAGTAAACATAATAGAAGCTTTTAATATATATTATTGTGAAAAAGACACCCATTATTACATAAATTAATAGAGGTGAATTAACTTGCTCAATGTCAAATAGCTAGTACCTGATAGATTTCTTTGTTGGTCCCAAGTCTGGTGGTGTTTCCATAATAATAGCTATTCTGTGTTTTGATCTCATAAAGAGAAATGGAAAAAAAGGATAGGATAAGCTAAAGCATTTGCATTTTAAATGAGGATCTGCTGGGAAGTAGGATGCCTCTCAGACAATGCTTTTTACACAGGTGAAGAGATATTTTATAGTTAATTACCAGATAACTTTATATCAATAAAATTATAGTTTGTATCCATCCAACTGATTTACCCACTAAAGCAATCATACAGCTAAGAGCTAATAGTTGAGACCCCAATCTTACATACAGTCCTTGGATTTCATCTTTTTTGAGGTTTCCAACACCCATCTGGCTCTGCTCCTAGGCAATGAAGCCCACATCTGTTTCCCTTTCCCTACTATCATCTATGTTAATTTGACCTCAGAACTACCTAGCACACCCTCCCCTCAACATACACTAGTGACCCAGATCTCCACAATCCTTTCCACATACTCTGAGTCATGGCCTGCCCCATGAAGACTTGTACCCAGGAGAGAGGAGTTTGGCACAGGAGGTAGTCATTTAACACTTTCTTCTTTATGACAATAATTCTGAATCTCTCAAGAACATCCTTCACATGTTTCTGCTCATGTAGTTATAAATGCTTTGAAAAAGCAGCATTCACAAGCCATAAAACCAACTTATAAGATTGGAGGGAGGAGTAGGAGACATAGACCAATCTATTCATGCTTATCGATCAGCCTCCTTCTGCCTACTACATGCCCTCTTTTCCTCTTCTCCAAAAAGGACATGGTATCCAAAAGGTTGTTAATCACTCCTGGAACACTTGCCATAGACCAGCTCCTAAAATGTAATCCTATAAATAGAAATCCCTTTGAAAAAAATTATCAAACTGAACAGTCACACTCTTCCTAAAGAGGAAAGAGAAGTTCTCCCAAAGTCACACACCTGTTAGGTAGTTGAGCTGCCAGACTAATGGAAAATCTTCACTCAGAATGGCAGATAGAGTTAGTTTGACTTTGTCTCTATTCTGTTGCTTAATGACCTTGGAAATCAAGGAAAACTTTCCTGGGAATTTGCAGCTACAGAAAAGATCAATGCTTGTCATAAAACAGATTTCATTTCATCCATCTCCTGTTTGATTTCTGTCCTTCAATCTGACTATTACACCCACATTTTCAAAGGTCAGAGGGTTTTGCTGCATTTGATCTTCAGTACTTTTAAAAAGTACCATTTTTAGGACAGGCACAAAACTGAATCTAATGAAGTTCTAGAGAGTATGATTACAAAGTCAAACCTCAAAGGTTTGAATTATTTGTCAAAGAGTAGAGAGATAATAGTTATGGAACAGGAACAAAAACAATCACACAATAAGAATGGCATGATATTTTAAGAAGCCTAAAAATTATCATAGTTTGGAGACTTAACAGAAGTCAGCATGCAATTTTGGTGATTTATGTGGCTCTCTCTTACTGCGGTGTATTTCCACTATCTACACCAGTATTCTTCAATTCTTAACCTTCTTGTTTTTGTTTTTATTATTTCTTATTTTTCCTGGAGAAATTTTTTTTTAAATATGCTTCCTTAAGTTTAGTAAGCATATATCTAATCACTTAAGAGATAATTCTTTGTAAAGCTTGAACTTACTGAATAACACTCTTGAAGAGTATGTAGTAATGCAATACCCCAAGATTCAATTTCTTATCCTAATTCTGAGCCAGCCACTTGAGCTTATTTCCATAGAATAAAGGTGCACATAAAAGAATCGGAAAAGAGAGGGTAAATGGGGACAACTTCTCTAAGATCATAAAACAATTATATGTTTCGATACTCGAGTACTTTGAAGAAGTAGACATGGTTATTATTTTTTTTCAATTATGAAGGCTACTATATCTATATTTATTATTTCTAATACTTGTTGTATCCCAAAGCTGTGCCACTCATTACCATATTGTGACTCACTATTCTAATAGCCAGAATTACAACTAATACCTATTTAAACTTTTGGTGTGTCAGACAGTCTTCTATGGTGATATGTGAGTCATCTTAATTATTACAAAACTTTTATTAGGTAGTGCTGTGTTCTTTGTTAAATTAATATTTAAGTTAAGTAGAGCCCCAGGGTGTCAGATGGTGTGTTTTGGTTCAACAAAAGACCATAAGGAAATGAAATAGAGAATTTACTACTCACTGGTTCTGGAGAAAGTACATGGCATGCCTTGAGGGGCCACACAGGGAGGTCAAAGCAAAGGTGCAGTCAGAGACAGTGGCAGGGCCCAGGGCACATGTCTTTATTAAGCTCTATGGGTGGAGTGCCATGGAATTCTCAGTCTAAGGTTGGATTGGTCAATTCAAACCAAAAAGTGCAGGTTATGATAAGCTCCACGGGGGTTCTATCTAACAAGCACAGAAGGGAGGGCCCTGGAAGGTAGGGAAGACTTTTTATCCCAAAGACTGTAGCGAAGTCACATTGGGAATTTACCTTTACTTGTATCTCTGTGAGCTGCTATCTAGATCATGCACTTATATGAAGGGCTATGTAATTTTAAGGCCCCAGCAGACCGCTTAGTCAAGCAATATGAATGCCAAGTCAACAATATAATGGAGTAGCATAGTTAAACTTTGCACAGGTAGATTCTATTATTGTCTCTATTTATAATGGGCAGGGGAGTGAGGACAATAAAAATTTGAAATTTGTTCAAGAGCACCCAGCTAGTGTGGGGTTGAGTATTTGAATTCAGGTACAAATATATTTTATCTGCTTCCAAATCCCAAATATAACCTTCAATACCATATCCTCAATTAAAAAAAAAATCCCTTCTCAAACAGTTCATAGTCTAATCCAGAAGAGGTAATTTCTAAAGATAAGAGTACTTATTTCCAAAGGAAGAGGATCATTTAGCAGTTTTATTCATGATTTTTATTATGTAAGACACACTGGGAAAAGTATCGAAGATGAGTTAGAGAGAGTGAGGCTGTCTGTGAAGGGTTCAAGATTTGAGGGCTACACAAGAAGTGTGGGAGAAAGATGACAGAGTCTGAATCAGCTTACTGATAATAAAATGGGAGAAAAGGGAATGAGTTTGTAAAATAGTTAGAGGAAAATGCTCAAGAGGAGTTGACTGAATGAACTTGAGAATATGAAGAGGCAAAAAAATCAAGAGAGGAGCACTCACCATGAATAAAAATTTTATTTCAAATTATTTCCCAAATATTGGAACTAAGTTTTTACTGGTATATTGATCAAAAATTCTAAGATATTAAAGTATATAGTATGCAAATTTTAAGTGAAATTAAGGAATTATCGAAAATTTTCTGAGCATTCATAAGAAAAACAAAAACTTTAATATCGATCACATCTGTTTGTTGTAAGGACTAAATGACATATTGTTTGTAGAGCATTCAAACAGACAAGTCAACAAAGGAAATGAATTTGCAAAGTTGATTCCATTTCCTTTCACAATCATGGCCAAAATTAACCCATATCTGAGAGTGTTGATTTTAATAAATGAGAATTTTTACAAATTTTAGTTGAGATCTTTTTTGAGTACTAGAGATTGTTCCAGATGCTTCAGATATAAAGAAAACCATCAACAAAACAAAAAGAAAACCTATAGAATGGGAGAAAATATTTGCAATGTGATGCAACAGACAAGGGGTTAATATGCAAAATATACAAACAGTTCATACATCTCAACCTCAAAAAAACAAACAGCCCACTCAAAAAATGACCAGAAGATCTAAATAGACATTTTTCCAAAGAAGACATATAGGTGGTTAACAGGCACATGAAAAGATGCTCAACATCTCTAATTATAAGAGAAATACAAATCAAAATCAAAATGAGGTATCACCTCACACCGATCAGAATAGCTAACATCAAAAAGTCTACAAATAATAAATGCTGGAGAGGACTTGGAGAAAAGGGAACCCTCCTACATTGTTTGTGGGAATGTTAATCAGTGCAGCCTCTATGGGAAACAGTATGGAGGTTCTTCAAATTAAAAACTGAATTACTATATGATCCAGCAATTCCACTCCTAGTTAAAATCCAGAAAAAAACCAAAACTCTGACTTGAAAAGATACATGCACCCCAATGTTCATAGCAGCACTATTTATGAGAGCCAAGATATAAAAGTAACCCAAGTGCCCATCACCAGATGATTGACTTAAGAATATGTGATATATGTATATACAGTGGAATATTACTCAGCCATAAAAAAAGAATAGGATATTGCCATTTGCAGCAACATGGATAAAACTACAGAATATTGTGTTTGGTGAAATAAGTCAGTCAGAGAAAGACAAACCCTATATGATATCACTTATATGTGGAATCCAAAAAAAAAAATATATATATATATATATATACCAAAACAGAAACAGAATCACAAACATAGAAAATGAACTTATGGTTATCAAAGGGATGGCAGGGGAGAGACAAATTAGGAATATGAGACTGATAGATACAGACTATTATACATAAAATAGATAAGTAACAAGGATTTACTATATAACATAGGTAATTATACATACTAACTTAATACCTTTTAATAACCTATAATGGAATATAATCTGCCAAAAAAACTTAAATAAAAATGAACCACTATGAATTCATTTATTTTTTTTTAATGAACCACTATGAATTCATTAAAAAAATGAATTTACTATGCTGTAAACTGAAACTAACACTATATTGTAAATCAACTATACCTCAATAAATAAATAAATAAATAAATACAAAGTAAAAACAAATTGGGTTCAGCCCCTTTCTTGTCACATGTAAATAAAGAAAAGTTAGGTGAGACAGTCCAAAATCTATGAGTATTTAACATGTCTCAGGCATTGTGTAGGGTGTATCATTATATTCAGGCTGAGCCTTCCTAATAATTAAAAGGAAAACTTTTGCTACTTCCATTTTGTTAAGAGCCCTGGTAGGGACAACTAGAGGCCTGGGGAGTTGCTGAGAATAAAATAGGTCTGGGCAGAATGCTATTGCTCCACGGGACCTCGGGTACATATTACAAAGGCCAATATAACTTGTCAGACTTTCCCTCAGGGGAAAGAGAAGAGTAGAACATGTGTCCAATGAAGAAGAGTGAGGAAACCATATGGTATTTATGGGATACCATTAAAAGAACCAATATATGCATTCTGAGAGTCTCAGAAGAAGAGACAGAGAAAGGGATAGAAGGTTTTATATAAATAATGGCCAATTTTTTTTCCAAATCTGGTGAAGAAAATGGATATCCAGACTTTAAAAACCCAGTTGATTCCAAATAAAATGAATTTTAAAAAGTATACACTAGGACACATTTTAATCAAATTTTCAAAATTGTGAATATTGGCTTTCTATTCTGCCATATTGCTGACATCATCCCCTCCCCCTCCCCCTTCCACACACATCCAAGATTGAGTCTTCCTAAATGAGGAGGCTTACACAGGAAGAGTACGTTCACCAAGGCCACACAATAGTGAGGCATGGTTTCAAGCACATTCTCTGTGATGCTCAAGAACTTGCTCTTTCAATCATATCAAATGATTTGCAAAGGATGAATAACAATGTTTTTGGTTTTTTTTCTTGAGAAGATGGTCAAATTGTGGCTGTCTTCCCTGCCTCTTTCTTCAGTTCCTTAATGGAAACCCAGGCACTTACCATTCCTAAGCTTTCTAGGAACCAGAAAGCACTGAAAAGGAGTCTTTGCTTTTCACTATCTTTCCCTGAAGATCAATTCTTACACAGCCATCCCACTTTCTATCCAGTGATATTTCTGCTTCAAAGCTCAAATTCACCAGGAGGCAACATCAACTAATCACCAGTCACATAGTGTGTTTCCTAATAAACCCTCTTTTACCCTTTGCAGCACCCCAGATTGGAGTCCGAAATTCTTACCATTTGAATGATCAGCCTATAACCTTTACATTTTAGCAAAGAAATAATAACATAGCATCTGAAAAAAAATGAATTAGTAGCTAACATATAAAAAGAAAACTAATTATCTTATTTATTCGTTAATAAATTCCTTTGCATATGGGGCTACTCACAGATGTGACAGATGGTAACAGTGGAAGGTTGCAAGGTGAGGCTGGGTATAAAGAATTACTAAGATCCTGGTAATTCTGCTTTTATTTATGTTCTTTCATTTACTGCTGTTTTGCTGACAATTAAAACAAGAATCTCAGGTTATATAACATGTCTGGTATTAACTAGCTATGTGGCTGAGCTAAGATTTAACACAAGGACTGGGCTCCAATCTGTGCTGAATAAAATTTTGACAATGTTAATGCCCTGAGAAGTACAAGGCAAATTAAAATGCAGCAAGAGAGAATGACATAACTTTCCTCAGAAGAGAAAGGAATAGAACTGGAAATTAAATTATTCATCATATACTATGAATCAGGTGTTCTGCTAGGTACTTTATTTTATTAATCTTGATGTAACATCTTGAAGTAGCCATTGCAGTATTTTTAAAAATAAGCAAACTGATGTTTGCTGTCTAACAAAACTTGTTAAATATGGTTTGGGGATCCAGAGGAGTCACAAAGGTCAAAGACACATTCTGAATCTTCTCTACCGTTTTCTTCCATCCATGCCATTAACCCATTGCATGCTGGCTATTAATATTTTACTTTTCCCCTAAAACATAGTAACCAGTGATATAATTTGTTGTAAGTTTTAAATAATCCAACGAAATGTTTACATGTAATACTGAACCAGGTTATTATAATTATTTTGTTATTAATAATCATGACTTTTAGTCTTTTTGTGGACCCAAAAGACTATAAAAAGCCATGATATAGAAAAACTCAACATTTCATTGCAAGCAATACATGCCCCCCTCCCCCCTTCAGGTTAAATCTCTCTTCTCCCAGTGGAGTTCATACAGTCATATCAATTGAATGCATTCTTATTTCCTGGTCATGTACAAGGTGCTGACCAGGCTACCTGACTTGAATTAATCTTCCTGGATTTCTGTGAAAATTTGAAGTTTCTTGAATTTCCTCTGGAGTCTATGGCTTACAGTACTCAGGAAATTATGGGAACTAGATAATGTTCATGGTACTTGAAATACAATCAATCCCCTTCATTGGTCTAGTACATTCTAAGTGGAAATTAGGAAAACTTACAATATTGCCACATTTACTCCCTTTGTCCAAACTTTCTTTTCAAAAAAGCTGGTTTATTTCTCTATTAATAAGAATTAATAGCATTCTATTCAATCAATAGACAAGTTAACTGGCTAATGATTTTTGGCTAGTCTGTCACTAAAATGTGCTCAAAGTAACTAGAATTTTTACTGACTTCAATCTTTAAAACCAGTCAGATCTTACTTTGTCAACCTTGTTTCTCATTATTTTTAAACAGAATTGAACATTTGTTTGGCCTTATAAAGAGGAAGCCTGGGGAATGCAGAAGGAAGTAGAAAATATATAAACACTTAACAGAGGTGGTGTAGTCCAGGATAGAGGATTTTCTAACAGACAATGGGATAGGGATGAAAATTTAATAGGACTTTTTTTTTTAAATATTGCTTAATATTCAGAGCCTTCACATATTCATTTTTATCTTTAGAATTAAATCTAACAAAGAAAACTGGCACTCTAGGTTTAAAGTTGATCTGAGCTTTTCTGGGTAAAATATGATTTATATCCTAAAATGACCCCATACTTTATGGAAATAATAGTACTTCAAATACTCCCGACATTAAATTTTGCTGAAAAAGAATGGAAACTCATCCTTTCCACTTTATAAGTTGAGAAATCTTTTGATTTTAGGCTCTAACTCAACTATTGTCTAATTTCTAAATAGCAAGATGGTATGGAGGGGGTGTAACTTTAAAAGAGTAGCCCATTAGGGCTTCCCTGGCAGTTCAGTGGTTAGGACTCAGTGCTCTCACTGCTGGGGCCTGGGTTCCAACCCTGGTCAGGGAACTAAAATCCCACAAGCCACATGGTGTGGCAAAAAGAAAAGAAAAGAGTAGCCCATTAAATAATCTAATCATTTAACATTTTCCCTAGATATTAAAATATTAATATTAATTTAATTTTTCCTAAATATTGTTTATCATTTATTTCACACAAAATATCCCCAAATAATAATGAACCCCTATTTAATACCCACTTATATGAAAGAGACACATCTCATTTCACCTTCATTCAGAAGTTACAGGCAAATATTATTATATTCTTTAATACAATTTAAACAATAGTTTTATCTGTTTTATTTTATCTTATAAGGGAACCAAAATATAAAAATTAATCCAATTGCCTTGGTTGGCCTAACACCAAAACCATATTATTTCACTTGATTACTCTGCTACCATCAACTCCTTATTTATAGAAACAAGGTGATTTATTTTCATGTATTAGTCTTTAATCACTAATTGGTTCCAGGCTTTTCATAATAGATTAATTATTAAACTTCAGCAGATATACTATAATTATGTATATCTTTTTAAAAATTCAAATCCCTAGACTTCACCCCAAGAGATGCAGGTTTAGGTCGGAGGGCCCAGATCTGCATTTTATCAATCTCCTCATGTTGCGCTATTCAGGATGTCCCAGCACACTTTACTACCCAAAAACCTCAACATAATTGATTTTGACTCTACGACTAATATTTTTTGAACACTTTCAATGCTCTAGTCACTCTCCTAAGAACCTTACACACCTCCTCCCTCTGCCTACTCAACCCTCACTCCAAATCTTTCTTCATGAATTTTTCTTTGCCTGAAAATTATTTCTCTCTCATTTAATTAATATTTTTTCTTATTCTTTAAGCTCTGTTTCACTTCTGGCTTCCTCTGAAAAGACTTCTCAAGCCATGCCAAGCTACATCTCTTTTTTTGTCCTATACCAACAGCACATGTCGCTTATTTATACATTTTATTATTTTACCACACAAACACACTGTCATACTTTGAATAATGCACTCTGTGCTCTATGTGTGTGTGTGTGTGTGTGTGTGTGTAAAGTCATCTTGAAAAGGACTAGGATTTGGTTGCACATCACAGGACTCACTCAGAACTAGGACATACTGAGATGACAAAGATCAGGACACTCTGAGTGAACAGATTCTGTTGCCATCAGCATGCTATTTGTCCTATTTCCTATAGGAATCACAGACACGAGGCTGGGGCCCTAGACTAATTTGTGTATCCTTGAAGGGTACTGAAGGTGTTTTGTCTTTCAGATCTAAACGAGTCTATCTGCATTAGCATGCTCACCTTGGGATATTTTGCACATATAGTGTGCAGATTTAGCTCTTTTCTAAAACATAACTTTATTGCTATGAATCCCCTTCAGGATGGAACCCAGACTCCTAATCACGACCTGGTCTTTCCTTCTTTTTGAATTCTTTTATAAGTTCCTTCTATTCTCAAGCCATATTGAAATATTTATACTTTATGGAACTTATTATGATCGTTAAATACCTATGCCTTAAGATATGTTGTTCACTGGGTTTATAATATTTACTTCCTCAAATATTGGCTGAATTTCTTTATAAATGGCTTCCTTTTTTCCTCCAGGAAGGTGGAGATGGAAAGTACACCTTACCATTTAAAGGAATGAGAAATTAGTATGTGTTTTCCTCATTATTTGTTTCCTGTCACCTACCCCCCATACACACACCCTCCAATCCAGCAAGTATATTCTTTTTTTTTTTAACATCTTTATTGGAGTATAATTGCTTTACATTATTATGTTAGTTGCTGCTGTATAACAAAGTGAATCAGCTATATGTATACATATATCCCCATATCCCCTCCCTCTTACGTCTCCCTACCACCCTCCTTATCCCACCCCTCTAGGTGGTCACAAAGCACTGAGCTGATCTCCCTGTGCTATGCAGCTGCTTCCCACTAGGTATCTACTTTACATTTGGTAGTGTATATATGTCCATGCCACTCTCTCACTTTGTCCCAGCTTACCCTTCCCCCTCCCTGTCTCCTCAAGTCCATTCTCAATGCCTGCATCTTTATTCCTGTCCTGCCCCTATGCTCTTCAGGACCTTTTTTTTTTTTTTTTGGTTTTAGATTCCATATATATGCATTAGCATACAGTATTTGTTTTTCTCTTTCCGACTTACTTCACTCTGTATGACAGACTCTAGATCCATCCACCTCTCTACAGATAACTCAATTTCATTTCTTTTTATGGCTGAGTAATATTCCATTATATATATGTGCCACATCTTCTTTATCTATCCATCTGTTGATGGACAACCTTCAGAATGGGAGAAAATATTTGCAAACAAAGCAACTGACAGGGCTTCCCTGGTGGTGCAGTGGTTGAGAGTCTGCCTGCCAATGCAGGGGACACGGGTTCAAGCCCTAGTCTGGAAAGATCCCACATGCCGCGGAGCAACTGGGCCCGTGAGCCACAACTACTGAGCCTGCGCATCTGGAGCCTGTGCTCTGCAACAGGAGAGGCCGCGATAGTGAGAGGCCCGCGCACCGTGATGAAGAGTGGCCCCCGCTCGCCGCAACTGGAGAAAGCCCTCGCACAGAAACGAAGACCCAATGCAGCCAAAAATAAATACATAAATAAATAAAAATATATTTAAAACAAAATAAAAAAGACTCCTTCACTAACATTCCAGGAAAAGTGATTAGGAAAAATGAGATCTAAATGATCTATTCATAGTTCTCTAGTTAACCCCTTCTATGTGTATATCAATTTCTAACTCTTTAAAAAAAAAAAAAGCAACTGACAAAGGATTAATCTCCAAAATATACAAGCAGCTCATGCAGCTCAATATCAAAAAAATAAAAAACCCAATCCAAAAATGGGCAGAAAACCTAAATAGATGTTTCTACAAAGAAGATATACAGATTGCCAACAAACACATGAAAGGATGTTCAACATCACTAATCCTTAGAGAAATGCAGATCAAAACTACAATGAGGTGTCACCTCACACCAGTCAGAATGGTCAGCATCAAAAAATCTACAAACAATAAATGCTGGAGAGGGTGTAGAGAAAAGGGAACCCTCTTGCACTGTTGGTGGGAATGTAAATTGATACAGCCACTATGGAGAACAGTATGGAGGTTCCTCAAAAATCTAAAAATAGAACTACCATATGACCCAGCAATCCCACTACTGGGCATATACCTTGAAGAAACCATAATTCAAAAAGAGTCATGTACCACAATGCTCACTGCAGCACTATTTACAATAACCAAGAGATGGAAGCCGCTAATATATTCTTTACTCTTCTCTATTCTGTGCCCATGAAGACTCTACTCTCTGGCTATAGCACCCAGGCTACCTTGACTTTGGCTTGGAATTTTGGAACACTTTACATAAAATTAAAAATTCCTGACTTTTTATAAAAGAAGAAAAAATATCTGAGCACCTGGAATGTGGGCTCATACTAATTTGGCAATGATGGGCAGGAGCTGAGAAGCAATTGCATCCTTTAAACGGGGAAAGTACCATTCCCAGTGGTCTCCCCATATGCATCTAGGCACATATTCTTGGATTGCTTAAACCATTTTTGTTGGCTTCAGGACCCCTTTGAACATATGCCACTTTAACTGCTGCTCTGTGATCACCAATGGAGGATTTGTGCTTTAGAAGCTTCACTGAAGATACTCTACCCCTCCCTTTCTTTTTCCTCTTCATTTCCTCTAAATAATAAGATGCCTTGGTATATGGAGAAAATATTTGTTATCCATACAAGTACTTCCTCCCACAAAATTAATTTGGGGGCTTCTTAAGCCCTTTCTTTCTGACATCACAGTCCATCAACTCCAAGTTTTGTAATGAAACATTGCCTGCAAAATGGCACAGAAACAGCTGAACTGGCAGGAGGGCATTTCCATATTACAGTGAACTTTCTATCATTGGGCCTACTTCCATCTGCAGATTCTCCAAGCCTTACAATTTCCAGTTGCTGCTCCCCGTGTGAACTGCAGGAAAATGAGGTTTCCAAACAGGATCTCATTTCTGCTTGCCCCATATCTCAGTGGAATCAATCAAGGAGAATTATGCTGGGAAGACTGAGAGATGGCAAAGGAGAATTAGTAAGTATGGTCTTATTCCAACAAAACCACATAATCTAAGAAAACAATTTGTGGATCTGACAGTAGATATTGCAATTGAATATTATTTTGTAGAAGCAGAATTACTGCTACTGCTGTCAGCACACAGCAGGTGGTTGGAAGTTTGCAACTTTTATGAAAGCCATTTTTATCATAGTACATTTCATGTAAACAGTGGCAATAAAAAGCTAAATTGTTCCAGGAATAAGATGCAAATATTACAAATGGGTTTTCGTCAATAAGAATTTGGCATTTGTGCCTGAATTAAAATAAAGAATAACTTTAAGACAACACTGACATGTTCAATACATTTTTGGCTCTGAGTGTCACTGGCAAGTTATTCCCCACAGTCATCCTGTAGAGATTCCTGTTAATCTTGGTGAATCTGATATTTTGGAGGCTGCTAACAACATTATTTCACTTCTTCCAGTTCCCACTTTGTTCAGTGTTTTTGAGTTTCGGAAGATACAGTCATATTTTTGTTTCCGTGTATTTTCAATGACAGGCACAGTATCACAGTACTATATTTGTTGTAGGAGTATTCAAATTCTTTCTCTGTTCATCTTTGGGAGTCTTCCATTTTAGTTCTTACATAACTTTGTGGAGATCATAATCTTCTTGAAGACTTTTTTTTTTTTTAAGTAAAGGGATTCCATTTATTAAACTAAAACCTAGAAACAGACAACGTTGCAATAGTTTGAATTCTCTAAGTTATTCCTAGACCTCTTTTTGTTTCAGTTAGTAAAATTGAGTAAACCTCTCTGGATCAAATAAAATTCAAAACACATAGTGAACTAAGTGTTTAAGTGTTATGAAAGAAAATATGAAATGTGTTCTCTATATCAAGCTGTGTACCATCTTACAAACATACTAAAATATAGGTTTAACTTTACTGTGCCATTTTATGTTTGTAAGTTACCACAAAATCTTGAAACAACTGATTTTGTTCATTAGTATGATGACTGATAAATTACATACATATTTAATACAAAATTTAAATAAACTTAAAAACTAGATATTTTTAAAAAGTGGAAAATGAGACTGGGAAAGGGCAAGTAACTTTCTAAAAACTTACATATAATATGTAGCCTAACTAGGATTCAAGCCAAGGAATTCTCTCTCCTTTCTATCTTTCTCTGCTCTTTCCCTCTGCCCCCCTTATTCTACCCCTTCCTTCCTTCATTCCTTCCTTTACTTTCCTTTTTTCTCTCCTCCATTTAATTTCTTATTATGGTAAGATATACATAATATGAAATTTCATATACATAATATGAAATTTATTAATGCCAGTGAATTTAATATCAAATTCACTGGCATTAAGTTCATTCACAATGTTGTACAGCTGTCATCACTAAGCATTCCCAGAAATTTTTCATCATCTCAAGCAGAAACTGTACTCATTAAGCAGCCACACTCCATTCCTTTTACCTCCCCCTACCCTTTTACCTTCCGTGTTTGATTTTGACTACCCTAGGTACCTCATATAAATGGAATCATCAGTATTTGTCTTTTTGTTCTGGCTCATTTCAATTAACATAATGTCCTCAAATTTATATTATGGCATATGTCAGAATTTCAATTCTTTTAAAGCTGAATAATATTCCATTTTATGTATATACTATATATTAAAAATCTATTCATCTGTTGGTAAACACTCAAGTTGTTTCCACCTTTTGACTATTGTGAGTAATGATGCTATAGATGTGGTGGTACAGATATCTTTTCAATACCCTGTTTTTATATCTTTTATGTATATACAGAGAAGTAGAATTGCTGAATCATGTGGTGATTTTATTTTTAATTATTTGAGGAACCACCACACCTTTTTTTTTCTTTCTTGAGAGTAGCCATTCTAATGTGTGTGAGGTGGTATTACATTGTATTTTTTAATTGTTATATTGTTCATGTATAGAGGCATGATATTTTTTTCTTATTTTGTATCCTATAAGTTACCTGCATTTTTTAATTAGTTCTAACTTTATTTTGTGGAACTTTTTCTACATATAAGATCATGTGGTCTATGAATAGATAATTTTACTTTTTTTTTTCAACTTGGATAGCTTTTACTTACTTTTCCTGTGCATTTGTACTGGCTAGGACTTTCAGTACTATGTTGAGTTGAAATGGTGAAAGTGGGCATTCTTATCTAGTTCCCAATTCTAGAGGAAAACTTTTCAGTCTTTCATCATTGAATATGACACTGGCTGTGGGCTTTTCATGTATGGCCATTCATATGTTGAGGTTGTTTACTTCTAATACTAGTTTATTGATTGTTTTTGTCAACGAACATTATTGAATTTTTTCAAATGCTTTTACTATATCAATCATGTATGTATTTTTTCTTCACCCTGTTAATGAGGTGTTTTACTTTAATTTACTGGTAAGATATACATAATATAAATTTTACCATTGTATCATTTTAAGTGTCAAATTCCCTGACATTAAGTTCATTTACAATGTTGTATAACTGTCACCACTAACCATTCACAGAAATGTTTCATCATTTCAAGCAGAAATGGTACTAATTAAACAACCACTCTGCAACTTAACTTCAATGACATAAAAATTCTCTATCCTTTCACAGTCTTGTCCCTTCCCTATTTTGTCATTTATATCACAAGTTTTTGTTTTTTTTAAGAAATATTATCTAGATTTAATAATTTTTACAGTGCTTTCTTCACATGGGTCAGCTGGAAAGTCTAAATAGTTGCTATACATTAAAAATTTTAAATTAGTTGCAGATAATTTTTTATAACATTTTTATTGGAGTATAATTGCTTTACAATGATGTGTTAGTTTCTGCTTTATAACAAATTGAATCAGTTATACATATACATATGTCCCCATATCTCTTCCCTCTTGCATCTCCCTCCCTCCCACCCTCCCTATTCCACCCATCTAGGTGGTCACAAAGCACCGAGCTGATCTCCCTGTGCTATGTGGCTGCTTCCCACTAGCTATCTATTTTACATTTGGTAGTGTATGTATGTCCATGCCACTCTCTCACTTTGTCCCAGCTTACCCTTCCGCCTCCCCATATCCTCATGTCCATTCTCTAGTAGGTCTGCAACTTTATTCCCATCTTGCCCCTAGGTTCTGCTGAACATTTTTTTCTTTTTCTTTTTTTTCTAATATTCCATACATATATGTTAGCATATGGTATCTGTTTTTCTCTTTCTGACTTACTTCACTCTGTATGATAGTCTCTAGGTCCATCCACCTCACTACAAATAACTCAGTTTTGTGCTCCTTTATGGCTGAGTAATATTCCATTGTATATATGTGCCACATCTTCTTTATCCATTCATCTGTTGATGGACACTTAGGTTGCTGCCATGTCCTGGCTATTGTAAATAGAGCTGCAATGAATATTTTGGTACATGACTGTGGTTGAATTATGGTTTTCTCAGGGTATACACCCAGTAGTGGGATTGCTGGGACATATGGTAGTTTTACTTTTAGTTTTTTAAGGAACCTCCATACTGTTCTCCATAGTGGTTGTATCAATTTACATTCCCACCAACAGTGCAAGAGTGTTCCCTTTTCTCCATACCCTCTCCAACATTTATTGTTTGTAGATTTTTTGATGATGGCCATTCTGACTGGTGTGAGGTGATACCTCATTGTAGTTTTGATTTGCATTTCTCTAATGATTAATGGTGTTGAATTCTTTCATGTGTTTGTTGGCAATCTGTATATCTTCTTTGGAGAAATGTTTATTTAGGTCTTCTGCCCATTTTTGGATTGGGTTGTTTGTTTTTCTGCTATTGAGCTGCATGAGTTGCTTGTATGTTTTGGAGATTAATCCTTTGTCAGTTGCTTGATTTGCAAAAATATTTTCTCCCACTCTGAGGGTTGTCTTTTCATCTTGTTTATGGTTTCCTTTGCTGTGCAAAAGCTTTGAAGTTTCATTAGGTCCCATTTGTTTATTTTTGTTTTTATTTCCATTTCTCTGGAGGTGGGTCAAAAAGGATCTTGCTGTGATTTATGTCACAGAGTGTTCTGCCTATGTTTTCCTCTAAGAGTTTGGTGATGTCTGGAATTACATTTAGATCTTTAATCCATTTTGAGTTTATTTTTGTGTATGGTGTTAGCAAGTGTTCTAATTTCACTCTTTTACATGTAGCTCTCCAGTTTTCCCAGCACCACTTATTGAAGAGGCTGTCTTTTCTACTCTGTATATTTTTGCCTCTTTTATGAAAGATAAGGTGACCATATGTGCAGGCACTGGGCTTTCTATCCTGCTCCATTGATCTATATTTAAGTTTTTGTGCCAGTGCCATACTGTTTTGATTACTGTAGCTTTGTAGTATAGTCTGAAGCCAGGGAGCCTGATTCCTCCAGCTCCGTTTTTCTTTCTCAAGATTGCTTTGGCTATTCGGGGTCTTTTGTGTTTCCATACAAATTGTGAAATTTGTTGTTCTATTTCAGTGAAAAATGCCAGTGGTAGTTTGATAGAGATTTCAATGAATCTGTAGATTGCTTTGGGTAGTATAGTCATTTTCACAATGTTTATTCTTCCAATCCAAGAACATGGTATGTCTATCCATCTATTTGTATCATCTTTAATTTCTTTCATTAGTGTCTTATAATTTTCTGTGCGCAGGTCTTTTGTCTCCTTAGGTAGTTTTATTCCTAGATATTTTATTCTTTTTGTTGCAATGGTAAATGGTAGTATTTTCTTAATTTCACTTTCAGATTTTTCATCATTAGTATATAGGAATGCTAGAGATGTCTGTGCATTAATTTTCTATCCTGCTACTTTACCAAATTAATTGATTATCTCTAGTAGTTTTCTGGTAGCATTTTTAGGATACTTTATGTATAGTATCTTGTCATCTGCAAACAGTGATAGGTTTACTTCTTCTTTTCCGATTTGGATTCCTTTTATTTCTTTTTCTTCTCTGATTGCTGAGGCTAAAACTTCCAAAATTATGTTGAATAATAGTGGTGAGAGTGGGCAACCTTGTCTTGTTCCTGATCTTAGTGGAAATGCTTTCAGTTTTTCACCATTGAGGATGATGTTTGCTGTGGGTTTGTCATATATGGCCTTTATTATGTTAAGGAAAGTTCCCTCTATGCCTACACTCTGGAGGGTTTTTATCATAAATGGTAGTTGAATTTTGTTGAAAGCTTTATCTGCATCTATTGAGATGATCATATGGTTTTTCTTTTCAATTTGTTAATATGGTGTATCACGTTGATTTATTTGCGTATATTGAAGAATCCTTGCATTCCTGAGATAAACCTCACTGGATCATAGTGTATGATTCTCTTAATGTGCTGTTGTTAGTATTTTGTTGAGGATTTTTGTATCTATGTTCATCAGTGATATTGACCTGTAGTTTTCTTTCTTTGTGACATCTTTTTCTGGTTTTGTTATCAGAGTGATAGTGGCCTTGTAGAATAAGTTTGGGAGTGTTCCTCCCTCTGCTATATTTTGGAAGAGTTTGAGAAGGATAGGTGTTAGCTCTTCTCTAAATGTTTGATAGAATCCGCCTATGAAGCCATCTGGTCCTGGGCTTTTGTTTGTTGGAAGATTTTTAATCACAGTTTCAATTTCAGTGTTTATGATTGGTCTGTTCATATTTTCTATTTCTTCCTGGTTCAGTCTCAGAAGGTTGTGCATTTCTAAGAATTTGTTCCATTTCTTCCATGTTTTCCATTTTATTGGCATAGAGTTGCTTGTAGTAATCTCTCATGATCCTTTGTATTTCTGTAGTGACAGTTATTTCTCCTTTTTCATTTCTAATTCTATTGATTTGAGTCTTCTCCCTTTTTTTATTGATGAATCTGGCTAATGGTTTATCAATTTTGTTTATCTTCTCAAAGAACCAGCTTTTAGTTTTATTGATCTTTGCTATCATTTCCTTCATTTCTTTTTCATTTATTTCTGATCTGAACTTTATGATTTCTTTACTTCTGCTAAATTTGAGTGTGTTTTTTTTTTGTTGTTCTTCTTTCTCTAATTACTTTAGGTGTATGGTTACGTTGTTTATTTGAGATGTTTCTTCTTTCTTAAGGTAGGATTGTATTGCTATAAACATCTCTCTTAGAACTGCTTTTACTGCATCCCACACATTTGGGTCATTGTGTTTTCTTTGTCATTTGTTTCCAGGTATTTTTTGATTTCATCTTTGATTTCTTCAGTGGTTTTTTGTTTATTAAGTAGTGTGCTGTTTAGCCTCCATGTGTTTGTATTTCTTTCAGATTTTTTCCTGTAATTGATATCTAGTCTCATATCACTGTGGTCAGAAAAGGTACTTGATACGAATTCAGTTTTCTTTAATTTGCTGAGTCTTGACTTGTGACCCAAGATATGATCTATCTTGGAGAATGTTCCATGAGCACTGGAGAAAAATGTGTATTCTGTTGCTTTTGGATGGAATGTCCTATAAATTTCAATTAAGTCCGTCTTGTTTAATGTATCACTTAAAGCTTGTGTTTCCTTATTTATTTTCATTTTGGATGATCTGTCCATTGATGAAAGTGGGGTGTTAAAGTCCCCTAATATGATTGTGTTACTGTCGATTTCCCCTTTTATGGCTGTTAGTATTTGCCTTATGTATTGAGGTGCTCCTATATTGGGTGCATAAATATTTACAATTGTTGTATCTTCTCCTTGGATTAATCCTTTGATCTTTATGTAGTGTCTTTCTTTGTCTCTTGTAATAGTCTTTATTTTAAAGTCTATTTTGTCTGATATGAGAATTGCTACTCCAGCTTTCTTTCATTTTGCATGGAATATCTTTTTCCATCCCCTCACTTTCAGTCTGTATGAGTCCCTAGGTCTGATGTGGGTCTCTTATAGACAACATATATATGGGTCTTGTTTTTGTATCCATTCAGCCAGTCTATGTCTTTTGGTTCGAGCATTTAATCCATTTACATTCAAGGTAGTTATCAATATGTATGTTCTTATTATCATTTTCTTAATTGTTTTGGGTTTATTATTGTAGGTCTTTTCCTTCTCTTGTGTTTCCTTCCTAGATAAGTTCTTTTGGCATTTATTGTAAAGCTTGGTGTTGCTGAATTCTCTTAGCTTTTGCTTGTCTGTAAAGCTTTAATTTCTCCATCAAATCTGAATGAGATCCTTGCTGGGTAGAGTAATCTTGGTTGTAGGTTTTTCTCCTTCATCACTTGAAATATGTCCTGCCACTCCCTTCTGGCTTGCAGAATTTCTGCTGAAAGATCAGCTGTTAACCTTATGGGGCTACCCTTATGTGTTATTTGTTGTTTTTCCCTTGCTGCTTTTAATATTTGTTCTTTGTATTTAATTTTTGATAGTTTGATTAATATGTGTCTTGGTGTGTTTCTCCTTGGATTTATCCTGTATGAGACTCTCTGTGCTTTCTGGACTTGATTAACTATTTCTTTTCCCATAATAGGGAAGTTTTTGACTATAATCTCTTCAAATATTTTCTCAGTCCCATTTTTTTCTCTTCTTCTTCTGGGATACCTATAATTCGAATGTTGGTGCATTTAATGTTGTCCCAGAGGTCTCTGACACTGTCCTCAATTCTTTTCATTCTTTTTTCTTTCCTCTGCTCTGCAGTAGTTATTTCCACTATTTTATCTTCCACATCACTTATGCCTTATTCTGACTTAGTTATTCTGCTATTGATCCCTTCTAGAGAATTTTAAATTTCACTTATTGTGTTTTTCATCACTGTTTGTTTGCTCTTTAGTTCTTCTAGGTCCTTGTTAAAAGTTTCTTGTATTTTCTCTATTCTATTTCCAAGATTTTGGATCATCTTTACTGTCATTACTCTGAATTCTTTTTCAGGTAGACTGCCTATTTCCTCTTCATTTGTTAGGTCTGGTGGGTTTTTGCCTTGCTCCTTCATCTGCTGTGTGTTTCTCTGTCTTCTCATTTTGCTTAAATGACTGTGTTTGGCATCTCCTTTTCGCAGGCTGCAGGTTCGTAGTTTCCATTGTTTTTGGTGTCTGTCCCCAGTGGCTAAGGTTGTTTCAGTGCTTTGTGTAGGCTTCCTGGTGGAGGGGACTAATGCCTGTGTTCTGGTGGATGAGGCTGGATCTTGTCTTTCTGGTAGGCAGGTCCACATCTGATGGTGTGTTTTGGGGTTTCTGTGGCCTTTTTATGATTTTAGGCAGCCACTGTGCTAATGGATTGGGTTGTGTTCCTTTCTTACTAGTTGTTTTGTATAGGGTGTCATGCACTGTAGCTTGCTGGTAGTTGAGTGGAGCTGGGCCTTAAGGGTGAGATGGAGATCTCTGGGAGATTTTCACCATTTGATATTACATGGAGCTGGGAGGTCTCTTGTGGACCAGTGTCCTGAACTTGGCTCTCCCACCTCAGTGACACAGCCCTGATGCCTGGCTGAAGCACCAAGAGCCTCTCCTCCACATGGCTCAGAATAAAAGGGAGAAAAGAAAGAAAGAAAGAGGAAGATAAAATAAAATAAAGTAAAAAAGTAAAATAAAATAAAGTTATTAAAATAAAAAATAATTATTCAGAAAAACACTTTTTAAGTAAAAAAAAAAAAAAATGGACAGACAGAACCCTAGGGCAGATGGTAAAAGCAAAGGTATATATACAAAATCATACACAGAAGCATACACATACACACTCACAGAAGGAGAAAAAGGGAAAAAAAAATATATATATATATATATATATCATTGCTCCCAAAGTCCACCTTCTCAATTTGGGATGATTTGTTGTCTATTCAGGTATTCCACAGATGCAGGGTACATCAAGTTGATTGTGGAGATTTAATCCTCTGCTCCTGAGACTGCTGGGAGAGATTTCTCTTTCTCTTCTTTGTTCACAGAGCTCCTGGGGTTCAGCTTTCGATTTGGACCCTCCTCTGCATGTAGGTCACCTGAGGGTATCTGTTCTTCACTCAGACAGGACAGGGTTAAAGGAGCAGCTGATTTGGGGGCTCTGGCTCACTCAGGCCGGAGAGAGGGAGGGGTATGGAGTACGGGGCGAGCCTGCACCGGCAGAGGCCTGCATGACGTTGCACCAGCCAGAGGTGTGTCGTGCATTCTCCTGGGAAAGTTGTCCGTGGATCATGGGACCCTGGCAGTGGCAGGCTGCACAGGATCCTGGGAGGGGAGGTGTGGATAGTGACCTGTGTTTGTACACAGGCTTCTTGGTGGGGACAGCAGCAGCCTTGGCATCTCATGCCCATCTCTGGGGTCCGTGCTGATAGCTTGTCTCACCTGTCTCTGGAGCTCCTTTAAGCGGCGCTCTTAATCTCCTCTCCTCGCGCACCAGGAAACAAAGAGGCAAGAAAAAGTCTCTTGTCTCTTTTGCAGCTCCAGACTTTTTCCCGGACTCCCTCCCGGCTAGCTGTGGCACAGTAGCCCCCTTCAGGCTGTGTTCACGACACCAACCCCAATCCTCCCCCTGCGCTCCAACCGAAGCCCGAGTCTCAGCTCCCAGCCCCCGCCCATCCCAGCGGGTGAGCTGACAAGCCTCTCGGGCTGGTGAGTTCCAGTCAGCACCGATCCTCTGTGCGGGAATCTCTCTGCTCTGCCTTCCACATCCTTGTTGCTGTGCTCTCCTCCGTGGCTCTGAATCTTTCCCCCTCCGCCACCCGCAGTCTCCGTCCGTGAAGGGGCTTCCTAGTGTGTGGAAACCTTTCCTCCTTCACAGCTCCCTCCCAGAGGGGCAGGTCATCCCTATTCTTTGTCTCTGTTTTTCCTTTTTTCTTTTGCCCTACCCAGGTACGTGGGGAGTTTCTTGCCTTTTGGGAGGTCTGAGGTCTTCTGCCAGCCTTCAGTAGGTGTTCTGTAGGGGTTGTTCCACATGTAGAGGTATTTCTGATGTATTTGTGGGGAGGAAGGTGATCTCCACATCTTACTCTTCCGCCATTTTCCCTTTTTCTCCTTTTGTGTTACTTTTGTGTGTGTCTTTCTGATGTTCTGTGATATTTTGTTGAAAATTGGGCATTTGAGCAAACAGCTACTTCTCCCATTCTTTGTGCTCTGAACTTTGCTAATCAGCCAGTTATAAAAGCTCAGGGTCTTCTCAAATGTTTTTTGGGAATGTTTCTCCCCTGAATCTGAGACTGTATTTAGGTTCCAGTTCCACTGTATATATTGCTATTTTGAAATGTCTTAATTTTCTAACAATCTTATCCTTGCTTCTTCTGAGAGCCTTAGCTATTTGTTCTATTGTATTCCTGGGTGGTTAACCTCTTGACCTCAGGCACTTATGGTAATGCATTACCTCTGCAGCAATCTTATGCCTCAGTGCCTTTCATTGGCCTCTATCATGATAGTCATATTATGCCACCCTCCTTGTTAGCACTCTGGGTTAGGAGAGACAGACACGCTCAGGCAGTCCCTTGGCCAGTTCTTAATATGGAACTTGAAAGCAAGTTTCTTTTTTCTCTTCCATCCTGAGGGAGAAGATAGGGACTAGGTGGCTTTATCCTGACCATGTCACATTGTCTTGGGTATGGGGCTGGGCTAAAGGTAACCAAAAATGTCACAAAATTTTCTATCATTTTGAATATGGCTTTGTCTCAGTTAGGCATTCACTTGATGGCTGCAGATCCCTAATTGGTTTCCAGCATTCCACAAAGCTACTTTTGTCTTTATGTTGTTGTTTGACATTTTTATGGGGAAATAAGGAATGGGGTCCTGGAGCTCCCTAGTCTAATGTTGCTGATGTCCTGTAGTGACACATTTTAATTCCAGTCTCATCTCCTTTCATGAGTATTTTACAGATATTTTAATTGTGGCTAACATCAGGATTACATATAAAATCCTAAAGTTAAAACTATCTAATTTGAATTGATATTAACTTAAGTTCAACCTCAAACCAAAACTTATATAGCTCCATTTCCCTTTTTCTGTTATTGATGCCACAAATATATATATATATATATATTGCATTTGTCTTTTAAATTCTATAGAAAGAATGTGGATGACAAATAATAATTAGAATAATACTGTTTTTTTATATTTACCTTTTATATTTACCCATGTATTTACCTTCACTGGAAATTTTATATCTTCATATGTTTTGGAGTTACTTTTTAACATCCTTTTATAATGGATTCTTTTTTGTATTTTTTTAGGGCAGGCCTAATGGTAGTAAACTCCCTCAGCTTTTTAAAAATCTTGGAATATCTTAAATTCTCCCTCAACTTTGAAGGACAATTTTACTGGATGAGTAATTCTTTGTTTCTTTGCAATATTCTTTTTTCTCTGTACTTTAAATAGATCATCTCACTGCCTTCTTACCTCTATGGTTTCTCAAGAGAAATCAGCTTATAATCTTACTGAGAAACTCTTGTATATGACAAATTGCTCCTCTCTTGCTGCTTTTAAGAATGTATCCTTTATTTTGGTCTTTGGCCATTTGTGTCTCCATCTGGTCTGTTTGGGTTTTTCCCACTTAGAATTTGTTGCATGGCTTAGATTTGTAAATTCAACTCTTTCATCCAATTCAATAGGTTGTGTCTATTATTCTTCAAACAGTCTTTTGCCTCATTCTTTCTCTTCTTCTATAACTCCCATAATATTTATATCAGTCTGTTTGATAGAGTCCCATAAGTCCACTAGGTGCTTTACCTTCATTTTTTTTTCTTTAGACTTGGTATCTTCAATTGTCTTATCTTCAAGTTTGCGAATTCTTTCTTCTGCTGGTTGAAACCTGTTGTCAGGTTCATATAGTAATTTTGTTTTTTGTTTTTTTATTATTGTAGATATCCACTCCAGAACTGCTGTTTGGATACTTTTCATAATATCTTTATTTCTGTTGATATTCCCCTTTTTTCCATAATTTTTTTATTGTTTGTTTCTTTATGTGTGTGTGCTCTTTGTCCATTTTTTCCCTTAGCTCTTTGAGTATATTTAAGACAAGTGTTTTAAAGTATTTGACTAGTAGGCCCAATATCTAGGCTTGCTTAATAAATATTAATACACACACACACACACACGTGTGTCTGTGTCAATTTAGTTGTTCCTCTGAATTAAGTAATTCTTCCTGTTGCATGCATTGTAATTTTTTGTTTTTATTGAGATTTGGGTATTTGACTATTATAACATGAATACTCTGGATATAAGATTTTCCTTCTTCCTTGGGGTTTGCTTGTTGGTTTTAGTTTTGATTTGGTTTTGGTTTTTGAAGGCTGTAGTAATACTTTCTTTTTCAGACTTTTCCAAATTATTTTTATAGAGACTTTCCTTGTCATATGTGATTTCTTAATTCTGTTACTTTAGTGTGTGTTCAGTTAAGACTTGACAGTGATTTCCTGGACTGCCAAGAGATGAAACAAATGAACACATAGATGAAGTACCCAATATATATTTATAAAATGGAGAAGAACTACTTCTCCCAGTGTTTGCAGATGGACACTGTGCTGTTTCTTCACTTAGCTAAGCTTCCTCTGGGCCTCTGGATTGGCCAAGATGAAAGCCAAAGACCCTGTCAGGGCTTTGATGAGCATGCAACTTCCTTGGGCATGTGTGTGGCTGTATATACAATTGCTTTTGAATGTTTTAATTTCCCACAGAAGTCTCATCCCTTCTTTTCCTTCAGGCCTTAGATGGTCTATTATATTTTTCCACCCATAATCTCTTGTCCCAAGCTTTTCTGGGTTTTTAGTCCTCTTGTAGTTTTGAAAAGCAGTGCCTGTCACTTTCTTCCCTTGCCTTCCATGGTATGCAAAACAGGTACATATACTGTATCAGTCTTTCAAGTGTCCCTCAGGCAAGTTATGACAACTGTACACAGTAATTTGCAAGTAATGTTCTGCTCTGCTCTTTCTAGTTTTAGGAGGTTTGGGGAAAGTTAGGACTTAGAACTGGGCTGGCACCTGCTCAAGATGAAGACCACTGCTGTGCTATGCAGGGGCTGATGCAAGGACAAATACTAATACCACAATACTTTCCTGCCATTTTGAAGAAAAATCTTGATTCAGTATTTGATTTGTTGTTGTAAACTTCTGACTATTTTTCAGAGCTCAAAGTTGGTTCAGACATCTTTGGGTTTTTTCAATGTTTCTGTGGAGGAACAAGGGCATGGAGCTTGGTTCACCATTTTTCTGACTAAAAAATATATGCATTTTTAATTGTGTTAGTTATTACATTGTCCTGTCAGGGTAATTATAAAATTATAGGGTTAGATAGATATTTAAATTTCAAACATGAGGTCCTGATTGATATAGAATTTTAGGATGGTTGTAAGGTAAGCAGTGTGCAGTGGATGAGATTTGAAATTGTAACTTAAAGATTGGTATGTTTTGGACTTCCCTGGTGGCACAGTGGTTAAGACTCCACGATCCCAATGCAGAGTTCAATCTCTGGTCAGGGTACTAGATCCCACATGCATGCTTCAACTAAAAATTCACATGCCACAACTAAGAAACCCACAAGCTGCAACTAAGACTGAGCACAACCAAATGAAAATAAATAAATAATTTTTAAAAATGGTATGGTTGAAGGTCAAGAAGAACTTTTAAATTAAATGATTAAAAACTTTGAGAAATTGAGGTTATCATTAGGATAATCAACAATATGTAGTTATCACAGACAGCTGATTTTATAACATCATATATCCCAGCTCATGGTTGGTTACAGGCTGAAACCTCTTCACTCCAAAGTTTATTACCTTTCAGTGTCAAGATTACTCCAGGAGACAAGCACAGAGCCACTCTACTACCCACCCTAAAACTATTTACCTTTATCTCTGGATAGGACCAGGAACAACTAAATCCCTTCAGAGTCAGACCCACTTTCAAATTACAGTTAGAGTGGGAGGGTGGAAGAGAATATGTACACAGACTTACCTGGTCAATTATTTTACCATTATATGAGGAGAAGCTATCTTTGTGCTCATGTTAGTTCCTTTAGATCAGTGTTCATGGCAAGGGAAGCTTCCCTGGAAGAATTTGAAGACCCACATGGAAACGAGTATCTCTGAGAGGGTAAGTATTGCATTTTTTGATAGGGATAGTATTTGATGATATTCTGTATAAGAGTCTAAACGCATAATGCAAATATATTTCAGGATTTTAAAACAGGAGTCAGCATTTTTTTCTAGAAAGTGCCAGAGAGCAAAGATGTTAAGCTTTGCAATCCTAAGGATTTTGTTGCAATTACTTAGCTCTCTGCCTGGAGTATGAATGAAGCCATAGACAACATGTAAACAAGTAAACTTGGCTGTGTTCCCATAAAACTTTGCTTAACAAAACAAGCATCAGGCTAGATTTCACTCACTGGCCATAATTTGTCAACCCCAGTTTTAGACTGTTGATTTGCTGTGCTTCCCATAAGCAGTATATGAAGTCATCTGAGTTAAAACGTCCTTGGGCACCATCCTGAGGACCTGATTCAGAAAAGAAGAGTGAGGTCTGGGAAATTGCATTGTAATTATATGTTCAAAGTTGTTTTTATGTACATAGAAGTTCCTGAACCACTGCACAATTCCATGCTCTAAAGAGAACATATGTAGGAAAATGATTTTTATTCAGAACAGAAACAGAAAGCATTTCTTGGGAGATCGGAGGTTAGAGGCAGCATTCAGGAGCTCAGACCTACAATCTTTCTACAAGAGGAGAATTAACTAAAAAATAAGAAAGTTAAGAGAAAAAGCAAATTGAGAGAAAAGTTTCCCACATCATAAGTAATGCAAACTCTTGGTTCTTTTTCTAAATTTCACAAAATGTGTTTTACTTAACAGATGTGTATAATAGACTTCAATGACTTTTCAACTGAAAGATTTAGGTGTCAGAATTGCTGGAAGCTCCCTCCTAGCCATTTTCTTGAATTGTTTCATCTCTTTACAAGAAAATGTACAGTGTAAGGTTAACTGCAGGTCCATATCTGAGAGAATGGTTTGCCTGCTTGAATAAATAATAGCAGTATTCAAAAAGTTCATCTTCTTTCCTGCCCAAGTTGTTGGGTTGCATCTCCGACCTAACAAACACTGAGCACAAAAACCTCAGAAGAATCCTTAAGGGAATGTAAATGAATGGTACAGCAAACAATAATAACCAGCACCCACTTCCCAAGTGAATTTCCCCAATCCAAGGAGAAACAACAAACCAGTTTGTGTTTTGCTTTGTTTTAAATAAAGTAGTTTAGCCAATGGGAAATATCAGTCTACTGATCACTGGCCACTTCACATGACTGTATTCTGTAGGATACAAAGCCATTCTTTAAGGGGGTTCTCTGTATAATTAAGAATTATATTAAGTAGTTAACAAACTCTGTGCATTGGTTTAACCGCTGTGGTTTCCACAGAATAAAATATTAATCTTCATTCAAAAGACATATAACACTGTACCAATTGTTATGCACAAAGTAATAACAGAATCAACACTCCTCTTCCTGTAAGTGATTAGTAATGATGGAGGTAATAGAGGTGAACCTACCAATGTGCCCTATAATTTCCCCGCATAATTCACAGATCACAGTATCAGCTCTGTCTAGTTGTGAGATTTAAGTGAGGCAAATCATATGCAGTCTATAATTAAGCAGTTGCCTAACAAAATTTGTAATTGTATTCAATAAGCATCTATTACTGGCAGATAATATATGTATCAAAAGGACCCAGGGGCTATGTGAGGTTAGTCAATAAATACAGAGATGCAAGGAAAAGAAAACTGGATTTGTGCATTAAAATTCATTAGATCTGTAACTTGGAGCAAATACATCCCTTGCATATATGTTTCTCAACAGTCAAAGAGGGAACAGAACCTGCTCTACCATTGACTGGCTTTATTATGAGGATCAAATAAGAGGTTACATGAAGATTCTTAGACAAAATATATTCTTCCAGAAATTTATTACAAAGATACTGGACATCAGGTAGTGGTAGTGGACATGTTTTGCCAAGGAATTCTTAAAAGGTCTAGCACTTTGCCCACCTGTTTTTCTGTTAAGATTTTTTTAAAGGATTTTATCTCATCTTGAGGGAAATTTGTAAAGAATATGATAAGATGGATCTGAACCATGACAATGACACATTATTAAAATCCGTATATTTAACAGGTACATTTACAGCTTCTTTCAGTCTGTTGTATGTAAAACTGTATCTTGATCATAGCAAAATATTTATTGAAATTATGGAACCATTTTAATACAGTGATAATTTGTCCAAAACCTTCAAAGAAACATGGAGATCATTCTAGCCTTCATATACATATACAGGAGTCAGCTGTGTTCTCAAAAAGCTCATTTGTAATGAAAACATTGTTGTCACATATCAGAAAAAGGTCAAAGTTGTGTTATACTAGCCCCAAGGGTAGGTGGCTATTTCTTATAGGGGGACCAATTTGTACAGAATGACAAAGGAAACAATCAGAAAAAAAAAAAAAAAACCTTTTATAAAAAAGGGAGAAAGTTGCAGGCAGCATCCAAAAGTATGGTCATGCCTACCAAGGAAAGTGTAATTGACATCCTTACACTCATATGATAAACCAAATGCTACAAAAAAGAGTGCTTTTACATCTTTCAGGGATAACAACCACACCATGATATGTGACTTTACTGTATTAAACAGACTTTAAATAGAAGATTATATTTTCTAATGAAACCTAAAGTAAAATTAGTGACCCTCATTAATTAATTACACTTGTACTAATGCTTCATTCTATTATAGCCATTGTGAAAATTTTAGTTTCATATGAGTATTTTCACATAATATCTATGTTATAAAATTTGATATGATCTATGAAAAATCTGTGCATGGGTTTCTGACTTGCTAAAGAAAAGAATGTATCAGAAAGTCTTCCTTCTCTTCTTTCAGAGTTCCACATGAATTTCAAACACTGAGAAGATCTTGGCAATGAGACGGCTTTATATGTCACATGCAATAAGAAGAGTAGTGTAATTAAATTATAACTTCTGCAACTTGTCCATGTTCAAAAAGAAAAGTCTTATGATAGCATCTGGACAATGCTACCTCCTTCTTCTACATACATTTACACATATTCCTCACAACCTAAACTTCAGCAATTTACTTGTAAGGTACTCTAATTAATGAGAATATGTTTAGATATCTTTATGTTTCACATTAATCTATATTTGACTACTTCGTGGGAACCAATTTGCTTTATTCTCACAACAGATACATGAGTTAGATGAGGTAGAATATATATTCAATTGTTACTCCAATTGCTGTAAAGCACAAGTAATAAAACAGGATCCAGGGTCAGGCTTCTGGAACCTCTGAAATTTATTTGCTGTGTGATGTTAGAAAACTCCTCTCAGCCTCTGCTACTCATCTGTGAGTGGTAATAATTAGTGTATAGAAATCCTATAAGGTCAGAGAGAACATTAATTGAGAAAAGTCCATGTAAATCCCTTTAGGATAATTCATGACCATTAAAATGGAACCATTAAAGATGATGATGATAATAATTCTCATAATAGTGATGATGCTCTTGCTGCTGCTTCTACTGAAGGTGGTGGTTATGATGTTGATGGTGATGATGATGCTGGTGATGATGACAATGGTGGTACATGGTGATGATGTCCATGGTAATGATGGTGATGGTGAGGATGATGGGAACAAAAATGGCATAGTGATAATAGTTATACATGTGGTTCTCTACTGCTGATGGCTTGTGCCTGAATATGACAAAGTTGTTCTTTTTTAATAGGATCTCCGTAGGAATAAATTTCTGACTTGAGCAATCAGGGTTCCATAATGTTCAGACTTAGACATAAGTGGCCTCAAACCAATCTGCTCAGAATACAGCAAATCAAAGGAAGTATTAAGAACATTGTTTTCATTTTAGTCATTATTTCCATGTGAAACAAAATTTTTGTCAATAATTATGCTCAAAATTAAGTGCTGGATAAGGTAAGTCATTTGAATTATTCTCTGTGTTTCATGTTAAGTATGAACCTCCAAATTAACAAATTTTACCAAAAGAAAGCAATTTAAATAAATTCTATATCAATTAAGAACATTTGATAATAAATGGTTTTGCATTAAATGTTTATTTTAATCTCTTTACATTCTAAAATAAAATTTGATAAGTCTATTTTAACCAGTCCAATATTTTTTATTTCATTTTCTCATGAAATCTGAATTTCTGGGAGCAAAAGTCAGCATTCTATCAACAAACAAGTTTAACTTTGTACTTAATTTGTTATCATATTCTTGCCTTCTGTAGACACAGTAATGAATAGATAATGAGATACTGCAGAACAAGAATTATTAACTTTCTGTATTCCCTATCTATCCCAGCCCATCATACAATATCAAACACATTGTAAGTTCTCCTTACATATAAGTGTGGATGAATGAATGAAAGATCATTTCTCAGATGACTAGAGAAATTAGGAACAAACAAGGCTTTATTTTCCTAACTATAAGAGAAACCTATTTTTATTTATGAAATATTAAATACTGAAAATGTAAATGAAGAAAGAGAATATTACTCAAAATTACAATGTTAACATCGTTTTATTTGTAGTTTTCTTTTTCTATACATAGTTTACTTTGTGTATGTGTGTACATATATAACATTTAGTTACAGCTCATTTTACTTACTTTCTTGCTTATGTAGTTTCTTTTAGGATGATATAGGTGGAACATTTAGAATATTTTAATTTTTATAATGATAAAGAATGTTGAATAAAATAATTCTGTATATCCTGCATAGATTCTCAGAAGTGGAATTTTGAGGAAAAATATTTCAAATATGTATATCCATATCTACCTATCATCCTCTGTCTAAATATTGTCCAAGATATTTACATCAATTTACACTACCACCAGCAACCTATGAGAATGTTACTTTCACAATAAACACATTCAAATTTTTTTCTGTGATTTCCATCCATGCAAAAAAAATAAGAAGAAGAAAAACTGTCATCTTGAGTGCCCATTTCTAAGCTCTTAAAAATTGGAGAAGGATTGGAGGAGGGATAGTTAGAGAGATTGCAAATACTCTAGTATTGATATATGATTTCTAGTTTTTTCACTTTCTTTTAAAATTTTCCTCATTTTGCCCTTCTTCATTTGTATGTTGGAAACCTATTTCCAAGTAACCTCATTATGTGACAATTTGTGCTTGAGGTGTGTGTGTGTATGTGTATATATATATATATATATATATATATATATATATATGTATTTTAAAATTGCATCTCCAGAAACACTGCATTCGTCTTCCTGGTACAGTGCTGTGTTAATTTTGACAAGTAATATTTCAGCCAATAACTTGACAGTCTGTGTTCCATTTAACTTTAATTGAATCTAAGTAACATAGAATCCGTTGTAAAAATATATGGATGCAAATATTTTCTTAATGCTGTCAGTGTTGAATTTACTTTTTTACACAAGAGCTATCTGTTTCCAGACGTAAAATCCACTTGATATGAATCTTCATCAAACAAAGAATAGTCCTAAATTTCAAAAACAAGTTCACATGTGACATTTGGTGATTCATCAATCATTTTATTCTCTTTCTCAGTCATTGCAATACCTTATTTATCCAGCAGTGTTAGAGAATGATATGCTCCATAGAAGTTAATTTTTCAGATAACTGAGGTTTCTTATTTTAGAAAACAGAGCTTTTGATATTTTCATTAATTTTTATGAAAATATTTATAAATGCATTTCATATCTTTCTGCTTTATTTTTTTTAATTTATTCTTATTTTTTCACTGAAATATAGTTGATTTACAATGTTGTGTTAGTTTATGGCATACAGCAAAGTGATTTAGTTATATATATAATATATAATTATATTTATATTACTTTCATATTATTTTCCATTATGGTTTATTAAAAGATGCTTCACAGCTTTAATAAGCAGTGCATTTTTTCTAGAAAGGCAGCAAATGATTACAGAAAGCATAAGGACTTAGAATTAATTACACAAGAATATTGATTCCAATTTTTCTATTTACCAACCTATGTATTTGGCAACTTTTTCAACCTCTTCAATGCTTTGGTTCCTTTGTCTGTTAAAAGGATAAATAGTCATTACTTTTAATAATGTAGTAAATATTTAGTGAGATAGTAAATGTAGGAGACAGTGTGGTCGCTGTCACATAGTAGATGCTCATTAAGGACCATTTACTCTACATTTTTATCCATCCCCTCTTGTCTCCCAACATTAAAAATGTATACATAACACACACAAGGAGTTTTGCCTGGCATTGTGAAAATGAAGAATAAGTAAATTCAGTACACCATAGCCAGGATACATGAGCAGTATAGTGGCAGAAGCAGAAACATAATTTCAACTTTGAGAGACTTGCAAAGGAGACAAAAAATTTACCTCTATCCTCTTTGAGCTTTTGACTGGGCCTAAAACTTAAATTGATACAAGATAGATTAGCAGAAGAAAAACATACAGATTTATTTAATGAATTTTTTATGATACGAGAGCTCTCATAAGGAAGACTCAAAGAAGCGGCAAAGCCTAAATGCTTTTATTCTAGGTTGAACAAAGAGAAGCAATTGAGAAAAAGTAACAAAATTATATGGAGAGGCTAAAAGAAAATAAAAATTATTTTAACAAGTTTTATTTTTACAGAATTTTCTCAGCTTTAACTCCCTGTCAAAGAATGTTTGTTTTCTCCTGAAACTGAGAGAGCATATTTCACAGAAGCATTTTATCTCCTGATTTCAGGGTAAAAAAAAACAGAGGTTAGAACATCCTTCTTGCATCTGCTGTTTCTCAAGTGCCTTTAGACAAAAAAAACCCTTATGCTCAAGTGGCATATTTTGGGGTGGCACATTTTTCCACCCTTCACTACATTGCTGTAAAGTTCATTGTTTTGGCAAGAGATATGATCTCTGGACTCAGAAATTTACCTTTATTGGTTCAGATCACCCCTGAGAGAGTAGCTCATTAAAGATGTTCCACACTTGCTCTTTTCATTATCTCAAATGTCCTTTGAAAATATTGAATGTTTTAATCTGCCTCTGCAGTATTTTGAAAACTATAGCATCATCCTGAACATGATATGTGAGCCAGAAGCAACTGGTTGAGACATCTAGTAAACCTTGATTTATGTTTTCAGTTGCTTTGGCAGGATGGATGATGAACTTCCACTCTCTGTGTGTGCCTCTACAGAGGCAAATTAACATCACTTTTCAGGGCATCCAATCCAGTGCTACCCTTGAGTATTGTCCTAACTGTGATCCTACCCTATGCAACGTGAAAATGGAACAAAAGATGTGGTGTGAATCAGGGATAGAATAAGAAATGTGTTATGATGGGAGGTATTGGTTGCTCATACCATTTGGTACTAAAAGTTCTGAAACTTTTATATAGTTTCCAAAATGTTCATATAGTAGACATATGTGCCAAAATGACTGCCTCAAAATGTCTTGTCCTCTAAGTTCTCTCCTCTAACCTGCATAGTTGCTTTCTCTCTTCATATAGCTGAAAATTCAGTTATTCATTATTCAGCTGAGTTTCAAGCAAAGTAAGACAGATATTATTTTGAAATGTGTGTTCCTTAAATTAGTCAGAAACCAAACTATTTAACATAAAATATCCTGCTAATTTAACTTTCCACATTGTAAAACTAAGGGAATGTGTTCTTTAGTCTATCTTGGTGCAGACCCTGTATTATATGGTTTACATGTATTATTTCCCTCTTTTCATCCACACAAATGTTCTTGCAAAATAGTAACAAATTAGCCTACTTTACACATGAGAAAAAACTGAATCTTGGAAAAACGAGTTTCTTGTCCACGTCACAGAGCTATGAATTTGTTGTGTTGGAATTTTCACTTATTCTTTTTCTGAATCTTTCTGTATTTTCTTAGGATAAAATGACAGATTAACTGGTAAATTATTTAGAAACACTGGTCAACATACAAAAAAACTCTATTTAAAAATGTATTGTCCTTATTGAACAGAATATTTACTATTTTGATGGTATCAAATAGTCCTATTTTTTAAGGAACTTTGGAGAAATCCTCCCAAGTTGAGAAAATCAGATTATTTCTCTCATTTCCCCCACCTCTAATGATCATGGCAACAATTTAAATCTGTGGAGACTTAGGAATGACATGTGGAAGTCATTGAATGAAAACATTTAATCCTGTGAAATACCTATCATTTATATTTTCTACAAGAAATATACGAAGAGGTCTTAGACACAGAAAAATAAGAGTATAGAAAATTAAAAGGGGAATCATTTTTTAAGTCTGAAGAAGTTTTTATTATTCAGACAGAAAGAGGAAATAAATTGTATTTGTATGAATATCTTTATGAAATATTGCCATTGAATATGCATTAGCTAGACTTATCTGGAATATTGTGATCACTTCTGAACTTAATAATGATAATCTTATGATATATCACATGATAATCATATGCATATATTAGAAGAAGTATCATATGCTAAAAAAATATATCTCAAGCTGTTGGTGTAGATTCTAGCAGGTAGAATAGCATCAATGAAAAAGGCAGGCCTGAGATCAGTATAAGCAATTTAGAATTATTTGACACTGTCCAGCCACGGATACTATGTCCTGATAAATTTAGCTTCCCATGTCTGGTTGAGTTTGAGCCAAAGCAATACAATCAGCTCTGGATAACGCTGAGGAACAGATTGGATGAATGTTGAATAAATAGTTATGGACAAAATAAACTTCAATTTCCCTTTTATTTTCAACATTCTATGCATTTTATGTAGAGATTTTTTGATAAATGCTTTCTGAGTAGGCAATGGGGAAGGAAGAGAACTATTTTGTCTGGATCACATGCTTACTGAAAAGTTAAATTATTGCCATGACTGACATGCTAGTTGATGAAGGTAATTAACACCAGGGTGAATAGAGTAACACTTCAGTCAGCTGGAGCCTTCAACCTTGAAAATTTGTCTATTCAAGATATGACTTTTTCCCTTGAGCAGTACTATTTTAACTGATAATCTACTTATCCAAAATTATTAACCTAATTTAAACAATACCAGCTTTCATTAAGTGAGCTACAGATGCACAATACTAGATTTGCATAGGCATCCATTTTTAATTTCCCACTCAAACATTAGTTTGCCACCTGCTCATCAAGAGGTGATTCCTGAATTTAATCTTGAATATTAGATTAGTCCAATCATTAATCCATTACTTCCCTTCTTATGGTAAAACATAGGGTTTGGATTTAAATGACAGAAAGAAATAGAGGCAAATAAAAGGAGCTTAGTTTTTATATGGGAGGTGGCTTTAAAACGGACTATTTCTGGCATGAGCTTAATTAGAGTGAGATTAAAGAAGGATTTGATGATGAAAATTGAAAGAGCTTGTTATTTATAGTGGTGTGAAAGATTTATGAAGTTTTTATTGTTGTTCAACAAATATTTACCAAATATAAGGCTTATGACTATCTGTTCAACTCTTGGGATACACTGCCCTATAGGAGGATACAACTATAAGAAAAAGAAACACAGAATTCTATCAACAATGCAACACTAAAGGGTTGTGTGTAAGAAAATAAAGATACTTAATTGAGACTCAGGCAGATGATGAGTAAAAGAAAGAATTATTGCAGTAAAAAAGAATAAAGAAAGAGTTAAATAAGACAAGCAAGGTTTCGAATTCTAAAGACTGGAAATTCAGATTCTTGAGATGATGTGCAGTATATATATATTCATTTACAAAGTGGCAAAGTATAGAGATTTCTGCCTAATGCAGTATCACAACTGAACTTCAGTGCTTTCTGTCATTGAGAGTTAAAAGGTTGTCTACACAAAAGCATCATAAAAAGACAGGAGATTTATAGAGGGTTTTTTATTTGTTTGTTTTCTGTTTGGTTTTTGTTTTGTTTTGTTTTGTTTTGTTTTTGGTTAGGATGAAGAAATAGGATTCATCTTTCAGTCTCTCAACTCCATTTGGTCTTATTGTTTCTCTACAACATATAAACACACCCTACTGCAATAAATCCATTGTACCAGGGTTTGTGTGTTGCCTATTCAAAACATTCCTGATACAAGCTATTGCATTCACTTCACTGGCAGCTTGAAGGGAAGGCACTGTGAACATCAAGTCAGAGTGGCAGGGTGGTCAGGAAGAAAATACGACATATATCTGTGGGAGAAAACAGCAAATGATCGAGAAGGATATAGGCTATGCTACCGTAAAGTAAAACACCACCAGCAAGTTAACATGACAGTGAATAACACATTGCTAAATGGAACTCTGGTGGTAGCAAAAGAGTTGGCATTTAATTTGAGTTCAGGTTTTATATAAGCATCTCTGGGGCACTGAGGAGAGTTCTGGCATGCTTTGCCACATGTATTTCTGCATTCCAAGAGAAAAATGTCAAATGTTTCTGGAAGTACCAATTGTAGACTCTGATTGATGAGTTCTTATTGTTATTATTGCCACTGAACCTGTTTCAAAGCCTAATTTAATGGTACACTTTGGACCCACCCCTCCAAGAAGAAAAACGATGTGTGTCCAACAGCTGGTCCAGCCCTTGTTAGTTGGAGATGCTAATACTATGAGTGTAGCATCTTGGAATAGTCAGGATAAAGGGTATTAAGTTTACACTGCATATCTCTTCTGGAAATTTCATGGTATCTTTATTTTTATTTGCCCAGCTGGTTTCCCAGTTTTAGTGACCAATGTTTGTACACAAAACAATAAACGGTTGTTTATGATAGTTATACAAAATCAGAGGCTGAGACACAAAGATAACAGACCTGATAATAGGAGAATGGCTATTTAGTAAAAATTGCTATGTTATTTATTTTATAAAATTTCCTGGTTTCTCTCTGTAGTTACAATTGTGTTTCTAATAAAACCCCAAACAAGGGAAATACACATGTTAAAGGCAATGTTGGTGGTTAGAGACAGAATATATATCTGCCTGAACTTGAACATGTATTGACCTATCTTTGCACCACTAATAATCTACATAAAAATTAACATTAATATATAAATATGTATTATTAATCAAATTTGACTCGATATTTATTAAATATTTATGCCTTCTACATACTAAAAATATGTTTGATTATATTATGCTTTCTACCTTTGAAAGAGGCATCAACCCATTAATTTCATTATTCTGCAAGTAGTGATTTATTTACACTATGATTCAGGAACTGAGAGGATTGTTTAACAAAAATTACCTGCCCCTTTCCAAAAGTAGCTTGTGGTCTGAGACATTACATTTACATGTATGAAACATGAAAAAGCAAACACAATTATTAAGGTATGTGGTGTTAGAACAAAAGAAGCCATGACCCTATATTCAGTTGTATAGGAAAGTCTTCCTCTCAGAATGGATGCCACACTTCACAGACCATGTTCATACATCACTGTGATGACAAGCCTCACCATCTACTTACAGCTGAACAGTGATATTAGTATGGCTTTTATTGTGGTTGTATTTACACACCCATGTCTGAACTGGAAAGCTTTAGGAATTCAGAAAAGTAAAAGTGCACTATGTACCCTAGTCATGTTCTGGAAGGAAGAGAATATGTGATGGGTGGTAAAGGATGGATAAGCCCTGGATAGGTGGAGAGAGATTATTTTTTCTCCAGGAAGAGATAAGCAAACCACAGAGGGAGGAGAGAGTGTAAAGTAGGAGAAAGATGGAGAGGAGAGCAGCCTCCACCAATAGATGTTTCCAACTGGAAGATGGAGCTGAGTAGGTGGATCCAGCTCTGGATAAGGAAGACCTTGAATACACAGAGACCATAAAGTTGTCTCCAGAGAGTATCCATTCTGAGGTTTCCTTGAATGCTTCGTGTTTCATCATAAATGTCACCAATGGAGAATTGTCATATAGAGAACCAAATAATGTGAACTATGAGAAACATGGACCAAATGCTATTTTGCAATTTCTAGATAGATGATGATAGATAGATGATAGAAGATAGATATGATAGGATATTGATATGATTGCTAGATAGATAGATAGATGATAGAAATGGATATAGATGTAAATATTTAAATAGATAAAACCATAATTATCTTATGCTTGTTTCTTATGGCAGCAAATAATTGGTGCTCCATCAAAATTAAAGTTAGCTTCTGGGAGTCTTCCTGGTCTGTGTTCAATATGTGAGGTTTAGACCTATTTCTTAAATATTTACCTGTGCAATGTTTTCATGATTGTAGATCATAGTCCTGCTAACATCCATAGCTTCTCCCTTACATGAAAGTGTATTTGGAAGATTTGAAAATAAACTAGGAATATGTAACAGGAATTCGGATTCACATCTTAACACCCTCCATCAATTTTCCAAGAGGGGAAAATTCAAGTACTGCAATCTGACTGTCAAAAGTGCATGGAGGGGCTTCCCTGGTGGTGAAGTGGTTGGGAGTCCGCCTACCGATACAGGGGACAAGGGTTCGTGCCCCAGTCCGGGAAGATCCACATGCCGCAGAGCGGCTGGGCCTGTGAGCCATGGCCCCTGAGCCTGCGCGTCCAGAGCCTGTGCTCTGCAATGGGAGAGGCCACGGCGGTGAGAGGCCCGCATACCGAAAAAAAAAAAAAAAGTGCATGGAGGCAACTACACAAATTATAAAATAGGATGCCAATAAAATTTATTTCTATGTGAAAGGTATATATGATAAATAAAAAGAGGGTATTGACATCTCGGCCATCTGCTCCCATCCCAAACTTTCTAGTCCCTACACCTCTGCTCTCACACATCCTTGATAGCACAAGGGAGACTTATTTAAGTATGGAGGGTGCAATGCAAACTAGCCTTTGCTTTGGAAAAATGCATTTTGAACTGGTTCGTTCTTATCAGACTATGATGATTAACTGAATAAAAAATAAATAAACAAAAGGACTTAGTAAGAGAAAAGAAGGACAGCTCTGTGAATTTTGAGTCTTAATCAGATCACTTTCTCCTTCATATTGTAATCTTCCTAGGTGACATACTGTTATTTTGTAAAGGGTGATAAAGTCAAAATATTACAATTACTATCTATATATAAACATTAAGCTCTTTCTCTGTGGGGAAAAAAATCAGCTAATTTTCTTTACTCCTTCCAGACAGTACAAGGATCCAAAAATTAAAATTTGCATAGCACCAAAGTTAATAGAACTTTGATTCTCTCCCAAATAGTACATGTGTACTAAAATGTGTATTTTGTCCTAAATGAGATAATTGGATGTGGTGGCTTAGATGTCATGTAGTCCTAAGTGTGAAGCCATAACCAATCCTGGACTCCTCTAACCCCAGTCTCTCCATTTCTAAAATGAATATAGAATTTACCCTGCAAGGTTGTGATAATGCTTATTTTTATATATATTTTTAATAGACCTTTATTGGAGTATAATTGCTTCACAGTACTGTGTTAGTTTCTGTGGTACAACAAAGTGAATCAGCCATATGCATACATATATCCCATATCCCCTCTCTCTTGAGCCTCCCTCCTAACCTCCTTATCTCATAACTCTAGGTCTTCGCAAAGCTTGAGCTGATCTCCCTGTGTTATGCTGCTGTTTCCCACTAGCTATCTATTTTACATTTTGTAGTGTATATAGGTTGATGCTTCTCTCACTTCACCCCAGCTTCATCCTCCCCACCCCATGTCCTCAAGTCCATCCTCTATGTCTGCATCTTTATTCCTGTCCTGCCACTAGGTTCATCAGTATATATATATATATTAGAATCCATATATATGTGTTAACATACAGTATTTGATTTTCTCTTTCTGACTTACTTCACTCTGTATGACAGTCTCTACATCCAACTACCTCACTACAAATAACTCAATTTCGTTTCTTTTTATGGCTGGGTAATATTCCATTGTGTATATGTGCCACATCTTCTTTATCCATTCATCTATCGATAACATTTAGGTTGCTTCCATGTCCTGGCTATTGTAAATAGTGCTGCAATGAACATTGTGGTACATGACTGTTTTTGAATTATGGTTTTCTCAGGGTATATGCCAAGTAGTGAGATTGCTATGTCATATGGTAGTTCTATTTGTAGTTGTTTAAGGAACCTCCATACTGTTCTCCATAGTGGCTGTATCAATTTACACTCCCACCAACAGTGCAAAAGGGTTCCCTTTTCTCCACACCCTCTCCAGCACTTATAGTTTCTAGATTTTTTGATAATGGCCATTCTGACTGGTGTAAGGTGATGCCTCACTGTAGATTTGATTTGCGTTTCTCTAATAATTAATGAATTTGAACATCTTTTCATGTGCTTCCTGGCCATCTGTATGTCTTCTTTGGAGAAATGTCTGTTTAGGTCTTTTGCCCATTTTGTGATGGGCTGGTTTTTGCTTTGATATTGACTTCTATGAGCTGTATGTATATTTTGGAGATTATTATTTTGTCCATTATTTCATTTACAAATATTTCCCCCCCCCCATTCTGAGCATTTCTCTAATGATTAGTGATGTTGAGCAAACTTTAATGTGTTTGTTGGCAATCTGTACATCTTCTTTGGAGAAACGTCTATTTAGGTCTTCTGCCCATTTTTGGATTGGGTTTTTTGTTTTTTTGTTATTGAGCTGCATGAGCTGCTTGTATATTTTGGAGATTAATCCATTGTCAGTTGCTTCACTTACAAATATTTTCTCCCATTCTCAGGGTTGTCTTTTCACCTTGTTTATAGTTTCCTTTGCTGTGCAACAGCTTTTAAGTTTAATTAGGTCCCATTTGTTTATTTTTGTTTTTATTTTCATTACTCTAGGAGGTGGGTCAAAAAAGATCGTGCTGTCGTTTATGTCAAAGAGTGTTTTTCCTATGTTTCCCCTAAGAGTTTTATAGTTTCTGGTCTTAACATTTAGCTCTTTAATCCATTCTGAGTTTATTTTTGTGTATGGTGTTAGAGAGTGTTCTAAATTCATTCTTTTACATGTAGCTGTCCAGTTTTCCCAGAAAAACTTATTGAAGAGGCTACCTTTTCTCCATTGTATGTTTTTTCCTCCTTTGTTGTAAATTAGGTGACCATAGGTGTGTGGGTTTATCTCTGGGCATTCTATCCTGAACCACTGATCTATATTTCTGTTTTTGTGCCAGTACCACACTGTCTTGATTACTGTAGCTTTGTAGTATAGTTTGAAGTTGTGAAGCCTGATTCCTTCAGCTCCATTTTTCTTTGTGAAGAATGTTTTGGCTATTTGGTGTCTTTTGTATTTCCATACAAACTGTAAAATTTTTGTTCCAATTCCATGAAAAATGCCATTGGTAGTTTGATAGGGATTGCACTGAATCTGTAGATTACTTTGGATAGTATAGTCATTTTCACAATTCTGATTCTTCCAATACAAAACATGGTATATCTTTCCATCTGTTTGTGTCATCTTTGATTTCTTTCATCAGTGTTTTATAGTTTTCTGAGTACAAAAGCCTTTTGCCTCCTTAGGTAAGTTTATCCCTAGGTATTTTGTTCTTTTTGTTGCAATGGTAAATGGGATTGTTTCCTTCATTTCTCTTTCTGATATTTCATTTTAGTGTATAGGAATACCAGAGATTTCTGTGTATTAATTTTGTATCCTGCAACTTTACTAAATTCATTGATTAGCTCTAGTAGTTTTCTGGTGGCATCTTTAGGATTTTCTATGTATACTATCATGTCATCTGCAAACAGTGACAGATTTACTTCTTTTCCAATCTGTATTCCTTTTCTTTTTCTTCTCTGATTGCCATGGCTAGTACTTCCAAAACTATGTTGAATAAGAGTGGTGAAAGTGGACATCCTTGTCTTTTTCCTGATCTTAGTGGAAATGCTGTCAGTTTTTCACCATTGAGTATGATGTTTGCTGTGGGTTTGTCCTATATTGCCTTTATTATGTTGAGGTAGGTTCCCTCTATGCCCACTTTCTGTAGAATTTTTATAATAAAAGGTGTTAAATTTTGTCAAATGCTTTTTCTGTATCGATTGAGATGATCATATGGTTTTTATTCCTTAATTTGTTAATATGGTATATCACATTGTTTTATTTGTATATATTGAAGAACCCTTGCATTCCTGGAGTAAATCCCACTTGATCATGGAGTATGAACCCTTTAATATGTTGTTGTATTCTGTTTACTAGTATCTTGTTTAGGATTTTTGCATCTATATTCATGAGTGATATTGGTCTATAATTTTCATTTTTGTGATAACATTTTTTGGTTTTGGTATCAGCGTGATGGTTGCTTTGTAGACTGAATTTGGGAGTGTTCCTTCCCCTGTAATTTTTTTGAAGAGTTTGAGAAGGATCAGTGTTAGCTCTTCTCTAAATGTTTGATAGAATTCACCTGTGATGCCATCTGGTCCTGGACTTTTGTTTTTTGGAAGATTTTTAATTACAGTTTCAATTTCATTACTTGTGATAGGTCTGTTTATATTTTCTAATTCTTCCTGGTTCAATCTTGGAAACTTGTACATTTCCAAGAATTTGTGCCTTTCTTGTGGTTGTCCATTTTATTGGCATATAGTTGTTTGCAGTAGTCTCTTATAATCCTTTGTATTTCTGTGGTGTCAGATGTGATTTCTCCTATTTTCATTTCTAAATTTATTGATTTATCTCTCTTTTTCTCTTGATGAGTCTGGCTAAGGGTTTATCAATTTTGTTTATCTTCTCAAAGAACCAGCTTTTAGTTTTTTTTATCTTTGCTATTGTTTTCTTTGTTTCTATTTCATTTATTTCTGCTCTGGTCTTTATGATTTATTTCCTTTTACTGACTTTGGGTTTTCTTTGTTCTTTTTTCTCTTGTTGCTTTAGGTGTAGGGTTAGATTGTTTATTTTATTTATTTTCTTCTTTCTTTAAGGGAGATTGAAATGCTATAAACTTCCTTCTTACAACTGCTTTTGCTGCACCCCATAGGTTTTGGGTTGTCATGTTCTCATTTGTCATTTGTTTCTATGTATTTTTAAAATTCTTCTTTGATTTCTTCAGTGATCTCTTGGTTATTGAGTAGTGCACTGTTTAGCCTCCATGTTTTTGTGCTTTTTATAGTTTTTTTCATGTAATTGATTTCCAATCTCATACCATGTGGTCAGAAAAGATGCTTAATATGATTTCAATTCTCTTAAATTTTCCGAGGCTTTATTTGTGACCAGGATGTGATCTCTCCTGGAGACTGTTCCGTTTGCACTTGAGAAGAAAGTATAATCTGCTGTTTTCAAATGGAATGTCCTATAAGTATCAATTAAATCTATCTGGTGCACTCTGTCATTTAAAGCTTGTGTTCCCTTAGTTATTTTCTGTTTGGATGATCTGTCTATTGGTGTAAGTGTGGTGTTAAAGTCCCCTACTATTATTGTGTTACTGTCGATTTCTCCTTTCATGGTTGTTAGCATTTGCCTTATGTACTGAGGTGCTCCTATGTTGGGTACATAAACATTTATACTTGTTATATCTTCCTCTTGGATTGATCCCTTGATCATTATGTAGTGTCCTTCCTTATCTCTTGTAACAGTCTTTATTTTAAAGTTTGCTTTATCTGATACTAGTATTGCTACTCCAGCTTTCTTTTGATTTCCATTTGCATGGAATCTCTTTTTCTATCCCTTCACTTTCAATCTGTATGTATCCCTAGATCTGAAGTGGGTCTCTTGTAGAGAGCATTTATGTGGGTCTTGTTTTTGTAACCATTCAGACAGTCTGTGTCTTTTGGGTGGAGCATTTAATCCATTTACATTCAAGTAGTTATTGATATGTATGTTCATATTACCATTTTCATAATTGTTTTGCGTTTTTTTGTGGGTCTTTTCTTCTCTTGTGTTTCCTGCCTAGAGAAGTTTCTTTAGCATTTGCTGTAAAGCTGATTTGGTGGTGCTGCATTCTCTCAGCTTTTGCTTGTCTGTAAAGGTTTTGATTTCTCCATCGAATCTGAATGAGATCCTTTCTGGGTAGAGTAATCTTGGTTGTAGGTTTTTCTCTTTCATCTCTTTAACTATTTCCTGCTACTCCCTTCTGGCCTGCAGATTTTTTCTGAAAAATCACCTGATAACCTTATAGAGATTGCTTTGTATGTTATTTTTTTGCTTCTCTCTTGCTGCTTTTAATATTTTTTCTTTGAATTTAATTTTTGTTAGTTTGATTAATATGTGTCTTTGTGTGTTTCTCCTAAGGTTTATCCTGTATAGGACTCTCTGTCCTTCCTGGACTTGGGTGACTATTTTCTTTCCCATGTTAGGGAAGTTTTTGACTATAATCTGTTCAAATATTTTCTTACACTCTTTCTTTTTCTCTTCTTATGAGACCCTTATAAGTTGAATGTTGGTGTGTTTAATGTTGTCCCAGTGGTCTCCGAGATTATCTTCTATTCTTTTCATTCTTTTTATTTATTCTGCTCCTCAGCAGTTTTTCCACCATTCTGTCTTCCAGCTCACTTATTTGTTCTTTTGCCTCAGTTAATTTGTTATTGATTCCATCTAGTGTATTTTTCATTTCAGTTATTGTGTTGTTCATCTCTGTTTGTTTGTTCTTTAGTTCTTCTAGGTCTTCGTTAAACATTTGTAGTAACTCAATTCATGCCTCCATTCTATTTCCAAGATTCTGGATCATCTTTATTATCATTACTCTGAATTGTTTTTCTTGCCTATTTCCTCTTCATTTATTTGGTCTTGTAGGTCTTTATCTTGCGCCTTCCTCTGTGACATAATTTTTTTGCTGTCTCTTTCTCTCTCTTTTTTTTTTTTTTATGAGTGAGATTGTGTTCCTGTCTTACTGGTTGTTTGGCCTGACGCTTCCAGCACTGGAGTTTGTAGGCTGTTGAATAGAGCTGTGTCTTGGGCCGAGATGAGGACCTCTAGGAGACCTCACTCTGATGAATATACACTGGGGTCTGAGTTTCTCTATTAGTCCAGTGATTCAGACTCATAACTCCCACTTCAGGAGCTTTGGCCCGACCCCCAACTCATGAACCAAAATCCTGCAAGCCGCATGGGGTTGCCAAAAAAAAGAGAGAGAACAATAACAAAGTAAAAAATAAAATTAGACTAGGAAACTAACAGACATGTTAGAAAGAATATTAATAATATAGATGAAACAACAACTGGAAGGTAAAATAGAACCATAATAGTAAAATAGAGGAGGAGAAAAAAAAAAGTGGAAAAGATGTTGGCTGTGAGGGGCATGGCCTAAGCATGGGCAGGGTTTAGGCAGTGGGTAGGTCTTCTGCATAGGACCCACAGTGTTGGGAAAGGCTCTGGAGGTGTGGGAGGTGGTGCTTAGGCTTGATGGAACAGAGAGGGCCAGGTGTATCCCCCACCTCTGGTCTCAGAAGGCAGGGGACCCCACCTGGGAGCCCAGCAGTCTTCCTGGGTTCTAGTGGGTGGGGCAAACACCCTCCTCTCCTCTCCTACTCCCCCTGTCCTGAAGGACCCCTCCCACCTGCCTCTCCTGTTCTCCACTGGCCTCCCTCCTATGCCCCCAGGACCAACACAGCCCAGAGGGAGCCTCTGATGGTGTAGGACCTAGCCTGAGAACTGGGCAGACTTCCCTGAATGATTAGGCAGGAGACACACTGGGCACGTTTCTCCCTGATCTGAGTATCCAAGGGTCCCTTCAGGTGTGGGAAACCCTCCTCCCATTCAGGCACCCCGCAGGGACACTGGTCCTGTCTGGCCTCCACTTCTTCTCCCCCTTCTGCACCCCCACTTCCTACCAGTTCACTTGGGGGTTTCTTCTGTCTCCTTGGGCATTGAGGTCTTTCACCAGTGGCTGGCAGGTGCTCTAATTGTGAGGAGATGCAAACTCCGCCTTTTCCCACACCACCATCTTGACTCCACCCCCCCATAATGTTTAAATGAGATACATAAACAGAGATGTTAGCACAGTCGTTGGAACAGAGTAAGTTTTTTTTTTTTTCAGAGTCTTTTTTAACAAATGTTAGTCCTGCCACGAAGAATGCTGCATGATGACTAAAGTGTCCAATAAACATAGTGTTTTAATAATTGCCATGTCTTAATCCTTAAACTATGATCATCAAGGGCTTGAGCTAAGACGATAATTTCAGTCCATTTCAAGCTTCCTTTTGAGACCTACAATGGTCTATAGAGAAAATCATTCTGGTCTGTTTAGAGCCATAAATCATTTTGTACAAGAAACCAGCTGTACTTCACCAAAATCGTAATCACCATTGAACTTTACCAAATTGAGGCAAAGTACCCTCTGAATACTTCTTACCAGACAGTTTTCAGCATGAGCTGGATAAGGCATATCACAATTTACCTTTCAATAATCTTGACAAGTCTTGATTGTTCCAAATTGCAGCTTATCATGGTAACATTTCAGTAATTCTGACAGGCAGTGGTGAAATAGTTTTTGAGCAGTAGGAATTTCCTGGTGGCTCTGAAATCATGCCCTGTACATGCTATAGGGACTGCTGAAGAGTTGAAGCTGACTTCCTTTGCATCTCTCAGGGCTGCAGTTCTTAGATGGAAATACTTTGTGGTCTACAAAACATGATACAGCTAAAAGAGGTCAGATTTGCAAACAAGTTCTTGAAAACTGAGTTTACATGAGGGTCTTATTATTTTAACCATGATACCCCTTTACAAATGTTGGACAGATGTATTATTTCCAGTGAATGCTTCACTATTGCTCCTCCTCCAAGCATTCTTTGTCCTACTAAATGTATACCTCTAAAGCCCATCTAGTAATAGGAAAGCTGCTTGACATTCTAAGCAGCTTTTTGAAATTGCTTAGAAATTTGGCAAAAGAGAGTGAATAGTTTGGAGGAAGAGCATGAATAGTTTGGAGGAATATTCACTCTTGCTATGGAGAGATCAAGTGAATTTTTTCTAGGGACTGTGTCTCAAGCTCTTCAAAAAACATATACCTTCCAGATTCTTTGCATATCTTTTTCGTTGTTGTTGTTTTTAATTGAAATATAGTTGATTTACAATGTTGTTTTAATTACTGCTGTATAGTAAAGTGATTCAGTTATACATATATATACATTCTTTTTTCATTTCTTTTCCATTATGGTTTATCACAGGATATTGAATATAGTTCCCTGTGCTATACAGTAAGAACTTGTTTATCCATTCTCTATATAATAGATTCTGGATTCTGATTTTCCAACCCTCCATTTTAATAACTGGTGCCCCAGTCAAAGTTAATTTTTGATTCTGGGTGTTCTCCTAGTCTAAGTTCTATTAAAGACCATGCCCTCCTCTGATTATACATTCCAGGAAGTGTCAGTTTCATGAGTAGATTTAAATAACTGCCCCTCACTTAGAAAGGATCAAAGTAAGGGACACCATATTTATACCTATCAAGCTTTGACTTATCAAGCTTGATTCATTGAAGCAGTCATTTCCAGTTCCTCTTGAAACTGCATTGTATAGAAAGCACAACATTTTAAACAGTAACTTGGGATAGCTTCTGGGGACTGATGGAAGTTAGGAGGGATCTAAAGTCACACCTTGAAAGAGTATGGTCCTCCTTACTCACACTTGTAGGAGGCATTAAGTCTGAGAGTGCTTCCTGATTAGCAAAGCTTACATGGAGTAAGGGTGGGTCCCTAGGAAGCACTGTTTATATTAACAGCTGGCATCTAATCTGGATCCAGACTTTTCCATGTGCCTAGTCCCACATCAGTTATCTAGGAGAACAAATGGGAACTGAAGGCTGAGACACAAACTGCTTATAAAAATGAAACCCTTCAAGAATAACCCTTAAACATACATCCCTAGCACCAAAGGAAAGAAGTGGGTTCACAAATTTTTGAGGGAGGGAGGTGATATAAATTAATTGGAAACTGTGGTGAAAGTATTTTACAGTAGAGGACTTTAAATGAATAAAACTTGAGACTTGTGTACATTTTCAGAAAAAAAAAATCCTAAATGGGTGGTTTGAAAATAATAGATAAATATCTTATTTTTCCCTATCTCCCTTTTGAGACACCTGGAGGTTGGAAAAAAAATCTCTTTCTCCCTTTCTCCTTGGCTGATGTGTTGACTGAGAAAAAAATACACAACGTGAGAGTTGTGAGTTAAGTTTTATTGGGGAAAACCGAGGGCTATAGCACAGGAGACAGCATTTCAGATAGCTCTGAGAAACTTCTCAGAAGAGGTAGGGGGGAAGGTCAGTATAAGTGATTTTGGTGAAGGGGGAGTACATGCAATCAAGCACACTTTTTTGCAGAAGGTTTCTGCTAGTCACGAGGAGCAAATGTCACCATTAATGATTTTAGTGCTTTTCTAGATATGAGAAGATGCAAGAATTGGGCTGATAAAATCTTCTCCTGAAAATATCTAACTCCTCATGACTAGCAGCGAGCCTCTGCCAAAATATGTGCTTGGCTGCACGTCCCCCTTCACTAAAATCTCATATAACACTGACCTTCCCCTTGTTGACAAAAAATTAATCAGTCAATCTAAGAAAGAATTGGAAAATTTTATTTGAGCCAAATTTGAGGATTATAACATAGGAAGAGCATCCCAGAAAGCTCTGAGAACTGATCCACCCATTACAAGTCAAGACACAGTTTATATAAATTTTCTGAGACAGAAGGCTGTACATTAAATAATGTATTATTGACAGTTTACACAATCCAGATTTAACTGCAATTGTAGTGGGTCCTGTGACCCTTTATAAGATCGAGGAGGAGTGCTATCGTCTAAGGAGTTGTCTTGTTGATGCTGGGAGAATGTTGCTGTTTAGGGTTGGGCAGGTATTTCTGCTGATGGGGGAGGTTTGGTCAATGCATAATGGGGATACAAAATGCACAGTGCTGGGGGAGTGGAGGACAAAGGGCAGAGAAGAATTTTTACGCTTAAATTTTTCTTGTCTTTCCATATAGTGTGAGTTTTATTTCACACCCCATACTTCTTGGGAGCAATTCCTCAGAGCTATCTGAGATGCTGTCTTCCAAGCTATAGTAAACATTTTGTCCCAAATAAAACTTAACTCACAATTCTCATGTTGTGTGTTTTTTCTTTTCTTTTTTCAGTCAACAACTACTGTAGTCCAAACAGCACAGGAGCCACTCTGACCCTCAGCTTCTGCTGGTGTCAAACAGTGGAATGGGGCAGCACCAGAGACCCATAAAGCCCTGCAACGGAGGATTCATTTTTAGTTCAGACTCTAATTAGAACACGACCTTTCCAATATGAATCCCTTCTCATTTCTCCTGCATGGGGTGACAAAAGAAGTGTATCAGTACCTACTCTGATAACTAACATCTGTTATTACAGATGCAAAATGATTTACATGTGATAAACTCCATTCATAGTCACAAAGGCACCATGAAGAAGGCATCATTTTTATTCTTGCCGTTGTACATATGAGGAAGCTAAGGTTTTGAAAGCTTAAGTAAATTAGTAGGTGACTTGGCTTAAAGCAAGAAAACCACAATATTTTGCATCCACATTTTGGGTTACCAAGTGAAGCTGAAATGGAGCAGCACCCTGTGGTCTTCCCCCAGCCCCATGTCCTCCGCCTGCATTTTGCCTGTGAAAAAACTTTAGCCAAAGAATAAGTTGAATCGGAGAAGTGAGAAAATGCAGAAACAAAGGAAAACAGTACAACAAGACTAAAAAATAATAGTTTAGTCATTAAGCAAAGTTAAAGACTTTTAGTTCCTCTTCATGGGCTATAGATACTGTTCTGAGCCTTATCCTTTGAGCTGTCTTATACAGACTAAACTCCCCACCAGGTGGAAGAAGTTAACTACATGATACCCAGACTGTAGCCATGACATAAGCTGCCACAATTCTGAGAACAGGCCTCAAGGAAATGGGAACAAACTGACCCTGGAACTGAAGATTAACTGTACCTAAAACAATCAAGATGACCCTGGTCAGACCACTGCATGACCGATTTCAAGGTGACTGTCAGAGCTGACTGTGCTGTTTCTGCCTGTAGTCCCCTCCCTCCTTCTATAAAAGCTCTTGCCCACTGATTGTCAGTGGGGTGGAGCCGGCCTTTGGACAGAAGTCCACCCACTTCCCACCACCCCCCAGTTGCCAGCATCCAAAATAAAGCAAACTTTCCCTTTCCCAACCTTGCCTCTTTATTAGTTATTGAGTGGTGAGCAGCCGGACCCCACTTTCGGTTACAAAACAAGCTGATGCCTTTTTAAGACCCAGTAAAAGACCTTACATCCTTGGCATTCAGGTGTGAGAGGAATTCAGATGGAGGACTGTCTAGAATAGGCAAAGAAGTGGACATTCCAGTAAATACACAGTACGCCTTGGGTACTTGGACAGGACACTGATTGAAAACACTCAATACTCTTAATATGAGTTGTATACAATTAATTGGAAAACATATTATATCTTCATTCTAGAGTGTGGGAGCTACAAATCTTATTATGTTATTTATGATACCCTACATTTAGTGAGAGGTAGAAACCTTTAGGATGTGCTCTACATCAATCCATCATCTGGGAGAACATGATTCAAGAGATAGTAGAGCACAGTGATTGAGTGTAGGCTCTGGGAATAAATCAGCTGTTACTACCAAATGTAAAATAGATAGCTAGTGGGAAGCAGCCACATAGCACAGGGAGATCAACTTGGTGCTTGTGACCACCTAGAGGGGTGTGATAGGGAGGGTGGGAGGGGGACTCAAGAGGGAGGAGATATGGGGATATATGTATATGTATAGCTGATTCACTTTGTTATAAAGCAGAAACTAGCACACAATTGTAAAACAATGAAACTCCAATAAAGATGTTAAATAAAATAAATACATAAATAAGTAATAAATAAATAAATCAGCTGTTTGATTTTTGGCAAATTAATCTCTCCACATCTCCGTTTCCTCAACTGTCAAGTAAGGACAACAGTATTTACCTTTTTAAGATGGTTGTGAGCATCCTATGAGTTGATACATATAAAACCATTGAAACAGTGGCTGGCATGGACGAAGCATAACAAACTCAGCTATTGTTATGGTCAATGATTTAGGTGCCCATAATGAATAAGTAATATTCTCCTGCCTGCCTCAAAGAAATATGTCTTAATCAATTCATTGCAATCGATACCACATTGTACACTAGCTCTTTAAGGACACGTTCTCGACAGCCAAAGCTTTCAGGTAACTTAGACTCTGGGCTCTAGAGACTGATGCCACATGATTTCACACCTTAGGTACTTGCCTCATCTAAATCAAATATGTTTGGGGGAGGGAGACTATCCACCTCTGTTTTAATATCTTCAGATGCTTTCTACGTATTGGGAAGAGGATTTCCAGCTATGACATAGTCTGGCTTCAGCAACTCTGCTCAGACTGAAGGTACCAAAATGAAGAAGGATCTATTGAATAAGGATACAAAGTATTGATTTGGAAAGATACACCTATGGCTTCCAAGCATGGTGTTTGATGAAAACCTTACTCAGTGCCTTTCAACCATAGTTTCCCCCTCCAAATATTTAGAGTTTGTATGTATGTCTTCAACTCTGAAACAGACACATGTGTGCTTACACACACACACACTTTCCCAATATTGAGTTAATATTTTCCTAAATATGAGTGTTCAACTTCAATAGTCCCATCATTCAATATAAATCAAGAACCTTCTGGAGAGTATACAATACTAGATATCTTTTGGACTAAGCCATGAAAAAATTCAAGCTCTCCTTTATGTGATAAAATGATTAAACTTGCATTTATTATGGTTCAATTGACATAAATGTAACCCAAGAGCATGGCAGAAATAGTAAATTAACATATAAAACCAGATAGAGAGTAAACTGGAAATCAACGGGGAGCTAAAGGCAACCAACAGAAAGGGAATTATCTTGTCAAATGGGCATGTTTGAAAAACAGAAATAAAATATGTAATGAGGGCATATTGAAGTCCATCATAAGATCAGGAGGCAGTATTTGCCCTGTTCTACCATGTAACCCAAACTGAAGCAAAATGATTAGCTTAGCTGAGATTTAAGTAGTTTACAACAGAATAAAACAAACATATCCACTTACAGCTGTAATTCAAAATTCTCCCTTTGCCAGGAGAATGAGGCTTGACTTACACCAAAATGACACAAGAAGTATACTGATTTTATTCCTTTTATAACAAGTATAGCTCCCTGGGGCAGGACTGGCTAGTGAAAATTCATGTAAGCTGATATATTTTGAGTGCTTATTTGCAAAGTATTAATAATACATCAGGAAGACAAAGGAATACTCCAAATAATAAACTCTAACAGCCCTGAACCAACATTGTAATGCAGCTCTTTCCTCAGTCCAGTTCACACCACAGTTTTCTCTTACTGAATTTTCTTTTCCTTATTCTTAATGAACTTCTGATGCAGAAGGACTTTCTTCAAGAGTCTGGATTATATTTCAAAACTTGAGTTGTCTTTGTGTGAGCATCTAAAGTGTGTATAATTTTTTTTAACTTTGGAAATATTTAATATGGACAATTCTTGTCTATTTTCTATAAACATGTGACTAGAGAGTTTTAAGATTAATCAAGAGACCACAGACTAAGTCATCTTATTTTTTTCTGTTCTCAGATATTTTAGGTCTTTTAGGAGGTTGATTTGTTAATCAAATGATGTGCAGATTTGCAAAGAAAATGAGAAAAGGCAGAAAACTAGATCTAAAATGACCCTATCACCAGAAATAAACATTTTGAGGAAGCAATGGGGCATTTTATATGCAGATGAACATCTTTTTTTAAGGGAATATTTTTAAAACACAGCTGCCTTATGGATGGTAAAAATGCCTATGTGGTATGCACCTATGAAAATATTTGTAGAACATTGCATGATGGTTAACCATGGGAGTTTTTTTCACCATGACTCCTAGTTTCAAATCACAGCTCCAAGTTGGTTGATATTTCTGTGTCTGTTGCCTCAGATATAAAGCAAGAATATGTATTTTATAGTTGCATTTTGCTTTGCAAATTGTATGTATCCACTACATTTTGGATATTGTTATCATTGTGTGCTTTCATTTTGCTGTTATTTTTATTAGTACTAGGATGGCTTATTATCACATTCAAACTTAAATGATCTGTTACTGTTCTGCCTGAATAGTTCCAGCATCTGTATAGAATAGTGTATTCATCAAAAGGAGAGGAATCAGTAAGAGTTGAACCAACTAGTTGCTATATTTTCTACAACATGTTAAAACATGTCAGAGTGGAGAGAAACTTTGAAGACAAGCCTGAATAGGAACACTGAATTTTCCATAACCAATTCTGTGACGTCAGAAAAGTTGTTCTACTTCTCTTGGGATAAATAATGCAGACAAAAAATAGTAATACAGATCAATATATCCATTTGAGTTATGAGAGTTGGTGAGGAAAGTCTATAGAGACCCACTGAAGCATCATAGTCATAGTTTCCTTAATTAGCCTCAGTCTGGACTAATCTTAGTGAAGTCTAAGTGATTCTTAGAAAGGGTTTTCAGGTTCTTCATTCTCTCTCTCTCTCTCTCTCTCTCTCAATTCTAGGAGTATTCTGTGCTTTTCTCCTTTTAGTAACCCAACTCTGTGAAGAACAGAGTGACAAACAGTAAGCTTGCCTAATACCTGATCATGAATTCTGTCTAGCTCCATGTAAACACTTTTTACTGTGTATTCAATTATCTATTTACACATTTTGTATCCTCATCTAGAATCTGATATATGCTTCTGCACAAAATCTGTGGTGATTAACACAGTGACAGCTACACAGTGAAAAATTCCATACATACGTATATTTATTGAAAAAAAAATAGTGATTGATCCTACTAACATCTGAGGGAAAAAAAAAAAAAAACTCCCCACAGTGATTATTGTGAGATGATGTATTAGTAACTGACATATTAATTCTAGCTTATGGTATAACATAAATGATTCCAGTAGCCATATCTGTTTCCATGAACAGTTGTAGTCAAATACATGTGAAACATCTGTTAAATTCTGAGATCTCTAGTATGTTGAAAATTCAAAATAGTCTCTTTACTGAATAAGCAGATGGCAGTAGTTTGCTAGGATAGAGACAATCTATCATGGCAAAAAATAAAAATAGAATATGCAATTATCAAATCTCTCCTTGTTTAGATTAAAAGCCTGAAGGAAGTAGGTAACATGTGAGACACCCATGAGTTTCTTAGATTATTAAAGCAAACAATAGAAGCCTCATTCTCAGGTTCTTAAACACACTCATGAAAATACCCACTAATGATCTTTGGCACTGCGGGTCCAATTATTTGATTTGTTTCTGTTTTTTATTTTTAATTTTCTTCCTTCATAAGACTGTAACTCAGTAGGGAAAAAAGAGGGTGTGCTTTGGAAGTAATTTTCATTAACTTTTAAAACACTTTATCAAATGGAAAGGAAAACCTATATAATTAACCCCTTGTAGGAGCAGCTTGGGCTTTGGTCGCATAAAATTGGTTTCCAATAGAGATTCCACCACTTTATAGCTGCCAGACATTGGGCTTATTGAACAGCATCCCTTTTCTCACGCTACTACAGTGTTTAATGTAGAACATAGGGGAAGCACATAAACTTTGGATTAACATAGACTAGAATGTGAAGATTGTTTGACTTGTGACTTGGGAAAAGGATGCATTCTGTGGAGCTACTGCTGTAAATGGAGACAAGGAATCCGGTAGGGCTGTTTTGAGCAGAGAGTAAAATGTAGGAGCACAGGGAATGGTCCACAGAGCTTACGCCATACATGCCAACACATTCACTGCCATCCTCGGTCTCTCACTTCCCTCCCCTCCTCCACCCTACCTATAGCATCCCCAGAGTGAGTGTTCAATCAAAGGGGGGAAAACAATACATGTAAATGTCCACCCCACACTCATGGGTTCTTCTGCTCTCCTGCTCTGGGAGAAGATCACTGGTGGGTAATTGCTCTGTCTGTGTCTAGAGGTGAGATAGCCATCTGCACAGAGATCTTTTTGTGAAGGAACATCTAACTTTGAAAACAACTACAGAAACAAGAAGATGCATGTTTCTTTGAAGAGAGCTTTGTGTTCACAGCCACAGCCTCACAAACACTCACACAGACTTTGGAAAGAGGACAGCTAAGCTAACACACACAAAAAAGGTAATGTGGATGGCAGAAATGTCTGAATAAACAAATGAAGAAAGAAGGAGGCAATAGAAAAAACAGGATCTGCAGACTTGAGGCTTTACATCCTCCCTACCGCCTCAAAGGGCCCTCAAAGCCATCTTTAACTTCTTCTAGTCATACTGACTACAGATGCTCTTGTGAGTCCCATTAACTTCAACACTGAGGCTGCATAGTGAAATCAACAGTCTACCACCAAGCTGTCCTAACTTTCTTTGTGTTATTTCCATCTTTACGTGTCTTCTCTGAAAACTTCCTTCCTCTGTATTACTGTTATTATAAAATAATCTGCACATGAGATATTTCCTCAAGGAGAATCCTACCATTCAGCACCAAAAAGCAGTATTCAGGAAGAAAGAAATAATTTTCTTTTAGTTATTATTGCCAGTCAATGCAAAGATTTTGAGTTGCTGATGACTCTCCGCTGAGCTCAATGAAAAACTGAGATAAGAGTCCTCACCTTCATGATGATTCAACATATTCACACAACAGAAAGTTAACTAACAATACCAGACAACAGGAGGGAGCCAGAATGATCCAGGATTAACTGTTAGATAAATGGCATGGAGACAGTGCCTGCTTTGGAAATCCATAAAAGAACAAGGCCTGACATGGCACAGACTAGTCAAAACAGACAAAATTTGAATAGGAACTTTTGGACGATTTGCACAATGGAGAAAAGTGAGGAGTCTTCCCAGTTGGGAAAATCGTATGGGCAAAGATATAGTAGCAGAAAGAACAATTGTCTCCATGGCAATGAATAAACAAGTTTGCCTTTAGGAGAAGTAGGTTTGAGAAATCAGAGGAAAAGGACAGGTTGGTGTAACATCTTAGAAGGACTTGCATGTCAAAAAAAATTGTTGAAAATAAGCAAAAATTAAGTTATAAAATAGTGGAAGAGAAATACAATATTAATATATGGATACATTTTAAAAATAAACTAGGTTTTTAGGTCAGTGGAACTATATGATATGGTAATGGCAGACAAGATGTTATGCATTTGTCAAAACACATAGAACTGCACAAAAACAAAGAGTAAAACTTAACATAAGGTATGGATTTCATTTAATAATAATGTATCTAAACTGATTAATCATCTGTGACAAATATACTACACCAAGCAAGATGTTAATAATAAAGGAAAATAAGTGGGGGAAGGAGTGAAAGAGTGTTTATGGGAACTGTCTCTACTACCTGTTTAACTTTCTGTGAGCCTAAAGCTTCTCTAAAAATAAAGCTTATTAATTAAAAAATATATATATTTACAGAGGGAAGGCAACACCTAATTATACACGTAACTGCCGAGAACATTGTAGTTATAATTTCCAAAATCTAACCAGAGTCATGTGACCCCTCTCTAGCTTCAAAATTATACCTGGCCCACTCCAGAATTTTTCTCCATCAGAGAGGTTTTGCAAACTTTTCATCTACTTTTGAGAATCTCATTGTCTTTTGGACTAAGACCTTGTACTTTACTGCTCATCTTGTTGGCTTTCATGAGCTGCTTTCCTGGTTGAATTACTAAGTGATATGTTGTGTTTTATTTTGGGGTTTGTCAGAATGTGTGGACTTTTCCTGATTTTAATCTTACAGAATGGTCATGTGATTTGATAGATACCTGGAAAAATTTCTTTACTAGAAAAAAAAAATGAACCTATCACCACCCATTTAGGGTACAGTTTAAATTTATATAAGTAGATAGTAATTTTTTGTGTTAAGTCATTGTTTAATACGATGATGTTTTAAAATGCACCTTCCCTTGAATCCTAAAAATAAGGCATTGTCTAAACCTTGATGAGGGACATCTATAACAGATTGCTTTCCACATGAACTTTGTTATGCCTTTTTTTGAAAACTGATGTGGTATCGGTGGTAAAGAAGAGAAGAGTGGGGAGGGTTTGTTAGATTTGTCTTGCTGCAGTAATAAATCACCACAAACTAAATGGTTCAAAACAACACAAATTACTATTTTGAAGGTTGAAAGTCCAAAGTGAGTCTTGCTACAGGGCTAAAATCTAGGCATTGGCAGGGATCCATTTGCCCTAGAGGTCCCAGGGGAAAACCTGTCACCTTGCTTATAGAGGCAACTCACATTCCTTGGCTTTTAGCCCCTTCCTCCGTCTTCAGATCACATCGCTTCAACCTATGCTTCCATCATCATATTGCCTTGACTCTGATCCACCTGCTCCCCTTTTATAAAGACCCATGTGCTTACATTGGGTGAATTTCCTTAATCCAGGATAATCTACCCATACCATGATCTTTAACCTAATCATATCTGCAAAGTCTTTTTCTAAGTCTCTTCCTGTGGATTAGAATGTGGACATCTTTAGAGATCCATTATTCCACATACCACAGAGGGCTAGATCAGAAGGTGAGTGCAGATGGTTTATCTGACTGAGGAATGGAAAAAGAGCCATGGGTGATAAGGAAGTTAAAAGATAAGGTGGGAATCCTGAAATGGGAAAAATGAAGAACCAAATGTGTATTATTAAAGTCTCGGTGCACACTTAACATGGAGGGTTATTTTTTAATGAAATTTATTGTTAAGAATATTCTTGTAGACATACCATTTGAAATTCACAAGATATGGATTTTTGGTAATTCCATTTTGCTTCCCTGGCGATTATAACTAAGGTAGAAATTCATTTTCAATTTTAGCTCCTCAGGAAGCTCTACAATTTGTGAAAGGTTTGCAGGGGAAAGGACTGGATAAGGTGATTTGACTGTATTATGCAAACGAAACTTTCATTTCCTGTCTGTGTTCAATTTATAAACAGAAAATTTACACATTACTTCAAAAGATTTAATGTAAATATTTTCTTTCATTTTTCCCCAAAAAAGAGACGATTATAATAAACATGATGTAAATAAATTTCTATTCCAAAATATCAGGGTTACCAAGGAGTTGCTATTTTAAGAAGATTGTGGTGTTGTTTTATGTTAATGAATTTGAGTGGAGAGAGAAACCTAGTTTGAATCATGCCTCTACTACTTAGTAGTAATTTAATCTGAATCTCAGTTTTCTCATCTAACACGTGGGTACACTAATGCCTTCCTCAGTACTGTTTTTCATAATAGATGGGATCATATATGAAAAGCATCTGAGGTATTATAATGGTCATTTTTTATTGAGTGACCCCTAGTGGCTAGGTAAATGGTAATCATATGTTATATAGTAAATATTATGTATCACTCTTTTGTTCTTTGCTCAGAGGCTATTACTGAGTATTCAATTTTCTGTAACTCCTCACAAAGTAGATAAATATTTGTACCTGCAAAGAGCATGCATTCTAGCAGAAAGAGGCAGACAATAAAATAATAAATGAGTATTGGAGCGTGTTAGACAGTGATAAGTACTGTACGAAAAGGAAAACGAATAAAATAAAGAGATTAGGGATGTGTGGGAGCACTGTTTCCTATAATAATTGTTATCAAATGAATTGGGGATCCCTCTGCTAGCTGCTTACAAAATCAATACTCACAAATGGTAGAAAGGAAAGGTGCCTTTAATCAGAATGCAAGCCATCTGGGGAGATGGTGGACTCAGCGTCCCCAAAAAAAACACCTCCAAAGATTCTGCTCAGCCATGAAAGTTTTAAAAGGGGAACAGGGAAGTAACCTCAGTTCATCATTGAGATAGGGGTCAGAGTCAACTCCATCCCCCATGGTGTGCAGGCTTGTCGACTCTTCATGATCTTCCTCTAGATGTTATCATGTTCACAGTTTGGACATACCATGTGTTCACAAGATTACTGAAGGGGAAGCTAGGGAAGAGATATGGTCGTCTGTTAATTATCAATACTTATTCTTCATTTCTTCTTCTTTGATCTACAGAAAGAACCCACAAGTTAGACAAGGTATTGCGTGATTAAAAGATTTGAAATGTGTGCTTGGGCCAGAGATAAGTAGAGCATGGGGGAGCCTGGTTTAAAAGTTAGTTACAATATAGCTTTGCTACAGTGAAGAGAAAAGGGGTTTCCTGCTGAGGGCAGTTTCCTGCAAAGAGCGCTTACAATTAGAGTGGTAATGGTAAACCTCACTGAGAAATTAAAACTTAAGTAAACCAGTTAAAGGAAGCAAGAAAGTTATCTAAACAGTTCTGTGGGAGAAGAGTGTTTCAGGTAGAGAAAACAGAAAGGCAGAGGTTAGGATGTTGAAGGAGTAGCCTATAGGCTAAGGCTGGAACATCAGAAGAATTCTGGGTTAGAAAGAAAATGGGGCTAGTGTCTGTCAGAACCTGAAGGCATTGTTATACCACTAGCTTGTACTCTGTGAGATGGGGATAAATATCAGGGGTCTGTTCATAAAGGTGAAATGACCTAACTTCTGTTTTAAATAATTACCTTTCTGCTGTGCTGGAAACACACTCTTAGAAGGCAAGAGTGGAAATTAGGTGTGTTGATAGACATATATGCAGTAATCCTGGTGGAAGTTGATGATGGCTCAGACCAAGACACAAGAAATGGAAGTAAGAAAGAAGTGTTTGGACTCTAAGTCTAGTTTAAAGGTAGAAATGACCATAAAATATGGCCTGTGTCAATCTGACTTTCTAAAATAAATAAGCGGTTGTTTGATGGATATCTTGCAATAAAAGTTCTACTGTCACTTGAAAATGTGAATCTGTATTGATAAGATATGCAACTTTAAAATTTCATGTATTTTAATATTATTTATATAATATAAATTCTCTGTGACCATATTTAAATTGTGTCTACTTGGTTTGTGTTAAACTAAAGGTTATATATTAAACACTCCACTGTGTGGCCATCTGACTGCTTTCTCCCTGCATTTCAAACAATGTTTGTTTTACAAATTTTGATACTCTGTTATATGATGCTAAAAGATTTATGAGTTATATTTTATTTTGTGGTTTCTAGCTCTTATCAATAGAAAATGAACGTCTTTCAATGCTTTAACGAATTCGGCTATCTGCTAAGAACATTTTCATCCCTGTTTTGAGGATTTTGTTTTTCAGTTTCATTTGATTTATTTCCCCATCCTTTGTTTTAACATTTTTTATTTTAGGTACAGCAGTGACAAGAAGCACATATATTATTTTGTTTCAAATGTTCATTAGGGGGCTTTCCTGGTGGTGCGGTGGTTGGGAGTCTGCCTGCCGATGCAGGGGATGTGGGTTCGTGCCCCGGTCCAGGAGGATCCCACATGCCATGGAGCAGCTGGGCCCATGAGCCATGGCCACTGAGCCTGCGTGTCCAGAGTCTGTGCTCCACAGCAGGAGAGGCCACAATGGTGATAGGCCTGTGTACTGCAAAAAAAAGAAAAAATGTTCATTAGGTGTGCTTCCTTCCTACAAAATATGAGTCATGGAAATGTTTAATACCTGTGCCCATGTGTACTTGGGCTATAAAAAAAACCAAAAGACTAAAAAACTCTACTGTAGTAATTCTACTTTGCAACAAGTGGTCAACCACACCAGGTATGACTAAACAAGATAATTCTTGACACTTCAGAGCAGTGTGAAAAGTCAAATTTATCACCTCCCTAAATAAATAGTCTCAGAAAATGGTTGTAGTGTTTACTTTGTTACACTATCCTTCAAAACAAGGGGAATCTTTAAATTTCATCCACAAATGGATGAAGTTTTCTGGTTTAAATTTGGAAGAATATTTCAAGAAACGGCCATAATTAGTACATCTTCTTAGAGGAAACCCACTCTGTCCATATGAATTGTGTGTGTGTTTCTATTTTAAATATAATGAGCTCAGTTGTACTCAGATCACAGATAATGTGTTTGGTTTGATTGTCCTGCTATCCTTGATGCATATAATATTGCAATTTCCCATGAGAGAATTATATTTCCTCATCCTGATTAAATCATACTTAGACATGAAATTTGCTTTGGCCAATAAAAATGAATATGTGACATACACTCCTTCCACGTAAAAGTTTTAAATTTCACTGCATAGATACAACATTGCATATTGCATATTTCTACTCTCACCATATTACTCTATACCAGATTAGGGAAGTTCTATTATTTTACATACCAGAATGAAGAAAATATACAGCTAAACCATGATGGATATGTGATGTGAGAAAGAAAGAATTCTATTGTTATATGCCACTGAAATTTTTAAATATAACTTTGGCATAAACTAGTGAAGCCAAGATGGAAATTAGTTCCAGAAGCCCAGTTCCATTGTAACAATAACAAAGTAAAGTATATGGAAGTCTTGTTTCAAGGCCAGGAAATGCATGCTGAAATAAAACTACTGCTAGAGACTGGAAAAAAGGCAACTCACATTAGTGGTGGCAAAATAGTTGGGTATCACTAGCAGTACTGTGGAAACCATTTAATGTACTAAATGATTGTGAGTTTTTGGTGAAGAGCCGGAGGAATAATTGACATGACTTGGATGCAATTGGCTGAATTTGGTATTATTTTCCAAGAAATAGAAGACTCAGGAAAAAAACTGACACCTAATTAGTCAAAAACTAAATGAAACAAGGACTCTGGACTTGTAGATTTGCATGATGCAACTGATTTTTATTTACAACTGCTAAAAGATGAAACTAGGAATGCCTTTAAGCAACAAAGTATTATTAAAAACCAGCTTTATCTAAAGGATCAAATCAAGGGTATTGCAGGCACAACTATTGTTAAAATGTCTGAATTGATTAAAATGTGAAAAAAAATATATCCCTCAGAGAAGAAATCTAAGATGTGTCTCTGCCATGGAATCTTGATGTGTTCAATGTACCTGTAACTAAACCTAAAGTGAGAGGCTTATCTGGAAAATAACTATCAGTAAAATAGTAGTCACAGAACTAGCTGGAAGTGAATGCAGTAGACAGAAAATCAAATAAGGTCTGGAGAGAATTGTACTGCTCAATGAACCACAAGTCTGAATCAAAAGATACAGTAGCAGTTTAAGACATCAATTTATTTTTATCAACTTTCTCATGGGGAAAAGCAGACTGAGAAAGCCCTCTTACAGTGGGCCAAGAAGGAAACAGAAAAAGAAGGTCCTCAGAGAGAGTACAGCCAAGAGTCATGAAGTACAATGGTCTGGAGAGAAGATCTGAGACTTAATCAAGACACGTGACCCATTCTGATACCCCTTAGCTTCTCTTTCTCAAGATTTCATAGATATCAATACTATGGACCAGTGATTTCCATGTGGTCCTCTTTCATTACTTTTATTTCTTAGTTTTTTTAATAAATTTATTTATTTTATTCATTTATTTTTGGCTGTGTTGGGTCTTCGTTGCTTAGTCATATGCCTTTCTTTGGGCTCATGAGTATGATCAGTAGAGACACATTCCTCTTGCCAGCAGAAACTTTAAAAAGCCATTCTGTTGTATCTTGTGCCATTATAATAGTAATTTCCAGAGATGGGTTGTTTCATTACCCAGGGTTTCAAAACAAAGAAAATGATGATGGAGATGGGACCTGAGAAGTAAATAAACTTTTGTTTTTGCAAACCAGTGAAATTTGGGGGCTTTTGGTACCAAAGCATAATCAAGTGAAAGCTGACCAAGACAAATCCAACACCAATTCTAATTCATTTGACCCGTCCCAGGTGAAAATAAATTTAAGAAAATGTCTTTGTGATTACTACTCAGCAATGGTTCTAATGAGATACATTTATTTCCATTATATTCTGGAAAACAAAGAAATTAATGAAATGAAAAAATGCTAAACCAAACAATTACAGAGCTAAAACCCCAAACTGCATGTTACAGATAAGTACTACTTTTCCCAACTCACTGACTATTTAATTGATAGGTAAGATTTGAGTAGGTTCCTAGGCCAATGGAAATGGGGACACTGTCTATGTAAATAGTGGAATATCTCAGGGGACATGGAACTGGAGGAAAAGTCATACACTGACAATGATGTCATATTTGACTGTGACCTAGCTTCTTAGTTGAGAGAGAATGGCAGAGGAGACCCCTGATGTAGAAAGGAAAACTGATGGTCAGAATGAAATACAGAGACTCTGGAATTTAATATCACAGTAGAAAAAGTAGCACCAGAATAAATACAGTGGATAGAATATGGAGAGACATAGAGGAAATGAAAAATATGAAATATATAAAATTAATATTAGAGAAATAAAAGATACAAAAGACAGCAAACAGATTTAAATACTTACAATCATGTTTTTGATTAAAATAACAAAGATAATTGAGGAAAAAATATCTAATTAAATAATTTCTAAATGAGCGATTCTGTTTATGGCTTCAAGTGACATTCTGTGTGTCAAAGAAAAACATGGTTTCAGAAGAATGAGCAATGAAATGTTGAAGTCACTGAATTCCAAACATAGAGGGATTCCAGGAGTAAAAGCAATTCAGAAGGAAAATAAGTAAGTCTGCTCTTGGATATCCATGCAGAAGCAGTCTATGTTTATGGCATAAACTGTGGTGATGGTTTCACAGTGTAGACTGGTCTTCAAACTCATCAGGTTGTATACATTAAATATGTATAGCTTTTGGTATGTCAATCATACCTCAATCAATTGGTTTAAAAAAATAATACAGTGGAACAATTTCTACAAGGTTCTGAGGAAAAGTAAGCAAGTGATTCTCTAATAGTATGTCCAAGTAAGTTGTCATTTTAATGTGCAGTTCACAGACAAACATGTATAATCATTTAAAATTTCAAGAAACTATACCAAAGTACCCCTATTTGAGAAAAAAGTAAAGTGAAAACTCAATCCAGCTATGAAATGAGTCCAAATTAATAACTTGAAAATAAAGAGCGCTATTAAAAAGTTTGGTGGTGAGTGTTTACTTCTATTAAATGAATAATGAGTACTATTACCTGGTAGATTATAAAATGTAGATCAGAATGTACAAATGGATAAATTTTAACAATGTAAAAATAATACTTTAAATAACAAAAATCTGGATATAAAGTGAGGGAAGACAGAGGTATTACCTGTGTGCTAATTTCTTTGCCTAATAACAAAGAATCAGTGGATACTCAATACCGATAAAACATGTTCTTTAAAATTAGCATGAATTTTTAAATATTTATATCATTTTTTGAAGACTATTTTTACATGACTATGCCTTGAAATAAAGAAATATCTATCTGTATTCAGTTTTTTATTTAATTAATTTAAATAAGATTAAATAAAATTAATTTAAATAAGATTAAATGTATGCATTATTTAGATGACACACATACTATAATCCTGGCTTTTAACTACATACTCTCTCTCCTTAAAATTTAAAGTTCTCTCTCTGCCTCTTTTCTCTCCTTTTACACACTTTTTCTCGTCTCTGCCCTCTCTTTATGGATATAAGAGATATCTGGAATAAAGTTCATAAAATGTATGAAATAGTTATTTCTGAAATAGTAAGTTGGGTCATCTTTTTTCCTTCCTTTACTTTTCTGTATTTCATGACCTTCTGCTTTTCTTTTTCTAAGTTTTAATAAATATGTATCATTTAAAAATTAAATTATACTTCTAAAATGAATTCACTGGTTTTGTAAGATGTAAAGCAGCAAGATCCTTCACAACACCTCAGGACTGTATGTTCACCAAGTCCCTTGTCCTGGGTGACCTTCCAGTTAACTGTGGTTCATTCAGGCCCCCTTGGGACCTCACATTCTCTATCTGTACAGCATATGGCTTGAACGAGGTGATTTCTGAACTACCTTAAGGCTATGTGCGCTGTGTTTCTAACTATATCCCCAGGGACTCAGAGAATTAAATTGTGGTTGAAATAATAAATAGGAAATGTACTTTGAAAATTATGGAAGACAAAAGTGAAGCTTAAATAACATTTTATGGCCACATTCCAAAATTTATATTATTCTATTGATTGAGAGGACATATGAATTGCACTTTAATCAATGTCCATTGAACATTAAATTGACCTTGGATTCATGGCTAGTGTTGAAATTCAGGTCTTCATCAATTTGATTCAACAAGCAGTGAAGAGCCAAAGGGAGAAGCTCTAATTCTGTCTCAAGGCTGGAATTTATTTTATTTTCAGTAAAAACAATTTTTGAAGTAAGGTGATGGTTTTCCTCTGAATTGTTTCATTAAAATTTGATCACAGAGAAGAATGTTTCTATTTAACTCCAGAAAATGTAATTCTGGCTTCCACTCACAGAGAGAAGTTTTCCGCAGTGTTGTTCATAGTTGTGAAGAGCACTAGGATGAATTATGTTTCCTTGTGAAGTACTATTCCAAAAACACTACCATCAGGAACATTACAATCTATCTGTCAAATTTATTTGTCTTAGAAAAACTACCTACTTGTGGTAAATTATGGTCCATTTATAATATCTGCTTGCATGCCAATTCTTGTGGATGTTCTTAAATATCTGGTTGCAATAAACAGTAGCTGTGCTCAGTGGAGGACCCTTCACCAGTTAGGAAATGTAACTTACTAACTACTCTTTCTTGTCCATTAAATATTTAAGTTCTCCTACTGTAAAAATGGAGGCACAAAAAGGCACAACTTCCTTGCTGATTGTACATGTAAGACACAATTTGGCCATGGTTTTGGTATTCAGTTCAGCAACAAAAAGAGTCTAATCTGCTAAATCTCGATGATTTTTTTAAAGCAGACATTCTTTTAAAATTTCAAAGGATTCTCAATCCAATTTTATGTACATTATCATTTCTACCAACAAACCATCATGGAGATTAAAATTAATGCTGTTTAAAAAGAGCAGGAGACAATTTTACTGTTGGCACTATTATCAGTAAAAATCCATACTTCTCCCTGAAATATATCTCACAGAGACTAGCAACAAATTAGTGTATTTAAAAAAGTAAATTAAAAAAATAAAATAATAAGCCTCTTAGACAGCCTCATCCTCCAGAGGGCAGACAACAGAAGCAAGAAGAACTACAATCCTGCAGCCTGTGGAACAAAAACCACATTCACAGGAAGATATACAAAATGAAAAGGCAGAGGACTATGTACCAGATAAAGGAACAAAATAAAACCCCAGAAAAACAACCAAATGAACTGGAGATAGGAAACCTTCCAGAAAAAGAATTAAGAATAATGATAATGAGGATGATCCAGGACCTCGGAAAAAGAATGGAGGCAAAGATCGAGAAGATGCAGGAAATGTTTAACAAAGACCTAGAAGAATTAAAGAAAAAACAGCTAGAATAATTAAAGAACAAACAAACAGAGATGAACAATACAATAACTGAAATGAAAAATACACTAAAAGGAATCAATAGCAGAACAACTGAGGCAGAAGAATAGATAAGTGACCTGGAAGACAGAATGGTGGAATTCACTGCCTCAGAAGAGAATAAAGAAAAAAAGATGAAAAAAAAAAAAAAAATGAAGACAGCCTAAGAGACCTCTGGGACACCATACACAAAAATAAACTCAAAATGGATTAAAGACCTAAATGTAAGACCAGACACTAAAAAACTTTTAGAGGAAAACATAGGAAGAACATTCTTTGAGATAAATCACAGCAAGACCTTTTTTGACCCACCTCCTAGAGTAATGGAAATAAAAACAAAAATAAACAAATGGGGCCTAATGAAACTGAAAAGCTTTTGCACAGCAAAGGAAACTACAAATAAGATGAAAAGACAACCCTCAGTATGGGAGGAAATATTTGCAAACAAATCAACGGACAAATGATTAATCTCCAAAATATAAAAACAGCTCATGCAGCTCAATATTAAAAAAAAAAAAAAGGACCCAATGAAAAAATGGGCAGAAGACCTAAACAGACAGTTCTCCAAAGAAGACATACAGATGGCCACTGAACACATGAAAAGCTGCTCAACATCACTAATCATTAGAGAAATGTAAATCAAATCTACAATGAGGTATCAGTTCACACCAGTCAGAATGGCCATCATCAAAAAATCTACAAACAATAAATGCTGAAGAGGGTTTGGAGAAAAGGGAACTCTCTTACGCTCTTGGTGGGAATGTAAATTGATACAGCCACAATGGAGAACAGTATGGAGGTTCCTTAAAAAACTAAAAGTAGAATTACCATATAACCCAGCAATACCACTTCTGGGCATATACCCAGAGAAAACCACAATTCAAAAACACACATGCACCCAATGTTCATTGCAACACTACTTACAATAGCCATGACATGGAAGCAAGCTAAATGTCCATCAACAGAGGAATGGATAAAAAAATGTGGTATATATATACAATGGAATATTACTCAGCCATAAAAAAGAATGAAATTGGGTCATTTGAAGAGACATGGGTGGACCTAGAGTCTGTTATACAGAGTGAAGTAAGTCAGAAAGAGAAAAACAAATATCGTATATTAACGTATATATGTGGAATCTGGGGAAATGGTACAGATGAACTGGTTAGCAAGGCAGAAATAGAGACACAGATGTAGAGAACAAATGTATGGGCACAAAGCAGGGAAAGCCAGGGACGGGGCAGTGGTGGTGGGATAAAATAAATAAATAAATAAATAAATTTAAAAAACACTGCCTTGTTATTATATAGAAAGAACATAAATGATTCCATTAAAAATAAAAGCAAACCTACTGTTAGAATTTTTTGTTACCCTTAAGACAGACAAGTTATTGCTAATGATTTGTGGTTTGAAATTTAACATGTTGTGAACCAACTGTTCTTCCTGGAAGCCAACACTGACCCCCACCCATGCACACAGACACAAACACATACACACACATATAGGCAAACCAATCAACAAATAAAAAGTGGAGGTATGATAGGCAGAATATTAACTCTCATCATCCCTGTCCCCTAGTGTCACTTTCCTGATTGCATTACGCTACGGAAAAAAAGAGATTATTTAGGTGGACCTGATATAATCACATGAGCCCTTAAAAGGAGGTTCAGAAGACAAAATCATAGAAATCCAAAAGGCAAGAAATGATACAAATGAACTTATTTACAAAACAGAAACTGACTCACAGAATTAGAGAACAAAACTATGGTTACCGGGGGGGAAGGGTGGGGTGAAGGGATAGTCAGGGAGTTTGGGATTGACATGTACACACTGCTATATTTAAAATGGAGAGCTAACAAGGACTTACTCCATAGCACAGGGAACTCTGCTCAATATTATGGAAAATCTAAATGGGAAAATAATTTGTAAAAGAATAGATACATGTAAATATATAACTGAATCACCTTGCTGTACACCTGAAACTATCACAACATTGTTAATCAACTATGCTCTGATATAAAATAAAAAGCTTAAAAAAAAGCAAGAATGATTCCATGCACTTTGGTGGCTTCTAAGATGGACAGAGCTGTGAGCCAAGGGATGTGAGTAGACTTTACAAGCTAAGTGCCACAGGCCAATAGCCAGCAAGGAAATGGAATCTCGGTCCTACACCTGCAAGGAACTGAATTCAACCTGAACGAAGCTGGAGGTGAAGTTTCCCACAGAACCTCCAGATAAGAGGCTGAAATTACACACATCTTTATTTCACCCTGTGAGATCCTAACAAAGAAACCAACTGGCCTTACTATGCCTGGACTTCCGACCCAGTTATTGTAAGATACTAAATGTTTGTTGCTTTAGGTTCATTGGTTTGTGGTAATTTGTTACACAGCAATAGAAAATAAATACAGGGGGCAAATGGCTGTCTAATAAACAGAAGAGCATCTTGGTTTTGAAATGAAACTGAGTAATGTCATCCCAGAGATTTTAAACTGATCAGGATCTTCCTGCTGTCTAAGAGATGATTTAGATGTTTTTAAGTAAAACAAACACATTAGCTTTTTTCACACATAGTAGACTCTGGGGGAAAGTGACCTTTGATGGTGAGAGAAGTACAAGATTACATAAAGAGTGAAAAGTAAAGGGGAAAATAAGAAAAGAAATAAGTATGAGATACATGAAGAGTCCATTTGTACAACACTCTCCATATCACAAAACCATAGATATGTAGAATATATTAGTTGTTGCCAGTGGGCAGGCACAGTGTTGGAGGGCAGGGATGGTGCAATTATAAAACGGTAGCAGGACGAATTCCTTTATGGTGATGGAGCAGTTTTGTCTCTTGATTTTAGGGGTGGTTGCACTAATCTATATGTGGGAAACACTGCATGTAATTCAACAACCCCCTATGCATGCACACTGACACACACACATACAACTGGGTTCATATAAATAATAGTGAAAACTGAATAAGGTCTGTAGTCTAGTTAATGATATTGCACCCATATCAGTTCCCTGATTTTTATACAGAACTATAGTTATGTAAGTTGTCACCTTGGCAGAAGCTAGGTGAAGGGCAAATGGACTGTATGTATTTTTTTTGTATGTATTTTTTTAATTGAAGTATAGTTGATTTAGAATGTTGTGTTAGTTTCAAGTGTATAGCAAAGTGATTTAGTTATACATACATCTATATATTCCTTTTCAGATTATTTCCCCTGGACTCTGTGCATTTTTGCAACTTCCTATGAATCTGTAATGATTTCAGAAATTTTAAAAAAAGTGAAAAAAATGAAACTGTCCATTACAGTGTAGATGTATTCATCCTTCAGTAAATCTTTGAAGTAAAATGAATCCCAAAGTTGACCTCATCTCAGAGCTGTGCAATTCAACATCAGGTTAAACTTTCATAATGAAACTCATCACTTGACCAAATACTTAATGAGGTACTTGAACTACGTTACTTAATTTAATCCTTGTACCAATGATCATATGTGGTTACCAACACTTTCAGACAACGTATATAAACCTCAGAGACATGAAATAACTTATCCAGGATCACAGGCTTACCTTGAAGACAAGGTAATGGGCAGAGGACCCTTGCTGACAAATCACTGCCACTCCAAAAAGCAACAGAATAGAGCTAAGGATAATGTAGGAAGACTGGGGCATACATAGAATTTTAGAATCCCAGGGCCTTAGTAACTATAGAGATAATTTGATTCTTCCTCCCCCACAGAGTAGAGATGTGGGAAAAAAGAACATTTATAGAAGTTTGTTGATCTTCCATAAACTTCTTATGCAATTGGGCTTAAGTGAAAATATTTTGGCCTGTCACTAGAATATTGCATTTATTCATAAATATGTCCAACTAACTCTAAGTTATCTTTGTATTTATTACTTATTGATTTTTTTAAAAAAAGGTCTCATAAGCTTCCTGAAGACTAAGAGTCTAACTGGAATTTTTATTAGGAATTCTATAATATTCAGACCATTGATAGAAACAATTTTCAAGGTGAATAGTCTCACATGATCTTCATTATGTTTTTCACATAATTTTCCCCTAATGAGGACAAGTTTCTGCAGGCCAAGTATTATGTTCTGTCTTTCTATGTAGTCTGAACTAAGGACAGAGGCCTGCATAATGCAGAGCAGGCTCTTAATGATGTAAAATAAATAGGTGAGGAAATGCCCTCCCCCCTCCAAGTACATACGACTTTACCTCAGTATTGCTTTTAGTCAAAACTCTGAGGGAGAATTAGGATTGCAACCTGTTGAACCAACTTTGAAAATACATACAAATATATTACCAAATACATATCTAAAGCAGGGGAAAAGGAATTGAGTGTTTACTTTCCCCCAAATTCATTATTAAGACAGAAGAAAGAAAGAAGAAAAGAATGAGAGACAAAAAGGAAAATTTGCAAAGTTGTGAAAGAAAAGCACATCCTTTTACTCAGGTTCACTCTGTCTTGATATTCTAGAATGAGTTGGCCCACAATAAAGAATAAAAGAATCTACTTAAACAAATATTTACCTTTGGAACTGGTTAATTCTAAAATAGGCTGATGTATTTAGATATGTGAATATGTTTAGGAAGAATAATATAAAGTAATACGTTTAATAGATGATGGTTATATGAAGTATTATTAGCAGAAGCCAGAGGTATTTTGGCATTAGGTCCATTAGGTTTTGAATTTGACATCATGGAATATAAAACACCTTCCCATAAACTGCTTTTTTTTTTTCTGAGACAGAATATTCAGCCTCTGTTAAGAAAAGGGAAGTGCAGCAACCACTCTTATAACAAAAGAGAAGCGCTCTTAAGAGATGGAGTCAGTTCAGACATCAAAAAAGAGACTCAAAGTATCTGTTAGGATGAGGGCATGAGAGAAATTGGAAACCAAAACCAGGGTTAGAAAGATACCTACAGGACTAGTATCTATTCGGCTGGCAGTATACAACTTAGCAGATTTCTTGGTGCTAGACAAAAGGTGAGGATGCTCTTAGAAAGACCATGGATGAAGTTAAATTATGACATGGTAAACAATCATTTAATTTTTAAAATCTTTATTGGAGAATAATTACTTTACAATGGTGCGTTAGTTTCCACTGTATAACAAAGTGAATCAGCTATACATATACATATGTTCCCATATCTCTTCCCTCTTGTGTCTCCCTCCCACCCTCCCTGTCCCACCCCTCTAGCTGGTCACAAAGCAGGGATCTGATCTCCCTGTGCTATGTGGATGCTTCCCACTAGCTATCTATTTTACATTTGGTAGTGTATATATGTCCATGCCACTCTCTCATTTCATGCCAGCTTACTCTTCCCACTCCCTGTGTCCACTTCGTCCCAGCTTACACTTCCCACTCCCCATGTCCACAAGTCCATCCTCTACGTCTGTGTCTTTATTCCTGCCCCAGGTTCTTCATAAACATTTTTTTTTTTAGATTCCATATATATGTCTTAGCATATGGTATTTGTTTTTCTCTTTCTGACTTACTTCACTCTGTATGACAGACTCTAGGTCCATCCACCTCACTACAAATAATTAAATTTTGTTTCTTTTTATGGCTGAGTAATATTCCATTGTATATATATGCCACATCTTCCTTATCCATTCATCTGTTGATGGACACTTAGGTTGCTTCCATATCCTGGTTATTGTAAATAGACCTGAAATGAACATTGTGGTACATGACTCTTTTTAAATTATGGTTTTCTCAGGGTATACACCCAGTAGTGGGATCGCTGGGTCGTATGGTAGTGCTATTTTTAGTTTTTTAAGAAACCTCCATACTGTTCTCCACAGTGGCTGAATCAATTTACATTCCCACCAACAGTGCAAGAGGGTTCCCTTTTCTCCACACCCTCTCCAGCATTTATTGTTTGTAGATTTTTTGATGATGGCCATTCTGACTGGTGTGAGGTGATACCTCATTGTAGTTTTGATTTGCATTTCTCTAATGATTAATGATGTTGAGCATTCTTTCATGTGTTTGTTGGCAATCTGTATATCTTGTTTTGAGAAATGTCTATTTAGGTCTTCTGCCCATTTTTGGATTGGGTTGTTTGTTTTTTTGATATTGAACTGCATGAGCTGCTTGTATATTTTGGAGATTGCTCCTTTGTCACTTATTTCATTTGCAAATATTTTCTCCCATTCTGAGGGTTGTCTTTTGGTCTTGTTTATGGTTTCCTTTGCTGTGCAAAAGCTTTGAAGTTTCATTAGGTCCCATTTGTTTATTTTTGTTTTTATTTCCATTTCTCTAGGAGGTGGGTCAGAAAGGATCTTGCTGTGATTTATGTCATAGAGTGTTCTGCCTATATTTTCCTCTAACAGTTTTATAGTGTCTGGCCTTACATTTAGGTCTTTAATCCATTTTGAGTTTATTTTTGTGCCTGGTGTTAAGGAGTGTTCTCATTTCATTCTCTTACATGTAGCTGTCCAGTTTTCCCAGCACCACGTATTGAAGAGGCTGTCTTTTCTCCATTGTATATTCTTGCTTCCCTTATCAAAAATAAGATGACCATAGGTGTGGGAGTTTATCTCTGGGCTTTCTATCCTGTTCCATTAATCTATATTTCTGTTTTTGTGCCAGTACCGTACTGTCTTGATTACTGTAGCTTTGTAGTATAGTCTGAAGTCAGGGAGCCTGATTCCTCCAGCTCCATTTTTCATTCTGAAGATTGCTTTGGCTATTTGGGGTCTTTTTGTTTCCATATAAATTGTGAAATTTTTTGTTCTATTTCTGTGAAATATGCCATTGGTAGTTTGATAGGGATTCCATTGAATCTGTAGATTGCTTTGGGTAGTATAGTCATTTTCACAATTTTGATTCTTCCAATCCAAGAACATGGTATATCTCTCCATCTGTTCATAGCATCTTTAATTTATTTCATCAGTGTCATATAGTTTTCTGCATACAGGTCTTTTGCCTCCTTAGGTAGGTTTATTCCTAGGTATTTTATTATTTTTGTTGCAATGGTAAATGGGAGTGTTCCCTTAATTTCTCTTTTGGATTTTTCATCATTAGTGTATAGGAATCAACAGATTTCTGTGTATTAATATTGTATCCTGCTAGTTTATCAAATTCATTGATTAACTCTAGTAGTTTTCTGGTAGAGTTTTAGGATTCTCTATGTATAGTATCATGTCATCTACAAACAGTGACAGCTTTACTTTTTCTTTTCTGATTTGGATTCCTTTTATTTCTTTTTCTTCTCTGATTGCTGAGGCTAAAACTTCCAAAACTATGCTGAGTAATAGTGGTGAGAGTGGGCAACCTTGTCTTGTTCCTGATCTTGGTGGAAATGGCTTCATTTTTTCACCACTGAGAACGATGTTAGCTGTGGGATTTTCATATATGGTCTTTATTATGTTGAGGTAAGTTCCCTCTTTGCCTACTTTCTGGACGGTTTTTATCATAAATTGGTGTTGAATTTTGTCAAAAACTTTTTCTGCATGTATTGAGAAGATCTATGGTTTTTATCCTTCAATTTGTTAATATGGTGTATCACAATGATTTATTTGCATATATTGAATAATCCTTGCATTCCTGGGATAAACCCCACTCGATCACAGTGTATGATCCTTTTAATGTGCTGTTGGATTCTGTTTGCTAGTATTTTGTTGAGGATTTTTGCGTCTATGTTCATCAGTGATATTGGCCTGTAGTTTTCTTTCTTTGTGACATCTTTGTCTGGGTTTGGTATCAGGGTGATGGTGACCTCGTAGAATGAGTTTGGGAGTGTTCCTCTCTCTGCTATATTTTGGAAGAGTTTGAGAAGGATAGGTGTTAGCTCTTCGCTAAGTGTTTGATAGAATTTGCCTGTGAAGCCATCTGGTCCTGGGCTTTTGTTTGTTGGAAGATTTTTAATCACAGTCTCAATTTCAGTGCTTTTGATTGGTCTGTTTACATTTTCTATTTCTTCCTGGTTCATTCTCAGAGGGTTGTTCTTTTCTACAAATTTGTCCATTTCTTCCAGGTTGTCCATTTTATTGGCGTATAGTTTCTTGTAGTAATCTCTCATGATCCTTTGTGTTTCTGCAGTGTCAGTTGTTACTTCTGCTTTTTCTTTCCAATTCTATTGATTGGGGTCCTCTCCATTTTTTTCTTGATGAGTCTGGCTAATGGTTTATCATCAGTCAATCATTTCTGACTTTCAAAAACATTAGTAATTTCATGTGGTTCAACCTACAGTAAAAAAACAGCAAATGAAACAGATTCAAGAGAGTAATCTTTTTTCCTTAGAGTGTAGCAGATACATACACAAACCACTTTTTTCATTCCTTGTAAGCTGCAAAACACCAGAGTTTCAAAAAGACACCTCTAAATTCATATATTGAATTGGTATGTTCTGCTTTCTTGGACCAGCAACAAGGTTTGATCCCCCCAAAATTTTTTCTTCATGCAGTGTGCATGCTATGCATGAAATATGAAGTCTCTGAACTTCCTCATAGGAGATCATTGCACCATTCACTAATTTTCATTAAAATCTTTTTCATCCTGATTTCCATCTTAAATTTTCCTTTCATTAATTTCTACCATTATGTTCAGTCATGCCCAATTTTATGTGAATATATGTGCACCTGTCTTGAAAAGTAACATCACCACTTTTATTTTAGAAGAAGAATATTTGATTATAACACTTGAGAAAGCATAAGCTTCGTACTCATATCCAAGTGGCAGATTCATATTAATGTTTAATGGATATTCATCATTAAAAACCTTTGTATTTTTAGTATGCTCAAATTTAATTGTTAATTAAAATTTCAGTAGCATATATCTTGGGAACCTGAATTTCAAGAAGCCTGATAAAATGTAAATGATTTGATGTACACATGAAAATGGGATTAGTGGTCAAACATAATGTACCAGTCATGGCTAATCATTGGCATTGTTAAATGAGTTATAAGAAAATCAGGGTCATTTTATTTACACATAATAGAATAATACCAATGTTGATGAGCATAGCAACATGTTTTTATTACTCGCATCTTTTAACAATAACCCTCTTTTTATCTCACTCCTTCCCATTACCACTCAATTTCTCTCTCCTTACCTTTCAGCAAAGTTTCTTGAAGAACACGTCCATACCTACTGACTCCAATTTCACTCTTAACTTCTCTTTTGAACTCCCCTCAGTTAGGCAGTCATCTCCAGCAGTACATGGGAACTGTTTCTGTCAAGATGCACATGACCTCCACATTGCTAAATTCAGTGTTTACTTCCATTAGCAGTACTTGACACGATCCATCTTTCTCTCTCTCTTTAAAACACTTTCTTCACTTGATTTCCAAGATACCATACTGTAATGGTCCCCCTCACGCCCCTGCCAATACCTGGCTACACATTTTCAGTTTCTTCCTCATCTCTGATCGTTAAATGTTAGAATTCGAGACTCAAGATTCAATTCTTGTATATTTCCCCTCTTCTTTCTACACTCACCTCTGATGATCTTGTAACTTTAAATACAAGGTATATGCTCATATTTTCCAGATGTATGTCTCCAATCCAGGCTTGTACCTTGAGCTCCAGACTCTATATCCAAATTCTCACTAGGTATATTTCCATGACTTGTCTAAAACCGAGGTCTTGCTGTATCCCACACTCTCAAATATGCCCTTCTTATAGTCTTTGGCAAGTCACTTAATTACAGCTCAATCTTTACAGTCAACCTTATAAAGTCATCCTTTGGTATCCACAGGGGATTGGTCTCAGGACCCCCGTGGATTACCAAAATCCTCAAATGCTCAAGTTCCTTATGTAAAATGGCATACTACAGTGTCCCTCTCTAACTCGCTGTGGAAGCACTCACCATAGGGCCAACCGTAATCAATTTTGACTCCAATTTCTCTCACATTCTACCTCTAAATGTAACAGTAAAGTTCGAACTCAACTCCATATTGGATCTGTTCCTTGAGCTCTAATTTTGGGCTCTGTTGCCTGTGCTTAGTCATGCTGGCTCTGCACCTTTTGTAAAAGAATGTTGCCTAGAGCCTGAAATATACAGGAGAGATTATTCTCAGGGCTCTGACTTTTGAGTCCATTCATAGAGAGATAAAACGTTGCAGAACAGAGAGTAACATTTGTCTCCTTGGAGGTTTATAGGAACATTGTAACCATACCCACCTGGGCAGCTACAAGAATAAAAGGATTCCGGCACCAAGAAGTTTGCAACAACCAGCCACACTCCCTTCTCTTTTAGTATAAAAGAAGCCTGAATTAGTACTTGGGTAAGATGGTTCTTTGGGACACTTGTCCACCATCTGCTCAGCCTGCTGTCTTTCCAAATAAAGTCCCTATTCCTTGCTGCAAAACCTTGTCTCTCGATTTATTGGCTTGTCATGTGGCGAGAAGTACAAGCTTGGACTTGATAACACAAATTATCAGTAAATTCTGTCAAGTTTACTTAAAAGATATGTATGGACAGTAATGAGTTATCATCACCTCCACTGCTGTCTCTGTGATCTGAACCACTATTACCTGTATCAGGTTTGTTGTAAACACCTGTTTGCTGTTGTATGACCTTCCACTTGTGCTTTTTATAAGTCTATTTTCAACACAATGTCCAGATCTATTTTGTTAAAATATAAATCAAAGATGTTGCTTCTCTATTCAAAATCTTCAGGGATTTCTCATGGAATGAGTGCCAAATTCTTGACTCGGGCCATCAAGTCCTCCTAAGATACACCCTCTTTCACCCTCCATCACCACCCAGAGTTGATCACACTCCTCACTCTCTGAATTACCTCACTTCAGCCATACTAACCTCTTCATTCTTCTTAAAAGAGGCCAGGGTTATTCCTGTGTCAGGACCATTTCAATTACTAATCCTTTTGTGTGAGATCCTCATAGCTCACCCCAGATGACATCATAGCTTACTTCTTCACCGCCTCAGGCTATTTCTCAAATATCAGCTAAAAAGTGAGGCATACCCTGGCCACCCTCTCTAAAATTTCACATCTTTCCCCACTTTTGTATCTCCCTTGCCTGTTTTTCCTCCTTAGCATGTCACTGATATTTTAATTTTATTTTCTGCTTCCTTCTCCGTGAAAATAGAGATTTTCTGTTTTCACTCCCGCAATATCCAGCATGGTGTTTAGCACATAGAAACTCAAGAAATATTGATTGATTGGATTAATTATTTAATGTCTATTATTATTGTTATTATAAATGAGCATCTAAGTAAAGGCCATAAGCTTATATCTACCATGATACTAAAATAAACATTGAACAATGGAAATTGTATTGATCAATTAACTAGCTTAATATATCTTTTTTTTATCAAAACAAACTGATGCAGCCATTCTTTGAATAGACAACCTTCATTCTTTTATTTCAGCACTTTTCAGGAAATGCATTTATGCACAATTTGACATTAATAAACTAAGTATAGTTAACTCTTCATTTATAATCACTATTCACATAAACACTAATCAATTGGGTATAGCTATTTATTGAATTATAATCTCTGTTGACAGAAAATATCATGCAAAGAAACTAGTCTAAGAAATCACAGAAAGTAGTTGGGATATTTGCTAATTTTTAAAAATTAGATAATTTTTTAAAGTTATAAATTAAACTGAAATTTCATAGTAGTTTAATATTTTAACCTCAATATACCATGAATTATTGTTGCAAATTTGTATAACTAAGGCTTTTTTTTTTTTTTTTTTTTTTTTTTTAGAACTCTCTCATTATTCAGATTCTTTTTTCTTTTGGCCTAAAATATGTGTTTGGTCAGCGTCCAAATTAGCCAAGTCACCTTTTTCTCCTAGGTGATGTTTTTTACTGTGAAGATTATTTTCTATGGAAGATCATATAGAAGAGAGAATGTTTTGGCTGAGAAGCTATAACTTTATGGGTTCAAAAGTTTTTGAATAAATTTAATGATGACAAAGTAATTTGAAAGTAAACTTTGACATCAATCAAGTAATAGATTGAGACTTCCTAAATTGAAAATGAGTCAATTTGGAAGTGTTTTACCATGACTCTGATTGAAATGTTAAGGGAATATATTTTATTTTCAAATTCTTATTAGAAGTTAAGCTTATGTCTGTGAGAAATGGTATTAATAATTATAAGAGAATGTGATAATTGATATTGTGTAATAGGAAAGTAACTGGAATTTGCTAGACTTGGTGTGCATAATATTCAGTACTTTTGGTGGTAAACCCATTAACAGGTCCTTTTCAATTGCATACCTCATTGAGATACCATGACTTTGTAAAACATATTTCACATATTTTTTAAAGTTCCCACTAACAAATTGTATATGAAAGTGCAGTATATTTAGATACAGTTATATTAATTAAGGATCCTGTTTAGCTAGTGTGCCCATTCAAATTTGTCTACAAATGCTAGTTAGATCAACTCATTCAGAGCCATCTAAGTGTGTTAATAGTTGGAGAGGTTCTTTAATTTAGCCCCAAATGAAGGCATGAATAGAGTAGTATGCACTATGCATACAGTATATTATAAAGCATTATAATATTTATATTATAAAGCATGAATAGAATAGTACTATATATATAAATATATGCAGTAGATTATTAAATACATAATTTATTTAAATAAAATCACATTTTTATCTCTCCACCACCCCATCTTTTAAGATTATTCATTTGAATTTATCCACATTGGGAGACATTTAGTGATGTATGACTTAAAATCCAAGCTATACAGTATTTATAAAATTAACTATGGGAATTTGTGAAAGGCACCTCAGAGAGATAGGCAGTCACTTGCACAGAAGTTGAAAATGAGAAAGAATGACTGCATGATGAAGGAGCAAGCATGCTGTACATAATAAGACACAGTACGTAGAGAACACAAAGAGGGATTTTCTACTGGAGCTCTGAATTTAAAGTCACAAGGATGGATAAGGATGACAGCTGTAATTTGGGAATTGAGCTGCCTCTTACCTAGGTAACTTTACCATTTAGGGTAAATGATTTCTCAGTGACTGTGATTTGCCTGAGGAACACTGGGAGTCTTAAATTGGATCACAACTTAAAATAAAGCAAACACAGTAAAGTAGAAGTTACATTTTCTACAGTGAGATTTTAAAAATACTGACTGTTGATTCAAGGCCAGGAATTGTTTCCATTTACTATGGCTCTCAAATCTGTTTTTCTTCATCGTGTCAATTTTTATGGAATTGAGATCTAATATTTAGTTTCAAAGTAACTTGGAATTTTTGTCAGTAGGTTTTCCTTTAAGACTAAGTCCCAAATGAACAGTGTTACATCTATCTCAAAAGTTTCAGTGTCTTGATACTGTTGTGTTATATTATGATCTCTTTACTCTGTGATGAGAACTTTCTCCAACTTGTTCTTGAAGACTTGCATTGTACCTACCATATTATTGAGAATTATAATTATGGGGTCTGAACAGCTACTTTGATTCACTCTATCTTAACAATTTCCTTATACTTTTAAAAGTCAAAGAAAAAATAAGTTCTTAATATGTAATCATAATGAATATGCATGAAATAACTGGAAGGGAAAATTTTAACCCACTACTTTCTCTTTCTTCACCATGTATTTTTAAATTAATTTTTATTAGAGAATAGCTGCTTTAAAATGTTGTGTTAGTTTCTGCTGTATAGCAAATTGAATCAGCTATACATATACATATATCCCCTCTTTTTTTGATTTCCTTCCCATTTAGGTCACCAAGAGCACTGAGTAGAGTTCCTTGTGCTATACACTATGTTCTCATTAGTTATCTATTTTATATGTGGTATCAGTAGTGTATATATGTCAATCTCAATCTCCCAATTCACCCCCCCTTCCCCCTTGGTATCAATACATTTGTTTTCTATGTCTTTGTTACTATTTCTGCTTTGCAAATAAGATCATCTATACCATTTTCCTAGATTCCACATATATGCATTAATATATGATATTTGTTTTTCTCTTTCTGACTTACTTCACTCTGTATGACAGTCTCTAGATCAATCCACATCTCCGAAAATGACCCAATTTCATTCCTTTTTATGGCTGAGTAATATTTCATTGTACATATGTACCGCACCCTTTTTTTTATGTTTAGTAATACAATAAATTTATTTACGAAAAAAATAGACTCACAGACATAGAAAATAAACTTATGGTTACCAAAGGGGAAATGGTGGGGTAGGGGGAGAGGGATAAATTAGGAGTTTTGGATTAACAGATACATCTACTATATATAGACAGATAAACAACATGTATTTACTCTATAGTACAGGGAACTATACTCAATATCTTATAATACCTATAATGGAAAAGAATCTGCAAAAGAATATATAGATATACATGTACATAAATATATATGTATGTATATGTATAACTGAATCACTTTGCTGTACACCTGAAACTAACACAATATTGTAAATCAACTGTAGTTTAATTTTTTAAAAAGTAAATCAATAAAAAAAATGGCATGGCATCCACTTCCTCACATGCTCATGGAACCAGCTCTCTTGTCCTCTTGCTGGTTTTCCCATTGATTCCATGAAGAAGACACAGAGCTCTGTCTAAGAATTGTGCTGCAAAGGCTACAAGGTTGTAATAGGTTTGCAGTGAGCCACTGTAGAGGGAGGGGAAGCAGTCTGGTCCAGGACCCTGGGACTGAGGATCAGGATCCAGTGTACCACACCTTCTTTATTCATTCCCCTGTTGATGGACTTTTAGCTTGTTTCCATGTCCTGGCTATTGCAAGTAGTGTTACAATGAACATTGGAGTACATGTGTCTTTTTGAATTATGGTATTCTCTGGGTATATGCCCAGGAGCAGGATTGCTGGGTCATATGGTAGTTCTATTTTTAGTTTTTCTAAGGAACCTCTATACGGTTCTCCAGAGTGGCTGTATCAATTTACATTCCCACCATCAGCATTGAAGAGGGTTCCCTTTTCTCCACACCCTCTCCAGCATTTATTGTTTGTAGATTTTTTGATGATGGTCATTCTGACTGGTGTGAGGTGATACCTCATTGTAGTTTTGATTTGCATTTCTCTAATAATTAGTGATGTTGAGCAGCTTTTCATGTGTTTGTTGGCCATCTGTATGTCTTCTTTGGAGAAATGCCTATTTAGATCTTCTGCCCATTTTTTGATTGGGTTGTTTGATGTTTTGGTACTGAGCTGCATGAGCTGTTTGTATATTTTGGAGATTAATCCTTTGTCAGTTGCTTCATTTGTAAATATTTTCTCCCATTCTGAGGGTTGTGTTTTCATCTTGTTTATGGTTTCATTTGCTGTGCAGAAGTTCTTAAGTTTAGTTAGGTCCCACTTGTTAATTTTTGTTTTTATTTTCATTACTTTAGGAGGTGGGTCAAGAAGATCTTCCTGTGATTTATGTCAAAGAGTGTTCTGCCTATGTTGTCCTCTAAGTGTTTTATAGTGTCTGGCCTTATAGGTAGGTCTTTAATCCATTTTAAGATTATTTTTGTGTCTGGTGTTAAGGAGTGTTCTAATTTCATTCTTTTACATGTAGCAGTCCAGTTTTCCCAGCACCACTTAATGAAGAGACAGTCTTTTCTTCATTATATATTATTGCCTCCTTTGTCATAGATGTGGTGACCATAGGTGCATGGGTTTATCTCTGGGTTTTTTATCCTGTTTCATTAATCTATATTTCTGTTTTTGTTCCAGTACCATATTGTCTCAATGACTGTAGCTTTGTAGTATAGTCTGAAGTCAGGGAGACTGATTCCTCCAGCTCCATTTTATTCCCTCAAAATTGCTTTGGCTATTTGGGGTCTTTTGTGTCTCCAAACAAATCTTAAGATTTTTTGTTCTAGTTTGGTGAAAAATGCCTTCAGTAATTTGGTAGGGATTGCACTGAATCTGTAGATTGCTTTGGGTAGTATAGTAATCTTCACAATTTTGAATCTTCCAATCCAAGAACATGGTGTATCTCTCCATCTGTTTGCATCATCTTTGACTTCTTTCTTCAGTGTCCTGTATTTTCTGAGCACAGGTGTTTTACCTCCTTAGGTAGGTTTATTCCTAGGTATTTTATTCTTTTTGTTGCAATGGAGAATGGGATTCTTTCCTTCATTTCTCTTTCTGGTCTTCAGTTGTTAGTGTATAGGAATGCAAGTGCTTTCTGTGCATTAATTTTGTATCCTGCAACTTTACCAAATTCATTGGTTAGCTCTAGTAGTTTTCTGGTGGCATCTTTAGGTTTCTCTATGTATCGTATCATGTTATCTGCAGACTGACAGTTTTACTTATTTTCCAATTTGTATTCTTTTTATTCTCTGATTGCTGTGCCTAGGACTTCCAAAACTATGTTGAATAAGAGTGGTGAGAGTAGACATCCTTGTCTTTTTCCTGATCTTAGAGGAAATGGTTTCAGTTTTTCACCATCGAGAATGATGTTTGCTGTGGGTTTGTCATATATGGCCTTTATTATGTTGAGGTAGGTTCCCCCTATGCCCACTTTCTGGAGAGTTTTTACCATAAAAGGGTTTTGAATTATGTCAAAAGATTTTTCTGCATCTATTGAGATGATCATGTGGTTTTTATTCTTCAATTTGTTAATATGGTGTATCACATTGATTGATTTCCATATATTGAAGAATCCTTGCATTTCTGGGATAAATCCCATTGATCATGGTGTATGATCCTTTTAATGTGTTGTTGGATTCTGTTTGCTAGTATTTTGTTGAGGATTTTTGCATCTATGTTCATCAGTGATATTGGCCTTTAATTTTCTTTTTTTATGATAACTTTGTCTGGGTTTGTTATCAGGGTGATGGTGGCCTCATAGAATGAGTTTGGGAGTATTCTTCACACTCCAGATTTTTGGAAGAGTTTGAGAAGGATAGATGTTAGCTCTTCTCTAAATGTTTGATAGAATTTGCCTGTGAGGCCATCGGTTCCTGGACTTTTGTTTGTTGCAAGACTTTGAATCACAGTTTCAATTTCATTACTTGTGATTTTTCTATTCATATTTTCTATTTCTTTCTGGTTCAGTCTTGAAAGGTTGTATTTTTCTAAGAATTCATCCATTTCTTCCAAGCTCTCCATTTTATTGGCATATAGTTGCTTGCAGTAGTCTCTTATGATTCTTTGTATTTCTGCATTTACCCATGTGTTTTTAACATTTCATATAAAACAGAACCTCAAGTACTTAACCAGTATCAGTTTTATAAGCTGAACATATTGGAAGACTTTGATTAACACATAGAAGCATATTTTTGGGAAAAACAGTTGTAGGTTTATTGACTGTAGCTAGTTTTCCAAATGTTCTGCTGTGAAAGAGCCAATTCCTCTTTAAAAGGAGACTTATTTTCTTCCATATAGCAGTAGAATTCTTTTGACCACAACAGAGGCAATATGAATAAAGATGTGCTGGCTTTAAACACTTCAGGACACTGGCTATGGGAGTTCCCAAAAGAAGTAATAGGCAGTGTTCTTTTGGTTTTGCTCCATGGCGTATAATCAATATTCTTGCCAAGCAATAGGGCTCATATCTAAATGGACCAGTCTTCTTTGATTAATCTGTGAACTAAGCCCTCAGGACAGCCTTGGCTCTTTATATTCGGATATGGTATCACATGGCTGACATTGGTAGTTTTCATCAACAATTTTTGTGTTAAACATGAAAAATAGACCTTTTCTAGGTATAATTAATGCTCTCTGACAGCAGCTTATCACAGGCCAGTGTTGGAGATTTTGAGGGGTTTTCCCCTTAAAATCTTAATTGTCACTGTTGTTATAATGTCTGATTCTTCTTCTTGACTTCTCCTTTATTAAGTTCAGGGTGGGTCTGATGGCAAGTAGAATTTTCATTGTTTCTGTAAATGTCTTTCTTATAGTTTAAATTAATATCATCCCTAAAGCCAGGAAGAAGCAATATCTCATTCTTTTTAGGATCTAGCAATATTTCAAGGTGAGCAACATCCTTAAATTCTTCCAAATATTTAAGGACATGCAATTTCACTTTTAGTAACCTAACAAAAAAGGAGCATTAGAATAGAAACAAAACTATATATACCTTATCAGCTATTTAAGTCCCTTCAATTGCAAACCACAATGATTAAAAATATAATAAAAATATTAAGGTGCCACCACCCTGGCACAGATTTTTAAGCCACATAGTTCTAGGTGTGTATCCTGGATCTGCTTTTTACAAGCTGTGTGATTCGGAGCTAGCTACATTAAATCTCATTTAATTTAGTTTTAAAATCCACATTTTTACATGTACTCAAAACTCAGGCATCATTTTCCCCAAGAAGTCTTTCCAATCCCTTGCCAGTCTGGGTCTGGTGATTTTTGTAAATATACTCCCTTGTGGCAACCTGTCATATTGTGTTGCAATTTGTTGTTTGCCTATGTGCTTACCCAACTAGATCAACAGCTACTTGGCCTAGAGGCTGAGACTATTCTCTCTTTATCTCAGTTTCTAACACCTTGTTCAAATTATAATAAGGGCTTCGTGTATAACCACAACCGTTTCTTTCCTTATATTATCCAATAACGTTAACAGGATTATCCATATTTAACTAATCAAAGAAGGGCATACATATTCAATGGGCTAAGACAAAATAATCCATTACTGCTCGCACATCAGGATCATTTGAATATGCTATTATTTTAATTTGAAGACACATTAAAGTTGAATTAAAAGTCTAAGATAAAATCTTAATATAGAAATATAGCATATTCCTGGATGAGAAGACTCAATAATACAACGCTGAGAATTGTCTCCAAATTATTGTGAGTCTAATCAAAACTGCATGGTATTAGAGGAGTTTTCTTGGAAAAGGAAAATGGACAACAAAATGCAAAAGAAAGGAAAATAATATTTGGAAAAGAAACAAATGAAGCCAGGAGCACTAGTTTGCAAAAGCATATGACAAAGCCATAGTAATTAAGTAAGAGTGGGATTTATGCAAAAATAAACATAAAGATTTAAAAATAGAATCCAGAAAGAAGTCTGTGCATATAATGACAATTTAGTTTGCATTAAGTGTGACATTTCAAATCAGTGGGGAAAAGATGAGCTATTCAATAAAAAAATATTTGAACAACTGGTTATTTGGGCAAGAAAGTCAGGAGTTAGGTACTTATTTTATACATTCTCCTCTCTGTCTCTCTCTCTCTTATACATGCACACACACTTATTTAATCGAGGTATATTAAATGTATTCTGAAAAACCTTAAGATATTTAAGGAAGATATAGGATAACATGCTTTAAACATTGAGATAAAGAAGTCTTCTGAAATAAAACACAAGATATTAAAGAAAAATACATAGATTTACCAAGGTTAAAATATATCTTATGGATAACAAAAAAGAAAACGTTATAACAGTTTTAAAAAAAGGTAAAAGAAGAGAATGATAAAATAATTGCAGCTTATTATCTAGATAAAACTTTAATATCTGAAGTATATAAAAATACCTAAAAAAGTATAAGAAAAGAGTAAACAAAAACATAGCCACTGTATAAACAGGTAATTTACAAAAGAAATTCAGATAGTCAATAACTCATGAAAAGATACTAAGTCTCAGTAGTGACCCCCAAAATGCATTTTAAAACACAGTATTATGTTTTTACTCATAGGACTGAGAATTATTTCAAAATAGGATCAAATATTGGGGTAGGTGTAGGAAAACACTGGTGTAAGGAGTTTAAACCTGTACAGCAATTTTGTAGGGCAATTTAACACTATAAGCTAACATTTAAAACGTACATGATGCTGCAGTGTATACAGAAGTTGAAATATAATATGGTGTGCATGAAACATATAATTTATGTCAATGTAACCTCAATAAATTTTAAGAAATTAAATAAAAAATAAAATGTGCATACTATATGGCTCAGCAATTCTAGTCATTTGTATACCTAAAAGAACTCTCCCACGTTAATACAAAAGGTAAATAAAAAGATATATATTGAAGCATTGTTTATAATAGCTCAATAATGGGAAGCAATCTAAGTGTCCATCAATAAGAGAACAGTAAAATAAACTGTCATAATTCCAAGTGGTGGAATACTATCCAACAGTTAAAAAGAATAAAATTACATTTTTCTTAACCCACAGGTATCTAGGGTTGATATGTTATAGCAGCTAGCATTATCATAACCAATATATAATTGGCAACTTAAGTGGGCTTCTTCTATTTAAAAACTTCATCTATGTAATTCAATGCTGGAGTGGCAAGGAAATCAGTATCAGAGTCTGGAAAGAGGGAGTCTCATGTTATGGGGTTCCAGGAAACTTAGCTAATGTCAGCAAGCCTGAGAAAGCAAGCACATGCTTACTGAGTCTATGGTTCTAGCAGAAGAGTTTGGAAAGCTGACTTTTAGTTGGATATTTGGTATGAACTGGCTGCATTTAATAAGATACTAGAAATAAGAGATGAACTTTTAAAAAGTGGCTGTTTCAAGAGCAGAGATGAAACAAAATAGAGAAGGTCTATAAATGTGGGGTCACAACTGGTTGGAAAAGTCAACTGTTTCCAGATATAAAACAGAAAAAAAAAAGATTTTAAAAAGTCTTTGAGCAACAAAGTCCCTCTGAAAGACTATCCATGTGGCAAAGTATAACGTTTGATAATATCACCCAAGCCAGATGGGCTCCAGACAGACTTTGCTATATTAAGATACAGATGCCAGAAAATGGGAAAGAGTTCATATACATAAAGATTAGCTAGACAAGTAGATATCTCTATATCAATCTATCCAGAAAAAGACAGAGAGGAAGAGAGAGGAAGCAGAGAGGGAGGGAGAGAGGGAGGGAGGGAGGGAAGGAAGGAAAGGAGGAAGGAAAGAAGGAAGGAAGGAAGGAAGGAAGGAAGGAAGGAAGGAAGGAAGGAAGGAAGGAAGGAAGGAAGAAATAAGTTTGAGAAATAATATGGTTATGACTAATGGCACATGGTTTGACTGAGGAAGTAAGTTATCTCATTATTAATTTGAAAAAATTGCATTCCCAGTCAAGCCATGAGCTGGGGACTTATATAATAATAACAAGAAATATTTACACAGACATGAAGGCGGCAGCAAAAGCTATATACCCACAGTGAAGGCACGCTCCTCAACATCCACTTCAGCAGTGGCCATGTGTGTAAACAGATAAGGAAAACTCTCAGATCATAGGGCCATGGAGGGTAATGCATGGAACACAGATATCCCAGAAAACATAACTGAGGTCTAAGCAAAGTTTAGAGAAATGTCAGGTCAGGGAACTCCACTGTGAGGTCAGAGAACTCACCCACTGTGAGGTCAGAGAGCTCTCCCAATAATTTCCTGGAGGATTTCATTATTTTCATGGACCAATAACAGCTATAAGCCTTCTGTTTCTCTGTTTTAAATGTGGGCTGATATTGTGTATATCCAGGTCCAGCTTCACTATTGTATATAGGGTTTTTCTATGAAGGAGGGAATAAATTTTCTTTTGTTTCTCGGTTACCAGGCCATCAAAAATGTAGTTTAGTGTTGCTTGTTTTCACACTTCAATTTTAAAAAGGTATTGTATTGCAGATAATCTTCTGGTATTTACATTTTTCACACAAAATGATTTTATGGCTCATCTATATTGTTGCATGCCATTGTCTTTTAAATTAAATTAACTGTATTTCAGTTTAATTGTTGTAATATAACCTATTCTGTGAATATACCACAAAAGTTTACCTGTTCAACATCATTTATATGTAGAATCTAAAAAAATGGTACAAATGAACTTATTTACAAAACAGAAATAGAGTCACAGATGTAGAAAACAAACCTATGGTTACCAAGGGGGAAAGGAGGGAGGGAGGAATAAACTGGGAGATTGGGATTGACATATACACACTACTCTATATAAAATAGATGACTAATAAGGACCTACTATATAGCACAGGGAACTCTACTCAATACTCTGTAATGACCTATATAGGAAAAGGATGTAAAAAAGAGTGGATATATGCATATGTATAACTGATTCACTTTGCTGTACCCTGGAAACTAACACAACACTGTAAATCAACTATACTCCAATAAAAATTTTTGAGAATTAAAAAAAAATTTAGAAGTTTATCTATTTACCTTATCTTGGACATTTGGATCATGTCCACTTTTGCTATTACAAGTAGTCTTGCATATACTTTCTGGTAAAGATTGGTGAGTCTTAGGTATATGATTAAGAATGGTACTGCCAGATCTAAGGGTGTATAGATATTCAGCTTCATAAAATAATGTCAAATTCCCCAAATGAGAATACTCCTAATAGCAATCATTAATTGGTCTAATGTGATTCACATTCTTTCCAACATTTCGGATTTTAAGACTGCTTAATTTTTGCCAGTTGTATGTTTAGTAAAATAATAGATTATTATGGTCTTAATTTTTCACCCCAAATTACTAGTCAGGTTGAATATCTTGTCATATATTTACTAGATAATTGTATTTTCTCTTCTGTACAATGTTCATGTTGTTTTGTTTTGTTTTGTTTTTTCTTTCATATTATTGATTTTGTAGTTTCTTATATAATCATAATTTTATTTATTGGTTATCTGGATTATAAATTTATTCTGGAGATTTGTAGCTTATATTTCACTTTGTGATTGGCAATTATATTTTTGGAATATTCAAATTTATGAATATTTTTTGATGGCTAGCAATTTTTATATTTTACTTATGAAACTGTTCTCTAGCCAGAAGTTAGAAAGACATTCACCTAGGGTTTTGCTTATGAAATTTACTTTCTTAAACCATTAGTGGTTGATACTTGTGTACCATGTGTCTATTATTATTATTTTTGTACCTAATGTTATATTTATTGAAAGCTGTCTCAGACCATTTGTTGGATATGTTCTGTAAATTCACAAACAAGTATACACAGAAACTAGCCACGTTATGGATGGTGGGGAAGTGTACAGAATAAAAGAGTAGACAATGTAGGAAATAAAACAGATCATTCTGCCAGTGACCATCCACAGACAACAATAAAAAGACTGTGGAACAACAAGTGTAAAGGAACAGCTCTGAGATATGGAATGAGGTCCTGGCAGTTTATCTTGCTTGGCATAATGCTAAAGAGCTCAATTAACCTAACTTTATGATTGCTTCCTTTATGATGATAGTTTTCCATTGAGCTGAGATGGTCTTCACGTTTGGATTTTCTTCTCTTTTCTGTCTTTCTTTTTTTTCCCCTTGCATTGAAATTTACTCTCCAATACAAGCCCCCCCACACACACCTCAGAAATGAGTGAGCAATAAATGTATCAAAAAATCACTGAATTACAGAACCAGAGAGATCTTCAATTCTCAATTACATAAATATGGGTGATTGTAAGAAACACACAGAGGAAAATTTTCAAGTATATAATTCAAGACCATTAAACAGGTTTTGTTTTTGTTTGGGGGCCAAGGTGTCATTCCAAATTATTGCACAGGGAATTTAACAATTAACTAACTTTGGGAGGTGTCAACCAATTGACACTTTTCAGTTTGCAAGCAAGAATGTTTTGGACAAGATTGCACCACTTTTAGCAATGAAATATATAGAAGGTTCAAGACCCTGGGCTGGGTAATATAATAGAAGTCAGATTTCATATCTAACTACAGGTCATATAAACATAAATATACATATGTATTTATAGACAGAACCTGCATATGTTAAACATACATGCACCCTTATATCTTGACTTCTACTCCAGAGAAGGAAGCAGTAGAAAGAAAATTCACTTGAAAAACAAAGCTAAGGAGGACTTCCAGTTTCCAATTCTGAATGTAAGGAGCTTGGAAATTGCCAGTCCACCCTAACAACAAGTAAAAGGCTAAACAGACTGAAAATTTAACAACTTTTTATGAGTCTGTAAAAGAGGAGAGGACATAGGGCAAATCCTGCCTGCAAGGTTGAGAGACAGATAGGTACAGGGTGTCATGGCTTACCAGAGCATAGACTTACAAGCAGAAATCCACCTCAGAAACCAGTGCTGGGGAAGGAAAACCTGAACCATAATTAACAAATTGTTGGAAGCTCAGTGTGAACAGCATTAACAGTTAAAAACTTCAGTTGGGATGTGTGGGGGAGATAATTGTCAGATTTATCTCCAGGAGCTTGACCAGGTTCCTGCAACAAATATTAAAGTTACCAACTTTAGACAGGTTACTATTTATGTAGGATGTGAACTGCATGATAACCACAAAGCAAAAACCTATAATAGACACTCAAAAGATAATGAGGAAGGAATCTAAGCATAACACTATAGAAAGTCATCAAACCACAAGGAAAGAAAGCAAGATAATATGAAAGCAACAGAGAGGAACAACAAAAAAAAAAATCCAGAAAACAAGGGCTTCCCTGGTGGTGCAGTGGTTGAGAGTCTGCCTGCCGATGCAGGGGAAACAGATTCGTGCCCTGGTCTGGGTAGATCCCACATGCTTTGGAGTGGCTGAGCCCGTGAGCCATGGCCGCTGGGCCTGTGTGTCCAGAGTCTGTGATCCACAGTGGGGGAGGCCACAATTGTGAGAGGCCCGCGTACTGCCAAAAAAATAAATCCAGAAAACAATTAACAAAATGGCAAAAAAATATATATATATACTTACCAATAATCTCTTTAAATGTAAATGGACTAACTTATTCAATAAAAACGCAGAATGGTTGAATAAATGATAATTTGAAAAATACCTTTCTATATACTGCCTACAAGAGACTCACCTTAGATGTAAGGACACACACAAACTGAAAATGAAGGAATGGAAAAAGATGTTTCATGCAAATGGAAACCAAGGTAAAGCTGGGGTAGCTCTCATATCAGACAAAATATATTTAAATAAACTGTAATAAGGACTTCCCTTGTGGTCCAGTGGCTAAGGCTCCACATTCCCAATGAAGGGGGCCTGGGTTTGATCTCTAATCAGGGAACTAGATCCCACATGTCACAACTAAAAGATCCCGCATGCCACAGCTAAAGATCCTGGATGTGGCAATGAAGATCCCATGTGCTGCAACTAACACCTGGCAAAGCCAAATAAATAAATTTAAAAAATAAACTAGAATAAAAGACAAAGATAGGTATTATATAATGATAAAGGGGTCAATTAAACAAGAAGATTTAACATTTGTAAATATTTATGTATCCAACATAGCACCAAGGTGAATAAAGTAAATATTTACAGACCTAAAGGAAGAAATTAACAGCAGTACAATAGTAGTACAGGATTTTAATGCCTCACTAGCATCAATGGATACATCATTCCATTGGAAAATGAATAAGGACAGATCAAACTTAAATGACACATTAGATCAGATGGACTTATTATAGATAGATGATAGATAGGTAGATAGATAGATAGATACAGAACATTCCACCCAAAAGCAACAAAATACATATTCTTCTCAAGTACACATGAAACTATCCAGGACAGAGTACATGCTAGGATAAAAAAATAAGTATCAACAATGCTAGGATAAAAAACAAGTATCAACAAATTTAAGAAGGTTTAAATCATATCAGACATCTTTTCTAACCACAATGGTATGAAACGAGAAATCAATTACAAGAAGAAAACTGGAAAATCACAAATATGTGAAGACTAAACAACATGCTACTGAACAAGCAATGAGTCAATGAAGAAATCAAAGAAGAAATTAAAAACTAAAAATACACCAGTGCTATTATCAGAAAGTTTTACACCTCCTTTTAGAGCTCAACTCTTTCAGAGAATTGTCCAAAATCAGGTATGAAATGCATCATTTCAGATTGAAGAAAGAGAGCACTAAGGACTCATCAGATTGTGACTACTAAAGTTGTTTTTTTGTTTTGTTTTTTTCTATATCTTAAGATCACTAATGAAAACTGGTCTAAAACTGATAATTGAGGTCTCTTTTGACCATTCCAGATTTCTGCTTGGACATCATGGTCATCATTAAATGAAAATTGACCAACATTGAAAGTTGTTTCCTACTCGTTGTCTCCCTGCTTGCACTGCTTAGTACTCATCCTTTTAATCCCTCAGGGAACATTCATAAATCCTATGTCAGAAATGAATTTGGAAACACACAAAGATCTGTAATCATGGTCTATTACTCTCCTCTCACCTGAATGTTGAAGCAGTTTTTCCTTCTTAACCCTGAAGTACCAAGTATTCAATGAAATCTCCTCAGATATTAGATAACTATTAATTCCATATTTTAAGGATAACTATTCTCAGTGCCAGCATAAAGACTGTTCATCTGTGGGAGAGTAGAAAACCACCAGTCTTATCTCAAATGAGATATAACATTATTCCATGACCTCCTACTGTTACCATTTCCCTTCTGCCTGAAGTGTTTCATTTAACTTTTCTTACAGTGGGAGTCTGCTGTTAATTAATTTTTAGCTTTGTACATCTCAAGAAAAGTCTTTATTTCAACTTAATTTTTGAAACTATGTTCACTAAATGTAGCATTCTAAATTTACAGCTGTTTTGTTGCAGTTTTTAATTTCATTTCAGTTGCTTAAAGAGCTAGTCCAATCCTCTCATTTGTCTTCTGCTTGAGCTTCCTTGAGCTTCTTAGATATGTGGATTTATAGTTTTCATTGAGTTTGTACATTTTTTCTTTCATTTTTTTCAACTATTTTTTTCAGTTTGCCCCCACCAGTATTTCAGTTCCATCTCTTCTAGTCAATAAGTTTTTCCTCTCAACTGACTGTGTAAAGCTCTGAGATTTTACACATGCCACTTTACTGCTAGGATATTATTTCCATCAACCTGAAAGTGCTGAATTAGATGATATCTAAGGTCTATCTCAGATACAACAGCACATGTTTTTTCTCAAGACTATTTGCTTGTTACAGCACATTAACTGTTCCAAACCACTCACAAAGTACAAAGAATGATATCTTTGCCTGCTATGAGGACATGAAAAATAAGCAAATATGGGTGTTATATATGTACAAAGGATATCAATTTGCAATGTTTTGCATCATGAATGAAGAGAGGACTAAACTGGGACATGCAAAAAGATTGCTGGGCAATGTTGTATGACTACTTGTGATGATCATGGGGTAGGACATACTTACGGGATTTTGTTAAAAAATTTTCAATGATCCAAAATAGGACTAGACAAGTAAGATTTTAGGAGTGATTCAGTATTATGTGTTTTAAGCCATATAACCACAAGGGTGTTAATTATTCTGCTAAGAGTTGGGTTAACCAAGAGACTGAGACTGTTTAGCAACGTAAATGAGTATGGAATGGTTATACAGATTGGACTATGATCAAAATTTCCTGATATCAATGCTTCTGTAAGAAATGAGTTGGTCATGAAAACCTAAGAAAGATGAATTAGTGTTTAAAACTCCGAAGGTGCAACAATTTTTGAAGATGGCTAGATCCACAGTATGGTCTACCAGTGAGTGGATAAAATGGTATAGAGAGGAAAGTTAGGAGTACATTGTGCTAGAATGGGTTGACCACAAGATATGGGCATTTACAATGACACATATTTCAATGGAAAACAAAACAATGGTCCCCTACAGTTATTATTAATGAAAGTGTAATAGTTAGCAAAAAGTCAATAGATGGCAAGAGAGGATGGGAGAGTGGTAAATTCTCATAGTTTACAATTTAAGAAGGGAGAGGCTTTGAAAGGAAAAACAAGAATTTTTAGTGTGAAATGGAGAGATTGTGGAGATATGCTCCAGCTCCTAGCCTTGTAGCATATGAGTCTTAGGAAAATGCTTACCATTGGATTAGGCTGTAAGTAAAGCAGGTCAGGAGAAGCAAGAATGGTGAAAGAGTATCTGTGCAAAAATTTCAGAGGTAAGGATAAGTGTCCACAACAGCACTCACATTTCCCACATGAACCACTTCTCTTTGGTCTCAGTTTCCCCATTATTTTGATAAAGTGAGTAGCTTGGACTTGACAACTACCAGAGCTTTTTCTAGTTCTAAACTTTTCAATTTTTTGATTCTCAAGGATAGACTTTTTCCCCCAAAATTTCCTGGAGTGATATAAAGCACAGACTGTCAAAGTGACACATGAATTCTCATGAAACTCAAATGTCCTAGGTAGAAGTTTAGCAGGAGAAAAGACATAAATAATGTATTTATAAACATAAGAACAGAAAAATAATGTAATCTGTTTTGTCAATAATACACCAATAAGATCACACAATAGATTATGGAGGAGTAAGTAAGTTGTTGCATTTAATTAAATGCAAAAATTCTATTCCCCCAAGAATACTTTGCTCATCTAATCTGATCATTTTTGATTTTCACTACTTGTGATAATATCACTCAATATATTTTCTTGCTGTAATGAATTCTTAGGAACAGGAGCACTCACTAAAGTCATGTTATATTAAATATTTGATGACAAAAAAAGAAGCTTTCAAAACTCTGTATGGGGATTCAAATTTGAGGTACAAGGCAAAGAGTAGTTTGTGAGACTGAAGTACTACCAAACTGAAAGCTGAAATATAATTTAATTTCCAAACTGTCCTTGGATCCACCAGACAGCAACAGCAGAAGCAAGAAGAAATACAATGCTGCAGCCTATGGAATGAAAACCATATTCACAGAAAGATAGGCAAAATGAAAAGCAGAGGACTATGTACCAGATGAAGGAACAAGATAAAACCCCCAAAAAACAACTAAATGGAGATAGGCAACTTTCCAGAAAAAGAATTCAGAAAAATGATAGTGAAGATGATCCAGGACCTCAGAAAAAGAATAGAGGTAAAGATCGAGAAGATGAAAGAAAGGTTTAACAAACACCTAGAAAAAATAAAGAACAAACAAACAGAGATGAACAATACAAAAACTTAAATGAAAAATACACTAGAAGGAATCAATAACACAATAACTGAGGCAGAAAAACAGTTAAGTGACTTGGAAGAGAAAATGGTGGACCTGCTACAGAACAGAATATAGAAAAAAGAATGAAAAGAAATGAAGACAGCCTAAGAGACCCCTGGGACAACATTAAACACACCAACATTTGCATTATAGGGCTCCCAGAAGGAGAAGAGAGAAAAGACCTAGGAAAATATTTGACGAGATTATAGTTGAAAACTTCCCTAACTTGAGAAAGGAAATAGCCACCAAAATCCAGGAATCCCAGAGAGTTCCAGGCAGGATAAACCCAAGGAAAAACATGCTGGTACACATAGTAATCACATTGACAAAAATTAAAGGCAAAAAAACATTATTGAAAGCATCAAGGGAAAAATGACAAATAATATACAAGGGAACTCCCATAAAGTTAGCAGCTGATTTCTCAGCAGAAACTCTACAAGCCAGAAGGGAGTGGCATGATATACTTAAAGTGATGAAAAGGAAGAACCTACAACCAAGATTACTCTACTTGGCAAGTATCTCATTCAGATTTAACAAAGAAATCAAATGGTTTACAGACAAGCAAAAGCTAAGAGATTTCAGCACCACAAAACCAGCTTTACAACAAATGCTGAAGAAACTTCTCTAAGTGAGAAACACAAGAGAAGAAAAGGACTTACAGAAACAAATGCAAAACAATTAAGAAAATGGTAATAGGAACATACATATTGATAATTACCTTAAAAGTGAATGGATTAAATGCTCCAACCAAAAGGCACAGGCTCGTTGAATGCATACAAAAACAAGACCCATATATATGCTGTCTACAGGAGACCCACTACACACCTAGAGACAAATACAGACTTTAAATGAGGGGATAAAAAAAGATATTCCATGCAAGTGGAAATCAAAAGAAAGCTGGAGTAGCAATACTCATATCAGATAAAATAGACTTTAAAATAAAGAATGTTATAAGAGACAAGGAAGGACACTACATGATGACCAAGGGATCAATCTAAGAAGAAGATATAAAAATTATAAATATATATGCACCCAACATAGGAGCACAACAATACACAGGGCAAACATTAACAGCTATAAAAGAGGAAATCAACAGTAACAGAAAAATAGTGGGGGATTTTAACACCTAACTTACACCAGTAGACCAATCATCCAGAAAGAAAATTAATAAGAAACACAAGCTTTAAATGATATAATAGATCAGATAGATTTAATTGATACTTATAAGACATTCCACCTGAAAACAGCAGATTACACTTTCTTCTCAAGTTCACATGGAACATTTTCCAGGATAGATAAAATCTTGGGTCACAAATCAAGCTGCAGTAAATTAAAGAAAATTGAAATCATATCAAGCATCTTTTCTGACCACAACGCTATGAGATTAGAAATCATTTTCAGGGTAAAAACTTAAAAATCACAAACACATGGAGGCTAAACAATACATTACTAAATAACCAAGAGATCACTGAAGAAATCAAGGAGGAAATCAAAAAATATGAAGAGACAAATGACAACAAAAACATGATGATACAAAACCAATTGGATGCAGCAAAAGCAGTTCGAAGAGGGACATTTATAGCAATACAATCCTACTTCAAGAAACAAGAAAAATCTCAAATAAACAATCTAACAGGTGCAGTGGTTGAGAGTCTGCCTGCCGATGTAGGGGATGTGGGTTCGTGCCCTGGTCCGGGAGGATCCCACATGCCGCGGGGTGGCTGGGCCCGTGAGCCATATCCAGTGAGCCTGCACATCTGGAGCCTGTGCTCTGCAACGGGAGAGGCCACAGCAGTGAGAGGCCCACGTACCACAAAAAAACTAAAACAAAAAACAATCTAACCTTACACCTAAAGGAACTAGAGAAAGAAGAACAAACAAAACCCAAAGTTAGTAGAAGGAAAGAAATCATAAAGATCAGAGCAGAAATAAATGAAATAGAGACAAAGAAAACAATAACAAAGATCAATAAAACCAAAAGCTGGTTCTTTGAGAAGATAAACAAAAATGATAAACCCTTAGGCAAACTCATCAAGAAAAGCAGGGAGAGGACTCAAACCAATAAAATTAGAAATGAAAAATGAGAAGTTACAACAGACACTGCAGACATACAAAGCACCATAAGAGACAAGTACAAGGAATTCTATGCCAATAAAGTGGACAACCTGCAAGAAATGGACAAAGTCTTAGAAAGGTATAACCTTCCATGGCTGAACCAGAAAGAAATAGAAAATATGAGCAGACCAATCACAAGTAATGAAATTAAATCTATGATTAAAAATCTTCCAACAAACAAAAGTCCAGGACCCAATGGCTTCACAGGTGAACTCTATCAAACATTTAGAGAAGAGCTAACACCCATCCTTCTCAAACTCTTCCAAAAAACTGTAGAGGAAGGAACACTCCCAAACTCATGCTATGAGGCCACAATCACCTTGATACCAAAAGCAGACAAAGATACGACAAAAAAAGAAAATTACAGACTAATATCACTGATGAATACAGATGCAAAAATCATCAACAAAATACTAGCAAACAGAATCCAAGAACACATTAAAAGGATCATACACCATGAGCAAGTGGGATATATCCCAGGGACACAAGTATTGTTCAATATACACAAATCAATCAATGTGATGCACCATATTAACAAATTGAAAAAAAAAACATACGATCATCTCAATAGATGCAGAAAAAGCTTTTGACAAAATTCAACACCTGTTTTGATAAAAACTCTCCTGAACGTGGGCATAGAGGGAACCTACCTCAACATAATAAAGGCCATATATGACAAACCCACAGCAAATATCATTCTCAATGGTGAAAACCTGAAAGCATTTCCTCTAAGAACAGGAACAAGCCAACGATGTCCACTCTCACAAACTTTTATTCAACATAGTTTTGGAAGTCCTAGACATGGCATCAGAGTAGAAAAAAAACTAAAAGGACTAGAAATTGGAAAAGAATAAGTAAAACTGTCACTGTTTGCAGATGACATGATACTATACATAGAAAATCCTAACAATGCCACCAGACAACTATTAGAGCTAGTCAATGTATTTGGTAAAGTTGCAGGATACAATATTAATGCACAGAAATCTCTTGCATTCCTATACACTAACATTGAAAGATCAGAAAGAGAAATGAGGGAAAGAATACCATTCCCCACTGCAACAAAAAGAATAAAATACCTAGGAATAAACCTACCTAAAGAGGTAAAAGTCCTGTACTCAGAAAACTATAAGACACTGGTGAAAGAAATCAAAGTGGACATAAACAGATGGAGAGATATACCATGTTCTTCAACTGGAAGAATCAATATTGTGAAAATGACTGTACTACACAAAGCAGTCTACAGATTCAATGCAATCCCTATCAAATTACCAATGGCATTTTTTCACAGAATTAGAACAAAAAATCTTAAAATTTGTATGGAGACACAAAAGCAATATTGAGAGAAAAAAATGGACCTGGAGGAACCAGACACCCTAATTTCAGACTATACTACAAAGGTACAGTAATCAAGACAATATGGTACTGGCACAAAAACAGAAATATAGATCAATGGAACAGGACAGAAAGCCCAGAGATAAACCCATGCACCTGTGGTCAACTAATCTATGACAAAGGAGTCAAAGATATACAATGGAGAAAAAACAGTCTCTTCAATAAATTGTGGTGGGATAACTGGACAGCTATATGTAAAAGAATGAAATTAGAACACTCCCTAACACCTTAAACAAAAGTAAACTCAAAATGGATTAAAGACCTAAATGTAAGACTGGACACTATAAAACACTTAGAGGAAAACCTAGGAAGAACACTCTTTGACATAAATCACAGCAAGATCTTTTTTGACCCAGCTTCTAGAATAATGGAAATAAAAACAAAAATAAACAAATGGACCTAATGAAACTTACAAGCTTTTTCACAGCAAAGAAAAATACAAACAAAATAAAAAGACAACCCTTAGAGTGGGAGAAAATATTTGCAAATGAATCAACAGACAAAGGATTAATCTCCAAAATATATAAACAGCTCATGCAGCTCAATATTAAACAGAAAAAACAACCCAATCCAAAACTAGGCAGAAGATCTAAATAGACATTTCTCCAATGAAGACATACAGATGGCCAACAAACACATGAAAAGCTGCTCAATATCACTGTTTATTAGAAAAATGCAAATCAAAACTACAATGAGGTATCACCTCACTCCAGTTAGAATGGGCACAATCAGGCAATCTACAAACAACAAATGCTGGAGAGGGTGTGGAGAAAAGGGAATCGTCTTATGATGATGGTGTGAATGTAAATTGATACAGACACTATGCAGAACAGTATGGAGGTTCCTTAAAAACTAAAAATAGAATTGCCATATGACCCAGGAATCCCACTCCTGGGCATATACCCAGAGAAAACCATAATTCAAAAAGACATATGCACCTCAATGTTCATTGAAACACTACTTACAATAGCCAGGACATGGAAGCAATCTAAATGCCCATCAACAGAAGAATGGCTAAAGAAGATGTGGTACATATACCCAATGGAATATTACTCAACCATAAAAATGAACGAAATTGGGTCATTTGTAGAGACGTGGATGGACCTAGAGACTGTCATACAGGGTGAAGTAAGTCAGAAAGAGAAAAACAAATATAGTTTATTAATGCATATATGTGGAATTGAGAGAAATGGTACAGATGAACTGGTTTACAAGGCAGAAATAGAGACACAGATGTAAAGAACAAACGTATGGACACCAAGGGCAGAAAGCGGGGGGTAGTGGTGGTGGGAAGAATTGGGAGATTGGGATTGACCTATATACACTAATTTTTATAAGATAGTTAATTAATAAGTCCCCATTGTATAAAAATAAAATAAAATAATGTTAAAAAAAAATTATCCTTGGCTGAAAGTGTCAATCAAATCAATAAATATTTTTGAACGTTGACCAGAGATCTGGTAGGTGTAAAGTTAAAGTTTAGAACTTCATTGTAAAATGGATTGTATAAATCAACCATGAGCCATTTATACTATGGAATAAAATATTATTGATCAAAATAATGAGTCAGGCCTATAACTATGTAATGACTAGCTTATAATGTTCTATCCATCATATTTTTATGTAAAAATAATTAAAGTTGTTATTAATAAAAACATATGATACCATTTTGGTAAAAGAAAAGAAGTGAAAGCTGTATATATGCATATATATATATATACATACATATATATATATATTCTTTTTACTAGGACACACAACAAAACTAACACTGTTGCTCTAAGGATGGAAAGAGAATTGTAGTTAGTCAAGGGTGGCTTTATTTTATTTTATTTTTTTGGACCCACCACACTGCATGTGGGATCTTTGTTCCACAACCAGGGATCAAAACCCTGCCCCCTGCAGTGGAAGTGTGGAGTCTTAACCACTGGACCACCACGGAAGTGCCAAACATGGCTTTATTTTTAATCCATTCTGTTTGAAACAGTTTCTATAATGGTTGTGAAGTAATATATTTGTTATGTAATAATTATACAAAAATTTAGTATAAGATAAATGTAAGTGTGCTAATATTGGGAGAATTCTCTCTACATACATATATATATACATAAATACAAATATATATATATATATCTCACACGGTGCTTTCTCATTTTATATATATGTATATATATGCATATCCATGTATGTATACATATGTACATAGACACACATTGCACTATAAATGGTTTTAATTTTCCAGCTTTTCCTCTCACTATTTCCCTTTTGAGAATAATCTCTCACAATACCCTTAAATAAAGTTCCCTCTGTCCTGTGACATTTAATTTTTCTCATTCTCAGGCGAATGTTCTCATTCTTAGGTAAAAACAAAATTGAAGTGCAAATCAAGCCTCCTTGCAGAGTCTGGACTGTCTGGTATACAATTCTAAAAAATTGTCTTTGTAAATGTCAACAAAACCCAAGGACCATCACCACTCAAATGTTAGCAGTTTTCTGGCCATTTTCTCCAGGTTGGCTGTGAGGACGGAAGGCAAGGGAAGAAATGTGTCCTCTTTGGTACCATAGTAATCCAGCTCCATGCTCTTTTGATGTGAGAAAGCTTTAAAAAGGACTTTCCTGTAAGGGGCTGTTTTGAAAAAGTTCACAGCTGGGATCCTCTCCTCTGTGCTGGTGCATGTATTTCTCTTTCAGGTGGTTGTATCTCCAGTTTCTTCCTTTGTTACTGATGCTTAACTTGGAGCTTTTCATTGTTGTCATTTTTCTACTTCTCTAGGAGCCATATTTGATAGGGCCTGTGAGGACTCCATGCAATTTGCTTGTACACTTTCTTTGTCTCTGGCTTTGATCTCTTTCTCATGGCACATCTCTGGTCCCCTGGGGAGACTCCTGCATCTTTAGTCCAACAGAAATCCTTGGAATACAACCAGATTTTAATTCTGGGATCTCTCCTGGCTCCATCACTAAAGCTGAGGGCACTCAGTGGGTCTCTCACTTTCTATATTTCTCTGGAGAAGAGTCAGGTCCAGGTTATGATGTCACAAAACTGCAGAGAAACACATGACATATGCTCAGAGGGGTATATTTAAGTTTCAAGTCTCTAAGTTTAGAAGGGAGGATCACCTCCAAAAACTCTCCTCTTGAGAGAGCAAGATAGTAGCTCTCTCCAAAGAAATCTCTTCAAAAATCTTTTCCACACTCTGAGTATGTTTTATATCCCTGATCTAGTTTAAGGCACAAGAATTGAAGATCTGTTTCTAGGAGATATTTCCTCCTGTAGAATCTGCATTGGCTATTTGGCTATGAAATTTCACATCTGTTTTATCTTATCATTTTTCTATGTTAACCTCAGTTCTCCAGAAAGAAGAGCATGAAACATAGGCTATGTGCAAGTATTGTATCGGTTGGTGTTCCAAGGAGCTGGATTTGGGAGACAGGAGGAGAAAAGGAAAAAAGAGGGGGGAATTAATACAAGGATTCATAACAGAGTTTGCTACCACTACATGCTACTAGTTGCTCTATCCCTTGGAAATAAATGATAAAAAAAAAGCATATGATATGCTTTTCAGGACCTTCAGTGCCCAGTTGGTCACAACTTTCAATATGGGGCTTTAATTCAGAGGAAACAATTGGGTTTTCCAAGAAAAGACATCCACAGAAAAGATACAGAGCAGGAAGCAAGAGGGTGCTGTGATGGCCTAGAAAATAAGCTAAAGGTTTCACTCTATGTGAAGTTGGTTATGTCTACACTGAGCAGGTGGAAAAGAGACAGATGAGAACAAGAGGAACTCAAATAGAGCATAGGAGGTGTCCCTCACTTGCTGGCTGGTGCACGCTGTGTGCAGAAACTTCTAGCCCATGAATTCACTGGCACCATTCTGGCTTCTGAGCAAGATCCCAGAGCAGTAGAGGATGGAATGCATACCCAAGCTTCCATGCAACGTTCTATTACATATACTTACATATGCTTAACTTAGAAAGTATACCCAAGGAATTATCACGATTAAGGGATTGCACTCTGAGAGTGGGAGGTGGATTTACTTAAATATTTTTCCCTTTTAAAATATGAATCTGGGGTTTAAAAAAGAAACAACTATATGACAGTTGACTGAAGCCTCTCATGTACACCTCCTGAAACCCATTCACCTTTTGATTTCTTCAAAGTAGCCCATGTATCAAATTGGGTAATTATAATTCCTACACATCTAAATAAATATTTGCTAAGTCTGTGTTTTCCAAGGAATATATTGTTCGGAAGGTTTTAAAGTGTTAAACAAATGGTACTATATTCTGTCATCAATTAACTGCTTTCATTTTCTTAAAATTATATTTTCAAAGATTACCCATGTTGAGATGCAATTTTCTATTTCATTAGTTATGGTTACCCTATGGTTTTTCATATTTGAAAACATATCATTCTGTATTTATTCAGTCTTTCCTGCATGAGCACTGAAGTTCTCTCAACCTTTGTCTATGACACCCAAGTTGCTAGAAATATTCGTTATATATTTTCCTGAACATGTGAGCAAAAAAGTCTCTATGGTTTATAGAGAAAAAGAAGAAAAAGTTGTTGACTCAAAGGGAATGTATATTGAATTTTACTTTATATTGCCAAATTGCTCTACAAAGTGGCTGCATAAATTTATATTCCCACAACAGTGCCTACTGTACTATCTTCTCACTGGTGGTGTTGTCAACCTTCTTAAACCTTGCCAGTGTAATGGACATGGAATTGCATCTCATTATAGTTTTATTAGGTATTTATCTGATTACTGCTGAGGTTGACCATCTTTTCAAATGCTTATTGACAATCTTGGTTTCCTCCTTTTCGAATTGCCTGTTTAAAGTCATTGTCAATTTTTCTATTAGATTGCTTGTCTTTCCTGATTTTTATGAGTTATTTATATTTTTTGATACTCAACCACTAAGAGAAATATACATTGCAAATATCATCTCTCAGGCTGTGGCTTCTCGTTTAACTTTTTTTTCTCATAGTGACTTTTATTGGTCCAAAGTTTTAAATTTTAGTGTAGTCAAACTTATCAGGGTATTTTTGTGTGTGTGCTTTTTAGAGAGATATTCCCTATACCATGTTATAAACATGTGATCCTTCATGTTATTTAACTATATAAAAGATTTGTTTTCGTCATTTATTGTTTTTATTCACTTGGAATTGGCATGTGTGTGTGTGTATGCACAGGCTGGGCCATGGAGCAGAAGTAGGATAGGGATATTTGGGATTTAATTTATTTTTCTTCAGTGTGTATTAACTGTTGCTTCACCATAATTTACTAAATTATGTTTTCTCTAATTAATTTTGCCATTTCACTCATATATGAGGATTCCATTTAAGAGCTCTTTTTCTACTTTATTCTATTCTACTGGATTATTAATATATTCTAACTCTACTACCATGCTATTTTAATTAATAGAGCTTTATAATAAGTTGTGAAATCTGGTAGGGCAACTTTCAAATTCTTTAAATGTATGTATTAATTTTGTTAGAATGGGTATTTGTATGCTATTGAGAAGAAGACACGTCATCGCATTTTTTAAATGGCCTAACATTATAGTTGTAGGTTATTCTCCCTATATGTTGCCATTTTAAGGTTATTCTCCCTATATGTTGCCATACAAGCCATATTTTGGGGAGAAGGAAGCATTGTTTTTTTGAGAATCCATAATATAAAGTGTCCCACTCTTTTTAAGGAAAACCTAAACAAGAAAGAATACCTGTTTTAGCTGAGAAACTGAGACACTTGTAGTTCTCTGAAGCTGTAGAGGCCCATGCACAGGCCATGACAGGGACCTATGCAATTCTCATCCTTTATATCCTTTCTTTCCAGTTATCAGTGTGATTTACGTGTTCTTGGATGATATCTATTTTACATACTAGTAAATGTTCATGACATGCAGTATTGAGCAGCCTTGACTTCAGACTTTTGCTCTTTATGTGGTGTGTTTACCAAGAGTCAGTTTAGTTTGTTCTCAAAGCCTATTTATTCTAATTTTATGTGTTAATACAATAACATAATTTAATTATCAGGTAAACCAATTAACACAAGCCTGAAAAATGGTATTTGTTCCATAAAATATAAGCAATATATTTTGGAAAGCATAAAGATGTATTTACATAAAAACATAAATCAATTAGATGTGGATGAGATAAAAATAACAGGGGGAATTATTTTAAAATAAAAATTCTGGGGACTTCCCTGTAGCGCAGTGGTTAAGAATCCTTCTGCCGATGCAGGGGACACGGGTTTGATAGCAGAGCAACTAAGCCTGTGCCCCACAACTACTGAGCCTGTGTGCTGAAACTACTGAAGCCCATGCACCTAGAGCCTATGCCCCGCAACAAGAGAAGCCACCGCAATGAGAAGCCCGCACACCGCAATGAAGAGTAGCCCCAGCTCGCCGCAACTAGAGAAAGCCCACGTGCAGCAATGAAGACCCAACACAGCCAAAAAATTAAAATAAAATAAAATAAAATAAAAATTCTGCATTCTTTGCCTCAAATTTATGCTCCTACTTTAAATAAAACAAAACCAAAACTAGCAGAAGCTATTGTAGATTCACAATTTATGCAAAAAAAGAAATTTGCAACCTAATCAAGCACTTATATTAAAGAAAAAGTCTTGGCCCTATGATCAAGATTGCATGTTTTGGTAAAATAATATTTTTGGTAATTGGTAAAAAATATTTAGGGCACAGATAGGTTCTATATACGTAATTTTAACCAGTGATCCCTCTTGTGTTCTATTATATTTGTTTGCTTACTCACTATACAACCTTGAAAACAAATCTCTTTGAATGATTTCTACAAAGCTTGGCTTCTCTTTGAAGTGTTATCATTTGCTATCCATGGCTCTAACCCTCCAACCCTCTCCCATTCTAATGTTAATATGCCTCTCTTCTTCACAAGTCAAAATTCTCTTCCAGCTGTGGCAATTACTGGGATTTTTAAAGGAATGCTTTGAAATAAAAACTCTACCTTCTTGCAGGTTAAATTGAAAATGACTTCCCCATTGAGTAAAACATAGATAACCTGAACATTTCTGAGAAACTCCATCAAACAGCCCTCCTCAAGCAATGCCTCTAGGCTGTACTGTTTTATTTCTGTCAATCCAACACGTGTGGGCTACAAAAAGATTTAGCATATGATTGGTCCATAGATATTTCCTAAATTTGGGAGAAGAATATATTTACTGTCTTATTGTACAATTGTTTAACTGTTTTTATTTATACTTTATGTTATAAAACTGGTTGCCCTGAGGAGCTGAGTCTTTCTTTTTTTTCCTAAATGGGGTACTAATAGTCTAAAAGCTGTCATTAGTTTTCTGGTTCTAGATGCAGAAATATGTTTTACTTTAGAATGCATTATTATTATTTTCCTTGTTTTGTATTTTTTCACCTGTGGGGCTATCAGTTAAATGGGTTTCAGCTTTACAAATATTGAGCTAGAAACTCCTACAAATGTCCTTAGAGAAACAGTTAGAGTCAGTCCAGATATTGTAGACCAAGGTAACATATTTACAGAATATGTATTTATCTATATCATCATATATATATGTTTATATATTAATAATATCAAATTCCGGTCCTTAACTTCACCTTTGGTGTAGAGAATTAAGTGACCAAACACCCAGCTAACATCAAAAAATGTATTTCTTTATTTTGTAAAGCAACTTCCCAACTATTCCTAGGATATGTATTCATTTACTCATATTTTTTTAATATCTCTGATATAGTACAATTAGTATAGTTTATAATAAAAATCAAGTAAAATTCACCTAACCTTTAAGTGAAAATTAAATAATTTTTTTTTTTTTTTGCAGTACACGGGCCTCTAACTGTTGTGTCCTCTCCCGTTGCAGAGCACAGGCTCCGGACGCGCAGGCTCAGCGTCTAGACGCTGTTCCTTGGCCTCTAGACGAATCACTCACTCCAGTCTCAGCCTCCATGGTCACATCACTTTTTTCTCTGTATTACTCTTTGTCCTTTTCTGTTTCCTGTAATAACACTTTCATTAATTTAAGACTCACCCTAACATGCCATAATCTAATCTTGATCCTTAATTACATCTGCAAAGACCTAATTTCCACATAAAGTCACATTCTGAAGTTCCAGGTGGGTGTTAATTATAGGAGGGAGGGGTCACTATTCAACCTACTACACTTATATGAAATCTGTTAATAACTGTGTGTGAAACTAGCGGCTTTAATAACAATACATTATTAAAGTGGATTTTACTCTTGAAATAGTAAATATGAGTGATACAATGCCAACAAATAAGAGAGAAATGGAAATTTTTATTTTGAGTTATACATTATTTAGAAGCTTACCTGTATTTGGAAGTGAATATTTAGATATTAAAATGCATATAAATGACACACCTTGAGGGTATTACTGATACTGTTAACACTGATTAAATATGTTTGCAGCCTACATAATTGAAATGACATCACCAGTGAGAATTCGGCAATTTAGTGTTCCTTCCAGAGGGTTAAAGTCAAAGGAAAAATCAAGTAGTAAATATTAGCCAGTAAAACCAGAGTGCTGATGCGGGTGTGTATTAGACATTGAAAATCCCAGACCTGTTACCGTTTCTGCATGTCATTTAATGTGATGAAAATATATCTCCTTTTGACAAAGTGAGAGAGGGGCATGGACATATATACACTACCAAATGTAAAATAGATAGCTAGTGGGAAGCAGCCGCATAGCACAGGGAGATCAGCTCGGTGCTTTGTGACCACCTAGAGGGGTGGGATAGGGAGGGTGGGAGGGAGGGAGATGCAAGAAGGAGGAGATATGGGAACATATGTATATGTATAACTGATTCACTTTGTTGTAAAGCAGAAACTAACAGACGATTGTAAAGCAATTATACTCCAATAAAGGTGTTAAAAAAAAAAGAAAATATATCTCCTTTTAAAAATCACTATTCAGATTCTCATTTAAGAAGTTAAATTTTCAAAAGTTTTATATGAGTTCTCCATAAGGAGTTAAATACTTCTAAAAAAATTTGACTCTTTCTTTATTGAAAAGTTATGGATCATCAATGAAGCAGAACAATAATTAGCAATTTGATATGATCCAATATAACCCTCAATTTGATATGATCCTTTCTACACATGAGTATATCCACTGGTAAATATGCAATGTATTTACTGACTTTTGCATTAAAACTAAACATTAATTATAAGAATATCAGAGGACATACACAACTCTATACAAAGAGGAAGTCTAATTTGAGGAATTAGTGAATTAGCTAGAAATGCACTGAGCAGTATGATAGCCACTAGTAACAGGGCCTATTTAAACTTAAATTAGGTAAACTTAAAAATACAGTTCTGTAGTCACGCTAGCCCTGTATCAATGTTCTATAGCCACTTATGGCTACTATATTCAGTAGTGCAGATACAAAACATTTCCATTGTATCAGGAAGTTTTATTGGATGACACTACCATTTTCAAATAGTCAATGTTGGTCTAATATGCATAAGTATGTACATATGTGTGTATTCACATGTGTTTACGGATCAACATACTTTACATGCTAATAAATAGATGTTAGATTCTAATGATGAAATGTTCAAATACTCACTGGGGTGCTTTGCCCACTTACTTTTTGTTACAATAAAATTGCATTACTGAATTGGTAACCTTACCTTCTCTAGACTACATGAATAGCAATGAGGCTCCCTGAAACTTGATTACAAAAAACAAGAACTTTAGTTCAGTTGAAGCATTAGTTATAAGACTGAGAAGAGAGAGAGACAGCCTACTCTATCACTGGAAATTTGCACACAAAGTGAAACGCCTGTCACAGTGATGAATGGGGTTTCTTGTTATCTTACTGTCTATATCATTCCCAGCTCTGATTCCCCAGCAATGCCCGGATTGCATGGGGAAAGCAAAAGGAGAATTGTCCTGCATATTTCATTTGTGCTCAAGGAATACAAGAAGATTTTCAGCTATATTTATAAAGAGGATCGATCTCATTTTTACTACATTAATCGTAGAATTTAGAGTAATTTTTGCCTCACATAATCCAAAGCCTATTTCTGTAAGTCAGGGCATGGCATTTTCTTCCCTACACTCATGTTTGTGTTTTGATTTTTAGATTCATGTGGTATTTTCTCTCTGTAAGACGAAGGAAAATTTATTATAGAATGCACATTTGTGTTTTAAAGTCAGGTGAAATGAAATAAAACACCCCAAGATGTTTTGACACAGCAAAATAAGAAATACTGACCAATTGGCTGGCATGTAGGAAGATAAGCCTTGGCATTTTTCATGAAAATCCGCATATTCCCTGTTGGAACACATACGCTATATTAAGGAGTCATTCTATTGGAAGCAGATGACCCCACTTCTTCAACAGCCTGGGTTTATCTAAAAGGGCAGTAGCAACTTTGGATGTAGAATCAGAGCAGTGATTTTTCATCTGAGCTCATCTATGCAAGCTTGAATAAACTATTTGGTCATCCTGAGCTTCATTTCTCTCCTGATATTTCTCTTGCTATGTTCATTACCTGCTTGATATTTGACAATTAAATAACATGAAACTAATTATGATAATAATATCAACTATATTAATTGCTCACCTGGGTCAAATTTATGCATGCGTTATCTCATTTAATCCTCCTAACTCTACAAGGAAAGAAGTTTCCTTATATTTATTTTTCAGGTGAGAAAACCAAAGTTTCTTTAGGCTTGAAAGAGAGATCAGATACACTCAGGATCACACATATTTTTTTAGTGATCTCTATAGTCTTATCAGGACTCAGTGGCAGTTGCCTAATTCCAGAATCTGGAGTGTCAATCAATCCATATGCATATGTATAGATGCGTGGAAATGATTAACCACATGCAGATCATTGCTACTTTAAGAAGATTAGAAATAATGTAATTGGGAATACCTTTGCTCATTTTCCCCTCATTTTAGAAATACAATTTTTTTATATCTTTATTGGAGTATAATTACTTTACAATGTTGTGTTAGTTTCTGCTGTACAACAAAGTGAATCAGCTGTACATATACATATAACCCTCATATCCCTTCCCTCCTGAGCCTCTCCCGACACCCTTTCTATCCCACCCCTCCATGTCGTCACAAAGCATCAAGCTGATTTCCCTGTGCTATGCAACAGCTTCCCACTAGCCATCCATTTTGTATTTGGTAGTGTATATATATGCCAATGCTACTCTCTCACTTTGTGCCAGCCTACCCTTCCCCCCCCCGTATCCTCAAGTCCATTCTCTAGTAGGTCTGTGTCTTTATTCCCGTCTTGCCCCAGGTTCTTCATGACCCTTTTTTTTTTTCATAGATTCCATATATATGTGTTAGCATACGGTATTTGTCTTTCTTTTTCTGACTTACTTCACTCTGTATGACAGACTCTAGGTCCATCCACCTCACTACAAATAACTCAGTCTTGTTCCTTTTAGGGCTGAGTAATATTCCATTGTATATATGTGCCATATATACAATGGATCTTCTTTATCCATTCATCTTTCAATGGACATTTATGTTGCTTCCATGTCCTGGCTATTGTAAATAGTGCTGCAGTGAACATTGTGGTACATTAGAAATACATCTATTTTCTTTTTCCATTATACCTAGCTGGACTACCCTGGGGTTTTTATTTGTTTGATTGTTTGCATGTCTGTGTGTGTTTGTTTTGTTTTATTTCAATTTTCTTGATCATTATGTGTGGATACACCTCCAAGTACATTTAAACACATTGATGTTATGTTCCAAGAAGGTGAAACTTTTAGGTGATTCGTACAATTTTTGATGACAGTAATTACTCCTTGCATTTGTGCACTGCTTTTTTAAATAATAGAATTCCTTTCATTTCTTTTTATTTCTTTTAGATGAAAATGGTGTGTGTTCTTTTGTTCAAGTAGGTGGGATATGATTATCATTCTTACTTGACAGCTATGGTGACATTCCCAAGGGTATTAGTCAGGATCTGAGGACTGAACCTCATATTTCCTAATTCTTATTTCCTGTTTCTTTCCATTAAACATAAACAGTATATTACAGGACTTACAGGGAAAAAAATGTCCCTATGGTCACAATGAGAAGAATGCTTCATAAAGTGACACATTGTGTGATCTTTAGAACTTGCTCTGTTAGTGTGCTGGGTACATTATGGTTCCCAGGTTCTACTCATCATTCCTCCTGTCCCACATGTTCTCCCAGTCTCCAGTATAACTCCTCTCTCTGATGTTTTCCCTCCAAAGCTAGGAGGGCCTTTTTTTGTTTTTCTGTACACTGCTACTTAATATCACCACATTGTTAATATTTTTCAGGTGCTCTTCTTTGTCTTTATTATAATTACAAAACTCCTTCATTTGGTATCAGAGGCTCTTCAGGACCTCACCACTTCACAATGCATCCCACCCAACAAACTGAGTGTCAGACATGAGTCTACACAACAGGAGATTTCAGACCTCCTTGCCTTCTCATGTAATAATGTCTCCTAGTTTTTCTGCCCTGGATATTCTTTTAGTTCATTTAAACTCATTGAATGGTATGTTTGCATCACCTCCTCTCACAGGATTTTTCCAGTGTTCCTTTGGCAAAAAAAATCCTGTCCTTGCTCTGGTTATTGCAATAGAACCATGTATTATCATCATTTCTGATGAGAGTTCTGTATTCAAGGCAGAGGTGTTGTCTTGTTAACTTTTGTAGTCAGCAAGGTAGATAGCAGCATGCTTGATGCTTAATGAATTGAACTGACTCACTTTACAGCTGCATACAAAGATATGTATAAATTACAAAAAAATAAACAAAAAAATCTTTTGTATCCCAGAGCTAATTTGATAAGTTACAAGTCATTTTCAAATTCCAGAACTACACGTCTATGAGTGCAAGCCCTTTAAAGAGAATTCTATGTCTTGTTCACTGTGATGAGCTGGCCTTGTTCTTTCAGGTCATATGTTCTACTTTTAAGCATGTTTGCTACTGTTTTGGCTTCACAGACAACCATGCAGTCAGTCACCACATTGAGCCCTTACTATGTGCTAAACAAATGCTTAAAATTTAAAGAGCTGTGTATCATTGAAAACTGACCAGAAACTAGACTGAAGCTTTCCATTATTTCCCAGTTTATAAATGGGAAAACTGAAGCTCAGAGACATTAAGAAACTTATCTAAAATCTTCCAGTTACCAAATTCTATATTCTAACAATTTAATGTCTGTTGGACATCAAAGCCTATGTGTAACTACTATATGACTATGCTTTGCTATTAAGTCATTATTAAAACATATCCCTTTGTCAGTATTAGAGAGAAAAATTCCAGGCTGAGAAAAGTGCCAAATCACTAAATATTGCAGAACTTTGTGATGGACTGTAAACAGTCAAAACTCTACAGAAATGGTCAGATGGCCAATCACCTTTTTTGCATTCTAGTTTTCCTGGCAAAACTAAAGGCATTAAAATACTTTTAAATTCATGAGATATATCAGTAATTCTCTTTTGATTTCATTTTTACCTAGTTATCTTCATATTATGTAGCTTCCTAAGTAGTTTTCTTACTTTTCTCCCTTAAAGAAGAAAGATTTCTGATAAGGTTTCTTCTAAACAATTGACAGTTACATTACTCATAGTAAATTAATTGATTTACATGTACACGCCTACTTCATTCTCTTGGGAGAACTCTTGAGTTTGCGTTTGTAAATGTAAGTTAGCATCCAAGCTTAAAGACAGTTCTACATGATCCAGCATCACAGTAAAATGATAAGTTATTCATGAAAATCAGTTTGTTAACCCTGCCTGTTTTACCCAGATAAGAGAGTGTGAGATTGGTGGCTGTGATGGTAATGAGTGTGACTTTTTATTTAAATTTACAAATCTTTTAACCATTAGGTTCTCAATAAACGTTTGTTTATTACATTCCTCTGTACTGAATTAACTTATGCTAAATTTAATTTAATTAACCAATATAATAAGCCTGTATTGTACAGATGGTACAGATAATTAACTTTTATTTAAAAATTTTATTTAAGAAAAGTTCTAAGTAAATTGAACCAGGTTGTAGAGTTAGAAGTAGGAGAGACAGAATTCAAAACACAGGTTTTCAATTACAAAGTCACTGCTGGGTCCTAATTTAAAGGTCTTGTTATATTTAAAAAATATAGTCCTAAAAGAAAGAGGAAAAGAAAAGTTTGATATTTCAGAGTCTGTGTATTGGACTGTCATAAAAATGAAAAAGAAAATCTGTTCAAAGTAACCATTTTTTCTTTTCTTCCTTTATTTCAACCAGCTTTTCAACCCAATCCATGAGGTTTGCAAAAATTAAGTGAATACTTTTCTTTCAGTTACCAATTTATGATGAGGTTATTGGCCAACACTTGTTATTTGTGATCTTTTTGATGATAGCCATTCTGGCAGGTATAAGGTGATATCTCATTGTGGTTTTGATTTGCATTTCTCTGATGATTAGCGATGTTGAGCATCTTTTTATGTGCCTGTTAGACACATCTACATGCCAGACAGAGAAGGTCAAATAGTCTATGTTATAACATGTGAAACCTAAAAAATAAAATGAACAAATGTATATAAAAAAACAGAAACAGACTCACAGATCTAGAGAACAAATTAGTGGCTACCAATAGGGAGAGGAAAGGAGGGAGGGGCAAGACAGGGGTAGAGGATTAAGAGACACAAACTACTATGTATAAAACAGATAACAAGGATCTATTGTACAGCACAGGGAAATATAGCGATTATTTTGGAATAACTTTGAATGGAGTATAATCTATAAAAATATTGCATCACTATGTTGTACACCTGAAGCTAATACGTCGTAAATCAACTATACTTAGTTATAACAAAGAACTTACTAGCCAAAACAGAGTAAAATGCTGGGGTTTTAATTTTTTCCACAGAATGTGGAGCTTTCTTATCATGTGTATTAGGTGAATAAATAAACAATGAAATACTTATTCAAGTTGAGTCAGAGTTTTGTTTTTCCATGGGAACTTTTGTCTGCAATTTTCAAACAGACATCCACAAAGGCAGGCTTTCGGATCGATTTGGCTCTTCCAAATACTATTTATTTTTTCTCCATCTTTGCATATTCTGACCATGTCTCTCCCTCTTCCTGTCTCTGGATCTTTGCTCCTCCTCCACACTGCCACCACGTTGCTCTGTCTAAAGTCTTGCTTGGGTCACACTCTCTAATCAAAACTTCCCAATGGTTTCTATAACCATCACATAAATTGAAAACATTTTGGTCCAGAATTCAAAGGATTTTAGAATCTTTTTATTACCTCTTCCTTGCTAGCTTCCAATACCCCTATTTCACTTCATTCAAATTGAGCTACCTCTGTTCCCAGTCCGTGATTTATGTTTATATCTTAGATCACTCTTGATCCAGTAAGGAGAATGGCTTAAGTGGTAGCAGGGAAGGAGCAAGAAGATATATAAAATCTTCAAGTGAGTGACTCTAGAAGGAAAGATAATATAGATGCAAGAAAAAAAAGATAGTCAGATATGTAATAAAAGGAGTTTTCTTTAAATAAAGAAAAATATACAGCGAGAAGTAGAATGAAAAGATTGGTTCCCAGAGAGAAAAATACTGAAGTTCAACAGACGTTTAGATATACAATGGTGAAGTTGCCAGAACCACTGAAGAAAAAATAATGAGAAAATACATATCATAAAAATGCTAACAGGAAGAAAGGCAACAATAATATGCAACAAGCCTGAGTTTTTATGTTTAAAAAAATAAATGAAAGAAAAAAGATGATTATATTTTTTAAAGTTATGATGATGATATAATGATATCCCAAGAAATTACAAATTTATCAGTTGAAAATGTTGATTGGACAATGATGATCAAAGAAGTATATATTGTGTTGAAATAGTTGCTAGCAGTTTAACTAAAATACATAAAATGAGAGATGTTAATAAATTAGGAAAGAGGGTATAGATTGAAAATACATGAAAACAGACAAAATAATAAGAAGGAGCCATGGGAACTGTAGAATATTTACATTCTTTCAGCTTCAGGAGTGAGAGGATCCATCTTGAAAAAAATACATTTGAAATTTAAATGAAAGCTTAATTGGGCAGGTTTTCCTCCCCATCACAGTGGCAATAGCTCTCATCTTCTGATCATCATTTTTTCATAAGAAAAAAATCTTGAAAATTTACTAGGCAGTGATTGAAGCAGTGTAAAACGTGATCCAGCTAATGCCTTACTGGAGGGAAATCCAGTGAGGGGTTTGAGATGGATTTGTGACGCTTGCAAAGCATTAGACCATTAAGATAAAAAGTTGAATTATATAAAACAATTGAGTGGGTACTCAGTTCAATCTGTACATGTTATTTGTCATGGGTTTAGCTGCAATAAATGAAAATACCTAAGTTTTTGAAGATTCATATAATCATATGTGTTCCACCAATTTGCATTGCTGCTTAAGGAACACTTGACTGAAAACAGCGACACTATCCCTTACATGTCTTATAATTTTAGCTATGATGTCAGCCTGCTATTTAGATTTATTCCCTATGCTTTATTGCAGGCTGTTAAAATTGAACTAAAAAAGAATTTGTAGTTTAACTAGATACAAAGTATATTATCTGACAACATCCTTATATGCAAAGAACAGCAACCTTAAGTTATAGTAAAAGATTCAATTTTCAAAAACCATATAATATGAAAACTATTGAGTTTAAATAAGTCTTGACTATGAAAATGATTATTTTTTTGACTAGACACTCAAGCTCATAAAGATCAAAATTATTCCAAATTATTGTGGGAATTCCATGGGTTTTGAATAAACATATTAGCAAGATTCACAGGAAAAAAGGGGCGTATGAACAAGCTCAATCAAAAGTCCATGTAAAAAATAAACATGCAACAATAACCTGTTTCAAAAAAGAAGAATAATTAGAGAATTCAACCTACAAGATAATATTTTGGAAGAAAAACTGATTTTGTAGTCTATTCTCACAAACAAATAAATTACAGATGGTTCAATGATTTAAATTTTGAAAGATTACTATAAAGAAATTAAAATGAATAAATTTCATATTAATATGCAAAATATAGAGGCCAAAAATATGTCTGCTGAAAAAAAAAGCACAGCATGAGAATTGTGAGTTAAGTTTTATTTGGGGAAAAATGAGGACAATAGCCCAGGAGATAGCATCTCAGGTAGCTCTGAGAAACTACCTGAGATAGGTAGGGGGAAGAGGAAGGGGGAAGGTCAGTATTATATATGATTTTAGTGAAAGGGGGTACATTCCATCAAGCACACATTTTTTGCAGAAGGTTGCTGCTAGTCTCTTGAAGGTTGCTACAAGTTACGAGGAGCAGACATCAGCATGAATGATTTTAGTGCTTTTCTAGATATGAGGAAATGCAATAATTGGGCTCATAAAATCTTCTCCTGAAAATATCTATCTAAAGACCTGTTCTGTCAGTTTTTTCCCAGAGCACAAAGTGCCTCATTCCTGATCTCCACCCTGAACTCCTTTCAGGGTGTGTTGAAGGTCAGTGGCTGCAACCACTTGTGATTTAATCCTTGTAGAGGCAAGATGGCAAGTGCCATTTTTTAGTTGGCAAAGGGGAAGGTAGATAAATTTGGCAATTTAAAATTATGAAAGTTCCATGTGAAAAGTAATAGACAACTTATAAATTAGTGAAAAATTGAAGTACACATGACAAGAAAGTACAAATTTATTTAAGTAATAAAGAACATAATTATATTAACAAGAAGTCAATAACTCATTTAAAAACAATTAATCTATGACTGGATGCACAAATATATGCATAATAGCAAAAATGCAAATTAATTTTAAAGGCAAAAAGATGTAATATTTTTACCTACTTAATTGTGGAAAAATAAATATTATTAAATACCAAATTTGGATGTTTTGGGAAAATAAGTACTTCATGAACTGGGACAATATAATTAGACAGTTTCACAATGTCAATCAAAATTTCAACTGTGTATATCCTTTGAAAATAAAGTTCTACTTCTAGAAAATTATAAGTATCCTTTCACCTGTGCATAAATATTTTATGAAAGAATATTCAATGAAGTATTTCCTTGTGAAAGCAGAGAATACAACAATCTAATTGCACAGAAGGAGGGGTGAGCTAAGGAAATGTGGTATTCAAATGCAAGGGAGTACTCCACAGACAGACACAGAAAGGCTGGGGAGCTTGCATGTACTAAAAGGAAAAAAGACAATATTTTGCATGTAAAAAGAAATATGCTCTGCCTTGAGTAAAAAATGAAAGGGATATTCATAGTCATTGTGTGTGTGTGTGTGTGTGTGTGACAACCTATAGAACAAAGAATGATAAACAATTGCCAAGTGTGACTCTGGAAAGTGGGACTGGAGATCTAGGGTGGGAGAAACACATTTTCTTACTTTTCTATCTTTGATTTTTTTTAACATGTGTGCATTAAATTCTTAAGTGTTTAAAAAATACAGCTGCTATGTGACCTTAACTTAGATGTAGGAGTCATGATAGAGAAATAACAGCCTTGGAAATTAAACATAAAGATAGCTGTGTCAAAATCTGAGCTAAGAAACACATGAGAAATAGGCATTTGGGGAAGGTGTAGAATTAGCTCAATTTTGGATATCATAATAAAAGCTAAAATGATTCACTCCTCGTAATGTGCTAGTCATAGTTCTAATTACCTCACATGTATTAACTCTGTCTAATCCCTATAACAACCTAATAAAAAGGTCTTAAGTTCATGATGTCTTTTCAAAATTATTATCACAGTTGTACATACAGTGCCTGTGTCATTCATCACAGCACATGCCCATCAGAGTCTGGGACAACACCCCACGAATAAATACACTAACATTTTTGCAGAACATACATGCATATTCACACTTAGTGTGATAAAGAGACTCTTAGCCTCTAGGCTATCCTAACCTGAAAGGTTTGAAGTTCTTTTGGAACATCCAAGGAAAGGCACACAGTTATGAAATTCAGAAAAGGATCTGGGTGTCACGACCAGAAGGATGGCTGTTGTAGGCACACGATGGATGAAATTATCCAAGGTCAGCGTACATGCTGAGAGAGGAAACTGACTTGTGATTTGAACCTGAAGTGTGTCAGCATTTAAGAGACCGGTGAAAGGCACGGGTCAGTAACAGTATGTATGAAGCATTCTCAGGAAACGCACATACATTGTTCTATTTCGTCTTTCCATTAATTCCATCAGATAGATGTTGTCATCTCCATTTATTAAATTAGGAGGCAGACTCTATTAATTAACATAGTTAGATCACAAGTTAGTGACCGTTAATGGTTCTGTGCTGTTCCAAAGACACTGCTTTTTTCTACCACACTGCACTACACAAAATGGGGGAGACTTACGTGGACTAAGAATGCCACCTGTCATATCAGCAAACAAAGATGTTGCGGCCATCAAGCCATCAGCCATTACAGCCCCGCCCACAATGGTGACTGGGAACTCAGGATGGAAACAGGATGCCCACCGTCAAGCCTTCAGCCACTGCAGTCACCCCCAAGGGTGCACCCTGAGAAGATTCGGGAATGGAAAAAAAACATCTACTGGCCCTAGCTAGTTGAGGTGCAGATTAAAGGAATGATTTCATGAGCCCATACTTTGCATCTTCCCTTACATAGAAAAGCGCTAAATTCATTAACTTAAGATGCCTGGTTTTCTTTAATTAACAGTAATCTTTTGATGTTCCCACTACCTGGCTTTTGTTACAGAACTCCTATGTATCCTGGCTCCCCCCTTACCTCTTTGGAGCTGTCCCTCAGAGCTATCTGAGAGTCCTGTCTCCCTGAGAGTTCTCTCAAAGTCCTCAGAAAATCCACCAAATAAAATATAACTCTTCACTTTTAGGTTGTACATTTTTTTCAGTCTACATTTAGAATCAAAATGTTTTTACTAGTTTTATTGCCTCTATTATTAACTATATCTGACTTTTAATCAATTAAGTTATTTAATTTATTAAATTATTAAGTTATTTAATTTAATGATTTATTCTTTATAAACTACTTCATTGTGTATGAATTTAACTTTTATTTATTCCAAAAATCTTGATTGCATACCCATAGGCGCTGGAGAATCTACTAGATGCTTGGGATAAAATAATAAATAAAATTTCCATTTTCAAGTAGCTTATGGAACTAATAGATAGCTAGTTACAGAACAAGGTGGTAATAGCTCTCAGGAGGATCACAAAACACACTAGGGAGGTGTCAGAGGTGCTTTCTCCAAGGAGCCGAAATCTAAGCTGTGAACTATAAGTATGAATGGGAAAAAGAGGGCAAATTCTTCATGCAGAGTCATGAGAAGAAGTCTCCTGGTAGATAACACAGGATGAGCAAAATATACACATGACCAAATACATGACAGTGTAGACCAGAAGGAAGTTTGTTGTGGCTCCATGATTATGTAAAAAAGGAGATGTAGAGGATAGGGCAGAGGAATAAGGGTATAGATCAAGAAAGCTATTCATGCTTCCTGCTGGGAGGCTTTGGTTACTGCATGCTGTCCGGCTATCCCGCCAGCATGGACTCACAAAGAAGCTTGACAATTAACTTGGAGCTTCCATTTATGTATTCATAACTGTATGGAACAAGTTCTGTAGCAAAAACATAGGTGAGAACATTGATCCGGTGAAAAGTGCACTATATGTGAAATATTATTTTGATTCTCTATAAGGGAGAGAGTTACCATTTTCAATTACGTGCTATTCCCATGGTTTGGATCTCGAGTAACATAAACCTTGAATGTTGCTCCTGGTATTTCAGAACTCAACTGCAATTGAGCAGCCAACACAACAATGGCATTTATTTAATTCTTTCAAGGCAGTGTGTAGTAGTGGGAGGTACCTGGATTTCAGAATAGAAGGTCTTGTGTTATATGTCAATTAAATCTCAGTAAAACTGGGGAAAAGGTCCTGTCCTTTCCACCTCCAACCTGTGTTACACTGGGAATATATTTTTTAAATTTTCTTGAACTTTCATTTTTCCACCTGCTAAATCGTTCTCTTCAGAAGTAGAAATCATGAAGTTGGGCTCTCATTCAACCTTATGTTATTTGAAAATGGCGATTCAAAAAATTCTTGTTTTCACTCTGAAGCTGTTTGTCCTTACCTGCTGGGTGGTGGGGGAAAAGTTTGCTTAGTCTATTGACATTTGAGTTTGCAAAGGAGAGAAAAATGAGTGCAGCACACATGATTAATATTAATAATAATAATAAAAGCTGCCAGAAAGCTTTCCCACTAATCTTTTATTATTCAGGCTCTGGTGCATAATGAACATTCTGAATATTTAATAACTGAAAGAGAGAAAAGCCAACTGAAAGAACATCTTGAGCTGTCATGTATATGCATGAAAATGCTCCTTATCCCACAAGGAGAGAGAACAGACTGGATCTGTCAATGGTAAAATACGACATTTTTACACCCCTAGTCAAATGTCACTACAGATTGCAAGTGACATCTTATAATGAAGAACAACTTCCTATAGAATATGAAAAATATAAATGCTTCCTTTCCTTGCTAAGAATTTATACTGAAAGGTCATTATAGTGCATGTAAAATCCCACGGAAGCTGCTTAATGTACTTTCTATTTTCACTCCAATATGATCAGGTGGTGAGTGTGACTTGGTCTAATTAAAAGCAGGTTGTAATTTGCATACACAGAGGCACCAGAAAAGCAGATAAGTGAGGATTTGCTTGGGGAGAAATGGTTGATCAAGCAAGAAATAATGAGGAAATGATGGAATGAAAATGTCTAGGCCTTTGTACTTTGTAGAAAAGTTGTTTTCTTCTTTATTCTTCTTCCTTTCTTTCTGGATGTTCACGACAAGGCACCAGCACCTCCTTAGGGCAAAGGCACATTCCTCCAAAGCACATAAAGGCTTTATGAGGTACAAAGTTTTCTTAAGAAAATGAGATTTTTCCAATTTACTTCACCCTTGAAATCAAATTAATTTGCTGTATTGTGTGAATTGTGGCTTTTTTCTTTCTTTTTATATTAAGCATTTTCAGTGTAACAACAGAGACTAAGAGAATACTTGGTGGAAAGGGATATACCCCAGTGCAATTGATTTTTATTTGGAGAATGAAAAAAGTACCATCAAAAAAAAAATTTAGCCTTCCTTTTTATGGGATAAACTGTTTACATTACATTTTTCCTCTTCATTTATAAACTGTCACGCTGTCAGATGAGGTCTCATTGTTATATCTTCTTTGCTTCCACTGTGCTCTTATTCCTACTCCAGAAAACAATAAAATGGTTTTCAGCATTGGGTTTCATCTTCATTAATGTTTATCTATTTGTATTTCACATAGTGAAGTGTTCACTAAAAGATTGACAAGTCCTGAAATCAAAGTTAGAAGTCCTCTAATTACTGCCAACTGAAATTTTCCAAGTGTGCCTAAGATCACAGAACTGCTGGGTATTGAGAAAGATTTCTGTTTATCAATGTGCTGTGACAGACACCAGCATCCCTGGACTCTGTAAAATCTGCAGGCTGACAGGGACCTATAGAGTTAATTAGTCCATTCCCAGTTCTAAAATAGTTATGAAACTAAAGCAGGAAAATGGAAATCCATTCCATTATGAATGTTCAAAACTTATTGGGCATATAAAAAGTGCACTGTATCTTTCTCCACCAATTTTTAAAACCCAGGTACATTTTACTAGGTCAGGAAGTATTCCCCTTCATTTAACAGAAAATATGCCTTCCAAAAAGGCATGGAGATATTGAAACTGAAGGGTTTTATTCTTTTTGGTTTTTTGATAAACAACAAGGATTTACTTTATAGCACAGGGAACTAAATTCAATATCTTCTAATAACCTATAATGGAAAACAATAAGATGCTGTACACCTGAAACTCAACACAATATTGTAAATCAACTACAGTAAAATTAAAAAAAAAAAAAAAAAGACTGGTGGAGTGAAAGAGACAAGAAAAGCAGGGGGCGGGGGGTGGGGGTGGCGGGGAGGCATTGAATGCTGCTTCCATTCCTCCCTGGGGCTTTTTGCGGGCCTCTCATTGCTGTGGCCTTTCCCGTTGCGGAGCACAGGCTCTGGACGCGCAGGCTCAGAGGCCATGGCTCACGGGCCCAGCCGCCCCGCGGCATGTGGGATACTCGCGGACCGGGGCACAAACCCGTGACCCCGCATCCGCAGGCGGACTCTCAACCACTGCGCCACCAGGGAAGCCCCTCCTTGCGGCTTTTAACGCTTAACAAACCCCGAAAGCAAAGTGACATCATTACCCCTCAATTTACTCGTTCAAGGCCCTTTCTCCCTCCAAGGGCCAGGTCCTGGCCAAGGGTGGGGGGCGGTCCTTGCCGTGACCAATCGCGCTGCCCCTGAGCGTTCGCCCGGACTGGGTCCTCCCACCAGTGCCCAGGCCCGGCTGAGGAGGTGGATCTTTGCTGGCAGCGCCTTCAGGGCCAGGTCCCCAGACCCTGCCCTGCTGTCACCATGCAGAGAGCACGGTGCCCAGGACCCAGCTGGCCCTACCTTAGCGCCGCGATCCCGGATCCCCGTGCGTCTGCGCTGGAGTGGGGTGTTGGGAGAGGGGAGAGCGGGTGTGCAGACTCACTAGAACCTAGCGCGCCATGTGCTCAGAGCTGAGCCAACCACCACTTGGTGTCCCTAGAAATGGCTGCTGCAAACCTAGGTTTATCGTATTTGCCCTTCTGGTGCATTTCTTAAATATACATCCGCTGCAGAGCCACCAGGATCTGATGAAAAGTCAGTCCTTCACCTGTTCTGCTCTCAAGAATAATTTTGGCCACAAATGCACATTAGAAGCTTTACATGTAGAAAAAGGCAAGTAGCTGAGTCATTGACTCTTTTATTTATTTATTTTTAACATCTTTGTTGGCGTATAATTGCTTTACAATGGTGTGTTAGTTTCTGCTATATAACAAAGTGAATCAGCTATATGTATACACATATTCCCATATCTCTTCCCTCTTGCATCTCCCTCCCACCCTCCCTATCCCACCCCTCTAGGTGGTCACAAAGCACCGAGCTGATCTCCCTGTGCTATGCAGCTGCTTCCCACTAGCTATTTTACATTTGGTAGTGCATGTATGTCCATGCCACTCTCTCACTTCCTCCCAGCTTAACTTTCCCACTCCCCGTGTCCTCAAGTCCATTCTCTATGTCTGAATCATTATTCCTGTCCTGCCCTTAGGTTCTTCAGAACCCTTTTTTTTTTAGATTCCATATATATGTGTTAGCATATGGTATTTGTTTTTCTCTTTCTGACTTACTTCACTCTGTATGACAGACTCTAGGTCCATCCACCTCACTACAAATAACTCAATTTCATTTCTTTTTATGGCTGAGTGATATTACATTGTATATATGTGCCATATCTTCTTTATCCATTCATCTGTTGATGTACACTTAGGTTGCTTCCATGTCCTGGTTATTGTAAATAGTGCTGCAATGAACATTGTGGTACATGACTCTTTTTGAATTATGGTTTTCTCTGGGTATATGCCCAGTACTGGGATTGCTGGGTCATATGATACTTCTATTTTTATATTTTTAAGGAACTTCTATACTGTTCTCTATAGTGGCTGTATCAATTTACATTCCTACGAACAGTGCAAGAGGGTTCCCTTTTCTCCACACCCTCTCCAGCATTTATTGTCTGTAGATTTTTTGACGATGGCCATTCTGACCGGTGTGATGCGATACCTCATTGTAGTTTTGATTTGCATTTCTCTAATGATTAGTGATGTTGAGCATCCTTTCATGTGTTTGTTGGCAATCTGTATATCTTGTTTGGAGAAATGTCTATTTAGGTCTTCTGCCCATTTTTGTATTGGGTTGTTTGTTTTTTTGATATTGAGCTGCACGAGCTGCTTGTATATTTTGGAGATTAATCCTTTGTCAGTTGCTTCGTTTGCAAATATTTTCTCCCATTCTGAGGGTTGTCTTTTTTGTCTTGTTTATGGTTTCCTTTGCTGTGCAAACGTTTTTAAGTTTCATTAGGCCCCATTTGTTTATTTTTGTTTTTCTTTCCCTTTCTCTAGGAGGTGGGTCAAAAAAGGATCTTGTTGTGATTTATGTCATAGAGTGTTCTGCCTATGTTTTCCTCTAAGAGTTTTATATTGTCTGCCCTTACATTTTGGTCTTTAATCCATTTTGAGTTTATTTTTGTTAAACTGAAGGTTAAAAATAATGCTTATATATTATGCTGATAACCATGACATCACAATATGCATATAAGAAGATAGGAAAAATACTTTAAATATTAATAGTTTCTAAGTGTTTGAATGTGGTTATTTTTCCTGTTTTCAGTTTTAGTTCATTTGGTATATTTTAATTGACTAGATTTTGTGATAGTAGAAAAATTGACTGTAAAAACTGCACACTGTAAAATATATTTCAGATCAAGTCCTGTACCACTTTGTATTATAAAATTTCTGTATTCAAATATAAAATTAACAAAACCTCTCTAAGTTGACCTAAGTTGAAGAGTTTCAATGACCAATATTGGCTACATCATATACTGAGAGTCTGTTCACTCATTTATTTATTCAATAACATGTCTGAGTGCCTGCCAAATGCCTAACAATTTACCAGGTATATGGTAGGTGCATCATGGATGTTTATTACATTAAATCACAAAAGGAAAAAAAAGGATGTTAGGCACTCTGCTAGGGAATGAGATTATTGAAATGATCAAGATAATCCCTCTTTCTCTATTTTGTATATATCTGTATATATATTCTGACATTTCAAGGGATGAAAAGCCCAGATATCATTGATTAACTTTGGAAAACCTCAAGACATATACATACTACTATATATAAAATAGGTAACTAATAAGGACCTACTGTATAGCACAGGGAACTCTACTCATACTCTGTAATGACATGTATGAGAAGGGAATCTGAAAAAAAGAGTAGCTATCTGTATATGTATAACACAACATTGTAGATCAACTGTACTTCAATAAAAATTTTAAAAATGAACTCATTTCTTCTTTTTTTTTAAGGAAAGAAACTCCACTTTTGTGGCATTTTCTCTGCCATTTTAGCTCTCCCTTCTAACCAACCCCTTCATCACGTTGACCCATACTGAAAAACAGCACAGCAACAGATGCAACATAGCTGGTAAAAAGACATTTTTAAAGCAGTAACAGAAATAATCATAGCCTCTTCCAATGTATGTTCTAAGGCATGCATACATTTTATTTTTTTTGGCTGCACCTCACAGCTTGTGGGAACTTAGTTCCCCAACCAGGGTTGAACCCAAGCCATGGCAGTGGAAGTGCAGAGCCCTAACCACTGGACCACCAGGGAATTCCCAAGGCATGCATACATTGTGCACTCTCAGTCAGTATGTATTATTATTTCATTTTAGAAGTAATGAAACTGAGGTAAAGAGAAATTACATTCTGTCCCAGGTCACAGCTAGGTTAGAATCGGGGTGTTCCAATCAGTCAGCAGCCATCAACACTGAAGCAAGACCCTCTACCAGCAAAAAGATTATGACTCGCTGAAGGCTCAGGTGATGGTTAGCAATTTTTAGCAATAAATTATTTTTAAATTAAGTTTTTTTCTAAAAAAACTGGGATATGTAGGTCTCTGAAGTCTGTGCCAAGACCACTTCAGCGTGCTAAAACAAGTTGATGCCATAGGACTGAAATGGAGCAGGAGCCTATTGCCCTTCCCCTGCACCCCGCTGTCCTCAGCCTGCATTTTGTCTGTAGAAAAACTTTAGCCAAAGAATAATTTTAATCAGAGAAATGAGAAAAATACAGAAACAAAGGAAAACAGTCAAACAAGATGAAATAATATTTCAGCCATTAAACAAACTTAAGGACATTTAGTTCCTTCTCAAGGGCCATAGATAATATTCTGAGCCATCTCCTGTGAGCCGTCTTATAGATACTGAAACCCCCACCAGGTGGAAGAAGATAACATGATGACCAGACTGTCGCCATGACATAAGCTGCCACAGTTCCGAGAACTAGCCTCAAAGGAATGGGAACAAATTGACCCTGGAACTGAAGACTAACTGTACCTAAAACAATCAAGATGATGCTGGTCAGACCACCGTTGACCAATTTCAAGATGACTGTCAGAGCTGACTGTGCTGTTTTTACATGTAACCAGCTCCCTCTGTCTATAAAAGTTCTTGCCCCCTGATTGTCAGTTGCAGGTGAGTTGGCCTTTGGACATGTGTCTGCCCTCCCCTCACCCCCGGTTACCAGCATCCAAAATGAAGCAAACTTTCCCTTCCACCAACCTTGCCTATTGGCTTTTGAGTGGCGAGCACCCAAACCCCACTTATGGTTACAGGATCTCAATAAATGGGTTTTAAAGGTATTTTACAATATTTAATATATACTGAAGGATATATGTAATGTATATCTAAGGTAGGAAGCATGGGAGGTAGGACCCATTTATCCCCCACATGTTAAGATCTCGAGATTAATCCTTTGTCAGTTGCTTTGTTTGCAAATATTTTCTCCCATTCTGAGGGTTGTCTTTTCGTCTTGTTTATGATTTCCTTTTCTGTACAAAAGCTTTTAAGTTTCATTAGATCCCATTTGTTAGGGAGGGGATATGGGGATATATGTATACATATAGCTGATTCACTTTGTTATACAGCAGAAACTAACACAATATTTTAAAGCAATTATACTCCAATAAAGATGTTAAAAAAAAATCATAGAAGAGAATCTAAACTTGATTCCATCCAAGGAATTTTACCTTATCATCCTGCTTTTCCTGGAGACTACTACCAACTTAGAGGGGAAAAAATCCTTCTAAAATGAGATCTAATATTCCTTCCTTCTTAAACAGAAAAGATACAACATATTAAATACTTGTTTGATGACTCAGCTACATTGTTATTTAATATCATATTCTCTGTCTTTCTCCCTCCCTCCAGTACATTTTACAATCTGCCTGGAATGTGTTCACTGTATTTATTTATTTATTTATTTTTTGGCTGTGCCCCATGGCATGCCTGATCATAGTTCCCCAACCAGAGATCAAACCCTCGCTCCCTGCAGTAGAAGTGCCAAGTCTTAACCACTGGACCTCCAGGGGAGTGTCTGTTCATTATATTAATGTTGACCCTATCCCCCAACTCTGACTCAGCACCTTGACAACTTGGCTAGTTTTGTCACTTCCTCTGGAAGGTGCTCCTAAACCCTGGCATCACTTTCATAGGCCCTATGCTTTATTTTAACAACATTTATCTCAGTTTTAAGTTTATAGTTATATGAGTAATTATTTGTGTGACACAAGGCTTTCACTATATATAAGCCCTACAAGGACAGAGCTCATATATTCCATTTTCACCATTGTATTTCCAACAAACTGTATGATACAAGGTAGGCAATCAAAAAAGTTTGTTGAGTGTTTGGCCAAATTGTGATTCTAAAATGTTTAGCCAAAGTCAAGGTAAAAGAGAAGAAAATGATTTCGTTCTTTCACATATTCTTCTATTCAAAAAGTGCAGTTTTAGGGACTTCCGTGGTGGCACAGTGGTTAAGAATCTGCCTGCCAATGCAAGGGACACGGGTTCGAGCCCTGGTCTGGGAAGATCCCGCATGCTGCAGAGCAGCTAAGCCCATGCGCCACAACTTCTGAGCCTGCGCTCGAGAGCCTGCGAGCCACAACTACTGAAGCCCACACTATTAGACCTGTGCTCCACACAAGAGAAGCCACCACAATGAAAAGCCCTCACACCGCATCAGCAATGAAGATCCAACACAGCCAGAAATAAATAAATATATACTTTTTAAAATGCAGTTTTAAAAATTTACCATTATTTTAATCACAGTATAAACATAATTCCAAATTCTGTTGGATTTGAGGCCTTATCATTTTAACTCAAGGATTTTTCCATTTACTTTCATAGTCATATTATTTAATGGCTTCACAATGACATTGGGTGATGGAACCACTGTAGTGTACTTAATTCTTCCTCCATGGCTGGATATTTGTTACTTTTTAAATCTTTCTGTTATGGTGTATTATCTTACAATAAAAAATCTTTCACATGCATAACACTTTAAAAATTTTTATTTATTTACTTTGGGTACATTCCCAGAAGTAGAGGTCACTATGTATATAGATACTTATTGCTCTAAAAATGTCTTTTTAAAATATTCTCTAAAAGCAATGCACCAGTTTAGATTTTTGCTAGCAATGTAGGAGCCCCATTCTCTCTTGCTGCTTCCAAGATAAATTAATTGAACAAGCCGGTATGTATAGCTTCACATTTTTCTCTGTTCATAGAAACTTGAAAATATAAGTATACATGAAGAAGAAAATGTGTTTGTGCATTTCTTGATTCTTTTTTTTTTTTTTTGCTCAACCTTCCCCCATGTAAATTAAGGAAAATCTAATATATCCTCTGAAATAATTACTATTTCATTGCATGGATTCACCAAATTTATTCTTCCAATAATAGTTATTCAAGGTAGCTTCCAAGTTTTGTCTTGTTTTTGTCAGCATAAACAATACTGTATTTAACATTCTTGTACATAAACTGTATTTACCAATGCTTTCACTTCTAAACTCTCTAAAAAGAGATTCACACAGGCCTTCCCTGTTGGTCCAATGGTTAAGAATCTGCCTTCCAATACTGGGGATGTGGGTTTGATCCCTAGTCGGGGAGCTAAGATCCCACATGCCACGGGGCAACTAAGGCTGCATGCCGCAACTGCTGAGCCTGCATGCTCTGGAGGCCATGTGCCACAACTAGAGAGAAGCCTGCACGCCATAATGAAGAGCCCACCCACCACAATGAAAGATCCCCTGTGCCACAACTAAGACCTGATACAGCCAAATAAATAAATATTTTTATAAAACAGAGATTCACACAAGTGAGATAACTGAGTCAAAGGCTATCTGCCTGTAAAGTTTAACAGATTTTGTCAGATTTCTTTCCAGAAAATACTATAAAATTCACCTCTCCACTACTTGAGATATATATAAAAGCAACCATTTCTCTGAATCCTTGCCAGGCCTAATTGGATGCTGGTAACTTGAATTTTTTTTCTTCTATGACTTGCCTGCTTCCAAATTCTGCCAATTTTTCTATGTGCAATTTGGCTTTTTCTTAGAAATTATGGGAATTGTTTTGTAATTAATACATGCCATTTTATCTGTCATATGGATTGCAAAAATGTTTATTACAAATATATTGTTTCTATTTTTTTTCTTTTTAAATTATGTAGAAAAAATATGCTGATGGCTGCATCTCTAACAATTTTGGGGCCCATGGCAATTGCACAAATGGAAGTCCACATACCTATGTCTAAATTTAGACATCTTATGTCTAAATACTTGAAAGCTATAAATGAAACTTATAAAATAAACTGTTAAATAAAATATATTCAATCTCCCTACCTTGAATAATATCCCTACATAATCACATGGAAAGTCAGTTTAAAATTTAGAATATACACAGTGGCATAGGGATAACTGACCCATGGACCACATTACAGCGACAGTGGGAGTGATTTCTGTTCACTGGACTTCTATCAGTCATCTTTTATCATTTTCATTATGTTTTCTTGAAATTTTTTGTAGACAATCATATTGCCTGTCAATAAGTGTCAGTGAGTGATAAATTATTCAGTGTTTTTACTTTCTCCTCTTTTTCTATCTCTCTTTCACTCTTTCTGCCACCCTTTCTTTTCTTCCTTTCGAATTTTTTCCATTCATCAGTTCCTTCTGAACAATGTTGAGTAGTAGAAGCCATGATAATAGTGAGTCTAGTCATGTTCCTGACTTTACAGGAAATTATTTTAAACTGGCATGGCTAATATGATGACTGCTGTAGATTTCTGAGAGAGACATTTGATCAAGTTAAAGAAAAAAGCCTTAAGATGTATTTATCATCTCCTAAAAATTTAAATGCTGAATGATTGCTTATTTTATCAAAATATTTTTCTTCACCTATTAAGATGATGGTAGAGTCTTATTTTTCCAGTCTCTTAATGTGGTGTGTAACACTGATTTCTGATTTTGAACATTCCTTCATTCCTAAAATGATCATCTAATTCTATACATATATATATATACTTTACAAATTTGTATAAATATGTTTTAACTCACTTTTGGAGTTAGTTTACTAAATATTTCCAAACCTGGCATATTTTGTGGTTTTTGAATCTGTTTTTTAAAAATATTTTGTTGTCACTTTCCTGGATTTATTTTTATTTGTGTGTCTGCCTTCAGTAACCATAAACTCAGTTTTCATGTTGCTTTCATTTGTTGCAGTCTCCCTTAACACAAGTTGAAGCCATTACTCTCTAGAGAGCACCAAGGTAATATTTTAAGTATGCATAGGTTCCTTTTTATTTGTCACTTGGTCATTCTGGATTTTATACATTACGTGTGTGTGTGTGTTGTTTGTGTGTGTATAATACTTCATTTACTGAGCTACACTATGGTTTTCCAATGTTAACTGGAGCAGAAATTGTGACCAGTGATTGGGAGATTCATCTTAAGTTTCCACTTAACCCTTGCCCATGTTTCTAAATATATACACCATTTGGACCCTGCAGAAGGCTATTATTTATTTAGTTGACTCTTCCAGCTCTTGTTTTGTCAGTTTCTTTTTCAATCTCTGATTTGTTCAAGACGAGTTTTGCTTTGGAACTAGACGACACTTCTCTGCCTTAACCTCCATGTTTCTTCTTAAATCTAATATAGTTTATTAATACCAAGAACCAATCATAAATATTTAGGTTCTATGAATCAGTTCAAGTATTCTCTTAGAAATAAAATACACCTTTTGAGAATATGGTCACTAAGAGATTCTTTCTGGGTCCTCAGAGGTTTTTCTTGCTTACTCATATTCTCCATTTTTTTCTTCCTGTTTTTCTTTTTTTTTTTTTCCTAGATAGTTTACAGATAAATTAAGTGCTACGTTGATGGATGCATTCATTATTGATTGTCAAACAAACACTAGCCCCCTGATTTTATAGGAGTTATTAAAAAATTGAAAGGCATAGCCATGAAATATTCTTCTTGAGGTAGAAAATCTTAGTATTTAATTATATATAACAATATCTTTGGATGGATAAAGTGAATATCTAGGAAGATGGTGGTGAACTACATTCTACAATGTAATAGCTATAGATGTCTCAACTTTATCAGCTAAAAAGACATTAAAAATTTGATATTTAAATTTTTTTTTTCTTTTTTTTTTTGTGGTACACGGACCTCTCACTGTTGTGGCCTCTCCCGTTGCGGAGCACAGGCTCCGGACACGCAGGCTCAATGGCCATGGCTCATGGGTCCAGCTGCTCCGCGGCATGTGGGATCTTCCCAGACCGAGGCACGAATCCGTGTCCCCTGCATCGGCAGGCGGACTCTCAACCACTGCGCCACCAGGGAAGCCCCAAAATACTTTTTAGGTTTTTTTTTTTCTGTTTTTGTTTTTACCACTCAAGCAATTTTGCAATAAAATAAACTGCAAATATAATATACTGCATGTGACATTTTATTTATTTAAGATTTGTTCACACATTTAAGATTGCCATGTCAAAGTTTGTCATTATTTTTTTTTTTCTTTATTTTTACTTTTCAGATACTGCAAGATAATCTCAAAAACATTGTGGCAATTGTCATTTCTACAAGTCATGGATGAGGGTAACAGTATTATCAACAGCCTCATAATCTACCTAAATTGTTAACAATATGATGAATTTAAAATAATATACTATAATTTTAATTTTTAAATTACTATTATGGAGATGTAATATCTTTATTAGTCATTTTTATAGCTTCATTAATCAATTGCCTTTCATATTGTGACAGGAAGAGAGTTGGCATTGCCCAGGGGCAAGACAAAAGGTGTACTGCCATCTTTTACACTTGCAATACAAACTGCTGTTGATTGATACTCTTTGATGGTGACTGGAAATAAAATGCTTTTACCATATCAGCAGTTACATGCCAAATGCCAGATGCTATACTGATACATTTCAGTACAGATACTCATGCCAGGCTATTGGTGTTACAACTTGTCAAGTTGTATTTCCTTGTCATCAAAATTTTGAAGGCAATAAAGGGAAATGCACTGTAGTTATAATGGAGACCACCACACTTATAATTTTAGTCTTTGGTGTTGGTGTGATTTATTAAATATTTCCTGGAATAAAACATTGCTTTTTACTTACTACATTAATCAGATAGGGGCAGTTTTAGGAGCCTCCCCTTGATACTTCCTTGCATAATAACTCTTAACTTTCAGAAAAATAATTATAAAGTGAAGATGGTAAACATAGCCAAAAGTTTCTACATTTATTTGAAAGACTAATAAAATAACAAACTTCTGACACAACTGATGAAATAACAATAGAAAGAGTTAGTTAGAGGCAAAGAAGCAGAATGTACACACACAAGCACACATGAAAATAATATTACATATAAAAAGGAAACATATGTTTAACTATATTGGGTATTAAAAAAATACACATCTAATCTCAAAAATATACCAATAAATTTGAAAATTCCTAGAAAGAACACTTTGCTAAAATATGTAGTACCAAAATTTGCTCAAGGGGAAATAAATAATTTGAATAAACCTATGAATATTACAGATAATAAAAGTGTGCCCTTGGGCTTCCCTGGTGGCGCAGTGGTTGAGAGTCCGCCTGCCGATGCAGGGGACACGGGTTTGTGCCCCGGTCTGGGAAGATCCCACAAGCCACAGAGCAGCTGGGCCTGTGAGCCATGGCCACTGAGACTGCAAGCTCCGCAATGGGAGAGGCCACAACAGTAAGAAGCCCGCGTACCGCAAAAATAAAAAAAAATGTGTGTCCTAAATAGTTTATTTTACCGGTAGGATTTATATATCAGATATTACCAATATTACTTGACCCATAGTACCATAAGACAACTAAAAAAGAGGGAAATCTCTCAAGCTCTCTTCTAGAGTCACTATAATCTTCATGCCACACCATCCAAGTAGTGTATTTACATACTATTTTCACTCATAAATATAGATGCAAACATCTTTAAAGTATCAGCAAACAAAATCTAGTAATGTGTAAAATAATATCAAATGATAAAGTCCCTAGGAATGCAATAATTATGTCATTATAAGTTCTGTTAGTTTTTTTTTTTTAGCCACATTATGAGTTAAAGTGGAAGGTCATAAAATTATCTGAATAAATATAAAAATATATTTGATCTATTTTAGCTCCCATTTGTTCTAAAGCCCTTAGAAAACTAAGAATAGGAGAAAACTTCATTTACAAGGTAAAGATTATCTGCAAATCACATATTAAGCCTAAGGCTAGAATATTAGAAATTGTTATTTTAATTTCAGAAATGAGAAAAGTGTGTTATTTATTACTGCTTCTATCAATATAGAAATGGAGGCTCTAAACAGATCAGCAGGAATAACAAATAAATAACAATAAGAAAATTTGGAAGAAACAAATCTTTCATTAATTGAATACAATAGATTTCCCATATACAAATATACAAATTTGCTAGATACAAGATCAATATAAAAAATAATAATATATATATATATATATATTTTTGCTGTACTTGGGCCTCTCACTGTTGCGGACTCTCCCATTGCAGAGCACAGGCTCTGGACACGCAGGCTCAGTGGCCATGGCCCACGGGCCCAGCCGCTCTGTGGCATGTGGGATCCTCCTGGACCAGGGCATGAACCCCTGTCCCCTGCATCGGCAGGTGGACTCTCAACCACTGAGCCACCAGGGAAGCCCTGATTAAATATATTTTTTATCAAGTTATGGAACATATGCTTTGTGTCCTACGTGTATAGTAACCATAAAATGAAAATCCCTAGGAATCAATCTAATAACACCTATACATGACCCTACAAGAGAAATTAAAATGCATATATGAGTGTATATATATATGTGTATATATACTTATACTTTAGTTTAGGAAAGGCCCAATACTACAGGTATGTCAATTATTCTCAAATGTATCTACACTTTGAAAGTAGGTTTAAGTAAATAATCTTCCAGACTGTTTCATGGAACTTGACAAACAGCTTTTAACTGTGTATTAAAAATAAAGAATCAAGACTAGCTAAGGAGGTAGTAGTATACAGAATAGCCCTGAAATGAAAACAACCCACATATCCATTAACTGATGAATGGTTAAACATATATATATATATATATATATATATATATATATATACACACACACACACACACACACACACACACACATATAATGGGCTTACTTGACTGTAATAATAATAATGAAGAATTGACACACATTACAACATGGATGAACCTGGAAAACATTATGCTAAATGAAAGAAGCCAGTCACAAACCACACAGATTGTATGAGATTGTATGATTCCACTTACATGAAATGTCTAGAACAGGCAAGGCCTACAGAGACCAAAAGCAGATTATCTTGTGCTTATGACTCTGTGGGTGGTGGGAACTAGAAAGTGACTGTTACTGGGAAACAAGGTTTCATTGCAGGGTGGTGAAAATGTTCTAAACTTAAGTTGTAGTGATAGTTGTACAACTCTGTGAATATACTAAAAAAAATTAAATTGTACACTTTAAATGGACGAATTTTGTAGTGCATAAATTATATCTCATAAAGATGCAGAAAAGTACTGGCTACAAAAATTTTGCAGACGGACAGCTGTATACATTATGATGGCATGCTTTTGACACTGTGATTGACAAACAATAGAAAGTGAAAAACAGCAGAGAAAGCAGATATGGACAGATGCTTCATAAAAATTTGTTAAAATGGCTTTATAAATCATTGAGAAAAAGATGGAACAGTCAACAAATGATTCTTGGAAAAATAAAATTGAATCCTTCACATGATATACAAAAATAAATTAAAGATAAATTTTAAAAAGGAAGGAAGCAAAATATTAAGTCATTTTGGAGGAAATATATAAAAATATATTTATTGGGGGCTTCCCTGGTGGCGCAGTGGTTGAGAGTCCGCCTGCCGAGGCAGGGGACACAGGTTCGTGCCCCGGTCTGGGAAGATCCCACATGCCGTGGAGTGGCTAGGCCTGTGAGCCATGGCTGCTAAGCCTATGTGTCTAGAGTCTGTACTTCACAACGGGAGAGGCCACAACAGTGAGAGGTCCGCATACCACACACACACACACACAAATATATATATATATATATATGTATATATATATATAATCTTAACATAGGGAAATATAAAAATATATTTATTATTTTAATATATTAAATTAACAGACTAAAAAGCACAAGCCATGGAAGAAAAGATTGATAAATATATGTATTAACATGTGTAAATTTCTGTGCATCAAAAAATAACAAAACTGACGTGATGAGCCACAGACCACCAGAAGTTATTTGCAACAAATGTATTACACCAGAATCTAAAATAAAGAACCACAAATAAGTAGAAACAAGATAAACATTCTAACAGAGAAAGATTGTGAATAGGTAATTAACAGAAAATGAAATTCTAGTTAGCAATAAACTTACAAAAATTTGCTGAACCTCCCAGGAGGATAGAGCAAACAAGTTGAAACCACAGGGAACCACCTTTCACATTACTACTCTATTTTTCTAGAGAGGGTGGAGAATAGGCAATACTAGGTCTTGATGAAGATGTAGATCAGTGGGAGTGCTTGTGTAATTCTTTTGTTAATGGGATTATAGATGTTAATTTCTACAGCCTCTTCAAATAATTATTTGGTTTTTCATATTAAAGGTGATAGTACACTTATTCTGTTACCTAGAATTCTCTGTTAGAGAATCTCTCATATGTTTACAAAGGAGACACATATCTTAATTTCTATTATAGATAACATTGCTTTGTTATGTGTGTCTATACGTGGAAATACATGTGTATGCATTATACACATACACCCACGGTAACACAATTGTTTTCCCATCAACAGAAGAATTGGTAAATTAATTGTGGTTTATTTGTACAATAGGACACTATAATCAGTGAAACTAGAAACTCTGGAGTAACAGATGTCAACATGAAGAATTTGACAAAACTATTGACTGAGGAAACATACACACAGTAAGTAACCACTTAGATAAACATGAAAAACAAAGACATGTAACATAATTGTTTTTATATATTGTTCTATATATGTCTATATTTACTATAAGAGTATATACATGTACATGTGAATATGAAATCAAATTCAGATTGCTGTTGATCACTGGAAAGGACAATTGTATCTGATGCAACCAGATAGGTATCAGGTACCACAACTAGGATGGTAATATAAAATTTATTTATAAAGCTGCTGGTGAGATGGGAATTTTTTATTTTATTCTTTATGTGTTTGCTGTATTTTAAATAATTTAAAAAACTAATTAGGTGTATAACATACACTACTGGTAATGAGCATTTAAGAAATATGTAATGTAATTCTCTTTATGTATTCTTTTCCACAACATAATCATTCTCCAAATTTTTGGAACCCTCAAATTATCCTCAGCAGTGTACAAATCATGCTGAATAACTTCTGAATAGCTAAATAATATCAATATATTTGCTACTGCTACATGTCATTCTGGGCAGTTATATAGACCATGTTCCGGAATGTCTAGTCCAATGTGTTCAAAGAAAATTATAAAGAATTAAGTGGCTTAATAATGCTTGTTAAATTAATTTTAATAAGAAACTACAAATAATATTTTAAAATAAATTTTAGAGTAGGAACATGGTTACAGATATTGAATACATTTTACTCAAATAGAGATATAATCAAATTGAAAGTCAAGGTTAGCATCACGGTAGTATGAGTTCTTTCATTTTGTCCCTTCTTTTAACACCTAAAATCCAGCATTCATTCATGAACAAAAATGCCTCTGAGGGAGTAGTGGGACCCAGCACCATATACCAAGGGTCTCAGAAGGAGTATTGCCCATCTATGCATCAAGGAAGAGGATAGATCTTGGTACAAGCTGTGGAACCAGCAGGAGCCTGTGAACTAGCTTCAGCCCTCTCAGCTGTATTCACCAAGCACCTGGAGAGCACTGACTTGAGCAGACACCCACAGAGAAGACAGGCTTTTTAGTTGTCCAAGTATCTAGAGGAGAGATTCAAATACTCTGTTGGAGAAAAAAAAATGCAAGCTTGAATGCACTGGAAAGAGTAAAATAAATTTTACCAGTGTACCCCTCACCTATGGTGGCACAATGTGGGGCTGAACTAGCCTGCAGTGACCTCTCCTGTGGAGGAAAAGTGGTCAGTGAGTGCTCGACTTCACCAGCCATGCATGATGCTGCTGCAGAAAAATTTTTGTACCATAGCACCCAGAGTACAGAGGCAAGATCTCCATGACAGGGGAGAAGGAGAGCAAGGAAGAGGCAAATGAGAACATGAGAGGGCCTTAAAGGGAATGTTTCCTGCTGACTGTGTCCAGGACTCCAGCAGGAAGTTCGCCTACAAACTGCTGGGTAAACATCACCTGCAGATTCCCCCAGCTGACCTAAAGGCACCCCAAAATATCAAGTACCAAACCCATACTTCCCCCCATAACTATGCTGCCAGCTTCTTGCATGCTATTTCAAGGGTGACAGTGAGAGCAAGCCCCAGTAGACGGGAAGTGCCTGCAGAAAACAAGCCAAGGTCTAATGACAAGAGAGAAACCATAAACTTAAACATTAGCGCCACCTTCAGAAAAAGAAAACAGAAGTTTCTAGCAGCCATCCTGGTGAGCTATGAAATCAAGAGAAAACACCGAAGATTAAGAGTTCTGTCACAAGAAGGGGCAAGGAGCATGGAGCAGCTGTATCCATGCAAAGTCAGAGAAAACCTCAGATAAAAGCAGAACCAACAAAAAGTATCTCCCACCTGAAGGCAGCTAGTAAAGATTGTAGGAGATGACAGCTCCTTAAAAGGTAAAATAGCAATTCAACATTCCAAGGAATGTGAAGAATCAAGAAAATATGGCATCACCAAAAAATCTCAAAAATCTTTCAGTAAGCAAACCCAAATACATGGAAATCTGAGATTTGGCCAACAATATTTAAAATAGCTATCTTGAGGAAACTCAATGAGCTACAGAAACAAAATGAAACAAAACAAGCAAACAAAAATCCACAGACAAACAAATCAAAGATAATAGAAAAACAATACATGAATAAAATGAGAACTGTAACAAAGAGTTAGAAATCATAAATAAATTTAAGAAAACACAGAAATTTTGGAACTAAAGAATTCAGTGACTGAAATGATAAATGCAAAAGAGAACACTGACAGTGAAATAGACCAAACAGAAGAGAGAATAAATGAGTTGGAGGGTAGAAATTTTGAAACAAACCAGTAAGAGGAGAACAAAGAAAAGTTAATGAATAAGAAAATAGAAAACCTTTGTGGTCTATAAGGCTCCAACATAAAAGCAAATATAAGAATCAGTAGAGTTCTGGAAGGAAAAGAGAAAGAGAAGAGAGCATACAGTTTATTTAAACAAATAATGGCTGAGAACTTCCCAAACTTGTGGATAGGCTTGGACATTCAACTTCCTGAGGTTAATAGATTACCTCATTATTTCAATCCAAAATGAACTTCTCCAAGACACATGATAAAGAAACTGTCAAAAATCAAAGATAAAAAGGATTCCTAAGAGCAGCAAAAGGTAAAACATTGTAACCTACAAAGGAACCCCAATAGGCTATCAACAGAGTTCTCAGTAAAGGACCTTACAGATCAAGAGATAATGGAATGATAAACTCAAAATTCTGAAAGTGTATATATACTGAATGAAACACAAAATTAATAGAATGAAAGGTAAATCCATATGATCAACTCAGTAGATGAAGAATATGTATTTGACAGATTTCAATATTCTTTCATGATAAAAACATTCAACAGATTGGGTATAGAAGGAACATTCTATAAAGTAAAGACCATCTATGACATACCCATAGCTAATATCATACACAGTGAGTAAAGGTTGAAAGCTTTTCTCCTAAGATCAGGAACAAGACAAGGATGCCCACTCTCATTCAACATAGTTCTGGATGTCCTAGCTAGAGCAATCATCAGGAAAGACAAAGAAATAAAATATATCCAAAATTGGAAAGGAAGAAGTCAAATTGCTATTATTTGCAGATGATATAATCTTTTTATAGAGAGAATCCTAAAGACCCAATCAAAAATCTGTTGGAACTAATCAACAAATTCAGTAAAGTGGTAGCATATAAAAACAACATACAGAAATCAGTTATATTCTATACAATAACAACAAAATATCTGAAAAAAGAAATAAGGAAAGCCTATTCACAATAAAATATTTAAGGGCTTCCCTGGTGGCACAGTGTTTGGGAGTCCACCTGCTGATGCAGGGGACACGGGTTCGTGGCCCCGTCCGGGAAGATCCCACATGCCACGGAGCGGCTGGGCCCGTGAGCCATGGCCGCTGAGCCTGTGCGTCTGGAGCCTATGCTCTGCAACAGGAGAGGCCACAACGGTGAGAGGCCCGCATATCACTAAAAAAAAAAAAAAAAAAGATATTTAAGAATAAGTTTAACCAAGGAAGGGATAATCTGTACAAAGAAAAACATGACTTTGTTGAAAGAAATTGAGGAAGAGACAAACAATGGAAAGATATCCCAATGTTCATGGATCAAAATAATTAATATTGTTAAAATGTCCATATTATCCAAAGCCATATATAGAATCAATGCCATTCCATCAAAATGCCAGTGACTTTTTTTCATAGAAATAGAAAAAAACAATCCTAAAATTTGTATGAAACCACAAAACACTGAAAACACAATCCTGAGAAAGCTGGAGGCATCACACTTCCTGATTTCAATCAATACTACAAAGCTATAGTAATTTAAACAGTGTGGTACAGGCATAAAAATAGACACATAAATCAGTGGAACACAGCTGATAACCCCCCCATACACATATATGGTCATCAACTAATATTTTAACAAGGGAGCCAAGAATACTCAAGGAGGAAAGGATAGTCTCTTCAGTGAATGGTGATGGGAAAACTGTACAATCATATGCAAAAGAATGAAACTTGACCACTACTTACACCATACACAAAAATAAACTCAAAATTCATTAAAGACTTGAACATAAGACCCGAAACCATAAAACTCTTAGAAGAAAACATTGGCAGAAATCTCCTTGACCTCAGTCTTGGTAATGAGTTTTTGGATTTAACACCGGAAGCAAAGGCAATAAAAACAAAAATAAGCAAGTGGGGCAACATCAAACTAAAAGCTTCTGTACAACAAAAAAACCACCTACAAAATAGGAAGGCAACCTATGGAATGACATAAAATATTTGCAAGTCGTATATCTGTTCAGGTGTTAATAATTAAAATATAGAAAGAACTCATACAACTCAATAGCAATAAATAAATAGATAAACAAACACAACCAATCTAATTAAAAAATGAGCAGAGGATATAAATAGACTTTTTTTTCAAAGAAGATGTATAAATGGCCAACAAGTATATGAAAAGGTGCTCAACATCACTAATCATCAGTGAAATTCAAATCAGGACTATGATGAGATACCACTTCACACCTGTTAAAATGGCTGTTATCAAAAAGACGAGATTGCAAATGTTGTCAAGGACATAGAGAAAAGGGAATCCTAGTGCACTGTTGGTGGAAATGTAAATTGGTGCAGCCACTATAGAAAACAATGTGGAGTTTCCTCAAAAGAGCAATCCCACTTCTGGGTATATATTCAAAGGAAATGAGAACAGGATATTGAAAAGATATCTGCACTCCATGTTTATCAGCATTATTCACCTTAGCCAAGTAACAGAAATAACCTAAGTATCCATCAGTGGATGAATGGACAACAAAGACATAGCATATTTATCATGGAATATTATTAAGCCATGAGAAAGAACGAAACCTTCCATTTGCGACAACTTGGATGGACCTTGAGGGCATTATGCTAAATGAGGAAAGTCACATAGAGGAAGACAAATACTGTAGGATATCATATATTGATGTAATCTAAAAGAGCCAAACTTGTAGAAACAGAGAGTAGAATGGTGATTATTAGGGCTGGGAGATGTGGGAATTAGGGAGATATTGGTCAAAGTGTACAAACTTGCAGCTAGAAGGTAAGTTCTGGAGAGCTCATGCATAGCTTTGTGATTATAGTCAACAATACTGTATTATATACTTCAAAGTTGCTAAAAAAAAAAAACCCAAACAAACTAGACTTTAAGTGTTCTCACAAAAAAGAAATGATAATTATGTGACTTGAGGGGATGTTAGCTAATAATATGGTGGTAATCACATAGTAATATATAAATGTATCAAATCAACATGTTGTACACCTTTAACTTGCACAATGTTATATGCCAGTTGTATCTCAAAAAAAAAAAAAAATTAAAAAGCAAAAGAAACTCATTTAATGCTCTCCAGAGAGAACAATGTTGAATTCTGTAAAATGTGGACTGGGTAACATAATGCCATATGTAGACTGATGATGCTCTGCTGAGAGTGTTGGTTAAATGGTTCAGATTCCATGTCATTGAAGATGGTCATTGTAAGTATGTCTGAAGATGACCAGACATCATAAAGCTGGAAGAGCCAAAAGACAAATGTCAAATGACCCTTAAAGTTCAAAAGAGTTCATTCAGGCCAAGAAGATGACACATAATGGGAAAAGGTAAAAGATCTGCTCTTTGAAAATTCGTAGAAAAAGTGTTGCACTGTATGCCATGTAGCAAACAAACAGTAAATAAAAATAGGGGGATGTGTGTGTATCCTTATATATCTTAAAATATCCTTTAAAATCTAAAAAAGAATATAGAATCACTTTGCTGTACACCTGAAACTAACACAACATTGTAAATCAACTATATTTCAATAAAAAAATTTTAAATTCCTTTAAAATAACCTTGCAACTCCTTGAAAGATCTTGAAAAAGCCTATATATCTTAAAATATTTGTGGAAATGGACCTAGGATTTTTTTGGTCTGTGGGGAAGGGAACTAAGGCCAGAAGACAGAGATGTGGAAGCAAAATTTTTCACTCAATAATACCCTTTTATTTTTAATTCTGAACCCTGTGAATATATTGCCTACTCAAAAATTTTTAAATGCTAACACTAAGGGGAAAAAAAGAAAGAAAATCAAAGTCCCACTATTTACAAAATTTAAGTACCCAAGGTCTAAACTACAGGGATCTTTAATTTCATGCATAGTTAAATAAAATTTTCTTTGAGGGAGAAAAAAAAGTATAGTTAAATAACAAATTACAACCCTAACAGTGTTCCCATAATCATTAAATATTATTTTCTTATTGATTCTTCCCTGTCATTACAAAGCCTATCCATGAAGCAGTGAATTTTGAGAAGGTACTTAGGTTTTTAAGACTTGAAGGAAATTCTGTAAGGCAACAATGCTTTTAGATATCTCATTCACTCAGTTATTAATTCATTAAATGCTGAACTGATCACCCTCACCATGTTAGGGTAGAAAATATTTGTCCCTTATGGACTTTCAATCCAGCAGTTATACAGACAAACAGTAACACACACACACACGTGCATGGACTTTGGATTCAAAATAAACAATATCTAGGCTAGAAAGCTTTGTGTATATGCCACAATTAGTGGCTTCAGTAAGTGATATTCAGAATAAATAATTCCTGAAATAATAAAGCCCATTAGTAATTTTCAGGGATCTATAAAGAGATGGGTTTCATTATTTCTTATACATTATAATGGCAAAAATTTATTTGAAAAAAAGACTGTGGGCTTCATGATCCGCTGACCATCATGCTATAATGGTAAATAGGGGCAGCATGGTGGTAGGTTATGTCTTCATACAGAAGATGAACAAAAAGTGTTCTTTCCATTGTCTCTCAAGTTCAATTCTTCATCATTGTGCAGAGATTACTCTCAGTAGAGTATCTGAAGGAATTCACCCACTGTGCATGAGTTCAGAGTAGAGAAAAACTCAAAGTTACCTGGGGTAGACACAAAAGACTTTGATGGAGAAAAATTTGGCAAATTTTTACAGGGGAAGAGGATGGGAAAAGATAGCAGGAGACATTTCTCTGAATAGCAATTTTTCCCCCTCAGGTAGGTTGATCTTAAACAACCTCAAGTAATTTAGCCAGTTAGTTTTCAAGAAGTCTTGATACCCAAGCAGGTGCTAGAAGTCAAGCAAGCAAATACATTTAGTATTCAGAGTGAGGCTGTGTTTTGACTTTCCTGCAGTGTTACATAATTAAGATAGGCATTGAGATAAAAGATAAGCAAATATATTGCTTTTCTATTGTCCATTTAGGTAGTCTGAGAGATTCTTCAAAATTAATCTGTGTTGAGTTGCAATACTGTTTGAATAATAATGACTGAGATTAATATAAAAACCTTCTCCAAGGAGCTAAAGGAGTTTTATGGACGTTGCCTAATTAGTCTTCTTAAGACTTTGTGTAAAAGAGGGCTGGGGCTAGTGACCCCATAATCACAAATGAGAAAATGTAGATATGAAATTCTAACTAACATCACTTAGCAAAGCAGTAGTCATGGCTACTTGAAGATGCTTCCCATCCCTACCAGATGTCCTTTCTTTCATGCCAGGTGTTATCAGCTTGTTAGGTAAAGGCATGAACATGGGGCTTACAAATAGAGAAATTTGGTTTGAAATTCCTGTTCTTGTTATTAAACTATGTGATCTTGGACATGTTTAATACATCTAAAGCTTCTAGAAAGAAAATCTTTCTGAAAAATCCTCCTCATCTGTAAAATACAAACAGCCAGAATAGTGCCATTTTGAAGATTTAATTGAATAATGCATATAAAGCTCCAGGCACTGTAACTTAAAGTAAGTGTTCAACCAATGTTCCCTTAACAACATAATATGAGCTCTCAAATACCACATCCAATACAAAGGCCAGACCAATATTTATTTTTTTTAATTTTTATTGAAATATAGTTGATATACAATATTTGTAAGTTTCAGATGTACAGCAAGTGATTCAGTTATATATACACACACACACACACATATATATATTAGATTCTTTTCCATTATAGGTTATTACAAAATATCGAGTATAGTTCCCTGTGCTATACAGTAGGTCCTGGTTGGTTATCTATTTTATATATAGTAGTGTGTTTACGTTAATCCCCAACTCCTAATTTATCCCACCCCCTCCTCTTTCCCTTTTGGTAACCACTATGGAGAACAGTATGTAGGGTCCTTAAAAAACTAAAAATAGAGTTACCATATGATCCAGTGAAAATTATAATTCGAAAGAATACATGCACCCCAGTGTTCATTGCAGCACTATTTACAATAGTCAAGACATGGAAGCAACCTAAGTGTCCATCGACAAATGAATGCATAAAGAAGATGTGGTATATAGACACAATGGAATATTACTCAGACATAAAAAGGAATGAAATAATGCCATTTACAGCAACATGGTTGGACCTAGAGGTTATCATGCTAAGTGAAGTAAGTCAGGTAGAGAAAGACAAATATCATATGATATAGCTTATATGTGGAATTAAAAAAATGATATAAATGAACTTATTTACAAAACAGAAATAGATTTACAGACATAGAAAACTGAACCAATATTTATATAACATATTATGTTGACTTAAAAGGATCAGTCTGCATTCTATTCCTTCAGCAGAGCCTTGACTAACTTCTGGACCCCATCTCATGCTCCAGCACACTAAACTGCTTCCTGTATCTCTCCATCGCTGTACAACAGACTCTTATACTCTCTAAATCTTTTCTTTCTCACTTTTCTCTCTGCTTGCCCACAACACATGTTCCTCATTTTGTGCCCCATTTGTACAGGAATTTTCTAAGCGATCTTTTTATAAACTCATTTATGTTAAGTTATTAATGGTTTGAACAAACTGTCTTGGAAAGTCCCTTCCAGTTTTTTTTCTGCGTAAATGAAGCAACTGCCCAAGAGATGAATCCTATAATTTCACACATTGCGAATATTTAAGGCAAGACTTAAGGATCATTGTCTATACTGCTTTGTAAGTCATGTGGGTGGGTGGGATAGGGGTTCAAACACCTACTCACATGTCAGGAACTTTATAATCATCTTTTCTAATTAGGAGCACTAGCAGTGTCTGTTATACCAGTGTGTTTTATATAGAAAAAAAATGTACTTGCTCTCACTCTCAAAATGATAACATTTAAGTCAGTTAATTATGTGATAATCTTATCTTTTATCTGCATGTATACACAACCACATACATAAGCAAGTTAATTTTAAAAATAACATCAGGAATTCAGAGAAATTAAATAATTTTATCTTAAATCACACATAACTGCTAAAACCAGTGTACAAAATTTAGAGCATAATGCTTAGCATTTGGCACATAATACAGATTTTATTTTTTTCATGAACTGACTGATAAGATCCATGGTCTTTCTTCTGATAAAATGTTGTCATACTATACCATCAAGCCCAGATTAAAAATGCAATTTTACTTAAACCCAATTTATTATGTTTTATGTCCAAGTGCCCTGGGAAAGGAAGGCAAAGAGAGCTCATAGGTGTGTGTTTTTAGTGGAAAAGCTAAACATAAGAGTGAGATTGAGTTGAATTTTGAACATACTTAGTTTGAAATACAAGTGGCACATTAAAGTGGAGATGTCAAATTCAGACTAAGGTTTATGTGTCTGGAACTTATAAAGGTGCTCTGGAGTTGTGAACTTCAGAGGCACTAGTATACAGACAGTATTTGAAACTATTCTACTAAGCTTATAATCAATAGTTTACTGCATGTATTTTACATAATATTTTACTGCATGTATGTTGAGTAGATTATAAACTTCTTAACATAATGTCTGAGGAAACAAGACCACCAACATCATTCCCCAACACTGGACTAACTGTGTATCAATTATCAATAGATACTCATTAAGTTGATTTGCTTTGACATGAATAATCTGCGTGACCATGTTTCTTTCAACCTCTATGGGCTTCAATTTTATTATCTATAAAATGGGGGTCTGAGCTAGGCACTGTTTCCAATTCCTTGTCAAGTCTAAAGCTCTGATTTTATATATTGTTGAATTGTACTATATATCTCTTGTTGGTAGTTTATTAAATGCTTGTATATGGATCTTCAAAAGCCCCTGATTAAGTGAGATATCCTAGTTGTCATTCTGGGTGAGCAAATAAGGGCCTGACTTATGCCCTAAAAATAATTTTATTGTACATAAGTCTATGTGGGCAGGAAATATATTTGGTTCAAGTGGTTGGTTTTCTTATTGAAAAATAATACTGAATGTTTCATCCTGTTTTATCTATATGAGACAATTTATTTGAGGTGACTTTTATGAATGTGTGACTTTTCACCTATTATGTCTCAGAGAATGGAATACAATTGGAAAATAATTTTTGGTACCAGAAATTTGAAAGTTATTCACTCAAAGGAATTCTATTACGAAGAAACAGGTGGTTTTTCCAAATATAAGGTAGCACTGTGAAGATGGGTATTTGTTATCTATTTGGGTATTGCAGAGATTTCAAAAGATCCTCTTTTTCTGTCATTTCTTTCTCAAAGTATGTTTATTACTTATAGGGTCTTATCAAGTAACTTATGTTCAATGAGCCTCTGTTTTCTCACATCAAAATATTGATATGTTCACGAACTGGTTCAAAAGGTTAAAATTAGTTTTAAATAATATTACATAAAGTTGAATGCATAATTATATGAATATATTTATATTATTTAACATAATTTTATCAAACACAGTATTTTTGTATTTTTCATGCTCAACGCATGTATTTAACATTTTATTCTGTTTATATTTTAGTAACTGACACATAGTGTGTGCTCAGTGACCACACACACACACACACACACACACACATATATATGCATATATATATATACATATGTAGTGATACCCAGATATATATATGTATACCCATATACATGTATATATATGTATATATATATATACACACACACACATATATATGCATATATATATATGTAGTGATACCCAGATATATATATGTATACCCATATACATGTATATATATGTATATATATATACATATATATACACACACACATATATGCATATATATACATATGTAGTGATACCCAGATATATATATGTATACCCATATACATGTATATATATGTATATATATACACACACACACACATATATATGCATAGATATAGATATATATGTAGTGATACCCAGATATATATATGTATACCCATATACATGTATATATGTATATATATATACATATATATACACACACACATATATGCATATATATATACATATGTAGTGATACCCAGATATATATATGTATACCCATATACATGTATATATATGTATATATATATATACACACACACACACATATATATGCATATATATATATGTAGTGATACCCAGATATATATATGTATACCCATATACATGTATATATATGTATATATATATACATATATACACACACACACACACACACACACACATATATATATATAAATAACAAGAGGAAAACAAAATGAGAAATGGTGTTCTGTGCTCAAAATAACTTTAAATCTTCTAGAAGGGAATTTATAAGTGAGGTAAAACAACATAACGAAGGCCATAAAAGAGGTAAGATGCTCTTGGTATTTAACGTAAGGGGTGGTTATATCCAGTGGTGAGAAATCAAGAATTATTGGGGTGTCCTGGCCTTGGGAGTCTCCAGCCTAGAGAGCGGGATCTTCCCTTAGATGTATTGATACTTATACAATTAGTTTCTTCTGATTGGTGTGAGAAGACACTTATTTTTCAAAAGAATACCCTCAGTAATAAAAGAGCAGTGAGTGGCCAAGTCTAAATGAGAAATCTGGGAACGTTTCTCCGAGGTTATTAGATTTGAACTGGGTCAGCCTTAAGCAGAGAGAAAGGTGTCATCAAGTGGGATGGGAGGGTCCAGAGTGTGTGAGGGGACTGGAGAGTGACCTGGCTGGCAGTGAGGACCTTGAACAAACACACACACACTGGGTAGGGAGGCAGAGCAGGAAATGAACTAGAAATTGGTGTTGGGGAACTTTTGAAGATGACTTTACATGCCACAGAGGTGCTTGGTTTTTATTATTATTACCACAGAGGAACCCCAGATTGCCTCTTTTAAGGAATGAGTACTACAGTTACATAATTATCGGTGTGTTGTAGAAAAGAGACTCTGGTTGCCGTGTGAAGACTGTAATAAAAGAAGTGGCTGTACGGCAGGTAGAGCATTAAGAAGACATATCCAGAATAAAAAAATAATAATACATAAGGAAACAAACATGAAAACAATGGCATGGGAAATTAAAGGACAGGGCAGGATGGCACACCCTATGAGTTTTCTACAAATAGAAATGAAGCATGAAGATTCACTGATTAAATGTAACATTCGTATAAAACTGGCAGCAGATCATTAGGTGAAGTTGCTGAGTTTGTTCCAAGAGAGGATGATTGGAATTAGAGAGAGAATTGAATGTCATTTTTGTAGAGATGACTATGACAAACACAAGAGAGGGTCATATCTTCAAGACAGTCTCTTAATCTATTAAAGAAAAAAAAAAGAGAGAGGAAAGGAAGTTTGTACAGATAACCTAAAAGATCTTCCCTCCATGACCAAATTGATGCTGGGCATTTATTAAATACCAGGTGCTGTTTCATGTCCTGAAGATACAGGTAAGTAACATTGTCAAGGACTTTGCTCTAATGGAACATAGAGTATAGTGGACAGAGATGAAGAGTTTGTACATAAATAAATATATAGACCAATAGATAGGATAACTTTATGCATCAGTCATTGCTAAAATTAAAGATGAGATGGTGGCAGTAAGGCAGAGGGGAAGTCAGACACCTCAGATACAGGTCCTTTTAGGATTCCCTCACTGAAAAGGAGGCATTTGAGCTGAGAACTTAAGTAATAAAAAAGAATGAGCCAGAAGGTGATCTGGAAAGGTCTGTCTCAGGCAGAAGAAGGAGGAAGTGCAAAGTTTCCAAGAGAGAGAAGCTTTGCATATTTCAGAAACAGAAAGGTCACAACCGGTAGGAGACTAGGAGACGAAGTTCAGAGTGGCGGCTGAGAGAGGTGGGGGCAGGGATTTCTAAGCTTCCAGGTGGTCTGAAGAGATGAATCTTGTATTAAAACCCACACCGCAGCTTTCTGTGGCATCAATCTGCAAAATATTGCTCAAAACAAACAAATGGAATGCCTCCAGTTAGTAACCTTAGTCAAAGGATGTATCTCATGGGGTTTAAAATTACTTTCAATGGCTTTATGTACTCTTGAGCTTTGTTTCCCTATTGCATTTCTTGCACACGTTTGTATGTATACACAGGTGCAGAAGGTAAAGACAAAATTAATTTAGTCACTAAAATGAAAAACTCCCCACCAGTGCAATTGGCTATCCTACCATACAGCCACCAGATTGGATTAGGGTAAAGGTTAATAGAGCCACTGTGTGCCAAAAAACAAAAACAAACAAACAAAACCTCTTCATGCAGTGTCTATAATACGAAACACAGCCATTTCCTCAAAGCCTAATTTGGAACTCTTTCTCCCAGAGCTGTTTTCGTTTCTCTTCCCTGTATCACAGCACAGATGGCTACTTGACGGTGCAAGCAGATGAGCAGAAGCTTTTTACCACCTGAACATCCAAAATGACCAACATCAGAGAGGTGAGTTAGAGAGAAAAGGCCAAACACAGTCCTGTCCAAATGCAAAGATCATTTAGGACCATTTAAAACCCACTTGCATCAACACACTGAAAATTTACAGTCACTAAAATTGATCTCAATAGAGCTATTTCAACATGTCTAGGCTTTCCTTTCAGGCATTGCCACTGTGTATTCACATCCAGGTTTCCCTGACTCTCTCTTGTTCTGAATTAAGTCTACCTTTTCATCTTTGTAATCCCAGAATGTCCTCCTGTGACTGGCGTTGAGCAGACACTCAACAATTATATGACTTGAATACACAGAAGAAGCAGGACAGCACAAAGTAACAACAGAAATACGAAAGCACCAAGTACAATTTCTCATGTTAATAAAACTTCTGTTATACCTAAGTTCATTTAAACATTATTTATCTTTAAAGATATAGTTTATCCAACTAGTAGCTTTTTAGATATATCATTTGTTCCCATTTTTCTATAATAAATAATGATTTCAAAAAGGGTCTGAGTCTTTGTACCTGCCCTTCAATTTTGATGAGAATGTAATACTGCTCTAAAATAGTTGTCTTAATTTTAGGTGTAAAATAATAATTTAAGAAAGAGAGTCTGCAATCTTCTGGGTCAAAGGCCAGATAGTAAATATTTCAGGTTATTTTGATCATGCTATCTCTGTCTCAATTATTCAACTCTGTGGTTGAAGCACAAAAATTCTATAGACAGTACATAATTGAATAGATATGGCTGTCTTCTCATAAAGATTTATTTTTTTAAAAAAGGAAGTGGGTCAAATTTGGCCAGTGAGGAGTCATATCAGAAATTTGCTTAACACTGGTTTAAAGCGTATTATATGCACCCACATGTTGGATCACTGCTTTAGTATCCCCAAAGTGTAATTAATCAAAGAAAGTAACATTTTAAAATTCCTTGGTACATGTTGTCAAATTGTTTTCACAATCTGTAATACTAAAAATATTAATGCATATATATGGCCATATCTTCACACTCTCATTAATATATCTGTACATATATAACAATATATAGCTACATATTCACTCTATTACTCCATTTTATATAAGGGACTTGAGCATCTGCAGATATTGCTATACACCAGGTGCTCCTGGAACAAATCCCTCGCGGATACCAAGGTACCACTGTATATAACTATATAACTGTGTGTGTGTGTATATATATATATATATATATAAAATACATATATAAATATATATATAATACATATATAAATATATACACACATATGTATATATACACACATTTACATACATATGCATATGTATATATCCCTAAATTTGTTTCTTTCAAAATAAGAATAATTTTTCCTACAAGTTCTCTCAGCAGTCACATGTTTTATGAAAATGATATTCCATTTTATACTATTATTGTTATTATTACTTTTTATAAGCCATAGATTTGCTATAAATATTCTGGTTCATATTATTGAAATAAAAAATCTAATCATTTACTTCTCTTGCTTGGCTAATTGTTCTTACTAGAATTTTCAATGCTATATTGAGTAGTAATGGCAGAAATGGTCATATTTGTCCTGTTCCTCATCTTAGTGGAAAAGATTTCATTCTTTCCTCACTGAGTATAAAGTTGGCTCTGGTGTGTGTGTGTGTGTTTTGTTTGTTTTATGTATGTCATTTATCATGTTGAAGACATGTCCTTCTGTTTGTAGTTTACTGAGTGTTTTTATCATGAAAAAGACATTGAATTTAGTCTAATACTTTTTCTACATCAATGGAGACCGTCAATTGTTCATTTTTTCCTTCATTTCATTAATGTATTATATTATATTGGTTGATTTTTGTGTATTGAACCATCCTTCCAGTCCAGGAATAAATCCCAGTTGTTCATGGTGTAGAATCCTTTTAATATGCTGTTGAAATTGTTTTGCTAGTGTTTGGTTGAGGATTTTGGTATCTCTATTCATATGGGACATTGGTCTATAATTTCCTTTTCTTGTATCGATAATTGCCTTCGTCTGATTGTGGTATAAGGGTAATGCTGTCCTTATAGACTGAATTAAGAAGTGTATATTTGGAAGTTTCAGAAGGATTGGTGTTAATTTTTAAAATGTTTTGTAGAATTCACCAGTGAAATCATCTGGTCCTGAATTTGTCTTTGTTTAGAGTTTTGTGATTATTGATTACATCTCTTTACTAGTGTAGGTTGATTCAGATATTGTTTCTTCTTGGATCAGTTTTCATAGCTTGTGTGTTTTATAGGAATTTGTTCATTTCATCTAAGATATCCATTCTGCTGTCATACAATTGTTCATAGTGTTCTCATATTTATGCCTATAAAACCTTAGTAACTTCCCTACTTTCTTTATGATTTTAGAAATTTCGGTCTTCTTTTTCTCATAATACATCTAGCTAATGGATTCTCAATTTTGTTTCTTTTGAGAGAATCAGTTTTTTGTTCTGTTGAATTTCTCTCATTTTTTTAGACTCTATTTGTGCTCTAATCTTTATTATTACTTTTTTTTCTTCTAGATGTGGATTTAGTTTGTTTTCTCTAGTCCCTTAAGTTGTAAATTAAGTTATTGATCTGAGATAGTTCTTTTTAAATGTATGCATTTATAGCTATAAATGTATCTCTTAGCACTGCTTTTGCTGCATCTTGTAAGTTTTGACATGCTGTGTTGGTTATTTTGTTGTTGTTGTTTTTTTAATTTTTTGGCTGTGTTGGGTCTTCCTTGCTTCACGCAGGCTCTCTCCAGTTGCAGTGAGTGAGGGCAACTCTTAGATGCAGTGCGTGGACCTCTTATTGTGGTGGCCCCCTTGTTGTGGAGCACAGGTTCTAGGCGTGTGGGTTTCAGCAGTTGTGGTGCACGGGCCTAGCCACTCCACAGCATGTGGGATCTTCCCAGACCAGGGATCGAACCTGTGTCCCCTGCATTGGCAGGCAGATTCTTAACCACTGCGCCACCAGGGAAGTCCCAACATGTTGTGTTTTTATTTTCATTCAGCTCAAAGTATTTTCTAATTTCCCTTGTGATTTTCATTTTAACCCATTGATTGAGTATGCTAACTTTCACATATTTTAAATTTTTTTCCAGTTTTCATCTTATTGATTTCTGATTTCATTCCCTTGCAAGCAGAAAGATACTCTGTAAGATTTCAATCTTTCAAAATTTATTAAGATTGTTTTGTGACCTAATATATATTTCCATGGTGGGATGTGTTTTATAGATACTTGAGAAAAAGGTGCCCTATGATATTGTTGGATGGACTGCTCTCTATATATAACTATTAGATCCAGTTGGTCTGTATTGTTCAAGGCGTCTTTCGCCCTACTGATCTTCTGTCTGGTTGTTATCCAGTATTGAAAGTGAAATATTGTAGAACTGTCTATTTCTACCTTCAATCTGCCAGTTTGATACATATATAGTCTATTTTATTTAAGCTTATTTTGTCTGATATTAGTCCAACAACTCTAGCTTTATTTTTGTTTTTACTTGCATAGAATGTCTTTTTCCAGCCTTTCACCTTCAATCTATTAATATCTTTAAATCTAAAGAGAACATATACTGGATCATGTTTTTTCATCCATTCTGTCAGTCTCTGCTTTTAGCTCAGAGATTTTAATGCATTCACATTTAAAGTAATTCTGATATTACTTCTATCATTTTTCTTTTTGTTTTCTGTATGTCTTGAACTTTTGCTTTGTCATTTCTCCATCAAGGCTTTCTTTAATGTTTAGCTAGTTTTTTTAGTGATACATTTTGATTCATTTCTCATTTTTCTTTTTGTATATTCTGTAAAGTTTGTATTTTATGTGGTTACCATGGTGATTACACCTAACATCCTAAAGATGTAACAATTTAATATGAATTGACACAAAATTAACATCATACACATACAGAAATTTGACTCGTACATCACTCCTCCATCTTTATGTTAGTCATAAAACAAATGACAACTTTATGCATTGTGTGTCTGACAATATAAATGATTATATTTTTGCATTTGTATTTTAAAGTCTGTAGAAAAAAAATTTTAATGGAGTTAAAATGAAAATTGTGATAATACTGGCTTTACATTTGCCCATGTATTTACCTCTGTCAGGGAACTTATATTTTCATATGGTTTCCAGTTACTGTCTAGTGTCCTTTTTGTCTATCTAAAGGACTCTTATCAGTATTTGTTAAAGGTCAGGTGTAGTGGTTATCAACTCCCTCAGATTTCATATCTAAATGTCTTCATTTCTCTATTTGTCAAAGGACAGTTTTGCAGGATATGGAATTTTAAGTTAACTTTATTTTTTCCTTCAGCACTTTAAATATGTCATCCTACTGTCTGGTGAACTCTAAGCTTCCTGATAAGAAATCAGCTGATAATCAAATTGCAGATTCCTTGATATAACAGGTCACTCTTCTCTTCCAGTTTTCAAGATTTTCTCTTTCTCTTTGTCTTTAAACAAATCAATTACAATGTGTTTCACTGTGAGTCTTTTGGAGCTTATCCTAATTAGAATGCACCGAATTTCTTGGATTTATATATTCATGCCTTTCATTAACTTTGGGAATTTCTAGCCATTATTTCTTCAAATGTTCTCTCTGCTTCATTTTCTCTCTCTTATCATTTAAGGATTCACATAATGTATTGATCTGCTTGATAGTGATTAACAGGTCCTTTATGTAGTGTTCATTTTTCTTCTTCCTTTGCCTTCTATTCCTCAAACTCAGTAATTTCAACTGTCCTATATTCAGTTAATTGATTATTTCTTCTTCCAGCTCAAAGTTACTGTTTAACTCCTTTAGTAAATTTATTTCATGTATTGTTCTTTTCAGCTCCAGAATATTTGTATGGTTCTTTTTTATAATTTCTATCTTTTTGTTGATATTCTTTTGTTTCTATATAATTTTCCTGATTTCATTTAGTTATTTTTCCATGTTTGTCCTTAAGTTTTTGAGCATATATAAGGCACATGTTACAAGATATTAATGTAAAATTTTATGACCTTGAATACTTATTGTGATTATTTAAGGACGTGGTCTTGTTCTTAGAATATATGTGATGAAATGTTTAGGGGTAGAAAAATTAAGGTACTAATTTTTACAGATTCAGAGGTTTATCAATTTTTATTAGTTAAAATGTATTTTTGGAATTTGAGGAAGAGGAATAGAAAACAAAATCCAAATGAATACAGCTTGTAGATTTAATTGTATTAAAATTTGATGAAAGTGTGAGATTAATGACAGGAAATATTTCAAGAATTGAACAACTGAGCATTACGTGTATATTTTTATATTTGTTAGCCTGGGTATTTATCTGACATATAACACTTGTAAAGTGTCTTATCAAATGAACATTAACACTGTCAATACTTAACAAAATATAGACAAATATCCAGTGAAATAAATTTTTAAAAATCATCAATGTATCTCACTCAAGGTTAAAATTCCAAATTATTGACTGTCACTAAATAAAGGGAAAAAAATTTAAAGCAATAACATCATTGTAGGCACATATCTCTATAGAACATATTTTCTTAATGTAGTAAAATGCAACGTCCTTTGTGACAACAACTATCATCCAATTCGCTATATAGGGAGCATATCTCAATAGAGTAAAGGTCATTTATCACTAATCAGTAGCTAACCTCAGTGATGAAAAGCTGAAAGCCTTTCCCCTAAAGTCAGGAACAAGACAAAGATGCACACTCTCACCACTTCTATTTAACAAAGTATTGGAAGTCCTAGCCACAGCAATCAGACAAAAATAAATAAATAAATAAATTTTTAAAAGGCATCCAAATTGGAAGGGAAGAAGTAAAACTGTCACTGTTTGCAGATGGCATGATACTATTTATAGAAAACCCTAAAGTCTCCAACAGAAAGCTATTGGAACCGTAACGGAATTCAGCAAAGTTGCAGGATACAAAATTAATATACAGAAACGTTCCCTTTCTATACATTAATAATAAACTATCATAAACATAAACTAAAAAAATTTTTTTCAATCACAGCAAAAAGAAAAATATACCTAGGAATAAACAACCAATTACGTGAAAGATCTATACTCTGAAAACTATAAAATATTAATTAAGGAAATTGAAGATGATACAAAGAATTAGAAAGAAATCTCAACGTTCTTGGATTAGAAGAATTAATATTGTTAAAATGACCACACTACCCAAAGCAATCTACAGATTTCATGCAATTCATATCAAATTACCTCTGACATTTTCCCACAGCACTAGAATCAATAATCTTAAAATTTATATGGAACAAAAAAAGAATCCAAATTGCCAGAGCAATCTTGAGGAAAAAGAATACTGAAGATATTACACTCTTTAATTTCAGACTGTACTACAGAGCTACAATAATCAAAATAGCAAGATACTCAAAAAACAGACACATAGATCAATGGAATAGAATAGAGAGCCTAGTACTGAACACATGTATCTATGTCAATTAATCTACAACAAAGGAGGCAAGGATATACAATGGAGAGAAGAGAGTTTCTTCAGTAAATGGTGCTGGGAAAACTGGACAGCTACATGTAAAAGAATGAAATTAGAACACTCCCTAACACCATACACAAAAATAAACTCAAAATGGATTAGAGATCTAAAAGTCAGACCAGAAACCATAAAACTCCTGGAAAAGAACATAGGCAGAATACTCTTTTACATAAATCAGCAATATTTTTTTGGATCAGTCTCCTAAGGCAAAAGAAACAAAAGCAAATAAACAAATGGGACCTAATTAAACTTAAAAGCTTTAGCACAGCAAAGGAAACCATTGACAAAATGAAAAGACAACCTACTGAATGGGAGAAAATATTTGCAAATGATATGACCAATAAGGGATTAATATTCAAAATATATAAACAACTCATACAATTCAATATCAAAAAATAAATAACCCAATTAAAAACCTAGCAGAAGACCTGAATAAACATTTTTCCAAACAAAACATATAGATGGGCCTCAGGCACATGAAAAGATGCTCCACATTGTTAATCATCATAGAAATTCAAATTGAAATCACAATGGGATATCACCTCACAACTGTCAGATGGCTATCATCAAAAAGACCAAAAATAACAAATGTTGGCAAGAATATGGAGAAAATGGAACCCTTGAACACTGTTGGTGAGAATGTAAATTGGTACAACTGCTATTGAAAACAGTATAGAAGTTCCTCAAAAAACTAAAAATAGAACTACCATATGATCCAGAAATTCCACTCCTGGATATATACCCCCCCACCAAAAGAAAATGAGAACATCCACTCAAAAAGATACATGCACTCAATTTTCATAGCAGATTATTTACAACAGTCAAGATATGGAAACAACATAAGTGTCCATGAACAGAAGAATGAGTAAAGAAGATGTGATATATATATATATATATATATATAGAGAGAGAGAGAGAGAGAGAGAGAGAGAGACATATAATGGAATTCTACTGAGCCTCAAAGAATAATGAAATTCTGCCATTTGCAACAATGTGAATGAATCTGTAGGGGATTATGCTTAATAAAATAAGTCAGACCAAGAAAGACAAATACTGTGTGATATCACTTATATGTGAAATCTAAAAAATAATACAAATGGACGTATATAACAAAAGAGAAATAGACTCACAAATATAGAAACCAAACTAGTGATTATCAGTGGGGAGTTTGAAGGGAAGAGGGGCAAGACAGGGTTATGGGATTAAGAGATACCAACTACTATGTATAAAATAAATAATATATACAGCATGGGTATATTGTACAGTACAGGCAATATAGCCAATATTTTGTGATAACTTATGGATTATAATCTATAAAAATATTGAATCACTATGTTTTACATCTAAAACTAATATAATTGTGCAAATCAACTATATTTCTATTGTATAAATACATATATGTGTGTGTATACATATATATATATAGAGAGAGAGTCTATAAAAAAAAAGAAACATTGCATAAGCACTATAATCTAGCAGATAAAGTTGTTTCCCAGGAGGGTATATCTAATAGCTCTGACACTTTCCTACAATCATGTTGGACTGGAATGGTTAGATGAATGAATGGAAGATGGTGGAACCAGGCTTCTCCATGTTGGAGTGTAAGGTTATATATAAACAAGGGAAGGGGCTAGAATGACCCATGTGGTTATGGATTTTAGTTGGAGACATTAGTATGAATTCATAGTTAGTTAAAGATATAGAAGATTGGCTGTAAATAGGTATATATATGCACCTGGTTACTGAACATACATGTATTTCCTTGCTCTGTCAGGTGAGAAGGCCTAAAAGCAATGTCTCAGTAGCACTGAGCACATTTAGTGACCAGATCTTGGTTTGAATTACTATTCTCCAATAAAAAGAACCAGACCTCTTTAGGGAAAAGACTGATTTGGGGACTGAGGCCATAAATATACAAGATGAGCCTGGAGCATCATGTGGTGCCAGAAAATGTGTTAAAAATAAATAAATAAATAAATATATATATATATATATATATATATATATATATATACACACACACACACAGTATGTCAAAGAAACACAGGAATCAAATGAAATTGCTTCAATGGCCAAAGCTGGGACAACTTAAGCATTAAAATAAATACCATAGTTTTGAATTAAAATCTAAAGTGTGTGTGTGTATATGTATATATATATCCATACTGATAACATATACATATCTCCATACTGATTATACTTTAATAAATTATTAAATACATAAATATTTGGGAAAGCAAATCTTCTGTGCAGAAGAATTCCAAATAATTTACTTAAAATCCTCCCTTGAAGAAGACAGAGCATATCTCTCCACTCAAGCGTGGGCACTGCACAATGACTTTCTTTCAAAGAAGACAGTGCAGAAAGGGAGATCAAAAGAATAAGTTTACAGTGAAGAAATCTGTCAAACACTGTTAACCTTTAAAAAAATAAACTGATGTTGCTACTAAAATAATTAGCTCTTTTTTTCAAGTAGCAGAGAATTGCCATTTGGGACAAGAAAACTACGATGAGCATAGGCAAGTCCGGAGAGCAGAGGAGAGAGGCTTGCTTTATAGAGGAAAGGAGGGAACTGGGGTGGCAGTGGTGGTTCTTCACTGTCCCCGGGCAGTGGGTAGCTTGTTTCTGGGTCAGGAGGAAGCCTTTCTTCCCGATGGAGCCTGTAAGCTGCTGCTGATGCCTGTGTGAGACCTCCCCACTTCAGGGCTTCCCCACTCCACCTTAAATGAGGGTCCCTTCATGCTCTTTCACACTATCTCAGCAATGTGATCAAGATTAACATGTTGGTAGTTAATATCAACATGATATGATAAGAAAATGACAATTTACCTCTGTGGTCTTCCTTCCCAAAACCCATAACTCCAGTCTAATAATGGGAAAAGCATCAAACAATGATCCAGCAGTCCCACTCCTGGGCATACATCCAGACAAAACTCTAATTTGAAAAGATACATGCACCCCATTGTTCATAGCAGCAGTGTTTACCGTAGCCAAGATATGGAAACAACATAAATGTCCATAGACAGATGAATGAATAAAGATGATGTGGTACATATATGTAATGGAATACTATTCAGCCATAAAAAGAATGAAATAATGTCATTTGCAGCAACATGGATGGACCTAGAGATTGTCATACTAAGTGAAGTTAGTCAGACAGAGAAAACAAATACCATATGATATCACTTATATGTGGAATCTAAAATATGACACAAATGAACTTATCTACGAAACAGAAACAGACTCACAGACATAGAGAACACACTTGTGGTTGCCAAGGGGGAGTGGGGGCGGGGAAGGATGGATTGGGAGTTTGGGGTTAGCAGATGCAAACTATTATATAGAGAATGGATAAACAACAAGGTCCTACTGTATAGCACAGGGAACTATATTCAATATCCTGTAATAAACCATAATGGAAAAGCATATGAAAAAAAGAACATATATATATATATATATATATATATATATAAAACTGAATAACCTTGTTGTACACCATAAACTAACACATTGTAAATCAATTATACTTCAATAAAAAATTAAAAAAAGAAAAATCAAAAAATTCCAGTTGTTGGATATTCTAAAAAATACTTGACCAGACCTCCTCAAAATCCTTGAGATCACCAGAAACAAGGGAAGCCTGAGAAATTTTCACAGACCACAGGAGGAGTTTTTCTTCAGAAAACTACTAAATGTAATATGATATCCTGGATGGGATCCTGGAACAGAAAAAGATGCTACATCAAAACTGAGGAAATGTGAGTAAAGTTTGACTTTAGTTAATTGTAGTGTATCAACATTGGGTCACTAGTTTTAACAAATGAATCATGTAAAATATTATCAATAGGGGAAACTAAGTGTGGGTTATATGGGAATGCTCAGAGCCCTCCTAGCAATTATTTTGTAAATTGAAATGTAGGTATCTAAGTGCTTATGTTCCAGGCCCTTTAGAGGGAAGGCAGATCAAGTGATGAACAAAACAGATGAAATTCCTGCCTCACTGATCTCATATACTAGGGAGAACAGACAACAAACAGGTAAACTAATAAAAAAGATAATTTTTTACATAACGTAAAATGATAAGAAGGGAATGAATCAGATGTTAAAATAAATAGTGTCTTTGTGAGGCACAAGAGATGATGAGAGAGACAGATATTTAACCAGGTTATCAGCAAGGCTAGTTACAACATTAAAAACCACAAAGCCTGTGACCATTCACTCATATACTATTCAAAATAAAACAGCAATTTTAAAATAAGTAAAACATTTTCCTATTTTTTTCCTTTTGACAATTAAGTTATTTTTTTTAATGCTCACCCAAAAACCCTGCTTGCTGCAGCACTAACAATACATTTTTTTCTGGGCATCAGATAACTACATCTGAGCTCAGATCTGGAAGGTAAGAAAGCATCAGAGATTTCAAAACAAGGAAGGGCCAAAATAACAATGGCTACAGCAACAATAATAATATTAACTAAAATATGTTGATCACTTCCTATATGTCATAGATTATTCTTAGTGTTTTACCGGTACTATCTGATTTGGTTCTCACAACAGCCCTATGTGGTAGGTATTAGTGTGAATCCCAGTTTACAGGTCAAAAAATTGAGGTCCAGAGACATTTACCTGCCACAAGATAGGATTTGAACTCAGGCCATCTGGAACCAGAATATATACTCTTAACCTTATTACCATACTGCTGGCTCTGTCTCAGCTAACATTTGTTGAGTGTTCAATGAATCCCAAACGATGGTCTAGGTCCTCACTCTATATTAATATTTCATTCTCACTATATTGCAGGAATTTGATCCTATAAATGTCACTAATTTAGAGACGAAGAAGTGAAACTAATTTTCCAGCCCAGGCAGTTTGGCTGCAGAGGAGATGATCCATGTAGACACAGAGACAGGATGTGTTTGAAGTATTTTTAGAATAGAAATGAGCCCAGAATAAGTAGCACTAGATTGATATTAACAGATTTGACATTGATTCTATTATTTGTTTTTCTAAATGTCATCTTGTATTGTTTTCTTTATCTGCACAATCTGTATTTATGGTGAGTCTTTCATAGTATTTTTTAACTTCTTGAGTTAAAAGCTTATTTGACATCTCTTATTTTCTAGAATTAATGGGTATCTTAAAACATCTAAGACTGATTTTATTCCTTTGCCTTTAAATGGTGAAGTGTTATAAGGATTTCTGAGAGCTTTGAGGGTGCAGGTATGTACATCTCATGATCAAGCAATTCTACTCTTAGGTGTGTATCCTAGACTCAACCCTCTCACTGCTGTACTAGGATGTTATTTCCATTTGTATCATACATGTATCTGTTAATATTTTTCCCCCTCTATAGCTTACAAGCTCCTTTAGGGCAGACACAAAATTCTCTTCATTCACTTTTTTCAGTACCCACAAGAGTACTCCACACAAGGTAGGAACTCAATATATGTGTATTGCAATGTACTCAAAAATTTAAAACGAAGTGATGTAGTAAAGAGAATATATGTTCAGTTATATCTACTCCTTTAGGAAGGTTCCTATAATTCTTCAGACCATGTCCTTCCCAGGTGGGGAGTTGCATAATTAAAAAAAAAAATCAGAACAAGTTTCTTATTGACAACTAACACATAAAATATCAAGGGGTGTTACTTCTGGAGATAAGTAATAAAAGATTAAGAAAGTCTGAGGATTATAGCATCCAAGAATCTCTTGCTGTATTGTGTACTTCACTGTATTTTGAGACTCTCAAGAGATTAAGGGCTATGTTGGATTTACCATTATGTAAGCATCAAATCCCAAAAGACCTTAACATTTCTCCACCTCAGATAACCCTCACCACACTTCAGTACTTACACAACTTCTATGGAATTCAAATTCCCTTCTCTCAAAAATACTCAGGCATTGAACAACTATACAGTATTAATGATATTCAATTTTTACCCTTCTTAGGAGAGTAAAGTTTGACTGTTTGTTAAACTAGACTAGTTACTTTTTCCTAATAAGAGAATCTTATATTCTTATATAAGAGAATATATATTCTTATATATATATTCTTATATATATTCTTATATAAGAGAATCTTATAATCTTATACATATTTAACATTGAAAATTGTAAGAAGTAATAAAAATAGTTCTTTGCAATTGCACAACATTTAAAGTAGTAATTATAATATTAATATCTGTGAACTCATTAATTTTTAAGAATTTCAGGATTAACAAGTATCCCAAAACACCCCCAACATTCTGAAGTATGATTAACTACTATTTTGAATATATGCTTTACATCTAAGAAGAACAGAAATAAGGGCATTCAAATTACCGGTAAGGAAATTAATCAAAGAGATAATAATGAGATACTATTATGAGTGTGAAATGAACATTGTGATTAAGCCACATGAAGTAGCAGCAGTGCAATCTGGGAAATATCTCAGAAAGGAGCCTGAGTAGTCTGGAGGCCATGCTATCAACAGCAGTTGGTCCAGGAATGAGCACGTGGCTACATGCTGGCAAATAAGATGCAAGGCAAGGTTGCTGCAAGACTTGAGAGGACATACTTTTCTAGCACTAAAGAAAGTTAAAGGAACATAGTTCCATCAAGATATCAACAAAGCAATATGCAACATTCTTAATAGGTTTATGGGCAAAGGAAGAACATGCTTTATGGTATAGGGAACAATGTAGATTGCAGAACAGAGGGATAGAAAAACCTAGATTTTTCAGTGGCTCCAGAAGACTGTATTAATGCTAGACTTCCTATTATGTGCACTAATGAATTTATAACTATATAAAGCAGTTTGGAGCAGGTTGTCTGGTGTTTAAAGCCAAATATTTTAGCTACTACGGAGAGTTCTAGAAATAACCACTGTTAAAGCTATTTTCTGACATCCAACCTGCAAGCTTTCTATGAGGACCTCTGCTCACATGGCAACCTTTCATAAGGGCAAGTGATAAAAACCATCTTACCATTTTCACATGAGCTCTTGCCTTCTTTTCCTCCCAAACTTCAACAGTCCCATGTACTTTTATCAATTCCCAGAAGTGAATGGGTAGAGAAATTAGAAGTGTGATTTTATCTATTTATTTACTTAGAGAAAAGAGATAATGAACAAGAGGGCAAAATGAAAAAGGCAGAGTTAGTTGTTTGCACAGGAACCTGTCAGACAAGAAGCCACTCTTGTCTGGTTCTGTCATCCCTTGAGTGTTAGGAATTGGGTACTTAACAGCCACTTTCCAGAAAATTATCTTTCTACACAATGCACTTATTCAGCTATCCCTTTTTAAGTATTTGTCCTACATTAGGTGCTACAGGGCTTACAATGTGCAACAATGATCCTTGCCTCTTAAACAATTACAAAGTAATCTGTAGTTAGTATTACAAACATAACAAAGTAAGGAAAAGGCAGGACAGGAAACTGACATCTATTGAGTGCTGAAATTAGGCCACTATTACTAGGAGCAATTAGGTATTTTCACATGGCACTAGGTATTTTCACTAGGTATTTTCACATGGCACTTATGGGAAATTCCTCCCAACTCTCTGAAGTTTGTGGTTTTATCCCCATTTTACAAGTGGAAGTGGACACTTCAAAAGTTAAATAATTCTAGAATTAACACAGATTGTAAAAGAGGTGATATTCGAAGCCACTCCTAGGGAAAAAAAAATAGTGAAAGCTTCTAATAAGCACATGAAAGGCTTAAAGAAAATTTTTAATCAAGAATGTAGGTTGGGGCTTCCCTGGTCGCGCAGTGGTTGAGAGTCCACCTGCCGATGCAGGGGACACAGGTTCGTGCCCCAGTCCGGGAAGATCCCACATGCTGTGGAGTGGCTGGGCCCGTGAGCCATGGCCACTGAGCCTGCGCGTCCGGAGCCTGTGCTCCGCAACGGGAGAGGCCACAACAGTGAGAGGCCCACGTACCGAAAAAAAAAGAAAAAAAAAGATTGTAGGTTGAATACCTAAGTCTACAATTTTTCCTGTAAAAAAGACATTCTTGAACACCTGAAAATATGATACATAATGTTCTGGAAGACAACAAGGGATGTCATTAGCAAAACAAAATTTTGAATTATTTCTGAATCATAAAATGCTTCGGAAGTGAACCAGAAAAATAAGGCTTCTAGAAGGATGTCATTGTTCCTGTGGTGGTCAAGTTCATGGTCAGTAGGTGTGAGAGCAGAAAAGACCTCCGGAGCAATAGCAGAATGATGATATGGGGCAGGTAGAGGCTGGACTTATCCTGCACAGAGTAAGGGGCATATCTCCATGTAGACCATAAATATCCAGGGATGTAGAGACCACACACCAAGATGAAAGCCGATTTTAGTATAGTTCTTACACCTACCCCTTACAACCACCAGGGGCAGTCATGCATCATGATAACTTGTCCCTACAATGATGATAAAACAGGAATGTAGGATATGAAAGGCAGCATACACAGCTAAAACAGCAAACATTTGAGGGAATTAAAATCAAGACAAAAGGAAAATTAGAGGAAGGACTATCGCGTGAAAAAAATGAGTCAGCAAGCCAAATAAAGACATTTTAAAATAAAGATAATAGCTATTTTCGGGATTAAATAGAATATTGTTTCATACACAGACAGCTATGCAAAAGATGCAATTAGACATTTTGACATTTGAAATGTAATCACACACACACACAAACACACACACAAACTGATGAATGGAAGAAAGAGTTGAAAAGTGATTGATTTTTAGATTATTTTAGAGCATGGCAGAAAAAGGTAAAGATGTAGTTTGGGGAAAAAAATTCAAGAGATAAGGATAGAATCAGATATACTAACCTAAAAATTTATTTAAACTGACAAACGTACTTAAGTCATCAGATTATAAAAGTTGTCACTTGATAGTAGAGAAAAGAAAATATAAAAAGATCAATATCTAGATATATTTTGGTGAAATTTTGAAAAATTAAGTATAAAGAAAAAATATGAAAGCTTCTAAAAGGAAACAGAGGTCTGTTATTTACTGTAAAAGCATAATTGGGCAATAACTTCAAAGTTCATATCAACATTACTGTGTGAGTTAGAATCTCAAACCTGGAGATACTAGCATTAAAATAAAAACAAATAAATTAAAAAATTTATGTACACAAGAAATCAGAAAACTTATCACAATCACATCCTCTCTAAAAAGATAACTCAAAAATTTAAGGTAACAAAATAAAACTGCCAGACTTCCCTGGAGGTCCAGTGCTTAAGACTTTGCCTTCCCATGCAAGGGGTGTGTGTTTGATTCCTCGTTAGGGAGCTAAGATCCCACATGTCTCAGGGGCAAAATACCAAAACATGAAACAGAAGCAATATTGTAACAAATTCAATAAAGATTTTTAAAATGCTCCACATCAAAAAAATCTCTTAAAAAACTGAAAAAAAGTGCAAATGTGAGAAATATGAAATAGCAATAATATTAAAAACAAAAAAGCAAATGTGTCAATATTAATATCAGACAAAATAAAATTCAAGGTGAGGACATTATTAGGACAAAAAAGGTTATTTTTTACTTGTAAATTATTCAATTAACCATGATTCTATAGCAGCCATGCACATTTCTATATATATATATAAACATTTCCTCTATCCAACAAGGTAAAAAAACCTGCAAATTGATAAAAATGAAAGTAGACATTTAAAAAATCTATAATGTGAAGTTTGATTATGAAAACTTATGAATAAAATAGAAACAGTTAAATTATTTGTAATAATCAAAAACACAAAATTTATTTGATTTTTGTAATTTTCACCACACAGAGAATGCTCATTTTTTCAAACAAATTTAGACCAATTAAAAACATAAATATGTTTATTGAAAACAAAGAAGAAGTAGCAAAACAACAATCATGGCAATGATACCATTGAGAATTCAATAAATGGTAGTTGAAGGTGGGGATTGTTATAGAACAAGAAGGGGATGAATGATGATCTAGGAAATTCTAGTGGATATAATCTGCTGTCTGCTTCTATGATCCCAAGCTTACCTGGTTCTACTTTCATGAGCTGTCACACTGTGGTCAAAAGTCATACACACTGTTGAATTCTAATGGTCAAATTATGAAATGTGTTCAGTCAGCATTATAACACTGTGCTACAGGGTAAGGGGGAGAACAGGAACTTTATTTTTCTTTTTTTTTTTTAACATCTTTATTGGAGTATAATTGCTTTACAATGGTGTGTTAGCTTCTGCTTTACAACAAAGTGAATCAGTTACACATATACGTATGTTCCCATATCTCTTCCCTCTTGTGTCTCCCTCCCTCCCACCCTCCCTATCCCACCCCTTTAGGTGGTCACAAAGCACCAAGCTGATCTCCCTGTGCTATGTGGATGATTCCCACTAGCTATTTTACATTTAGTAGTGTATATATATCCATGCCACTCTCTCACTTTGTCCCAGCTTACCCTTCCCCCTCCCCATATCCTCAAGTCCATTCTCCAGTAGGTCTGTGTCTTTATTCCCGTCTTGCCCCTAGGTTCTTCATGACCATATTTTTTTTTCCCTTAGATTCCATATATATGTGTTAGCATATGTATTTGTTTTTCTCTTTCTGACTTACTTCACTCTGTATGACAGTCTCTAGGTCCATCCATCTCCCTACAAATAACTCAGTTTCGTTCCTTTTTATGGCTGAGTAATATTCCATTGTATGAATATGCCACATCTTCTTTATCCATTCATCTGTTGATGGACACTTAGGTTGCTTCCATGTCCTGGCTATTGTAAATAGAGCTGCAATGAACATTGTGGTACATGACTCTTTTTGAATTATGGTTTTCTTAGGATATACACCCAGTAGTGGGATTGCTGTGTTATATGGTAGTTCTATTTTTAGTTTTTTAAGGAACCTGCATACTGTTCTCCATAGTGACTGTATCAATTTACATTCCCACCAACAGTGCAAGAGGGTTCCATTTTCTCCATACCCTTTCCAGCATTTATTGTTTGTAGATTTTTTGATGATGGTCATTCTGACTGGTGTGAGATATCTCATTGTAATTTTGATTTGCATTTCTCTAATGATTAATGATGTTGAGCATTCTTTCATGTGTCTGCTGGAAATCTGTATATCTTCTTTGGAGAAATGTCTATTTAGGTCTTCTGCCCATTTTGGATTGGGTTGTTTGTTTTTTCAATGTTGAGCTACATGAGCTGCTTGTAAATTTTGGAGATTAATCCTTTGTCAGTTGCTTCATTTGCAAATATTTTCTCCCATTCTGTGGGTTGTCTTTTCGTCTTGTTTATGGTTTCCTTTGCTGTGCAAAAGCTTTTAAGTTTCATTAGGTCCCATGTTTACAAACCCATGTTGAAAAGGGTCAATTGTATTCAATTTGGTGTAGGATCATCATTTCATCTTTCATCAATATTCATCTCCCCTTCTGTTTGGGCCATAAAGTTCTCCAACCATTACTGGGCCCTCATTTCTGCATTTCAATTCTTCTAAGTTTCCATTCCACCTCTGATTTACCATTGGTTCTCCATTCTCTTCTCTTCCTGATATCTTTTTCTCAAGACTCAGAAAAATATTTTCCCTCTTGACCAAGCTATATCCAGAAGGAAGATAGTTACATGTGTTCATTCTGCTGTCTAGAGCTGGAAATTCTCAAATAGTTTAAGCTTTGTTGCATTTGTTTTGTCTTGTTTTATAATTTAAACCAGGCCATCACAGAGTCTGTTATGCTAATGGATTATATGAATTATCAGATGAGATATACAGTACTTAGCATTTCTAAAACTGATTGTTCTATGCAATTACTCCAATGTACCATGTCTTTTCCTAATTTTTTTCTTTCTTTTTTTTTCTCCTTTGAAAATTTATTAGCAACTCTGTTCAAAAAAAAATGCTAGAACACTGAATAAAAGTTCTGATTATAAGACACTTTCTCAATTCATTCAGGGTTATGATTGCTAGTCATTAGGTCTGAATGTTCCATCAGATGCCTTATTCCAGTTTCTTACATCTGAAATCCTAAGTCACAGAAACCGTAAATGTTAGGTGGGAACAAGAAGGATTCTTCCTTCTGCTTTGCTCACTGAAGTCTGTATGTATCATACCTGAGCACTACAGTAAATACTGCCAGGCATATATCTCTTTAGAGCCACAGGTTGACACAACAGCTTCGACACTGAGGACGCTCATTAGAAAAGCAAAGTAGCTGAGAATGGACCACTAGGCTTTATATGAGTGCTTTTCAGAGTTTAAAAGAAAGGCTCAGATAGAATTAGGCTCAGATAGATTCCTATCTGAGAATTCAGCTCAGTCCACTTTGATTTGATTTGAACATCTCCAAGTTAAATGTACCTAATCTTTTAAAATGTCCTAGATGGTTTCTGACTAGATACCTAGGTTACTTTCTGAGGGCAAGACAGGGCTTCTGAGACTGATGTTTTGCCCCAGAGGATCAGGTCCTCCAGCAGGGCTTACATTCCTGACAATATAGGAGAAAAGGGATTACTGTTTAATGTGGTGGCCATATTAAAGTTTCATGAAGAAGGAGAAGAGTAAAAATATTTGTTTAAATGTCCAAAGGCAGAAAAAAGCAACTGCCTGTCTAGCAGGGAGACCAAAATGTTTCTGGCCGGTTTCAAGGATGATGGACAGCTAGAGAAGAGTGTGGTACTGATATTAGGGAATAACGGATGATGCAATTGCAAAGGTATCATCAAACAAATTCAGAGGGCATATATAATAGATTGAAACAAGGTTTCTCAATTTAACATCTGTGGCATTTTTCATCAGTCAATTACTAGTGGGGGCTGTTTTGTGCACTGATGGTTAGCAGCATCCTTGGCCTCTACCCACTAGATGTCAGTAGCGCCCCTGACCTCAGTTGTAATAACTAAAAATGTCTCTAGACATTGTCAAATGTCGCTGAAGAGGAGAGTGAGGGACAAAATCTCCCCTGGTTGAGAACCACTGGGCTAACTGAAGGATTTTGATTAAGAAAAAAAAAAAATGTGTTTTCTGTAGGTTATTCTGATGACACTCTGCAAAACGTACTGCAAGTAAGAAGAACTAGTTTGGGTTCTAAGTTGCAATAATACAAAGATCCAGAATTAAATGGTGGCCATGGGAAGATGAGAACAAATGATAGTGAGAAGAAGGGAATTAGGGAGACAAGATTCAGCAGAATGATAACTGAGCTTGGGGAACAGAGAAGAGGAATGTTGACTGTTTCAATGACTTAGGTGGTACAGTGAATACCAGTTTATAATTCCTTTTACTCTTGGAGCCAGACTTTACTGTGATTTCTTTTCTTCCACTTTTATGCAAGGACAAGTTAAATGTTTCTTCTTGATATGATGAGGAGAATAAGCTGATAATGATTTAGAAATAGCTATTGGTGAAAGATGGAGAACAACTTTTGAAAACAAATAGGACCCTGTGGGGCCCTCCCTGGTACAAAAGCCTTTCCATGTCCCTGTTTCTTCTTTGTAGGAAAAAGGCTTCAGCCTCCTAGACCTTCCCTGAGTTCCAAAGGGCAGATTCAAACAGTTACTTATTGGGAGGGGTGGGTGAGAGAATGCAGAAAAAATCAGTAGTGCAGTGATGGAACAGGGTCCTGATTCCTCCTGGTTCCTCCTCAAGGAATATACATAACAATCTGATACCTAATTCTGAGTTCTTCTACAGGAACTTTGGTCCCCACCCAGGAGGACGATGGTAACTTCAGACGGAGCACAAGCTTGTGGACTTCAGACTGGTTGGAACAAGAAGGCTGGTTCCAGGACCACCCTGTTTCCTTGCCACCAACCAAACAGAGGAGGGTCACACACACTGCAGACCTTCCCCCACATTTTACCTATAAAACTCTTCCCTGAAAACTATTGGAGAGTTCAGGACTTTTGAGCATGAGCCAACCGTTCTTCTTGCTTGGCCCTGCAATAAACCTTTCTCTGCTCCAAACTCTGACTTTGCTCCAAATTCCAACATTTCAATTTGTTTGGACTCACTGTCTGCTGGGCACGTGAACTTGGGTTCTACAACACTTCAAGGAATTACACGTACAGAAAATATCAAGTGGAAAAACTAAGGAAGATGACAGAATGTTATAGGTAAAGATCTTCATGTAGAGAGGAGGAAGAAGGCAGGATGCAGGGGGAGAAAATTTCAGGCGGGTAAACAAAGACTCCAAGTCAGGGACAAAAGGAAAAATCTCTCAAGAAGGGTAAAATCAACTTCAATATTTTGGGACATAAAAGATCATGAGATCTAACAGGAGACCAAAATATTTGTGTGAATAAAAGATTTTATTGCATTTATTGAGTAGTGGTGGGGGCAGGAGTTAGAGGGATGTGAGTTATAGGGTGATGGGTGTTTATATAGAAGCATAAGATGAGTACTTTTTCAATATTTTGTCAGAATAGGAAACTAAAGAAATGGAATGTTATCCTGGGAGGGAACAAAAATCCAGTAAACAATTTCTGGAGGTAAGTGAGATCTACGTATATAGGAGGAACGAGTAAATGGAAGAAAAAAAGCAGTTGAAAGCTTGAGAGATGAACTCAAATTTTACAGATGTTGGTTAAATGTGGACCTGTCTCTGTGTTTGTGTAGGTTTTCATAAATGAACTGGTTTCTGCTTCCATGTCTTTGAGCTGTGACTCACATTTTAACAGAACTAAAGATTGACACAATTGGATGTTACACCTATTTATGCCAGAAAGAAAGAGCAAATCCTATAAAGCTTGCCATTTTTCAAGAATTAAAAAAGTATGTCTACAAAAGGGAAAAGAATTAAACCATATATTCCAAATGTCAAAATCATGAGCAAAGCACATCCACAAGAATCAATAAGATTTGTGTATTTATAGCCAGTGCTCCTGCATGGAGAAACAGGTGGCAGGTTTTTTTTTAGTGAACTTTATACTCTGGCCATTTTTTACTCTTTAAACTGTTGCCATATTTTTGCAAGAGGTCCCAAATTTTCTCAGCAACGATTGCTAACCATAGATGCTAAAACATCAAAGTTGTGCAGGCCATGTTCAACCCATTTGTTTCAGAAAAGCAAAGTAACAGAAGTAAGTTATTTATTGGCTCTAAAACAAGAAGCTTTAGTCATTTCAGTTGAAATCCTGTATTTTTGTTTTCGTTTAGACATCAAAACGAGGACTGGCATTAAAATGCAAAGCCTCAACCCTGCCTGTCTGTAGCTCACTGAATTTCTGCCTTCCTGTCTCAGACTCCCACGGTTGCTTTCAGCTGGGGAAGGTAAAATATTCCAATAGATACTGGGGTTGGCTCTTTGAGGTGAGTTAAAGTTTTGGGCAATGTGCACATTATTTATTTAATGCTCTGTTTCAAGTGAAGGGTGAAAAATGACTACAGTTACTAGATAATGTGAAATAATTCAATGTCGTTTTTGTATGTACAGTCACCCTTTGTATCTGCAGAGAATTGTTTCCAGGAACCCCTGTGGATATCAAAATCCGTGGATGCTCAAGTCCATTATATAAAATGGTGAAGTGTTTGCATATAACCTACATACATCTTCCCATATACTTTATTTTTTAAAATATCTTTATTGGAGTATAATTCCTTTACAATGTTGTGTTAGTTTCTGCCGTACAACAAAGTGAATCAGCTATAAGTATACATTTATCCCCATATCCCCTCCCTCTGGAACCTCTCTCCCCCACTCCCTATCCCATCCCTCTAGATTGTCACAAAACATCGAGCTGATCTCCCTGTGCTATGCAGCAGCTTCCCACTTCCCACTAGTACTTGGTACTCTATATATGTCAATGCTACTCTCTCACTTTGTCCCAGCTTCCCCTTCCTGCCCTGTGTCCTCAAGAAATCATCTCTAGATTACTTATAATACCTAATACAATGTAAATGCTATGTAAATAGTTGTAAACACAATATAAATGCTATGTAAATAGTTGCCAGCATGGGGTAAACTCAAGTTTTGGTTTTTGCAACTTTCTGGAATTTTTTTGGAACAGTTTCGAACCTTGATTGGTTGAATCCATGAATATGAAATCTGTGGCTAAAGGAGCCCAACTGTTTGGTCATAGTTCTTTTTTATTATTATTTAAAGTTAAAATTGCCTACTTGGTTATTCAACATATGTTCCTAAACCACAGGCTTTAAGAAATCAGGCTGTGCGTCATCAATGTTTCCTACTATAGACATTGAAGAATTTCATCTCTGTTCCCACTTCCTACAAGTTAGAAACACACACTACAGAAGCTGCCTACAGAAGCTGTTAGTTAATGTGAACTCATTTGTACCCTAACTATTTTCTGCCCACACTGTCTTCACTATTACTTATTGGAGAAAGACTTTGGAATTCATTCTTTGTGCAGACCTTATGCTAGAGACTAAGAATAAACAGAGGAATGAGAAATACTTCCTACTCTCTTGTGGCTCACAACAGGGCTAGTCTACACAAGATGTACACAGTAGGAGTGGGGAGGAATCAAGGAAAGCTTCAACAGAGGAGGAGACCCCCGAATGGCACATTGAAATATGCCAGGTCATCAGGTGGGCTACAGTGATTGGGCATCCAGGAAATTGAAATAGCATTCACAAGTACAGACTCTGACAGGCCATGGGAGATTTGGGAAATTGCAAGTGTTTCAGAATATCCAAAGCTTAGGGAACACGGCTCCATGGTTAAAATGAGGAAAGACTTAGGACTAGCAATGTGAGAAAGATACAACCAAAGGAATCTTCTGGAAACTGCATTTCCCTAACAAAGATACTATTAATAATGATTGAGAGTGGCCTTTGTGCTAATGGAGAATGTGAGGGAGAGAAAGTCCATGCCGCCCTCCAAAACCAGTATCTGGACCTTCCTCTAATGACAGAATTTTTACAAGAAATCAGGCAAGAAAGTCAGGGGCTAGAGCCTGGATTTATCCTTGGATTTATCCTGTATGGGGCTCTCTGCACTTCCTGCACTTCCTGGACTTGACTGGGTATCTTCTTACACATATTAGGGAAGTTTTCAACTATAATCTCTTCAAATATTTTCTGAGTCCCTTTTTTTTCTCTTCTTCTTCTGGGACCCCTATAATTCGTATGTTGGTGTGTTTAGTATTGTCCCAGAGGTCTCTGAGACTGTCCTAAAGTCTTCTCATTCTTTTTTCTTTATTCTGCTCTGTGGTAGTTATTTTCACTATTTTGCCATCCAGGTCACTTATCCGTTCTTCTGCCTCAGTTATTCTCTATTGATTCCTTCTAGAGAATTTTTAATTCCATTTATTGTTTTGTTCATCATTTTTTCTGGCTCTTTATTTCTTCTAGACACTTGTTAAACATTTCTTGTATTTTCTCCATTCTATTTCCAAGATTTTGGGTCACGTTTACTATCATTACTCTGAATTCTTTTTCAGGTAGACTGCCTATTTCCTCCTCATTTGTTTGGTCTGGTGGGTTTTTACTTTGCTCCTTCATCTGCTGCACATTTCTCTGTCTTCTCATTTTGTTTAACTTACTGTGTTTGGGGTCTCCTTTTTGCAGGCTGCAGGTTCATACTTCCTGTTGTTCTTGGTGTCTGCTCCCAGTGGCTAAGGTTGGTTTAGTGGGTTGTGTAGGCTTCCTTGTGGAGGGAACTTGTGCCGATGTTTTGGTGGATGAGGCTGGATATTGCTTTTCTGGTGTGCAGGACCACGTCCAGTGGTGTGTTTTACGATGTTTGTCACCTTATTATTATTTAGGCAGCCTCTTTGTGAATAGGTGGTGTTGTGTTCCTCTCTTGCTAGTTGTTTGGCATAGGGTGTCCAGCATTGTACCTTGCTGGTCGTTGAGTGGAGCTGGGTCTTAGCATTGTGATGGAGATCTCTGGGAGAGCTTTCACTGTTTGATATTACATGGGGCCAGGAGGTCTCCGTTGGACCAATGTCCCACGTCAGAGGCCCAGGCCTGACACCCAGAAAGAGCACCAAGACCCTGTCAGCCACATGGCTCAGAAGAAAAGGGAGAAATAAAAAGAAAGAATGAAAAAAATAAAAATTAAATATTTAAAATAGAAAAAAATATTAACAATAAAAAAGTTAAAAAGTAATAAAAAAAAGAATGAGAGAAAAAAAGCAGAGAGCACCCAAACCAAGAAACAAATCCACCAATGATAGCTAGTGCTAAAAACTGTATTAAAACAAAATAAAACAAAAAACAGGCAGTCAGAACCCTAAGACAAATGGCAAAAGCAAAGCTATACAGACAAAATCACACAAAGAAGCGTATACCTACACACTCACAAAAAGAAAAAAATGGAAAAAATATATATATATAAATTAAAAAGGAAGAGAACAAGCAAATCAATAAACAAGTCTACCAATGATAATAAGCTCTAAATGCTAAACTAAGGTAAATATAAAACCAGAAACAAATTCAATGCAGAAAGCAAGCCCCAAGTCTACAGTTGCTCCCTAAGTCCACCACCTCAATTTTGGGATGATTATGATTCGTTGTCTATTCAGGTATTCCACAGATGCAGGGTACCTTAAATTGCTTGTGGAGATTTAATCCGCTGCTCCTGTGGCTGCTGGGAGGAATTCCCCTTTCTCTTCCTTGTTCACACAGCTCCTGGTTTCAGCTTTGTATTTGGCCACGCTCCGTGTGAAGGTCGCCTGAAGGCATCTGTTCCCTACCCAGACAGAATGGGGTTAAAGGAGTGTCTGACTAGGGGGCTCTGGCTCACTCAGGCCAGGGGGTAGGGAGGGGTGTGGAATGCAGGGCGAGCCTATGGTGACAGAGGCCAGTGTGACTGTGACGTTGCACCAGCCTGAGGCACGCCATGTGTTCTCCTGGGGAAGTTGTCCCTGGATCATGGGACCCTGTCAGTGGCAAGCTGTACAGTGTCCCAAGAGGGGAGGTGTGGATAGTGACCTGTGCTTGCACACAGGCTTCTTGGTGGCTGAAGCAGCAGCTTTAGCATTTCATTCCCATCTCTGGGGTCCACACTGGTAGCTGCAACTCGCACCCATCTCTGGAGTCCACACTGGTAGCTGCAACTCGCACCCATCTCTGGAGCTCATTTAGGTGGTGCTCTGAATCCCCTCTCTTTGCGCACACTGAAACAAGGGTCTCTTGCCTCTTAGGCAGATCTAGAGTTTTCCCAGATTCCCTCCTGGCTAGCTGTGGTGCACTAGGCCTCTTCAGGCTGTGTTCAGGCTGCCAACCACAGTCCTCTCCCTGGGATCTGAAATCTGAAGCCCGAGCCTCAGCTCCCACTTCCCACTCACCCTGGCAGGTGAACAGACAAGCCTCTCAGGCTGGTGAGCGCTGGTCAGCACTGATCCTCTGTGTGGGAAACTCTCTGCTTTGCCCTCTGCACCCCTGTTGCTGAGCTCTCCTCCATGGCTCTGAAGTTCCCCCATGCCCACCCCCCACCTCTAGCAGTGAAGGGGCTTCCTAGTGTGTGGAAACTTTTCCTCCTTCACAGCTCCCTCCCTGAGGTGCAGGTCCCATACCTATTCTTTTGCCTCTGTTTTTACATTTTTCTTTTGCCCTACACAGGTACGTGGCAAGTTTCTTGGCTTTTGGGAAGTCTGAGGTCTTCTGCCAGCCTTCAGTAGGTGTTCTGTAGGAGTTGTTCCACATGTAGATGTAGTTTTGATTTATTTGTGGGGAAGAAGATGATCTCCATGTCCTAGTCCTCCACAGCCTTGAAGGCGCCCCCCACAGATTTTTTTTTGGAATTTTATTTTAGTTTATTTTTTTATACAGCAGGTTCTTATTATCTACTTTATACATATTAGTGAATATATGTCAATCCCAATCTCCAATTCATCCCACCACCACCACCATCGCCACCCTCCATTTCCCCCTTGGTGTCCACACATTTGTTCTCAACCTCTATATCTTATTTCTGCCTTGAAAATCGGTTCATCTGTACTATTTTTCTAGATTCCACATATATGTGTTAATATACGATATTTGCTTTTCTCTTTCTGACTTACTTCACTCTGTATGACAGTCTCTGGGTCCATCCATTTCTGTACAAATAACCCAGTTTTGTTCCTTTTTATGTCTGTGTAGTATTCCATTTTATATATGTGCCATATCTTCTTTATACTTTCATCTGTCGATGGACATTTCAGTTGCTTCCATGATCTGGCTGTTCTAAATAGTGTTACAATCAACTTTGGGGCACATGTGTCTTCTTGAATTATGGCTTTCTCTGGGTATATGCCCAGTATTGGAATTGCTGGGTCATATGGTAATTCTATTTTTAGTTTTTTAAGGACACTCCATACTGTTCTCCATAGTGGCTGTATCGATTTACATTTCCACTAACAGTGCAAGAGGGTTCCCTTTCCTCCACACCCTCTTCAGCATTTGTTGTTTGTAGATTTTCTGATGATGCCCATTCTAACTGGTGTAAGGTGATACCTCATTGTAGTTTTGATCTGCATTTCTCTAATAATTAGTGATTTTGAGCAGCTTTTCATGTACCTCTTGGCCATCTTTAAGTCTTCTTTGGAGAAATGTATATTTAGTTCTTCTGCCTATTTTTTGATTGGGTTGTTTGTTTTTTTAATATTGAGCTGCATGAGCTGTTTATATATTTTGGAGCTTAATCTTGCCCGTTCATTCATTTGCAAATATTTACTCCCATTCTGAGGGTTGTGTTTTCGTCTTGTTTATACTTTCCTTTGCTGTGCAAAAGCTTTTAAGTTTCATTAGGTCCCATTTGTTTATTTTTGGTTTTATTTCCATTTCTTTAGGAGGTGGGTCAAAAAAGATCTTGCTGACATTTATGTCAAAGAGTGTTCTTCCTATGTTTTCCTCTAAGAGTTTTATAGTGTCTGGCCTTACATTTAGGTTTCTAATCGACTTTGAGTTTATTTTTGTGTATGGTGTTAGGGAGTGTTCTAATTTCATTCTTTTACATGTAGCTGTCCAGTTTTCCCAGCACCACTTAATGAAAAGACTATCTTTTATCCATCATATATACTTTCCCCCTTTGTCAAAGATTAATTAACTAAAGTTGTGTGAGTTTATCTCTGGGTTTTCTATCCTGTTCCATTGATCTATATTTCTGTTTTTGTGCCAGTACCATACTCTCTTGATTACTGTAGCTTTGTAGTATAATCCGAAGTCAGGGAGTCTGATTTCTCCAGCTCCATTTTTTTCCCTCAAGATTGCTTTGGATATTCAGGGTCTTTTGTGTCTCCATACACATTTTAAGACTTTTTGTTCTTGTTCTGTCAAAAATGTCATTTTGTAATTTGATAAGGATTGCACTGAATCTGTAGATTGCTTTGAGTAGTATAGTCATTTTCACAATATTGATTATTCCAATCCAAGTACATGGTAATATCTCTCCATCTTTTTGTGTCATCTTTGATTTCTTTCATCAATGTCTTATAGTTTTCTGAGTACAGGTCTTTAACTTCCTTAGGTAGGTTTATTCCTAGGTATATTGTACTTTTGGTTGCAATGGTGTATGGGATTGTTTCCTTAATTTCTCTTTCTGATCTTTCATTGTTAGTGCATAAGATAGTAAGAGATTTCTTACTATCATTAATTTTCTATCTGCAACATTACCAAATTCATTGACTAGCTCTAATTGTTTTCTCATGGCATCTTTAGGATTCTCTATGTATAGTATCATGCCGTCTGCACACAGTGACAGTTTTACTTCTTTTCCAATTTATATTCCTTTTATTTATTTTTCTTCTCTGATTGCTGTTTCTAGGACTTCCAAAACTATGTTGAATAATACTGGCGAGAGTGGACATCCTTTTCTTGTTCCTGATCTTAGAGGAAATGCTTTCAGTTTTTCACCACTGATAATGATGTTTGCTGTGGGCTTGTCACATACGACCTTCATTCTGTTGAGGTAGGTTACCTCTATGCCTGCTTACTGGAGAGTTTTTATCATAAATGGGTGTTGAATTTTGTTAAAAGCTTCTTCTGCATCTATTAAGATGATCATGTGGTTTTTATTCTTCAATTTGTTAATATGGTGTATCACATTGATTGATTTGCATATATTGAGGGCCTCTTGCATCTCTGGAATAAATCCCACTTGATCATGGTGTATGATCCTTTTAATGTGTCATTGGATTCTGTTTGCTAGTATTTTGTTGAGGATTTTTACATCTATATTCATCAGTGATATTGGTCTGTAATTTTCTTTTTCTGTCATATTTCTGTCTGGTTTTGGTATCAGGGTGATGGTAGCCTTGTAGAATGCATTTGGGAGGTTTCCTTCCTCTGTAATTTTTTGGAAGAGTTTGAGAAGGATGGGTCTTAGCCCTTCTCTAAATGTTTGATAGAATTCATTTGTGAAGCCATCTGGTCCTGGGCTTTTGTTTGTTGGAAGATTTTTAATCATAGTTTAAATTTCATTACTTATGATTGGTCTGTTCTTATTTTCTATTTCTTCCTGGTTCAATCTTGGAAGGTTATACCTTTCTAAGAATTTGTCCATTTCCTCCAGGTTGTCCGTTTTATTGGCATAGAATTGGTTGTAGTAGTCTGTTATGATGCTTTGTATTTCTGTGGTGTCGATTGTACCTTCTCCTTTATCATTTCTAATTTTATTGATTTGAGTCCTCTCCCTGTTTTTGTTGATGTGTCTGACTAAAGGCTTATCAATTTTGTTTATCTTCTTAAAGAACTAGCTTTTAGTTTTATTGATCTTTCCTATTGTTTCCTTTGTATATATTTCATTTATTTCTGCTCTGATCATTAGGATTTCTTTCCTTCTGCTAACTGTGGGTTTTGTTTGTTCTTCTTTCTCTAGTTTCTCTAGGTGTAAAGTTAGATTGTTTTTGAGATTTTTCTTATTTCTTGAGGTAGGAACATATTGCTATAAACTTCTCTCTTAGAACTGCTTTTGCTGCACCCCATAGGTTTTGGATCACCATTTTTTGGTTGTCATTTTTCTCTAGGTAATTTTTGATTTCTGCTTTGATTTCCTTTGATCTCTTGGTTATTTAGTAATGTATTGTTTAGCGTCCATGTGTTTCCAATTTTTACGGTTTTTCCCTGTAATTGATTTCTAATCTCACAGTGCTGTGGTTGGAAAAGATACTTCATATGATTTCAATTTTATTAAATTTACCAAGGTTTGATTTGTGACCCAGGATATATCTATCCTGGAGAATGTTCCATGTGCACTAGAGAAGAATGTGTAATCTGCTGTTTTCAGTGGAATGTCCTATAAATATCAATTAATTATATCTGGTCTATTTTGTCACTTAAAACTTGTGTTTCCTTATTAATTTTCTCTCTGAATGATCTGTCCATTGGTGTAAGTGTGGTGTTAAATTCCCCCACTATAACTGTTTTAGTGTCAATTTCCTGTTTTATAGCTGTTAGCAGTTGCCTTATGTATTGAGGTGCTCCTGTGTTGGGTGCATATATATTTATAATTGTTATATTTCTCCTTGGATTGATCCCTTGATCATTATGTAGTGTACTTCCTTGTCTCTTGTAACTTTATTTATTTTAAAGTCTATTTTTTCTGATATAAGAATTGCTATTCCAGCTTTCTTTTGATTTCCATTTTCATGGAATATCTTTTTCCATCTTCACTTACAGTCTGTATGTGTCCCTTGGTCTGAAGTGGGCCTCCTGTACACAGCATATATATGGGTCTTGTTTTTGTATCCATTCAGTGAACCTGCGTCTTTTCATTGGAGCATTTAACCCATACACATTTAAGGTAGTTATAGATATGTATCTTCCTATTACCATTTTCTTAATTGTTTTTGGTTTGTTTTTGTAGGTCCTTTACTTCTCTTGTGTTTCCCACTTAGAGAAGGTCCTTTAGCATTTGTTGTAAAGCTGGTTTGGTGGCACTAAATTCTCTCAGATTTTGCTTGTCTGTCAAGTTTTTGATTTCTCCCTCAAATCTGAATTAGATCCTTGTCAGATAGAGTAATCTTGGTTTTAGTTTCTTTCCCTTCATCACTTTAAATATACAGTTGCATTCCTTTCTGGATTGTAGAGTTTCTGCTGAGAAATCAGCTGTTAACCTTATGGGAGTTCCATTGTATGTTAGGTTTCATTTTTCCCTTGTTGCTTTTAATAACTTTTCTTTGTCTTTAATCTTTTTCAGTTTGATTACTATGTTTCTTGGCATGTTTATCCTTGGATTTATCCTGCCTGGGACTCTCTGTGCTTCCTGGACTTGGGTGGCTATTCCTTTTCCCATGTTAAGGAAGTTTTCAACTATAGTATCTTCAAATATTTTCTCTGGTCCTTTCTCTCTCTCTTCTCCTTCTGGGACCCCTATCATGTGAATGTTTGTGTGTTTAATGTTGTCCCAGAACTCCCTTAGGCTGTCTTCATTTCTTTTCATTCTTTTTTCTCTATTCTGTTCTGCGGCAGTGAATTCCACCACTCTGTCTTCCACGTCACTTATCCATTATTCTGCTCTTGATTCCTTCTAGTGTATTTCTCATTTCAGTTATTGTATTGTTCATCTCTGTTTGTTTTTTTCTTTAATTCTTCTAGTTCTTTGTTCCTTAATTCTTCTAGGTCTTTTTTAAACTTTTCTTGCATCTTCTTGATCTTTGCCTCATTCTTTTCCAAGGTAGTGGATCATCTTCACTATCTTTATTCTGAATTATTTTTCTGGAAATTTGCCTATCTCCACTTCATTTAGTTGTTTTTCTGGGGTTTTATCTTGTTCCTTCATCTGGTACATACCCCTCTGCCTTTTCATTTTTTTAATATTTCTGTGAATGTGGCTGTCATTCCACAGGCCACAGGACTGTAGTTCTTCTTACTTCTGCCCTACAGTGCATCCTATACTAAGAGAAGTAGTCATCAAACCTGTTGGCCAAATCTTGCCTCTTACTTGATTCTATAAATAAAGTTTTATTGGAACAAATCCTCCCCCGTTTGTTCCTTACTGTCATTGGCTGCTTCATGTCACTATAGCAGAGTTGTACAAACTACAAAGTTAAAAATATTTACCACTTGGTATTTCATAGAAAACTGTTGCCAACTCCTGACTTAAAGTGCATCCCTATTTAGAGTAACCACATTTCAAGTGTTCAGTAGCTGTATTCTATTCTATTCTCTTTCTTCCCCTTTTGTTTCCTTCAATGTTTTAGTAGCTAGAACATATCTCTTAGAACATTTTTGAGAAAAAGTTCAGGGAAAGTAAAATTTTATAAGCCTCAATGTGCTTATTGTACCATCAAAATAAATTCACACACCAACTAGGTAGGAATATCCAGATTGGGAGGCATTTGTAGTAAATTTAAATTTTATCTTCTTAGTCTTTTGGCTTCAGTTTTGCTATTGAAAGTCTCAGACTCATTTCTATTTCCTGGTGTTTTATTTGAGGCTCTGTGAGTGGCAAGGAGCAGGGGGCAGGTATTGTTTCTCTCAGGAATCTTGTAGCATCTTTTCTTTGTCCAGAGTATTCAGAGTTTTAACAATGTTTGACTTGATTTTCTATTTATAAGTATTCATTTAAATGTCCTCTTTAGGGCCACTACCTTTACCTTGGCCTGGTGTCCCCAAAGCAAGAAACACTGTTTTGTCTTCTATAGAAAATATATCTTTCTTCTTTTTCTTCTGAAGCGGTTGTCCAACTAAGCAGAGTGGGAGAGGGAATTAATGTCTTCCATTATAAGATATTATAATGCTTTTATCTTTGCCTTCACCCCTAGTATTGTGAGTACCTGCTTGCACAAGATTATGGACATTTTGTTTTTCTTTCTTTCTCTTTCTTTCTTTCTTTCTCTCTTTCTTTCTTTCTTTCTTTCTTTCTTTTTTCCTTCATTCCTTCCTTCCTTCCTTCTTTCTTTCTTTCTTTCTTTCTTTCTTTCTTTCTTTCTTTCTTTCTTTCTTTCTTCTTTCTTCTTCTTCCTTCCTTCCTTCCTTTATTTTGGTATATACTGAGTTGCTTTTTATTTTTTCCACTGCTACCTAAGGGAATATCACTCTCTGATCTATTATTTCCCATGCATCTGTCTGCTTTGCAGCTTCCCAAAACATTATAGTTATTTTCTTTGCTGCTATTTCATTTTAACTTTATGCTTGTAAACAAATTTTTATGTAATTTCCATGGGATATTGGGATAGAGCATGCATGTTTAATCTACCAGCTTAAATAAAAAATCCTCCAATTACTTTCCAAAACCTTATTTTCTCATATTTAAAGTGGGGATAATAATATTTACCTTACACAGTTGTTTGAAGATTAGAGACAATATTTTCATGAACAATATCTCTCACCTAGAAACTCCATAAAAATAAATCAAGTGACTGTGTTAAATGTCTTCATGATAAGACACAGTAAGAGCAGAATCAGATAATGACAAAGCAGAAAGATTGTGCCACTCAACCTTCTCTTTTATAATTGAACTACAAATTCAATTGTAATTTGTTTATACTTTTGAATCTCATTATTTTATAGACTGTTCATTTGTACTATGCTACTAGTAACTTATATGATGACTTACAGGTAGATAAAACTCAAGCCAGCTATGAAAAAAAAAATGTTTGGTGAGGCTAGAAATGTTTAAAATGTTATGGATATGCTGGTGCAAGCAGCCCATAGTGACAGTTCTTCTCTAGAGAGTCTGAAACAGGTATAGACCCAGAACAAAGGTCATGTGGTGTGGTTGATCAGTGGACTAAAAAGATGAAGAAATTGTTGATCCCTTGGAAGGACCAACAGGAAGTTCTGGTCAGACAAGAAGGCAGAGAGGATGTGGAGGTTGAAACAAAGATGGCAAAAGCAGAATAAAGACACTGATAACTTGCATATGGATCCAAGACAGTTTTCCTGCTTTTCTGACATAAGACAGAACCAACATAGTTCATCCTTACATTTCTTCATTTTCTACTGAGTGAAATCTGAAGGATATTACATTAATTCTTCTGTTCAAAATCTTGTCAAAACCCTTCTTAACATTTTATTGCTAGTCCTGCTCCTTTAAACCAGTCTCATTCTGTCTTCCCTGACTGGTCTTTCTTCACTACAAACTAGGTTAATTTTCTAACCATTTTACTGCATCATATAGTAAATAAGCTCCCAAGCATGACACACTGATTATCAGAAGAAGTGTAAACTGTTTCATGCACAGTTTCTCAGTATTGTCATGTAGTGAAGACTCTGTTTCAATATTTTAAACAAACAAAACTTGACAGATCTCAAATGTGAAAGGATGACTTTCAGAATATACAGAGAGTCATTTTAATGTAACAGTTAAGACTAAGGCTCTGGAAATTTATACCCTGGGTTCAGATCTCACTCCACCATTTACTACCCATATGGCCTTTGTCAAACTACTTAACTTTCTTATACCTTGATCTCTTAATCTCAAAAACTGGGTAATCACAACAGAGCCAACCTCACAGGGTTGTTTTTAGAATTTAAATGAAACACAAAAATGCACATATAAAAACTTCCTATTTTAAATGCTCAATAAATGTTAACTATTATTAATTATTGATTAAGAAAACATGCATTGACAAATATGCAGTATAAATTTGTATTTTATTCACCACAGATGCATCTCCATAAATTTGGAACAAGAAAACAATCGTTAATAAACATATGATGCATTTATAAAATCTGTAGAGGATATTTAGTGCACATTTGGAATTTCAGATTGATTTTAATAATTTTCTGGTACCTTGGGTTTTAGAACCAGTGGGTCTAGCATAATTACATTCAAGACCTTCTAATTTACTAATCATATTACTTTTGAAATCAGTATTTTATTTATTTATTTATTTATTTATTTATTTATTTATTTATTTATTTATGCTGTGTTGAGTCTTCGTTTCAGTGCAAGGGCTTTCTCTAGTTGTGACAAGTGGGGGCCACTCTTCATTGCAGTGCACAGGCCTCTCACTATTGCAGCCTCTATTGTTGCAGAGCACAGGCTCAGATGCGCAGGCTCAGTGGTTGTGGCTCACGGACCTAGTTGCTCTGCGGCATGTGGGATCCTCCCAGACCAGGGCTCAAACCCATGTCCCCTGCATTAGCAGGCAGATTTTCAACCACCGCACCACCAGGGAAGCCCCTGAAATCAGTATTTTAAAATCATTTTGAAATTCTATATTCTTTTGAAAGTCTAATAAAAGCCTTAGATTATCTCCTCACCATGAAGATGCATAGCATGAATATATACAAAATTAGATATTCTGATTCCACTAAATGAGTTAATACAGACATAACACTTGGAATAATCTCTGAAACATAGTCAGTACATTAAAAGATATGCATTAATTATAATTTTATGTTTATGAGACTGTGTGAAGGCATTTCCACCACATTCTTCTCATGAGAAAAAAAAGAAAAAGAAAAGAAAAATATCCCCCAAACAATTAGAAGAATAAAATGGACTCACGTTGAAATTTCAATGAAACTAGGAATTACACATAATGTCCCCTCATAATGTTCAAGCAGGAACTGTGAGATGTACTGAAAGTTACATGAAAGAGTGGAGAGACAGATGACATGACATCTACAGTGGAAGATCTCAGAGAAATGTGGAATCTGAGCACAGTTTTCTAGAGTAGACAGCTTGCCTTGAAGGGTCAAATTCACATTATCTTTAGAACAATGGCAATGGGGTGTTTGCTCCAACAATAAAACCTTTCTTTAACTGCATTTCACATGATGAAGAAGCAGAGGAGTCCAACCTGATGAAGAAGTACACAGAGAAGTCATTTTAGTAGGATGTTGTCTCTCTGTGAAGCACGTCATATAAAAGAAATGTTATCCCTTTTAGTAATCATGCAGTTACTGATCTCTATTGGCTGGGAAGAAGTTAAAGCCAAATCAATGAAAGCAAGATGACTATATGCTGTGTGGAGCTTCACTGTAATTTAGGTAGTATTTCTTCTGGCTTAGAATACTTCCCTGGCTTATTCCTGCAAACCTGTTGCAAATAGTTGAGGCAAAATATAAATTTTATCCAATGGTGAGAAATACTAAACTAGGCAACAATACAATGTACAAAGACACTACTTGTAACACTAAAAGGGAATAGGAGGTTAGATACATAATGAAAGCAGGGAAGAACACTCAACACACACAAAAATAAATCATCAGCAAGCAGGTGAAAGGGGTGACCACACAAAAATTCAAAAAGATGGGGAGATACAAGATAATGGTAGGGGATTAAAAGTCACAGATTATTACATATAAAATAAATTAAGCTACAGGATATAATATACAGAACAGGAATATAGCTAATATTTTATAATAACTTTAAACAAGTATAATCTATAAAAATATTGAAATAATATGTTGTATACGTAAAACTAATATAATATTGTAAATCAACTATTTGTCAATAAAAATAAGTAAGTAAATAAAACAAAATTATGTAAACTTTAAAAAAGGATGAGACATTGAGATAAAATCAGAGGCGTTCAAAGTTTAGGATGATAGTGGAAAATAACAGCAAGACATGATTCAGGATTTGACACCTCAGTTAAAACAATGAAAAGTAAAAAAAAAAAAAAAAAAAAGGTAAAAAAAGAAAAAGAAAATCATGCCAGAAACAAATTCTATGTATGAAGTAACATAAAGAAAAGGTAGACACTGCTGAAAGCAGTTAGGGATATACAAAACAGAATGGAGAAAAGAGAAAAGAAAGAAAAAATTAGGGAAAACAAACAGGAAATTGAAAGAAAATATAAATATTTATTAGGAAAGACAAAAGAGATGCCACATTTACACAACTATGTCCTTTTGAAATAAAAGAATCAAATTTGAAAAGTTCCAAGATAGAATCCAAGAAAATTTTCCAAAAATAAAAAGACCTAAACCTAGGCATTGAAGGAAACATCATTTTCCTAAAGAAAACCAAAGATTAAAAAAATGATCATTAATGTAGTACATCCTTGAAAAATCAATGGCTGTTTAAAATAATTGACTTTTGCAAGGTGTTGAAGGCTTAATCCCCATTAATTCCGAATGTGACTGTATTTGGAGATAAGACTTTTAAAAATGTACAGTAGTAAATCAACTATACTCCAGTAAAAATTTTTAAAAAATAAAAAGATGCATACTAATAGAGGGATAACTATGTGAAGAAGCAATAAGAGAATCACCAACTACAAGCCAAGGTGAGTGGAGTCAGAAGACATAAACCCTACTGGCACCTTACTTTTGAAATTCCAGCATCCAGAACAAGGAGAAAAGAAATGTCTCTTAGTTAAGCCACTCAGTCTCTGGTATTTTGTTATGGCATTCCCAGCAAACTAATACCAGAATATTTAAGGCAAAATAAAATATCAAGCTATGTGGAAGATTAAAAAAATATCTGAGGTTGGTCTTAGACTTCTACAGTAATATTAAAATTTAGGCGACATTTGTACGATATCTCTGTTCTAGGGGACAGAGTGGTTCAAGAATTTTATAGCCAATCAAACTGCCACAAGTTAAATGCAATGAATATTTATAAATATAAGAGAACTCAGATAGTATAGTTTGCATAAACACTTTATTTAAAAACTACTATAGAATATAATTTAATTAACAAAAACACTGGGTGCTTAATTAACAATGAAATATCTCTCAGAGAGCAATACATTGATTTAAATTTATAATTAAGTCTAAATTTTTTGTGGGATTTATATTTATGGAACAGAATGAATACATTAGAAACTACATGGATGTAGAAATAATATGACTAATAATAGGTAGGAGAGGAAGGAAGAATGTATACTGGGAGCATTATAAACCACAGTGACATTTTCAAGTTTAATATGAGGGGTCAAAATGTAATTTAAAGAATATAAACCAAATATTAGATATATTAACGTAAAAAGTGAAGAACAAAGAAAAATAAAATAATGAACTAAAATGTGTGGTGATGCTGAGAGGAGGAGGATGGGGAGATGCACAAAACTGTAAAGTATACTGATATATACATTGCTCAGGTTAGAAAGTCAAGGGTTACTACCAAAGATAAAAGAGGATCAGATAAATTGTAGACAGCTATGGTTAAAGTAGTAATGGCTAGAAAAGCTTAAAAAATAATTTTAAATTATGAGAAAAAAATCTTATGTATAGAAAATCAATAGCAAAACAGGAAATGAAAATACCAACCATATCAATAACCATATTAAGTGCAAATGGACTATAGATCCATTAAAAGTTAGACAATATCTAGCTAGGTAAAACAAAGATCCAAATATAAGTTGCCTTCAAGGGACAAACATTAGACTCCAGGAACAGAATAGTGTATATTATAGAAACAGTAATCATATGAGAAATAAGGTGGATGCATTAGCATGAAACAAAATAGACTTAAGAAAAAAAAGAAAAAGAAGTATCACTAGTGACATAGAGGAACTTTCCTAAAAGAGTTAATACATTAGAAAGAAACAGCAAGTATAAATGTACATAGGCCTGATAACAAAATATATGAGCATCAAAATACATGAAACAAAAATGGGAGGGATTGAAAGAAGAAAGAGACAAAACAAGAATGATACTTGGAGATTTCAATACATGACAATCAATAATTGATATATGACAACTAGACAGAAAATTAACAAGGGCACAGAAGAGCTTAATAACACTATTACCAACTTGACCTAACTTATATAAAATGTTGAATCCAATGCAGAATATGCAGTATTTTTAAGCATACATGGAACATTTTCTAAGGTAGACCATAGAAAATTTACTTGTTAGGCCACAAACAAGTAAATTTTAAAATATTGAAGTCATACAAATTATGCTCTCTGACAACAGCAGACTTAAGTTAGAAATCAATAATGGAAAGAAATATGGGAGATTCTCAAATATTGTGAAATTAAATTATCCTCTTCTAAATAACCAATGGGTCAAGAAAAAATTCCAAGGGAATTTAAAAAATATTTCAAATTAATGGTAACAAAAATAAAATATATCAACCTATATAGACAACAGGGCAAGTAGTACTTAGAAGAAAATTTATATTGCAAATGCCTAGATGGGAAGAAAGAAAAGTCTTGAATCAGTTAGCTAAGCTACTATCAGGAGAAACTAGAAAATGGAAGAATACTAAACTCAGAGCAAGCAAAAAAATAAATAATATAGAGCAGAAATCAATGATTTTTTTTTTAAAGAAAATACAGCAACTTCCCTGGTGGTGCAGGGGTTAAGAATCTGCCCTCCTATGCAGGGGATGCAGGTTCATTCCCTGGTCGGGGAACAAAGATTCATATGCTGTGGGACAACTAAGCCCATACACTCTAGAGCCCATGCAGCACAGCTAGAGAGACTGTGAGCTGCAACTACTGAGCCCGCACTCTCTGGACCCCATGCACCACAACTAGAGAGAAGCCCACACACCACAATGAAGAGTCCGTGTGCCACAACAAAAGATCCTGCATTCTGCAAATAAAACCCATTGCAGCCAAATAACTAACTAAATAAAGAAAGAAAGAAAAGAAAATAGAACACAAGGGAGAAAGTAATGAAATTTTAAAAATTGGTTCTCTGAAAATAACAACAAAATTCATAAACCTGTAGCTATATCAGGGGTCAGCCAACTATGTCCACTCTGGCTTGTGGACAGTTTTCTACAAAAATAAAATAAAATAAAAATTATTGGAGCACACAATGTACATTTATTGGAGCACAGCAATGTACATTTATGTATTGTCTATGGCTGCTTTCACACTACAGTAACAGGATTAATTAGTTGCAGTAGACACTCTATGATCTGTAAGTCATAAAACATTTATTATCTAGTTCTTTACAGGAAAAGTGTGCCAACAGTCAGTGTGATACAGACTGACCAAGAAAACAGAAAAACAGACAGAAATTATCATAATTAGGAATAAAAAAATATAACTATTACCAACCCTTTAGAATATAGAATATGGGAAAAAATAGGTCAACAAATAGACAATTTAGATGAAATCGATAAATTCTAGGAAGACAAAAGTTACCAGAACTGACTCAAGACTATAGGAAAGTAGAAAGAAAAATAATAAATAGAAAACAAACAAATTGAAATAATGAGTAGAAATATTCCTCCAAAGAGAGGCTTAGACACAGATTGCTTCAGTGTTATATTCTACAATCTATTTAAAGAAGAAATACCAATCATTCACAAACACTTTCAATTAATAAGAGAACATTTTCCAACATATTCTATGAGGCCAGTGTTACCCTGATACAAGCCAGACAAAGATATCACAACCAAAGGAGACTATGACTAATATCTCTTATGAACATAGACACAAAAATCTTTAACAAAATAGTAACAAAAACATATAAAAATAATTTTATACCATGATCAAGTAGAATTTATCTTAGGAATGCAAAGTTGGTTTAACAACTGAAAATCAATTAATATAATACATACAGTTAATATAATAAAGGGCAGGAAAAATACCACATGAATATCTCAATTAATCCAGAAAAATTGACACTAGTTTATACAAACATAATAAAATTCTTAAAAAACTAGAAATATAAGGGTAGTTGTTTAACCTCCTAAAGACTATCTGTGAAAATCCCATAGCTAAAATATTACTTAATGGTGAAAGACTAAATGTTTTTCCCCTAATATCAGCAAGAAGCTAGGGACACATGCTCTTGCTACTTTTGGTCAATATTATGCTGTGGTTCTAGGCAGTGAAATAATGTTGAAGGAAGAAAGGAAGGAAAGGAAGGAAGGAGAGAGGAGAGAAAGTCATCACTATAGGAAAGAAAAAAACTCTAATCACAGATGACATAATTCTGTAAGTAGAAAATACTAATACACTAATAAGAAAAAATGCTTAAAAAAACAAGTTTATTACAGTAGCAGGATATAGTATGAATATATAAAAAGTGAAATTAATTTTATTTCTAAACACTATCAGTGAATAATCCAAAAATAAAATTAAGGAAACAATTCCATTCACAATAGCCTCCAAAAAGAAAAATAAATTTGAAAATAAATTTAATAAAATAAGATCTAAATGAAAAACTCCAAAACATTGCTGAGAGAAATTTAAAATAAAAGTAAATGAAAAATATTTTTATGATCATGGATTAGAAGACTAAAAATTTCAAAATCAGCAATTCTCTCCAAAACAATCCACAAATTCAATGCACTCCATATCAAAATATTAAGCCTGTTTTGCAAAAATTGACAAACTGATTCCAAAATATATGAGACATTATGAGTCACCTGAAAAAGCCAAACAATTTTGAAAAAGTTAAACAAATTTGAAGAATTACACTACACAGTTTCCAGAAAAAAACATGAGATCATGTTCTGACCTTGCATTTGATAAAGAGTTCTTAGAAACAACATGATCTATAAAAGAAAAATTCCATAAATTAGACTACATAATAATGAAAGAAAAAATGTGTGTTTCAAAAGACACCATGAATAAAATGAAAAGGCAAACCACAGTCTCCTAAGAATGGGGGAAAATATTTTCAAATTATATATCTGACTTGTATCAAGAGTATATAAAATCTTACAATTCAATAACAAAAACAACAACCCAATTAAACAGTGAACAAACGATTTGAATAGAGATTTCATCAATGTAGATATGCAGATGGCTAATGATCACATGAGATGATGACCCAAATCAATATTCATTACAAAAATGTTAATTGAAACGGCAGTGAGTTACAGCTATATATCAACTATAATGCCTTTCATAAAAAAGACAGAAAATACAAAGTGTTGGAAGGGAGGTAGATAAACTGTAACCTTCGTGCATTGCTGGTAGGAATGTAAAATGGTACAACTACAATGGAAAACATTTGATAATTTTTCAAAAGTCTAAACATAAATTTTCACTTCTACTTTTAGGAAGTTACTTGATGGGGGCAGGGGTGGGTATGTCCACAAAAAGGCATGCACACAGATTTCATAGCAGCATTATTCATTGTAGTCAAAAACTAGAAAATGGATAAACAAAATGTGGCCCATTCATACAATAACAATGAACCAACTCCTGACCTACTATAACATAGATACATTTCAAAAATACTATAAATGAAAAAAGCTAGACATAAAAGTGTTGACATAAAGCTTCTACTGTATTGATATGGAATCATTTCTTTAGCTGGGTGGTGTGGGTAAATTGTTGTTCAATATGTTTGTTAATACATCATTCTGTTTAAAGTATTTCATAATATTTTTAAAAATACAAATTTTAAAATAGGAATAAATTTAATGAGAAATACACTAGAGCTATACAAACACAACTTCAAAATTCTATTCTGAGGAACAAAAAAAAGAAAATAAAATAAGGCATACTCACTCCTTACATAAGAAAACAATATCATAAAGTCTCCAATTTTTCCCAAATCCATATACACATGTAATGAATTCCTAATTAAATTGACAACAGGATTTTTAAAAAAGTAGAGTAACTATTCCTAACAAATATAAATAAATAAAAGCTCAGCTCATTAATAAGCAGGAAAATTCTGGCTATAGTAGAAGAGTTGTGAGCAGAAATTAGCCCTGGCTGATTCCAACAGCAACTATATAGCTACAGTAATTAAAAATAGGATGCTAATCTATAAATAAATAAAACACTAGAGGAACATATGTAAAGTCCATAAATATACTTAAATAAATATAGAAATTGAGTATATGAAAGTGATAATGAAATTTTAGTGGCCTAAAGATACTTTACCAAATAAATGATGTTAAGACATTGAGTAGACATCACATAGCAAAATTCATTCCAGATAGAACAAAATTTAGACGTGAAAAATAAAATTATCTAATATTTTAGGTAAAAATGTTATCTATGATCTCACATGAAGAACTTTCAAAATATAACAGAGACTCAAAATTATTGAAGTTTTATAAATTCGAATTTTAAAAAGCATTTTGCACATTTAAAAACACAAAGTCAAAAGATAAATTAAAACTCCAGGGAAATCTTTGTAATACATAGTACAGATGTGTAGATAACATCTTTAATAAACAGCCTTACGAGTTATTAGGACAATTTAATGATCCCCTTAGGAAAATGGCAAATGATGTGAATAAACAAGTTAAAGAATGAAACATGAATGGCGTTAGGTACATGAAAAATGCCCAATTTCACTCAAAATAAGAAATGTTCAGATTAAAATTATAATGGGATATCAGTTTCACTTAGAGTAATAGAATTTCAGGCAAGTTTATAATACACTTCATGGTTTGATAGAGAAACAGAAATTCTCTTATGTTCCTGAAGTGTAACATGGTAACTCTCTGTTGGGGCAATTTAACAACATTTATACACGTTTAAAATGCACATAAACTTTAGCACAGCACTTGGATTTCCATGAATGTGTCCTGCTAATATGATATGCTTAATAACAAAGGTACAGGTTGCATATTGAGTATGTATGTGTATTAGCAAAACTGAAAGCAATCTAAATGTCCATCAATAAACTACTGGCTTTAATAAATGCTGGAGAGGTTGTGGAAAAAAGGGAACCCTCTTGCATTGTTGGTGGGAATGTAAATTGATACAGCCACTATGGAGAACAGTATGGAAGTTCCTTAGAAAACCAAAAATAGAACTACCATACGACCCAGCAATCCCACAACTGGGCATATACCCTGAGAAAACCATAATTCAAAAAGAGTCATGTACTACAATGTTCATTGCAGCACTATTTACAATAACCAGGACATGGAAGCAACCTAACTGCCCATTGACAGATGAATGGATAAAGAAGATGTGACACATATATACAATGGAATATCACTCAGCCATTAAAAGAAGCAAAACTGAGTTATTTGTAGTGAGGTGGATGGACCTAGAGTCTGTCATACAGAGTGAAGTAAGTCAGAAAGAGAAAAACAAATACCATATGCTAACACATATATATGGAATCTAAAAAAAAAAAAAAAAAGATCCTGACAAACCTAGAGGCAGGACAGGAATAAAGATGCAGATGTAGAGAATGGACTTGAGGACACAGGGAGTGGGAAGGGTAAGCTGAGACGAAGTGAGACAGTGGCATTGACATATATACACTACCAAATGTAAAATAGATAGCTATTGGGAAGCAGCTGCATCACACGGAGTTATCAGCTCAGTGCTTTGTGACCACCTAGAGGGATGGATGGGGAGGATGGGAGGGAGATGCAAGAGGGAGGAGATATGTGGATATATGTATACATATAGCTGATTCACTTTGTTATACTGCAGAAATTAACACAATATTGTAAAGCAATTTTACTCCAATAAAGATGTTAACTAAATAAATAAACTATTGGTCTGAAGATTGTATGACAAATATATGTAACTAGATATCATGTTGCTGTGGAAAAGACTGAGAAATCCACATTCTGGTGTGGATGAACCTCCAAGGTCTACAATACAAATTAAAAATAAAGCAGGGGATAGAACTATTAGTATAATATGCAACATTGGTTTAAAACATACATTTCATATTCTATGCATAGAATATCCCTGGATGGACACAGGAAAACAATAGCAAGGGGTACCCTCATAGGAGTGAGGTTTTGGGGATGGTCAAGAAGCTTGGAAGGATACATACAGTTTACTATATACCTATTTGAATAGTTCATATATAACTTATGCAAGAAATTAATTTAAAAATATGCAGGATGGATGATAGAATGGGACACTTTGTCTCCTGGTTTTGATCACAATTCTTAGACTAAGAACAAAACAAGATTTGCCAAATATTCCACAGCTAGACCAATGATGCTAGACCAATGATGAAGGAGTTATCTTAATTAATATGGCCATTTATTTATTAAAGATGATACTACTTATCTGTACTATTTATTGCAAAGGTTTTCCCAGTTTTTCATTTGTCTTTGACTGTTTTTCCAGAAGAGTGGCAGGTATTAGATGTTAGGTGTTTTTCGAAGTCTTGTTAGCATGCCGTATGGCCTCACATCTCCCACAACCCCTCTTGAAGAACACAATGGGTGATTTCCCTGCACCTTGATACCCATGTGGGGAGTCCCAAGGAAAACCTCCCAGAACTTCACCTTTGGAGTTCTGGAATGTGAAGTAATGCAGTACAGAATCTTGAAGAAGTCTGTTTTTGAGAGGATGACTCAAGATTCTGAAGGGGCCTTCTCGGGAACAAGCAGCATTTCTAACTATTTGGGGCAAAGGTAAATGTTTGTTTTATAATGGGCTGGTTTTGTATCCCACAGATGGCAACTTGACTGGGTCATTTTGAATAAAACTTGCATTTTGAAAAGAACTAAGTCATCTTGAAAAGAGGGATACTTGACAGTTAACCTTAGCAGAAATTGCCTGATGAGGCAGGCTTTCAGGCCCGGGATCTCACTGGGTACATTTGTAGCCATCACAGGTCAAGAAACTACACTTTTCAGGGAACTCCAGCACCCATGAAGCAAAAAGAATTCTCATTCAGAATCCAGTCTCCATTGCAGATTCTATCTGTTCCAACCATATTGCCAGGAGCCAACCAGGAAACAAACCCAAAGGGAATTTGAAGATCCTGATAGGAGGCAGTGAAGAGCCCAGAGGGCTAACAACAGTGAAAGTCATTAACACCTCTAGCGGCACTGGACGGAGTCTGGGATGTTGAGCCCAAGATCCTGGGTCACCAGGAAGAGGCTAGAATCCTGGGGGGCCTGTTAAACGGGAGATGGGGCTATGAAGAATTGTCACCTGTGACAAAGAGAAGGGAAAGAAATACAATGGTTTTCCCCTTTTTCTTGGTCTTAATATTTTTCCAGTGCTTTCCATTGGTCAAGACCTGCCAGAGGTCACCCTCTTACTGGATGTGCTGTCACCAAGTGTTGGCTACCCTGAACTTCAGAGCAGAGGGGAAGGTGGAGGAGTGTATGTGAGACAAAAGTGCCCGAAACAACCACAGCAGCCATAAAAGACCTTCCCTGTGGTATGCAGTACATGGGGGAGAGAGAACCACAAGGTAGAAAACAGAGAAGAAACCAGCTATTTTCATCCGTATCCTTCTCACTCCCAAACCCCCTGTCCGCACAAAACCTTTACTCAGGGAGTCTATTATGTGTACTCTTAGGCAGCCTGGCAAGAATGGCCCAAGTCAATTTCACACCATGCCAAGGGCTCACACTGTTGTGGAATCCCAGCCTCTGTGCACCTACACTGAATTGAATCTCAGAGACAGAGTTTTGGGTGAAGCAGAAAAGAAGAGCTCTATTGTTTTGTCAAGCAAAGGAGGATACAGCAGGGTAATGCCCTCAAAACTCTGTGTCCCATCCTGGAGCGAGTAATGGGGAGTCTTACAGTAATGTTTTAAGGAGAAGGGCGTGATCAGCACGTGGTGAGGTAATCAGGAGTCAGCATCATCAGCCTTCTGGTTCCAACCAGTCTAGGGTCTATGTTCTTGAGGTCAGTAGTTTTCATCTGGTGGGGGACTGCTTCCTGTAAAAACAACTTAGCAATCTCTGTCAGGCCTTTATCTGTATCCCTCAGGGAACTGGGAATTCAGTGACTCTGCATGTGGCTGATTTATAGTCGAAATTGTTACCAGTTTCTCTGCCAAAAAGCTATTCTTTGTTTCTACATTGTCACCTTTTCTAATCATTAGCTCCTGAGTCAGCCTTCTACTTCAAAAAACAAGGACACAGGGGCTTGTACATGGTTTCAAAACTACACCAAACACAGGCTCTGAGACACAGACTGGTTCTAGTCACTATAGAGCCCACCAGCAATAATAATATTTTTCCTAACAAAAAAGGTAGTGTTAGGATTTTTATGGATTCTGTTTCAAATCTGGCTCTGTTTTTGTCAATATTAACGGTTTTATTCAAGGTGTTTAAACTCTCAGAAGTGAAATGCCCTTGTCTGGCATGGGGATAGCCATGCCAATCATTTAGGCTTTCACAAGGTTCATGCTACCATCTGGGACGAGGAAGATGCCTGACAGAAATTGGTATCTTTCCACAATCTCATTAACTGGAATATTCTCAATCTCCTCTCCATCTGTGAGAAACTCAACTATTGGATAAAACCCACCTCGTCTCTTTTTTGAGATTAAATCTCTGTCTGTGATGAGCCCTGTTTATCCATCCATCTCTTTTCACCATGCTCATTCCTTAGTGGCCACATGGTACTTATTCAATATATTAAACATGAAGGATATGGAGGATGAACAGTGCCGGCGGTGACTTCACTTACACAGTAGGCTCCAATCTGCATAAGATGATTGGAACCAAGTCTAGTGCATGGTAAGCACTAGAGAGAGCTTGGATATTGTGATCCTATGTATGTACAGATAAGCTTTTAAATATCCCATTAAGTAGTTAATATTCACTCAAGTGTGGTTTGTTTCTGGGGAAGTTTTCTACTATTAATTTGTATTAATTCATTTGTTCATTCATTCTTTTTTTTTTTTTTTTTTTTTTTGTCGTACACGGGCCTCTCACTCTTGTGGCCTATCCCATTGTGGAGCACAGGCTCCAGACACGAAGGCCCAGCAGGCATGGCTCACAGGCCTAGCCGCTCCACGGCATGTGGGATCTACCTGGACTGGGGCACGAACCCGTGTCCCCTGCATCGGCAGGCGGACTCTCAACCACTGCACCACCAGGGAAGCACCATTCATTCATTTTTAAAGGGAACTTTCCACTACATTTATTAACACAGGAAAATTCATATACACACAAATAATTGCCAAAATTCAGTCCCCCAAATACTTCAGAGAGACCTAATCTATTTTCCAGATGGTTTTCCTACAATAGATGATAGACATCTGTATTAAAATAAACACAAACTGAATTGAACCCCCTGGGAAAATAGAAATCTTATCTATAGATATGCATCTGTATGTATTAAAAAAGTACACTTGCAGTGCTGATTCAGCAACACATATACTAAAATTTGAACAATACAGAGAAGATTAGCATGGCCCCTGAGTAATGATGACGTGCAAATTCATGAAGCCCCATATTTTTAGGACCTAGAAGAAAAAGAGCAAACAATGTTGAACAACAAAATAAATGAAATTAAAAATTCTCTAGAAGGAATCAATAGCAGAATAAATGAAACAGAACAGATAAATGACCTGGAAGATAAAATAGTGGAAATAACTACCGCAGAGCAGAATAAAGAAAAAAGAATGAAAATAATTGAGGACAGCCTCAGAGATTTATGGGATATTAAATGCACCAACATTCAAATAATAGGGGTCCCAGAAGAAGAGAAAATACTTGAAAATATTATAGTTGAAAACTTCCCTAATATGGGAAAGGAAAGAGTCAATCAGGTCTAGGAAGTGAAGAGAGTCCCATACAGGATAAATACAAGGAGAAAAAAGCCAAGACACATAGTAAACAAACTATCAAAAATTAAATACAAAGAAAAAATAAAAAGCAGCAAGGGAAAAGCAACAAGTAACATACAAGGGAATCCCCATAAGGTTAACAGCTGATCGTTCAGCAGAGAGAAACTCTGCAAGCCAGAAGGAAGTGGCAGGATATACTTAAAGTGATGAAAGGGAAGAACCTACAACCAAGATACTCTACCCAGCAAGTATCTCATTCAGATTCGATGGAAAAATTAAAACCTTTACAGAGAAGCAAAAGCTAAGAGAATTCAGCATCACCAAACCAGCTTTAAAACAAATGCTGAAGGAACTTCACTAGGCAGGAAACACAAGAGAAAGAAAAGACCTAAAATAACAAACCCAAAACAATTAGGAATATGGTAATAGGAACATACATATAGATAAATACCTTAAATGTAAATGGATTAAATGCTCCAACCAAAAGACATAGACTAGCTGAATGAATACAAAAACAAGACCTGTATATATGCTGTCGACAAGTGACCCACATCAGACTTAGAGAAACATACAGACTGAAAGTGAGGGGATGGAAAAAGATATCCCATGCAAATGGAAATCAAAAGAAAGCTGGACTAGCAATTCTCATCAGACAAAATAGACTTTAAAATAAAGACTATTACAAGAGACAAAGAAGGACACTGCATAATGATCAAGGGATCAATCCAAGAAGATATAACAATTGTAAATATTTATGCACCCAACATAGAAGCACCTCAATATACAAGTCAAATGCTAACAACCATAAAAGGGGAAATTGACAGAAACACAATCATAGTATAGGGGACTTTAACACACCACTTTCACCAATGGACAGATCATCCAAAATGAAAATAAATAAGGAAACACAAGCTTTAAATGATACATTAAACAAGATGGACTTAATTGATATTTACAGGACATTCTATCCAAAAACAATAGAATACACTTTCTTTTCAAGTGCTCATGGAACATTCTCCAGGAAAGATCATACATTGGGTCACAAATGAAGCTTTGGTAAATTGAAGAAAAGTGAAATCATATCAAGTATATTTTCTGACAGCAGCACTATGAGACTAGATATCAATTACAGGAAAAAATCTGTAAAAAATAAAAACACATGGAGGCTAAACAATACACTACTAAATAACCAAGAGATCACTGAAGAAATCAAAGAGGAAATCAGAAAATACCTAGAAACAAATGACAATGGAAACACAATGACACAAAACTTATGGGATGCAGCAAAAGCAGTTCTAAGAGGGAAGTTTATAGCAATACAATCCTACCTCAAGAAACAAGAAACATCTCAAATAAACGACCTAACCTTACACATAAAGCAATTAGAGAAAGAAGAACAACAACAACAAAAAAAAAAAAAACCCCAAAATTAGAAAAAGGAAAGAAATCATAAAGATCAGATCAGAAATAAATGAAAAAGAAATGAAGGAAATGATAGCAAAGATTAATAAAACTAAAAGCTGGTTCTTTGAGAAGATAAATAGAATTGATAAACCATTAGCCAGACACATCAAGAAAAAAAGGGAGAAGACTCAAATCAACAGAATTAGAAATGTAAAAGGAGAAGTAAAAACTGACACTGCAGAAATACAAAGGATCATGACAGATTACTACAAGCAACTATATGTCCATTAAATGGAAAATCTGGAAGAAATGGACAAATTCTTAGAAATGCACAACCTTCTGAGACTGAACGAGGAAGAAATAGAAAATATAAACAGAACAATCACAAGGAAGAAATTGAAACGGTGATTTAAAAACTTCCAACAAGTAAAAGCCCAGGACCAGATGGCTTCACAAGCGAATTCTATCAAGAATTAGAGAAAAGCTAACACCTATCCTTCTCAAACTCTTCCAAAATATAGCAGAGGGAGGAACACTCCCAAACTTATTTTATGAGGCCACAATCACCCTGATACCAAAACAAAGATGTCACAAAAAAGAAAACTACAGGCCAGTATCGCTGATGAACATAGATGCAAAATCATCAGCAAAATACTAGCAAACAGAATCTAACAACACATTAAAAGGATCATACACCATGATCAAGTGGGGCTTATCCCAGGAACACAATAACCATCAATATACGCAAATCAATCAATGTGATACACCATATTAATAAGTTGAAGGATAAAACCTTATGATAATGTCAATAGTTGTAGAAAAAGCCTCTGACAAAATTCAACACACATTTATGATAAAAACCCTCCAGAAAGTAGGCATAGAGGGAATTTATCTCAACATAATAGAGGCCATATATGACAAACCCACAGCCAACACCATTCTCTATGTTGAAAAACTGAAACCATTTCCACTAAGATCAGGAACAAGACAAGGTTGCCCACTCTCACCACTATTATTCAACATAGTTTTGGAAATTCTAGCCACAGCAATCAGAGAAGAAAAATAAATAAAAGAAATCCAAATTGGAAAAGAAGAAGTAAAACTGTCACTGTTTGCAGTTGACATGATACAATACATAGATAATCCTAAAGATGCTACCAGAAAATTACTAGAGCTAATCAATTAATTTGGTAAAGCAGCAGGATATAAAATTAATGCACAGAAATCTCTTGCATTCCTATACACTAATGATGAAAAATCTGAAAGAGAAATTAAGGAAACACTCTCATTTACTATTGCAAGAAAAAAAAAAACAACCTAGGAATAAACCTACCTAAGAAGATAAAATACCTGTATGCAGAATACTATAACACACTGTTGAAAGAAATTAAAGATGATACAAACAAATGGAGAGATATATCATGCTCTTGGAATGGAAGAATAAATATTGTGAAAATGACTATACTACCCAAAACAATCTACAGATGCAATGCAATCCCTATCAAACTACAAATGCATTTTTCTCAGAACTAGAACAAAAAACTTCACAGTTTGTATGGAAACACAAAAGACCCTGAATAGCCAAAGCAATCTTGAGAAAGAAAAATTGAGCTGGAGGAATCAGGCTCCTGGACTTCAGACTATACTACAAAGGTACACTAATCAAGACAGTATGGCACTGCCACAAAAAAAGAAATATAGATCAGTGGAACAGGTTAGAAAGCCAGAGATAAACCCATTCACATATTGTCACCTTATCTTTGATAAAGGAGGCGAGGATATACAATGGAGAAAATACAGCCTCTTCAATAAATGGTGCTGGGGAAACTAGACAGCTGTATGTAAAAGAATGAAATCAGAACACTCCCTAACACCATACACAAAAGTAAACTCAAAATGGATTAAAGATCTAAATGTAAGGGCAGACAGTATAAAACTCTTAGAGGAGGACAACATAGGCAGAACACTCCATGACATAAATCACAGCAAATCCTTTTTGACCCACCTCCTAGAGAAATGGAAATGGAAACAAAAATAAACAAATGGGACATAATGAAACTTAAAAGCTTTTGCACAGCAAAGGAGACTATAAGCAAGGTGAAAAGACAACCCTCAGAATGGGAGGAAATATTTGCAAATGAAGCAACTGACAAAGGATTAATCTCCAAAATATACAAGCAGCTCATGAAGCTCAATATCAAAAAAACAACCCAATCCAAAAATGGGCAGAAGACCTAAATAGACATTTCTCCAGGAAGATATACAGATTGCCAACAAACACAAGAAAGGATGTTCAACATCACTAATCATTAGAGAAATGCAAATCAAAACTACAATGAGGTAATACCTCACACTGGTTAGAATGGGTGTCATCAGAATATATACAACCCATAAATGCTGAAGAGGGTGTGGAGAAAAGGGAACCCTCTTGCACTGTTGGTGGGAATGTAAATTGATACAGTCACTATGGAGAACATTATGGAGGTTCCTTAAAAAACTAAAAATAGCACTACCATACGACCCAGCAATCCCACTACTGGACATATACCCTGAGAAAACCATAATTCAAAAAGAGTCATGTACCACAACTTTCATTGCAAGACTATTTACAATAGCCAGGACATGGAAGCAACCTATGTGTCCATCATCAGATGAATGGATAAAGAAGATGTGGCACATATATACAATGGAATATTACTCAGCCATAGAAAGAAATGAAATTGAGTTATTTGTAGTGAAGTAGATGGACCTAGAGTCTGTCATACACAGTGAAGTAAGTCAGAAAGAGAAAAACAAATATCGTATGGTAACACATATATATGGAATCTAAAAAAAAAAAAATTCTGAAGAACCTAGAAGCAGGACAGGAATAAAGATATAGACATAGAGAATAGACTTGAGGAAATGTGGAGGGGGAAGGGTAAGCTGGGGCCAAGTGAGAGAGTGGCAGTGACATATATACACTACCAAATGTAAAATAGATAGTTAGTGGACAGCAGCCACATAACACAGGGAGATCAGCTTGGTGCTTTGTGACCACCTAGAGGGGTGAGATAGGGAGGGTGGGAGGGAGACGCAAGAGGGAGGGGATATGGGGATATATGTGTACCTATAGCTGATTCATTTTGTTATACAGCAGAAACTAACACAAAATTTTAAAGCCATTATACTCCAATAAATTTGTTGAAAAACAAATGTACCCTTGTATATACACTATCTTTGTGTACCTTCCTTCCTCACATACTAAATATTAGGAAATTGACTTTTGTCTATGTAACATATATCTTTTATTTGCAAAAAAGGAAACAAATAAATATATGTTTTAATATGTTTGCTTTACTATGTCTTCTTACAAAAAAATTGGTGTCTGACTTGCTTCATAAAGTGTATGTAGTCCTGACACATGCTGTCCTTTGTGTGATATGTAGGTGAAATCAATTACAAATCCATCTACCCTGGCAGATGCCCTCACCTTAGTGAGCCTTCAGCTACAAATTGACACTCTGCAGCCTCACAACTTTTATATTTGGCTCCCTTTTACCCCACCCATGGTATTACTTTTAAAGTGAAACCTTCATGTATCCACTTTACAAAGAAACCATGACTTTGAGTGTCTTGGCTTGTGCCTCTCAGGTTTTCTAATGAACACTTGTCACTTTTAGACCAATATAATTTAAGGCACTGTTTGTTTATTTTCCTCTCTGTTTCTCCTTTCTAAATAAAGTTTATATCACTCCCCACTACTCAATACTTTCCCCACTCACACAGTCCTCTACCACCAAAGGCACATCCAGACAGGCTGTTTTATGTCCAATTTGTTTATCGTGATGAGAAATGTGAAAATCTTTGGCAGAGACCATTAATTTTATAGCTTATGTTTCAAAAAGTAGTTCCTGGGATATTCACATCTCTTCATATTAACACCAAAGAAAATGAGTGGGTTGAAGATATAAGACTTGAAAGCAAATTGTGTTTACTGTCTCCTTCTAAATATAATTAATGGCTTAAAACAGTTCTTTATGGCTCATGATCAAATATTTTCCTGGTGTTGCATTTGATGTTTGCTTCAGTGACATTGAATGTCTTTGAGTCTTTTGATTCCAAGACAGTTAGCTTCCTATTGGATTTTGATATTCAAGGTGAAATTATTACAGTTCATCTTGGCAGGGACAATTACTCTTTGAATTAACTGATATGAGTGTCATGAGTAGCAAAAGATTTCCAATTTGGGAAAACAAAATGTATTTACTTTATAAAAAGAGGAGCTGAACGGAATCTCAGAAATTATATAGTGCCGTATTATTTATTTTATTCTATTAATTTTTAAAATTCAGCTTTATTGAGGTATGATTGACAAAATTGTAAGATATTTATAGTATATATACATCATGGTGATTTGATAAATACATATGTATACATATAGATATACATTGTGAAAGAATTCCCATCATCTATCTGGTTAATTAACATGTTTATCACCTCACATATTTATCTTTTGTGTGTGTTTGTGTGTGTGAGAACATCTGGTTTCTATTGTCTTAGCAAATTTCAATTTTACAATGTAGTGTTATAAATTTTAGTCACCGTGTTTTACATTGTATCACTGGATCCCTAGAATTTATTCATCTTATAGCTGAAAGTTTGGACCCTTTTACCAATCTCTCCTTACCTCTCCCACCCCACCCCCACATTGCTGATAACCATTTTTCTACCTCTGTCTCTATATGTTTGATTTTTTATTTTTAGATTTTAAAAATAAGTGAGATCATACAGTATTTGTCTTTCTCTATTTTAATCTTTTCACTTAAGATAATGCCCTCAAGGTCCTTCCATGTTGTTGAAAAAATCAAGATTTTCTTCTATCTCATGGCTGAATGATATTTCAGTGTATGTTTATACCATATCTTCTTTATCCATTTATCCATTGATGGACACTGGATATGTTTCCACATCTGGGCTACTGTGAATAATGATGCAATGAACCTGAGTGTGCATACATCTCTTCAATATCCTGTTTTCATTTCCTTTGGATGTTTACCCAGAAGTGACATTGCAGGATCATATAGAAGTTCCATGTTTAATTTCTTGAGGAACTTCCATACTATTTTCCATAGTGGCTGCACCACTGTACATTCCCATGAAGAGTCTACCAGCATCCCATTTACACCACATCCTTACCAGCATTTACCTCTTCTCTGCCTGAAAATAGTCATCCTAACAGGTGTGAGATGATGTCTAAATGTAGTTGTGAGTTACATTTCCCTAATAATTAATGATGTGAGCACCTTTTCATTTACTTGTCCATTTTTAAGTCTTCTTAGAGAAAATGCTGTTTAGTTATTCTGCTCCTTTTTAAATCAGATTGGTGTTTTTGGTTTTTTGTTTGTTTTTTTTTTGCTACTGAGTTGTATGCATTTATTATATATTCTGAATATTAACCCATTAGCAGATATATGAATCATTATTTTTTTTTTCCTATTCCATATGTTGCCTTTTCACTTTGTTGATGGTTTCCTTGGCTGTGAGGAAGCTTTTTAGTTTGGTATAGTCCTGCTTTATTTTTACTTTTGTAACATTTGTTTCTGGAGTCATATCAAAAAAAAAAATCATTGCCAAGCCCAATATCAAGTAGTTGACATACCATGTTTTCTTTTAGAAGTTTTGTGGTTTCTGGTCTTATGTTCAAGTCTTTGATGCATTTTTAATTGATTTTTGTGTATGGTGTAAGATGAGGAGCCTGTTTCATTTTTTGTGCATGTGTATATCCAGTTTTCCCAGCACCATTTATTGGAGAAACTATCCTTTCCCCATTTTATATTCTTGGCTTCACTGTAATAAGTTAATTGAACTTGTATGCATGTGTTTATTTCTGGCCTCTCTCTTCTGTTTCATTGATCTATCTCTGTTTTTATGTCAGTATTCTCTTTTGATTACAGTAACTTTGTGACAAAGTTTGAAATCAGGAATTGTGATTCCTTTAGGTACATTCTTCTTTCTCAGGATTGGTTTGGCTATTCAAGAGCCTTTGTAGTTCCATACAAATTTTAGTTTTTTCTCCCTATTTCTTTGAAAAATGCCATAAGAATTTTGATAGAGATTGCATTGAATCTGTAGATTTCTTTAAGTATTGATAGTATGGAAATTCTAAAAATATTAATTCTTTTAATTCATGAGTATGGATTACCTTTCCATTTATTTCTGTCTTCAATTTGTTTCATAAGACATTGGTCTTACAGTTTTCAGTGTACAGGTCTTTCATCTCATTGGGTAAATTTTTTCCTTGGTGTTTTATTATTATTGATACAATGACAAATGAGATTGCTTTCTTAATTTCTGTTTTAGATAGTTCATTTTTAGTATATAGAAATTCAACTTATTTTGAATATTAATTTTTTAAGTTGAAACTTTATTGAATTTGTTTATTAGTACCAACAGTTTTTTGGTAAAGTCTTTAGTGTTTTCAACATATAATATGTCACCTGCAAGTAGAAACAGTTTCTTCCTTTTCAATTTGGATGCCATTTATTTCTTTTTCTTATTTTTTTTTTATTTTCCTAATTGCTTTTTCTAGGACTTACAGTACTATGTTAATTAATAATGATGAGATTGGGTTTTCTTACTTTGTTCCTGACCTTAGAGGAAAGCTTTCAGATTTTCACCATTGAGTGTGATGTTAGCTGTGAGCTCATCATATATGGGCTTTATTATGTTGAGGTACATTCCCTCTATATCCACTTTGTTTAGAGTTCTAATCATGAATTCTTGTTGAATTTTGTCAAGTGCTTTTTATGCACCTGTTGATATGATCATATGATTTTTTTTCCTTTATTTTGTCAATGTGGTGTATCACACTGATTGATTCATGAAAGTTGAACCATTCTTGCACCTCTGGAATAAACTCCTCTCAATTATGATATTTTGAATGTACTCTTGATTTCAGTTTGCTAATGTATTTTGAGGATTTTTGCATCTGTTTTCATCTGGGGTATTGGCTTACAATTTTCTTTCCTTGTAATATCCTTATCTGGTTTTGTTATAAGGGTATTGCTGGCCTCAGGAAAGAACTTTGGAAATTTTCTTTCCTCTTCTATTTTTGGAAGGGTTTGAGAGGATTGGCACTAATTCTTCTTTAAATGTTTGGTAGAATTCACCAGTAAAAGCATATGTTCTGGACATTTCTTTGCTGGGAAGTTTTTGATTATCAATTCAATTTCCTTACTAGTAATTACTCTGTTCAGATTTTCTATTTCTTAATGACTCAGACTTGGTAGGTAATATCTAGGAATTTATCCATTGTTTCTAGGGTGTCTGATTTGTTGGAGTACAATTATTCTTAGTAGTCTCTTATGATCCTTTATACTTGTATGGGTATCAGTTGTAATATTTTCATTTTCAACTTTATTGAGTACTCTCACATTTTATGTTGGTGAGTCTAATTAAAGAATTGTCTATTTGTTTATCTTTTCAAAAAAGCAGCTCTCAATTTCATTAACCTTTACTATGTTCTTAATCTCTCTTTTATTTATTTCTGCCCTAATCTTTTCCATGTCCTTCCTTCTACTCACTTTTGGCTTAATTTATTCTTTTTTTTTTTTCTAGTTTCTTAAGGTGTAAAATTTGGTTGTTTATTTGAGGTCTTTCTTTTATCTTTTTTTTTTTTTTCTTTTTTTTTCTTTTGCGGTACACGGGTCTCACACTGTTGTGGCCTACTCCCGTTGTGGAGCACAGGTTCCGGACGCGCAGGCTCAGTGGCCATGGCTCACAGGCCCAGCCACTCCACGGCATGTAGGATCCTCCCGGACTGGGGCACGAACCCATGTCCCCTGCATTGGCAGGCGGACTCTCAACCACTGTGCCACCAGGGAAGCCCAGGTCTTTCTTTTTTCTTAATGTAGGTGTTTATTGCTATGAACTTCCATCTTAGAACTACTTTTGCAGCAAACCATTAGTTTTGGTATGTTGTATTTCCATTCACATTTGTCTCAAGATATATATTTTTTTATTCTATTTTGATTTCTTTTTTGACCCAATGATCCTCAGGAGTGAGTTAATTTCCACATATTTATGAATTTTCCAGTTTGCTTCTTGCAAATGATTTCTAGTTTCAAACCACTGTAATCAGAAAAGATGCTTAATATGATTTCAGTTTCTAAATGTGTTAAAACTTCTTTTATGGCCCAACACATGATCTATCCTGAAGAATGTTCTAATGTGTATTCTGCTGCTAATGGATGAAATATTCTATAAATGTCTATTAAGTCTGTTTGGTCTAACATGTCTTTTAAGTACAAAATTTCCTCATCAATTTTACCTATGGATGATTTACCCATTGTTGAAAATGGGATACTAAAGTTTCCTACTATCTTTGTATTGCTTTATGTTTCTCCCTCAGATCTCTTATTATTTGCTTTAGATATTTATGTGCTTCTATGTTGGTTGCATACTTACAAATTGGGTATTTGTTTATAGATGTTATACCCTTTGTGGATTGACCCCTTTATCATTATATAATGGCCCTCTTTGTGTCTTTTACAGTCTTTGGCTTAACATTGATGTTGTCTAATATAAGTATAGTTACCCCTGCTTTCTTTTGGTTTCCATTTGCATGGGATATCTTTTACTCCTCTCTTTACTTTTAGTCTGTGTTGTCCTTAAATCTGATGTGAGTCTCTTATAGGCAGTGTATAGCTGTGTTTTTTTTTTTTAAACCATTTAGCCACTCTATGACTTTTGATTGGATAATTTAGTCCATATACTTTTAAAGTAATTATTAACAGGTATGGACTTAATATTGCCATTTTGGTGTTTATTTCCTGGCATTTTCAAATTATTTTTTTCCTTTTTCCTTCTCTTGCTCTCTTTGTGATTTGATAATTTTCTATAGTGTTATTCTTAGATCATTTTCTCTTTTTCTTGTGTGTATTTATTTTAGTTTTTTGCTTTGCATTTGACTTTTGAAAATTTAATTATGTGTCTTGGGTGGGCCTTTTTAAAAATATCTTTATCGGAGTATAATTGCTTTACAAAATTTTGTTAGTTTCTGCTGCACAACAAAGTGAATCAACAATATATATACATGCATCTCCATATCCCCTCCCTCTTCAGCTTCCCTCCCACCCTCCCCACCCCATCTTTCTAGGTCATCACAAAACATCAAACTGATCTCCCTGTGCTATGGAGCAGCTACCCAATAGCCATCCATTTTACATTTGGTAGTGTATATATGTCAGTGTTAATCTCTACTTGTCCCAGTTTCCCATTCCCCCCTGTGTCCTCAAGTCCATTCTCTACATCTGTATCTTTATTCCTGTCCTCCCACTAGGTTCATAAGTACCACTTTTTTAAATTCCATATATGTGCGTTAGCATATGGTATTTGTTTTTCTCTTTCTGGCTTACTTCACTCTGTATGACAGTCTCTAGGTCCATCCACCTCATTACAAATAACTCAGTTTCATTCCTTTTTATGGCTAAGTAATATTCCATTGTATATATGTGCCACATCTTCTTTACCCATTCCTCTGTTGATGGACATGTAGGTTGTTTCCATGTCCTGGCTATTGTAAATATTGCCACAATGAACATTGTGGTACATGTATCTTTTTGAATAATGGCTTTCTCAGGGTATATATATGCCCAGGAGTGGGATTTCTGGGTCATATGATAGTTCTGTTTTGAGTTTGTTAAGGAACCTCCATACTGTTCTCCATAGTGACTGTATCAATTTACATTCCCAGCAACAGTGCAGGAGGGTTCCCTTTTCCCCACACCCTCTCCAGCATTTATTGTTTGTAGATTTTTTCATGATGGCCATTCTGACCAGTGTGAGGTGATACCTCATTGTGGTTTTGATTTGCATTTCTCTAATGATTAGTGATGTTGAGCAGATTTTTGGGTGGGCCTCTTTGGATTCATCTTATTAGGAAACTTTATGGGCTTTCTGGATCTAGCTGTGTTTCCTTTCCCAGGTAATGGAAGCTTTCAGCCACTATTTTTTGAATGTGTATCTGTCCCTATCTCTTTGTTTATTCTCTTTCTGGGATCCTTATAATGCATATATTGGTCCTTTTGATAGTCTCCCATAAGACTCTTAAGCAATTTTTACTCATTTTCATTTTTCCCCTCACCTCTGATTGAATGAATTCCACTGCCCTGTTTTCAAGTTTGCTTATTCTTTTCTTTTCTTTTGCACCTAGTCTGCTGTTGAATCTCTCAACTGAATTTTTAAGTTCAGTTATTGTGTTCTTTAGCTTTATGATTTCTGTTTGGTTATTTTTTAATAATTTTTATCTCATTGAAATTTTCACTTTGTTCTTGTATTTTTCTCCTGACCTCAATAAGTATCTTTATAACCATTATTTCAAGCTCTTTATCAGGTAAATCACTTGTCTCCATTTCATTAATGTCTATTTTTGGAATTTTATATTGTTCTTTTGTTTGGAACATAATCCTCTATTTCTTCATTTTCCTTGACCTTCTGTGTTGTTTCCTGCACATCATATAAAAAACTATGTCTCACAATCTTAATGGAGTGGTCTCTTGTAGGAGATGAGCCTTATCATTCAAGTTGGCCTGAGCCCTTTATTGTCTCTCATACCTCTAAGATTGTCCAAGTCACCTTCTTTGTTTGTTTTTAGTGGCTCCCAGTAGTTGAAAGGGTATAACAAAACATATCAGTGTCACAAAGGGGAGCATATCAGTCAGCACCTAGACTTAGGGTAATTGGAAATGACCCTAAGGCAGCATACATTCCAAAGTACGCCAATAGACTTCTTTCAGGGAATGATGGGGAGCTGGGCCTTTTCTGTCTGCTCCCTCTGTACTGAGCCCTGCGAGGACAGCCACAGGGAGTCCTTAGGAAGTTGTTAAGAATGGTCTCTTTGTTTATTATAGTGTTGTAAGTCAAGACAACATAAGCCCCAGGGGATTTCAGAGCTGGGTGTTTTGTGAGCTCATACATGAGGTGGAAGATTTGAGAACTAGAAGTTGGGTCCAAATTCTTTTCTCTTCATGGAGAAGCTAGGATTTGTGTGTTCCATCTCATTTTTGTGTTGCTGTGATGGAAGTGGGGTTTATGATGAGAGTATGTCTCAGCCTTTTCTTCCCATTTCAATGTGGATAGTTTCTCATTTGTCTGATGTTTATGTCACTCAGGTATACTCTGGATTTCTTTTAGAGGGAATTGCTCTGTGTGTAACTGTAGATTTAGTGTGTCTATGGGAGGATGTGAGTTCAGGAACCTCTTATGTCAGTGTCTTGGATCAGAACCACAACTCATTCTCTTTATTGCTAAGACAAATGAAATCAGAAAGGCTCACCTACACAAGGATAAAGTCCCATCCAGTCTCAGCATCTATACAGTGCTTGGCACATAACTCACACTCAAATGTTTGTATTACCTAATGGAAGAACTTCCACTCTCTCTTTCCTTCCTTTCCTCCTCATTTTTCTCTTCCTCCAATACATGTTCATTGATCATTTTCTGGTGAATCAATTAGAAGTATGTATAAGCAGAAGCTAGGTTTCTATTTAGAGGTGCTATAGAAGAAGAGCAAAAAGGCTTGGTCCAAATCTTCTCTAAAACAAGTCATTCTGAACCACAGACCTGCACCAGCTTACCACAAGAACCTCAATAAAAATTAATTTTTAAGTTATATTTGTAACAACTAGGGTATAATCTAGGGATACGTACTTTTAGTATCTTCTTTGGAATTTTTTCTAAAGATGTAAACTGATTTGCCAAATTTACCTACCATTCTTCCCATAGTTTGGTGAAAGGTTAGAGAAGATATACAAAGGACAATAAATGAGGTACAGGATGAAGATATAAAATACACCAGTGACTTTGATGACATTCTGGAAGACAGAAAGAGAATAGGACAGTACAACAGTGGTGAGAACTCAGCCCACAGAAGCTTAAGGCATTTGGGAGCTCTGGTTGTTCTTCTCACAGGAGAGAGGCTCTGGTTTGATATTGGGGGGCACAGAAAGCCAGAGAAGGATGAGGGCAGAGATCAGAGGAATTGATTGATCAGAGGCATTGGACTGCCTGTCTCCCACTCCACCCTCCACAGAATCACAGGCATAGAATTACTCCAATCTAAAATGAAAGGATGCTCATCCAATGGTATTTTACTATTTCCCCAAGGAGAGCTAGCGCTCCTAGTTTGTACCTAGTATAAGGCCTCAGTCTTTGGAGTTGTGGGGTTTTCACACAACCCTTCATTTTCAGACACCTACAGTGAAATATTTCATTGAAAACAGCCCATCCCTAGGCTTACAGTCAGCAGGCTTATAGTCATCTCCCCTTTCTTTCAGACACAGGAGCTTATGGGAAGACATACCTACTCAAGAGCAGAGGAAGCTCAGGCTGCTTCTTATACAGATCAGTATTACTTTTCATGCAAAATTATGCAAGAATATCCAGAGATAACCACACACATTTAAGAAAAAAACAAATGCAAAAACTAAAAAAAGAGAAGGAAAGCATTAAGGAACAAGATGCATACTTCCAAAGAAAAACAAAAATTTGAGGGAAAAAAAGAGAACTTAAAAAAAAAAGAACGCTAGGAGAGAAAAATTTGTATTCATTTATTAATGAATTTATTAATAAAAAATAAATATTTACTGAGCACCTGCTATGAGGCAGGCACTGTTGTAGCAGAGATGATATAGTGTAGGAAGCAAGATAGATAATGGTTCTTCCCTCATACTGCTTACATTTTGTGGGAAAATAGACACTGAAAAATAAGCAAATAAAGTGTAAGTTCAGATAGCAATTAAGAACTAAAAAGATCATCAAGCAGGTTCAAAAACTAAAGAGTGGCAACAACAAAACATTGACTCCATCTGACAATGACAGAGAACAAAAGTATTACTTGGATTTCAAGGAGGGCTGGAGAATCAGGCTTTACAGCTTTATAGAAAGTTATAGTGACCAAAACCAAACCACAAGACTAGTACAACGTGGAGACCAGTGTTCTCATCGCTGGGTGCTCTACATATTACCCAGTACCTACATCATCAGACACATTGCAAAATCACTGTCATTGAGGCATTGGGAAAGTCAGTGGAGATGCCTCCTCTGTCAGGGAAATGAGTCAAGCCCACTTTACTCAGATCACTAGCTTCCAACTTAAAGTCTAAAGTGGATGCATCTGATGGAGCCTTGACCTTCCTAGCAGCAAGGAAGGCTGTAAAAGTAGATGGTATTTTCAGTTCTAGAGTATGAGGCACACTCTGACTCTTAAATGGGGGATTTATTAAAAAATAGGAAAAGGTTTCAGATAGCGGGCACCAAAACAAATGACGAACATTTCCCACAGTGGATAACAGGATCAGGCTGCAACTTCAGGACATGCTTTCATCTTCCGCTGCCTTCAATGTCTTTATTTCCCCATTTGCAAAACCAAGGAGTAGGATCCAATTATTGCTGAAGTTACTTCCATCTTTTACACTTTAATTTTCACTCATTCAAAGAGAAATGACAAGACAAGAACCATTCAAATATAATGTTCAGATAGTAGACAGATGAAGCAAAATGAGAAAAGGATTCTCTAAGTCAAACAAAAAGTTCAATGCATTCTTGTCATTGCAAAATGATGAGAGAATGTAGACTTATGAGAGGAAGAAGAGAGAGAGAGAGACTGAGAAAAAATAGTATGCAGAGAAGCTGACTTATGCATTTATGAGACAGTTGAATTTTGCTTAGAAACTCAATGAGCCAAACTGACTGAGGTGAGAAGGTAACCATAAATATTTCTTAGCTTCACATTCACAGTAGAGTTCACCAGACAAAACTTACAATGCTGAATGCCTGACCTGAAGGGGGAAAAATCTAAGAGTATAAGAAAGGCTTATCACTCATTCATTCATTCAGCAAACATTTTGTTTCATCTTCTACATTATTAAGAATGAAACACATGCTCCCAGCTGGCAATGACTCACAGCCTAGAAATTAATGATTGCAACAGCATGGCAAGTGTCAAAAAATCAGTAACACATGTGACATCAGAGAACAGAGTATGCAGGGAGCCACAAAAATATTTCCAAGAGGAGATTAAGCCACATCTTGAAGAAAGAAAAGAGCTCACCAGGAGGATAAGTAGAGGATGGTTGTTTCAGAAAAAAAGAGAACATATGATCTGAGAAAATAAAACTGAAAAACAAAAAAAGTGTTTGACTTAATTTGGGAATTCAAGGTCAGTGCAGATGAGATGGTTGTTACATATGGAAAAAAGAGCCTGGAAACCCAAGACATGAGCCACATCACACTGGGCTTTGTGTTTCTTGCCAAGTGTTTGGTGCTAGATTATGGAAACTACAAAGTGGCACAGAAGAATTTGGGGCAAGGGAGTAACAAGGCCAGAGTTGAGAATTTTGGAGGCTGGAAGCAACAGGACAAGTTAGAGGACAATTTTAATAATTCACAAAAGAAGCTATGATAGATCCACATCAAGGGGATGGAGATAAAACAAATAAGATAACATGATGGGGTCAAAGAAAATATGGAAGATAGTTAAGAGGATATAGGGTAATATAAGCCTGAGTGTGGTTTCCTCAAGCCCTAACCTCAAACAACTTTCAACCTGAAAAGCAGGGAAGGAAAAGTGTATGTGTATGTGTGTGTGTGTGTGTGTGTGTGTGTGTGTGTGTGTGTGTGTTATGGAAAAATCTAAGAGCGTACATTATCACATCAGTGTTGTCTTGTGATTGATACTCTGACTGCCACATTTCCTGAAAGTAAGCATTTTTTATAAGGCTAATGTATTCAAGAATCAGTTGTTTTATGGAAAAGGTAGAATTTTTACTGCATCTTTTAAACAAGTAATATTTAGCTCCCCAGAAAGAATAAAGGCAGGCTTTCAGCTGTGGGAAACAAATGGATCAGTGTAATGAGGTTGGAATAGATCTGATTTCGACTAGGGATGGTGAGAGAAGGATACCAACTAAATAAACCAACCACACACACTGGGAACAAGTGTAGAAAATTAAGAGGGGAAGAATAATCAGCTCCCTCTTGAAAAATTGTTGATCTTGGTTTATGGGTGGTAGTAGTAGCAGGGATTGAGAGAAGATTAGTTGAAGAAATAATGTGAAGGCAGAATGGGGTTAAATTAAATAGATGAACTGGGCTGTGAGGGAGAGAAGGGTGGCTGTCAGTATCTGGAAAACAATAGGGGTAGAATCAGGACCTGGGAGAATTGGAAGGGTTTCTAAGATTGGGAGAGATGGAAGAGATGCGTTTTGATAGAGAGAGAAAACAGAAAAGGTCATTTCAGACAACAGGGTTACCCTGTGTGAAGAGGTGAGTACTCAATGGCAAGGCATGTTTACAGTATTATAAGTAACTGAGCATGTTGGAATAATACGGTTCCAGTGTGTGTGTGTGTGTGTGTGTGTGTGTGTGTGTGTGTGTGTGTGTGTGCGGGCATGCACATGTGCACATTTGGGCCAGGGATGCTGAAAAGATGATACCACTCACGTGTTGGGGGAATTTAATGGGTGAAGAGGGCATGAAGTTAGAGAAAGTCAGGAGCCAAATCTTAGATGGTCTTATATAGAATCCCACTGAGCCTGGGCTTTATCTGGACATGTGTTGTCATTAAGAAGATCTGTGATGGGCTTCCCTGGTGGCGCAGTGGTTGAGAGTCTGCCTGCAGATGCAGAGCACACGGGTTTGTGCCCCGGTCCGGGAAGATCTCACATGCCGCGGAGCGGCTGGTCCCGTGAGCCATGGCCGCTGAGCCTGCGCGTCCGGAGCCTGTGCTTTGCAACGGGAGAGGCCACAACAGTGAGAGGCCCGCGTACCGAAAAAAAAAAAATCTGTGATGAGATTTTCAGTTTTGAAAGATCTGTACTTATCATGGACAAAGAAGGGAGGTAGGATAGAGAAAAAATCAAGTCATCCTATTTATCCCAGCAGTCCTCAAACTTTATGTTGTATATTAATCCCCTGAGGATCTTGTGAAAACACAGATTTTGATTCACTGTTTAGAGCCTGAGTTTCTGTATTTATAAGATTTCTATCCGTCAGAAGATACCAGCCTACTGATCCACGGGCAGAAATTTGCATAGCAAGGGTTAAAAGGTCATTTTTCTGACCGTGGTGAAGTGTTGAGGCTGTAACTGTTGCTATACACCCGTTTAGTCTTAACTACTTGATTTCCTGATTTCCCGTATTCCTGAATTTCAATTATTAATTGCTATAACTTTGAAGAATTTTCACACAGGCCTGTTTCCTCTGGGTCTTTGACTCCATGTAAATCAAAAACACATCATATTGAAGTGTTTCTTTTCTTCATGAACTTACATGTCTGATTTTCATGAAGTTATATGTCTAACTGATTTTTCTAATAGAAATATAAAAAACTAATAACAAAATTGTAATGCATTTTTCTAATACTCACAGGATGAAGTTTTTACTCTAACCTGGAGAGGTGGTGTGAATTTTAAAATGTTCCTTTTCAATCTATGTTTGAACATTCGTGTAATGAGGCTTCTGTTTCCTCTCCTGTACAAACTGATTTGAGAATCCATACTTGTCAGTGAAAGGGGTTTTCTTATGTTTCCATATTCTGCCAGTGATGTGTGCATGTTGCTGTTTTTGGTCATTGATTTTAGATCAAAGAGTTACCGGGTATTCATTTTTGAAACACAAGAAAAAAAGAAAAGGAAAACTTCTGCCAAACTTTTATTTTTGTATGTTGTGTCAAGCCATTCCCTAAAGTCACTCTTCCTTCATTATCTGACATAAACTTTGTATATGATTTGCAAGAATAATGGACGTATAGGAGTTTGATTTATTTGTGAAATATTTTCTCAGACTCACTTGTGGCTTTTATTTCTTCCTACCTCATGTTTATTATTTCTTATATTCTGGACCCATTTCTAGTTTCACCTGGGAAATTTGCTTACTCAAAATATCCTCCAAGTTCCTCTTACAAAAATTAGATGCCTATCAAATAAAAAGAAAAAGGTGGTGACAAAATTTTTTAATTAAAAAAAAAAAAACATCCATTAGATATATTGTCAAAAACTGTGAAGGATCATAGATTTTACTTTCTTGCAAGCCAACAAGTTCACCTGCCAGTTTCAGTGTCCTGCAAGAAAATGCAAGCAAAACTCCTGGGTCAGAATCATAGGACATTTACTCATGGAACAGGACAGGGCATGACCTTCCCAATCCTGTCAGTTTCCTTGCTGCCCCAGGCTAGTTCCACAAGGGGGAGGTAGAGAGCCCCATATGGATGCTGCCCATACAGCAAGTTCCCGTCACAGCTGAGAAATACAGAGCTTAGGGAATCCAAATCTTTTATAATGGGCCTCAAGCAAACCTGCCCAATCATTCCGCTAGAGGGAGACATGACCTTTATTATATGCATAGTAAACAAATCTGCCCTCTGCTCTGAAGGGAGACACCATTCCTGTATTCCTAGGCTGTTCACTCTACAAACATCCCTGAAAAGACAGTTGAACAGAAAAGCTGTCAGTGCCACCGGGTGAAAGAGGTATAGGAAAGTGAGAGACCCGTGGAGAATTGTCTCCCAACACTTATAAATGGATTTCTCTAATTTAAGATGTAAGCTTTTATTTTTGTCTATTGAGTCAAGACATTCCCTAAAGCTATTCTTCCTTCTTTATCTAATATAAACTTTTTATATGATTTGCTAGAATAATGGATGTATAGGAGTTTGATTTAGTTGTGAAATATTGACAAATATAAAAAGTTATTTTTTTAATTTCATTTTGAACTGCTGTCACCATGAAAAGTCATTATTACATTTCTCAAAGAAGGCAGCATTAAAGAGCTTTGGATTTTGAAAGTCATGGATTTAATTGTGGCTCAGCTATACCTAGATGAATAACTTTGGACAATATGCCTTTCCTGTCTAAACCTCAGACACCAGGAATCTAGGGGAGGCATACTAGTGTTTCTGCAATGCTAATCTCCCAGCACAATGCCTGGGTCATCGAACACAATCACTAAATATGTTTGCCTTTCATGCCCTTCTCTCCTTTCCTTACTCTGGGAGTTTACTCCTATAAATAAGAGCATACTCAACTTTTTTTTTTTTTTTTTGTGGTACGCGGTCCTCTCACTGTTGTGGCCTCTCCCGTTGCAGAGCACAGGCTCCGGACGCGCAGGCTCAGCGGCCATGGCTCATGGGCCTAGCCGCTCCGCGGTGTGTGGAATCTTCCCGGACCGGGGCACGAACCCGTGTCCCCTGCATCGGCAGGTGGACTCTCAACCACTGGGCCACCAGGGAAGCCCTGAGCATACTCAACTTCTGACTCAATTCTAAATATTCATGAGAAGAGCTGACCTGTCTGCTATTTACTTTCAAATTATTCTCTGGCTAGTCAAAGCAGGAAAAGTAAAAGGAGATATAATCTGGACCAGTATATTTAGAGGTACAAAAAAGCAGATATGGTGGACCACAAACCTTACTGCAAAATAATTTTAAGAAAGTAAAATTGATTGGAGTTATCTTTAGGCACCTTGCAAAGCAATTGGAAAAGAACACAAACTTCTGAGCTATGCCCACCTTAAACCTAATTCCGTTGCTTAGTTCATAAACTAGTAAAGTTATCAGACCTGGATGGCTTCAATTTTCTGTGAATGAAATGAGCTTTAAAATATGTATCTATGCTATTGTTGGGATTAAGAGACATAGAGCATGAAACACCTAACACACTATAGTGTAGCTGCAAAAAAAATATTTTCTTCTGCCAAAAATTTGTTACTTCTTCCCTCTCTCTAAAATTTATGTTGGAAAGCTTTTTCCTCCCTGTGCATTTGTGGACTTCCTGATAATGTTTGAGAAACATCTCACTTGATCTTGGTCTTCATTCCAACTACTACCCTGTTTCTCTCTCACTCTAACTACCAGAGTTCTCCAACGAGCGACCAGTGTCTGTGGTTTTTTAATGAATTTTCTTAAGCATGACCCCTCTTACCGACCACAGTCCTGAAATAAATCCATCTAAATCCAATACCAAATCACCCACTTGGCCATTCTTTCAAATATGGTTCATGCTGTATTGTGTGGTATATTTTCCAAAAATAGCCACAGCAATATTGCTAGTTCCCCATACTCTTTGAGAACCTTGTCACTTCCCATCAAGAGATCAACTATTTCCCCTCTCTTTGGGCAGACCCCTGACTACCAAGACATGGAAGCAACCTAAATGTCCATTGACAGTGGAAGGGATAAAGAAGATGTGGAACATATATACAATGGAATATCCCTCAGCCATAAAAAAAGAATGAAATAATGCCATTTGCAGCAACATGGATGGACCTAGAGATTAGCATACTAAGTGAAGTAAATCAGACAGATCAGACATATCATATGATATCACTTATATGCAGAATCTAAAAAAAAAACTGATACAAATAAACTTATTTACAAAACAGAAACAGACTCACAGATTTAGAGGATGAACTTATGGTTACCGGGGGGAAGGATGGTGGGGGAGGGATAGATTGCGAGTTTGGAGTTTGATGTGCACACTGCTATATTTAAAGTAGATAACCAACAAGGACCTACTGTAATAAATGAATAAATAAATAAATAAATAAAATAATTAAAAAGAAAATGACAGAAACCATGCTATGTGACTTCCAAAGCTAGGTCAGGTCATAAAAGTAATCTAGCTTCTTCCTGACTCTCTGTTGGCATACTTGCCCTTTGAGCCTAGTCATCATGCTTTGAAAAGGCCAGGCCACAGAGCAAGGCTCTGTGTGGTGTTCCAGCTACCAGACCATCTAAGGTCTCAGTTGACAGCCCAGTTCAGCCACCAGACATTACTGAATGGCCTTCAGGTGATGCCAGTTTTACTTCTTGCTAAAGGAGGCCCCAGACATGGTGGAACAGAGACAATCTATTCCCAGTATGCCTTGCCTGAATTCCTGAGCATGAATTCTATAAACTGAATAAATGTCTCATATCATTAAGTTTTGAGGTAATTTGCTACTCAGAACTGGTAAATGGAACATCCTCTTTACCAACAATTCCTTCTGGAATTTTTCTCCTATTCAAATGCGGGGAAATACTTCAGTGCTCTAGACTTTCTCCCTAATCCTTTCAGGATTCTACTTCTCTTCTCCTCTGACCCTGTATTAATCCCAATATTTTCCACCTAGATCTTTTCTCCCAGCTTTATACTGTCCATTTTGTAGAGCATAAATCCATGCTAAGTGTCTTTAAGCCTTGGTCTCAGGACAACAATTCCTTGGGAGCAAGGTCCTGCGAATCAAGGTTTAAGGAGAATCTCACCCTCAGGATCCTGCAAGTTTGGAGCATAGGCACCTCACTTGCCTCATCTTCTTAATGAGGGCTTCTTAAGAGCCATTCTTCTTAATCTCTCTCTAAATATATTTCCTTGCCAAACCCTAGTTCTGTATCTGTAATTCAGTGATAAAATGAGCAAGCTCATGAGTTTGACTTTCTGGGTTTGAGTCCCAAATTTGCAACTAACAAGCAACTTCATGGCGGGAGGTTTTGTCATCTATTAAATGGGGATAGTGGTATTATGTATCTCTTAGGACTAATGGTGATATTAAATGAATTAATGAAATTAAAGACCTTCAAACAGTACCTGTAAAACAAGCAATGTTGGCTATTATTATTCTCTATTATAATTGCTTTCATAATATTATGTGTCTCCTCATTATAACAATTTTCACATGTGTGAAATTGGATTTATGGTCAAAGCTGAAAATAACACTTCGTTTGAGTCTCTCTACTGCTGATGATAATACTAACATTATTTAACTCATTAAGCCCAAATTTAAAATAATCTTTCATCTACTGTCTTCCTTCAGCCAATTTTAGCAACTTTTCATACCAAAATCCATTTTACCCTTCTCTCTTTTTTTCTTCTGGTGTTTTGGCCTTCAGATAGTTGGTGAAATCCTGATAGTATGAGAGTTGGCACTTATGTGTATTTTACCAAAGTCTCAGTGGGATCACCACCCCCACTCAAAAAGTGAAGATAAATATATGTTGCAAGTAGCATCTCTATGGCCACTTGTTGCCACTTCTGGCTGTCATGGCCCATTCACAACTAGATTCTTCCAAGATGACTTATTGTGCTAAGTCATTTTTTCTCCATGCTAAGTCTTTTTTTCTCCATGTCTCTCTCAACAGAAATAAGCCTGAATTCCCTATTTCCTAGTACAATAATCTACACATCTCAGCTTTATTGTCAAGGCTATCAAAAAAAAAATAAACTCTATTAACTTATCTGGTCTCATTTTCCACTAATATATAAAATTCATTTCCCAAGTAGATAGTCTCCTGAATGTGCTATAAAATAAAATTACTAATTTAAATATGTGTCTTTGTGCATTGTAATTCATTATAGTTTTTTCGTAATATACATGACCCTTTTTCAGCTTTGACCTTTCTAATTGACCATGCTTAGCGTATAAGTATTATTATTATTAAGCATTGTTCAATATTGCAAAATATTGAAGGTAATTTTCCAATCAAATAAGTGAATTGCAGAAGGAACTTTTAAAGGATGTTGGAAGGAAAATCTGTCTTGGAAGTCTATCAATTTGATTTATTAAAGAAAAGAAAAACATAATGATTTTGCAGGGTGATATCTCAGACAGCCTGTATTTTGCAAGAGAACTTTCCTTCCTATACATATTGGACAGTTTATACATAATTAATCTGTGACAAAATATTGATAAATGGCAGATAAGACTTCCCTAAGGAGTAGAACAAGTAGCAGGTGACTGAGCATCTTGGAAAGCTGTGACTGATGCATTCCCTCAAGACCCTGTTATTTGCATCTGGAATACCTCTAATTTGAAAATGAAAAGCTGGCATGGGAAGTCTATTGGGATACCTACTTTCAAGTTGAAGAAGTAACATCTGATCCTCACCCTCATCATTTACAATATTTAATATCAAACATTAGGCCTATTAACAGAAGAGTATAAAATCAAATGTATTTGCTCCAAAAACATAATGCATTTATGATGAAGAAAATGCAAATTGCCCCAGAGCAAACTGCCTTATCCCTGATATTTAATGACCAACAATAACAATGAACTAAAAGGTGCAGAACATCTGAATTCTGCTAGAAGATTGAAAAACATGAATTCATCCTGACTTATGTTTGAAGCACTGTCTATTGGATTGAAGAATGGTTAACAGGCTAAATGCAAAGCCAGTTGATAAATAGAAGCATATTCAGCTAGGAGGCTTTCCTACCATGAGGATGAGAGTTGGTTGCATTTAATTTGTCTTTGTTATTAATGATATGGAACCGAGGATAAACAACAGATAAATTAAATGAGCAGGAGATCAGAAAGAGTTGCACACCAGTGCAATACAATGATGAGGCCCAAAGCGAGTTGCAAATCCATAATACACCCAAGACATGACAAAGCACTATTCAAACCAAAAAATAACAAAATGCACATAAAAACAAACACAATACTCAAATTCAGAAAAAAATAAAAAATATATAAGAAAACATCAAGTTAAAATAAGACTTGAAGGGCTTAGAGTAATTCATATGTGTGGTTTGAAAGACCTTATCTAAGATGATGGAGTAGAAGGACGTGCGCTCATTCCCTCTTGAGACAGCACAAGAATCACCACTAACTGCTGAGAAATCATCGACAGGAAGATACTGGAACTCACCAAAAAAGACGCCACACATCCAAAGACAAAGAAGAAGCCACAGTGAGATGGTATAAGGGGTGCAATCACAATAAAATCAAACCCCATAACCTCTGGTTGGGTGACTCACAAACTTGAGAACAATTATGCCACAGAAGTCCACCCAGTGGAATGAAGGTTCTGAGCCCCATGTCAGTTTTCCCAACCTGGCAGTCAGGCAACAGAAGGACGAATTCCCAGAGTATCAAAGTTTGAAGGCTAGTGGGATTTGATTGCAGGACTTCAACAGGATGGGGGGAAACAGAGACTCCACTCTTGGAGGACACACACAAAGTAGTGTATGCATCAGGACCTGGGGTAAAGAGCAGTGACCCTATAGGCGAATGAACAAGACCTACCTGCTGGTGTTGGAGGGTCTCCTCCAGAAGCAGGGGATGGCTGTGGCTCACTTCAGGGACAAGGACACTGGCATCAGAAGTTCTGGGAAGAACTCCTGGGCAGGGACCCTCCCAGAGTACACCATTAGCCCCATCAAAGAGCCTGTAGTCTCAGTGCTGGGTCACCTCAGGCCAAAAACCAAAAGGGAGAAAACTTAGCCCCACCCCTCAGCAGACAAGGGGATTAAAGTTTTACTGAGCTCTGCCTACCAAAGCAACACCCAGCTCTACCCACCACTAGTACCTCTCATCAGGAAGCTTGCACAAGCTTCTTAGATAGCCTCATCCACCAAAGGGCAGGTAGCAGAAGCAAGAAAAAACTGCAATCCTACAGCCTGTGGAATGAAAACCACATTCACAGAAAGACAGACAAAAAGAAAAGGCAGAGGACTATGTACCAGAAGAAGGAACAAGATAAAACCCCTGAAAAACAACTAAATGAAGTGGAGATAGGCAACCTTCCAGAAAAAGAATTCAGAATAATGAGAGTGAAGAAGATCCAGGACCTCGGAAAAAGAATGGAGGCAAAGATCGAGAAGATGCAAGAAATGTTTAATAAAGACCTAGAAGAATTAAAGAACAAACAGCTAGAAGAATTAAAGAACAAACAAACACAGATGAACAATACAGTAACTGAAATGAAAAGTATACTAAAAGGAATCAATAGCAGAATAACTGAGGGAGAAGAACGGATAAGTGATGGGAAGACAGAATGGTGGAATTCACTGCCACAGAACGGAATAAAGAGAAAAGAATGAAAAGAAATGAAGACAGCCTAAGAGGCCTCTGGGACAATATTAAATGTGCCAACAGTTGCATTATAGGGGTCCCAGAAGGAGAAGAGAGAGAGAAAGGACCTGAGAAAATATTTGAAGAGATTATAGTAGAGCACTTCCCTAACATGGGAAAGGGAATAGCCACCCAAATCCAGGAGGTGCAGAGAGTCCCAGGCAGGATAAACCCAAGAAGCAACACATTGAGAAACATAGTAATCACACTGACAAAAATTAAAGACAAAGAAAAATGATTAAAAGCAACCAGGAACAATGACAAATAGCATATGAGAGAACTCTCATAATGTTAAAAGCTGATTTCTCAGCAGAAACTTTACAAGCCAGAAGGGAGTGGCATGATATATTTAAAGTGAAGAAAGGGAAGTATCTACAACTAAGATTATTCTACCCAGCAAAGATCTGATAGAGATTCGATGGAGAAATCAATAGCTTTACAGACAAGAAAAAGCTAAGAGAATTCAGCACCATGAAACCAGCTCTACAACAAATGCTACAGGAACTTCTTTAAGGGAGAAACAAAAGAGAAGAAAATGACCTAAAAACAAACCCAAAACAACTAAGAAAATGGTAATAGGAACATACATATAATTACCTTAAATGTGAACAGATTACATGCTCCAACCAAAGGACACAGGCTCACTTAATGGATACACAAACAAGACCCATGTATATGCTGTCTACAAGAGACTCACTACAGACCTAGGGACAAATATAGACTGAAAGTGAGGAGATGGAAATAGATATTCCATGCAAATGGAAATCAAAAGAAAGCTGGAATAACAATACTCATATCTGATAAAATAGATTTTAAAATTAAGAATGTTACAAGAGGGCTTCCCTGGTGGCACAGTGGTTGAGAGTCTGCCTGCAGATGCAGGGGACACGGGTTTGTGCCCGAGTCCAGGAGGATCCCAAATGCTGCAGAGTGGCTAGGCCCGTGAGCCATGGCTGCTGAGCCTGCACGTCTGGAGCCTGTGCTCTGCGTACCACAAAAAAAAAAAAAAAAAAAAGAATGTTACAAGAGACAAGGAAGGACACTACATAATAATCAAGGATCATTCCAAGAAGAAGATATAACAATTATAAATATATAGCACCCAACATAGGAGCACCTCAATACATAAGGCAAATGCTAACACCTATAAAAGAGGAAATCGACAGTAACACAAATATAGTAGGGGACTTTAACACCTCACTTACACCAATGGACAGAAAATTAGTAAAGAAACGCAAGCTTTAAATGACACAATAGACCAGATAGATTTAATTGATATTTATAGGACATTCCATCCAAAAACAGCAGATTACACTTTCTTCTCAAGTGCACACGAAACATTCTTCAATATAGATCACAACTCAGGTCACAAATCAAGCCACAGTAAATTTAAGAAAATTGAAATCATATCAAACATCTTTTCTGAACAAAATGCTATGAGATTAGAAATAAATTAGAGGGAAAAAATGTAAAAAAGACAAACACGTGGAGACTAAACAATACATTACTAAATAACCAAGAGATCACTAAAGAAATCAAAGAGGAAATCAAAAATACCTAGAGACAAATGATGATGAAAACAGGACTATCCAAAACCTATGGGATGCAGTAAAAGCAGTTCTAAGAGGGAAATTTATAGCAATACAACCCTACCTCAAGAAACAAGAAAAAACTCAAATCAAAAATCTAACCTTACACCTAAAGGAACTAGAGACAGAAGAACAAACAAAACCCAAAGTTAGTAGAAGGAAAGAAATCATAGCAATAAGAGCAGAAATAAATGAAATAGAAAGAAAGAAAACAATAACAATGGTCAATAAAACTAAAAGCTGGGTTTTCAAGAAGATAAACAAAATTGATAAACCTTTACTGAGAGTCATCAAAGAAAAAGAGGGAGAGGACTCAAATCAATAAAATTAGAAATGAAAAAGAAGTTACAATGGACACCACAGAAATACAAAGCATCATAAGAGACTACTACAAGCAACTCTAGGCCAATAAAATGGACAACCTGGAAGAAATGGACAAATTCATAGAAAGATATAACCTTCCAAGACTGAACCAGGAAGAAACAGAAAATATGAACAGACCAATCACAAGTAATGAAATTGAACCTGTGATTGCAAATCTTCCAACAAACAAAAGTCCAGGACCAGATGGCTTCACAGGTGAATTCTATCAAACATTACGAGAAGTGCTAATACCCATCCTTCTCAAACACCTCCAAAAAATTGCAGAGGAAGGAACACTCCCAAACTCATTCTACAAGGCCACTATCACTCTGATACCAAAACCAGACAGAGAGAGTACAAAAAAAGAAACTTACAGACCAATGTCACTGATGAATATAGATGAAAAATCCTCAACAAAATACTATCAAACAGAATGCAACGACACTTTAAAAGAATCATACACCATGATCAAGTGGGATTTATCCCAGAGATGCAAGGATTCTTCAATATACTCAAATCAATAAATGTGATAGAACGTATTGAAGAATAAAAAGCATATGATCCTCTCAATAGATGCAGAAAAAGCTTTTGACAAATTTCCACACCCATTTATGATAAAAAAAAACTCTCCAGAAAGTGGGCATAGAGAGTACCTACCTCAACATAATGAAGGCCATATATGACAAACCCACAGCAAACATCATTCACAATGGTGAAAAACTGAAGGCATTTCCTCTAAGATCAGGAACAAGACAAGGATGTCCATTCTTGCCACTATTATTCAACATAGATTTGGAAGTCCTAGCCATGGTAATCAGAGAAGAAAAAGAAATACAAATTGGAAAAGAAGAAGTAAAACTGTCATTGTTTGCAGATGACAGGATAGTATACATAGATAGTCCTAATGATACCACCAGAAAACTACTAGAGCTAATCAATGAATCTGGTAAATTTTCAGGGTACAAAATTAATGCACAGAAATCTCTTGCATTCCTATACTGTAACAACGAAATATCAGAAAGAGAAAGGAAGGAAACAGTCCCATTCTCCCTTGCAACAATAAGAATAAAATCCCTTGGAATAAACCTACCTAAGAAGCCAAAAGACCTGTATGCAAAAAACTATAAGACACTGATGAAGGAAATCAAAGATGACACAAACAGATGGAGAGATATACCATGTTCTTGGACTGGAAGAATCAATATTCTGAAAATGACTGTACTACCCAAAGCAATCTACAGATTCAATGCAATCACTATCAAATTACCAATGGATTTTTCATAGAACTAGAACAAAAATTCTTAAAATTTGTATGGAGACACAAAAGACCCCGAATAGCCAAAGTAATCTTGAGGGGGAAAAAAATGAGCTGGGGGAATTAGACTCCCTGATTTCAGACTATACTACAAAGCTACAATAATCAATACAATATGATACTGGCACAAAAACAGAAATATAGGTCAATGGAACAGGATAGAAAGCCCAGAGATAAACCCACGGACCTATGGTCAACTAATCTATGACAAAGGAGGCAAGGATATACAATGGAGAAAATACAATCTCTTCAATAGTTGGTGCTGTGAAAATTGGACAGCTACACGTAAAGGAATTAAATTAGAATACTCCCTAACACCATACACAAAAATAAACTCAAAATGGATTAGAGACCTAAATGTAAGATCAGACACTATAAAACTCTTTGAGGAAAACATAGGCAGAACACCCTTTGACATAAATCACAGTAGGATCTTTTTTGACTCACTTCCTAGAGTAATGGAAATAAAACAAAAATAAACAAATGGGACCTAATGAAACTTAAAAGTGTTTGCACAGCAAAGGAAATTATAAACAAGATGAAAAGACAACTCAAAAAATGAGAGAAAATATTTGCCAGTGAATCAACAAAGGATTAATCTCTAAAGTATATAAACAGCTCATGCAGTTCAATATTAATAAAACAAACAACCCAATCAAAAAATGGTCAGAAGACCTAAATAGACATTTCTCCAAAGAAGACATACAGATGGCCAAGAGGCACATGAAAAGCTGCTCAACATCACTAGTTATTAGAGAAATGCAAATCAAAACTGCAATGAGTTATTATCTCACACTCCTTAGAATGGGCATCATCAGGAAATCTCCAAACAACAAATGCTAGAGAGGGTGTTAAGAAAAGGGAACTCTCTTGCACTGTTGGTGGGAATGTAAATTGATACAGCCACTATGGAGAACGGTATGGAGGTTCCTTAAAAATCTAAAAATAGAATTGCCATATGACCCAGGAATCCCACTCCTGGGCATATACCCAGAGAAAACCATAATTCAAAAAGACACATGTATGGCTTCCCTGGTGGTGCAGTGGTTGAGAGTCCGCCTGCCGATGCAGGGGACACAGGTTCGTGCCCCAGTCTGGGAGGATCCCACATGCCGCAGAGCAGCTGGGCCCATGAGCCATGGCCGCTGGGCCTGCACGTCCAGAGCCTGTGCTCTGCAACGGGAGAGGCCACAACAGTGAGAGGCCCACATACCGCAAAAAAAAAAAAAAAAGACACACGCACCCCAATGTTCATTGCAGCACTATTTACAATAGCCAGGTATTGGAAGCAACGTAAATGCCCATGGACAGATGAATGGATAAAAATGTGGTACATATATACAATGGAATATTACTCAGCCATGAAAAGGAATGAAATTGGGTCATTTGTAGAGATGTGGATGGATCTAGAGACTGTCATACAGAGTTAAGTATGTCAGAAAGAGAAAAACAAATATATTAATGCATATATGTGGAATTTAGAAAAATGATATAGACGAACTGGTTTGCAAGGCAGAAAGAGAGGCACAGATGTGGAAAACAAACTTATGGACACCAAGGGGGAACTGTGGGGGAGTGATGGTGGTGGGATGAATTGGGAGGTTGCGATTGACATATGTACAGTAATAAGTATAAAATAGATAACTAATAAGAACCTGATGTATAAAAAATAAAATTAAATTAAAAATATCATATATGTGGTTTTAATATGTTCAAGATGCCAGGGATCTCTTAGTAATATATTTACTTAGCCTTTGCTGTAATTCATCACAATCGTCAAGTTAATGTATTAATATTTCTTGTGAATATTTACTTAAATGCCAATACTTTGCTTCTTTGTGTATGTTCTTCTGGAAAAAATGATATAAACCAAAGTAAAAAGTACAGTGATATAGCAAAAGTTCAGCTTTTTTATGACTTTTTTGAGGATCCTATCGGTATAAAAAGTGTTAGCAGTAATGCTGTGCCTCTTGCAGACATGAGGGGCACATAAATTGCCTCCTGAAATAGGCTACATCTGCTCTTGCTCTGTAGACCCTCACTTCCACTTTGTCCTGTTTTCTTGACTAAATACATTGAGATTTATTGCACAGGTTGGTGTGTTCACTTTCCATGAATTTAAAACTTTACAAAGCTATAGCCCCATTTTGGAGCTGCATTCTATGTGATCCTAATGATCTTTCCATTCTTTGAAAGTTCTTACAACAATTTTCCTGATTTTCCAAATTGTGAATCATAAAGGAGAAAATAGGAAAAGAAAAGTTAGACTTTGTGCAGGAAAAACAGATTCTTCAGAAGAGTGTTTGGCCCTCACCTCTGTACATATTATAGCTGATTGCTTTCTCTCTCTCTCTGTGGGAAGACAGAGCTAGAAGCAGCAATCAACATGAGAGCCAATTTATTGACTCCAACTATAAAAGATTTCAAAAAGGCATATAACAAGTAACAAAATACTAAAAAAGAAAAAAAAAAAAACAAGAGGCTGCCAAGTTGGTCATAGATCCACAAAATTGTGTTGGCTCAGGCTATAGTAATTACATTAAAACATTCTTGGAACAGACACAATCAAGTATCAAATCATAGGCTCTCAGAATGGGAAGTAAGATGAGGTCATCTATATTAACCCTTTCACTAGATGCATAAATTCCAAATAAGTGATCCTGTACCCTCTTATTGCACACTTCTACTGATGGGGAATTCACTGCCCCACCAGACACTTCATTCCATTTGTGGACAATTATAATGATTTGAAAGTCCTTTCTTCCATTAAGCCCAAGTCTAGCTCCTCATAATTTTCACTTGTAGATGTTAGTTCTTTCTGTGGCTACAAAATGCAAAGAGCCTAACAATTATTCCTTAATACTAAATATGTGAAGACAGTAATCATGGTAGCCTATGTCTTTGTAACAGGCTAAACACCATTTTTTTTCCAACTCTTCTCTTGATATGCTCTCGATTGCATACCCACCATTTTCTTGGCCTCTATCTCTTCATCCCCAGTTGATCTTGGTCACAGATATAAACGTTATCTTTGAAGACAAGTAGATCTGGCTATGAATCTATACTCCTCCACCTCTGGGAACTTAAAGGAACTGCAAAATTTCTCTAATACTCAATTTTATTCTTTATAAAATTGAGATAATTATAACATCTAGTTTAAAGGTTTAAAATGAGAATTAGGTAAAACAACATACTAAATTGAAGAGCAGTTTATGAGTATGAAGCTCTGCATCTATGCATAGTAACTTCCTTTTCCTCCCTAGTACCCAAGGTATGACTCATGAAAAGCTTTAAGTCTACAGATAACTCTTTAATAATTCCAATTACTCTTAATTCAAACCCTGGCCTAGGACTAGATGGATGTTTAAAGAATTGTGATTTGAGAGCAAATAAAGTAACCTTTTGCCTGCAAAAGTCTACCTCTCTGCCATTGTATTTTGATTCCTTCTGAATAATTTCTCAAATATCTTTTCTCTGTGAGAGCTGAATGATCAGGAAGTGTAGGGGAAAGTGAAAGAAGGTAGATAAAGATAAGATGAAGGTATGAATCACTGACCACCTGGAGAAGGTCAGCTCAGGAAGGATGCTTCTGCATGCCTGGGAAATGGGAAAACTACAGAGCAAGTAAGAAGGATGGTAATGGAGAAAGGGAACTATTTGGTTTATTACAGTAAACCTGGGAGATTTATTTATATCATATTCTAGAATGGATTAGACTCATACCTAATTGGCATGGGAGGGACATTCCAGAGCCAACAGAAGATAGCTGACCCAAAGGGCAGGAAAGACTCATCTGACAAATTTTTTAAAAAATTTACCAGAAGAAGAATAATAAGAGCCAGGGCATAAGACTCATGGCAGGGCCTAAGGCAATCAACCAGGATCCAGGGGATGAATCAGGAGGCAGAAGTTAATGTGAGAAGGAGGATTCCGGATACCCCATGGAAGAACAAGGATGCTAGACTTGCATCACTAATGAACAATGGTCTCTGGGTACAGGAAGTGGGATTCTCCAAAGGTCCAGACAGAGATAAAATTCCAGACATATATCCTGTGTTGTCCAGAACCAAAGCAATATAATAGTTCAATTTTTTATATCCTTTTGCTAAGATACCTTTATCGTTCATGACACAGAAATACTGGGAATGTAATAATATGCACAACTGGGCTAAATGGCACACCATAATGATCATAGGCATGTTAACCATTAGCAGTGAAGCTGTTGGTCAGACCTGAGCACGTAAAGCAGGAGGGTCGTGATTAATGCATCAGGGCCTGAAGGAGCCACAACTATGTGTAGCCTTTTTTCTTATTTTACTTCTGACTATAGATAAAGGTGGTCCCTGTTTACTTGCCTTGCTTTAGAGAAACTCTATTTGGTTGTTTGTTTCATTGTGTGATATTTTTTAACCTACAAATAGATATGATTACTACATTCTTGACTACTGAATTCTGTCTCCTATTTCCCAGAAATGAAGTAAGAAAAATAATCCTTTTCTTGAATAGGAGAATTTAAAAAATATTTTTGTAAAAGAATAAATCAAGTCTATCATCTTAATCATGGCTCGAATAAATCTAATTTAGTTTTTAAGGACTTTTTTTAGCTCTAAATAATGTGTAATTTTAGTTCTTAAAAGGCTATCTTGAAAAAGGTCAGCTGTGGGCTATGATCCTTCTGTCAAGAGCCTTTACTTCAGGTGTGCATGTAAAGTGCCATAAAACTAGTGACTTCACTGTGTTCCTGCACACACACACACTCACACACACACACACAGACTCACACAAACACACACTGACCGCATAGCAGAGTGGAAAAGATCATGCTGCAGACTCAACCTAACCCAGATTCAACCCAAAGCCCCTGAACGTACTAGCTATGTGACCTTAGATGATATATTTAATGTCTCTGAACATCAAGTTTCCTTGCCTGCAAAACCTTTACACATTTATTGTACCAGTTTGAATAATGCTAACACTGTGTCTAGTAAATAGGTGTGTATCATATAGTGACCAATATTATCATCATCCATAGGCAGTAAGAATTTAGCATAGTGCCTTCTGCATAGATGCTATTTAAGAAATAGTGCCTAGTATTACAGTTATTACTCTTTTATCTTAGTATTAGGTGTGGATCATCAGGTCAAACACCATATATATAACTGACACAAAATAAATGATAACTACACAGTGTGATATAAACTAAAAACTGTTCTTATACAAACAGAACAGGTGAGTGGCATCTATGTCAGGACCACACGACAGGAGGCTGTGGTAAAGGGTACTGATAAGAGGGTGATTCATATTGCATATAAAGCTCCTGGTACCAAGCTAAACCCACAATAGTTGCTTATTAAATAGTCACTATCATAGTCTCCATAGCCAGTATCAGACCTAATAACTTTATCCATTGGCTCAATTGTCCCTCATATCAACACTGATTACTTATTCTGCTTAAGTGGGTTAACTTTGCTTTAAGAGGGCAGCTTTCATTTTCAATAAGCCTCCTGGTATTTTGTTTTGTTTTTTCAAAGAAGTGTTTAGACCTTTATTGAGACAAGGCTTATCTAAAACAAACACAAGCCTGTACGAAGAAAAGCGTCTAGTGAAAGGGAAGAGATGTCTGTGTCAGAATCATGGTAAATACAGGCAGATTGGATGTTTGTTGCTGATGCTTCTCCCTGACATGGACAGTCCATACATCATTCTATAAGCATGCAGCGTTTAGGAGCTGACAATCACTGAACAAGCTCACTGCCAAGTGCAGACTGTGGGGCATAGATGTGATGGGATTTTTCTGTTAAGGAATTTCCTCCTCCATACACAGCTCTGAGACCTGGGACAACAATCTCTCCAATTTAAGAAGGTTGGTCTGCTTTAGCCAGGTTCAGTATTATGCTTCTGAGAAAAATGACTGTAATACAGCTAATAGAGAATCAAGCAAGCTAGTTTAAAAGTATTTTGTTATGTGTTTGTTTGTTTTTGTCATTGGTCATCTCTCATGTCCATCTAAGCCTGCTGTTAGGTTGAGATCCTGACAGTTGAACAAATTCACCCAAGATTCACTCTGAAAGCACACATATATACTCCAAACAAAAGAACAAATAGAAATCTTCAAGTACTATTTGACGAAAGCTTAAGAATAAATTGTATTTCATGTACCATAGATTTAGAAGTCATCCTTCTGTGTGCCTACAAGAAATCAAGCATAAGGTCTTAAATAAATGAAGTACTTCTGCCTTTCTCTTCTGAATGTTTTTGTTGATGTAGGTTTGTCAGCTATACACAGGAGAGCTCTAATACGTGACATGTTTGATCCTTCGACTTGTGAGAAAGGGGTAGCCCATGTTTATGATTAAACACACAAAGTCATGGTCATCATGAATGAATTTCAGAGGTGTGGGCCCTCTAATTTTTTCATCATTTCTTTGATGACGTCCGAGACTCTGTTTTTAAGAGGGAACTACAAACTCCAGTACCCTTGGGGAATGAGCACCATGACTTAAGTTTATTCAGTATAAGTGAATATAAACCATCTTTACTGAAAATGGACACTGGTGAAAGAAAAAGAAGAGAGAACAAGATGATAGAAGATGAAAAAGGGATGTGATTGAGAGAGTAAAAGTGATGATGAGGACTGAAGGAAAACTTCACTGTTATTTGGCAGCAAGAATTGAAGATTCTAATTTTAAAAAGTGAATTTCTGTCAATCTCATATGGCAAAAGGAACAAGTCTGATGACCCATATAAAATTTGCTATGGAAATCTTGACTGGCCTCCAGGAAAACTGAGAAGCTTAAAACCTTTAGGTTTGCTGACTTCTACCTTTGCTTACATTCCTATCTCTTCAACTCAAAGTGCACCCATAGAAGTCTCAAATGACCATCCACTAACCTTCATTAAAGCCGTAACTGGTAGAGCTTTATGGAGCTCCCCTTGTCAAAGGTATTACTGATGCCTACTTTATATCAGATACCTACTTTATACCAGGTATTGCTACCTTTATACCAGGCATTACTACCGACCGTTATACCAGGTATTACTGATGCTTACTTTGTACTTTATACCAATAGTATAATACTTAATACTACTTCCTGTTTCTAGGGGATCAATAATCAATAAGAAACAGTCTTTGTCCTCAAGAAGTTTGTAATCTACTATAGTAGAAACAGGTTAAAATAAAGAAGATATTAAATAAGTTTATTAAAAAAATAAGAAGTATATGCTTAAAATGGACAATGTTTTTATTTCTCTTGGGTATATGCCAAAGAGTGGAATTGCTGGGTCATATGTTGACTACATTATTTAACCTTTGGAGGAACTGTCAGTTTCCCAAAGTGACAGTGCCACTTGCATTTCCACTATTAATATACATGGGTGCCTGTTTCTTCACAAATCCTTCAACATTTCTTATTATTTTTATTCCTGATTATAGCCATATTAAAGGATATGAAGTGGTGTCTCACACTTATGATTTGCATTTCTTTAATGGTGAATGACATTGAGTATACTTTCATGTGCTTTTCGTTGCAGACGGGGGAAATAGTCTGTTGAGAATTCTTTTCTATCCAACAAAAAGACATCCTAATTTTATTTTGTTGACTGATTAAAATATTTTGACCATGTACCATCTATATATATACTTATATAGCTTCTAGCTATAAAGTATATGCTTATGCTACTGAATTACTCATTTAGTAGCATATTTATATATTTCACAATAGTTCAAAATTACTTAAAATTTATAAAACTTGGCAAGTATATAAAAGAAAGATAAAAATATACAGAAGTTCTAATATTCACTTCTTCCATCTCAAGCAATAGAGCTTACTCCTTGGGTATTACCAGATAAATGTGGAACTTTTTGTTTAGAAAGGTATATTTTAATTTAATTTTCAGTATGAAATCCAGAAAATATGTCAAATTCCAAAGGGGATCCATATTTAATAATGGAATTTAGTCAACCTGAGATGTTAATAGAAAATGATTTGAGTGCTGGAGACCTGTCTGACACACTTTAAACAAAAGAGATTTGATAGCCACACATTTCTTAATTCATTTGCATTTATCCTGCTACTGCATAGCCTCCTTTATTTTTAAGGATCAAGCTATGACAAAACAGAAAACAGGATCTGGCCACGCTCAATTATACACTTCGGCTGTTTACTTTTCTGGCTTTAGTAAAAAATGATTTGTATGCTACTTGAAATGTATCCTTCATGATTATCCGGTGTAAAAAGTAATAATAAGATAAAGTTCTGTTTTTCCTTGATTGATCAAAGGAAGGACAGATTGCTGAAGGGCTTAAAGATGATTCACTCCATCTCCCTTTATCCTTCATATATGTTAAAAAACAAAACAAAAAAAGGCTCCTTATATTTCATAAACTAGTATCCAAATTCCTCTCATTATTTCATTTGATCATACCTTCAACTTGTAATACAGTAGAAGGAAAAAGTGTGCAACTTCCATTATATAAAGGAAGGAATTAAAGATAACGAAAAACTGGTGGTGGGAGCATGCACCACATCCTGAGCCCCAAGCCTGGGCCAAGGCCTCCTGCGGGCTGTGGTGGTGCTGCTTGGTGCTTAGGGACCACCTTCCTGAGTCAAAACGTAAAGCCTGCTGTGGCTGCTGGCAATACTCCCCAGGTTTTGAAAGCCTGGTGGGATGGAGGAGAAGGAACAGCAGGTAGCAGGTGAGGTCCCTGAGAAGGACACGGCAGCACCCAGATCATCCAGCTGCTTAAGTGAGCCAAGTCCAGCATCTCTAAAGATGAGTCAGAAGAGGCTGAGCGAATTTTGCATGATGCTCTTCATCTTGCTTGTCAGAATGATAACAAGAAGGATGTCAGTTACACTTAAAATAACTTAAAAATACAGATGAATAAAAATTAACATTTGTTAGTTATACTGCACTACGTGTAGGTACTTTAGCAATCTTTAAAAAATTCTAACCTAGGGCTTCCCTGGTGGTGCAGTGGTTGAGAGTCCACCTGCTGATGCAGGGGACACGGGTTGGTGCCCCGGTCCAGGAGGATCCCACATTCCGCAGAGCAGCTGGGCCCGTGGGCCATGGCCATTGAGCCTGTGCATCCAGAGCCTGTGCTCCGCAGTGAGAGAGGCCACAACAGTGAGAGGCCCACACACCGCAAAAAAAAAAAAAAAAAAAAAAAAAAATTCTAATCTAGACTGTGTGAATTAGCTATTTCTCCCCCATTTTACAGAAGGGAAAACAGAGTTAAAATGAAACATCACAAAATGAAAAGCAACCAACCCAAAATTTGATCCAAGTTCTTCTTATCATGGTTCAGTGTTTATTTATTCATTAAGTAAATACCTGCCAAACACCTGCTAGGTGCCAGGCGCTATTATAGAAATCAGAGGTAAGGACATGATGGGAAGGTGACATCACAAAAATGACAGGAGTATTTATTTATGTATTTATAAATTTATTAATCTGTGTGTGTGTGTGTGTGTGTGTGTGAGATGTGAACTTGAGCAGTGTTAACTATAGTTATCATGTTGTATGTTACATCCCTAGTATTTATTTATCTTATAACTGAAAGTTTGTACCTTTGACTGCTTTCCTTCAATTTCCACTTTCTCCACCCCTGCCTCTGGTAACCATAAGTCTGATCTACTTTTCTATGAGTTTTTGTTTTGTCTTGTATTTTACTTTGCTTTTTTCTTTAGACTCCACATATAAGTGAGATCATACAATATTTGTCTGTCTTTGTCTGACTTATTTCACTTAGCATAATGCCTTCAAGGTTCATCTGTGTTGTCACAAATGGTAGGATTTCCTCATTTTTTATGGCTGGATAATATTCTATTGTATACAAACCATAGCTTCTTTACCCATTCATCCACAGATGGACACTTAAGTTGTTTCTAGGTCTTGGCTATTGTAAATGATACTGCTATGGACATGGGGGGTGGGTGCAGATATCTTATTGAGTTTTGTTTTCATTACCTTTGGATATGTTCCCATAAGTGAAATTGCTGGATTATATGGTAATTCTACATTTAATTTTTTGAGGGTTCTCCATGCTGTTTTCTACTGAGCATGCATAAAATGCTGCCTTCTGAGGGATTAGGAAAAAGTCACAAAATGAGAATTCATCACTGTGAATTTCACACTGTGAAGTTAACAGAGAGAAATTATAACAAAGAATCAGACAGAAATTATGGAGCTGAAGAATACAATGAATAATTTTTTAAAAAAATACAATAAAGTATCCACAGCAGACTTGATAAAATAGAAGATAGAATCTGTGAAGTCACAGGCAGTTCATATGAAATTATCCAGACAGAGGAGACAAAGGGGAAAAAAATTAAATAAGTGAAGAAAACCTACATGAATTATGGGACACGATAAAAAGAAACAATCTGCATATTACTGGAGTCTCAGAAGGAGGAGAGGGGGAGAAAGGGGGGAAGAAAGCTTATTTAAAGGAATAATAGCTGAAATTTTCAAAATCCAGGGAGAGATTTGGAGATCCAAGCTCATGAAGTTCATAAGCTCCCCAAAAGTCTCAACAAAAAAGATCTTCAAGATATATTATAAGAAAACTCTCTAAAATCAAAATCAAAAAGAGAATTTTAAAAGAAGGAAGAAAAAAATAATTCCTCACATACAAGGGAATGACTGGATTTCACTGGATATCTCAGCAGAAATCCTTTAGGCAAGGAGAGAGTAGGATAATATATTCAAAGGAAAAAAACAAACAGACAGCCAAGAATGTTTTACTTGGCATAGCTGTCTTTCAGAAATGAAGAAGAGAGATAAAATTTTCACAAACTGAGGCTGAGGGAGTTAATCACCACTGAAACTGGTTAACAGGAAATACTGAAAGGAATTCTTCCAGCTGAAATAATAGGATGTTAGTTAGTAACATAAAAACATTTGAAAATATAAAACATGCTCATAAGGGAAAGTATATAGTCAAATTCAGAATACTCTAATACTGTAATATTGTGATTTGTTAATCACTGACCTACAGTATGAAGATAAAAGGACAGAAGCATTAAAAGTAAATATAGCTACAATATTTTGTTAATAGATATATAATATAAAAATATGTAAATTGCCATATCAGAAACAGAAATTGTGAGGAATAGATAAAAGAGTAGAATTTTTCTATGTGATTGAAGTTAAGGTTTTTTCAGCATAAAATAGACTGTTATAACTATGAAATGATTTATGTAAGCCTCATGGTAACCACAAAGCAAAAACCTACAAAAGTAGACACATAGAATATAAAGAAAAGGGAATCAAAGCATACCACTATGGGATATCACCAATTCAGCAAGAGAAGAAGAAAAGAACAATGAACTACAAAACAACCAGAAAACAATCCATAAGATGATATTATGTCCAATACTATTGATAATTACTTTAAAAGTAAATGAACTAAATTCTCCAGTAAAAGGCATAGAGTTGCTGAATGGATTAAAAAAAAAAAAAAAAGACCTAACTATATTCTATTTACAGGAGACTCGCTCTCACTTCAGCTTGAAGTACAAAACAGACAATGAAAGTAAAGGAATAGAAAAAGATATTCTCTATAAACAGAAACCAAAAAGAGGCAGGGTTAGCTATGCTTAGAGAAGTAGAGTTTAAGCTAAAAACTGTAATAAGACATAAAGAAAGTTATAATACAATGATAAAGAGTTCAATTTATAAAGAGGATATAAAAACTGTTCATGTATATGCTCCTAATATTGGAGTACCTAAATATATTAAGCAAATACTAACAGATCTGAAGGGAGGAATAGATAACAATATAATAATAGTAGGGGACTTCAATACCCCCTTTCAACAATGGATAGACTAGTCAGACAGAAAATCAATAAAGAAATAAGAACTTGAACCACACTTTATACCAAGTGAACATAACAGACATATACATAACATTTCATCCAACAGCAAGAGAGAACATATTTTCTCAAGGACACATGAAATGCTCTTCAGGGTAGATCATATATTAGGTCACAAAAGAAGTCTTAGGAAATTTAAGAAGATTAAAATTATACCAAGTATCTTTTCCAGCTACAATGATATAAAACTAGAAATCAATAACAGGAAGAAAACTTGAAAATTCATGAATATATGGAAAACAAACAACACACTACTAAACAACCAATGGGTTAAAGAAGAAATCAAAAGGGAATTTTTTTTTTAAATCTTGAAACAAATGAATATGAAAAGGCAAAAAACCAAAGCTTATGGGATGCAGCAAAAGCAGTGCTAAGAGGGAAGTTTGTAGTCATAATGTCTACATTAAGAAAAAATAAAGACCTCAGATAAACAACCTCACTTTACACCTCAAGGAACTATAAAAAGAAGAACAAGCTAAGCACAAAATAGGAGAGGGAAGGAGATAATAAAGACCAGAGCAGAAATAAATATAACAGTGATCAGCAAAACAATAAAAAAGATCAAAAAACCTAGGCATTAGATACATGAAAATATAAAAAAAGATTGCCAAAAATTTAGCTAGACTCTCTTAAAAAAGAGAGAATCAAATAAATAAAATTAGGAATGAAAGAGGAGATGTTACAATACTAACTCAGAAATGCAAAGATTCATAATATACTATTATAAAACATTATATGCCAACAAATTGAATGGATAAATTCCCAGAAACTTACAACCTGCCAAGACTGAATCAGGAAGAAATAGGAAATCTGAACAGAATAATAATGTGTAAGGAGTTTGATTCAGTATCCAAAAACCTCCTAACAAAGTAAAGACCCAGAACTGATAGCTTTACTGGTGAATTATATTAAACATTTAAAGAAGAATTAACACCAGTCTTTCTCAAACTCTTCCAAAAATTTAAAAGGATGGAACACTTCCAAAATCACTTTACAAGACCACATTCACTCTGAAGCCAAAGCCAGGCAAGGACACTATAAAAAACAAACAAACAAGCAAAAACAAACAAACATAAAAACCATAGGCCAATATCCTTGATGAATATAAATGTAAAAATCTTCAGCAAGATACTAGCAAACCCAATTCAATAGCACATTAAAAGGATCATACATCATGATCAAGTGACATTTATCCCATAGATGCAATTATGGTTCAGATCTGGAAATCAATCAATGTGATACACCACATTAGCAAAATGAAGGATAAAAATTATATGATCATCTCAACAAAAGTTAAAAAAAAAGCATTTAATGAATTTCAACATCATGATAAAAACTTTAAACAAATTATGTATAGAAAGAATGCACCTCAACATAGTAAAGACCACAAATGACAAGCCCACCACAAACTTCATGCTCAATTATAAAGAAATGAAAGCTTTTCCTCTGAGTTCAAAAACAAGACAAAGGTGCCCACTCTTGCCACTTCTATTCAACAGAGTACTGGAATTCCCAGCCACAGCAATTAGGAAAAAAATATCCAACTCAGAAAGGAAGAAGTAAAATTGTCCACATTTACAGATTACATGGTATATAGACAGAAGACCTGTTAGAACTAATGAACAAATTCCATAAAGTTTCAGGATACAAATCCAATATACAAAAATCAGTTGCATTTCTATACACTAACAATGAATTATCAGAAACATAAATTAAGAAAATAATCCCATTTATAATAACATCAAAAACAACTAAATATTAGGAATAAATTCAACCAAGGGGATAAAAGACCTGTACACTTTAAACATAAGATATTAATGAGGAAATTGAAGACATAGATAAATGGAAAGATATTCCCATTTTCATGCATTGGAAGAATTCATATTCTTAAAATGTCCATACTACCCTAAGCAATCTATAAATTCACTGAAATTCTTATCAAAATTCCATTGGTATTTTTCTAATAAGTAGGAAAAAACTATACTAAAATTCATATGAAACCACAAAAGACACTGAGTAGCTAAAGCAACCCTGAGAAAGAACAACAAAGTTGAAGGCATCACACTGTCTTTTATTTTTTTTAATTAATTGTTATTGGAGTAGAGTTGCCTTACAATTTTGTGTTAATTTCTACTGTACAGCAAAATGAATCAGTTATACATATACACGTCCCCACTTTTTTGGATTTCCTTCCCATTTAGTCACCACAGTGCATTAATTAGAGTTCCCTGTGCCATATAGTATGTTCTCATTAGTATTAATTTTATAGTATCAATAGCGTATATATGTCAATCCCAATTCCTCCCACTCCCCTTTCCTCCTTGGTATCCATACATTTGTTCTCTATGTCTGTGTCTCTATTTCTGCTTTGCAAATAAGACATCTATACCATTTTTCTAGATTCCACATATATGTGTTAATATAGGATATTTGTTTTTCTCTTTCTAACTTATTTCACTCTGTATAACACTCTCTAAGTCCATCCATGTGTCAACAAGTGACCCAATTTCGTTCCTTTTTTATGGCTGAGTAATATTCCATTGTATATATGAACCACATCTTCTTTATCCATTCCTCTGTTGATGGACATTTAGGTTGTTTCCATGTACTGGCTCTTGTAAATAGAGCTGCAATGAACATAGGGGTGCATGGGTTTTTTGAATTATGGTTTTCTCTGGGTATATGCCCAGGAGTGGGATTGCTGGGTTATATGGTAGTTCTATTTATAGATTCTTAAGGACCCACCATACTGTTCTCCATAGTGGCTGTATCAATTTACATTCCCACCAACAGTGCAGGAGGGTTCCCTTTTCTCCACACCTTCTCCAGCATTTATTGTTTCTAGATTTTTTGATGATGGCCATTCTGATCAGTGTGAGGTGATACCTCACTGTGGTTCGATTTGCATTTCTCTAATGATTAGTGATGTTGAGAATCTTTTCATGTGCCTTTTGGCCATCTGTATGTCTTCTTTGGAGAAATGTCTATTTAGGTTTTCTGCCCATTTTTTGATTGGATTGATTGTTTTTTAGATATTGAGCTGCAGGGGCTATTTGTATATTTTGGAGATTAATCCTTTGTCAGTTGCTTCATTTGCAAATGTTTTCTACTATTCTGAAGGTTGTCTTTTCATCTTGTTATGGTTTCCTTTGCTGTGCAAAAGCTTTTAAGTTTAATTAGGTCCCATTTGTTTATTTTTCTTTTTATTTTTATTACTCTAGGAGGTGGGTCAAAGTAGATCTTGCTGCAATTTATGTCAAAGAGTGTTCTGCCTATGTTTTCCTTGAAGAGTTTTATAGTGTCTGACCTTACATTTAGGTCTTTAATCCATTTGGAGTTTATTTTTGTATATGGTGTTAGAGAGTGTTTTAATTTCATCCTTTTACATGTAGCTGTCCAGTTTTCCCAGCACCATTTATTGGAGAAGCTGTCTTTTCTCCATTGTATATTCTTGCCTCCTTTGTCATAGATTAGGTGACCATAGGTGCATGGGTTTTTCTCTGGATTTTCTATCCTGTTCCATTGATCTATATTTCTGTTTTTGTGCCAGTACCATATTGTCTTGATTACTTTAGTTTTGTTTCTGATTTTACACTACTTTACAAAGCTATAGTAATCTAAAAAATATGGTGCATATGGTGCATAAAAACAGACACATGGATCTATGGAACAGAATAGAGAGCCTAGATATAAACTGAGCATGTATGGTTAACTAATCTTTGACAAGAGTGCTGAGAACAAAAAATGGGGAGAGAATAGTCTCTTCAATAAATGGTGTTACAAAAACTGGATACACATATGCAAAAGAATAAAACTGGATGCTTATACTCTTCACATAAGTTAACTTGAAATAGATTAAAGACTTGAATGGAAGACCTGAAACCATAAAACACCTGGAAGAACACATAGAAAAGAAGCTCATTGACACTGGTCCTGGCACAGATTTTTTTGGATATGACACTAAAAGAACAAGAAAGAAAAATGAAAATCAACAAGTGGAACGATATTAAACTAAAAAGCTTCTGTACAGCAAGGAAACAATCAACAAAGTGAATAGTCAACCTACGGAATGAGAGAAATATTTTCAAACCATGTATTAGATAAGGTATTAATATTAAAAAATAGGTAAGAAACTTATACAATTCAAAAGCAAAAACAAACAACATGATTTAAAAATATTTAAAGGACTTGAATAGAGATTTTTCCAAAGAAGACATATACATGGCCAAGAGGAACATGAAAAAGTGCTCAGCATCACTAACCATCAGGAAAATTCAAATCCAAGAGAATGGCTTTTATCAGAAAGACAAGAGATAACAAGTGTTGTAGAAGATGTAAAGAAAAGGGAAGTCTTTTGTCCCATTGGTGGGAATGTAAATTAGTATGACCATTATGGAAAACAGGGGAAAAAAATAAAACAGAACTACTATGTGATCCAGCAATCCCACTTCTAGGTATGTATTCGAATTAAATGAAATCAGTATTTTGAAGAATATCAGCACTCCCATGCTTATTGTAGCATTATGCACAATAGCAAAGACATGGAAACAACACAAATGTTTGTCGATGGATGAACTGATAAGGAAGATGTGATATATGAATATGTATACACATATATATGTGTGCTTGAGAAAGAAGAAAATCCTGACATTTTCAACAACATGGATTAACCTAGAGGATGTTCTGCTAAGTAAAATTAACCAGAGGAAAAAAAATACTGTAAGATCTCAGTTACATGTGGAATAAAAAAAAAAAAGTAGAGCTCATAGAAACAGAGAGTAAAATGATGATTAGCAGGAGTTAGGGGATGGGGGAGTTGGGGAGACACTGGTCAATGGTGACAATTGTTCAGTTATAAGATGAATACGCTCTGGGAATCTAATGTACAGCATGGTGACCAAAGTCAAGAATACTTTGTTTTGACTTGAAATTTGCCAAGAGAGTAGACTTTAAATGTTCTCACCACATATACACAAAAAAGGTAATTAAGTAAGGTGTTTAATCTGTTAATTAACCTGATCATGGTAATCATTTCACAAACTATACACATGTCAATTCATCACATTTTTATATATATATATATATATATATACACATATATATACATATATACACACATACATACACATTTTCTGACCAATTTTACCTCAATAAAGCTAAGACATTTTTAAATGAATTAATAAAAATAGAGATATGGGCATGAGCAAGATAGACTAAATCCCTGATTTCACTTACATCTTTGAAGGATAATAAACAAATAAAATAAGAAATATGTAAGATAATCTCAAATGAAAATAGGTGTTTTGCAAGAAAATAAAGCAGGGAAAGAAGTTAGAAACTGACTGGAGGGTGAATGAAAGCACAATTTTTTGTATAATGGGGTCAATACATCTTCGAGGAGACATTTATACAAACATCGGAATAAAAGTGAAAATAGCCTTGCTTAGCTGATGTTTTAGTAATGGTAGCAGTAAGTACAAAGGCCTTAGAGCCTGAATAAGCAATTAACCTGTCATTTTGAGAAAGAGCAAGAAAATTGGTATAGCGGGGGTGGAACAGGAAGTCTAAACCATGTAGAATTTTGAAGGCCAAGGTAAGGACTTAAGCTTTAATTATATTTGTGGTATAAACAGTTGGAGGTTGTGAACTGTGGAGAGATATGATCTTATTTAAGATTAAAAACATATCATTCAGGAGTAGAAACAGGGAAAGACATTGGGGGCTCTTTAAATAAAAGATGATGCTGTTGAAAAGTGGGCATCCATGAAGCAGAGTGGAAAGTAGTACATTTAGATCTAATAAAGGAAGAAGTGACCAAATCCATTAATCAGTTCAATTTGTGGTGTGGCAGATATGGGAAAACCAAAAATAGCTCATTCTTATTTTAGTTTTGCTTTCCTTCTTTTTTTGTTTGTTTGTTTGGGTTTTTGACCTGAGCAACTGGGGAAATGGTATGCCTAATAAATGATCTGGGGAAAATGGGAGAAAGAGTAGATCTTTGGAGTTAGTGAGATGAAAAAATTCTGTTTGGGGCATGGTCAATTTAAATTGTCTCTTAGCCATGCAAGTAATAATGTAGAGCAGGCAGAAGAATATGCTATAATTCATTAATTCCAATGCTCATTTTTCTTTCACACTTTAATATCATTGTAAAATAGGAATGCCTCATCGAAATGATGTTCTTTTCCATCACTGGTAGCCAGGTGGTGGTCATGATGTACTTGTCATTGTTAGATCATGGGCGAACTTATTAGTCAAGCTGTTCATATTTTTAGGACTTCAATTAAGTGCTATGCAATGTTAATCCTTTGTTACATAAATGCCTTTCTTTTAGTTACAGATACCTTTGAAACTCTTTAGCATATAAATAGCATTTAAGCCATAGGAGTGGATGAGATGCCCCATGGCATCAGTATAGACAGGAAGACAATAAGATCAAACATCAGCCCTGTGGCATGCCAACATTTAGAAGTCATAAAGACAGGGTTAACACACAAACTAAGGACTGACTATTGAACTTGGCAACATGTAAGCCCTTAGTAACCCTGACAAAATCAGGAACAGTTCTGTGGGAGAGGCAGAAACAAAGCCCAACTGATGTGACTTGGAGATGAGGAAATAGAGTGACAGAAGGAAACCTGTTTGAGGAATTTGACAATAAGGGTGATCAGAGAACATAGGTGAGGAGTGTGTTCAGAGACAGATTTTGTTTTAAGATGGAAACTGTTTATAAACTGCTTATAATAACCTAAAGAAAAGAGGAAAACATGATATATAAAAGAAAGGGAGTAATTAGGAGAAAAAAGTTGTTAAGTAGAGGGGGGATGTGAGTTTCAGCCAGAGTGGGATTGGTGTTAGAAAGAAACAGGAACAATGCTGCTTTAGTTGCATCAAAGAACTTTCTTAGCATTGAGTAGAGGACAAGTCATCAGCCTTTGCTAAGGGTAGGCAGAGTGATGTAAAGGGCAATGGACTATACACTAAAGTATTCCAGACCTCCAGCACCCTCCCCTGTCAAGTGCATGTTACACCAGAAGCCTTTACCTAATGCTTGGGACACTACAGAGACCAGGGTAGTTGAGATGCCGGGATAGTTGGAACAATTCAGAAGAGTCTACCAGAACAAGATGCTATGATTGCTTTCCATCAGACTGCTGTCAGCAGCATTCTCTCATCCTTGTGCCAGTGTGTCTCTGTACACCACCCCCACCAGCACCCCAATTTATTTAATTAGCAACAGTAAAAAGCCCTGCGGGAGGAGAAACCATGAGTTCCACTCCACATGGCTTGCTGCATGCCAATAGCTTGTACATCAGGATAATTTGGAACACAGTTGGTGCCCTGAATCTCCTGGTGTGACTTTCTTCAGGGTGTGATGTCTGCCCTAACACAACCTGGCACCCCACGAAGCCACCAACTGTTGTGCTTTAGAAAAATCTATGAAAGCCTGGGACTCAGGACATGTCAATACCATACATCTGCAGAGAATTAGAAAATGTGAGAGAACATTACTGAGATCTGCTAAACAGAGGATTGGGGATTTCTTTTCTTTCTTGAGGAACTTAAGATATATGCTGTATGTATGTTTCTGTCAATTGCTATCCAGTCAATCCTGTAGATACTTGTGGAATGTCAACATTTCAGGTATGGCTTCAACCTTGAGGGGTTCATAGCCTAATGACAACATTGATACTTAAACAAGTAATTGTCTCAGGAGAGCCAAATTAGGAGAAACTTCAATCTTCAGAGTTCCATAGTAGAATGAAACAACCACTACCTCAACATCAAGCAGGTAGCCTGGGACTCTGATTCTGCATTTGGTTTTGAAGGAGATGGAGGGTGGAATATTTCGGAAATTCCAGAAAGAGAGAACAAGTATTTTCAAAACTCAGAGATATAAAATGACAACACTTTGGAGAACTGTGAACTTTTCAATTTATCCCTTTTCTGAAAATGAATTGGATCAAAAAGTGCTCAAGTTTCATTTTTCTGTCATCTTAACCGAGGCACTTATTAGTAAAAGATGTACAGGAGGTGTGGTCAACATGGAGATGTCTTATCCCCATTCAAGAAAGGGTCTCTGCCCAGCTGCAGAGGTGCCATCAGCAGGCAGCATCAAGCTACCATCCCTTCTGGGTTGTGCTTCAGCTGCAGAGAGTAGCTTCCCCTGAGGGCATGCTCTTCGTGGGGTAGCTCCCATGTGGTCTCTGAGCAAGGTTGGGGCATCCCAGCCCAGCCCTTTGATTCTGCATGAGACAACTCCACCAGCCACTGTTCACTCCAGAGTTTCCCACCAGTTTGGCTGAGGTTTTGTGGGCCTGCATTATAATTCAGATTTTCCTTTCACAGGTGTTGATCCCTACCAACAACTTCCACTTTGAACCCTGTGTCAATGTATGTTTCTGGAAAGCCCAAACTGCCCCAAGGGAGTGGGTGGTTGGCAGTCTTTGAGCTATGCGATGCCCTGTAGGAAAATCTCTTTTGTTATGTATGTAGTATTGTTTTTGTTTTCAGTGGTATTCAATTTTTCTTAGTGAATTTATGATTTAAACTGTCTTTCACAACATATTTCTATTAGTATGTGAGGTGTTTTTTTTTTTTTTTAACGTTAGAGGCAGCTGAAGTTAAGGCATTGGAGGGCTGAGATGGGAAGGAAAGACCATTTTAGGAATTAGAAAACTGTGAAAAAGAAGAGGCCTAAATGGAGTAGCCAGGTCAGGAATCAGGTCATTCCATGGATGGGGTAAGTGCAAAGAGCCAGAATGGGGGAGATAGGGATAGGAATAGAGTATGCTGCCTACTGGGGTGAGGTAGGAGCTAATCTCATAATGCCATGATACAGTGCCTTGTACATAGTAAGAACGCAATTAATAGTGACGATTTATTATTATTTTCTATTGTTTTCATTATACGGATTATCAGAAATAGAAGAAAGAGAGAAAGAGTGATGAAGACAAGCTTCAAGTACTCTGCAACTTTGCCTAAGGACAGTCTTCTTGCTCATACAAACTGCAGAAGAAATGCTTAGCATCAGTAGTTAAGCAGAAATAACTGAATAAATCTACTATAATTTTCAGGAAAGTCTTTACACAAATGTAAACATGGGGAAATAAGAAAAAGAGATTAGGTATGATAATAAAACTTGAGATAGCGAGCATTTGAGAATAAATGATGATTCATTCTTTTAATTATAGTACAGATCAGAATTGATTCAGGCCATCTGCAGAGGAGGCATGCAAAGAAAAGGAGAAGAGGGGTGTGAATAACAAAACGATTTCAAAGGCAACAAGGTAAACAGATGAAAGGTTGGAAAAATATTGAATTTGAAATAAACATTCAAGGAATTAAAAAGTTATGGAAAAATACTTCTCTCACCTGTATAGATAACTAAGTCTGCTTAAAAGGAGTGTGCTTATATCAATATAGGCCAATATCTGTTCTCTTAAGAGACATTAACCAGGCTCTTTTCCTATTAAAGAATTTTTCATGTGTTGCCAGGCAAGTAGCTCCAGAACATATTTCTTCTAAGCCTAAAGTTATAATCAGTAGAACTGAAAGCATCTAGGACACGATTTAATCCAATCCATTTTGAAATTGATGATACAGGGTCCAAGGGTAATAAAGTGGTTTATATTAGGCGACAGAGATAGTAGAATCAGGATAAGAATTCAGGTCCTGAAACCCAGGCCAGCACACTTTAAAATATCACAAGATAAAAATTATCAGTTAATTGCAACTAAGAAGCAGTTCCATTTCTTTGTCATAGGTAACAAAATTATCTTTGTCCCAAAGAGTGGAATAAAATAATTCAGGGGTATGATAAACTAGGGGGTGGGAGAAACAACAGATTTGTAACTTTGTTGGTTTCTGTGATGTAAATATTCAAAAATTTGTTCACCATGAACAATTTCAACCTATTAAAATGACATCACTGGACATGAGTTTGAAAGAGATGTGGATAAACAGCAATAATCAGAATCATCCAGGCTATTTTACTTGGTCTATAGCAATCCTCTTCATCCCCTCTTGCTTTCTCAGATTCCTTGTGTGATCAAAGAAAGTATTCGTTGTAGGTTACAAATAAGGTTAACTAGAGAAGAATCAAATGTTGCTACTGCAAAGAATTTGTAGCACTCATCCTTAATGTGAATCACTTGCTTTTCAGGTCCTTAGTAAACAGGTGGGAAGGACAAAATTGTTCCACATTTTCAGGAATTAGGGTACAAGGTAATATGTTTGAGAATCATATCTCAGTTTGTTCTTTAGAGTGCCAGATCCATGAAAGTTGTGTCATTTAACATCTTAAGCTAATGACAACTTTCATCACATAATAGAGCTTTTCTAGTCTTCCCCTTAATAGAGGAGGACCAGAACTCTGTGTACAAAGCATCCTGGCAAGATGAGAATTAGAATCCTGTCTCCTGACTTCCAAACACTCTCAAATCCACTCCTATCTATCGACTTAAGTAGACTTTTGTTTCTAGGAATAGCAATAAGTTTCCATGAAACCATTATTGTCTCCCAGAAACAAGAGGATCTGGAATTATTTTTTCACTATGGGAGAATCTTAATACCAACTGTGTCCTAAATCCATAGCTCAAGCCTCTGGGTCCAACATCTCAGTCTTGAATTCTATTATCTCAGTGGGGCATTGTTTCCTTCATGTGTTCATCCCCTGATTCACTTACAAAATATATATTATACAGTAACAAAATTTCAAAACTAGCACTCAGCGTGTTCATAGTCTAAAATGGAAGGCAAACAAGTCAAAAGAAAAACAACAACAAAAATAATATCAATATAAAAGAATAAATATAAGAATGGATTAAGCACACATGGGGGTCATGAAGGAAGTAACCTGATCTTCTGTGGTAGGCCATAAAATTTCACAGGGTTTTGGATCTTACAGGATGACTAGAATTTTGCCAATAGGTTGGGGAATATGATTCAGGAAATGATTCAAGCCAACTATATGTTGTTTATGGGAGACATACTTAGGTTTAAAGATACATAGATTGGGAATAAAAAGATGGAAAAGCATGTATTATGAAAACAACAATAGGAAAACTGGAATGGCTACACTAATATCAGATACAATAGAATTAAAAACAAAAAAAATGGATTTTAAAATAGAGTTCAATACAGTTTGTTTTAAAACATTATAAAAAGGGACCCCTTATAATGATAAAAGTCCAGCCCATCAAGAGTAAATAATAATTAATAACATATATGCACCTAAAACAGAGTACCAAAATACACAAAGTAAAACTAACCTAAATGAAGAGAGAAATAGACAATTCAACAGTAATAACTGGAGCTTCGGATACTCCATTTTCAATAATGGATAGAACAACTAGACAGAAGACCAACAAGAGAATAGAAAATTTGAACAAGACTATAAATCACCTAGTCCTAATAGACACCTATACAACATTCCACCGTAACAACAGAAAATACATACTTCTCAAGTGTATGTGAGATACTTAATACAAAGTATACTATCTAACCACAATGGAATACAATTAGAAAATTGGTCCTTTCTTTATCCTGAAAGGAAAGAGGATCAGAGGAAATAGTTTAAGCAGTAATCTATCTGCCATAGTCAGGAAGATAGATCAGAGTTGATTAAATAAGGCAGAGAGAGTGCTCTACCTTAAATGCCTTTGGTAGTGCTCTTTGTCTGAACAAAGGCAGTAGAGGTGGGACTTTGGAGGAAACCTTAAGACATAGCTTTATCATACCACTTCCCTCTTGAGTCTGTCCTTTGAATCACAGACAATTTCTCAGCCAATCCATATTAACTCTGATCTTCATGAATGGGATGCAATACTAGATAGTCAAGTTCATTTGGGGAGAAGGCAACACTACCAGCAAAAGCTTCTGCCCCTGTGAAGTGTGACCTGACCCAATGGGAAGGATGCTGCTACCAACAAAATATGTCCAATCAATGTAACAGCAATAGCAGCTATAATGGCCATGCAAAGTCAATCAGAACAAGCACCAAAAGCAAATAAATCAGAGTGAGGAGAAAGCTTATGATATCAATAACACTAAGACACATTTGGATGTTTTGGGTCTTCATTAACAATGTATAACAGAGTACAGGATACGCTGAAATGAGAGAGTTATTAAGAAAAAGAATGCCTGCATTTTGCAATGGAATTTTTGCACATGAGGATTGAGGCAGAAGACACAAATCAGGTAAATAAAGTGATTTTTACTAAGCTCTTTATTGGTGTAGAGCAGGAGATACCAACCCCCTATGTAAACATGCATGAGGGTGAAGGACAAGAATAACACTAGGTAAAAGGTGACACTACAGCTCAGAGTTGAACTCACCTGTACATGTGTGAAAGGGGGAAATGGGAGGACTTCCCTGGTGGCCCAGTGGTTAAGACTCCATGTTTCCACTGCAGGTGACACGGGTTTGATCCCTGGTCAGGGAACTAAGATCCTGCATGCCATGCAGCATAGCCAAAATGAAAAAAGGGGGGCGGGAAAGCAGAATTGGGCATAACTGTGGAGGGGTTTCCCAAGTGCAGAGGCAGAAAAATAGAGAGTAATGGGTGAGTAAAAGCAGATGACATAAAAGGATTGCATGAAGGGAGGGTCAAAAAAGTTGGCATTGGTGGCAGATTAAGTGGTCCTATGAGTTATGGGAGGCAACAAAGGTATTTCCAGCAAAGCTTATTCTCCTTTGAGTGGGTCAGAATTTCAGAGGAAGGACCCAGCAATCCCACTCCTGGGCATATACCCAGAGAAAACCATAATTCCAAAGGACACATGCACCCCAATATTCACTGCAGCACTGTTTACAATAGCCAGGTCATGGAAGCAACCTAAGTGTCCATTGATAGATGAATGGATAAGAAGATGTGGCACCTATATACAATGGAATATTACTCAGCCATAAAAAGGAGCAAAACTGGGTCATTTGTAGAGATGTGGATGGACCTAGAGACTGTCATACAGAGTGAAGTAAGTCAGAAAGAGAAAAACAAATATTGTATATTTACACATATATGTGGAATCTAGAAAAATGGTACAGATGAACTGGTTTGCAAGGCAGAAATAGAGACACGGAAGTAGAGAACAAACATATGGACACCAAGCGGGGAAAGCAGGGGGTGGGGCAGTGGTGGTGGTGGGATGAACTGAGAGATTGGGATTGACCTATATATACTAACGTGTATAAAATAGATAACTAATAAGAACCTGCTGTATAAAAATTACATTAAATTAAATTTAAAAAAAATTTCAGAGGAAGGATTGAATTAAATTTATCTGCCAGCCACAGTCATCAAAGGGAAATAAGTTATTTGATCAGGCAATAGATTCTGCTACACTGCATGAGTTGAAGATTCATCTTAGGAAAAGTCTTCATTCATAGCATAGTAAAGGGAATAAATAGACTACTAATTAAACTTGCATCTCTAGAACTGTGACAAATACCCATATTGACTGAGAAATATCTCAGAAGTGCCTAAAGAGGTGATAATTGTGATACAGTAAATGTGATAAGCCTTTAACAGCAAAATGTATTAAATTTATAAAGGAAAATCCATCAGGAACCCATGAACCCAACTGGACTACTTATTAATCCCCAGCCACCTCCCCATTTCCTTTTTCTATGACTTTGCCTGAACTCCCACACAGTCAAGATGCTAGCATACCTAGGATCTTTACTCTTTGAGAAATCCTTTCATGATTCCTATAGCCAAAATGTGCACATACCTACCTCTGAACTGTCTGAGAACACTCCTTATAGCAGAGAAGTCTCCTTAATAGGTAGTTTATTATGTAGAAATAGCCCCCTACTTAGCTGACCTCTTGCTAGGGTGTTAGGTCTGTGATTGCAACTACTGAAAAATCTTTATCTCCTTGCTATGCTTTAGAAGGTAAATGCACATAGAAAGTGCTTTATAATTGGACAGAACTAAATTCAATATCCTAAACCGTCATTCTCCTCCAGTGGCTGGAAGCCTCCAGTGGCTGGAAGGTTTTCAAGAGCTGGAGAGGAGACAAACTGTAGCAACTTAAAAGACAGAGAGCTTTCTGTTCTAATGAGGTTCGGCTTTGTATTTTTTCTTGAGTAAACACTCCTTGTGATTTTGATTAATTTCCAGAGTTCTGAATTATTCGATTTTTTTTTTTGCTAGTGTTTTTATTACTTTTATGGAGGAGATCCTCAATTCCTTTTATGGGCTGAATATTTGTGTCCACCTCCAGCCCAGACGTCACATATGTTGAATCCCTAACCCGAGCGTGAACTTGGAGTTCAGATGATTGTGGTTTCAAATCCTGACTCTACTGCTTAATATTTCTATGACTTGGGTAACCTGCTAAAATTTTCTGAGACTGTTTTCATTGTAAGAATATTTAAAAGACTATATCAGATAATATATTTAAAACTTTTAACAACATTTTCGGAATGTAAGATGCTTAACAAAAAGATTAGCTATTTTCTCTTAGTTTTTATTGTATCCACTTTATAGTTAGAAAACTGAGGCTCAGATACATTCATCAATTTGCATTAGTTACAGAGCTAGAGATTGTAGTGTGAATTAAAACATTCCAAAGTTTTGCTTTTTCCAAGAGACATATTTATTCCCTATATAGCCTCCAATTCCTTTTCCAGTTTGTTTCCTCTACCATCCCATTAAGCAGCCTTCCCTAATGTTACTCCATATCAGCATGGCCCCTCAATATCTCTTGGTTACTAAAGCATCTGATATAAGTTTGCTCAAACTATAGTAATTATGGTGTTATAATAACTTTTGTACCTATCTGTCCTCCAGCTAGGCTTATTTCCTAAAGGGAAGAGTCAAGACATTCATGTCCATATCTCCATTGCCAGATGGGATTGTTAATAATTGTTTATTGAATAACTTGAATTCCCATTGCAAAAGAAAACCGGATTGAAAATATTATTGACGAAAAAAATGATAAATTCTGTTATAACCTGCAACTTTCTGTTAATTTCTTCCATATAGATAAAATATCCTGCATTATGATTGAATCTATGGTCTTCCTTTATCTGAATGTGTATCTTAAGCAAGTTGCTTACTTTCCTCTATTTCTCTTTTCTTATTTCTTGATTACACATAGTGATTTTTAGTTCATAGTGTTGTTTGAAAGTTGGCACATGAAATTAGCACAATGTTTGGCACAGATTTTCTATTAACATCCTCCTTATCCTTATTCTTGAAATTCAAACACTCTCTACTTACTAACCCAGAGCCTCTGATTGAAAGATAACCTTTACATTTTTTATTTCCTCAAATCTATTTTCATCTGATTTTTTTAAAAAAGAGCTAGCCTCAATATTGTATTTTTCCTATAAGTGCATCAGTATAACCCAGAGACATCGCAGAGTATCTGTTACGTTCTTAATCACAGCATTGTAATGATTCTCCAAACTAATACTGATTTAATCTTTCTACACATGTTGTGGCTGCCCAGAGCATGGTGTGGAGCATGATTCTGAAGCCACATTTGAACTCTGGGAAAGAATATCAAAGTTGATCATTGAGGACTGTCCTGTCAGGAGGAAGAGAGAACAGCAACATATATGCTGGGAACTATTCATCCCTGGACATTGTAATTCAACTGGAAGTCACAAAAGTAGAGAAGACTTGGTAGCTAAGGTTGATGTTTGATGATTCCTGAGACTCTCCTCTCCCTTTTCCCACATGTGGAGCTCTGCCCTCTTCCCATCAAGGAGAATGTTGTGTTACCCCAGCTGAAGCAGAGGTCAGCTGGTCCACAACCCAGCTGAGTTGGAAGACTTCAGTACCCAAGGTACCTACTTTTACTTCCTCCTATCTGCTTTATTAGCTGGTGTTAAGTGTGTTCTTTAACCCATTCCTTAAATTATTTTATCTGATAATTTATTTTTGAGTTCTTCATCTTGGTCTGAACAAACTCTGAGTAAAGTCATCTCAGAAGTCCAGTAAGGTGTCTCTTCAGCTTTGTCCTCAACACAAGTACATGAGGAGTCAGACACTAAAAATGTTCCTATTTAAAGGTGCTTATTTATATTGAGTTCTAGCCACATGCTCAGCAACATGTTAAAAAATTTTATATGATTATCTCCTGAGATCACCAAATTAACCTATTGAAAGGTAAAATTCATTTATATTTGAGACTTAACAGAAAGTTTAAAAACATGGGATGAATACATAGATTCTGAAATGTCTTAGCCTCAGTTTCCCTGAAGGTGGAGCAAGACAGTTTTTCATGTAGATAATTTGTTTAAAATGTGATTGCACGTAGCAAGTGTGAGAGATAAAGGAGTGAACAGAGAAGGAGGAAAAAAGGTGAATAATGTATTAGTGGCTTTTCCATCACCACAAGCCTTTCTGAAGAGCCTATGGAGTGCTTCACAGAACCAGCCGCCTGGAATGCTAAGGGGAAAAGCATTTATCCATTGACTTCTCTTCCCAGTTGGTCAAGGTGACCACATGAGTGTTAACTTCACTTCTGGTTTACACTTGATGAGCAACAACAGTTTCCTGTGGATATAGCATGCTGCAGAGTCAGAAAAACTCCAGGATAGGAAGTGAGAGGTCTACAAAACAAGGCCAAGATAAAACACATTGCACCTGCCTGAACTGATTAACACCTATGCAGAGCTGGTCATAGTTGTGGTGGTTGGAATAAGAAGTGGGTTCAGAAGATGAGAAGTAATGCCCTAGGCGAGCAAGTAGTGCCCTTGTACTGCTCAGACCCATTTTTGCCTTACATTAAGTCCACTTTGTCACAGGGTCTCCCTCAAATTGGTATCCAATCACAGTCTCTTCAAAGACTTAATACAAAGAATTAATGGGACAAATTAGGGTCCCCACTGCTACAGCTAGACCTGAGGCAATAATGGATTTTTATCATCTTCCTCTTCCATTCCAAACCCTAAAATCCCTTTGCTTGTCTGGTAGGATGTCTTAGACTTTCATCCCCAAGTATTATGTGTCCTCGGGTGCCTTGCCCTTGTTGATCTGAGGTTGTTAATCTGTCCCCTTAACGTTTACCACCTACATGGAAACATCAGTGTTCCCCTAATGCATCTCTGGAATTGTGAGATGCACTCTTCATTGCCCACATTGAAAAGCATCAACTCTGCACAGTTGTAATAACGATTAGTCATCTTTCCTAGTAAAGTAAATCATCCTTTGCCTTCTGGTCCACTGACATGAGGGACCCAAAATGATCACATTATAATGGTGACTTCATGTTCTGTAGAACATTTTCTCTCTGTCCCATGACTAAACTATTTCCCCACCTCTGCCCAGAAACAATGCTGTCTACTATAGCAGAGCCTAAGTTTATGGGGAAAAGGAGAAAAAATATCATAAATGTCATAAGTATGTCACTGTGAGTGATCATAAGAGGGACATCTTCTATCTTCTATTTCACAGACTCTGAGGTCTATTTTTGGGGGGCACAACACCATATATTAGTTATTTATCCAGTACAAACACTTGAAAGATAGCTTCCCATGCTACGCAATATTTTCCTTGAACTGGAACCTTATCTGAGACTTTAATATATTATCACTATGCAAGACTTTAATATATCCAGTTATATAGTCACTAGATATCTCAGTGTCAAGAGCTCAGTCTCTAGTCAGGTCCATAGTATGACAGAGCTGATTTCAAACATGTTCACTAGATTAATGGCCACATATTAAGTACCAGAGGCTGCACTCTGTTAATCTGTTCCATAGAAATATCACATTACACATGTAACTGAAATTGTGGCTATCATTTATCTAAGGTTACAGTAGAACACTATCATTTTCTAAGAGTGATCTTTGTTTGCAGGAGGCATACAAACTAATTGAATATGATTATAATGGGCAGTAACACTACAGCATCCTTTAAGGCTTTAAATATTTAATGGTGGCTTTAATCCTTTTAATTGCTGTAGGATGCATTATTCCTTCTGATTTACTATTGTTGTGGAGGGGAGAAGGTGTCACACAGGACCGTTTCAGGGATTTCAACTGGTCCTTACCATCACAATGGCTCTTATGCCAGAATGAGGTTCTTCCAGTTCTAAATACATTTATCCCAATTATATGCTTGGTGACTAGAGAAATGATCACAGGGAGGGTCTGCTGTAAGAGTGAATCCATTGGGAGATGACTCGGTTTAGAACTCCATTTATAACTGGCATCGATAGGACCCTTACTAGCCAGAAGATTCTGATGGGATTTTGGCTTCTTTGTACTGATATTAGATCTGAACATACAGCCAACCACTCTTGGAAAATCTGGGTATTCTTTTTTCTATAGTGCAATTTTAGTCAGATATATTATTACTGGCTTCTTTTGAAAAGGATCTGGCCAATATTGAAGATGAATACTTGTGGTGGCATTGCAAAATACTTCCTCTGGCCTCCACATTCAGTGGATGGGTTCTGAGCCTATGAACAGTGCGAGATAGGGGGTCATAGTTTTCCACAAGTGCTGTCATCTGCTTCCTGGGTAACAGCTTGCTTTCTGTCTCTCTCAATGGAGTATTCACCTATCTTGCCTCATTGAATGCTGTGATCTACTAGCTGTCACCACAGATCCAAGCAGACAAGACATTCTCATTGTCACTCTAGCCTCCCTATATATTTTGGTGATCACATCTTGCCTCTGACAGTTAAACAGCATCACCTTGCCTCTGTCATTCTAGAACCCCCTCATTAATACTCTGTGCCCATCATCTACATTGTTACTAGAGACCCCAGGTCTGTGATGACATCTCCTGCTGTCAGCTTCAGCCTACAGAGGAGAATCAGCACCAATATTGTTAAGATGCTCAGACCTCCTCTCTGGTACATGCCTCTTTATCTTAGTTAAAGGAGTGACCTATAGGCCTGTCTAGAGAACATAGTCAAGTGGTGGCTTCTCTGGTTTTATATAATAAACGTATTTATACTTTCCTGCACCTTCTGGTCATTACCTCAATTCCCTAACACTGTAGTCCTGCCATATCTATGGCATTTACCATTAAGCTTCACTATGTCAGAGCTTCAAGGAGTCATACCCACAGCACATCCAGGCTGCTTCTTGCTGACCTTGTCAGGATGCTAAAGCTCAGGCACAGTGCACCACTCCTATGTCAATAAATTCTTGCCGATCCAAAGTTATAATCCAGTTCCCCACTCCACCTCCTGCTATGATCCCTCAAGATCCAGTCCCACTCACCTTCCCCCCATTCCTGCTAGTATCCTACTATGGGTGTGCTGGCTTTTTTTTCTTTCTGTTTGGAGTTATTTCCCTCTGGATATTGGACTGCACGTCCTTATTTGCACTGTGCTGAGACCTGACACTGCTCACTGCCCTGGAGATAATGAGTGATGAAGGAGAATCTTCAGAAGAACAAAAATCACCTTGCAAGGCACTTGCTGCAGGTGAGGTCCTTAAGGGCCTCACTGAGAAGATGACACTTGGACAAACACCTGGAAAAGGTGACTGAACAAGCCATCATGGAATCTGGAGTAAGTGTGATTCAGGAAAAGGCAACATGAGGAGCAAACCACCGGAATAGGGGTGTGGTAGCGAGAATTGGATGGGGGTGAGGGGGTTGGGCAGAGTGCATGGGAAGCCTGTGAGAAAGAGTGGTAGGAAGTGAGGTCAGATAATCACTAATCCTCACAAGCACCTTATGATGCATAATCTCCCATTTTCAGCTTAAGGAAATTGATATCGTTTGCCTAAGAGAACTCTCCTAAAGGTATTATTCAAACCAAAGAGGGCTATTTCTAAAACCTGTGTCTGTACAACCATGCTGTAGTAGTGTGCCCAGTTCTGTGTGAGCCTGGGGGTCTGACATTCCTTTTATGCCATCCCTCATGCTCCGGACCACAGTTCTTATTCCAGTACCTGCTGAAGTGATGGATGTCAACCAGATGTGCATAAGTATAACCTGACAGTGCTGTATCTAGGCTGCTCACCTTCCCAGGGATCCCCTTCCATCCTATTTTAAATGGAACTCCCTCTAGCCCTTCCTGTTCCCCTCCTCTGATGTACTATTCTTCAATGCATTTACATACCATAATACTACGCCGTGAAATGTAGTCATTTGTTTACTGTCCCCCAGCTAGAACATGTGGTCTATGAGGACATCATGTCTTACATCCTAATGTATCCCTAGGGCTTAAAAGAAAGCCTCATATATAGGAGGCATGCCACAAGTATTCATTTAATAAGTTAATGATAAAAAAAAAAACCTAAAACCCACTTAAAACAGTATCTGACCTAAGCTAAGAGTTCAAATAGCAGCCATTGTTACTGTTACTTGCTACAAGGCCTTGTTTACTTACTTAATCTCTCTCATTTCTTGGACAACAGCAAAATGGAAGAGTTATCTGTCCCATGTAATAGCTGTAAAAGATACATGAGATAATGTATAACAGGTGAGGAACACAGGACCCCGCTCCTAGTAGGAAATCAAAATATGGTAGCATTCATCTTTTTTATTATTTCTTTGTCAATGTGAGAAGCATTAAATTTTGTATGATAAGTTTACTTCAACTGAGAGAGACTTGCTCCATTTAATGTAATTGAGGCTGTGTACATTTACAGATTTTCTTCCTTTCAGCGTTTCTCTCCTCCATTTATTATTCTTTACTCACTAAATGCAACAATCATGGCTTAGCCTTGAGGTCCTATGAACAAGCGGCACCCCATGGAAATCAAACACATTTTCTCACACATACACACAAGCATTTCAGCACAAATAAAGATCCCTTAACAATGTACGAGGAATCCCAGGATCCGTAAAGAAAGTGAATTATTCTGGGAAAATACCCAATAAGCCTTGTGGCTAAGTAATGAATGTAGCCCTGCTGCTGTTGGCTGTGGGGCACACATTTGGTTTCACTGTCAGTCCCAGGACCTGGTCAAAGTGTGGGCTCATTTACTTGCATGTTGCTTTTATTGGCCATACCATGTTTACATGAAAGAAGTACTTGGTTAGATTTGTTTAACTAAAAGGAATGAGTTCCCAGCAATAAAGAGTTTCTTTTTCCTTTTTTTTTGAATTATTGAAAATAAAATTCTCTTGAATTATTCTTTTTTTATGAAACTATTTTATTTTAGTTGGATTCTTTTTTTTAAAAACATCTTTATTGGAGTATAATTGCTTTACAATGGTGTGTTAGCTTCTGCTTTATAACAAAGTGAATCAGTTTATACATATACATATGTCCCCATATCTCTTCCCTCTTGTGTCTCCCTCCCTCCCACCCTCCCTATCCCACCCATCCAGGTGGTCACAAAGCACCCAGCTGATCTCCTTGTGCTATGCAGCTGATTCCCACTAGCTATCTATTTTACGTTTGGTGGTATATGTATGTCCATGCCACTCTCTCACTTTGTCCCAGCTTCCCCTTCCCCTTCCCCATATCCTCAAGTCTATTGTCTAGTAGGTCTGTGTCTTTATTCCCGTCTTACCCCTAGGTTCTTCATGACATTTTTTTTTTTTAGATTCCATATATATGTGTTAGCATACAGTATTTGTTTTTCTCTTTCTGACCTACTTCACTCTGTATGATAGACTCTAGATCCATCCACCTCACTACAAATAACTCAATTTCGTTTCTTTTTATGACTGTGTAATATTCCATTGTATATATGTGACACATCTTCTTTATCCATTCATCTGTCAATGGAAACTTAAGTTGATTCCATGTCCTGGCTATTGTAAATAGAGCTGCAATGAAACTTGTGGTACATGACTCTTTTTGAATTATGGTTTTCTCAGGATATATGTCCAGTAGTGAGATTGCTGGGTCATATGATAGTTCTATTTTCAGTTTTCTAAGGAACCTCCATACTGTTCTCCATAGTGGTGTATCAATTTACATTCCCACTAACAGTGCAAGAGGGTTCCCTTTTCTCCACACCCTGTCCAGCATTTATTGTTTGTAGATTATTTGATGATGGCCATTCCGACTGGTGTGAGGTGATACCTCATTGAAGTTTTGATTTTTATGTCTCTAATGATTAGTGATGTTGAGCATCTTTTCATGTGTTTGTTGGCAATGTGTATATCTTCTTTGGACAAATGTCTATTTAGGCCTTTTGCCCATTTTTGGTTTGGGTTATTTGTTTTTTAGATATTGAGCTGCATGAGCTGCTTGTAAATATTGGAGGTTAATTCTTTGTCAGTTGCTTCATTAGCAAGTATTTTCTCCCATTCTGAGGGTTGCCTTTACATCTTGTTTATGTTTTCCTTTGCTGTGCAAAAGGTTTTAAGTTTCATTAGGTCCTATTTGTCTATTTTTGTTCTTATTTCCATTTCTTTAGGAGGTAGGTCAGAAAGGATCTTGCTGTGATTTATGTCATAGAGTGTCCTGCCTATGTTTTCCTCTAAGAGTTTGATAGTGTCTGGCCTTACACTTAGGTCTTTAATCCATTTTGAGTTTATTTTTGTGTTTGGTGTTAGGGAGTGCTCTAATTTCATTCTTTTACATGTAGCTGTCCAGTTTTCCCAACACCACTCATTGAAGAGGTTGTCTTTTCTCCATTGTATATTCTTGCCTCCTTTATCAAAAATAAGGTGACCAGGGCTTCCCTGGTGGTGCAGTGGTTGGGAGTCCGCCTGCCGATGCAGGGGACACAGGTTCGTGCCCTGGTCCGGGAGGATCCCACATGCCATGGAGCGGCTGGGCCCATGAGCCATGGCCACTGGCCCTGCGTGTCCAGAGCCTGTGCTCCACAATGGAAGAGGCCACGGTGGTGAGAGGCCTGCATACCACACAAAAATAATAATAATAAGGTGACCATACGTGCGTGGGTTTATCTCTGGGGTTTCAGTCCTGATCCATTGATCTATATTTCTGTTTTCATGCCAGTACCATACTGTCTGGATTACTGTAGCTTTGTAGTATACTCTGAAGTGAGGGAGCCTGATTCCTCCAGCTCCGTTTTTCTTTCTCAAGATTGCTTTGGCTATTCAGGGTCTTTTGTGTTTCCTTACAAATTATGAAACTTTTTGTTCTAGTTCTGTGATAGATGCCATTAGTAGTTTGATCGGGATTGCACTGAATCTGTAGTTTGTTTTGGGTAGTATAGTCATTTTCACAATGTTTATTCTTCCAATCCAAGAACATGGTATATCTCTCCATCTGTTTGTATCATGTTTAATTTCTTTCATCAGTGTCTTATAGTTTTCTGCATACAGGTCTTTTGTCTCCTTAGGTAGGTTTATCTCTGTGATTTCTATTATTGTTATTTATTTTATACATATACATATACAAAGAGTAGTTTGTATCTCTTAATCCCCTACCCTATCATGCCCCTCCCCTCACCTTTCCCTACTGGTAACCACTAGTTTTTTCTCCATATCTGTGAATCTATTTCTGTTTTGTTATATTTATTCATTTATTTTATTTTTTAGATTCCACATATAAGTAATAACATAGAATATTTGTCTTTCTCTGACTTATTTTACTAAGCATAATACTGTCTAGGTCTATCCACATTCTTGCAAATGGCAAAATTTCATTCTTTTTTATGGCCAAGTAATAGTCTGTTATATATATACCACAACTTCTTTATTCATTTATCTGTTGATGGACACTTAGGCTGTTTCCATATCTTGACTATTATAAATAATGCTGCTATAAACATGCAGGTGCATATATCTTTTTGAATTAGTGTTTTCAATTTCTTTGGCTATATATACCTACTAGTGGAATTGCTGGATCATGTGATAGTTTTATTTTTAGTTTTTGAGCAAGCTCCATACTGTTTTCCATAGTGGCTACACCAGTTTACATTCCCACCAGCAGTGTACGTGGGTTGATATTTCTCCACATCTTCACAACATATTTTATTTGGAGACTTTTTCATGATACACATTCTGACAGGTGTGAGGTGTTATCTCATTGTGGTTGGTTTTGATTTGTATTTATCTGATGATTAAAAATGTTGAGCATCTTTTCATGTACCTGTTGCCATTTGTATACCTTCTTTGGAAAAATGTCTATTCAGATCTTCTGCCCACTTTTTAATTGGGTAGTTTTTTGATATTGTGCTTTATGAGATATTTATATATTATGGATATTAACTCCTTATTGGTAATATCATTTGCAAATATTTTCTTCCACTCAGCAGGTTGCCTTCATTTTGCTGATGGTTTCCTTTTCTGTGCAAAGGCCTTTAAGTTTAATTAGGTTCCATTTATTAATTTTTGCTTTTGTTTCTTTTGCCTTAGGAGACAGATACAAAAAAATACATTGCTATGAGTTGAATTTCACATCCAAATATGACCATCTGTAGATCATTTCCACCTATATGATATATAAGCCCTTTGTGTCAAAATGACCTCAGAAGAATCCCTTATTGTCTTCCACGTAATTTCATCCTGCTCTGATGTTATGATTGGCACCACTAAACCAAAAAAATGAGGAGTCATATTTATCCTCAACAATTCACCTAATTGATTTTTCTTATTAGTTGTTGTGTCTGTCTCGTTGTTACTACCACTGCTATTATCTTATTCTAGACCCCTAAGTTGTTGCCCTAACCTTATAGTTTGTTTTTTTCAATTCCTTTCCAACTTGTCTTATACATTCTCTGACACCTATGACAAAGTGGTTGTTTGGCCATTAATAAAATTACAATTTTATTTTAATTCACAGAATTCTTCATAACTGAGCACTATGTATTGTCAGCTATTTATCTCCTCACCCTCACCACCCCATTTGTCCCCACCAAACCCTGAGCTCCACTCCCCAATCTTGCTCAATATTACACAGCAAGGAAGAGGTAGAGCCACCAGGATGCAAACCAGATCTGATGACTTCAGGACTCTTTATAGCTCCTTCAACTCGTTTGTAAATCTCTGGGATTTGTGGTGGTTGTAGTTGTCTCTTTCCCCAGAAATTATGTTCCACAGATGTCTCTTTGCCTCTTTCTTCTGTGTCTTGCACCTCTTACTCTCAGAAGGTGACTGGAAGTGTCTATCCTAAGTCACTCCCTCAGGAAAAGTCCTTTCTGTATGGTTCACTGAAATGGAAATTGCTACTCCCCACCAGGAACCCCATGCCATCTTCTAGGTAGAGCACTTGTCATTACAATCACTTTAACATCATTTAAAAACCAGTCAGGTCATCACATTCTTTAAAGGAGTAAAATTTATGCTATAGCTAAAATAAAGTTTTTTAAAAAATCAATTATCTTAATGAGTTGCAGGTGGGGAAAAAAAGGCATTTGAAAGGGCATGCCAAGGTGGTTGATGGAAACCAAACAAATGTTGCTTAACTCATATACCAGAGAAGGCAACTGTGTCTGAATACCTGGAGCAGAAGAAACAGCTGCCCTACCAGGTACAGACTGAACAATCATCAGTGAAAAGTATATGGGGGAGGAAGTGGTATTATACTGGGAAATTGAACAGAAGATTGAAAGCTGTATCCTTGGGGGAAGAGGAACTATTTGAAGAAGCAAAAAAAAAGGTAGTAGGGCTAAAGATGTAGATATGCAAAGAATGTGGTGATGCACACCCCTCCTGGTCACTTCAGTCACCATTCAACAGCTATTCAATTACACAGAGGTGCATCTTCTACATAATTTCAGAATCAAAAGGAGACTCAGAAGGCATCTTAGCCACACTTTTTTCAGTTCTTACACTCTTTTAGAGATATAATCCATCTTCTGCTTACGGAAGCCCAATCTTTTAATTTGTGAAGGGAGCAGTTAGTTTGGTTATTTTTCTCCTTATCTTGACCCAAAATCTTCCTACAAATATCACCAACCAACTGACAAGTTCTACTCTCTACTTTTCAGGAAAAACATAAAAAGCCAGAAATTAAAAGAAAGAACATAGGCACCCCACTATATGTCACCTTTATTATTTTTTATTTCTTATAATTAGAGTATAATTGCTTTACCATATTGTGTTAATTTCTGCTGTATAACAAAGTGAATCAGCTACATGTAAACATATATCCCCATATCGCCTCCCACTTGAACTTCCCTTCTCCCCATCCCACCCACCTAGGTCATCACAGAACACTAAGCTGAGCTCCCTGCACTATACGTCAGGTTCTCAACAGCTATCTGTTTTATAAAATGTAGGGTATATATGCCAGTCCTAATCTCCCATTTCGTCCCAATCTCCCCTTTCCCCTGTGTCCACCCATCTGTTCTCTACATCTGCATATCTATTCCTGCCCTGCAAATAGATTCATCTGTATCACTTTTGTAGATTCCACATATATGTATTAATATATGATATTTGTTTTTCTCTTTGTGACTTACTTCACTCTATATGACAGATTCTAGGTCCATCCACATCTCTACAAATGACCCAATTTCATTCCTTTTTATGGCTGAATAATATTCCATTGTATATATATATATATATATATATATATATATATATATATATATATATACAACATCTTCTTTATCCATTCATCTGTCGATGGACATTTAGGTCGTTTCCATGACCTGGCTATTATAAATAGTGCTGCAATGAATATTGGGGTACATGTGTCTTTTTGAATTATAGTTTTCTCAGGGTATATGCCCAGTAGTGGGATTGCTGGGTCATATGGTAGTTTTATTTTTAGTTTTTTAAGGAACTTCCATACTGTTCTCCATAGTGGATGTATCAAATTACATTCCCACCGACAGAGCAAGAGGGTTCCCTTTTCTCCACACCCTCTCCAGCATTTACTTTTCGTAGATTTTTTTGATGATGGCCATTCTGACCAGTGTGAGGTGATACCTCATTGTAGTCTTCATCGGCATTTCTCTGATAATTAGTGATGTTGAGCATCTTTTCAAGTGTTTTTTGGCCATCTGTATGTCTTCTTTGGAGAAATGTCTATTTAGGTCTTCTGCCTATTTTTTAATTGTTTTTTTTTTGTTTGTTTTTTTGATATTGAGCTGCCTGAGCTGTTTGTATATTTTGGAGGTTAATCTTTTGTCAGCTGCTTCATTTGCAAACATTTTCTCCCATTCTGAGGGTTGTCTATTCGAATTCTTTATGGTTTCCTTTGCTGTGCAAAAGCTTTTAGTCTTAATTAGATCCCATTTGTTTATTTTGGTTTTATTTTCATTACTCTAGGAGGTGGGTCAAAAAAGATCTTGCTGTGATTTATGTCAAAGAGTGTTTTTCCTATGTTTTCCTCCAAGAGTTTTATAGTGTCTGGTCTTGCATTTAGACCTTCAATTATTTTGAGTTTATTTTTGTGTATGGCTGTAGGGAGTGTTCTAATCTCATTCTCTTACATGTAGCTGTCCAGTTTTCCCAGCACCATTTATTGAAGTGACTGTCTTTTCTCCACTGTATATTCTTGCCTCCTTTATCAAAGATAAGGTGACCATATGTGTGTGGGTTTATCTCTGGGCTTTCTATCCTGTTCCATTGATCTATATTTCTGTTTTTGTTCCAGTACCACAATGTTTTGATTACTGTAGCTTTGTAGTATAATCTGAAGTCAGGGAGCCTGATTCTTCTGGCTCCATTTTTCTTTCTCAAGATTGTTTTTGCTATTCAGGGTCTTTAGTTATTCCATACAAATTGTAAAATTTTTGTTCTAACTCTCTGAAAAATGCCATAATTTGATAGTGATTGCGTTGAATCTGTAGATTGCTTTGGATAGTATAGTCATTTTCACAATGTTGATTCTTCCAATCCTAGAGCACAGTATATCTCACCATCTGTTTCTGTCATCTTTGATTTCTTTCTTATAGTTTGCTGAGTACAGGTGTTTTGCCTCCTTAGGTAGGTTTATTCCTAGTTATTTTATTCTATTTGTTGTGATGGTAAATGGGATTATTTCCTTAATTTTTCTTTCTGATCTTTCATTTTAGTGCACAGGAATGCAGATTTCTGTGCATTAATTTTGTATCCTGAAAATTTACCAGATTCATTGATTAGCTGTAGTAGTTTTCTGGTGGCATATTTAGGATTTTCTATGTACAATGTTATGCCATCTGCAAACTGTGACAGCTTTACTTCTTCTTTTTCAATTCAGATTTATTTTATTTCTTTTTCTTCTCTTATTGCCGTGGCTAGGACTTCCAAAACTCTGGTGAAGAAGAGTGGTGAGAGTAGACATCCTTGTCTTATTCCTGATCTTAGAGGAAAGGCTTTCAGTTTTTCACCATTGAGAATGATGTTTGCTGTGGGTTTGTCATATATGGCCTTCATTATGTTGAGGTAGTTTCCCTTTATACCCAATTTCTGGAGAGTTTTTATCATAAATTGTGTTGAATTTTGTCAAAAGCTTTTTCTGCATCTATTGAGATGATCCTATGGTTTTTATTCTTCAATTTGTTAATATGGTGTATCACATTTATTGATTTGAGTATACTGAAGAATCCTTGTATCCCTGGAATAAATTCCACTTGATCATGGTGTTTGATTTTTTTTATATGTTGTTGGATTCTATTTGCTAGCATTTTGTTAAGGATTTTTGCATCTATGTTCATCAGTGATATTGGTCTGTAGTTTTCTTGTTTTGTGACATCTTTGTCTGGTTTTGGTGTCAGGGTGATGGTGTACTCATAGAACAATTTTGGGAGTGTTCCTCTCTCTGCAATTTTTTGGAAGAATTTGAGAAGAATGGGTGTTAGCTCCTCTCTAAATGTTTGATAGAATTCGCCTATGAAGCCATCTGGCCCTGAGCTTTATTTTATTGGAAGATTTTTAATCACAGTTTCAATTTCATGACGTGATTGGACAGTTCATATTTTCTAATTCTTTCTGGTTCAGTATTGGAGAGCTGTTCCTTTAACAGGATTTGTCCATTTCTTCCAGGTTGCCCATTTTATTGGCATATAGTAGTCTCTTATGATCCTTTGTATTTCTGCAGTGTCAGGTGTAATTTCTCCTTCTTCATTTTAAATTTTATTTATTTGAGTCCTCTCCCTTTTTTAAATTGATGAGTCTGGCTAAAGTTTTATCAATTTTGTTTATCTTCTCAAAGAACCAACTTTTGATATTATTGATCTTTGTTATTGTTTTCTTCATTTATATTTCTATATTTCATTTATTCTGCTGATATTTATGATTTCTTTCCTTCTAAACTTTGGGTGTTTTTGTTGTTCTTCTTCTTCCTCTTTCTGTAGATGCTTTAGGTGTAAGGTTAGATTATTTATTTGAAATTTTTCTTGTTTCTTGAGGTGAGATTGAATTGTTATAAACTTCCTTCTTAAAACTATTTTGCTGTATCCCGTAGGTTTTGGGTCATCATGTTTCCATTGTCATTTGTTTCTATGTGTTTTTTGATTTCCTTTTTGATTTTTTCAGTGATCTCTTGCATATTTAGTAGCAAATTGTTTAGCCTCAAAGTGTTTGTGTTTTTTACAGCTTTATATCCTGTAATTGATTTCTAATCTCATAGTGTTGTGATCAGAAAAGATACTTGATATGATTTCAATTTTTTTTTTTTTTTAATTTACTGAGGTTTGATTTGTGACCTGAGATGTGATCTGTCCTGGAGAATGTTGCATGTGCATTTGAGAAGAAAGGGTAATCTGTTGTTTTTGGATGGAATGTCCTATAAACATCAATTAAATCTATCTGTTCTATTGTGTCATTTAAAGCTTGTGCTTCCTTATTAATTTTCTCTTTGGATGACCTGTCCATTGGTGTAAGTGAGGTGTTAAAGTCCCCTACTATTATTGTGTTATTGTCAATTTCCTCTTTTATAGCTGTTAGCATTTGCCTTATGTATTGAGGTGCTCCTATGTTGGGTGCATATAAATTTATAATTGTTATATCTTCTTGGTTTGATTTCTTGACCATCATGTAGTGTCCTTCCTTGTCTCTTGTGACATTCTTTATTTTAAAGGCTATTTTATCTGATATGAGTATTTCTACTTCTGTTTTCTTTTGATTTCCATTTGCAAGGAATATCTTTTTCCATTCCCTCACTTTCAGTCTGTATGTGTCCTTAGGTATGTAGTGGGTTTCTTGTAGACAGCATTTACAAGGGTCTTATTGTTGTATCCATTCAACGAGCCTGTGTCTTTTGGTTGGAGCATTTAACCCATTCACATTTAAGGTAATTATCTATATGTATGTCCCTATTACCATTTTCTTAATTGTTTTGGGTTTGTTTTTGTAGGTCCTTCTTGTAGGTTGTAAAGCTAGTTTGATGGTGCTGAATTCTCTTAGCTTTTGCTTGTCTATAAAGCTTTTTTTTCTCTGTTGAATCTAAGTGATAGTAATCTTGGGTAATCTTGCTGGGTAGAGTAATCTTGGCTGTAGGTTTTTCTTTTTCTTCACTTTAAATATATTTTGCAACTCCCTGATGGCCTGTAGATTTTCTGTTGAAAAATCAGCTGTTAACCTTACAGGAATTCCCTTGTATATTATTTATTGTTTTTCCCTTACTTCTTTTAATATTTTTTCTTTGTATTTAATTTTGTTAGTTTGAATAATATGTGTCTGGGTGTGTTTCTCCTTAGGTTTATCCTGTATGGGACTCTCTGCCCTTCCTGGACTTGGTTGGCTATTTCCTTTTCCATGTTAAGGAAGTTTTTTGCTATAATCTCTTCAAATATTTTCTCAGACTCTTTCTCTTTTTTTTCTAGGATGTCTATAATTCTAATGTTGGTGCATTTAATGTTGTCCCAGAGATCTATGAAACTGTGCTCATTTCTTTTCATTCTTTTTTCTTTATTCTATTCCTCAGCAGTTATTTCCACCATTCTATCTTCCAGTTTACTTATTCATTCTTCTGCTTCAGTTATTCTGGTATTGATTTGTTCTACTGTATTTTTCATTTCAGTTATTGTGTTGTTCATCACTGTTTGTTCTTTACTTCTTCTAGGTCCTTGTCAAACATTTCTTGTAATTTCTCAATCTTTGCCTCCATTCTATTTCTGAGATTTTGGATCATCTTTGCTCTCATTACTCTAAATTCTTTTTCAGATAGGTTGCCTCTTTCCTCTTCATTTATTTGATCTTGGGAGTTTTTAACTTGCTCCTTCATCTGTTACATATTTTTTGGTGTCTCATTTTTTTTTGATGGGTGGGGCTGTGTTACTGTCTTGCTGGTTGTTTGGCCTGAGGCGTCCTCCATTGGAGTTTGCAGGCAGTTGGGTGGAGCCAGGTCTTAGTGCTGAGATGAGGATCTCTGGGAGACCTCACTCTCATTAATATTCCCTGTGGTCTGAGGTTCTCTGTTAGTCCAGTGGCTTAGACTCAGCACTGCCACCACAGGAGGTCAGTCCTGACTCCCAGCCTGGGAAACAAGACCCCACAAGCCATGCAGCATGGCAAAAAAAAAAAAAAAAAGACAACAATTTAAAAGGAGCAGAACAATAACAAAGAATAAAAAATAAAATAAAATTTAAAAATATATTAGAAAAAATAGAAGTGAAACAACAACGCAAAACAGAATCACAACAGTTAAAAAAAAAAAAAAAAGTGGAAAAGTCCTTGACAGCAGGGTGGGTGAAAACATGAGGAGCTTAAGCTCAGGACCCAGGGGCCAGATGTGGTCCCAGAGGTCAGCTTGTCCTATCCAAAAACCACACTCTGAGTGACACTGTATTAATCATTGAATTCTCACAAATGCCCTGAGGAATTTATTATTTTTATTTTAATTTTCAGGAGAGAAATGTGAGGCACAGGATGGTTAAAGTAAACATAGCTGGTGAGGGGACAGACAGATCTTAAGTCAGAGAGTCTGACTCCAAAGCCCAAACTCTTAACCATGTGCAGTGTAAGACTAATTTGGGGAAATTTTAAATTTATTAAATATCCAGTGTTGCCAAAATAGAAGAAGAAAAAGCAAAAGAAAACAAACCCCCCAAAACAAAAAGAAACGCAACACCTTAACAGAGAAAAGTAATTTGCCCTTCACAACCAGAAGTAATAGCAGTACTAATTTCAAAGACACTGAAGTGTAGGCAATGAAGCTTTCCTATTCTACAAACTGGTGAAGCTGGTAAGGAAGGAGACTATACTAGGCATTTTTCTTTGGGGAGTTCTGACATCTGAAATCCCTGTCTATTTGGAATGCAATCCTGCTAAGGATCTGAGTGGTCCAGAATCTTTCTTCTCAGCCTCTTTTGCATCAGAGCATGGGCAGGTGACCATGGGTCAATGAGATAGATGTACATGCCTCTGCATCAGAGAGGAGCTAGTGACAAATGGGAGCAGTGGTTGAGGCTGGACCCATGTCCAGTGCAGAAACCTTGGCAGTGCTTTTGACATGTCTTGGATTCAGCGAGGAGGGCAGTAGTCCTTCCCTCACATAGTTATGGGGTGTGGGTGGTGGGTGTAGCCTCTTTTGGATTTTGCACATTTACAAGCCAGGTTTTTCCAACCTTCACTCTTCTGTCTGACATTTGTTCAATCATTTCCACTTTTGCTCATATCAGCCCTAATCTGCATCTGTGACTTGCTCTTAGGAGCCCTAAGACAAAGACTGAATGCAAAGATAACATAAATCTTGATATTCAAAACAAATGACAGCCCCGGAAGAGTGAGGTGTTCTGGGTCACACATGAAAGAAAGTAACAGTTCCAGAAACACCATAAAAAGTGGAATGAGAATGAGGTTAATTATTCATTTTAAAATTAAATATTAATAATCAAGATTAATAAAATCTTACATTTATGGAATGTATTTCCTACTTGAAGAGCCTCCAAGAGTCCATTTGAATTTATAAGCCAAGGTAATATATAGAACATAAAATCATTAATTAAAGCATGAAATTCATGAAATAGATACATGTCTAACCAGCAGGAAAAAAAAAGGTTATAGAAGCCTAATTAACATTCATCACTAACGAGTTTCAGGAAGTCACTGGCATTGAGTTGGTCGGTTCTGTCTACTGATGACTTTGTGATGTACAGTCACATCTGTGATGCCTTCTTCTCCTGTCCTGGGTCCCCAGAAACCTCTGTCAGGCTGCTTTCCCTCTTCACACACTTGTTCATGGCTCAGTAGTCTCAAAACTTGGGGGTATGGAGTGGGGGCTGTGGAAACTAGTCCCTTCTTTGGGCCAGGACTGAGGTTTATATGTGCTTCCATTGCAGTCCCATGGGAGGCAATACCCCGAAGCAGCAGGAGAGGGTTCTGTGTCTGGAGTGTCCTGGGTGGGTGGCATCTCCAAAATATAAACCAATGACTTCCCCGCCTACCACCATCTATTTGGAATATGTTTCACATTTGCATTTTAATAGAAATTTTTATGTGTTTTCTCTTTTAGTTCTCATTAACAATGCTTTTTGAAAAAAAAAATCTTGTTTCATCAATGAGCACTAAAGCTCAAAGAGATAAAGAAGTAACTCACTCAAGGTCATACAGTTTAAAATTGGAGGACTCAGAGTCCCAAACCCACACTAAATTATGCTAGTCTGGCTCTGCCTGGATTTTAGACTTTAGCCCCAAAGGCATGATCCAGCTAGGGGAGTGACCATGGTGGAGAAGGACCACAGGCCTTCCTAGAGCTTGTGTCAGGCGTTTGTGTTGAGTTGGGGCTTCAGCCTCAACAGCAAAAGGAAAATGATGAATAGTGATAGCCTTGATCATATCCTATGATAGTGCCCTATGACCAGTTAAGGTCAGGGACATAAATCCCACAGACTTGGGCTCACATCAAGTCTTCATCACAGATGTGCCAAAGGATCTTTGCTAAATTATTTAACTTTTCTAAGCCGTTTTCCCATCTGTTAAAAAAAAAAAAAAAGGATCTAACAGTTCTTACAGTTCTTTTCTTCATAGAATGGTTGTGAGGACTTAGTGAAATCATGATGTATGGAAGGCATTTTGTACAGCACCATGTGGAACGGGTTCTTGGATGCTAAAGTCTTGCAGCATATGTACACTTGTTAACTTGATCTCATGAATTACTGTTCCTCCTCTATGTCTGTATAATTAAAAAGAATTGATATGCTTTGTATTTAGGAGAGCCAAAGAAAGAATTTAGGTTTAGAAGAGAGTAGAGATTCCCAAGTTAGATTGGGTAGAGACACTGCTCAGAAAAGAGGAAACCTGGCCAAGATCCCTGGGGTCTGGGGCAAAGAAGGAGGAAGACAGGCTAGCTGGATGCCAAGCAGTACTCTCTGTGGGGTTTCTTCACCATATACAATGTCAAGTTCACAGGTTCTCAGCCATGGCTGCACATGGCATCACCTGGGCCCCAGTCCAGAGATCCAGGCTTCATTGGTCTGGGTGCAGCCTGGGTTTCAGGAGTTGTTGAAATTGTTGCTGCTGATAATCCCACTTGAAGCAAAGTATCTGCTTGGGTGTCACATTAGCATGTCTGTCTTCTTCTCAGACTCTCCAGGTGTCTGTTCTGAAATCACCGTGGCTCTCTTTACTTCCAGTCTTGCACTCCCACTCATATTTTCTGAGGCCTTCACAATATCAAAAAATTTCATTCACTTCCCTATTCTTATCCTTTCAAGTTTGTAACAGAATGCGTCTGTCCTAGCTTAGACATGTAGGTGGGTCCCAGTTGCTTTGACTCTTGTTCTGCATCACTCTGGGCAGCTCCATGACCATCAAGCAGGAGCAAACCACATGTTCTGTACCTCACCTGGCCTGTTCCATTTGTTAATGAGGACCATAAGTCCCTCAAGGCAGGAAGGGAGTCCTGGTTATCTTCTCAATCCCAGCCCTGAACAGAGGCAGTGAGAGCCTTGTGGAAGCAAATGTGAACCAAAGACAATTTAGGAAGTAAAACTGGGACATATTTAATTGACTGATTGTATATGCTCAAAATGCCAAAATTATGAAAATTTTCTTGGCAAAAGATGATGAGCATGTGCATTGAACAATTTTTTTCTGAATCTCTCCTCCACCTCCCTCCATATTGGTTGAATTCAGCTGTGCCTTGGAGGAGCTGCTCTAGTACTGATATAAACTAGTTGAGATAATAACTTCACCCTATTACATCCATATATGACCCCAGACCCTAGCAGACCACAATATTAGGGTAAGAGTGAATTTCCTTCAAGAAGCTCTTTTTAAGAATATATATATGTATAACTGATTCCCTTTGCTGAACAGCAGAAATTAACACAACATTGTAAATCAACTATACTTTCAATAATTTTTTTTTTAAAAAGCTATTTTTATATAGTGAGTTCTTGGTAAATGTGTTACTGTTAGCTGGCTGACAGGGCATTTCTAATATTATTGTGTAAGCCAGATACTGTATGCATGAACTTCTGAAGAGGGAAAGCATGTTGAAATGGAAACAAAAACAAAACACCACTGTCAACCTTACCACATAAACCCTCCCTTAGGACCTGATTAGATTTTCAGACCTGAAAATGTATGACTCTCCTAGGGATACATGTTACCTGAAATACTCTGAATTCTTTTGCCCTAAATATCATCATGTATATTTTAGTCATCATTTTCCTGCAAAGGCAGGGATAGTAGAGATTAAGGGAAAAGAAGGAGCAGATCATTTTATCAGAATTAAAAGACATCGTCTTTGCTTTCTGTTTGCTTTCTGTGATTTACCAGGAAGCAAGGTCTCAGATGGTTTTGCATTCATCTTTTCCCTATTGTCATCAACTGCACAGACTTGACTGGAGAAGGTGCAGAAAAGGTGATCATTTTCCTATAATAAACATCCAACCAGCATAAGCCATCCAAATGCAAAGGGAGTTTTGAATGTGACCTTATGGGAAATGAAGAAAAGTCAGCTTAAGGTCAACTGAAATGCCTCGTTCTTTTCCTCCAGCCTTTTTGTTTATTTCTTCTCCCCTTTGGGACTGCCTGCAAGTTGTTGTGGCCATTTCTTCTACAATTTCATGACTTTTTGCTTAGAACCTATGCAATGAAATGCCACTTCTGTAATTTAAAAACAATACCACATTTCTTTGTGTGTTATAGAGTTCCTCCAGGGAGAGTGGACCTGAACTGGTCTGGGTGTGCAGGACTGACTTTTGCCCCACAGAGAGCAGGCAGTCACCCTGCAGGAGTGATGAATGGCACCATGGCATCCAGATGGAGTTTGTGTCCTTCTGCTGGTCCAGGGAACCAGCCTTCCTTCTGGTCTAAGCTACAGCATCTCTCATTAATGACAAATGGGCAAGAGAGAAAAGCTCCCCAAACTCTGGGAATGTGTCTTTTATCTGTACCTTGAACATACCAGCTCAGCCTGTAGCAGATAGGTTAGGGGGTCCCTGGAGAAAGAGAACCAGGAAAGGCTTTCTCCATGTGAGAGAACCCATTTTGGCCTAAGCCATTTTGTGATATAATCCTAACTGCAATAATTGCCCTTGAACAGGTCTTAGTAATTAATGATATTAAGGGAGGGAATGCAGAAAAAAGGGAGGAGCAATCAAACAATAGTGCAGCCTTGGGGCAGGGTCTTGGTGCCTCAAAGGATATACATAATAATATACCTTTGAGTTCTGCAGGAACTAAAGCCCCCACCCAGGTTGAGGATGGAATGGTGATGTTGACCTTCCTGACTTCAGTCAACTAAAGCTTGGACTCTGTCGACCTGGACCTTAATTCTATGCTGAATTCTCCTCTGCTCAAGCCCCTTCATGAATATGCATGTTCCCTTAGCTTAAAATTTTCCCAATTTTGGACTTTCCTGGTGGCACAGTTGTTAAGAATCAGCCTGCCAATGCAGGGGACATGGTTTTGAGCCCTGGTCTGGGAAGATCCCACATGCCGAGGAGCAAATAAGCCCGTGTGCCAAAACTACTGAGCCTGCGCTCTAGATCCTGTGAACCACAACTCCTGAGCTCATGTGCCACAACTACTGAAGCCCACACACCTAGAGCCCGTGCTCCACAAGAGAAGCCATAGCATTGAGAAGCCTGCTCACCGCAATAAAGAGTAGCCCCCACTCACTGCAACTAGAGAAAGCCCGTGTGCAGCAGTGAAGACCCAATATAGCCACAATAAATAAATTAAATAAATAAAACTTTCCCAATTGTGCTGGTGGGGTGACACTGCTTTGGGAAAGATCCCCAGTGTTCTCCTTACTTGCTGCAAGTAATAATAAATCCTTTCTTCTCCTGAGCTATGGCTTGGTTGTTTCTATTGGCTTATCATCCACCAAGACGCAAACCCAGTTTTCAGGTAACAACTCCTGCATCAGGGCCTTTGTACTAGCTCTTCCTCTCTGCAGAATATTGTCCTTCAGATGATATTATGCCTGCTTCTTTCAGCACATGGGTTTCCTATTAAATGCCTTCTCTTTAATGCATCTGAATTGCACACTCTAAGCCCTCTTACTAATACACATCCTGAAGTTGTATTCTTCATAACACCTAGCACCACACAAAGTCATCTGTCATTATGTATTCATTTCCTCATTTATTTTCAGTTGCTTCCACTCACAGTATTAGGTCAATGAGTGCAGGGACTTGTGTTTCTTACCAGATCCATTTGTAGCACCTAGAACAGGGCTGACACAGAGTAAACACCTTCCAAGACAGAACCAGAGTAGGAGGATGTGAAGAGTAGAGACCAGCAAATACACTGGAGCCAGAAAAAAATTAGTTTGAATGCAGGCTCACAGTATGTTTGATCTTGAGTAGAATATTTAAATTCTTCGGACTTCAGTCCTTCCATCTGGAAAAAGAACACCTAACTTGGGGGAAGAAGGGTAGAACTTGTGGGTGGCAGCTGAGTCATAAAAATAATGTTTCTGGTTGTCTTTTTCTGGATTCTGTGTATATACAGGCTTGTAGGTTGTAGTTATCTTCAGAAAACGCATTTTCACAAAGTTAGCTGGTGGTTTTGCTGCTGCCAATTAGGTGAAATTATATATGAAATGATTCTAACAGAATACCTAATGAGTTGGCAGTCAATGAGTATTATTTTCTTTACTCCATGAAACACTACATAAAAGGTACTATTTCCCTGACTTTTTCTAGACAAGACAGACACCAATGAATGGTTAAGTGAGAGCTGCCATTTTCACATTTGTGGGAAAGAGGTGAAGGGTAGAGGGAAATCAGGTGAGAAAGATAGAGAATAGACATTAATATTATTGGCAGCATCAGGAAGGCAATGGATAAAGGAGAGATGCTGTAAGGTCATCCTGTATCCCTGAATTCTTCTTTCTCAGAGAAGACAAGGGTAATTAAAATAGACTGTGCCCATTGCAAACGGTCCTCAGCTGTGTACCAAAAATCAACCCTCTTTGCTGTACCAAGTATCACACTAGAGTATTATAGATATTGGGGTTAGAAAGCACCTCAAGAGATCATCTAGCCCGAGTCCTATAAGGACAGCATTGGGTACCAAAGGAGAACAGACTTTGGAGTCAGTGAACTACATCTGAATCCTGGATGTTTTCCTTACACCTTGTTCATTTTGGATAAGCTACTCAACTCATATGAATCCTGTTTTGTCATCTTCAAATTGTTGATAATAACACCTAACCTAAAGATTAATGTAAAGAGTAAATAAAATAGTTTGGGAAAATACATCTAGCACAAGGTCCTCCTACAATAGAGCTTCAAAACCAGGGAGGTATTACCACTCTTTAGCAGATAAATGACTGCATTTTACTATGTTTTATTGTGTTCTATTGTACGTTTTACAAAAAAGCAACTGAAGTCAAGATGTTAACTGATTTGCTCTAGGTCACATGGTCCAGTAGAAAAGGAGCTAAAGCCACTTCCACTTTCAGCATTGCCTGTGGCTCCCTACAGAGCAAGGATTTGGGGATATCCAAGGGCTTGATCAAGTTCTCCATGTTTAGTGACCTATAGGGTCATTTTTGCCTTGCCTGTCAATCAGCAAGTCTATGAAAGTTTAATGAATTCTCAGGGTTTGACAAGATGCTGAAACATATTGAATAGACAAATGGTCCAGTTGGGCCTATTAAAAAAAGATCATTTTTGCAAAAGAACACATCATTAAATTGTAACCCAAATAACAAGATTGGTTTAAGGGTACATATGTCAGAGCAAAGAGTGCCCCACCACCACACACACAAAAATCTGGTTTCTTGACCTTGTAGTTCTCTGTCCGATTCTTTAAATTTCGGTAGATGGGTAAATGGCAGGGGATTCATGCAGAAATGCCTGGAGGCCACCTAGCATCAGTTTGTGACAGGAGAATGCCTTGTGTAAGCACAGAGGTTAGAAGTTTACCCCTTGACTTCTGTAACCAGAATCTTCCATGAACAGTGGCAGGTCCAAGTGAAGGATGTTAAATACTGAAAAAGAAAAAAAAAGACAGTGAGGTAGAGGGTGTTTCTGCACAATACGCCACCATCTGATTAAATTCTCTTCTATCAGAGAAAGTTTATTGCAGTTTCCTAGATGCTTTTGATTATAGCTTCACCTTTTCATAACCTCAGAGAAGATCCTCCCAAGTTTATCTTGTTGTTGTGATCTTTAATATCCAGGATCTAGTAGTTCTATATTGTAGTCTTGGCCACAAGGAGAAACTAACCACTATTTTTTTCTTCATCCTCAAATGCTTTTCTCTCCACTTAGTACAGTGGTGTGAATGGACATGTCTTAAATTCAATCACCGTGTGAATGTCTCTTGAAATAGAATATTGTCCAAATTTGAAGCCGAATTTGGCCTCTCTACCCTGACGCCAAATTAAATCTCGGAGACAGAGTTTTGGGTGAAGTAGAAGAGAATAACTGTATTGCTTTGCAAGGCAAAGGAGCCCACAGTAGGCCAATGCCCTCAAAGCTGTGTGTTCCGACCTGGAGCGGGTAGTGAGGAGTTTTATAGTAGTGGTTCAAGGAGGAAGGTGTGATCAGCTCATGGACATTCTTCTGACTGGTTGGTGGTGAGGTAATTGGGAGTCAACATCATAAGACTTCTGGTTCCAACTGGTCTGGGGTCTATGTGCTTGTGGGCAGAATACAGTTAACTTCTCCCATCCAGTGGGGTTTTCAGTAACTGCAAAACAACTCAAAGATATTGTTATGTGTATCCCTTAAGGGGGAACCAGGACCCTGCCCCAAGGCTGCATTATTGTTTCTTGACTGCTCCTCCCTTGTCTCTGCATCCCCTCCCTTCCTTGATTAGGAACTGTTTGAACCTGCTCTTTGGAACTCAGGGAAGGGGACACAAAAAGGATTTTGTACCCAGGAGTCCCACAAGGTGCAACTCAGTCTCAAGAAAGATAAATTGCATAGGCTATCTTTATGCTGGGTTGAATAGAATCCCTCTACCCCCATTCACTTCCAGCAGGAAGCTCAGAATATAACTTTATTTGGAAGTAGAGTCTTTGCAGATATTAGTTAAGTTAAAAGATGGATTATGTTGGGCGCTAATACAATGACAGATAAGAAGAAAGAAATGGAGACACATAAAAACATAGAGGAGAGTGCCATGTGAAGATGAAGACAGAGATTGGAGTAAAGTGTCTGCACGTTAAAGAATCCACCAGAAGCTAGAAGAGGTAGGAAACAATTCTTTGCTGGAGGCTACGGAAGAAGCATGGCTCTGCCAATGCTACAATTTTGATTGTTAGGTTCCAGAATTGTGAAAGAATAAATTTCCATTGTTGTAAGCTACATAGTTTGTGGTACTTTGTTATGGCAGCCAAATAAAACCAAGAGCCAGCTGTAGGGTGAAAGGGAATATTATACAGGCAGTTAGGCATTGAGGGTGATGCTTTTTTTTTTTTTAACATCTTTATTGGGGTATAATTGCTTTACAATGGTGTGTTAGTTTCTGCTTTATAACAAAGTGAATCAGTTATACATATACATATGTTCCCATATCTCTTCCCTCTTGTGTCTCCCTCCCTCCCATCCTCCCCATCCCACCCCTCCAGGCGGTCACATAGCACCAAGCTGATATCCCTGTGCCATGCAGCTGGTTCCCACTAGCTATCTACCTTACGTTTGTTAGTGTGTATATGTCCATGACTCTCTCTCGCCCTGTCACAGCTCGCCCTTCCCCCTCCCCATATCCTCAAGTCCATTCTCCAGTAGGTCTGTGTCTTTATTCCTGTCTTACCCCTGGGTTCTTCATGACATTTTTTTTTCTTCTTAAATTCCATATATATGTGTTAGCATACGGTATTTGTCTTTTTCTTCCTGATTACTTCACTCTGTATGACAGACTCTAGGTCTATCCACCTCATTACAAATAGCTCAATTTCGTTTCTTTTTATGGCTGAGTAATATTCCATTGTATATGTGCCACATCTTCTTTATCCATTCATCTGATGATGGGCACTTAGGTTGTTTCCATCTCTGGGTTATTGTAAATAGAGCTGCAATGAATATTTTGGTACATGAATCTTTTTGAATTTTGGTTTTCTCAGGGTATATACCCAGTAGTGGGATTGCTGGGTCATATGGTAGTTCTATTTGTAGTTTTTTAAGGAACCTCCATACTGTTCTCCATAGTGGCTGAACCAATTCACATTCCCACCAGCAGTGCAAGAGTGTTCCCTTTTCTCCACACCCTCTCCAGCATTTATTGTTTCTAGATTTTTTGATGATGGCCATTCTGACTGGTGTGAGATGATATCTCATTGTAGTTTTGATTTGCATTTCTCTAATGATTAATGATGCTGAGCATTCTTTCATGTGTTTGTTGGCAGTCTGTATATCTTCTTTGGAGAAATGTCTATTTAGGTCTTCTGCCCATTTTTGGATTGGGTTGTTTGTTCTTTTGTTATTGAGCTGCATGAGCTGCTTGTAAATTCTGGAGATTAATCCTTTGTCAGTTGCTTCATTTGCAAATATTTTCTCCCATTCTGAGGATTGTCTTTTGGTCTTGTTTCCTTTGCTGTGCAAATGCTTTTAAGTTTCATTAGGTCCCATTTGTTTATTTTTGTTTTTATTTCCATTACTCTAGGAGGTGGGTCAGAAAGGATCTTGCTGTGATTTATGTCATAGAGTGTTCTGCCTATGTTTTCCTCTAAGAGTTTGATAGTTTCTGGCCTTACCTTTAGGTCTTTAATCCATTTTGAGCTTACTTTTGTGTATGGTGTTAGGGAGTGCTCTAATTTCATTCTTTTACATGTACCTGTCCCGTTTTCCCAGTGCCACTTATTGAAGAGGCTGTCCTTTCTCCATTGTACATTCCTGCCACCTTTATCAAAGATAAGGTGACCATATGTGCGTGGGTTTTTCTCTGGGCGTTCTATCCTGTTCCATTGATCTTTCTGTTTTTGTGCCAGTACCATACTGTCTGGATTACTGTAGCTTTGTAGTATAGTCTGAAGTCAGGGAGCCTGATTCCTCCAGCTCCTTTTTTCGTTCTCAAGATTGCTTTGGCTATTCGGGGTCTTTTGTGTTTCCATACAAATTGCGAAATTTTTTGTTCTAGTTCTGTGAAAAATGCCAGTGGTAGTTTGATAGGGGTTGCATTGAATTTATAGGTTGCTTTGGGTAGTAGAGTCATTTTCACAATGTTGATTCTTCTGATCCAAGAACATGGTATATCTCTCCATCTGTTTGTATCATCTTTAATTTTTTTCATCAGTGTCTTATAATTTTCTGCATACAGGTCTTTTGTCTCCTTAGGTAGGTTTATTCCTAGATATTTTATTCTTTTTGTTGCAATGGTAAATGGGAGTGTTTTCTTGATTTCCATTTCAGATTTTTCATCATTAGTATATAGGAATGCCAGAGATTTCTGTGCATTAATTTTGTATCCTGCTACTTTACCAAATTCATTGATTAGCTCTAGTAGTTTTCTGGTAGCATCTTTAGGATTCTCTATGTATAGTATCATGTCATCTGCAAACAGTGACAGTTTTACTTCTTCTTTTCCGATTTGGATTCCTTTTATTTCCTTTTCTTTTCTGATTGCTGTGGCTAAAACTTCCAAAACTATGTTGAATAACAGTGGTGAGAGTGGGCAACCTTGTCTTGTTCCTGATATTAGTGGAAATGCTTTCAGTTCTTCACCATTGAGGATGATGTTGGCTGTGGGCTTGTCATATACGGCCTTTATTATGTTGAGGCAAGTTCCCCCTATGCTTACTTTCTGCAGGGTTTTTATCATGAATCGGTGTTGAATTTTGTCAAAAGCTTTCTCTGCATCTATTGAGATGATTATATGGTTTTTCTCCTTCAATTTGTTAATATGGTTTATCACATTGATAGATTTGCGTATATTGAACAATCCTTGCATTCCTGGAATAAACCCCACTTGATCATGGTGTATGATCCTTTTAATGTGCTGTTGGATTCTGTTTGCTAGTATTTTATTGAGGATATTTCCATCTATGTTCATCAGTGATATTGGCCTGTAGTTTTCTTTCTTTGTGACATCCTTGTCTGGTTTTGGTATTAAGGTGATGGTGGCCTCGTAGAAGGAATTTGGGAGTGTTCCTCCCTCTGCTATATTTTGGAAGAGTTTGAGAAGGATAGGTGTTAGCTCTTCTCTAAATGTTTGATAGAATTCGCCTGTGAAGCCATCTGGTCCTGGGCTTTTGTTTGTTGGAAGATTTTTAATGACAGTTTCAATTTCAGTGCTTGTGATTGGTCTGTTCATATTTTCTATTTCTTCCTGATTCAGTCTTGGCAGGTTGTGCATTTCTAAGAATTTGTCCATTTATTCCAGATTGTCCATTTTATTGGCATAGAGTTGCTTGTAGTAATCTCTTATGATCTTTTTTATTTCTGCAGTGTCTGTTGTTACTTCTCCTTTTTCATTTCTAATTCTATTGATTTGAGTCTTCTCCCTTTTTTTCTTGATGAGTCTGGCTAGTGGTTTATCTATTTTGTTTATCTTCTCAAAGAACCAGCTTTTAGTTTTGTTGATCTTTGCTATTGTTTCCTTCATTCCTTTTTCATTTATTTCTGATCTGATCTTTATGATTTCTTTCCTTCTGCTAGCTTTGGGGTTTTTTTGTTCTTCTTTCTCTAATTGCTTGAAGTGCAAGTTTAGGTTGTTTATTTGAGATGTTTCTTGCTTCTTAAGGTGGGCTTGTATTGCTATAAACTTCCCCCTTAGAACTGCTTTTGCTGCATCCCATAGGTTTTGGGTCATTGTGTCTCCATTGTCATTTGTTTCTAGGTATTTTTTGATTTCCTCTTTGATTTCTTCAGTGATCACTTCATTATTAAGTAGTATATTGTTTAGCCTCCATGTGTTTGTATTTTTTACAGATCTTTTCCTGTAATTGATATCTAGTCTCATGGCATTGTGGTCGGAAAAGATACTTGATACAATTTCAATATTCTTAAATTTACCAAGGCTTGATTTGTGACCCAAGATATGATCTATCCTGGAGAATGTTCCATGAGCACTTGAGAAAAATGTGTACTCTGTTGTTTTTGGATGGAGTGTCCTATAAATATCAATTACATCCATCTTGTTTAATGTATCATTTAAAGCTTGTGTTTCCTTATTGATTTTCATTTTGGATGATCTGTCCATGGGTGAAAGTGGGGTGTTAAAGTCCCCTACTATGAATGTGTTACTGTCGATTTCCCCTTTTATGGCTGTTAGTATTTGCCTTATGTATTGAGGTGCTCCTATGTTGGGTGCATAAATATTTACAATTGTTATATCTTCTTCTTGGATCGATCCCTTGATCATTATGTAGTGTCCTTCTTTGTCTCTTCTAATAGTCCTTATTTTAAAGTCTATTTTGTCTGATATGAGAATTGCTACTCCAGCTTTCTTTTGGTTTCCATTTGCATGGAATATATTTTTCCATCCCCTTACTTTCAGTCTGTATGTATCTCTAGGTCTGAAGTGGGTCTCTTGTAGACAGCATATGTAAGGGTCTTGTTTTTGTATCCATTCAGCCAATCTGTGTCTTTTGGTGGGAGCATTATTCCATTTACATTTAAGGTAATTATCGATATGTATGTTCCTATTCCCATTTTCTAAATTGTTTAAGGTTCGTTATTATAGGTCTGTTCCTTCTCTTGTGTTTCTTGTCTAGAGAAGTTCCTTTAGCATTTGTTGTAAAGCTGGTTTGGTGGTGCTGAACTCTCTCAGCTTTTGCTTGTCTGTGAAGGTTTTAATTTCTCCATCAAATCTGAATGAGACCCTTGCTGGGTAGAGTAGTCTTGGTTGCAGGTTTTTCTCCTTCATCACTTTCAGTATGTCCTGCCACTCCCTTCTGGTTTGTAGGGTTTCTGCTGAGAGGTCAGCTGTTAACCTTATGGGGATTCCCTTGTGTGTTATTTGTTGTTTTTCCCTTGCTGCTTTTAATATGCTTTCTTTGTATTTAATTTTTGACAGTTTGATTAATATGTGTCTTGGCATATTTCTCCTTGTATTTATCCTGTATGGGACTCTCTGTGTTTCCTGGACTTGATTAACTATTTCCTTTCCCATATTAGGGAAGTTTTCAACTATAATCTCTTCAAATATTTTCTCAGTCCCTTTCTTTTTCTCTTCTTCTTCTGGAACCCCTATAATTCAAATGTTGGTGCGTTTAATGTTGTCCCAGATGTCTCTGAGACTGTCCTCAGTTCTTTTCATTCTTTTTTCTTTATTCTGCTCTGCAGTAGTTATTTCCACTATTTTATCTTCCAGGTCACTTATCCGTTCTTCTGCCTCAGTTAATCTGCTATTGATCCCATCTAGAGTACTTTTAATTTCATTTATTGTGTTGTTCATCATTGCTTGTTTCATCTTTATTTCTTCTAGGTCCTTGTTAACTGTTTCTTGCATTTTGTCCATTCTACTTCCAAGATTTCGGATCATCCTTACTATCATTATTCTGAATTCTTTTTCAGGTAGACTGCCTATTTCCTCTTCATTTGTTAGGTCTGGTGGGTTTTTATCTTGCTCCTTTATCTGCTGTGTGTTTTTCTGTCTTCTCATTTTGCTTATCTTACTGTGTTTGGGGTCTCCTTTTTGCAGGATGCAGGTTCGTAGTTCCCGCTGTTTTTGATGTCTGTCTCCAGTGGCTAAGGTTGGTTCAGTGGGTTGTGTAGGCTTCCTGGTGGAGGGGACTAGTGCCTGTGTTGTGGTGGATGAGGCTGGATCTTGTCTCTCTAGTGGGCAGGTTCACGTCTGGTGGTGTGTTTTGGGATGTCTGGGGCCTTATTATGATTTTAGGCAGCCTCTCTGCTAATGGGTGGGTTTGTGTTCCTGTTTTGCTGGTTTATTGGCATAGGTTGCCCAGCACTGTAGCTTGCTGGTCGTTGAGTGAAGCTGGGTGCTGGTGTTAAGATGGAGGTCTCTGGGAGATTTTCACCGTTTGATATTATGTGGAGCTGGGAGGTCTCTTGTTGACCAGTGTCCTGAAGTTGGCTCTCCTACCTCAGAGGCAGAGCCCTGACTCTTGGCTGCAGCACCAAGAGCCTTTCATCCACATGGCTCAGAATAAAAGGGAGAAAAAATAGAGGGAATTAGTAGAAGTATGAAGAAAGAAAGAAAGGAGGGAAGGAAGGAAGGAAGAAAGAAAGAAAGAAGCAAAGAAGGAAAGAAGGCAAGAAGGAAAGAAAGGAGGGAGGGAGGAAGGAAGGAAGGAGGGAAAGAAGGAAAAAAGACAGAAAGAAAGAAGATACAGTAAAATAAAATAAAGTATAATAAAGTTATTGAATTAAAAAATAATTATTTAGAAAAAAAAAGGGACGGATAGAACCTTAGGACAAATGTTGGAAGCAAAGCTATACAGACAAAATCTTACACAAAAGCATACACATACACCCTCACAAAAAGAGGTAAAGGGGAAAAAAATCATAAATCTTGCTCTCAGAGACCACCTCCTCAATTTGGGATGATTCGCCGTCTAAAGGAGGGAAGGAAGGAGGGAAGGAAGGAAGGAAGGAAGGAAGGAAAGAAAGAAAGAAAGAAAGAAAGAAAGAAAGAAAGAAAGAAAGAAAGAAAAGTATAATAAAGTTATTAAAATTAATTATTAAGAAAAAAATTTAAAAAAAAAACATGGACGGATAGAACCCTAGGACAAATGGTAGAAGCAAAACTATACAGACAAGATCTCACACAGAAGCATACACATACACATTCATAAAAAGAGGAAAAGGGGAAAGAATCATAGATCTTGCTCTCGAAGCCCACCTCCTCGATTTGGGATGACTCGTTGTCTATTCATGTATTCCACAGATGCAGGGTACATCAAGTTGATTGTGGAGCTTGAATCCGCTCTTTCTGAGGCTGCTGGGAGAGATTTCCCTTTCTCTTTGTTCTCACAGCTCACAGGGGCTCAGCTTTGGATTTGGCCCTGCCTCTGCGTGTAGGTCGCTGGAGGGCGTCTGTTTTTTGCTCAGACAGGACGGGGTTAAAGGAGCCGCTGATTCGGGGGCTCTGGCGCACTCAGGCCGGGGGAGAGGGAGGGGCACTGCGTGCGGGGCGGGCCTGCAGCGGCAGAGGCTGGCGTGACGTTGCACCAGCCTGAGGCCCACCGTGCGTTCTCCCGGGGAAGTTGTCCCTGGATCCCGGGAACCTGGCAGTGGCGGGCTGCACAGGCTCCGCAGAAGAGGGGTGTGGATAGTGACCTGTGCTCGCACACAGGCCCCTTGGTGGCGGCAGCAGCAGCCTAAGCGTCTCCCCACTGTCCCTGTGGTCCGCGCTTTTAGCCGCGGCTCGCACCCGTTTCTGAGGTTCGCGCTTTTAGCCGCGTCTCGCGCCCGTCTCTAGAGTTCCTTTAAGCAGCGCTCTTAAACCCCTCTCCTCGCGCACCAGGAAACAAAGAGGGAAGAAAAAGTCTCTTGCCTCTTCGGCAGGTGCAGACTTTTCCCCGGACTCCCTCCCGGCTAGCCGTGGTTCACTACCCCTTCAGGCTATGTTCAAGCCGCCAACCCCAGTCCTCTCCCTGCGCTCCGACCGAAACCGAAACCCGAGCCTCAGCTCGCCGCCCCGCCCACCCCGGAGGGTGAGCAGACAAGCCTCTCGGGCTGCTGAGTGCCGGTCGGCACCGATCCTCTGTGCGGGAATATCCCCGCTTTGCCCTCCGCACCCGTCGCTGTGCACTCCTCCGCGGTGCCGAAGCTCCCCTCGCCGCCTCCCGCAGTCTCCGCCCGCGAAGGGGCTTCCTAGTGTGTGGAAACTTTTCCTCCTTCACAGCTCCCTCCCACTGGTGCAGGTGCCGTCCCTATTCTTCTGTCTCTGTTTTTTCTTTTTTTCTTTTGCCCTACGCAGGTACGTGGGGGAGTTTCTTGCCTTTTGGGAGGTCTGAGGTCTTCTGCCAGCCTTCAGTAGGTGTTCTGTAGGAGTTGTTCCACGCGTAGATATATTTCTGGTGTATCTGTGGGGAGGAAGGTGATCTCCGCGTCTTACTCTTCCGCCATCTTCAAGTTCCCCTCCCCCCCGAGGGTTATGCTTTTATCAATACTTTTTAAAATAATTTATTTTATTGGAGTATAGTTGGTTTACAATATTGTGTTAGTTTCTGCTGTACAGCAAAGTGATACAGTTATGCATATATTTATATTCTTTTTCATATTCTTTTCCATTATGGTTTATCACAGGATATTGAATATTGTTCCCTGTGTTATACCATAAGACATTGTCCTTTATCTATTCTCTGTATGATAGCTTGCATCTGCTAATCCCAAACTCCCAACCCATCCCTCCTCCACCTCGCCTCCCCCTGGCAACTACAAGTCTGTTCTCTATTTATGTGAGTCTATCAATACTTTTAAAACTGGGAACGGAATGCCACTAAAACATAGAGAGAGATGGCAAATTTTTATGGCATCTCAAGAGAAAGAAAAACCAGCAGCCATAAGCAACCTAGACCTTATAAAACACTTTCTTTTAGGGGAGATAGCACTGGATTATTAAGCCTCACCATCTCTTGGATGAAAGTTATTTTAAAGTATCTCTCTCTTTATCTCTGCTTTAATTTCATATTTCACAAGCCCTAGTATAGGAGACACAAACACCCTTGTCAATAGAAAGGGCTATTGACACATTAATGGTATATTAACAAACTGACAAACTGACATTTTAGAACTATTTTCTCTAGGTTCTCATGGAGTCAAGTTATAAGTCTAGTAAAGAAAAGGGCAAGATTCTAAACTGTGAAGGATGTAACAAGGAGTAAGCTCCTGTCAAGGCAGGGATATCAGCTATATTCTAAGTGGAGTAAACACTTGTTGAAATATTATGAGTTCAACTTCTCCAGAAAATTTTATATGTCCCCTCACAATACATCCACATCTAATTGCAAATGCCTGAAATTCCTTCACACGTTATTTCTCAAATTTGCCTGCACAATGGAATCAGCTGGGGAGATTTAAACATGTGTATACTTGAATTTCATCCTTAGAGACTCTGATGTATTTGCTGGACACCAGGATTCTTAAAACATTTGGTGTGTGGGGCTGGCAGAGAAAATGCATAGCAGACAAATTGCTCTCACTGTAGAATTTTTCCAGAAATAAGTAAGTCCTTTACCTGTCCCTGCAGAAATATTACTTAAACTAAACTTTGGGTTCCTGCATAGATAAATGTCTGAAAGAGATTGTTCATCATTCAGTCAAGTCTGCTGTCATCAGGAGAAACAGCCCGTCTGAAAATCCAGTACTGAGTTCATGGAAAATTCTAGAACTTTCTCCTCCCCACCCTACCACGGGTCTTTCAGCCAGTGACTATGCCTTTGGATATGGATAGAGTGGGGCAGACAAAAAGCATCTGAAATGGTACAAGGAGATGCATATGCATGATTCATATGAAAGTAATTTCTACAGTGAGAGAATAAGAGAGCAAATAAATACCTCATTTCACACCAAGACTGAGCTGAGTTGCAGCTGGAAAGTGGAGAACAGCCTGGATTTATTCATGTCCAATCTCATGCAGAGACGGTTCCATTCAGCTGAAATCAGACAGTAATGGCACCATCCGTGCTCTCCTTCTGGATTTCTGGAGTTCTGCAGGCCATGTAAAATTTTCCTTACATAGTGCACAGAAAGCAAGACTCAACCACTTCCCAGGGCTGACTTAAATGCTGCACTCATTGCCTATGGATCACTGCTTAAAACAATAAGATACAATTTTCCACAGACCAACCACTAAAAAGAAATGAAGCTTTTTATATCCTGCCTAAGATGAGTGTAGACTGGAGGGCAGAGTGTTCTGTGGGGAAGGTAGGCATCTTGATAGGATTGGATAGTGATTTCCTGAAGCACATTATTTAGGCTCTGTCTCCATAGTATACTGGCTTTTTGTTAATTCAAGTCTGGGGAGAACTGACATTTCTAAAAATTCCTGTAGAATAAAATGAAGATTTCTTAAGGGACAAAAAACAAAAGCACTGCAATTTCATTTCCCCTGCAGAGTCCTAAGTCTTTAAATCATTTTGTCCTTATGTGATTTAACTCTTCTTTCTACAGGGATCCTGAGAGTAGCAGCTGTCATTCTCTCTCAGAAGGGTTAACAGCTAATGTATCATAAAATCATGAAAGAAAATACGTTGGTTTACTACAATCGAAGACTTTGCTCCATATCTTTGAATATGTGAAGGAGCTGACTGACCATATTTATTTGAGGGGCTTGGAGTGAAGAAGTAAGCATCTGAATGAACTTATTTACAAAACAGAAATAGATTCACAGACATAGAAAACAAATGTATGGTTACCAAAGGGGATAGGGGGAGAGAGGGATAAACTAGGAGGTTGGGATTAACATATACACACTACTGTATATAAAATAGATAACCAACAAGGACCTACTATATAGCACAGGGAACTATACTCAATATTTTGTAGTAACCTATAAGAGAAAATAATCTGAAAAAGAAAAAAATATATATATATATAACTGAATCACTGTGCTATACAACTGAAACTAACATGACATCGTAAATCAATTATACTTCAATAAAAAAATAAAATAAATAAAAGAAGGAAAGAGTCTGGGAGGTAGTGGCGTATCTCATTTGTTAAAACATGGAGTACTCAATACATATTTTGTGGGGGAGGAAGGGAGAAGAAAAAAACAGAAGTGAGAAAGTGAAGGAAAGCAAGAGGAGAGGAAAGTCAGCAAAGAGCTTGGGCAACCTGACATTATAAATGAAAAATCTGAGTTTGAACGCAGCCAAAAGTTAAGGCAATTAGTCCTGGGTGTGTAAAACCAAAGGGGCTGTACTCTCTCCCACCCTGGAGGCTTCCAGGTACTCCTTCAGGTAGAACCTGATTCTTAGACATGATTAGTCTTGGATTAAATGCTAAAAGTTAAGTGAGGAACCTGGCCTTGACTGGGGAGTGAGGAGGGAAGCAGATGTGCTTCTCCTGAAAGGAAGTCCGTAACACTGTATCAGATCAAATAAGGGGAACATGAAATTCCAAAGGGAAAAGTCAATGCACTCATTTGACACACTCCCCCTTCTTCTTTCCCTGCCATTACCACATCTAATTGGATGGATAAGCAAACTTCTTCAGGTTTTTCAACATGGAAACCTAAGCCAAGTTGGAATATCATAGATGATTTATGTACACATCACTCATCATGTCCCCAACGAATTTGGGGAATTTGAAATCACTTACAAAAGTCTGTAGAACGTTTACATATTTGATAGTAAATCATGGAGCACTGTAATGAGAAAAGAAGACATTTCCATCTATTTTAATACATGCATAGAGCTCATCTTATTGACATGTTTAAATGATCACATTTATCCTTGATTTAAAATAGACACAGAGTTTCAACCCTGAAAGTTTACTCAAAGGTACTGTTTTATTGGAAGATATAAAGGAAAGTCTAAAAATCCTACTTATTAGTAACGAGGAGAGATTCAAGTTGCAAAGCCAAGTGCCTTAATTGAGTTAGCAACCTGTATCACATACTTCTAATTTTTTATAAAAACAAATAAAAGCAGTAAGCAGATAATGAACTCTAAGGGGATTTGAGAGAAAAAAATTGGAAATATTTTCAGCTTCCAAGAGAAATCATATATCTATAAATGGATACATGGGAAGTATATGTTTTCCTGAAAGCACATTTGTTTTATGTGAAGAGAATTGCTAGCACACTTATATTTCCATAAATAAAGTGTAAACTGCAATATTTTACACTCAGCATGGCACAAAAGAACGATCTTAAATTACTCCGTGGATGGGGACTAAATTGATAGTTTTCCTAGGCTTACTTCTCCCCAATTCCAGAGTAATTATGTCTGATTTAGTGAGATTACAATAGAGAGAGGCAGTGTTGAAATACAGAGATATATACACGATATTCCACAGAAATCTTGGGGTCATGATGAAAAATACAATTCTTCCAGCCAACATTTTCCTACTCATTGAAAGTCATGACCAAACCCTTCTTCCTGTGACAATGGCTCTCTCTCTCTCTCTCTCTCTCTCTCACACACACACACACAGACACACACACATACATACACACAGAAACGCACACGTGATGATCCAACCCCCACTTATACAAAGCAGTAATTCTCTGTTCCAGCTGAATAGGTCAACCCTAAGGCCCTTTCCCCGTTTATTCCTGAAGAACTAAGGGTCAAACCTTTGTACACTGCTTCTAAATGGTTGTTGAGCCCCCATTTAATCAGTTAATATACTAGAATTCAATTGATAATATATTTTGGAGACTAATATTCTTTAATTCAGAAACGTAGCTTAAACTACACTTCAAGTTAGCTATATGATAGTTAACTTGAAACAGGAAGGTCACTCACAGAGCTGCTGTGGAAAGGTTGAGGCTGAGGGGATGTGTGATGATAACCCACAGGAACGGAGGAAATGTGGTGGTCTCCATATACCTTCCCACATAGGAACTTGTTTTCGGAATTGACCTGAGTAGGAAATGCTTGCAAATTCCCACATGAATGTTTGAAAGTCTCTTTTGCTACAACCAGCCAGAAGCCATCACACAAGAGGACTGCTTACATGGGCTGAACCGAAGTTACAGGGAATCTTATTGGCAAAAACAAGTTCCTTAGAAATTCAAACAAAAACCAAGAATGATCAACCTATCATAAGAGACAACACAAGAGAATGAAAAATTGTATTGTCCATAACTGTGAGATAAAAGTGAAGCAAAGTGAGCATGAGAAAACGCTTTGGAAAGACAGGAACACAGAATATTTAAGTGGGATTTCTTGCTCTTATCTGTTTCTTAGGAAGGATACACTAAAGTTTGTATGAGAACTATGTCCCTTGTCGTTTATTGAGGATATCTGTGCATAATTTATTCTGAAATGTGGGTTCTTACACTTCCAATAAAACCTTGCTATCTTTTTAAAGTACTGAGTTTTCTGATATTGTTAGAGATGGGTGCTTGGACTACCTCTGACTACCAGAGTAAATGTTCTGCTCTCCAGAATTGATGAACCAAATAATTAGTCTTCTTTTAACAATTGTGCTTCAGTAATATTTCTATCACGGTATATGAAATGCTTCCATGCCTCTTTCTAATGGATTTCCTAATCCCTACTTTTTTTTCAAAACATTTCAGGCAAAACCATTTCCTGTTTTACATCCTTAGACCAAGATCGATAAATGATCAAAGTGTTCTAGAAGTCTAGTGATAGATTTGTAGTCACGTCACACTTTGAGATATTGGGAAAGTTATTTAACCTGTAAACCTCCATTTCTCTGCATTAAAAGATGTATTATTAAAGACTTTGTGGAGTTGCTAGAAGGATTAAGGAAATCACAATGTCATCTGCTGCACTATTAGTTTTGTCTTATTACAATTCTTGGTGTATCAGAGTATCTCTGCAACAGAAATAAACATCAAATGCTAAAAAAGCCAGTGACTGGAATTTGAAGGCTTGTTTTTTGTTTTTGTTTTTGTTTTTTGTTTCTATTTCTGATCTTGTGAGTCTTTTTTTTTAACATCTTTTTTGGAGTATAATTGCTTTACAATGATGTGTTAGTTTCTGCTTTATAACAAAGTGAATCAGCTATACATATACATATATCCCCATATCCCCTCCCTCTTGCATCTCCCTCCCACCTTCCCTATCCCTCCCTTCTAGGTGGTCACAAAACACCTAGCTGATCTCCCTGTGCTATGCATCTGCTTCCCACTAGCTACCTATTTTAGATTTGGTAGTATTTATAAGTTCATGACACTCTCTTACTTCATCCCAGCTTACCGTTTCCCCACCCTGTGTCCTCAAGTGAATTCTCTATGTCTGCATGTTTATTCCTGTCCTGTCCCTAGGTTCTTCACAAACTTTTTTCTTTTTTTTAAGATTCTATATATATATGTGTTAGCATATGCTATTTGTTTTTCTCTTTCTGACTTACTTCATGCTGCATGAAAGACTCTAAGTCCATCCACTTCACTACAAATAACTCAATTTCATTTCCTTTTATGGCTGAGTAATATTCCATTGTATATATGTGCCACATCTTCTTTATCCATTCACCTGCTGATGGACACTTAGGTTGCTTCCATGTCTGGCTATTGTAAATAGTGCTGCGATGAACATTGTGGTACATGACTCTTTTTGAATTATGGTTTTCTCAGGGTATATGCCCAGTAGCGGGATTGCTGGGTCGTATGGTAGTTCTATTTCTGGTTTTCTAAGGAACCTCCATACTGTTCTCCAATAGTGGCTGTATCAATTTGCATTCCCACCAACAATGCAAGAGGGTTCCCTTTTCTCCACAACCTCTCCAACATTTATTGCTTGTAGATATTTTGATGTTGGCCATTCTGACCGGTGTGAGGTGATACCTCAACGTAGTTTTGATTTTCATTTCTCTAATGATTAGTGATGCTGAGCATTCTTTCATGTGTGTTTTGGCAGTCTGTATATCTTCTTTGGAGAAATGTCTATTTAGTTCTTCTGCCCATTTTTGAATTGAGTTGTTTTTTGACATTGAACTGCATGAGCTGCTTGTAAATTTTGCAAGTTAATCCTTCATCAGTTGCTTCATTTGCAAATATTTTCTCCCATTCTGAGGATTGTTTTTTCATCTTGTTTATCATTCCCTTTGTTGTGCAAAAGCTTTTAAGTTTCATTAGGCACCATTTGCTTATTTTTCCTTTTACTTCCATTTTTCTAGGAGGTGGGTCAAAAAGGATCTTGCTGTGATTTATGTCATATAGTGTTCTGCCTATGTTTTTCTCTAAGAGTTTTATAGTGTCTGGCCTTACATTTAGGTCTTTAATCCATTTTGTGTTTATTTTTGTGTATGGTGTTAGGGAGTGTTCTAATTTCATTCTTTTACATGTAGCTGTCCAGTTTTCCCAGTACCACTTATTGAAGAGGCTGTCTTTCCTCCATTTTATATTCCTGCCTCCTTTATCAAAAATAAGGTGACCATATGTTTGTGGGTTTATCTCTGGACTTTCTGTCCTGTTCCACTGATCTATCTTTCTGTTTTTGTGCCAGTACCATACTGTCTTGATTACTGTAGCTTTGTAGTATAGTCTGAAGTCAGAGAGCCTGATTCCTCCAGCTCCATTTTTCTTTCTCAAGATTGCTTTGGCTATTCGGAGTCTTCGGTGTTTCCATACAAAGTGTGAAAGTTTTTGTTCTAGTTCTGTGAAAAATGCCATTGGTAGTTTGATACAGATTGCACTGAATCTGTAGATTGCTTTGGGTAGTAGAGTCATTTTCACAATGTTGATTCTTCTGATCCAAGAACATGGTATATTTCTCCTTCTGTTTGTATCGTCTTTAATTTCTTTCATCAGTGTCTTATAGTTTTCTGCATACAGGTCTTTTGTCTCCTTAGGTAGGTTTATTCCTAGATATTTTATTCTTTTTGTTGCAGTGGTAAATGGGAGTGTTTCCTTAATTTCTGCTTCAGATTTTTCATCATTAGTGTATAGGAATGCAAGAGATTTCTGTGCATTAATTTTGTATCCTGCTACTTTACCAAATTCATTGATTAGCTGTAGTAGTTTTCGGGTAGCATCTTTAGGATTCTCTATGTATAGTATCATGTCATCTGCAAACAGTGACAGCTTTACTTCTTCTTTTCCTATTTGGATTCCTTTAATTTCTTTTTCTTCTCTGATTGCTGTGACTAAAATGTCCCAAACTATGTTGAATAATAGTGGTGAGAGTGGACAACCTTGTCTTGTTCCTGATCGTAGAGGAAATGGTTTCAGTTTTTCACCATTGAGAACGATGTTGGCTGTGGGTTTGTCATATATGGCCTTTATTATGTTGAAGTAAGTTCCCTCTATGTCTAGTTTCTGGAGGGGTTTTATCATAAATGGTGTTGAATTTTGTCAAAAGATTTTTCTTCATCTGTTTAGATGATCATATGCTTTTTCTCCTTCATTTTGTTAATATGACATTTCACATTGATTGATTTGTGTATACTGAATAATCCTTGCATTCCTGGGATAAAGCCCACTTGATCATGGTGTATGATCCTTTTAATGTGCTGTTGGATTCTGTTTGGTAGTATTTTGTTGAGGATTTTTGCATCTATGTTCATCAGTGATATTGGCCTGTTTCTTTCTTTGTGGCATCTTTGTCTGTTTTTGGTATCAGGGTGATGGTGGCCTTGTAGAATGAGTGTGGGAGTATTCTTCCCTCTGCTATATTTTGGAAGAGTTTGAGAAGGATAGGTGTTAGCTTTTCTCTAAATGTTTGATAGGTTTTGTCTGTGAAGCCATATGGTCCTGGACTGTTGTTTTTTGGATGATTTTTAATCACAGTCTCAATTTCTCTGTTGTGATTGGTCTGTTTATATTTTCTATTTCTTCATGGTTCAGTCTCAGAAGGTTGTGTTTTTGTAAGAATTTGTCTGTTTCTTCCAGGTTATCCATTTTATTGACATATAGTTGCTTGTAGTAATCTCTCATGATCCTTTTTATTTCTGCAGTGTCAGTTGCTACTTCTACTTTTTCATTTCTAGTTCTATTGATTTGAGTCTTCTCCGTGCTTTTTTTTGATAAGTCTGGCTAATGGTTTATCAATTTTGTTTACCTTCTCAAAGATCCATCTTTCATCCCTATTGATCTTTCCTATTGTTTCTTTCATTTCTTTTCCATTTATTTCTGATTTGATCTTTATGATTTCTTTTCTTCTGTTAACTTTGGGGTTTTTTTTGTTCTTCTTTCTCTAATTGCTTTAGGTGTAAAGTTAGGTTGTTTATTTGAGATGTTTCTTGTTTCTTGAGGTAGGATTGTATTGCTCTAAACTTCCCTCTTAGAATTGCTTTCACTGCATCCATAGGTTTTGGGTCATCATATTTTCATTGTCATTTGTTTCTAGGTATATTTTGATTTACTCTTTGATTTCTTCAGTGATCACTTCGTTATTAAGTAGTGCATTGTTTAACCTCCATGTGTTTGTATTTTTTACAGATTTTTTTTCCTGTAATTGATATCTAGTCTCATAGCATTGTGGTCGGAAAAGATATTTGATAGAATTTCAATTTTCTTAAATTTACCAAGGCTTGATTTGTGTCCCAAGATACGACTTATCCTGGAGAATGTTCCATGAGCACTTGAGAAGAACATGTATTCTGTTGTTTTTGGATGGAATGTCCTATAAATATCAATTAAGTCCATCTTGTTTAATGTACCATTTAAAGCTTGTGTTTTCTTATTTATTTTCATTTTGGATGATCTGTCCATTGGTGAAAATGAGGTGTTACATTCCTGTACTATGATTGTGTTAGTTTCGATTTCCTATTTTATGGCTGTTAGCATTTGCCTTATGTATAGATTCACTCCTACTGATCTTGTGAGTCTTACCTCTTATCTGGAAATCTGATTTACCACAGAACGTGATTTATCTGTTGGGTGTTGGTGTTTCCTCCAATGATGCTATTGAAAGTACATAACACCTGCCTGAATGGCATTCTTTTAGTGCCTTGTGCTGTGCTATCTTCATCAGCCTCATCTGTCCTGCTGGCCAATGTGGGACTTTGGGAGACTCAGGTCTTCTCTAGCTGCAGTCTCCTCACATGCCATAGAAGGAGATTTTAGAGTCTTTCTAAGAGTTAAGCATAAAGCATTATAAAATGAATTGCAGGTTTAAGGGGAAATTTTCTATGGAGATTAATGTTACTCATCAGAACTGTAATGTGGTTGCTTCCTTTTTATCTAATGAAACATGAGAAAATATATTTTTCTTCTAATTCCACTCGAAAATAGTTCTAAATTTTTACCGTGGCTATCGTTATTGATGATTGTCAGCAAATTATAATATTATATTATTATTATTTATATATACTTATATATTATATATAACATATACTTATATATTTATATATAAAACTTATAATTATTTTAGTTAATAAAATTTAGTTAGTTAATAAAAAGAGTGAATGACTTATCTAATATTATTTGCATAATATCTTACTCACAGGATTACCTATTCAAGAGCTGTTGAAGTAAACCTCAAAGATTGATGCCATGACATTGACATTAAAATTTACTCTGTCTCCAAGTTATGTAAACTGTTCAGCGGTTTGAAGAAATAAAGGTCAGACATCACTTTCAAAACATGGGAAGAACATTAGAATTCTAAACAGATTTCCAAAACTATTTTTCTTTTACTTAAAAATTAAACTATTGCAGATGAGTCATAATTAATATTACAGTGAATATACAAATAGAACAAAAAAAGTTGTGAGGAACAGAGTAGGAGCCTGTTGTTGGAAATATGTGTGCATACCATTTTTTAAAAAGCTAAGCAGTATGTGTGAATTTCCAAGATGACTAGGCACAAATCAGTGTCAGTCAAAAAAGGCCATTAAATGTTTTGCAATAGGTACTCCCCATAACATTTATGTTAAGGTTGAAGCAAAAAACCTGGTTTACAGGTGAAAACATATTATTCAGAAATCTTTCACATTTTATAAACTAATATCCCTGGATGAGAGTCAAGGCTGACCAATCTTTTATTTCCATCCCACACCAACTGCAAACTGAGGTCAGTTGCCCCTGACCTTGTTTTGAGGTGACTCAGTTTTCTAATACACTATGCTGATGCTACTGTAGCCAGGAATGACACCCAATGAAAATATGGGCTTTAATAGTCAGGGGATAGTGCTGTAACATCATCTTTGAACAAGAGACACAGCCTGTATGAAGAGGAAGTTGGAACTAAGGATTCTGAGTTAAAAAAACCTCTGGAATAGCTGCTTTTTTGCTAAAAGAGGGACTAAAAATACCTCACCCAAAGACCTGAGGAAATGTCAAGTCAATATTAGACCCAAATCTATGGCACCCATGAATACAGAGGAAGAATTTACATGCTGCACACTGAACATGAAACTCCAAACTAAGAATTTAACACAAAAAACAGTCTGTGAGCCATGCACCTAGTTCCCTAAAGTCACCTCCATAAACGTAGGATAAAGAAATATTTCAGAAAAAGTAATCTTCAAATGTATTGGGCCCACAAAGAAAACTTGCAAACCACACAGGTCATGAGGGAAATGCAAACAGAAGAGTCAGAAGGATGAATAGTCCAAAGAACTTGAGATAATAAGACAATTTGAAAGACACTATAAATATGTTTAAGATGAATAAAGGGATAAAAATAGGAATGCAATCAAAATAAAAGAAGATACTATAAAAATAAAATAGAGCAACTTTCTAAATGTACTTACTAGAACTTCTAAGAAAGGAAAATGTAATCATTTAAAAAAACTTAGTAAGTTTAACGGCAGATTCGACAAAGCCAAACTGAAGATAGACATGAGAAAACTCTTTGAAATACAGAGAGATGGAGAAGAAAAAAGTAAATAAGTGAGCAGTAAAGAAACAAGCATAATGAAATAATATCTGTCGAATACTCAGAAGGCGATATAGATGTGAATTGAGAGAATGAATATAAAAGAGATGATGTTTGAGAATTCTCCAGATTCAATGAAAGAATGAATCCTTTGATTGTACAAGCATGCCATGTCTTGAGAAAGATAGAGGGAATTAAATCCACACTCATAAATTCTTAGTGAAATAATAGAACACCAAATGTTTGAGATAAGAATTAAAAAGGCAAAAACAGAAATGTGAAACAATATTATTCTCACTGTGCTGTTGGAAAATAACTGTCAATCTATAATTCTCTACACAGCAATCTGTCATTCAAGAATGAGGGTGAATTCAAACTCAGTCAAAAGGAGCCTACAGTTCACAGATCCTCTTGGAAACATGTTCAGATAAAAAAGGATATTGAAAAAAGGAGAAGGGAATACCAGATGCAATTGTGAGCAAAAAATAAATAAACATAATGAAAACTAGGCATCTACTGAAAAACAAAAATAATGATTAATTTTGGATTTTCAAACAAGATAGAACTAAAATTCTAGAGCACAGTGCACAAATAAAATATGATTTATTTCCTCTATTTTTGGTAAGGAGTGTGGTGATATTAACTTATCTTTTTGTGGGTATATGTTATATTTTAAAGGAAACCATAAAAATGCAATGCAAATTAAAGAAAGACTTCCAAGCAGGGGAGAGGTGAGAGAACAAAGAAATAAAACAAATTTTATGTTTAATGGAAAGATGGAAAGAATGATTTCTTTAAAATATGGTAATGGTATAAGAAATAAAAATTGTAAGGAACAAATCCAATTTATTCATATTTATGATAAATTATAAATAGATTATACTTGTCTTTTAAATGTTAGAAATTCACAATATGAATAAAACACACTATTTTCTTTAATTTGGCTATTAGCTTACCTGTTAGTTGTCTACCAAATAAACAACTAAAACCTAATGAAGGGACCATAATGTCAAATAAATCTAAATGCTCACCATCATTCCCTTTATATCTTCTGTAGTGTTGTGGTCCTCATTTTGATACACTTATTTCCTCTTTATGATCTGTGTTTTATCATCAAGTATTCATAGATATGATACTCTTTTAATTAAACTTATTTTTTGGATAACTGCAGATTCACACAAAATTGTAAGAAATAATACAGAGAGATGCAATTTGCCCTTTATCCAGTTTCCCCCAATAATAACATCAAAGCCACAGCACAACATCACTCCCAGGATATTGACATTGATACAGTCACTGTACTGAGCAGATCCATCACCACGAGGGTTCATCACGTCACCGTTTTAAAGCTACACCCACCTTCCTCTCACTCTCATCCCTTCCATAACCCTCAATTGCTGCTGATCTTTTCTCCATTTCTACAGTTTTGTTATTTGAAGAACATTATACGAATGAGCTCATAGAGCATGAAATCTTCTGGGATTGGCTTTTTCCACTCAGCAAAATTCTCTGGAGATTCACACAAGTTGTTGCTTCTATCAATAATTTATATCTTTTTTTTTCCTGAGTAGTATTTCATGGTATGACTTTACAACAGTGTGTTTACCCATTCACTCATTGAAGAACATCTGGATTTTTCTAGTGTTTGGACATTACAAATAAAGCTGTTATAAACATTCATGCACAGGTTTTTGTGGAAATGTTAATCTTTTTCTCTGGGATTAAAGCTGCATGATAGCTGCATTTTTAAAAATTTTTGTTTGTTTGTTTGGGGGTTTTATTTTGTGCTAAGAAACTTCAACCCCCCCCCCCCAGAGTGGCTGGGCTGTAGCATTTAACATTCCCACAGCAATGTATGTGAGACCCAGTTTCTCATCATACTGGACAGCATTGTTGTCCCTGCTTTTCTTTTCATTTCATTTTTTCTCTCTTCTCTCTCTCTCTCGTATTTTTTTAAATTTACTACAAAAGTTGATTGATTCACTAATGATTCTAATTGTGAAAATGTTTCTAGCAGGACAGACTCTGAACAAAGACAGCATTCTTGGTCTTAATCTAAATTCTACTAGATAATTATCCCTCTAACAATTTAGAGAGTTGGTATGGGAAGTGTCTTTTTCTTCCCCCAGATGTAGTTTTGTGATACTCCATCTTGTTATTTCCAATGAATATTTCTGGAATTATTTCATATTTCTCAAAGAGTTATCAAAATCTGTGAATTATCTTTAATTTTGTTATTTTTAATTGTTTATTTTCATTTTATTTATGTTTATTGATTTCCCTTTTGACCTCCTTCACCCATTTCTCCACCTTGCCACACCTCACCTCTGGCAACTACCAATCTGTTCTATCATGTATCTATCTATCTATAATCTATCTATCTATCACCTATCTATGTCTCTTTATCCCCTGGGATATTCCACATATAAGAAAAGTCGTATGGTATTTGTCTTTCTCTTTCTGACTTATTTCACTTAGCATAATGTACTCAAGTTCCATCCATGCTGTTGCAAAGATTTTATTCTTTTATTTTTATACCATACACAAAAATTAACTCCAAATGGATTAAAGACTTGAATGTAAAACGTGGAACCATAAAGCTTTTAGAAGAAAGCATAGGCAGTAAGCTCTGTGTCATTGCTCTTGGCCATGATTTTTTGAATCTGACCCCAAAATAAAAAGCAATAAAAATATAAACAAGTGGGCTACATGAAAATTAAAAGCTTCTGCACAGCAAAGAAAACCATAAAAAAATAAAAAGGCAAGTTTCTGAATGGGAGAAAATATTTGCAAATTATATATCTGATAAGGGGTTAATATCCAGAATATATAAGAACTTATACAACCCAATAGCAAAAAAAACAAAAACAAACAAACAAAGCAATCTGATGAAATAAATGGGCAGAAGAGCTGAATAGATATTTTTTTGTAGAAGATATTTAGATGTCCAACAGGTACATGAAAAGATGTTCAACATCATTCATCTTCAGGGAAATAAAAATCAAAACCATAATGAGATTATCACCTCCCATCTGTTAGAATGGCTATTATCAAAAAGACAAGAAACAAGTATGAGTGAGGATATAAAGAAAAGGGAATCCTTGTGCACTGTTGGTAGGAATGTAAATTGGTTCAGCCACTATGGAAAACAGTGTAAAGTTTCCTCAGAAAATTAAAAATAGAATTACTGTCTGGTCCAGCAATGCAACTTCTGAGTATTCATTCCAAGAAAACAACAGCACTAACTCAAAAAATTTATGCACCCCTGGGTTTACTGCAGCACTATTTACAATAGCCAAGATATGTAAATACACATACACAATAGGGTATTGTTCAGACTATTTTTCATTTCAGTGATTTTGATAGGTGTGTAATGATAACACATTGTGGTTGTAATCTGCAATTCCCTAATGGCTAATGATGTACAACATCTTATAATGTGCTTATTTACCATTTTCTAATTGGATTGTTTGTTAGTTTAAAAAAAAATGTTAGTTAGACTTATAGCCCTTTATCAGATATGTGGTTTGAAAACATTTTTTTCCCACTTAGTAACAGGTTTTTGTTTTTTTAACAGGGTCTTCCACAGAGCAACTTTAAAAAAAAAAATTTTATGAAGTTAATTTATCAAATTTTTCTTTCTGTGGTTCGTGCTTTTGATGTTGCTGTCTGAGAACTCTTTTCTTAGTCCTGAATTCTGAAGATTTCCTCTTTAAAAAAAAAAAAGTTTTATAGCTTATCTTTTACATTGAAGTCTCTGATTTATTTTGAGTTATTTTTTATATGATTCCTATGGATGTCTTCTGGCTCCAGAGCCATTTGTTTAAAATACTATCTTTTATTTAATTACATTTGTACTGTCATCAAAAATAATCAGGGCATATTTACAAGATCTCCTGGATTCTCTATTTTGTTCCATTAATCTTTGTGCTCATCCCTTTGCCAAAGTACATTGTCTTTCTGTTATTGACTTGTAGCTTTATTCCACTGTGGTCAGAAAAGATGCTTTGTCTAATTTCAATTTTTTAAAAATTCATTGAGGATCGAATCACTGTGCACAATCAATAGAGCCAATGTTGCAGTTCAAGTTCAGAGGCCATCTGCTGGCAGAATTCCTTCTTGTGTGAGTAAGGTCAATCTTTGTTCTAGTAAGGCCGTCAGCTAATTGGGTGAGTACCAAATAATATTATGGAGGGTAGTCTGATTACTCAAATCCACCAATTTTAAATGCTAAACTCATCCAAAAAACACCCTCAAAGAAACATCCAGAGTAACGTTTGACCAAATATCTGGCATTGTCGCCCAGCCAAGTGGACCCGTAAATTTAACCAGCACACACACACACAAATATATGTATATAATTTTTATTTTTAGAAATTAGTCTATTCATGAAGTGTAGTAGTTAAGCGTTCAGCCCTTAGGCTCAGGTAGACCAAGATTCACCTTATTTACCTAAAACTCACTTTCTTCTTTTCCTCTGCCATCTTCTTCCTTTTCCTCCTCCTCTCTTCCTCTTCTTCTTTCTCCCCCTCCTCCTCCCCCTCCTCCTCCTCCTCCTCCTCCTCCTCCTCCTCCTCCTTCTTCTTCTTCTTCTTCTTCTTCTTCATCTCCTCCTCCTCCTCCTCCTCCTTCTTCTTCTTCTTCTTCTTCTTCTTCTTCTTCTTCTTCTTCTTCTTCTTCTTCTTCTTCTTCTCCTTCTCCTTCTCCTTCTCCTTCTTCTTCTCCTACTTCTTTCTCCTCCTCCTCCTCCTCCTACTTCTTTCCTCCTCCTCCTCCTCCTCCTCCTCCTCCTCCTCCTCCTTCTTCTTCTTCTTCTTCTTCTTCTTCTTCTTCTTCTTCTTCTTCTTCTTCTTCTTCTTCTTCTTCTTCTTCTTCTTCCTCCTCTTCTTCTTCTTCCTCCTCTTCTCCTGTTTTCTTCATTTTCTTATACTGAGGAGATGATAGTATTACACACCTCTAACGAGAGTGAGTGTTTATGAAATAATGTGAAGAATTAATTGATAATGCATGTGAAGCCAGACTGCCTATCTGGTTCATAATAAGGTCCCCAAGTGTGTTATATCACTTTGGTTATTACTATAGTCCTTATCTAAATATTAATTAATCAGAGAAACATTTCATGTCCCTTTTATAAAAAATAACATTCTCCATCACTCATTGATCCCCTTCCCTGCCTTATTTGCCCCCTCCAGGAGGGCAGAGATCTTTTTGCTTTCTTCACTACTGTATTCCTACAGATTACTTCCTATATGAATGGAACTAAAAAAAGAGAAAAAATGAGTAAGTGAATTATCAATATCATAGAAAGCAGATATCTACTCCAGCCACTTTTACTCCTTGTCTCTATGCCTGACTATATCTCAAAAGGGATTAAGATAGTTTTCAAGACTAAGCACAGTAAAAGCAATTATTAATAATAAAAAACTGAATAATAGAAAAAAAAGGACTGTTTTCAAAATAGAAACTTTTACTCATTAATTTCATTGTTAAGAAAATAAATTTATAAGTCACAAACAGTGAGAATGTATTAAAAACAAAAAAGAATACCTGTATTTGGCAAAGGACTGGTATTCAGGTATATAAAGAACTCTTACATTTTAATAAGAAAAAGACAACCAACCTAAAAAGAAAAATTGAGCAAAATATGTTGACATCTCACAAAAGAAGGTATAAAAATGGCCATTAAGCATGTGAAAAAATCTTTTAAATTATTAGATAACAGCGAAAAAACCTATGAAAACTACAGTGTGATACAACTATCCCCCAGTAGAATGGCCAAAATTAAAGACTAATAACAATAAATGTTAACAAGTATATGGGATAGTAACTCTACTACAGTGTTGGTATGAATATAAAATGATACTAAACACATACCTCCCCAGCAACTCTTAAACTATGTATATACCTAAGAGGAATGAAAATATATATCCACAAGAGATATGTATCCTCAAAAAATATATATCCACAAAACATATATCCACATATTAAAGGATTTTTACATGCTTGTAAAAGTTTATTCATGATAGACAAAATATGAAAACAAACTGTTGTCAGGAATAGATATGGAAACAGCCCGACATACAGGAGTAAAATGTGGTATATTCAGACAAAAATATTTTTCAGCAATATAAAGGAAAGAGCTATGTAAAACTTGGGTGAATCTCAAAAATATTATGCTGAGTAAAAGAAACCTCATGTGAAAAATTCCATGATTCCATTTATATGAATTCCTTAAATACATTCAATCTATGGTTGAACAACAACAAAAAAAGAATCAGAGTTGGGATTGTTTGGGGGTGTGGGAGAGTGTGTGTGTTGGTGGGAAATGACTGAGAGATTATGAAGCAATGTTCCGAGCTGATGGTAAAGTTTAGTATATTGATAGCGGTTTGGTTATACAATGCATACCTTTGTTAAAACTTAGCAAAAATAAAAGGGTATATGCATCTTATTATCTGTAAATGTTACTTCAAAGGGGAAAAACACTACTTAACAAAATACTATATAAGATATAATTATATACATGGTAGAATATTTATTATGTACATTTATTTAATTTACTTTTAAATGCATCAAAAATGATGATCTAATAGCTGAAGATAAGGGCAAATAGGAAGACAGGTATATGATAAAGCAAGCATAGTAAACGGTTAATAGAATCTAGAGGTGTTTACTGTAAGATTCATTCAATTTTTCTGTATCTTTGAGAATTTTCATAATACAATGTCAGAAAAATAAAATGAGAATAAAAAATAAATAAAAAACAGGGAGATTGTAGGTTTTCTTAAGCACCTAAGGTGTGTTTCTTGCTCTAGTTGTACTTCTAAGGTTTGAGTTCTTAAGAAGTCAAGACAAAGGGATGGGTGAGCAGGGTTATAGAGTCCTCTCAAAGTTATCACTTTAGCTCAGAGATCATCTGAACAGAAAACAGGCACATTACTCTTTCCCTTGTCTTTGAGAGATACAAAGAAATCTATGTTTTCCAAGAAAGTTTCATTTACATGTCAAAGATGTGAACTTTATTCCAAAACCGCACAGCACATGTTGCGGACCTCCAGTGAAGCTGGTCCAATTCCTGCCTTATGAAACTTCTCAGCAACAATCCCACTGCCTGTGGTTAAATTAATACCTTTAACCTGATACCTGGAGTTTTAGTGTTTTATTACAACTGAAAGTTTCCAAGCATGCAGTTTCATTGAAGTTAGTTCAAACACTATTGCTCAGAAGAGGGTTTAGGAAGAAAAATACAGCTATACATACCCTCAAAAATTAATGCTCCTTGAGACAGATATTATAAGGTGGAGAGTGAGGATTACGTAGTAGACATGCTTTAAGTCACATTTTAGGCAATTTTTCCCATCTTAAGCCTTCCTCAGTTTGCAAAAGCAGATCTAGATGCTCCAGATTTAAGTAACATTGGTTGAACAATTTAGGGGGACATTATCACAGTTATCACCTTGTATTATAACCATTTGCATAGAGAACTTCCTACTAGACTATGAACCGTTTGAAGCAAGGTCAATAAACTTTTCATCTCTATATTTCAGCTAGATGCTAGATATATTTACAAGGTAGAAATAAAATTAAATATTTGATAAATAACTGAATAAAAAATGGATGTGTTATCTCCTGGGATAAACCATAATGGAAAATAATATAAAAAATAATGTATATATTATATGTGTATAACTGAGTCACTTTGCTGTATAGCAGAAGTTAGCACAACATTGTAAACCAACTAAACTTCAATAAAAAATAAAATTAAAAACAAATGTGTTGGTTAACTTGATTGTGTCTCATGTCTTATTGTATGTATAATCTGATGCCATATCTTAAGATGGTGTACAACTTAGGAATATTTTAGTTGCAAATACATAAGGAAAAAAAGCCCAATTTGGCTTAAGCAAGAAGACTCATGTAACAAAAGCTTCAGTGATAAGACTGGCTTTAGATGTACATTTTCTGGTACTAATGTGAATTTGCTTTCTCTTCATCTCTCTGGTCTCCTTTAGCCTACTATTCTCCACTTTTTTGTCTTAGTCACTGTTAAACCCTCTCTTAGATCCCAAAGTGGCTGCCTGCAGCCCTCAGGCAACATCCTTTCAGGTTCTGTTGAAGTGTGGGAAGAACAAGTATCTTTCCCTCTGTGTTCAGAACCATCATTCTGAGAGTTACAGCTTGTTGTAGCTTGGACATTTCCCCTTCCTGCATGTCACAGATTTTGTTTCCCATAAACGATCACATTCAATACACACAAATACATTTTAAAAAATCCATAAAGACTCCATAAAGAACCTACAAACTCTTATTTGAATTACATATATAATGACGTTTTTTCTCAAGCATTTTTCATATACAATACTAGATAAATTGTTTTTATTATAATTTTTTCCAATTTATCTTTCAGCCAGATGATATATTACATAGAAAACCACTTAGTGTTTTTCTCCATGTTGCCATAAAAACTTTAAAACATTTTCTGTTACTAAAGCCTCTTAGTGCTCATCTGAATCCCAGCTAGTCATCTTTCAAGGGCCAACTTAAGCTCTTTCTCTCCTCCAGGAAGTGCTTTCTAACTATGCCCAAAACAAATGTCATGCCTCCTGTGTCTGAACTGAGACAATATTTAGGGTTCTTGCCAATCATTGTATATCACCCATATTATATATACTGGCAATGAAAGTGGTCCTTAGTGTAGTACAGTACCTAAAAGCATTCTGCATGAATATGGTTAGCGACAACGTCTCTCACCCTCATTTTTTCTTAGCTGAGAAATGAGTAGAAAATGCACACATCATCAATATAGACAGGAATAAAGAGATGCCATAAGCAGCATGTTCACAATGTATTTGGAATACAGTAAACATCCCAGAAGTTGTAGCTGCAGTTGTCATTATTTAATTATGACCTTCTGAGGACAGATAACCTATACCAAAGTGTTTTACCTTGTGTTTTGTATCCTAGCATGTACCACAATGCCTTGAAGATCAAAGAAGTTCAATACATTTTGATCCAATATCCCCAGTTGCTATTATGTGTGATGGGAGATTTGTGCAATAGAAACTTTCAAGCATCAGATGCTATATGGTGGTAGAAGGTATCTTTTTAGTAAAACATTTATCACTTTTTTGATGGAGTTCTTGTCTTTTCTGAAGTTGTTTTGTCCCCAATACATTTTTCAAGGGTCCTTGTCCATAGAAGTCTATCCATGCAGACCATAGCAGTCTGTATAACACTGAGCTATTTCTTTCCCTTTTTTCTTTCCTATTGAGATAAAACTCTGACAGTAAAATAGCTCAGCAGGGAAAATAATTGCTTTTCATAAGTGATGATTTTAGGGTGAACAGGTTATCTTTGTTAAGAAGAGTCTTAGAAAAGGATTTTCAACAAAATTATTTGCCTCCATTGTGCATACATCTAGTAGGTCTTCTGAGTTTGATATTTTAGGGATTTGCAAAATGAGTAGCTTAAGGAGAAATATGGTTTGTTTTGGCATGTGATCATGGTCTACTATTGTTGTGGTTTTAAAACATATTTGCAAATTATTGGACACTCTTGCCATCAAAAGACAGAGTCTATATTTCCTACCCCTGGACATGTCTGAGTCTTTTGGACTGTCTCAATAATAGAAAGTGGCAAAAATGACATGGCATGACTTTCACAGCTAGTTTAAAAAGGGACGTGCAGCTTATGCCAGTTTCTGTTGGGACACTCACTCCCAGAGCCCTGAGCCAACATGTAAGATGTCCCACTACACTGAGACCACCATATGGGGAGTCAAAGTGGTGAAACCTCATGGAGACAGAGGCCCACGGAGCCCCAGCTCTTTCAGACTCCAGCTGTTTGAGTCACCCCAGCCCAGAAGCCAGGCACAGAATAGAAGGAACCTCCAAGACAGCTCTGTCCTCAGCCACCAATGCATGAGGAATCCCAAGTAAAAACTGCTCAGCTGAGCCCAGTCAGCCCCAAAATTGGTGACCAAAATAGGTTATTGCGATTGTTTTAAGCTACTGTTTTGGACCGGTTTGTTATGCAGTAATAGATAACAGTACTAGGTAACATCCACCAGAGGTAACAATGTTTTTCAGTTAATCTAAGGTTATAATCCAAAGTACTGAGACCAATCAACATTATGATATAATATTTTTCCCATCTATATGGGTGGTTTTGCCTGATATGGAAACAATTGATTAGGAAGGGAAAACGATCCCTCAGTTGTTCTGGGTGGAACGTAAAAATTGGTGTATCTGATTAAGTTTTTTGCCCCTAACTTTTTGATTAGTGTATTTCACACTTTGTAAATATAGTAGGTGTGTAATGTGACCCTGAGGTCTTACGTACTCACTAATTGACTTACATATTACTGATAATTGCTTATCATTTGTCTCCCCTGTCCTCACCAGATACCAGCTCCATAGGAGAGGCATTTTTCTCTAGTTTGTTCACTGAGGTATCCCAGGAGGTGAGAACAATGATGAGCATATAGAAGATGCTCAATGTGATAAATTAACTTTATCACTAATTAGGAAAAAAATCAAAATACCAAGATTTCATTTCACACCCATCAATCACAGGTCTTTAAAAGATCACAAATTCTAAGAGTCGACAAAAATGTAGAGAAGCAGGAACTCGCCTGCTTTGAAGACCTAAGAATAGATTGTTTTTAAGATTTCTGTCCTTAGATGAATAGATAAGTTGTGGCATAAACAATAGAATGTTTTATACAATAGCTTTCAGTAATAAATCTGATCAAAATGAATAAAACCTGAAAATTTAATGGTGAGGTGCAATAAACAAGTAGTAGAAGGATATGAGCATTATAATACCAATTATTTTTTTAAAAAAGGAAAAAAAATTAAAAAGAAATTTAACAGCATATGTAAATACTTATGCATTTATCTAATATGCATATATATATAAATTAATATGTGCACATAAATGATATATTTTGATGGCCACACATATATAGTAAATGTATAGAAGATCATTCAGAAGAAAATGTATGAACTTCAGAATACTGGTTTACCTTTACCAATGGATGGACAGGAATGGAAATGAGAAGAAAAACTACCTTCATGGTATATATTATATTGTATGTCCTTAATAAAAGTTAAAAGATCTGAACCCAAAATGGCAGTGTTACTGTTTGTTAAATCTGGTTGGCTGGTACATGAGAATTTGTTATTTTTTTGTACTTTTAACCATATTTGAAAAATTTCCCCCAAAAGGATGTAATTAATGTAGTCTTAGGATATATTTGAAATATTTTGCAAAAATAGGAGCAAATTATATAGGCGACAATAGAGAAGAATTTATGGTGTGCAGTGAGGCTCAGGTTAGGCACTGAACAATATTGCTGGAACAGGGTCAAGAAAGGTCTTTTCATGAAGAAGATTAAACTACCTCTAATCTTTAATGTCCTTTAAGGATTCATGAGGGATATACACTGGGAACAGAAATTCCAGTTAGAAGAAATTGTATAACAAATGGTATAGAGGTGTGAGGGGAGCCACTGTGAAAATGTAGTGGCTGGAACAAGCTGCTGTGAAGAGGACAGCAAGGGAAAGGCAAGGATGGTCCTCAAAGTGGATGGAGAGCAGGATGCCTTCATGAGCTCCTCTGCTGTAGATACTTCTGGGTCTCAATGCTAAGTCAAGGAAAATGCTATACTTTCCCCCAGTGGCATAACTGGCATATTTTATAACCACAGCAAGTCATTTTTAAAACGAATCCTCTCTTTTACTAGACAAAACTATTTTCAGTATTAATAATTCAACAAAACTAACAATCTCAATGGCAAAGAAAGGAAATATGGTTAGTAAAAATGTTCTTTTAAAGAACTTTGTCTCTGTAATCATGCCAATAAAGACACACAAAAAAAAGAAACAATACAAAAAAAAGGCATACCAATTCTATTTTAAAGATACTATGCACGTATGAATAATATGTCATGGATGAATAAAATTTTATACTTATGAAACAAAAATGTTATACCTCACAGTTCATACTTTTTGATGGATGGGTTAATTAATTTGATCATGGTAATCATTTCATAGTGTATAAGTATATTAAATCATCATGTTATACCCTCTGAATATACATAATTTTTATTTATTAATTATATCTCAGTATAGCTGGCAAAATATTTAATCAAATATGAATTCCAGTTGATCACATTGAAGTAACTGAACATCTATTTCTTCATGTTTTCATCACTGTGTTATCATTGTTTTTGTTTCTACAGAAATCTGTGTAGAAATCTGCCAATCTCCAGTGGCACTGGAGACATAGCTCCACAAGCAAGCTTGAACGATTCCAACCATTCCTAACTTTCTTCAGGTGAATGTGTCTGGTGGGTCCAGCAACACATTTCAGTCTCTCACTCTCCTGCCTCCCTTTATTGGATTTGGAAACATCAGCTTGTGTGTTCTTCAAGGGTGGGGTATTGGACCAAGAAGAAAATTACTTTCCTTACCCCCTCACTTGTAAACAGCCTTCTAGCCAGAAGTAGCAGCCACTGCTTGGGAAGGAGAGGAGTTTTAAGTCTAAATCTAGTAAAGTTTTGATTAATAACTAATTCTGGACATTTTAAATGACTGAAATGAGACTCTGAGATCTGAAATACCTCTAGAATTTCAGTTCTCAAAGACCACTAAGAAGCCATAGAGACAAAGTGTTACACCAGGAATAGAGAATGGTTGCTTTTATTTTCCAAGTTGATAATTCATAGAAATTCATGGTTGGATTCAGTTCACTGGTATAGAACAGCCATTAAAGTAGTTTGTAAAAGTTTGATTTGGTTATTAGATAACTGTATTAGTCCACTAAGGTTGCCATAACAAAATACCACAGAGTGGGTGGCTTAAACAAGAAACATTTATTTTCCCACAGTTCTGGAGGCTAAAAGTTCAAGATCAAGGGGCTGTCAGGTTTGGTGCTGGTGTGAACTTTCTTCCTGGTTTGCAGACGGCTACCACCACCTCCCTCCTCTTCTTCTTCCCAGCCCCCTCCTCACTCACTTCCTCTGTGTGCTCATACAAAAAGAGAGAGAGTGAGAGGGAGGGAGAGAAAGAGAGCACGAGAGAAAGAGAGAGTGCTTTGTCAAGCCTTCTTCTTATAAGGACACCAGCCCTATTGGATTAGGGACTTACCCCCATGACCTCATTTAACCTGACTTACCTCTCTGAGGGCCCTATCTCCAAATACGTCACATTGAAGGATAGGGCTTCAACATATGAATTTGACAGGCGACAAAATTCAGTCCATAAAAGAATCCTGGTAGAGAAAATACTGACAAGTATTCTCAAATGCTGCATTTATTTCAATAATATGTGACAACAAAGCATCAGCTGATAAGATGTGATGAAGTGTGGTTAACAGGTCTTTGGGAGGACAGGGCAATGAAACCAACCCAGGAAGGGAAGGGAGGTGGTTAGTCTACTGTCCTGTCCCCACAGTCCTACTGATTTAAGGCTGATATCTCTGGGGAGGAGCATTCTTCCCACCTGAACCCCAAATGTAAGTCTGAGCAAATCTAGTTTACACAGGGCAGTTTGTCTAAAAGTAAGTTTCACTCATAAGGCTTTTTTTTTCCCTCAAAGTTATATTACAATGTGAATTTGTTCAAACTTGTAATGTACATTTGCTCAAACTCATATTTGTAATGTAGTTAATTTTGATGATAGAAGATAAAGGAAAAAAAAGAATAGGATACTACAATAAAGGAAATATTAAGATAATACAAAAGACTCTTGGAAAGCAAAATTATGATAGCAGAATCTATCCAGCTCAAAAACACAATTGACAACGTGTTTAAAAAAAAATTCTCAGGAAGAAGAGTAAAATGATGGAAGAATAGACCAAAAACAGAGAGAGAGAATCAGACCCAGATGCCCCAAATCATTTTGTTCCACAAAGACAGACAGATAAATCAGAAAGGAGAAATTTATCAAAGAAGACTTGAGCTTTTCAAACTACAGCCTAGAGGGGTTTGCTGTGTGCAAAACACAATGAAAAGAAAAGTACTTATACCAAATGGTATCATCGTGGAATTTCAGAACAGCAACAAAGGGAAAACCCTCAGGGTTTTAGAAAGCGTACAATAGCAGTCATCCTATATTGAATAAGGAATTTATATGGTATAAGATTTCCCAGTCCCTCTATCAGAAGCTACAATTGCAGTGGAGCACTGCCTTCAAAATTCTAAGAGAAAATATTTTCAAGTTAAAAATTATGTATTTCACCTGGTTAGTAATCAGGTATGAGAAAAGAGCTAGGACTTTACATATAACTAAAGTTTAATTTTTTTTATTTTCCTTGTCTTTTTTTCTCAAGGTACACTCTCCCAAAATGAGGGAAAGAGTCAAATAACAGAAAGTCATGGTATCCAGACAAAGGGAATAAAATGCGAAATACAGCATAGGGTATTTCAGCATATTGAAAGGAGATTCCCAGGTCAGGCAGTTTAATGATAAACTTGTGATAGGCATATACCCAATGAAGCAGGTGAAAATATAAGAAAATAAATATTTGCAAAAGGATAAATGCAATTATTACACATTAATCGATCTGGGTTGGCTAATATATATGTAGTCACAATGATATAAACACTGAATATTGGTGTAACCAACAATTACGCATTAATTGTTCTGGGTGGATGGTAGAGGGTATATAAGAAAGCTAAATCCTTATTGTCCACAGTAGAAAAATCATAGTGATCTTCAAAATTGAAAAGTCAAAAGTTAGCAGCATAAACATGTTATTTAGAAAAATAGAGGTTGGTACCAGAAGAAAAAACTGAAATAGATTCAAGTCTTTTCTTTGGGAGAGTTAAAATCAGGGCAGGATGTAGATTGGGAAGAAAATTGTTATTTTAATTATAAGACTTATCAGTCATTTTTGCCTCTTAAAATTGGCACATATTTTAAATTGATTAAATTATTTTAAAACTTAATTATTCAATTAAAAGTTAGCTGTGGATACTTACTATGACCTAGGAACTGAAGCTGGCACTGTGGGGAATGTGGAAAATGCCGGAGAAATTTCAGTATATATTCTGAAGCAAACCTGGAATTGGTAACCAGTTGTACATAAGTAAACTACTTATACTTAGATTTATAATTCAGTGAAAAGTTTTCTGGAGTAATAAGTAGCCAAAGAAGGCTATCCCATGTGGGCTTAAGTACTCATGGGAAGCTTCACAGAAGTGAGATCTCAACAGACCTTAGAATGGGATATTTGATGTGAACAGAAATTTGCCAACATTTATCAAACCCTGGGCCAGGTGCTATCCCTGAGGATTTCTACTCATGCTTTTGCTTAATTCTTTGTTCAATCCCAGGCAGTAGGCTTTATTATTATTATCTCTCTTTTACAGATGAAACACCTGTGGATCTAGACAAGTTGAGTATTTTTCTGAACCCACATAAGTTTTAAGTAACCAGTTGGGGATGAATAAGCAAGTTTCATGAAAGTGAGCAGTTTTCTCATCTGCAAAATAAATGTATTAGGCTAAGTGTACCCCAAGGTTTCTTCTGTGGCTTATTTTTAAACCCTATAATCCCCAAATTGTGACTTTCCTTGGGGCCTTGTTGGGGATGGGGTGGGGAGAGAAGTGTGCACCCAACATTGTTTTTACAATTTGAATAAGAGTACCCATTTCCGTCCAGGAAAGAAAAGAAAGAAAGAAAGAAAGAAAGAAAGAAAGAAAGAAAGAAAGAAAGAAAGAAAGAAAGAAAGAAAGAAGGAAGGAAGAAAGGAAGGAAGGAAGGAAGGAAGGAAGGAAGGAAGGAAGGAAGGAAGGAAGGAAAGAAGGAAGGAAGGAAGGAAGGAAGGAAGAAAGAAAGAAAGAAAGAAAGAAAGAAAGAAAGAAAGAAAGAAAGAAAGAAAGAAAGAAAGGAAGGAAGAAAGAAAGAAAGAAGAAGGAAGAAAGAAAAAATAATGTAGATGGTAGTTAGGGCCCCAATGTTCAAAAATTCAATAATGTACCAGCTAGTTTGTTCTTGTGACCACAGGTCCTTTACTTCACTGTTGAAAGGTGGCCATTGCTGGGCTTTGAGGTCAGTGACTGCTAGGTTTGGAAAACAGCCCAGTTTACAGGTCAAATCACCCAGTTCGGTGATTTAGCTGGATGATTGTTCCAGAGCAAAGCACTTAATCTCTTGGTGAATTAACAGCCTCACATGGATGCATCTCATACACTGAGGGTACTCAAGTCTGCATCTGCTCACCCAGTTTTCAGAGCTGATATTACCATACCTTAACTCAGGCTTTCTCACCACATATATTTTTCTACTGGCTGCTGCATAGAAGTAGAACACAGTCGTTGAGATCATGGGATTTGGATTCAAGATGTGTTCTTGAGTCCCTGCTCTAAGACCTTGGTGTTTAAACTCTCCCAGCCTCTGCTTCCTTATCTGAAAACTAGGAAAGAAAGAAAAAAATAATGCCTATTTCATAGGGCTGTTGTATTAAAGGAGAAAATAAACATAAAGTTTCTAGTGTAATACCCAACATTTTAAGTTTTCAACACATATCAAATATCCTTTTTACTTGGTTTGGTTTTAATTTTAAAAAATTGGGGGTGGGGACTTATCAATGTGTGTTTCCATCCTAACCCTAGTAAACTCACTGGTAATTAGGACCACTCCTGGGTGTAGTAATTTCAGAATCAACCACCAAATATATATTAACCAGCCGCTTCCAGACTTACATCTCTGGATTTTGTCCTTTACTACTCTTAGGACACTCCTTTCTAACATCATATGACATCACTTCTATGTGGAATCTAAAAAATGGTACAAATGAACTTATTTACAAAACAGAAACAGACTCACAGACATAGAAAACAAACTTGTGGTTACCAAAGGGGAAAGGGGGTGGGGGGGGATAAATTAGGAATTTGAGAGTAACATATACACACTACTCTATATAAAATAGATAAACAATAAGGAGCTACTGTATAGCACAGGGAATTATATTCAATATTTTGTAATAACCTATATGGGAAAAGAATCTGAAAAAATATATATGTATAACTGAATTGCTTTGCTGTACACCTATAATGGACAATCTATAATGTATATATATATATACATATAATGTATATATATGTATATGTATGTATAACTGAATCACTTTGCTTTATACTTGAAACATTGTAAATCAACTATACAGCAATGAAAATGTTTATTATATAATTAATTAATTTAATTAATTTAAAAAATGGTTACATGAGCAAATAATATTTGAGAAGTAAGTATATTCTCATATCCTGTGGCCTCTGCCAAAGTTTCTACGTTCTTTTGGGTCTCTCAAACCAAACAAGCAAGATTACAACAAAAAGGAGAGTTCATCTCTGTCATAATTCATATTTATATATGCCTTATTGTTAACAAGTATTTTCATACTCACAACCACTTCTATTTTTTTTTTTTTCATAGCAACCCTTTGAGGTAAGCAGGTAACTGAGGTCATCCAACTCATGCCAGTCAAAGCTGTGGCCCAAGGGGACCCTCTGTTTTAAATCCTTCCCATTCAACTCACTGGAGAAGAATATTGGTCTCTTTTGAATTCCACACCTCTAGAGAGCTCTCAGAATGTCAACCTTATTTTCTATGTTTGTGTGCATGCTTTAATGGTATTGGGTAAAAGAAAAAGGGCAAATATTTTATACATATCTCCACTGCTCACACTAACAGAGCCTGGACTTCAAATTCAGTGAATAATTTACCTAATTAAAGAGTTAGCAAACTATGACTTGTGAGTCAAATCTGGCCAACTGCCTGCTTTTGTGCAGCCTGAATTTTTAAATAGTTGAAAAAAATCAAAAGAAGAATTTTTTTTAACTTCATGTCATGTGAAAATTATATGTCGTTTAAATTTCCGTCTCCATACATAAAGTTCTATTGGAACACAGCCATGCTCATTTGTTTATGTAGTGTCCACAGGTGCTTTCTTACCACAAGGGCAGAGTTGAGTAGTTGAATGAGAGACTGGCCCTCAAAGCCTAAAATATTTACTATCTGGCCCTACCGTAATCGATGGATATTTATTTCCCACTGCAAGCTTGCAGATGTAATAATAACTAATATTTGTATCGCTCTGTGTAGTTTAAAAAATACTTTCACATTTCTTATTTTATTAATTATTCATAAAAACTCAGTAAATATTCTGTGCTCATATTACAAATTAGACATGCAAAGCTCAACATATTTATTCAACTCTCCCTGGTATACACAGCCAGAAAGGAGAGAGTTGGAACAAAATGGAAATCTTCTGACATCAAATCCAACCTAATGCTTGCCTGGACATGATATAACCTAAATATAATTCGTTTCACTTTTACACATATCCTGTTTTGTCACCTTTGTTTTCCTTATCCTTATGCAGATACTTTGATGTGAAAGGTCATTCTCACATCTTTGCTCGGTTGCCTGTCATATTTGGATAACCACTTTCTAACCTTATTCTAAGCCATATTGAGCTACGTACAAGCTCCTGAATTGGCACACTCGCTCTTGGCTCCGTGTCTTCTTTCAAATGTTGTTTCCTTTCCTGTATTTCTTTTTTTTTTTTTCGGTACACGAGCCTCTCACTGTTGTAGCCTCTCCCGTTGTGGAGCACAGGCTCTGGATGCGCAGGCTCAGCGGCCATGGCTCATGGGCCCAGCCACTCCACGGCATGTGGGATCTTCCTGGACTGGGGCACAAACCTGTGTCCCCTGCATCAGCAGGTGGACTCTCAACCACTGTGCCACCAGGGAAGCCCTCTTGTATTTCATTTTAAACCTAACTTTTAATCATTCTCTAGACCTTTGAGGGTCTAGACACGAATGAAGCAACACCCACTTTTTGGTCAAATGCCTGCTCCCTTATTATTTGTGCTAATTAGAACTCTGGGCCGTTCTCTATAGTACCTGCTCTACAGCTTGTCACTTACTTGCTGGCCTCCCCAGCTAGACCCATAGGGCCTTTGCCAGTAGATGTCATGTCCTCTTATGTGATTATTCTCATCATCTCACTCAAAATCCACATCAAAAGAGCTGACAACTGTTTGTTGAATGAATGAGGGAGAAAAGGTAATTTTTTATTATTGCCTTATTACTGCATGAGTATATTTGACTTATGCCAGTTCTCTTCATAAAGCCTGTAGCTCTTCAATGAGAGCTTTGCACACAACAAAGGGCCCTGGGAGCCAAGGACAAGTTGTCACACTTTCCAAACCAAAGTTTCAGGGAAGCTAGAGCTTTTGCGCCAGCCCTTTCTTCCGGGAAGCATATTCGTGCACTCTGGGATGATGGCATTTCTCTTCCTTTCAGTGAAAGACATGCCCTATGACAGCCTTTAATTCTCTAAGGCTCATTTGAACAGCTGGGGCTCTCAGAGGACGTGGCTGAACTGGATTTGCCTTTTCAACTAGTCAGCGCTGTCATTAGTGCTCATGTTTCCTCCCCACGTATGGATTTCATATTCCAGACTTGTCTTTCAGCAGCCCGGTGGGTGTTGGTGTCAGAACTGCATTCCTCCATGGCTGGCGTGCCTTCAAAGTGCTTTCAGCCTGGCTCAGACGTGCAGATTCTGAGAGATCATTTACCGGATCAAATTGATGCCCTTGGAAATGTATTTTTAAAGCGTCATGAAAAATAAAATCGATTCATATATCGTTTAAACATTTATTATTAAAAATAGCATGAGAGTTTTTTCCCCCACCTATTATATGTCTGGACTGAGAGCCATCTTTTTTCCCCTCTTTAATTTCATAGCCTTAAACCAAAGGCAGATATGAAGACATGAACAGGAGGTTAAGATTACAGAGTCCTTCACTAACTTCTTGTGCCCTCCGATTATGTGAAGGTAGGAAAACGGATATGTTTTTTAGTACGTGAGTATTGTTTTAAAATCTATTGAGTGATGAGGCACTCAATATGATGTGAATGGACTTATTTATTTACCTTCCCTCAGCTACTGATACAAGAGCTGGAATTTGAAGGCAAGACTGTCTGGCCAAAAATTCTCTAATCAGTTCCTCTGATAGCAAAACGTATTCCAAAACTTTCTTTTAAGATACCTGATTCATTTCAGTATTTAGAATCACGGACTCTCTTTTGGGGGTGGGGGCTGGGGCACCTCCAAAGCTCATCGTTGGCAGAGCTACAGCTACGACGCAAGACATCTTCCTAGTCCTGTCCACCCTTGACAAACAAAGCACCCCTGCCTTGTCTGTGTCTCCCTTTATTAAATTCTGTGCGACACGTGCCATTGTTTCCTACGGGTTAGGAGGTGGTAAGGTGATAAAGACAGGGGGCTTTTATGGAGGGCTCCGCAGACCACGGACCTGGCTACGTGGTTTGCACGTATTGTTTCATTTATTCCTCAGGATCTGTGAAGCTTTTTGTTTTTGTTTATCCCCTTTTACGTCTGAAAAAAAGTAAGGATTACAGTGGTTTATTTATTTAAGGCACAAAACTAGAGAATGGGATTTTATGTGATTTGAGCCCCGGTGGGCCTGGCTCCAAGTTCATGCATGTCCACCCTATTAGACTCATTTGAGCCTTGGTCCCTGTTGTTCCCTGCCTTCTCCATGGTGTCAGATGATTCCAAATGGAATCTCCTCCCCACTTCTTCATCAAGTGGCTTGAAAATGGGTCATGGGTGCCTTCATATTGTTAAGGCCAAAGATGTTTATTTATTCTCATCTGACTTAGTTTCTCGGTAGCGTTGAAGGATTGTCTACTTCTTCTTGATTAAGCGCTTTGTTTTCTGGGCTCCAATGTACTCATCTGGTTTTCCTCATTCCTTTATGTGTGGCCCTTCCTCTTCTGACAGACCACAGTTCCAGGCTCTATTTTCTAGTTACACTCACACTCTAGATGCTCTCAATGAGCCTCTCTCTCTCTCTCTCTTTCATACATGCGCACATGCACACACACACACACACACACACACATATGTCCATACCTAAACATACATCTACATACACATATATCTCCCAAGTGTCTCTCTGGACCAGACCTCACTCCTGAACTGCAGACATATATACCCAGATACATGCTCTGCATCCACACTTGTTGCCTAGTTGGAATCTCAAACTTAACAAATCCCAAGCTGAATTTGTTATCCACTTTTCCCACTTCACAGCCACCCTCCCCCAAAACAAAACAATTTGCTCCTATCCATTCAGTTCCTTAAGCCAAATATTCTCATCTTTCTGGATTCTTTGCTTCCCTCACACTTTCCCTCTAATCTGTCAGCAAGCCCTCTTGGTTCTGTCTGGACCCAGTTATTATTACAACCTCTGCTATGACAGCCCTGGTCCCAGCCACCATACTCTCCCTCAGGCTTCTGAAATGCGTACCAACTATACATATTCTACTGCTTTTGTTTCCCTAGGGTCCACTCTCCACTGTGCAGTTAAATGAGTTTTTTTTTTTTTTTTTTTTTAAATGAGTTTTTGAAAGTTAAATCTGAGTCTGTTTCATAGATAATTTCATTTGTGTCATGTTTTAGATTCCACACATAAGTTATATCATACAAGGTCCTACTGTAGAGCACAGGGAACAACATTCAATATCCTGTGATAAACCATAATGAAAAAGAATGAATACATCTATATATATATAACTGAATCACTTTGCTGTACAGCAGAAATGAACACAACATGGTAAGTCAACTCTACTTCAATAAAATGAATTAAAAAAAAAGAAAGTTAAATCTAAGGTGTCATGATACTGTCCTGTTGAAAATTTATGTCCATTTTCAATTTCTGTATGTTGACTGACTACCCCATACATAGAAATCTTAATAAACACACTATGAAGTGAGTTCCATTTCATGACGATGCATGGTTAGCATCTCAAACAGATGGAGTTAAGACTGTGAGAAAAAAGGGAAGGCAAGGCAAGGTGAAGCAAGTGGCTTCTGTGAGTTAGTGGGTAAGGGTTAGGAGCGCTCCCCCCACCCAGCCCAGTTTTCATGTGCACCCCTGAAACCAGAGTGGCTTCTGAGCCTTGAACTTGACTTCTAACCAAGTCAATGAGCTTGCTCTTGTACACATCTGAGCCAGGCTCACAAGCCAGTAAAAACCGCTGAGGGCTCAGAGAGCCCATGGCACCCCTTTTAAGCCTGGTGAAATCAATAAACCTAGGAAGTGGGAGGTTCTTGTTTCTCCAGAATCCCCACAGGTCATGTTGTCTGGGAGTTAATGGTCTAAGGAATAAGAATGGGCACCAAGGGATTAATTGTGTGACTTTTCATTAACCCAAGAAAACACAGCAAGAGGCATTTGTCTTCCACACAAAATCATACAAAATTCTCTCTTTATTAAATATACATTATTTACAGTGTAAGTCTTTCTTCTGTACAACAGGAACCATAAAAAAACAAAGAAATCTAAGGCTAACTTTCATTTTTCCCCATACAGTGTATTAAGACATGTCACGTGGTCTACAAAACTGACTTGGAACGAGGCAACATCACTTGGGATTCTGTTTCAGGGACAAAAATGAGAAGGTCAAAAGGAAAAGCTAGACTCCAGAAGATCTACAGAGAGAGGTGACCTGCTTTGTGCTTTTGCCATAATAAGGATCTGACATCTATATTTTTGAAGAGGTTATTTTGTATTTTATTGTTTCCTTGTTAAAAATAATCTCCCTACTCTTTCCCATTCTTCAAAAAGGAGGACCACTATATGCCAGAACAAGACTGATTTCCCAGCTGAAGTGGACATGGTAATATGGTATCACAGGGCTCAGCAAACTGCAGCCCACAGACGAAATCTGACCTGTTGCCTATTTTTGTCAATAAAGTTTTGTTGGAGCGTAGCCACGGCTCTTTGTCCATGTATGGCCCTCTTCCTGCTACAAGAGTAAAGGTGAGTAGTTGCAACACAGTCTGTTCTATAAAGCCTGAAGCACTGACTATCTGGCCCTACACAGAAAAAGTTTGCTGGCTCCTTACCTAGCGTACCCTGGAGGCAGACTTGTGGTTCCTCCCTCAGCCTGCATTCTTATTCCTGATGACACCTCTGCACCTTTTGAGCCTCCTCCAGCGCACTGAGGGAAGTGACAGCCCAAGATAGCACAGCATATCAGGAGGCCTGTCAACTACCAGATTCAGAAGGAGAACATTCTTGATGCTGGACCTCACTAAATACAAAGTCCTTCTCACCATATAACTATGGTGTTGTAAGCAAAGTTTGGTATTTTTTGCATGAGTATTTAAGGCAGGAGAAGGTTACACGGGTTGGCACTGCCATTCAAAGAGAAGAGACTTTTTCCTGTGAAGACTTGGGGATGGGGTGGACTATAATGGGAACGTCTGACTAGGCAGAAGCTCATTAATACTACCCCCGAAGGTGTCACTGAAAATTCTACTTATGGGAAGGCCTTCCAAAGAGTCTGCAGGGGAATACAACGATCCTGTTGCATCCTGTTTTCACGTCCTCTGAGGCTACTGCTGGAATCAGAAGCATGGAAGAATATGATGCTCATGAAAATAAAGACTAGGATTTAATCACTAAAACAATTAGCTTCACCTTTGTTCATGGCTTAGGATTACTCTCTTATTTTCTCCTGCCATTTTGCCAAAGTTCCCCTGTATCGCTGGGGAAGGGTGAAGAAAACAGTGTTCCCAGATAGTGTTGGATGGTCGGTCCCTGGCAGTATTCGCTGTCAGGGGTGGGGAGTATCATACCTCAACATCATTCTGGCCTGCCTGTGCATGGCAGGACCAATGAAGGGGAGAGAAAGACCCCCTAGGCTTATTTCAGGACCTCAGGGCTTCTACCCATGGAGCTGCTGATTCATGATAGTGGAGCTAGGGAGCTTTCTGGCAGTTCCTTTTCCTTAAAGTTGTATCTGGGTATTCAACCAGGGCTGGTTAGATCATTGTGGTGATAGCTCTAAAGCATCCTGGAAAATTCCTGATGAAATAAACATCTTGAAGAAAAAAAAAAGATGTAGCTGACATAGTGCTGGGAAGGGTCAAAAATATCGTGCCAAGTTAAGTAAAGAATTCTTCATGCAAAGCCCATGATATTGCCTCTTTCCCTAAGGTGATGATCCAAGTGCATTAAAGAGACTCCTGAGTTAGGAGCCAGGAGAGTGGGAGGAGCTGCTGCCAGTGAGTCATGTGGAAGCAGCGACTTTCCTCTTGCAGGAAGGTTATCAGTTGTCTCCATGTGTCCCCTCTTCCTCCTCAACCTGTTCCCAGTGGGTGTGGTCAAAACACCCAAACCAACTTTTGCCTTCATCTTTGCTCACATCTGTTCGGCCAATTTGTAGACTATAAACATTATAAAAGAGAGACAATTTGCTTACAAAGTATGATATTTCACTAAAAAAAAAAAAAAAAGTGTGCTTTTCTGTTCTCCCTCAGAGTACCTTAGTGGAAAGTAACACAAAAGTTACTCAAAAACAGAAAAAAAGAGTTAAATATAAAAACCTTCTATGAAGGCTTCAAATAACTGTCAACTCAAAAGGAAATGTGTCTCTCCCTGTCACACAGAGATGTATGGAGAATGTCACAAAGGAAGCCTGAATAACAAAACTATTTTGACAAAGAGTTTGTGTAGGTGTGTGTTTGTGATTTTTTTTTTCCCTTTAGGAGGTTCAACTATTTGGAAGTTGTGAAAGCAGGGATGAAAACTAAGGACAAGCAAAATCTGCAAACTAGACGGCTTAACAAGTAAGAGTGTGGGTGAGGAGATGGGAGTAGGGTAAAAAAGACCGAAGAACAGTATATCGAAGTAATTCAATCAGACTCTGCGTTTTTTAAAGAAAACACTATCAAACTGCATGACAGACATGAAATAGCACTCAGTTATCTTCCAAGTATTCTGGAAGTTTTGAGTTTTCCGACACCATCTTCCTTTAACCACCTTTGCACCTGCAGGAATAAGGAAGACTCTTTATTTGGTCTACTTGGGACCTCTAGGACAATGGGGGACTAATTATGTCCAAGCCTTGAGGTTAAGGAAAAATGAGTAGCAGAGCTATACACTGTGTCTCAAATTCCCTTTGGCAGGCTTTTCCCAATTCCCAATGCTGTTTTGATGGATTGTAGCTAAGGGGGTATTTAAAGGACACCGGGTGTTGGTGGACAAGCTGTCAAGACTTTTTATAAGAAAGAATTCAGCAGCCTGATTCCTAACTCCTGAATGTCTTGGAGCTTCCCAGTGTAGCTCCTGTAACTGAATGAGCTTACTGCAGAGAAGAGAAATGTGTGATTTTCAGGATTGGAAAAATTCCCCCGGAGCACAGACATGGGACCTCACTTAGATGCATGACACTTTGAGTCAATGAATTACTTAAAAATATCCTTCATCCATTCTCAGAGATCTTCCTAAATTGAGTCAAAATTGTTCATCAGGACACAGTAGGGTTTTAGGAGGAGCTGGGGTATGACAAAGACCCCTTAAGGAACGTCTAGAAGAACAAGGGCATGCAATAGGTCACCAATACACGAAGAAAAAGAACTGAAAAAAAAGGAAGAGGGGAGAAGTGGAGATTGCTGTTTCCTACCTCAAATAGGGTCCCCGAGTTGTCACTTAGTTCTGACCCATGAAAGGAGGACTTTCAGAACCCCCCACCCAGAATTAAAACAAGAATGGGGAGAATGTACCCTCCCCAAAAGTTCTCTAGAGACAGGTATCATTTACTCTCACCCCTAAAGAGTCAACCCATCTCCCTCCACAGAAACACACCAGCGTAGACTGACATTTGCTTCAAGGAAGAGAAACAAAGTCAGCTTACTGAAGGTGGAAGTAAAAAGCAAGAAAGAAATATATAAATATTTTCCAGAAAGTATGTTTCTTTCCATGTCTAGCAAAGATGTTACAAGAATGATAGTGTAGAACCTTAGCCCTATATTCTACAGCATTTTATGCATACCCCTATTACAACAATACATGCCTCCCCTTCTAGACTTTGGGCTTCCCAAGGGCAAGAACAAGGCATAAAGTGTATGAATACACCCAATATCTAGCACAACCCTTGGAGTATTGGGTATTCAATAAAAACTTCATTAATGAATAAAGTACAGAACAAGGTTTTTCGTTTGTTCTGATCCTACTCCTGTGGTGGGCATAAGTCTGACAAAAGGTGGAAGTCAGGTGGGTACCATCTCTGTTATTACTAAAGGGGATAAAAAACTGTTTTAAAAGAATCAGCCCTAGGATCCTTAAAATAAGTATTTCATTTGCAGTTCAGAGTACAGAAGGGCTAAGCTTTTCTTAAAAATATATCTAGAGAAGTGAAAAATGTTTAATTCTGTAGACAAATTCTCCTAAAAACCATGGTGATCTAACCTATACACACACACAGAGATGCAGTGTTAAATATATATTTAAGGTAAGCAAATACACTGCTGCTTACATAAATAGATTTGTTTGGTGGGAATAGTATCAATGAAATAGCCCCCCTAGAATGTGAAATTGCACAGGTATTTTTTGGTTTTCTTGTAAAATGACCACATTCCATAAAATATGTTGGTAAACAGCCATTACCAAAGAGTGAGGGTTAAAATGTAGGATTATGGCGATCCAGTTGGCCAGAGCATGCAGTCAGGAAACTGAAGCAGAAAACTGTGATTAAGGAGGCATTAGAATGCTTTCAAGGACTGTTAGTTTTAGATTATAATTGTTCAAGGATTGAAACACTCACACAACTCAACAATTACACAAAACTCCATGGATCTTGGTACCACGGAGGAAAGACAGGCAGAGTTTGCACTTGTCATTGCAAATTGTGTTTTCCTTTGGAGAGAGCAGCTTGCTTGCTTTCCATACACATCTGGTGAAAGTTAGTGTTCTCTACGGTTATGAAATATTCCAACCCTGTAAAAATAATTCTGATTTAGCCCTGAGACTCTTCTTATAAGAGTGACGTGCTGATCGCACTGTCTTGGCATTCGTCATTAAGTCTGTGATACGCAGTATGGATGGATGGATAGTCTACAGATGTGGGGAGGTTTGCTGGTAGATTCTGTAGTGCAGATGTGACAAGGATGGAGCTTCTCAAATTTTTCACCCTGCAGAACCCCCCACAAGCCTATAAAAGTGGATGAGAAAAGCAGATCCTCCAAGGCGGCCTCTGTTAGTACTCCATTTCTTCTATCAATACTGGGTCAGCAAAATATAGTCCCTAATTCTCAGAGATTGAATAATGAGCAGTTCCAGTTTTATTACTCACACCTTCCTTTTCCTTTCCAATTCGTTACTGGAGATGCTTTGGGCTAAACCCACTACACTTCATGGTGACTTTTATTTCAGGGGACGAAGGACTATGTCACCAAGCAAAAGGCTGATTTATATAGCATTTTTATGGAAAGAGAAAATTCAGGAGTGAACACTGGAAATAGGAGAGAACAGGGCAGGAAGAAACAGTAAAGATCTTTCCTCTTATGAATAGATTATTCATCTTATTAAAGTTAGAAGGAAAAAAAGTTACCCTTGTTAGAACCACTTTAAAATAAATTTGCTAGCAAAAGGATATAATGGGAATGATTAAGTAAGAATCCACAGAAAAGTTTTAAAAGAGAGGGTGTATTTGGAACAACATCTTCAAGTTGAGAAATATGATTACAAATGAAATCCTTACCCCACGCACTCTGCCACTGAAAGAAAAGCCTGGAATAGACCTGAAATGGGGTGAAGCCTTGGAGTTCCTCCTTGTGAACCTTATCATGCAGGAAAGTGTTAAATAGTCAGAAGTGACAGACACGGAGAACAAGATGGGATGCAAATCGAGTCTGTCTTGTAAAGAGAATCAGCAAGTAATTTCCATGTCTGTGGACCATTCTCTTCGCATTCCCAGCCTACTGGAGCATTTATATCCTTTCCCCCTTATCTTTTTTCCTGAAGCTGGACCAGAGGCAAAGCGTGAGGAATATCACTACAGCAAAATCACCAGGATTCGCACAACCACCTCGTGCATGTGCCCAAGATAACTTCTTGAAGGAATGACTGTGTTTCATGGATGTTTTGGTATCAAAAGGGGCAAATACCCTGAAATGTGTCACTGCATCATCTGGGAGTTTATGCCTGCAGAAAGAAGTGTGTGTGGGGCCTTTATATACATAGGATGAAGCGCATCTGAAAATGTGATGTGCTGTAGGACTTAAGGGCTCCTCTCAGATTAAGCAGTGGGGTCTCCCTGGAGCTAGTCAGAATGCCTCACACATCAGTTCATCCTAAACCTCCTAGAGAAATGGCTCAGTGGACAGACGTGGATTATTATATCTATTCTAAAATGTGAAACCTGTGTTTACTTTCTTCACCATATCTTTAGTGAGGGGAGGGAAGGAAAGAATTCTGTTTGGTATTTCTTTGCTTTCATGCAGTTTTTTGTTTGTTTGTCTTGCTTTGTTTTTTGTTTTTCTTTAAAGCTGAGTTAAGGTGGTTTAAGCTCTTTCATGGAACCAAGTGCTAATTTAGACTTTTATTTGAATTGCTTTTTGCTGCAGCAATGATATATATATCTATCAGTATAATAATCCCAGGAATAACCTAGCTAGCATTTCTCACAAAATTGGAAGAGGCATTTTTTAAGTTATAGAACATCTACTTCCTAGCAGCTTTCTTTTTACCTCCTAGTTTCAAGTGACTATTTTCCATGCTTCCCCTAGGTTTATGCTATTGTGTGCTGTTCTAAAGCGTCAGCCCTGGGAGAGAGTGGTAAGAAAGGAACAAAGCAATAGCTCACGACTATCAGGAATCCTATATTTGAAATACTCAGGGGATGAGTCAGAGCCAACAATGATGATGAGTTAGGGTAATGGGCTTCCTGTGGGGGGAAAATTAACACACAACAAACCTCTCTTGTTCCTTTTAAAGTGCCACTGACACAAACCAGGCCCTAGCATCTTGTTTTGGTACCCTGAGTTCCCTGGTCGGAGTGGACTTGAAATGGGGAAGGGTGTTGAGGATGACCACTTCATGCCGAAGTCACAGAGCTCAGGTTCAAGGTAAGCCTGAAAGACTGAATGGTTGCAGAACTGAAGGCTGCATCTTAGAAAGTGGAAATACGGAACTGAATATGGACATGTGCACACATGTGTCTCTTCCTTGTCTAAAGTAATCAGTCTCTTGAATGATCGTTTTCACCATTATAAGTGTGTCACAGAGGAAGGCAGTGGCCATAGCTGCCTGGCATTCTGAGCTGGTTCAAGGGGATAGATGCTGTGGTGAATGCAGGTATGTTCCAAAAGTAAAAGGAAAACAGAGAAAGAGAATGAGCAAAATGAAAGATAGGAGAAAGAGGAGAAGGAGAAACCAAAAATGAGCAACAAAGGAAGAGCATGAGGTGGCCCTGCAGTTTTTCAGATGAAATATTCCCGCTTACACTCGCTCACTGTGTTTTGCAAATCAATGTCATTTCTAAAGGAACTGTCCAAATTTTCCGGATATTCCTTCTCCTTCATCTGGTTGGTACGATGTGACTGCTTATGCTGGTAAAGGACACGACTCATGATGCCGATGATCGAGAAGATGATGAATATCACCACTGCTATTACTCCTGTTGAGAAAGAGGGACAAGAGAGAGAGGGAGATTATCACAGATCATCTGGTCAAGAGAGAGAATTCAAAGTAGACAAGAAAGGCACTTAGGAGAAAGAACCAAACAAAAACCAAACAAACAACAAACTCTGCTGCATGTCCAGAAATAAACACAGGCTGAAATGCATTCAGGCTTCAGTTACAAAAAAACCTCCTCTTTCAGGCTAGTGAGTGCTCAAGCCAGTTTCAATAAGAGGAGGTTTTATTTAATGGACTAAGAAAGCCATCAAATAGATATGGAATCAGACTAGCAAAGGATCTCTTAGTAAATTCCTTTAAGACCTGCTTTAAAGAATGTGTCTGAATCATTTTTAATTAGCACATTTCTTTGTCATCGTGCAAATAAGTACCTTAGAACTACTTTAGCATCCTAAAAAATATGTAGATATCTCACTTCCCAATACATGATCTATGGATGTAAACTTGTTTATGGTATATTTTTGCTTTGCTAAAAATGTTTTATTAATAATGAAATGCTTACTAAATATTCAGGGCATTCTACCCTGCTGTGCACTCTGCAAGGTATAGGCTCGTTTGAAGATGGTACCCCTCTGTCCTCCAGAGTCAACTGCAATGGCAAACTTCTGCCCTGTTGTGTCAGATACTATCCTACTTTGATTGTATGTGATTTTATGGGACCTACTTGGCAATCTGTCCTCACTGACCCTAAGGTCCTGTCCCTACCCTTGCCAGGAAGGCTCTTGAGAAGGGAATAGCAAAGTCAGCAAAGTTTACAAGGCAGAGTAAAACCAGGTAAGTTAACAAACCTAGAAATAAATTGGATATAGTGAGTGATACCCCGGAATGAGCTGCAGCATTTAGAGATGAAATACAGAACCAGTTTCTGCTCTATTCAGGGTGGGAGGATGTGAACCTCCAGGAATTTTCCCAGGGGTTGGGATGAATTTCCTGCCTTAAACAGACTCATAGAAGGCTGTACGTGGGTGGGAAAAAGTCAGCGGTCACAAAAGTCTTTTCTCCATTTGTCAAATGAGAAATTATAGGAAGAGAAACAGGCACCAAATGGTTTCCTATATTTCTTGTCGCCAAACAAAAATCAACTTGGACTCTTTACCCTGAAGTAGATATTCAGGTCAGACATTTGAAGAACTTCCTTAAGGAAGGTGTGTGTGTGTGTGTGTGTGTGTGTTTCCTCACAACCTTATTGTAACAATGCACTTCTGTGCTCCCCTTGCCACTTGTCCTTCCAGCCTAAAACACTACTCACTGGTTCTATTGTTACCTGTTTACCCATCCCACCCCATCTTGCCCCCACCAAGCTGTGAGCTCTTGCAGGGCAGCATCCATATCTTTCAGCCTTGTATTCCTGTACTTAGCACTGGTCCTGACCCATAGTGGGGGTTCTTTCCATAGCAGTTAAATAAATGGTTACTGTTGATTTTTAAGAGCAGAACTCCATCTGGTGTGAATTAGTCCATCTAGCCTGTCAGAAAGCAGAGATGGGGCCACCTGTGAGGACCATGGTTCTCAGATGGAAATGAATTCTGTCTCTCACGGGCATCTTACATTAAACAAGTTTGGGAGTCATTCCATGTTGCAAGACCCAGATGGAAAAATCAAGTTCCTGGAGGCAACAGCCAAGCTGAGGCAGGATACAGAGCAGTGAGGCCAAGAGGCTGTGAGAAAATGGAAAAGCAATGGGGGTGGGAGGGAGAGCGGAGCTCACAGCAGAACGGACAAGAGCTTCCTCTGTAACCATATGTGCTGCTAGATCGGAAACTACAGTCCCGTGGGCTTCACTGTGTTCATTAGATCCACTCAGTGGAGAAAACCCAACAGCACTACAGCTTTGCCCATCTGTCTGTCCCAACATGGCTTTTTCCCATATGTAGTTTTATTAGTTTGCTTTGTGCTTTAGGAAAAATGACAAGTGGATGAGATCAATAGGATGCACGCTGCCTGTCTCAAAGTAAATTATCCAGCTGTTGACTATGTGCTCAGCTGCCTGGTGGTTCAGGGAGGGATCCCTTCATAGAGCTGCTGGTGCTGGGCTTGGAGGGTAGGGTACTTTTGATCATCCCAGCATGTGTGATTATTCATGAAAAACCTCACGTTCTTAGATCATGCAGGGTTCTGGGTGCTGGATAGCCACACTGAGGAAGGATTCAGGTAAGTTCCTCCAGAGCACAGAACCACTGATGTCTTTTCTGCTTTCCGCCACAAAGAATGGTTTACCTCCGATGAGAGCCGAGTCACTTTGCACTGTGTTGGTGAGTGGTTCCCGCTCATCTGTCTTCCCAAAAAGATCTGAAAGGTGTAAAAGACACTCAAAGTCCTAGAAGAAGATCTGAAATATGGTGTTGTGATGACACACCTGCATATTAGACCAGGTGCTCTCAAATAGTTGGCATTTTGGAAGGAAGCCAAACATACCCAAAAAAGCATTTTAAGTATACTGCTTACACCCCGTAGTTTCATGACCCTGTTCGTTTCTATGTAAGTTGTGAGACAAGAGGTTAAAAGACATGATGGTGGTACGCTGCTCGTATCTGCCTTGGCCTACAGCTTACCTCTCAGCCTACCCTTGAAGTCCCTTTATTATTTGCTGGACAGTTCCTATGCCTGTCAACGACTTCTTCCCTCAAGCACACCTGCCTCTGATTCAGAGGTTTCTTTAATTATAATAGATTTCTGACTCCATTGGCAGGAAAGGGCAAATTGCTGGTGAATTAGCACCCCCAAGAAACCCTCACACATTTTACTATATGTACATTAACATATACGGTGTAAAAAAAACAAAGAGCATCAAGTTTGAAGGCACATAGACCTGGTTTCGAATCCTAGCTCTGACACTTATTGGTCTGGTGACAGTGAGCTACATACATTTTTTAAATAGCAATCTGCAAATGTATTAAAGGGAGTTAATGATCCTATAGGTATGCATATAGTGCACATAAAATTGTCAGGACCTATAGCACCTCTCATTAGTATTGCTGTATCATTTAATCCTCAGGAAATGACTACAACATGATTATAATTTTTTCCAATCTCACAGATAAGGAAATTATATCAAAGCCATTAAGTAACCTGCCCAAAGTTCTGTAGTTCATTCATGGAAGATTCAGAATTCCAATCAAGGTTAGCCAAGTGTCGTATTCAGGTTCTTTCTAGTATACATACCTGACCATTGCCAAGAAAACACCAAGATTGGTGATGAGCAGGCAGCAGCAAAACTCTGTGCCCTTTCTTTGCTTGTAATTCATAACTTATTCGGCAATTGATGACCACACCTGATTAAAATAAATCCTAAGAACATCCAAGACACCTAGGATGACAGTGACTAAGAAAAGGTATTTCAGGAAGCGGCAAAATAAGAGAAGGTATATGGATGGTAGTCCTGTGGGACTTTCCTTTTATCAAGGAAGGTCGCTTTTAATCACATGAATTGTATTATTGATAGATCAACAACCAGCCTGCCTTCCTGACCCCTAAACTCTTTAATCCTTAGAGCAGCAACCACTTAAACAATAGCGAATATATATATATATATACATTTTCAGATTGTTATTCAAAAATGTATGTAACTCAACATCACCAGACCAATAAGTGTCAGAGCAAGGATTTCAACACAGATCAATGTGCCTTCAAGCTTGCTGCTCTTTTTTAAATAACATATATGTTAATGTACATACAGTTAAATATATACACATATATCTATTTCTAACTACTCATTAAAATTAGGATTATCTAAGCATATTAAATATCACTAAGAAATCAGTCATAATTCTTAACCACCTGTAACCATACAAGGTAAGGAATTGGGTAATATTAGCCTTTAGCCTGGAAGCTTCTTGAAGACATCAAAGTAGCACTGGTGAGAGAAGTTCCCTTGAGTATTTTCTTGCACACCTGATGAAGAATGCACCGTGGTCACTGCATTCACATCCGAATCCATCATCGAGCCACAGCTGGATTCTGTCAATATCCCTTGGATGGTTACAGGTGCGGTGGTGGCATGGCGCAGGGCTGCCTTCAGTGGTGCTATATGGTTGTATTGGACTGAAGCCAGACAGCCAACAAAACCCAGGGTGTTTGCTTTAGCAACTTCAGGATCCAATCCAAGATTCTCTGCAACATGAAAGACAGTCAGTTTTTTTAAACTATGCTCCATATCTACTTTAAGTAATGTCTGAAATTACAGAAATTGCCTCGTTATTTTTTGAATAAAGGAAATTGTCCCCCATCTCTCTTTATCTTCTCTTTCCAAACTCTACCCCCACTACCAGTGTCAGTATATCAACTACATATAATAGAAAATTGCTAGGGCTATCTTGGTTTGAGATAATGTTTCAAACTTCTAAATTTTCATTCATGTATTTTATGAACTGTAACGAATACTTAGTAAATCTCTTCTACACTCTAGATGTTTTATAGAATTTAGATCATTATCTCCATCACCATCTATTTATGGATTCTGGTGATTAATTCAAGCATACTACAAAGCTCATTACAACATTTCACTCAAAATGATAGCAAGAAAAAAATGAAAAGAGGAAGACAGAGCGGTTAGAAGGCAAAGTGGTCCTCTCAGAAGTTTATCGTGTTTGGTGTTTTAAGCAGCTTGTACACCGACCTTCTAGGCAAGATTTTCACATGCTTAGTTCTGTCCGTGGTACTGATCGGTGAGCGTGGATTTTCTATGACAGAAATCAATCTCTCAAAGTATCTTTGAGTCTTTATAAAAGATAATGAGGCAATCATTTATGATTCACGACAAGATCAAATGTCTCATTGTCTTCAAGATTTGTGGTAAGATTGTTCAGTAGCCCATTTCTTTATTTTAACAAGGGTCATTTGGACAAATTGCTGTGATGCAATTACATAAAACTACAATACGGGATGAACCTTTTTCCCCCCCTTTAAGGCATAACAGTTTCAACAGACCTAGATTGTTCAGATAGATATTTTATTATGATAATCTGTTTATTTTCTGGAAGAGGACAAGGACTTTCCTCTCTATCAGGTAAATTATAATTTATTTCCATCATAAGTGATCGAAGAGTGCTGCCAGGGATCACCAACAAAGCACTGTGTTGGCCACATTTAGGGAAGACAAATAACGGACATATGGATCAAAATGAGAAATTAACATCCTTTAACAGTGCTTTTTCTAGTTTTGTCCTCATTATTGTCTCCCCCTTCAACACCCATGTAAACCTTGCTAATTTATCATCACTCTCTTCTTACAGGAAAAGAAAAGAAATCATGTATTAATTTTATGTGGCTATTGTAACAAATTAGCACAAACTTAAACAGCATAAAACAACACAAATGTTTTGTTTTACATCTCTGCAGAAGTCTGATACCAGTCTCACTGGGCTAAAATCGAGCTGCTGTTAAACTGCATTTTTTTCTAGAGCCTCCAGGGAATAACACATCTCTTTGTCTTTTCTAACTCCCCAAACCACCCATATTCCTTGGCTTGTAGCCCCCTTCCTGTATCTTCAAAGCCAGCAATGTTGCACTTCTGTGTATCTTTCTTCCAAAGTCACTTTTAATACTAATTCTCTTCTTTTGCCCCTTCTTCCACTTTTAAGGACCCTTGTGATTGTACTGGGCTCAGCCAGTTAATCAAGGATGATCTCCCTATTTTTTTTTTTTTTTTTTTTTTTTGCGGTACGCGGGCCTCTCACTGTTGTGGCCTCTCCCATTGCGGAGCACAGTCTCCAGATGCGCAGGCTCAGCGGCCATGGCTCACGGGTCCAGCCGCTCCGCAGCATGTGGGATCTTCCAGGACCGGGGCACGAACCCGTGTCCCCTGCATTGGCAGGCGGACTCTCAACCACTGCGCCACCAGGGAAGCCCCAATCTCCCTATTTTAAGGACAGCTACTTAGCAACATTAATTCTTCTTTACCAGTTAGCTTAACATATTCACAGGTTCTGAGGATTAGGATTTGGCTATTTTTGTGGGTCATTATTCTTCCTACCACTCCATTCGTCTTGAGATTCTGTAAGAACTTTCCAGTTAATGATAATCAAAATTAATAGAGATGTGAATCGACACTCTTCAAGTGTGTAAGAACATGGGGCAGGGGTGGGGAGGAAACTGTGGTCTTCCAAATATTCCTGTAAATATCCTACAGTGGTGGTACCTATTTGTTACGTACTCATGAAAGCATCACATATGCCTATTTCTCATTCTATGCTTACAAAGACTGAGATTATGAGCATAAGCGACTGCTCAAACACTGTTATGCAAAAGTCTTCCACACCAAAAAGCTTTAATTAAGACTAAGTGCTATTTGTCGAGTGTCAACAGAACTCAATGTACCCTAGTGTAATTCAGAATGCACATTAGCTACTGATTGGTGGTTTTCATGGGATAGAGTTAGAGATCAGCAGTATTTACAGAAGGAAGACAAGAGAAGGGAAGCATAAACTTGTATGAAGATTTTTTCCTCGTGGGATTTCAAAGCAGTGGAAAGTGACATGTCACTGCAGCTATGCCTTAAGGGTCTAAGTCAAAACTGCCAGATCTTATTCCTAGAATTCAGTTAAAAAGAAGTCTGTATTGGTGACAAGGTCTTTGAAGAATATCGTTATTCTGACCACCATGAATCACAGTTCCAGGTAAAAGAATCGGCACATGGATAAATAGGGGGAAATGTCAGAAAATGACCACCTCTCTTTAATGGAAGAAATGTTTTGGATCAAGTCTTATCTCTAGGAAAGTTAATTTATTCTAGGTGTATAAAAAGCATGCAAACCTTGAGAGGGTTCTGAAAAGAAATGAAGAAAACAAGAGTCCTTGATAGCAGAAAATACTCTCAGTATGAGGCCTGGCATAATGATTTCTCAGATTCTTACATATATGGAGAGGCAAAAAAAAAAATGTTAAGATGGTTCCAGATTATATTTACTTCTTATAAATTTGTTACCTAATATGTGGTAAGAAACAGTTGTTTGCTAAAAATGCATTTGTTCAGTAGTCAACACCTATTGGGTACCTACTATATAATAATGTAATATTTTTAAAATTATTGAAATGTGATTGATGTACAGTATTATGTTAGTTTCAGGTGCACTATAGAGTGATTTGACATTTGTGTACATTATGAAATGATCGCAATGATAAATCTAGTAACCATCTGTCCCCAAAGTTATTACAGTATCATTGACCATATTTCTTATGCTGTATATTATATCACCATGGCTTATTTATTTTATAACCAGAAGTTTGCATCTCTTAAACCCATTCACCTATTTTGTCCACCCTCCACCTGCCCCACCCACCCCCTCTGGAAACCACCAGTTTTTTCTCTGTATGACTGTTTTCATTGTTTGGTTTGTTTGTTTATTTTGTTTAGTTTTTTAGAATCCACATAATAAGTGAGATCATATGGTATTTGTCTTTGTATGACATTTCACTTAGCATAATACCCTCTAGATTCATCCATGTTGTAGCAAATTATGAATTTAACCATTCATCTATCCATGGGCATAGGCACTTAGGTTGTTTCCATATCCTGGTTATTATAGATAATGTTTCAATGACATTGGAGTGTATAGATCTTTTCAAATTCGTGTTTCTGTTTTCTTTGGGTAAATACCCAGATATGAAAATGCTAGATCATATAATAGTTCCATTTTTAACTTTCTGAGCAATCTCCATACAGTTTTCCATAGTGGTTGAACCAACTTACAATCCCACAAAAAGCACACCAGAATTCCCTTTCCTTTACATCCTCACCAACACTTATTATTTTTTGTTCTTTTTGATAACAGCCATTCTGACAAGTGTGAGATGGTATTTGATTGTGGTTTAGATTTGCATTTCCCTGATGATTCGTGATGTTGAACATCTTTTCATGTTTCTGTTGGTCTTCTGTATGTCTTCTTTGAAAAAAAAGTCTATTCATGTCCTCTACTCATATTTTTAATATTTTGAAATTGTGTTCTGTGTATATTTTGGATATTAATCCCATGTTGGATATATCAATTTCAAATATTTTCTTCCAACTAAGCTGCCTTTTCATTTTGTTGATAGTTTCCTTTGCTGTGCAAAATCTTTTTAGCTTGATGTAGTCCCATTTAATTATTTCTGCTATTGTTTCACTCACCTGAGACAGATCCAAAAAAATATTGCTAAGACTGATGTCAAAGAGTGTACTTCCTTTGTTTTCTTCTAGGAGCTTTATGGTTTCAGGTCTTCATTGAAATCTTTAATCCATTTTTAGTTTGTTTCTGTATATGATATGAGAAATTAATCCAGTTTGATTCTTTTGCATATAGCTGTCTAGTTTTATCCAGCACTATTTACTGAAAATATTTTTCCCATTTTATATTCTTGCCTACTTTGATGTGGATTAATTGACCGTATAAGTGTGGGTTTATTTCTGGGTTTGCTATTCTGTTCCATTGAGCTGTGTGTGTGTGTGTGTGTGTGTGTGTGTGTGTGTGTGTGAGCACCATAATGTTTTGATTATTTTAGTTTTGTAGTATAGTTTGAAATTAAGTAGTGTGATACCTCCAGTTTTTTTTCTTCTTTCTCAAGACTGCTTTGGCTATTCAAGGTTAGTGTGTGTGTGTGTGTGTGTGTGTGTGTGTGTGTGTGTTTTCATACAAATTTTAGAATTATTTGTTCTAGCTCTGTTAAAAATGCCACTGAAATTTTGATAGTGATTGAACTGAATCTTTAGATTGCTTTGGGTGGTATGGCTTTAATAATATTCATTTTTCTAATCCATGAATATAGTGCATATATAGAGGATTTTTTTGCATCTACGTTCAGAAGTTACAAGTTCAGCTTGTAATTTACTTTTTTCCTTTTCCTTTCTTTTCCTTCCTTCCTTCCTTCCTTTCTTCCTTCATTTCTTTTCTTTCTTTCCTTCCTTTCTTTCTCTCCCTCTCTCTTTCTTTCTTCCTTTCTTTCTTTCTTTTGTGTGTGCAGGTCTTTTCTGGTTTTGACATCAGTGTGATACTCACCTCATAGTATGAATCCAGATGCATTCCTTCTTCTTCAATTTTTTGGTATAATTTGAGAAGGACAGGTGTTAACTCTTCTTTAAATATTTGGTAGAATTCACCTTTGAAGCCATCTGGTCCTGGACTTTTGTTCATTGGGAGAATTTTTTTTAATTATTTAAAAAAAATTTTAAATGATTCAATTTCATTACTGTTAATTAGTCTGTTCATATTTAGTATTCTTGATTTCAGTCTCAGGAGATTGTAGGTTTCTAGGAATTTATTCATTTCTTCTAGGTTGTTCATTTTACTGACATATGATTTTTGTAGGTGTCTCTTAGGATCCTTTGTATTTCTGTGGTGTTAGTTGTAACTTCTCTTTCTCTTCTGATTTCATTTATTTGGGCCCCCTCTCTCTTTTCTTCTTGATGAGTCTGGCTAAAGGTTTCTCAATTTTGTTCAGCTTTGCGAAGAACCAGCTCTTAGTTTCATTGATATTTTCTTTTTTTTTTTGGCTCAGTTTCATTTATTTCTGCTCTGATCTTCATTTCTTTCCTTCTACTATCTTTGGGTTTTGTTTGTTCTTCTTTTTATAGCTTTTTTAGTGTAAAGTTAGACTGTTTGAGATTTTTCTTATTTCCTGAAGTAGGCTTGTATTGATATAAAATTTCCTTTTAGGCCTGCTTTTGCTGCATCCCATAGAATTAAGATCACTGTATTTCCATTTTTATTTGTCTCCATGTATTTTTTTTTAATTTCCTCTCTGATTTCTTCAGTGATCCATTGGTTGTTTATTAGCATGCTGTTTAGACTCCACATGTTTGTGTCTTTTTGCATTTTTTTCTTGACTTTTAGTCTCATACAATTGTGGTCTGAAAAGATGCTTGATATGATTTAAATATTCTTAAGTTTATAGAGCTTATTTTGTGGCCTAACATGTGATCTATCCTGGAGAATTTTCCATGTGCCCTTGAAAAGAATATGTACTCTGCTGGTTTGGGATTAACTGTTCTGTATATATCTATTCATCTAACTCGTCTAATATGTCATTTAAGACCAGTGTTTCTGTACTGATTTTCTGTCTGGATGATCTGTCCATTTATGTAATGGGGTATTAAAGTCCTCTATTATTGTATAACTGTCAATTTCTCCCTTTATGCTTGTTAATATTTGCTTTATTTCAGTGCTCCTATGTTGGGTGCATATATATTTATGATTGTTATAACTTTTTTGTTAGATTGATCCCTTTACATTAGGTACTGTCCTTTGTGTCTTGTAACAGTATTTATTTTAAAGTCTATTTTATCTGATTTCAGTATGCTACCCTAGCTTTCTTTCACTTCCATTTGCATGAAATATGTTTTTTTCCATCACCTCACTTTCTGTGTGTGTCTTTAGATCTGAAGTGAGTCTCTTGTAGGCAACATGTATATGTGTCTTGTTTTTTTATCCACCAAGTCACTCTATATTTACAATAATTGTTTTTAAAATATTATTTCTATTTCCCTTCCATGTATATGTTATTATCATCCAAAATATACAAGTGAAGAAGCTGACACTATTAATGTTAAAATATATACAGGAGCTCATGTGGCAAAGTTGAGATTTAAACCAAAGTCTTTATGACTTGAAATGCCAAACTCTTTATGTAAGCTATGTTGCCTCTCTAAAATCCTTCCAAAAATATCCTAGGTATTTTTGTAAGATACTGTTACATAAATTAGCTAAGAAGAAATAGGATGCAAAAACTAAGGAAAGCACAAGTCATTCTAAACTCTTGATTATATTCTAAGTCATTTTATTCAATTTTAGGTTATAATTGCATTCAATTTATAAGGAACTAGGCAAGGGAACTATTGTATGGGCTGAACTACAGAATAAATATGGAAGACAAACTTAACAGTGAATGTGGCTACTCAGAAGTGGTTGAATGAGAATGCAAACAAAGGCCATACCACTGGAAAATGCCACTGTTCTCTTTCTCATTCTTCCCAAGGTTTTCTGCTAACATATAAGAGTCCCATCCAATCAGGAAGAACTGCAAGGTTTCTCCTTATATAATATATACCATCTCCTTGAGAAACCACAAATATCTTACAAAGAAAAGTTCTTATTTGAAATTGACATAGTTTATACCTCCCAACGCACTTTAAATATCACTGAAATATCACTTCTGATTCTCATTAGAGTCTGTCTCCCTGCCCTCAAATACTGACGTAGAAGCAGCATGGTGTGCTGAAATAGCATGGATTGGAGGTAGGTAGACCTAAGCTGATGAATTATGCCCTTGAACATATGACTTGTATTTTCTCATTTCTGAGATTTGTCCACTGTAAAATAGTGATAAATAGTACTGACAACATGAATTGTGGTGGAAATAAATATAAAAAGCATGATTCCTGGCTCAGTGCCCGTACATGCATTTATTATTGTTATTATTATCAACATCATCATCATTATTCTTCCTATTACTCTTCCAAAGAGTTCCAAAAGCCTTTGCCTAGATTCAAGGGCCCTCAACATGTCCAAGTAATACTGCATTTATATGAGAAAACTAAGATGTAAATGCTTATGTGCTTTTCGTAAAGACTAAACTTCCACTTCATACTGACTCATAACTGAATATATGTAGTACTAAAACTTTGAATGACTCAGTTGGTTAAGTTAGTGTAGACTAACTTCTTTAAGCATCTGAAAACTTGACTATCTACATTAATTTGCAAACACTCATTTCTTCAAAGCAAAGCTATGTCCCTCTGTTAAAACTAGTGGATTTTGTGATGCCAAGGAAGATAGCACAGAACCAATGTTAGCCCCAGAATGTGCAACATTTTACACAGTCACAATTGTTTGACACTAAGAGAGTGATAGAGCCAAACTAGGCAGTTGTTTTTTTCTTCTGGATATTAAAAAATGAAAAAGAAAAGATCAGCAATTTGCTAAGAACAGACATTGCTGTAAGATGAAATATGACTTTGCTATATGTCAAAAGCCATCAATGACATTTGAAACATGAAGTGTCAAAATACAAGTCATTCAGACCCACAGACCTGGGCTTACGAGAGAGTAAAATGTACCATCACAAAACATAAATAAAGAACTTGATATTAATGGAAGATATAAGTGATATATACAAATAAACAGTATTTCCCTCAAGAGTACTTTGTGGCTTTTGGTAATAGAGAAACAGTCTGAAAATTTAACTATCGGGAATATTCATGTCTCTCAAATAAAGCTTTTAATCCTGAAAGAGGAATGTCAAACTGTATTAAAAAATATTTGGCATTTACTTAATGCTTTTATGCTTTTCATGGTATGCACATTTGTACAGCCTATGTAAATATTCATCCTTGTAAAATAAGAAAGTGTGAGATAATTATACCCAATTACCAGTTAGGAAAATTAAGACACAAGGTCAAGTAATTGTTTAAAGCAAATTACCCAGTCCGTGGCCAATCCAGGTTTGATACCTAAGTCTCTTGTATTCTGTCCTTCTTTTCTCTGTTATGCCATATTTAGTAGCTTTCTGTAGGTATTGATTGTTGATAAGGTGAAAAGAAACCTCACCTCCATAGCATGACTTAGAGCCTTTCACTAGCTAACTCCCACCCACCCAGCCAGCCTCATCTGTGCTACATAGAACCGAACTTTTCACTCTTCTCTTAGTAGGTGCACATGTTCTCTCTGCCTGGAAGGCCCTTCTGTCCCTTAACTACCTGGATAACATCCGCTCCTTCTCTGTTAGACCTACATCTATTTATTGGTCACCTATGAGAATCACACTATGTGTGAGACAGTGGACTTACAATTGTCAGCTAGCAGACATATTTAAGAGATCAGCAATGATTTCAGGCAATAAGTCTTATGGGAGGAAGACATTGTGGCTCTGGTACCACAGAAGAGACCCCTGACACAATCTAGGACAGTGGGGATCAAATTTAGTATGCAAATTAATTTTCCAGGGAAATGTATGAAAATTCATATCTTTGAATCTCATTCAGTAGGTCTGATGTGGAGGTATCCAAGAATTTGCATTTTAAAAATACATTCCTAGACACTTACGATACGGCTGGTTCAGGAACCCCACTTTGAGAAACATTAATTTAGGAAAGATGGTCTGGAAAACAATGTATTAGGTGATCAATAGACAATAATCATGCATGAGAGGGTGGGCAGAGAGTTCCAAACACAAAGCAAAGCCTATACAAAGCCTAGACTGAGAAAGTCCATCACATTTCAAACACTAAATAATCAAGTTAACTCTACCTTAAAATAAGGCAAAAGATGACGTTGAAAAGATAGGCAGGGGCCAGGTGGAGTTAGGAAAGTACTTTCTCCATGTTCCCAAGGCATTTGTTTACTTCTAAGGCACTTCTTTTATTTCACCATTATGTTTACAAGTCTGTCCTTCAACAAGATTGGCAGATTCTTGCTTTCAAGAAACCTGTCCCTTTCTAATTTCCAGCCCCACCAACTAGGACAGTGTCTAACACACAGAGCATTTTGTAAACTGTAAAAGGAATTTATAAATAAAAAATAAATGTTTCCTAATATCAACAGTAATGCAGCCTTATCAGGAATGTTCAGATATATTTAAAAGTTTATTCTGGCCATTTATAAGCATTTAGTTTCTTTACTTTTGCATTCACACTCATAACACATTATGTGGAATTCTCTTTGCTGAAGCCCAATCCTGATGAGAACTTCATTAATATTTCCTGCAGCTCTGTCAATGGTACTTATCAAATATTTCTCTTCATTATTCTAAGTACTTTGTTACCTAAAGCTAACTAAATAGTTTCTATGGAACTTGAGTGACCCTGTAAATTTGGTTGCTACATATCACAGTGTCTACTCTGTTTGTAATGGCGCCATAGGCTTAAAGGGTCAGAGCTTGTAGTTTTGCTCATCACACTGCCAAGGAAATGCCTGCCAAATACTGCATGACAGGCTCCTTATCTTCAGGTCTCAGGATGAAAGCCCCACTCCAGACAATCCATTTTATGATGAAGTTTTCCTTATTTGCTTACCACTGACTGCCAATTTACTAACATAATATTTTGGGCATAGACGTTGATAAATACATTCTTTTGGATGATTAAATGGGTCTCAATTGCACAGGATCTGGCACATAGTAGGTCTTCCATTACTCTTCTTTAAGTAGAAATATATACATACACATAGATAGACAGACAGACAGATGGATAGATAGATGCATAGATAGATAGATAGATAGATAGATAGACAGACACTAATATTACAAGAAACATACAAAAATAACCAAGTTGATTCGGTCAACAAAATTCTACCATTTGAGAATTCATTATCTCCAGTGAATAGCTCATGGGCTCAACTATAGTTTTCATTTTTAAATTGGGTTCCTTAGTTACATGCATTACATAAAAGCAGCTCTATGGATATATGACAGTGACTACTGGATTGGTAAAACCTTAGCAATATATCCAAATTTAAAATTCTAGATATCATACTCCCAACGCCAATTCTGCTTATTTTCCACAGAAAAGTCACTTTTCTGACTTTTAACACTGAGATGCTCAAGTTGACATATAAACTCATTCCTTTGGGATTTAAAAATACAAAAAGAATTCATCCTAGGGTGCTGATTATTTATTTGATGTGGGCCCAGAACTAGACAACTCATGTGTCTTGATTTATGTTGTTTACTCTGTTAAAGGAAAGGAGCAAAACTAGAGCCCTGCATGTCCTAACAGAGAGTCTTTTAACAGAGTCCAAAAATAACCTATAGAAATATATTCTACTCTGTTACGGAATTACTAGCTAGCTGTGAAGTTAAAAGAAGTACCAAAAGGAGTAAAAGCCATACTGAGCACCTCCAGTGATCTGATGTTATTTCTTTTATTGTTTACAGAGTTAGGCATAATGCATATTTTGTGAGGAGGCTTTCTGCTGCAAGTAACAGAAAATCCAACTTGCAGAGACTTAAACATTACAGGGATGAGTTATATCAAATAACAAGGAGTTTAGAGGCAAGGAGAGCTCTGAGCATGGAATTTCAGGGTTTCTCCTCTTTGGCTGTCTCATCCTCAGGCTGGAACAAGGTGGTCGTGCAATTCCAGGCATCACATCTAGACACAACAATGTCCAGAAGCAATACATAAATACATAAACAAAAGCTGCCTCAATTCTGTGTTTGTTTTTTTTTTTTAAGAATGGAGAATCCTTTCTCAGAACCACATACACACAGCTACCCTGAAGGCTTCTTCTCATTGGCTAGATTGTGTCCCAGGTTTATGCTACTCCGATCACTGACAATGGAGAGGGACCACAAGCAATTGCTTAGATCAGCAGTTTTTAAGACTTGTTTTTAGTCTAAAGATCCATTTTCACTCTTAAAAATCTTGAAGAGATTTGGGGCTTCCCTGGTGGCGCAGTGGTTGAGAGTCTGCCTGCTGATGCAGGGGACACAGGTTCGTGCCCCGGTCTGGGAAGATCCCACATGCCGCGGAGTGGCTGGGCCCATGAGCCATGGCCGCTGAGCCTGCACGTCCAGAGCCTGTGCTCCACAACGGGAGAGGCCACAACAGTGAGAGGTCCACGTACCGCAAAAAAAAAAAAAAAATCTTGAAGAGATTTTGGATATTTATATCTGTTTTGGATCTGTCAATATCCATTGTGTTAGAAATGAAAACTGAGAACATTTTAAAAGAAGCCACAGTACATATTCCATTAGCCGTCTACGTGGTGATATCATCACACATCTTGTAGCCTCAAAAACTCCATTCTGCATGCATGAGAGAACACGAGTGACAAAGTTCATTAATATCTATTATTAAAATGAAGATAGTTTGACCTCGTGGATTCCCTGAAAAGGTCTCAGGAGTCTAACCTCCCAATGACCACAGGACCAAATTTTGAGAATCACTGGCTCAAACCAATCAGGAGGAATCTGCAGGGATTGCAGATGAAGACAACATTCCCACAGGCACATGAATTCATAGAGGAGCATGAATGATTAAATAAAATTGGAATTCTGTTAGGAAGGGAAAAATAAGTCAAAATGGATGTTGGGTAGGCAATCAACATTGTCAGTTGCATACATATAAGGCAATCTCTGGAAGGAAGGAAAGAAGGAAGGAAGGGAAGGAGGGAGGGAGGGGAGGAGGAAGGGAGGGGGAGTGAGGGAGGGACGGGGAGTGAGGGAGAGAGGGGCAAGGAAGGAAGGAAGAAGGAAAGAAAGAAAGAAAGAAAGAAAGAAAGAAAGAAAGAAAGAAAAAGGAAGAAGGAAAGAAAGAAAAAGAAGAAAAGAGAGAGAGGGAGGGAGGGAGGAAGGGAAGGAAAGGAAGGAAGGAAGAAAGAAAGGTATTCAAAAATAACTTCCTTTAAAACTGAATATATGTGTGTGTGTATCCACCCCTCCCACCATACACACATTCAGTTTAAAAAATAGTTATTTTTAATCAGTCATATATTGACCTCAGCAAAAATCCTCACATCTAGTTTGAATGTCCTAAATTTGGCTGCCCTGTATAAGGAAAAACAAGCTATTCTACAGGGACCAAATGGAGACCAGTCATGGGCAATATTGATCAATGTGCATAGCAATGACTGGCCCTTGGTCCTGGCAGCTGATCTTTCTGGGAACCAAACCTTCTGTGCTGCTCCCAGGTCTGGGGGAAGGAGAGATGGCATATTTGTCTTTTTGTGTCTAGATTATTATCCAGTATATAATTGGTAATTATTATATTAAATAAAAATAACTCATTCAAATATTTCTAACATGATGATCATAAAGCAGCCCCTTCATCTCTCTAAGTCTCAGATTCCTTATGGGTAAAACTGATCATTGTATATACCTTGAGGTTTGGTTTACAAGACACATGGTGTGGCAGAGAATAAGCCCCACCCTCCAAAGATGTCCATGTCAGAATCCCCAGAACATGTGAATATGTTACATTATTGGCAAAAGAGACTTTGATCATATGAGTAAGTTAAGGGTCTGGAGATACAAAGATTATCCTGGGTTATCTGGGTAAACTTAATGTGATCATAAGGGTCCATATAAAGGGAGGCAGTCAGAAGTAGGAGATACGATGACAGAACCAAGAGGATCTAGTAATTTGAGGAAGGGGTTACAAGTCAAAGAATGCAAGTAACCACGTAAGTAGGAAATGGAAAGGAAACAGTTTCTCCCCTGAAGCCTCCAGAAGGAACACAGCTCTGCTGGCACCTTAATTTTAGCCTCATAAATTTCACTTAAGACTTCTAACCTCAAGAGCCATATGATAAATTTACCTTGCTTTAAGCCACTGATTTTGTGATAGTTTGTTAAAGCACCAACAGGAAAATAATAAACATAGGAACACTCTTAGAGAATGCTAATGCGGTTCTACTTTCTACATTTAAAACATGCCCAGAAATTAATACTTTAGTGGCTATAAAACAATGATAATTTTCTTGTTTATATATTTCTATTTAATAAATTTGGTCATTGTAAACCGTCTCCACTTTGTGCAGATCGAATATGCATGAATTTCAGTTACCATGATTTAAATAACACCAGTCCTCCGACAACATGATTCAAGTTTCAGTGACTACGATATAAGCATAGGTAAAAGTGCATAAAGTACAAACTCTGCTGCGAGCTCTTCAGTCCACAAATTAGCATGTAAATAGCAGATGCGCATCATGATTAGTAACCACTCACATCACTTCTTTAAAAGTTTGTGGTAGATTGGCCACTGAGCCATTGCTGATTTAATTAACACACAGACAGCAAAGCGTATAGTTGTGTAGCTTCTTTGTATCTCAGTAATAAACCCATGTGACATTTTACAGAAAAATAGATAACCCAAAGAGGGAATTGGTCAACAAAGATGATTTTGCAGCAAAGAAACAGAAAGTAGAGCACTGCAAGTGAAATTCAAATGTAAATAGATTTATAGAAGAAATAGCTGGCCATGGAAATGCTGACACTGACACAGAAAGACTCTAGGTCTGCAATCACAGGAAATTAGCGAAGGTGATAGGAATCAATATAAATGAGGTGGTTCATGACAAACAGAATGGCAATGTCCCAGAGGAAGTGATGCCAGCAAAAAACTTTACAGTAAAAGAACTCTCCAGAATGTTTCATGACATTGAAAACACAAAGGATGAAACGGTGGAAGCTGATCCAAACTTAGACAGCAGCATGACAGTTCACCAAGGCATAAGAAAGATGCGCCCTCCATATTTAGTCATACAGCTAGATGGCGGCAAGCACTGTTCAAACTATTCTTGAAAGATTTTTTTTGCAAACAAATGAGATAGTCTAATTCTCAATGTTTCTACTACTTTAGATTACAGAGTACTAAGTAAATACTAGTTTTTCTTCATTTCCCTAAGAGAGTTTTTATTTATTTATTTTTATTTTAGAATTTTGTGTGGAAATTTAGTTGATTTGTACCTTAAGAGAGTTGTTAATGCTTTGGCAAAAAATTTTTAAAGGTCATAGAGCTAATCATGTTTTTCTCATGAATGATTAAGATGTCTTTTCACAGTTTCAGTTCGTGTGGTCACTTACTGTTCTGCAGAATTGGGTAAAGCAAGGACCACCTCCATAATATCCATCAGGACAGGATTGCTTATTAAGTGCCAAAGGCTGCTTTAAGTGCCTTATAACACTTAATCATTATCTGCATTATTGTGCCCATTTTAAAGGGAAGAAAATGGAAACAATTGAGGTTAAATAATACAAAGGAACACCCAGTAAGTGATAGAGCTGGGATTTGAACCTACCCAGTGTAAACGCATTCCCAGACTGCAGGACACTACGCCCGCTTCTTGTACTTGCTAACACTCCTAGAACATCAATTATGCCCTGGCTTTGCCCTGTTCAAGTTAGATGAGCAGTTGGGTTGTGATGATCACATCACAATAACTTAGCAAAATAGAAACTATGGTGCGCTCCATGCCACAGGTGAATGAAATTAAGGTTTAGAGAAGTAAAGTAACTTGTCCAAGGTCTCACAATAAATGTTAAAGCCTGATGCCCCACAAAGAGGCCAAGTGTGGTAAATGTAGTGACACAATATATTTTGTTGAATAAATGTGTTCAGTGATTGACATATCATATGATATCACTTATATGTGGAATATAAAAAAATGATACAAATGAACTTATTTACAAAACAGAAATAGACTCACAGACAGAGAAAACAAACTTATGGTTACCAAAAGGGAAAGGAGGCGAGGGATAAATTAAGAGTTTGGGATTAACAGATAGACGTTACTATGTATAAAATAGATAAACAACAAGAGCCTACTGTATAGCACAGGGGACTGTATCAAATATCTTGTAATTACCTATAATGGAAAAGAATCTGAAAAAGGATATATATATATACATATATATATATATATATCAATATTTTTTGCTGTACACCTGAAGCTAACACAACATTGTCAATTAAATATACTTCAATTTAAAAAATGGTTATTGAAAAAAAAATGTGTTCAGTGATTGAACTTTTAAATTCTATTCTGAGTGTTTGTTTTAAACTCAGTAAATCGTTTTCCTGTGAATTTATTAACCTACTTCAGTGAAGCATGCTCATCCCAGAGAGCCAAACTCTCTTCCTTCCTAATGAAATAGGGTGTTAACTGGCTGGTAACCTCATGTGGTCATCATGGCTGATGATTGCTTACTTGCTGTTCTTCAGGATAGCATATTTGTGTTTTAAAATGAATCTGTAAGACTTCATGAAAAGGAAAAGTATATTTCTGGGATTTCATTACAAGAGGTATTTTGGAACTAGTGTGTTTTGTAGTCGGCTTCCAATCACACTGAAAATGTAATTCAGTAAATACTAAATGAGGATGGATTGTGCACAAAGCATCAGTGATGTTGTCTGCATAAAGGCTGAGCCCGCTTAGCTTTCAGAGCAGGTGTGCCACAAGTATGGTGCACAACCCACCAGCGGGGGACTGGCCCCTAAGGCAGCCCCCAACCATGCCAGTCTAGACACTTCTTTCCTCCACTGCCTGTAGAACCGTCATCTATAGCTCTTGCTTCATACTTAACCTTATGCTCCCTTGTTTCATCTCTTGCATTGTTCTTCTTGACACACAAGGAGGTGGCCTCCTGGATAATGAAGATCAAACTGGCTTCAATGACCCAGATGTGAGCAAACATATTCATCCTCTGTCTCCTCTGGAGGGCAAGAAACCCATGAGGTATAATCCCAACCCCCACTCATCAGTTCTCAGCCATTTATACAATTGATCTGCATCAGTGAGCTTCTACATTTGCTAAAAGGGTAGCATTTTCTTCTCTCTTTCTCCAACTGATTCAGAGAGTATAAAATCACACATTATTCCTGTTAGTTATAATTTGCATTTGACTGCATGTAACAGACAATTTTAAAAAAAGAGAGAACAGTAGCTCAAATCAAGTAATAGTTTATTTTATTTTTTATTCCCAGTTAATGAGAAGTCTGATGTTAATCTGTCTAAGGTTGGTATTTTGGCTCCAGATATCATCAGGGGCCCAGAAATTTTTTTTAGATTTACACTTTCCTCTTCATAGGCTATAGCTTTTGTTTTCTTCCTCATAAGATGACTCAATGAGCTCCAGCTACTACCCTTATGTCCCAGAAGGGGGAAGTAGCGGGGCAAAGAGCAAAAAGGTACACATCTGCTAAGTCAGCCTTTTTGAAAACTCTACTGACTTCTTCTTGGAAACCATTTTCCAGGACCATGTTGCATGGCCATTCTTAAGAAGTAGGCCAGGGATGTTCTGGTTTTAACTAGGAACTTTGCTCCCTCTAAACAGGAACAAAAATTTAATGAAAAGCATCAATGTGTTCAATAAAGAAGAGGATAATGAATATTGGATATTAGGTAGGCTGTTAACAGGCTCTGACTCAATTCCCTTCTGACAAATTTTCTTCTCTATACTTTCCTCCAATTAAACTGTTACGCAACTTCCCTTCTAGAAATAGATTTCATCACCAACGAATCGGTTCCCTGGGTTCAACATTAAACTCTTCTACTTTTTAACATTGTATCTTTAGGAAAGACACATGATATCTTTTGGGCTGTTTCCTCATCTATAACATGGGAATGGATGTGGTGCCTGCAGGTGGAAGATTAAATATTGTCTTTGACATGCCTTCTGTTGAGAGATGGGGTCTATTTCCCCTCCCTCAGAGTATGAGTTGACTCATGACTGCTTTGCTCAATGGAACACATTGCAAATGATACTCTGATAGTCCCAGGACTAGCCTTCAATAGGTCTGGCACCTTCTGCCTTGGGAGCTTTGAGCCCCAAGCTACTGTGTAAGAAGCCCTACAGCCCTGAGAGACCATGCAGAAGGACCTTGAGACTAAAGGGAGAAACAGAGTGACCCAGCTGAGCCCAGTCTTCCAGATGTCCCTGCCATGGCAGCAAGCATGTGAATAAATCTGTCTTGTCCTCCAGACTGGCCCAGCTACTAACCATATCTCACCCAGAGAGTCTAGTCAACTCCACAAGGAGCTGAAGAACCAACCAGGCAAGCTCTGTCCAAGTCCTGACCCACAAAGTTCTGAGATATTTGCAAAACAGGTGTTGGGTTAAACTATGAAGTGATGGGGTCATGTGACACAGAGTAATAGACATGTAAGGTTCTACCTCGTGTGTTTGTTGTGAGGATTAAATGTAATAATGAAAGTAAACGTCTTAACTGATAGCCAAGCACATAGTAAATACTCAACAATGTTCAGCTTATAGGTATAGTATCCTCTAAGATTCCATCTACCTGCCTGTGGAAGGAGACATTGGGAGGAAACATCCAATTCCTGTCTCTCACCAGCACTCACCACCCCAGAACTAAGTCTTCTAATTAGAGTAGAAGCTAATGTTTTACTTCGATTCAGCCATTTCATTACTCCTTCACTCTTTGTGTACTAATTTCTCTGTCTGTAAGATTTCAGGGTCTGTGAAATGGGTCTATGCTTTATATGCCTTTTATTAAAGGCTGTGTGGCATAGTGGAATATATCCAATTTCTGGAGTCAGGCAAATCTGGCTTTGCACACCAGGTCAGCCAATTAATGAATGGAGGAGTGAACGTTATTGTTTGAATTCCCCCCAAAGGAGGCTCTAAGGCAGGCATCAGGGTGCAAGTACTTTATTTACAAGGTGAAGAAAACACTTCACCTTGTAAATAAAGGGTGGTAGCAAAGATAAGGATGGGAGGGAAACTAGTAAAAAGTTTTTTGTTTGTTTGTTTTAAATCAAACCAACCAGCACTGAGGGCAACTAAAACTTAATCCTACTGGGAAAATTCTAGGAGTCACTAGGGAGTACATACCCAAAGAGAACTTAACCCAATAAATGGTAAGAAACTGGGGTATTTATACACTAGTTCACAGGCATTAAGTCCTTTATATTTCAGGCTTGTCACAAAAACAGGCAAAGCATGCTTCAGTGGCTAGAGAAAACCCTCAGTAAAATAATTCAGGTGCTGGAAGTTGTAAATGAGCTTGCACTGAAGTGGTAAAGGCAAAGGAATAGGCAAGTAACCGTGCGCAAGTTACTGAACCTTAATTAAAGAAGAATGTGCACCTTTGTTAAATGAAAAAACAGGTAAATGTATTAAGGGAATATTTAATAAAACCAAAGACCTTCTTACATTTTAAGTCATCATTCTAGAATAAACCTTTGCTTACTGTCTAAAGCAATAAAGGAAATAGTACAAGATAAAAAAAAGTTACTCATCCTTAATTTCCTCATCTCTCAAATTAGGATAAAAAGAATTAATACAAAAAGCAATTATACTGAACTCTATGTACATTATTTTGAATACTTCCAAAGCCCTGCCATCGTGGAATTCACAGATTAGACTAAAGTTGAGGAGATAGCTGGGGTCAATAGGTGATAATTGACTGAAACTCAGTCATTCTATTAAAAATGACAATATGTAACTCTCTTTAAATATGTATTCCTTTCATCCTAGAAACAGCAGAGATAACAATGGAGATAACACTGTCTTAGTTTACATAACCCAAATACTTTAATAAAAGCAAAAATAATGTACTAAGTAAGAGGAAACACCTTATGTGAAAAGAAAAACACCCAACTGCCATGTTTATCTGAGAAAGTATTGGCATCAGCAGTAACAGATATCATAATCTGCATTTTAATTTAATTGATAAACACTCGCTATATCATGTAAAAGCACTTGAGAATATGACTCCAAAATTATCGCACACTGTGATAAAAAAATATGATACTGCAGCTTAGCAAAAGGCTCTCTAGATAAAGAAGACAAAGAAAATGGTATCTTTAAGAATTCTTCTTTCTGTTTTTCATCTGCCAAGTTGTCTTTCTGAATTTCAAGGGAATTCTTTTTACCATTTTCAGATTCCCCTTCTGTAATTGTGCTTCCATATAACATCTAAATATTAGGTAATAACTGTGCCCTAAGCAGTGTGCGTCCAAATATATAATACATACATGCCCTTACACACACATACACACACAAATATTTAGCTATCAGAACAATCCTGATAAATAGCAATGATTATTCCTGTTTTACAGACAAGAAAACTGAGGCTCAGATAAAAACGAGGAACTTGCCAGGGTCTTAACCCACCAGTGGTTGAGCCAAGCTTCGGACTCAGTCTTCTCCCCAAGGCCAGACCTCTTGTTCTGCATTGCACTCTGTGCAAGTCTCACTGCACTCAGCCATTCAGATAAGTCTCTAGCTGATGATTAATAAATAAAACTAAAGCTCTCTCCCAAATAAGAGATATAGATTACAGACATTTGGGGAGGTGGGACCAGTAACTAAGATATTAAAGTAAGTTAAACCCACCCTTCATTGTCTGTGGAAGCTCTAGATAGAAAGAGTTCTTACATTGTTTTTGACCCCTGAAGGTATTTGTCCATGAGCCAAAGGACGGCAGTGGAAAATTTGAATTTGGTGCTTTTCAATGTTACTGACAGGTTGAAATGCAAACTGTAATTGTTAATAACATAGATGTTACTCATAGAATTTTAGAGCTTCCAGGAGCAGAGCCCAAGGAAAGATGAAAGTTTCATATCGCATTTATCTATGAGGGAGATGGTTTTTCTGACTGACATCCTAGGGTCATCCTAGATGGCTAGGGGCAGTTTCAGAATTCAATCCCCACTGTATTAGTCATGGTTCTCCAGAAAAAACAGACCCATAAGAGATATCTATTATTACAAGGAGCTACCTCTTGTGATTATGGAAGCTAAAAATTCCCAAGATCTGCAGTCAGCAAATAGGAGGAACAGGAGAGCCTATGGTGTAGCTCCAGTCAAAAAGCCGGCAGGCTCCAGACCCAAGAAAAGCCAAGGTTTCTGTCCAAATTTGAAAACCAGAAAGGATCTAGAACCAGCTCTTCAGTCCCTTTTTGTCTGATTCAGGCTTTTAACTGATTAAATGAGGTCATTTGCTTTCTTTGGTCTACTGGTTCAAATGCTCATCTCCTCAAGAAACACCTCACAGACACACCAGAATAATGTTTGACCCAACGTCTAGACCCTGTATGGACCAGTCAAGCTGACACACAAAACTAACCATCATGGCCAATTTTTATACAGATCAACACATCCTCTAGCCTCCCTGGACTGAAATTTCCTTTTCCCAACCTCACGCAAGGGAAGAGTTGTCTCACCAAGTATCAAACTTCACAATGAGTCAATTACAAGGATACGAGATGTATATAAATGGCACACACGGAAATTTTTAGCCATAGAAAAGATACCACCATGATCCTGTGGTAGAGTCAGATGGGATGAAGTCCTGAGCAATCTTCTGACACAGAATTTATGACAGAGCACAGGGGACTGAGAAACCCTGACTTGAAGTCCTGAGTCTTATTTGTGACCTCAGCTCTTTGGAGAGGCTTCTTAAAAGCCCCTTTTTAAATCCCTGGGCATGCCCAACATCATGAGTACCAAATGTCTTCAATCTGCCACCCCTAAAGTGAAATGAAGGGCTTTATATGGCTTGTCACAAAAGTACCAGGGATTAGGGATTTTTGATCCAAAAGGTTTAAGGACTCTCTGGACTTCCCTGGCGGTCCAGTGGTTAAAACTTTGCCTTCCAATGCAGGGGTATGGGTTCGATCCCTGGTAAGGGAGCTAAGATCCCACATGTCTCATGGCCAAAAAACCAAAACATAAAACAGAAGCAATATTGTAACAAATTCAATAAAAACTTTTAAAAGAAAAATGATCCACATTAAAAAAAATCTTAAAAATGCCCCCAAAGTTTAAGGATTGTCAAAGCAATTATTACATTGCAGAATCCAGACCATAGTGAAAGTGGGTGGCATGTGACTCCAAATCCCTTAGGTCAAGAAAAAGGAAAAAGCTAATGAGTAGCCAGGATGACCACGTACAGAAGTAACAAAATATTTCAAATGAAAATGAGAATTCACTGACAGTCCAGCAGCCAGGCACATGTCTGCAGTGGGAAAGGTCAATGAAAGGAGCACGGTTATGGGTAACCCAGGATGTAGGCACAGTCCACACACAGGTGCAAAGCATAAAGGAACTGTGCAGCCCAGTGAAGTAGGGAGGGAAAGTTTAATATTAAAAATGTTAAATATCATAAATATCCAAATTCTGTTTAAATATAATGATTGAATTCATGTCAGTATTTTAGCTCAGAATATCATAAAGCTCAGTTTCCTTTTTTTTTTTTTAGATATTGAAAAGCATTTTTATTTACAGCCTAGCAGCTCATCAATTTAGGTCAGTAAAATTGGCTTTTGGTAGCCTTTGTTTGATTTTGTTTGTTTTGTTTTAATAGTGTGAAAAAATGACTTTGGCATTAGGATTTGCGAAGTCAAAGTTTATAAAATTTCCATATATCACAAAATCCTATAATGTTCAACATTAGAATAAACTTCAGAGAGCATCTGGCAGACCCTGACATTTCAAAGAGGATGAATTTGCAGCCAAGAGATTTTAAGTAGCTGCTGAATCACTCAGCTCTTGTGATTTCAGGCACTCCTCCACCTCCGACCCTACACCTTGCTCCTACTCTGGCTGCTAACAAAATCTCCTTGAAGCACATATTACCAAAAAACCTTGGAATGTCACCCAGTGATTGTTTTTATTTTAAATATGTTATAGTTGAGTCTTAGCAGGGTAAAGTGTGGCAGTATGTTTGCCTGCTCAGGGATACACACAGGTAAGGTCTTCAAAAGAATAAACACAACCAGGAGTCCTCTTTAAAGACCTCTTTTCATGAACAGGGAGTGTGGTGGGAGTGTGAGGAACATAGCTCACAGCACAGGATTTCCTGAATTCTCCTGCTGGGCTAACCTCTGCGTATGATGGCTTTTCAAAGGTAGCAGCTTCCCTCCTATATATATACCTAAGAAAATTTAAACCAGCTACTCAAACAAATGCATGTACATACATGTTCACAGTAGCACTATTCGCAATTGCCAAAAGGTGGAAATAACTCAAATGCCCATCAGCAGATTAATGGATAAACACAATGTACTATAACCATACAATGGAGTACTATTCAATCATAAAAAGGAATGAAGTACTGACACATGCTACAATGTTTCTGAGCCTCAAAAACTATGCTTGGTGGAAAAAGCCAGACATAAAATGTGACAAATGGTGTGATTCCATTTATACGAAATATCCTGAATACGTAAATCAATAAAGACAGAAAGCAGATTCTTGGTTGCCAAGGAAGGGGAGGAAAGGGGAGTGGGGAGTGGCTGCTTATTGGTTCAGGGCCCCCTTTGTGGGTGATGCTTTCAAACTACCTAGAGTAATTGTTGCACAACACTGTGAATGTACTAAATATCTCTGTAGATCTTAAAACAGTTAATTTCATGTTATGTGAATCTTACTTCAATTAAAGAAATACAAATAGAGAGAGGGTGGGATGATAGTCTATTGATGACTCAACTTGGCTAGACCACAGTACTAGTGTCGTTGAATCAAACACTAATCTAGGTGTTGCTGTGAAGGTATGTTGTAGATGTGAATAAAGTCCACAATTAGTTAGCTTATTATCCTAGATAATCTGGAAGGGTTTGATGCAATCAGTTGAAGGGATTTAAGGGCAGAGTGGCTCTTAGGCTCCCTGAAGAATTCCTTGTGGTTTACCTATGTTATATATAGCAATGTGTATGTATTAATCCCAAACTCCTAATTTATCCCTCCCCCTACCTCACAGGGGACTATACTCAGTATCTTATAATAATCTACAATGGAAAATAATCTGAAAAAGAATATCTATATATGTGGTCAGAACATTTTTCTGTACACTTGAAACTAATACAACATTGTAAATTAACTAACATCAATTAAAAAAGAAAAAAAAGGAAAGAAAAGAGAAAGAATTCTTCCTGTGGCCAACCCATGCCTGAGAGTTCCAGCCTGCACTCCCTGATGATGGCCTGCCCTACGACTTCAGATATCATACCCAGCCTTCGTAATCACCTAAACCAATACTTTGCAATAAATCTCAATATATTATCTCTTCACTGGTTGAACCCTGAATGATACAAGTGGATTCTAAATTTGGAAGATTTGTCATCCAAAAGCCTTTTGCCTTCTCTTAGACAGTTCTGTAACAATTCCCTCACAAAGATAGAAATCCTAGAGAAAGAGGAAAGAGTTCCAAACAGTGTACTTTAGGACTTCAATTACCCATACTTATTGGAGAAATGAATAAATAAGTGCTGTGATGGGGTGGCATTATTACAGGTAGGCAAAGGAAATGCCCACAGCTGAGGCCAAGGATGTTCACTGGAAAAGAAAAAAAAAAGAAGACATGAAAGAACATTTCTCTGGCAGGTAATGAGACCCACCAGCTCTCTTCCCAATGAGACTTTCAGAACCTCCCACTCTCCAAGAGGGAGATTGGAAATGTCTCTCCTAGGAAATACACCTATTCTAAGAAGAATGACCCAAAGATAAAGTTGGAGGTTTTCTATTAAAGGCTCAGTCATATCCTGTAGTGCAGCCCCTAATCAATGCATTCTAGCCACCCCATTCTTAAATATGAGAAGATAGCTCAAGGTCATCAAAAATCTGAGGAAATCCTCTAGTAGGAAAGAGAAAGACCAAAGGACATAACAGAAAAGGCAACTAAAGAAAAGTAACTATGTAAAAATAAGGAAAACAAAGGTAGACACACACACACACACACACAGACTATAAATGTACTCAGAGTGCTAAGAAAAGCTAATTCAACTTTGAAACTTCATATTTATCTCCAAGAGCTAAGCTCATTCCCATGTATAAAACTTCTATTCAGGGCTTCCCTGGTGGCACAGTGGTTGAGAGTCCGCCTGCCGATGCAGGAGACACGGGTTCGTGCCCCGGTCCGGAAAACTTCTATTCATACCTTAGAAGAATCACTCTACCAACACATATAACGAAGGCCCTCACCTCCTACAACATGGCAAAGTAACCTCCTTAGGCCCCAAGATAATGCAAACTTTGCTGGAATGGAAGATACACATGAGACTTCCAGTTCAGAGATCTAGAGCAGCTGACGTGATGTGCATTTGACACAATTTCTAGTGGAAAGACACCCCTGCTCAGCACAGCTAGAAATGATTTGCTCATAAACAAGGACCTGATCCTCCACCCAATATCAGAAGGGGAACAGTATCCTGGCTAAAGATGGTTTTACTTTTTTTTTAATTGAAGTAGAGTTTATTTACAATATTGTGTGTTTCAGGGGTACAGTAAAGAGATTCAGTTATCCATATATATATATATATATATATATATATATATATATATATATATATATTCTTTTTCAGATTCCTCTCCCTTATAGGTTATTACAAGTTATTGAATATAGTTCCCTGTGCTATATAGTAGGTCCTTATTGTTTACCTATTTTATATATAGTAGTGTGTATATGTTAATCACAAACTTCTAATTTATCTCCCCCACCCACTGCTATCCCCCTTTGGTAACCATAAATTTGTTTTCTCTGTCTGTGAGTCTGTTGCTGTTTTGTAAATACTTTCAGTTGTATCATTGTTGTTTAGATTCTACATATAAGTAATATCTTATGATATTTGTCTTTCTCTGTCTGACTTCACTTAGTATGATAATCTCTAGGTACATCCATATTGCTGCAAATGGCATTATGTCATTCTTTTTTATGGCTGAGTAGTATTCCATCACACACACACACACACACACACACACACACACACATCCGACATCTTTATCTGTTCATCTGTTGATGGACACTTAAGTTGCTTCCATGTCTTGGCTATTGTAAATAGTGCAGCTATGAATATTGGGATGCATTAGATGGTTTTACTTTTGATTTCTCCTTTCTCTGGCCTCTTAGTGTCCTTAGGATCCAATTTCCATGAGCTAGAGTTCCATTGTTCTATTATTACTGCTTGTGTGCAATTTTATGTCCCTACCCAGTCCACTGGATTTTTCAGGGCAGAAAAAAATCCCATACCCTTCTCCAGTCATCTAAGCACACCTGGCTGCTGGGATGCTTCGTAAGCGTCAGCTGATAGGCTGATTGGTTCATTCTCACGCCTTCTCCATCCTCACCTGGGTTGCCCTATAGCACACCTGCTGGGATGGTAGCAGCTGGGCTCAGTTGTGACTGTGAAAAACTTGAGCCTCAATTGCTCACCTGGCATTTTCCAACCCCCAGCTCAGTTCCATTAAACTATTCAAAACCCCTAAACTAAGTGTGGTTTAGGGAAACTGACTGCCCAGGGTTGCCCAGGATGGTTTCAATTTTAGCACTGATAATCCCACATCCCTGAAAATCCCTCAGTGTTTGGCTAACCAGAATGGTCGCTCACCCTAGTATGGATTATAAAACCATGAACATGAACACGGGTGTTTTCCTCCTGAATTGAAAACAGGTACTCTATCTGTAATACACTAATCAAAAGGACTGTATTGTAAAATACATACAGAGAACAGACAGAGCACAAAGGCTTGTGCTGTGAGATGGGACTGATAAAAATATGGATAACAGCACATCTCTGTCTTCAAAACCACAGTCGGCCCCAGGGAAAGAGCTACACACATAGGTAAGAAATACAAGTCAGGGAACTCTGAGCAGACTCGAGGTGGGGAGAGAGACATCCCACAAAGCGGTGGACCGACGTGGAAATCTCCACTGTGAACTTTCCCAACTGGACTCTCCAATACGAGCTGGTCTGTGCCTCTTCTCCCTGTCCTGAATGATAGGGGTTTCACAAATCTAGAAGCAGCTGAGCAGGCCTGGGGTTCTTGCTTAAAGGAGGGCTGTAAAGTATCAGCTTTATAATCCCTTGTAATATGTGCCCCGAGTGGGTAAACAGGGACTCAGGTCTGACCAGAATGGTTTAATTTCCCTCTGCAATGACTGCAAAGCCACCACTCTTATTCTGTTCTCTTGTGCTCACCTTTCCAGTCCACCTTACACTTCGACCCACCCACCCAGTAAATTACCCAAATCTTCCAATTCCTATTTCAAATCCCATTGTTATCCCCCTGGCTCTGACTCTTGTTCTCTTCCACCTGAAGGATGGATTTTAGCATAACCTCCATACCAATCTCTCCCCACCCCCAATTTGACCTGTTACCCACAAAAGAGCCAACAGCAGCTCTGACCATGAGAGCTCCCTTCGATGGCTTCTCCCATCTATATAATGAAGTCTGGACTCCTTTGCAGAGCCCTGAAGAAACTCGGTAATATGGTCCCAAGTGAACCTTCCTGTTTTCCCCATTCCTCTCCCTTACCCTGCATGAACAAGACCATCTGAATATGGCCTAGTCACTGTTCCCAGCACACGATTTTTCCTTCCTGCTGTCTTATTTGGTTTATACCATCCCTCCTTCCTTTAATGCATGCCATCTATTAAGACCATATCTGGGCTTCAAGACCAGGGTCAGGGTGATCTCGATGACACTCTTCTGGATCGTCTCAGCTAGAAATGGTCTCTCCCTCTTAAGAATTCTAAACACACTCGATCTGCATAACACTTACCAAAATTACTCACTGTAATTATTAAATGTGTCTTGTCTCCATAGATAGGGGTTTTATTTCTTTGGGAACAAGGAACCCTTTGGCTATATCTCTTTAAAGTGTTCTTAGTTTCACTTAATATCTTGATTTGGAATAATGCTAAGGAGTCGTTTTCCTAACTCCAAACATTTAGATAATATTATCTTTCAAGAGAAGCTTCACCTATGCAAAGCTTATATTCTATAGATGCATTTTGGAAAAGGTGAGAAAATATATGGGAAAGATAAAGCACATATCCAAGTTTTGGGGTGAATTAGAATAGTCAGCAATTCATCTTAAGGGATGAACGCAAACCAGACATTCTCTAGGTATGTATGCTGATTTACTTATTTGTCCTCCCCACAGGAAAGCCAGTAATGTGCCTCTTTATCAAGCAAAAGGTAGAGACCATTGGTATATTAGCCACTGGTCTCAAGTCCCAACCCTGATCACTGGCAAAACTCCTTGCGGAAGTGAAATGGAAAAACACAGGGATTCAGATCAAATCTTTCCCAGAAGTGGATATCCTGTAATAATCCCTAAGTGTAAAGGAGCTTCATGCTATTTTAACTTGTTTTAATACTCAAGTTATTGTCATTAATGGCATCCTCCAAAAATAATATCCCAGTAAACTAAATGAATAACCAGTAACCAATGACTCTCTTTGTGCTTTGATTTCCTCTCCTTCTCCATGAGAAACATCTAGAATTCTAACCTGTGCTGACTCCACTTGTTCTTTTCAGCTTCTGACCCTTCCCGCCAAGCTTGGGAGAGAGACCCAAAAGGCTGGTGCAGAGTTCATTATTCTTAGCTTGGATCCTCTTCACTTCATTACCTTGTCAACACTGACATTTACAACACTGGTCCAGATTCCCCAGGCAAAGGGTAAACAAATCAATAGCAGTGCCAGTGGCAAGAAAAAGTGATATCAGCCAAAGAAAATCAATAGACTGCATGGATGCATGATCTTATAAACAACAGCTAGAGAGGCATGGACATATATACACTAACAAACATAAGGTAGATAGCTAGTGGGAAGCAGCTGCATAGCACAGGGATATCAGCTCGGTGCTTTGTGACCACCTGCAGGGGTGGGATAGGGAGGGTGGGAGGGAGGGAGACGCAAGAGGGAAGAGATATGGGAACATGTATATGTATAACTGATTCACTTTGTTATAAAGCAGAAACTAACACACCATTGTAAAGCAATTATACCCCAATAAAGATGTTAAAAAAAAAAACAAAACACAACAGCTACTGTTTTCAAATACCACTATGTGCCAGACACTTTACCCATCCTATGTGTTATCTTCATAACAAATCAATTAAAAAAGTATGTCTATTGCCTTACAGATGAGGAAACTGGGGCTCAGAGAGGTTAACTTAGCAGTGACATAGCTTGTATAGGATTTGAGGTGCCAACTGTCTGATTCCAAACCCACTCATTTTCACTTCACTGTCAGGCACCATTGTGAGAAAAAGACACGGTGTCTAGGGAACCTGGAGATCCTTATCCAAAATCTAACTGTAGCTGATTGCACAACATTGAGCCCATTGACGTGCAGCATGATGAACTTTCAGTTCCTACCGCTCTAACGTTCATATATTACACTATTTTTTCCCTTCAAGATACATTATGACAGTTTGGGATTAGCAGATATAAGGTTTTATATAGAGAATGGATAAACAACAAGGTCCTACTACTGTATAATACAGAGAACAGTATTCAAGATCCTACTAAAAACTGTAAAGGAAAAGAATATTAAAAAAAGAATGTATATCTATGTATAACTGAATCACTTTGCTGTACCGCAGAAATTAACACAACTTTGTAAATCAACTATACTTCAATAAAAAATTTAAAATTAATTAAAAGGAAATATTATGGAACTCTTAATATGTGCTTGTAAATATGGTAGCAAGAAGGATACAATCATAAATAAGTCTCAGTCCTGTCTTTGGAACTCCATGATTACCTCATGCTGAGAGTAGGAGAGGGATGGAGATGATGGGCAGCATCTTTACAAATCAGACTAGACCCCATTCCTTGGCTTACAACCTTCCATGGCTCCCTACTGCCCTCAGGATAAAGCCCAGACGCCTTAGCATGGCTTGTGAGACTTATGGGGTCCTGGTTCCTGCTCGCCTCTCTGGCCTCATCACTTGCTATCTTGTGCTCTGATTTTTAGCCTTCTGTATCCAGAGATGACACTTTCATTCTCCTTTCTTCTACTCACCTGGGTCCCTTCTCTGTCTGTTCTCAACTTAGATTTCACTTCCTCCAGGGAACTTGGAATGTCCCCCCCTTCTCTCACCAGCACCGACACAGATCACTCTGGGCTTACTTGCCCACTTACTGGTCTATTTCCACACTAGGCTGTAAGCTCCTTGAAGGCAGGGGCTGTCCTTCAATTTTTGTATCCACAGTGCCTAGCTTGGTGCCTGGCACGTAAAAAGTACTCAATAAATGTTTGTTTAATGAAAAAAAAAATCAGACTAGATTCCATGCTTTGAAGCTTAGTTGATCCAACAAGTATCACAAGGTTGCAAACCACTAGAGACAGCTTTAATCATGAGAACACACATTTAAATTTAAATAATGTCAGGTAGGTTTCACCTGGTTTATCAGAAACCGAGAATTGTCCATATGTGCACCTTCACCATTTACCAAGCATCATAGAGTCTCATTCATTCTCCCAGAGCAGAAAGGAAGAGTGAAGTGCAAGCTTTTTTGTGCACAGAGTGGGTAGCCATCTTCTCTCTTCCATAACAACTCCTCTTTCAGGTCCGAAAGGCATTAGAGTCCAATGCCATTCTCAAAAGAAAAGTAGCTGGGTCAGGTGGGGTGACTTCTTATGTTCTTATTACTGTTACTGCAAACATTTATTGAGCTTACATTAGGCCAGGCATCATGCTAGCCGCATTACCATCTAATCGTCCAAACAGGCATTGTTATAATAAACACCTACATTTCAATTTAGAAAAGTGAAGCTCAGAGTATTAAGTCATTTGTCCAGGTCAGTTAGTCAGTGCTAAGAGTTATGACTGGAATCCAGGGCAGATTCCAAGGCCTGACTTACAATAAATATGCTATTACCCCTCCATGATAAAAGCCTGGACCTAGAGTTTACTTTTAAGCCCATCGCAGTTAAGGCTAAGGACACAAGGTTTTTATTTAGGAGTCCTCAACAGAAAACAGAGTGTACGTTGTCTGGACTATCTTATATTATTTGTTAAAAAACAAAATATGGCAGGGCTGATTGGGAGTGCAGGACCCAGACTCGCAATGTGTGACTTTAGATGCCAAGTCCACCACTGGCTAGTTTTGTGACATTCGACAAGTCACTTAACCTCTGTGACTCAGTTTCCTCATCTATAAAATAAGAGTGATAATAGGTGTTACCTTCTTGGGTTGTTGTGAGGAAAAGATTAGTTAACATAAGAGCTTAGCAACCCAAGTGCCCATCAACAGATGAATCGATAAAGAAGATGTGGTACATATACACAATGGAATATTCCTCAGCCATAAAAAAAGAATGAAATAATGCCATTTGCAGCAACATGGATGGTCCTAGAGATTATCATACTAAGTGAAATAAGTCAGAGACGGATAAAAATATATGATATCACTTATATGTGGAATCTTAAAAAATGATACAAGTGAACTTTTTTACAAAACAAAAATAGACTCCCCGACATAGAAAACAAACTTATGCTTACCAGAGGGGAAATGGGGGAGGATGAGGAGAAATTTGGAATTTGCAATGAACAGATACAGACTACTACATATAAAATAAACAACAAGGACCTACTGTGTAGCACAGGGAACTATATTCAATATCTTGTAATAAACTATAATGGAAAAGAACATGAAAAAGAGTATATATATATATATATATATAATATATATGTGTGTGTGTGTATGTATAATTGAGTAACTTTGCTGTATACCTGAAACTAACACAACACTAAATTAACTATATTTCAATTAAAAATAAGGAAAAAATAAAATCTAAGAGTTTAGATCTAGCACAGAGCAGTGCATTATTAAATAATAGCTAATAAAAAACAATAATAACAATGCTATTATTATATTATAATATACTATAATATTAGTTTATTATAATGAAGTAATAATAATGTTATTATAATATTAATATGCTATACTATTAATAATAGCACACTATTATTAGTATTATTATTTGATTAATGCAGAAAACCAAGTTATTTACCATAGCCTAAAAGAGATATTCCAAAACCTTGAACAACATTAATATTCTCAACCCAACCTTGATAACTTTCCTTTGAAAGAGGGAGAATTTTAAAGTGAGCAGTATCTTTAGAACAGGGACAGATTGTTTATGTGTTCGTCTGTTTGTTTGTTTGTCTGGGGGTATCTATATGGCCTAGCACATTGCCTGATCCATAGTATGCTCAATAATTTTTGTGTCATGAAAACTAATTGAAACTTTTTTTCTGTAACAGTCATGTCATTGGCTTCTGGTAGACCACACAAAATATCCTTTGTTAATACAGTCAGGGGAGGACATACAAAGTCTGTTCAAAGAGTGCTTTTGCTTTTACAATAAACAAACTTGACTTTTACAGAGAAGCACAAGCATGGAGTAGGTCTTGGTTCTGATCATGTAGTAGTTCCTTGAAAATGCAAAATAAAATTGCATTTTTAATCAGAAGATAACACAGTTCCTGTTGCATGAGGTGAAACTAAATCATCTATTGCATTTTCCACAAGGAAAAATGCAGTTCATTATTCTTTAAAAGAAACAGTAACGAACGGCCTGTAGTCTAGTTGTGACTCAATGTTTGTTATGTTCAAGGGAGAAAGGATAAGATGGGTATTTAGGAAGTTGGAATGATTACTGAAATCTGATATTTCAGGATCCTTTAAAACACATCATTCACAGGGAGGTCAGATTAATGAGTCTGAAATATTTTATTCCTCAGGGAAGCAGTATCATTAAGAAATTTCTGGACATAATACGAGACAATTACACACAATTTTAGAATTTGAGTCAGGAAGGGGCTGTGGTTTGGAGATCTTTTTATTTACTAGAGAACTAGAGATGACCATAAACAAAGTGAAACATTATTTAAGAAACCTATGAATTCAAATAAAATAACTTGTCAGTAGTTTCTCCAGGAGCTATAAACTTGTTCCAAAGAAGATAACATGCATTTCATAAAAGAGGAACTCTCAAAGACTATGTTTTCTGTTGCAACACACTTAGACTATTGATGTACACAGGCACAATGCAGTCTCCAGATTATGCACAATTTGAAGCCTACCTCGTAGAACTGCATCCCATTCTTTCCTGGTTAAAAGGGATAGCAGAATGTGAATGAGGAAAAACAGTGCTGTTATTGGATTATTGTTGATTTGTCCTCCTCAGAGTCCATCTCACTCTGGTAAGAAAACTTCGGCTTCCTTTTAAGAAATAACATTTCCCGGGCTTCCCTAGTGGCGCAGTGGTTGAGAGTCCGCCTGCCGATGCAGGGGACGTGGGTTCGTGCCCCGGTCCGGGAAGATCCCACATACAGCGGAGCGGCTGGGCCCGTGATCCATGGCCGCTGAGCCTGCGTGTCCGGAGCCTGTGCTCCGCAACGGGAGAGGCCACAACAGTGAGAGGCCCGCATACCGCAAAAAAAAAAAAAAAAAGAAAGAAAGAAAAGAAATAACATTTCCCTATTCTCAACACATGTGGTTAATATTGACCTGCACCCTGCACCCTGTCCAGAGCCATAGCTGGGTGCATAATCCAAGCATGGCCACTCAGTGTATTCTAATCCCTTGGTCATTGTCATCATCTGGACTTGTCACTTGACACAAATTTGTCCTTTGAGACTCAATCCAGGACTTTTTTCTGGAAATTTTAGAAATGAGAGGCTTTCTTTCCACCAGGGCTGTTGAAGTGGTAGTGATCAAGCATGGGGTTGCTGATTCCACCTTTGTTACCATTGAAATTCTGCCTGAGAATAAAGCCCCATAGAGAGGTAAAGAGAGTCAAAGGTGGAGTGAGAAACAGACAGACAGACAGACAAAGGCTGAATCACAGTCACATTTGAACTTCTGAACCCAGCTGTGCCTGAAGCAAAGCCTACACTTTGAAACTTCCATTTTCACCAACTATTATATTATCTATTGTCAATTTAAACTGGTTAAAGCTTGATATATCTTTAAAACAGCCTTGATTGACAGTGACTCATACTCCCATCTTCAAGGCTCACCACAGTCCAAAACTGCTCTTTTAGAATGCATTTGAGTCCCTCTTTGGAAATTACCTTTATAGCCACTTTTCCAGACTCATTAAAACAAAAACAGAAACAAAGCAAAACACAGTTCTCCTCCAGGTTCCCACAATCTTCAAACATCAAAAACTTCTAATGTGTGGAGAGTGTGCTAAATACCAAGTACTTTACATATAGTGTCTCATGGAAGGCTTACTCAGCTCTATGAATTAAATGTTATCATCCTCGTTTTACTGATGAGGAACTATAGACAGATTAGACAATTCACCATGGTCACACAATAGTAATTACAGAGGAGAAAGCCAAACATGACTTAGTTTGTCTTTCAAAAGCTGAGCTGTTTCACTCTGTAATTTTGCTTTTCAGCTTAATATCAATTGGACCAGTCTTGAAGCAGAAGGGGGGCCCAACTGTGTACAAAATTAAAAAAAAATAGAGTACGGTCTTCCCAAACGAGTACTTTGCAGTACTCACCTTTCACTTACATGCATAAATTCTGCTGTGCTGTCTAAAAATATCAGCCATAACTCTTCACCTACAAAATGTTTGAGAAATGATTTAACATGAAAACAATCAGGGTGTTTGGTCAACAAGACTCTGATGCTGCAGAAGACACAGTAGGCTTGACATTCAAAACTGAGGGATTTGGGAGAATCAAAAAACCCTGTTCTACAGACACAATCAGAACTCACTTCATTTGAAGAAGACAAAAGCATAGGCAAGCGCTCACAACTAGCCCTACAATTTCTAGATCAGCTGGGTTCTTTTGCAGGTTGAGAAGTAATTTTTTCAATTTCTAATGGCTTGTTAGGGCCAAGTGAATTTTGAAACTACCTGGGCAAACAGCAATCACAGCAAAAGAATAATGTCTCTGCCAGGTGTGAGTTTCAGCCTATCAAATTGGCAAGTAGGCAGGAAATTAATAAATGCTGGCTGTATAAACGGATAATCCTGTAAGTATGCCCTGAGTGCAAATCTCATTTGAATGTCTATTTGGAATCTGTTAACTACAGTTTAAAAGCAGTACTACAATTCCTTTCCACCTAAACTTGAACATGTTTCCATATTTTAAAAAGTAACTGCTTCCTAAATCTACAGTATGATAAGAGTCTCCTCCCAGGAAGAAAAAAATAATAATTATAATAATTCCTTAATTCTTAGTTTTCTAAGATGTGTGTGTGTGTGTGTGTGTGTGTATATATATATATATATATATATATATATACAAAATGTGTGTGTATATATATATATATATATATATATATATGCCATCAAATTTAATGATATATTCTGGCAGAGTAAATTAAGAGAAACCAGGATCAGAAAAAGTTAATTAAAAAATATATATATAAATAAAAACACAGCTTCTTTTAGAAGTTTCAAGCTCTCTAAATTTCTAAATCTGTGTGAATGTCCAAGTTCTTTTACCAAGGTTGAGTGAGACAGAAACTTAGAAACACACTGGTAAGTCACACTATTTGAATTGAAGGAATGTGCTTCTGTGTTTTCTAAAGATTTCATTAATTTTCCAGAAACAGATGATCTTGTTCAAAAGGGTGACTTCCCTAAATATATACACTCTTTTTCTTTTTAATGTTATCTTCTCTTTAATCCATTCATGTAATAGACCAGAACCAAGAAATCTTTCTTAAAAGTCAAAGAACGTTAATAAACCAAGGAATAAACCTAACAACAGCCCATGACTTACCATAGGTAAACACCCATAATGCAATTTTAATGTCAATGATTTTATCTTCTGTTTTCATGGACTAGTCTCTACATCATAGGAATTCCCAAGAAAGAGACTTTTATTCATCATGGTATGTGTGTAGGCACATACCATATAGAACCATTATTGGTACTAAATAACTACCTTCTAGAATGGTGAATTGGCTCTTCCTCTTACAGAAAGAAAATGAATAAATGTGTTCTGCTTTACAGTAGAATGCTGTTAATGGTATTGAAGAAAATTGGGACAACAGATTTACTACACTTATTTGCCCTTGGTCTATCCTATGAAAAGTGCTTGCAAATCCTTGTTTTAGAGTTGAAAATGTCCAATCTAGTACTAGACTTTTCTAAAGTTGTGGAGTAGGGTTGCATTTGTCATCAATACCATGTACCCACTCCTGCACCATCCCTTCCTATAACAAATAAGAGTTCTTTCCGATGCATGAGGCTTCTTTCCAAAGGGTCTGCGGGATAGATGTCCCTCCTTAATAGTGGACCTGATGTTTATATCATCTTCCCTCACCTCCAGATATAGATCTTTCATAGACCAGAAGCACTAAGGTTAATTGTGGATCCAAGTGCTCTTGTCTATTTATAGCAATTTGGATGGGAAGGAAGGTGGGGAGGCAGGAGTCTCCCACACTTAGCCCAGTGAAGACATTTTATTGGATACTCTTCCTCAACCATAATCAAATTCTTTCCTATATTTTCCAAAACAAAATGACAAGCTGGCCCTCAGTAATTTAGTACCCTGCTTTAAATTTTCATCCTTTCAATCTTATGTATTATGGGTTTAGTTCAAAAGACAGAAATGCCACAGGAATATCATATACTGTGGCAAGATTAATAGAGAGAAATTTTTAAATAAGAGGATGTTTCTAGAGCTGCCATTACACAAACTAGGTGTCATGAAAACAGCCAGAGCTTGGTGGTCTTACAGCCCTAATGATCTCCCTTCCCAAAATTCTCCTGATTTGGTTGAAGTGAGGATTCAATGGCTCAAGATGTATTTAGGTATCAGGGAACATATAATAGACCAGATACTATAAAAAGTAATTCTGCTTCATTAAAATCAATCAACACATTTTTAATGTCCTGCTAAGCTTCAGGAAACAAAGAGGAATCCTAAGTTTGGGGGAGATTTTTGGGGGAAGAAAGATGAAACCAAGACAGTGAGTCATCAACCAACATTAAGGTTGCATCAAGGAAAAGTACCTAAATCGTCTTGAAGAAGAATAGGAATCCTAGCCTTGAGCTATTGCTAGGTGAAGATGTTCAACCTATGACTCTTACATTCAAATCAGTGAAAAGGGGACAAGATAAATAAAATCACCTAACAGAAAAGGGCATAAGTATAAAACCTCTCTACCTGGGATGTGACTCTGGATTGAGAAAAACTGTAACAAAAATAATAATAAAATGACATATTATGATATCAAGAGTAATAACATTTCTTCTGAGACTTCAACCAGAGGTTTGGTCTCATTCAGGCCTTGAGCTTAAATTTATATTCACTCTCTGTCTAGAAAAAATTCCAAAATGAGAAACTGAAATAATTTGAAATTGGTAGCACCTCCTGGCACCAGGCGGAAGCAAACACAAATCTTGCCTGGAGGAAGGTTTTCCAATTTCTGATCATCAATGTTCCTGAAAATTTACTTCAATCAAAAATGAGCTCACACACGTACTTATACACACACACAGCATAGGAGAAAAAGCTATCATAGGAAAGAGTTAGAAAACAGAAAATAATAGATTTAGATCCCTATGGACTTCCAATATTGGGAATATCGAGACAAGATGTTTAAAAACTAATAATGGAATACTTAAAGACATAAAAAGATTTTAAAAGTGGGAACAAAAGATTATCTTAATTAAAAGGCATGTTTGAAAAAGGATAAAGTATACTTAAAAAAAAACATAATCAATGAAAAAATGATTCATTGAATAAGTTTAATGAGATAGTAGGCATAAATGAATTTTAAGATAAAACCCAATGAATATCCCAGAATGCGAGACAGTGATATAAAGAATAAAACTTATTTATAAGACGATGGTAAGACACATGAGGATAGAGTTAAAAAGTCTAAGGTTTATCTAGTGCAGGCCGAAAGTAATTAAGTAGAGAGAAGAAGAAAGAAGCATTACTGAGATGCTGAGGATTTTTGAGAGCTAGTGGATAGATACATATGAATAATACATACGAACTAGATACATAGGAACTAATGAATAAATGCAGAAAACATAAACATATCAAATAAGAAAATTAAAAAGAAATCCACAATCAGACACATGGTAATAAGACTGCCAAACACCAAATTAAAAGAAATGACCTTAAAAGTAGGTTTTGGGTGCTGGGAGTGGTGGTGGTCAGAGCACTTTCAAAGGCAGGACAGGCTGACAGCCAGCTTTTCAATAGCCAGATCAGAAGAGTCCAGTGCTGTGCTGGTGAGGGTTTAACCTGGATGTCTAGCAGTGGGGAGAGCCCTGACTTGCAGAATTTCTGAGCTCCATGGAGTAAACACTCCCAGGATGGCTGATTTCAAACTACCCTTGTGACATCACAGAAAGAAGAATTGGGCAGAGATGTACGTAACAGGTCCTTATGAGCCATTGTGAGCTGGCTCCATCACACCCATGGATAAATCCTTCAATGTCGAGTTGTACGTCTAGTAAAATTATCTTCCAGGAATAAAGATGAAAGGTGAAACTCCTGTTTTCAGATAAAGGACCCCTTATACAGAACAAAATTCAAAAGAATTTACCTCGGAAACAAGGAAATCAAATCTGGTAGAAAGTAGAAGGTTCCAACATATTAGTGACTGAATTAATAAATCAAAAAAGTAGTGTCTACATGAAATAATAGTAGGAGAGGGGGATGGAATAAGAAAGAAATTTAAAATTCAATCTAGAAGTCAGTCACTGTTGATTGGCTCATTCAACTGCCATTTTAGCAACTAAAACTGACGTTTCCCAGACCTGACAGCAGATAGATTTCTGGATGCACATTACTTTCTGGAAATTAAGTACTGTTTATGAATCTGGAAGGCTATAGTGTGACAGGAGTCCTTTTTCTGCCTTTTCAGCTTTTTCTACTGGCCAGCAAAGTCATGGTAACCTGAAGTATTCTCTGCCACCCTTTTTAAGAGACCTTCTCCGCCTCTTGGGAGTTGACACATGCCACTGCGGCCACAGTGGCATCTGGACTCTAGCCTCACCTTAGGGATGGCCTGGGAGTTAATAGCTCCCCACTCATGAGCTCAGGGCTCCCTGGGGAGTTACTCCGAAAGACTCTAACAAGAATGCACACTGTAAGTGCGGCCACAATTTTAAAAGCAACTTATTTCCTGAGTTAAATCCATTCCTGCTTAAAATGCCTTGGGTTACTAATGTTTTCTACACTGTATTGTGACTGAGAGGATAAGAAAGAACATGCTAGAATCACAGGAAAGTTGACAAGTAGAAAATGGGGAGGCAGAAACAAACCCAATCATACAAGTAACCCCCAAATGCACAGGGGCTTACATTTGCCAATTTATAAAATAGAAGATGGCCAAACTGGATAAAAATGCAGTATTTAGCTATAGCTCTTCACAAGATCATATATAAGGCTAAACAAAGAAAAGACTGAAAGGGAAATATAGAAAATGATATACCAGGCAAATACTAACTAAAGCAAAAATGAATTAGCTATATTAATAACAAACTAGATTAAGCACAGAGACATTAAAGTTAAAAAATATTACTTCAGTGTGAAAAAAAAGTTCAATTCACTGAGAAGATATAAAAATTTCAATCTTGCCTACACCTAATAAAAGTCATCATTAGACATAAAATGAAAATTCACAGAACTTCCTGTAGGAAAAAAGAACATCCATTATTATTGTAGGAGATTCCAATCCTCTTTTGAATTTTCAATAAATTAGAAAACAGATTAAGGACTTACAGAATTAAATAATTGGGTTGTTCAAATCCTTAAATTATTTAAGTGAAATTTACATAAATTTAACTAAAAGAACGCAGTAAACGCTTTAATTAATTTGAAATTAGGTAAAAATAATTATTTTGGTGAATCACTTTGTTCATTTACCTTACTCGGGATTCTACAAAGCAGATATACATGCCACTTTGTGGTCCTGCCACACGTACCTCTCAGCCTCCCATAGCAGGACTCTTGGTTCTACACCTTGGATATTATCGGCATCTTGGTGCTTCCCCTGGTGAAAATTATTTATTACTTTATTTATTTTAACAGAGCTTGCCGGAAAGGCATGGACTAGAAAAACAAACCTGTGACTTTGCCCAAAGTGAGGGACCTGATGGCCCTGAACTCAACCTCTGAGGAGAAGTTATAACTGAGTCGGAGGTGCTGATCCATCTGCAGGAAAAGAGAAAACAAAGAGGCATCAGCAGAGGTCCGCATGTCCAGCACATGAAACACTCCTGTATGAAACAGCTTTGAAAACACACGCAGGGAAGAGCTCTCTCTGGGACTTTCTCTCTGGAGAGATGAGAAATGTCTCACTAATTCTCCCACAATGCACATAAAATACCCGTTTCTTTACTCTTGGTGAAATAAAGGCTTTCACACAAGTCTCCTCCCTGGGAAATTCTATACAGCTTTTGACAGGTATTTATCTCCCCACTGAGAGTTTCTCACCAAATTCTTTGCTGCAAACAAGCAAATAAATGAAGCCTTTCAAGAATGCTCACTGTGCAGGATTAACATTAAAAGGAAAGCAGATATTCATTCCCAATCTCTCCCCCCTTCTCCCCATTTGGTCCTTAAAACCATTACCGTCTCCTTTGCTCCAATCATTCTAACCTGGCCTCATTCATGGGTGCCCTGGGGGATCTTCCTGAGTGAATATTTCAGTTTGACAAAAGGTTTGACCCTGGGGAGGGGAGGCTAGCTGAACAGTTGCCACCAACATGAACAGATGATAATCCCATCTTGCAGATGAGTGAAAGCCACAAGGGGGATTCTTTGGGACTTTATCTCTAGGGTCATTCTTTAGGGAACCCTCCTTTCCACACACATTGTTAATTCCAGTTCCATCTCTTTGTTCTCCTCCCCATTTCAAGGCATCGTTTCCCATCCATCCCCAGGTTTTTTCTGTCTAGTCAAACCCTACCAGTTTCTTCCCAGCTCTACTCTGAATATTCATATGATGTTATTCCTGGGAAGAATCCTTGTAACATATCACAGTTAATCTGTAGGAAGAGGAGACTAAGACCCCGTCAGCTGCGTGCCCGTCCCCGGGCTCCCCTTGGGGAGCAGCTGATCAGGACGCATACCCAGTGTTCCCAGCTCCCACCACCAGGACCCTCCTTCTGCACCCACTGCTGCTCAGTGACCCTCTTCCAGGACTCTGGGTCCTGCGGTGGTTTCTGCTGTGAAGGAATTCAGTGGCTATGACTTGTGACATGTGATTATATGGTTTATTTCTTTTTCATTCATGAAATTATACTTTAATAATACTTGTTATTTATTGAAGACTTGGTATGTATGAGACACCATACTAAAGTATCCTTCAAAATGCATTCTTCCCTATAATACTGTGAAATAGACATTATTATCCCTGTATTTCAGATGGTGGAACTGATGTCACAGAGATCACAAACTTGGGCAAGGCCACACAGCATCACATAGCAGTGTCCCCTCAGTATGTGGCCGGCCAACCACACAATATGGAGTTTGCTTTACTTGTCCATATCCCTCTAGATGCTTGAGCAGCTTGTAGACAATCACTGTGTGCTCTTATTTCTGAATTTCTACAAAATTCATTCAACAAATGTTCGAGCATCTTCTATGTGCCAGATACTGTTCTAAGTGTTCCCAGAGTCCACCTCCTCTCAGAAGATTTCCTTGATGCCTTGGTTAGCTTAATTGATCCTGTTCTCTCTTTCATGGTGCCTTTTTATTTTTTTCTACCTCTAACCTTGCATTTAAGATGATGTATTTTAATGATCTGCTCTCTCTCTCTCTCTCTCTCCCCCTCATTCTTCCCCACTAAACTATTGGCTCTTTGAGGACATCTTATTGATATACGTTTTCTGTAGGTCCTACTACAGAAACTGGGAAAGTAACTCCAAAGATAGGTTTGTTGAGTGAATAAACAAACATCCTGTACTGATTCCCTTTCTATCTTTTGGGCTATGAAGACAGCATCCATCACAACACCAGGATGCCTCTGGCTTCCCTGGTGGCCTCCACACCTTTATACAACATAGGGTTTTTCATACCCATGGTCCTCACCTGCAATCTATTTAATGCCCAGATTCAGTCCTTGCTCTGAAGGAGTTTTCTCTCTGCCTTATCTCAGAGCTCACACCTACACTCTGGAACTGTCTCTTCCAGCAAGGGGCAGGGTGCCTCTTCTCATGTTTTGTTGCCCAGGTTGGAGAGGAGGCTAAAGTGAGTGGAAATTTCCTGCTGAGTGGAGAGCAGTAGAAGGATTCTTAGAACTGAAGGTTGAGCTGAGATTCCTCTAGCTTCTGCCTCTCATCTCCTCCCCAGGCTCCAAAGGATCAATTTCCTATGCAAGTGATTCCCTCAACACTGTCACACTTGGAAGAGCTAATTTAATTGTTCTAGTATATGAGTCATTCTTGTCCTACTGTTCTGTTTTGTGGGAACTTACCTGGTCCTTTCTACTTTAACCAGATAACAAATAAGGGAGAGAAGGAGGTGAATGACACTTAATCAAAGGGTTATTTTTTTAATAAGTATTTATAAAGGTTTGGAGATGAAGGTAGGATGATTCAAAGAAGGCTTGAGATAGTTGGGGAATGGATTCCAGCCCTGACATGGAGTCAGGGCACTTGAGTGCACCTGAGGGCACCCTTAGTACTGACTCAGGTGCTGGGTTACCCATTTGAAAAGCTTAGCAAATGCACAGGGCAAAAGCAAAAAACGTGGGGGCTTGTACCACAAATATTTATTTCTAGGACCTCAATCTTTATGATAGGGGCTAGGCAATCACTGAAGTCTTCAACGAGAAATACATTATTATGTTATATTCCCTTATGTTTATTTTATGCTTTAGGGTTGCTTTTCTTTTTAACTGCTGTTGGTGAGGTGGTGAGGGAGTGAAGTACTACAGTCCTTTAAACTTTAGTGTGCCTAAAATTTGTAATCTGGCCTCGAGAAGCTTTGTTAATCTCAGAATCAAGGATGCCCAGTGGTCTTGTCAAGTCATTAAATGAGATGAGAAAAGGAGGGAAATTGAACAAATCTTTTTCTTTTTTTCTTTCTTCTTTTTTTTTTTTGTGAGCCCTAGATGCCAAGCTTTGTGCTTGGTCCTTTAGTTATGCTCTTTCACAGAACCTTTACCAGAACTGACTGAGCTCAGCTGCATTTGCACTCCAGCCCATCCCCACAACACTCAAACTTTTTTTACAGATAAATAGACTGAACCTCAGAAAGGTGCATAACCCGTCTAAGATCCCAGAGCATAAGTGATGGAGCTGGGATTTACACCCAAGCCTGTCCCACACTAGGGATTCCTCTCTTGATCTCAGGGTCTTCACCTATCAAAGGAAGACATTAACTCCATGGATTGAAAATGCTGGACCTCCTCCTTCTTTACAGCTTGTAATTGTGCTGGCATTTTGGTAACCAGGGTTAATCTGTTTAATGACATTAATATATTTTAAGTAGGGACCCTGTAGATTACCTCCACCACCAGGGCACAGGTCGGGGCACCTGAGCCTTAGAAACCACTGGCCAAATTACAATTCTCAAATCATCACCAGGATTTCTCACTCTTGCCTGCAGCCCTGGTCCCAAAGGACTCCTTCCTAGAGTCACACAGCGCAGAGAGGAGAAGGACCAGCAACTCAAGAATATACCTTGAGGGAGGGTCTGTTTGTAGCTACTGGAGGCCTCTGGCTGGCTGAGTATAGTGCTAACCATCTGCCCTCTCTTTATAACTGGTTCTGAGTAATGCCTGAGACTGAGATGGAGCAGTAGCTTACCCTTTTCTGTTTTTACTAAATAGCTTGTTCCTTTTTTTTCTTCTATTTTTTTGTTTTTATTGTTATTTTGGTTTTTGTTGTTGTTGCTTTTTAAATTTGGCTATGCAAGACACACGGGATCTTAGTGCCCCAACCAGGGACTGAAGCTGCGCCCTTGGCAGAAAAAGCACAGCATCCTAACCACTGGACAGCCAGGGAAGGCTTGTTCTAAGTAGGGAGGAAGGAGAAGAGATAGGGCAAGGGGGGGTGGGGGGTGGGAGTGTCACAGAGACAAGTATGTCATGTGACTGTGTCAATAAATTGATTTAAAGTTAAAAAACAAAGAAACTCTCCATCTCCATTTTTTTCTACTACTTCTGTGCTTTGGAAATGGTATGTCTTCCACAGATATGTGCTTATCATTGGCTATTGACTGATTGGAGGGAACCCTTGAGATGGAGAAGAGAAGGGAGTACCCCACTGTTCTCTCACTGCCCTATTTGTGCCTTTTGTTTGTGGAAAGAAGACAGGAAATAGAAAGAAAAAGAGAAGGGGTCATATATGCAAATGCCCACCAGCATGCAGCCTAGATGTCCCATCAAGGCCTCAGTCAAGACATGTTCAAAAAAGATGTCATCATTTCCACCTCCTTTGTCCTCTAATCTGGCTTCAACCCAAAGACTTTTAACTCTTATTTCAAGAGTCAATACTAGAGGTGAGTCCATTAAATTATAATCATTCAGGAATTGTGATTGTGTCCTATATTTGCCAATGACTCCTGAACTTCCCCCCAATCAAAAAAATGAATATTCAGTCTTGACTTATCCCATAATCCATATCCAGACAGTCACCTAAGGCTACTGACGTTCCTTCCAGACCTCTCTCAAGTCTTCCTCTCATTGGCTACCCCCTTGCACTAGTTTAGGCCCTTATCTTCTCTTCCTGCCTGGTCTCTGTCCTATATCTCATGGCTACCAAATGTGTATTTCCATGGAGCAATCACAGTGAGCCTCTGGAAACAAAAGGCTACCCATGCTAGTTTCCCTGCCTAAAATCCAGTGGTTTCCCTTCCCCTCTCCACAGGGCTAATTTAATCTTCTCCACATAAGCCTTGTGGAGTTAATTCACCTAGGTCAAAAATATTTATTAAGGACCTGCTATATGTGAGACACTGCTTGATAAATTGGAGGTTCCATGGTAATGAAAATAAACAAGAATCCCTGTCCTCATGAAGCTTACATTCTAGAGGAGAGAGATAGGACAAGAAACTAGATAAATAGATAAGTTGTATCGGATGTTAGATGGTGCTTAAGTGGTTTAGGATTGAAGTCAAGGAGCTGGATTGCTGTATTAAATAAGGCACCCAAAGATGACATCCTTGAGTCAAATTTTGAGTGAAGTCCTGAAGGAAGTACAAGTACAGGTAAGCAATGTAGACACATGAACAATCGTGTTCTAGGCAAAGCAAACTCAAGCATATTGAAGAGCTCTGGAAATAGCAAGCAGGCCAGAGTGGCCTGTGTGGAGTTACAGAGGGGACAGGAATAGATAAGATCAGAGAAGTCACAGCAGGAAGTGAGCAAGGGGTGTGCGGTCATGGAGGTGCTCTTAAGCCACTGCAAGATCTTTGGCTTTACTCTGCATAAGAAAGGAAACCATGGAAGGGGTCTGGACATAAGAGTGTCACGATCTGACTAATGTTTTAATAGGATCACTCGGGTTGCTGTGTTCAGAAGAGGCTGTAGGGGAACAAAAAGAGGCGCAGGGGTATGTCAGTTAAAGGCAACTCATGTGATCCAGCAATCCCATTCCCAGGCAAATATCCAGAGAAAACTCTAATTAGAAAACATACATGAACCCCAATGTTCATAACAGTACTATCTGCAATAGCCAGGACAGGGAAGCAATCGAAGTGTCCATCGACAGATGAACAGGTAAAGAAGATACGATATATACATACAATGTAATATTACCCAGCCATAAAATAGAATGAAATAATGTCATTTGCAGTAACATGGATGGACCTAGAGATTATCAAACTAAGTGAAGTAAACCAGACAGAGAAAGACAGATGTCATATGATATCACTCATATGTGGAATCTAAAAAATAATACAGACGAACTTATTTATGAAACAGAAACAGACTCACAGACATAGAAAACAAACTTACGGTCACCAAAGGGGAAAGGGAGTGGGTGAGGGATAAATTGGGAGGTTGAGATTAATATAAACACACTACTATATATAAAATAGAGAAACAACAAGGTCCTGCTGTGTAGCACAGGGAACTATACTCAATATCCTGTAATAATCCATAATGGAAAAGAATATATACAAAAGAAAAGGTCACTGCGTCAAATGCCAGTGAAAGACAAATGAGGAAAAGACCATTGGATTCGGCAAGAGCCAGCCACTGTTCTCTTGAGAAGTGTGATTTTGCGGCCACTCTGTGACAAACATTCATTGGGTAGGTTGAAGAAAAAGGAAGAGGAAATTTGGAGACCAAGACTATAATCAACATTTCCAAGGAACCGGGCAATAAACTGAAAGAGAAAATGGGGCAGTACATGGAGTCAGATAAGAGAGTGAGTTTTCCTTCCCTCCCGAAACCGTAGGTTCTTGTTCATGTTTTTGGTTTTCTTTAATGCCTGTAATACTTGCATGCTTTATGCTTTGGGAAGCCATTAAGTAGAGCTGGAAAAATGCTGTAAAGAAAGGTGAGGAGGGTAATGCTGCAGTGATGCTGTCCACTAGGTATGAGATCTGGCCCACAAGTGATTGGTCAGGTCTTCGCTAGAGCCATTAGCTGTTTGTTTTCAGCAACCGGAGGGAAAGAGGTACACAGACACAGATGGAAGTAGGTGGAGAAATGTGCTGAGAGTGTGTGGATGTTCTCTTCTGAATGCTACATTCTTTCACAGAAAGAAGGAAATGAAGTCATCTACCAAGAGTGGAGATTGAATTGCAATTGTCGGCAGTCTAAGGAGAGAGAGGGAAAGTTTAAAATTTGCCATCTAGGAGATCAGGAGGATGGATGAATTAACAAAGACTAAGGGGTGATTTCTGGGCAGATTTAAGAGTTCACCTGAGGTCATGATTCTAAAGGAGGATGGTCTGGACTCTGCCCATTTTCTATTGCGATCCACTATTGCCTGATGCTCCTCTTTGTACCAAGACCCCGGGAATTCTGTGGAGTGCCTGACACACACTCTGCTCTTTCAGACAGCTTTGCAGGGGCTCACTGGGACCCTCTGCCTCTTTCTTCCCCACCCAGCCAATTTGAAATCAACGTCAAGACTCAATTTACTCCTAACTTCCTCCAGAATATAAGTACCATTGATCTTTGGACAACATGTGTTTGAACTGTGCAGGTCCATTTATACGAGGAATTTTTTCAATAGTAAATATTATACAACAGTACTACAGGATCCTCCATTGGTTGAATCCACAGATGGGGAACTGTGGATACAGAGGAACTGAAGACAGTGAGGGCCACCTATAAGTTATACTCAAGTTTTTGACTGGGTGGGGTGTTGGTGCCCCTAACCTCCCCTCCTCGTTGTTCAGGGTTACCCGTACCTGATGCCCAGATGAGGTGGGTGCCCTCATCCATGCTCCTGTATCACCTGTGCACACTCCTCCCACAGCCTTTACCCATCCCTTGTGATTTCCTCATTATGCTACAGTTCAAGGGTTATCAAAACTGAACAGGCATCAGCATCACCTGCTCCCCCTCCCCACAGAAAAGTTTCTGATTAAGTAGATCTGACGTGGAGCCCAAGAATTAGTATTTCTTACAAGGTCCCAAGTGATACTGATGCTGATGAGGGGGATGCCCCCTGAGGACCACTATTCTAATTCTCCAAAGGCTAGGGCTGAGTGTGGTTTTTACCTGTCCCCAGAACTTGGCTGCACAGTTGGCTCGGGGTCGAAGCTCAGAAAAATTGTATTGAGCACCAAATGCACATTTGGCTGAATGAGAAGAAGGGAAGTAAGGTACCTGAATGGTAAACACTCTGCCCTCTCGGTTAATCTTCAGGTGGTGCAGTCTTCTGTTGGCAAAGTTCTCTGTATCGATGGTGAATACATGGGTTTCTTCCTTGCTTAGCTGGTAGCGAACTTGTAAGCTTCCTTAAAAGACAAACATTAGACATTAGAATTAAAGATAGGAGCCATAAATGCAAAAATATGATCAGATTGTCTTTTAATTGATTGTGGCTGTTTTCTAGGGACCTATGTCTCAATCTTTTCATTATTCACATTCTTAAAAGGTATTATATATCTTGTGACTATAGCATCTAGGTCCATATTAAAAATCCTGAGCATAGCTGAAATACTTTTGTGTGTGCGTGTGTGTGCGTGTATGTGTGTGTATGTGTGTGTGTGTTATCAGAAACCAAAATACCAGTTTGGAAAATAAAACAACCACAAGTCTATTTTGTAACTGGATTGTGAAAACTTTAATAAGATAAAATCTTTTCCCACGCTCTCTTCAATTCCTACCATTTCCTAGAACTCCCTTTTTTCCTAATTGCCTTCCTGGAATTTCAGAATATGTAATGTGAAATAAGATTGTAAAGTAATCTAGGCAGAATAGGAGAGAATAATTTGGGGTAATGAGGCAGTTACCCAACAGAGTCAGCCAATAGCAGAAGCTCCCTACCGCTAATCCTGGTTTCCTTCATTCCTCCTTTCCTTTTGGTTCTGATCACCATCAATTTCCATTGGGGGTGTATTTTCTCACTTAAAAACTAATCAATAAAAATAAAATAAAATAAAATAACATAAAAACAAAAAAAAACTAATCATAGGTCCGTAGCAGTAGCATATTTGGTGCAGAGAGGAGCTCAGACATGAGGTAAGAGGTCTGCCAGGGGAAGGGAAAGGGCCCATCTTTCCCTGCCTTCCCACCTGCCAGGGGAAGGGAAAGGGCCTGCCAGGGGAAGGGATGGTGGCTGGCATGCTCTTTCTGGCTCCTTCTAAGAACTTGGGTTTTTAATATATAATTCAACCCAACAAAATAAATCAGCATGTGATAATTATGTGTCAGGCATGGTGACAAGGACCACATTCCTTGAAGTTATTTGGGACTCTCTTACCATCTCACTGTGTGGGTCATTCATGCACACATTCTGTATGTACCTATCCATTTTAGAAATCACTTCCATTTTATACATCTTTACCAACACCTGCCTAGCAACCATCCATCTTAGATGCCAGTAATCTCAACCAGGACCCTGTCAAGGTATTTATTCTATATCTTCCCCAGCATTCCAGTTTAGGTCTAAAACACCTCAACCATTTCTTCTAGAGCTCTACAGATATTGATCTCACCTTCTTAGGATGTTTGATGCAATCAGTGACTCCCTAAGTACCCTAAGAAGAGCTCCTGAAATCTCTTGCTAACTCATTGTCACACAGCTCCTAGGAGGAGAAAGTCAACCCATGGCTTTTCAACATAAGTTTGACACAATTAAGGGCTGACTCCAGTCTTATAGGAGGCACTGGGGTGAGAAGGTGACAGTCAGGGCCAGAGGTTCATTGATCACCTTCCCCTCAGCTTTGTATTCAGCTGCTTGATCAGTGAGCAAAGAGGCACGTCTCTCCTTCTAGTGTATATTCTGGTGTCATGAGGTTACTGTCAGTTTCTTGGATGGCATTACCCGGGACCCCAAAAAGTTCATTGCCCTAAAGCCCTCTTCTATCTCCTTTTATGATTCATCTGTCTGCTTCCATTTCCTCCCTAGAGTCTCCCACCACTACCTTTGCATCCAAAAGTGTTTAACATAATGATGAACTTTGCAAGTTTATATATTGTCCAATAGACAGGGAACTGACAGAGGGAAGATGCTCTGAATCTAATAAACAACAACAACAACAAAAGGATGGTCTTAGACAGGTGTTCACTACAATTTATTCAGGGAACTATAATGTATCCCCTCCTGTGTGTTCTCCATTTCTTCTTCTTTTTTGTTTGTTAGTATATGTTGACATTGATACATTATAAAGGGCATGCATTTGAGGGTGTGTGAATATAGGCTGAAATAAGATGTTCACGGTGTGGAAATTAAAAATTGATTTGAGCCCCAGTTAAGACTTTTCCAAATATGCTTCTGGAATAAACATACGTATAATGGAATAACCTTTGGTCACCGGCAACTATGCTGTAAATGTTTTAATGGCTCTTATTAATATTGGAGCACTCTAGCTGTAACTAGCCTCACTTTTTTAGGTCTCCAGGCAAAATCCATATCATCATTTTTAGAACTATGCAACAGGAATTATCAATGTCATTTAAAAAAATGTCGAAGAGAAATCTGATTCCAAAAAAAAAATTGTATTTAAACACAATGATAAGGAATCTACTTTAAATCAAAGAGGATGTAGTCATATTCTGTTAAACTTCCTTACTACTCTCTGGACAAAGTTACCACCCCTTGGCTTCTATTATGCTTGAGTTCCTGCTTATGACTCCTCTTTTATCTAGAACAGTTTTTTGTTCCTTCCTCCGTTTGATTGATGAAGGAACAGAGGGGCAGGAAGGAATAACTTTTCATCATTCATAGTAAGTGATGGACTCAGAAATGAAATCTAGTTAGCTCTAAAGAGCATGGTTTTCCCATGGAACACAGGGTCCCATGTGTTCATCTCAGCCAAGAACGGTCTTCCACTTCGACTTTTCCCTTTAAGCTTATTCCTACTCAAACTCCAAAAGTAAGCACCAGGTTACCTCTTCCAGGAAGCCTTACCTGGCTTCTCCAAGGTGCCCTCTTCTGCTCCTATAGATCCTGTGCTCACTTCTAGCCTAACATGTATTGGGTTGTGCTGTCTATTTACTTGCTTATTGCCCCTTCCTTCTTTCCTTCCCTCCATCCCTCCTTCCTTCCTTCCTTGCCTCCCTCCCTCCCTCCCTCCTTCCTTCCTTCCATCCTTCCCTCTCTTCTTCCTTCCTTCCTTCCTTCTTTCCTTTCATTCTTTTCAAAACAACATAAATTTATTGTGCCAAATTCTGGAGGCTAGAAGTCTGAACTGTTATCTCAAAGGCTCTAGGCTAGGATTCTTCCTTGCTTCCTCTGAGCTTCTGGTGTATGCCTGCGTTCCTAGGCTTGTAAATGCATCACTCCAAGTGCTTCTTTTTGCTTCACATGGCTTCTCCCTGTGTCTCTCCGATAGATCTATATTCAAAGCTGCTCTAATACTCTACAAATGATAACTATATTCCTTTTAGCAAACCTTTTTACTATCTATATTCTTCTTGACAATCACCTACTCATAAGAAGATGAAAATTATGGACTAGAAATTCAGAATTGGAAATTTCAACCGTATATCTAGTTCAGCGTCTCAATTTGGGCCTTAGGAGAAAGATTCTCACACCTCAGTTTTTTCAAGAGCTTCACTTTGTTGTGTTTTACATGTTCCCACTTTGCCAGTTTTCCTACACTAGTCTGTCTTCCATACTGTCATTAGTGTGAGTATTCTAACATAGACTTACTTGGCCATGTGATTCTACTGCTTAAAAAATTCCAAGGCTCCTTAATTTTACATGAAACATTCCAACTGCTTAGCCTGACATGCAAAGTCCTTTTCTTACCTTCCAACTTTATCACATATATATTTTTCATAACTGAATCACATGTGAACTATCCCAAATAACACCCCCCAAATAATGCTCCTCCTTGCCTTTGTGCACTTTTTCTTCCTCTGGGACCACCCCTGCCTCCTTATCTCTATGACAACCACTTCTCCTTCATTAAGACCCACCTGATGTGACCTAGGTCTCCACTTGCTCCCAAAACTGAAAGTATCTTTCCTTCCTATATTCACTGTGCTCACTTTTAGTAACAACCTCAGTGTATCATGCTTTGCTTGTCTTTCTCCTTGAACTTAAGCTTCTCTAGGAGGAATAGATTCTTATTCATCTTTGTGTCTATAGAGAATAACACAGGGTCTGCTATCTCAAGTCGCCAAAAGTCATTTGTTGAATAAAATGGCCACTCTGGAGAATGTTATTACCACTTCATCAACATTGTAAACTAGCAATTATTCAATGTCTACTGTGTGTCAGATACTAAATTAACAAATAGTTATAATGTTATAATTCTATCTTTAAGGAGTTCATAATCTGAAGCAGGCAAAAGCAAGGTCATACTTGTCTGCTTATATGCCTATCATGTATTAGATTATTTATTTATTTTAACATCTTTATTGGAGTATAATTGCTTTACTATGGTGTGTTAGTTTCTGCTGTATGACAAAGTTAATCAGCTATACATATACATTAGGTTTTTAATCTGGTACTAAAGATAATTTTTATCAGATTCTCAGATTAGAAAGTAGAATTTCAGTGGAGTAAAATGCTCTAAAAGTAAAACATAATAATAAAAATAATAGTAATGATATTCATAATGAAATGGGATTCAAACCCAGGAGTATAGAACTTTAAAGTGTATGTTCCTCCCACTAGATCATGTTGCCTCTGAAGACATGTCTGGTCAAATAGATGGATGAGTTGATGAATAGAGAAGTGGATGGTTGGGCAAAGGGAAAGGTGAGTGATTTGATAGACAATATAGATACATGTTTTGTGAATTCAAAAGAGTGAAGACAATGAGCACTTATAGGGTTGAGGTAATGAGAAACAGTGTTTCAGAGAAAGAAGTTTATTGTAGAAGGTAGAACTGAATTAGGCAAAAAAAAAAGTACTATGCTTATGTAGCTGTAGAGATATAAGCAGAGCCATGTGTCTGAATTTTACCATGCTTGAAGTGTAGACCCATAGGCCAGTAGGGCTGATGAGAATCTTGGCACATATTCACCCAACCAACCTCCTCATTTTGAAAGATGGAAAAACTAAAACCCTAGAACTTGGAAGAGAGTGGTAATAAAGTGAGAAGCCATATGGAGAAGGCTTGTATTAGAAGGACAAAGAATTTGGACTTATTCTTGTAAAGACGGACCCCATAAAGGGCTCTAAACACATTGTGACTGGGTTGATTTATACAAAGTTTTATATATATATATATATATATATATATATATATTTTTTTTTTTTTGGACACACAGGCTCAGGCTCAGCGGCCATGGCTCACGGGCCCAGCCGCTCCGCGGCATGTGGGATCTTCCCGGACTGGGGCACGAACCCGTGTCCCCTGCATCGGCAGGCTGACTCTCAACCACTGCGCCACCAGGGAAGCCCTACAAAGTGATATTTAAAGAAAATTAGCCTGGGTACCCAGTGTTCATGTCAGATCTAAAAGGGAAGACAAATATACCAGCTCCCACAAACATCAATGGAAAAACCCATGAGGTGTTGGAGTACCACTATGGAACAAGAGTCCATTCTTATATTTCTGTTAATAGAGCATGTCAGTTTCTTGCTTTATCATTTGACTTTGAAAGAAGGAACTCTTTTACATGTTGATTCCCATCCAGTCCTCATCAGTTAACATCAACTACAGACTTATGCAGCTTCCTATGCATCCTTTAGTGTCTGCTAATCAGATCATCCTTACCAGCTAGCTCCTCTTCTATCTTCACTGTCTGATCCATCCTCTGGTTGCTTAGGCCAAAACTCTAGGAGTCATTCTTACTTTGTTCATTTCCTCTACCAGATATACATACTACACATCCAAGTCATCAGCAGCTCTCTTGTCTCTACAAAGTAAATCCTGCATCTCTACACCTCTTTCCAGCTCAGCCACCACACCGTCATCCATCCATCACCATCTCTCACCTGGACCATTGTAACACATCTGAACTGACTTCCCAGATTCTAGCTAGTCTTAACTCTCTTTTCCCTCACACCCCTCCATTCTATACACAGAAGTCAAAATAAGCTTTTTTAAGGGTAAATCTGATGTCGTTAATTAAAATGTTTTAATGACACCCCAATGCACTTCGAATAAAATCCTAATTCTTTCTCTAAGGTCCTACATGACCTTATTTCATTCTACACTTGCCCTCATTCACTAAACTCCAGCTACTGTTGACCTGCTTTGTGTTCCCCTAACATGCCAAGTCCACGCCTGCCTTAGAGTCTTTACAGCTGCTTTTCTCTCCACGTGGAATGTTCCTCTTACAGATATTTGCCAGAAATCCCCTCCTTATTCATGGGCCAAATGTGACCCATGCAGTGATGCCTCATGTGTCCATGTACCCCTACCTCAATACCTCCTCCTAAAAATGTTTTCCAGACTGTCAGTCATGATTGATTAGTACATCATGGAATCAGTATCAGAATTCAGTATCTGTTATTACTAACTGCAGCCTCTCTGTAATTCCAATTATAAGCATTTCACTCTCTGACTGCAATCTTCTCCCTTTTGGGTTCCCTTCGTCTAATCCCTGGATTCCCACAATCCTTTATCTTTTTTTTTTTTTAATTGAACTATCGTTGGTTTACAATGTTGTGTTAGTTTCAAGTGTACAGCAAAGTGATATATATATATATATATATATATATATATATATATATTCTTTTTCAGATTTTTTCCCTTATAGATTATTACAAGATATTAAGTATAATTCCCTGTGCTATAAGTAGGTCCTTGTTGTTTATCTATTTTATATAAAGTAGTGTATATTAATCCCAAACTCCTAATTTATCCCTCCTCCCCTTCCCCTTTGGTAACCATAAAGTTGTTTTCTCTGTGAGTCTATATTTGTTTCATAGATTTCATTTATATAAGTTTTTTAGTTCCACATATAAGTGACATCATATGATATTTGTCTTTCTCCATCTGACTTACTTCACTTAGTATGATAATCTCTAGGTCCATCCACGTTGCTGCAAATGGCATTATTTCATTCTTTTTATGGCTAATAGTCCACTGTATATATGTATCATATATTCTTTATCCATTAATTTGTCAATGGACATTTAGGTTGCTCCCATGTCTTGGCTATTGGAAACAGTGTTGCAATGAACATTGGGGTGCATGTATCTTTTCGAATTATACTTTTCTCTGGATATATGCTCAGGGGTGGAATTGCTTGATTATGTGGTAACAAAAAAAATGGGCAGAAGATCTAAATAGACATTTCTCCAAATAAGAATACAGACAGCCAACAGGAACATGGAAAAATGTTCAACAATGCTAATTAGAGGAATGCATATCAAAACTACAACGAGGTATCACATCACAACGGTCAGAATGGCCATCATTAAAAAGTCTACAAATAGCAAATGCTGGAGATGGTATGGAGAGAAGGGAGCCCTCTTACACAGTTGGTGGGAATGTAAATTGGTGCAGCCACTATGGAGAAAAGTATGGAGGTTCCTTAATAAAACTAAAAATAGAGCTACCATATATCCCACAATCCTTAGTATAAGGATTAATCTCACCAAATACTCCGTGTTCCTCAACCCCTTCATGTTCTCTCTTCTCTCTTTACCCAACTCAAATTGCTGGTGCATCACCATGACCCTCTTCTTGTATAAACTCTCAATTCCCTTGGCCTACTCATACTTTATTGAATGAAGGTATTTGCTTGGCAAAACCACAGCTGCTAAAATCCAACCTTTACTGTACCTCTGCAAGGTTTAGCTGGCACAAAGAAATATAAACCCTGCAAATTGCTTATAAGCCACTTTAAATTATTCATGATCAACTTCAAGTGGGGTTTTCTTGTGTCCTCTCAACCTCATTGTATTTCCTAAGTCCATTCACTGACTTAGATAAGTACTTAATGGCTTTTCTTCTTTCCTCAGATCTCCAACTTATCTTCTCCTTCCCCCATCTCAGCTAATGACCTTGACTCCTGCTTCCCTAAGAAAACTGAAGCAATCAGAGCAAAACTCCCAGAAACTTCTGCCACCATATTTACTATCAGATCAATTTCTGAGCCTGTATGGTTTGCCTTTCTTTCTATTGACTTATATGAACTGTTCATATAATTATCTAATGTCATCATAGGCACTACTTATTCTTCTCACATGTTTGAAGACATCACTCAAGCAATACTCCCTTTCTTTACAATTTTTCTTCCTCTCTATGTCTTCATTCCCATTAGCATTTTTTTTCCAGTTTCAATGGAATAAAAGGAAACTTCTTCAACTTCCTTAATGTTAGCCATGGCCATATTTCTCTGCTCTCTTCTGGCTTATGATGCAACTCCTGAGGCATCATGTTATACTTCCTGAATCCTATTGCTCTTTTCCATTTGCTTTTAAACCCTTTCCAGTAAGATTTTACCCCAGGGTCTCCAACAAAACTTCTATTGCCAAATCATCAATGACTTTCATGTTGCTAAATTCAATTTTCCATTCATGAACTCAAATTTATTCTCACCAGCCTTGTACCCAATCACTCTCTTCTCTTTTATAGAACCTTTCAATTGCCTTTGAGAACATTACTCTCTACTAATTGTCTTCCCACTTCACTGGCCCCTCCTTTTCCCTCACCTCTGAGTCCACTATTTCTCCTTGTCCTCTTAATGTTGTAGTCCCAGGGCTCATCCTGTGGACTTCTCTATCAACACTCACTGCCTTGACAATCTCATTCAGTGTTATGGCTCCACATACCATCTTTGTGGTTTCTTAGGGCTACTGTAGCACATTGCTCTGGATGCTAGAAGTTTGAAATCAAAGTCTCAGCAGGTCCATATTTCTGCCAAATGCTCTAGGGGAAAATCTTTCCTTGTCTCCTCCTAGTTTCTGGTAGCTCTTGGCAATCCTTGGTGCTCCTTGGCTTGCAGCTGCATCATTCCAATCTCTGCCTCTACTGTCATGTTACATGGCCTTCATCCATCTGTGTGTCTCTATGTGTCCCTGAGTCTCTGTATCCTTATCTCCCTCTTCTTATAAGGACACCAGTGATTGGATTCAGGGTACACTCTAATCCAGCATGACTTCATCTTAACTAATTATATCTGTTAAGACTCTATTTCCAAATAAGTTCACATTCTGAGGTTCTGGGTAGACATCAGTTTTGGGGGGATGCAGCTGAACCCGGTATACTATCTAAATGCAGACCAATATCCAAATTTATATCTCCAGCCTGGTCTTCTGCCCTCAACTCCAGACTCCTGTATTTAATTATCTCTCTTCTTGGTTGGCTAATAGGCACCTCAAACTTAATATGCCCAGGACTGAACTCATGACCTCTTCCAAATCCATTCTTTCTATGACTCTTCCCAACTTAAGCACCAACAATCCTATACATACAGGTGCTCAGCCAAACAATCTTGGATTCTTCTCTGGTGTCTTTTTCTCATACCTTATTTCCAATAGAGCATGACATAGTTTGGTCCCCCACCCTTCAAAATATATCCTGAGTCTCACCACTTCTTTGACTCCCACCAATTCCACTATTACCAATCAACTCAACCAGTCAACCAACATTTCTAACCCAGACTGTTTCAATAACCTCCTAACTACTTTTCTCTATTTTAACCCCTTGTAGTATATTCTCCCCAGAGCATCTCAAGCAATCCTGTTAATGCATAAAGAAGACCAACCACTCCTCTGCTCAAAGTTCTCCAGTGGGTCTCCATCTTTCCCAGTGTAGGAAGCAACATCTTTGGTTTTCTTTATTGAAATATAGTTAATTTACAATGTTGCATTAATTTCAGGTATACAGCAAAGTGATTCATATACATATATATATATGTATATAAATTTAATTCTTTTTAAGATTCTCTTCCACTATATATTACAAGGTATTGAACATTGAATGTAGTTCCCTGTGCTACACAGTAGGTCTTTGTTGTTTATCAATTTTATATAGAGTAGTGTATGTATGCTAATCCCTATCTCACAATTTATCCCTCCCTGACCTTTCCTTCTTTTTAGTAACCATAAGTTTGTTTTCTATGTCTGTGAGTCTATTTCTGTTTTAATAAGGAAAAGAGTAAATAAGTTCATTTGTATCTTTTTTTGTACATATAAGTGATATTATATGGTGTTTGTATTTCTCTGTCTGGCTTACTTCATTTAGTATGATAATCCCTAGGTCCATCCATGTTGCTGCAAATGACATTGTTTCATTCTTTTTTGTGGCTGAGTAATATTCTATTGTATATATGTACCACATCTTCTTTATCCATTCATCTGTCAATGGACACTTAGGTTGCTTCCATGCCTTGGCTATTGTAAACAGTGCTGCTATGAACATTGGGGTGCATGCATCTTTTCAAAATTAGAATTTTTGTCTTTTCCAGATATACGCCCAGGTAGAAGGCAGTATCTTTGTTGCGATTATAAGGTCCTAAGGTCTTCATTACCTCTCTACTATCTATCTACTACATTCCCCCTCATCTCTTGGTCCCAGCCACAATGCTTTCCTTACCGGTTCCCAGAGAACAAGCACATCTCTGTTTCAGACTTTGCAGTTCCTGTTCTCTGTCTGGAATGATCTTCTCTGGGTACTCACAAGGCTCCTCCACCTCATCCCTGACTCCTTCATGTCTTTGCTCAAATATCACTAGTTTCAAGAGTTCTTCTCTGATGACCATGTTAAAAACTGCAAGATCCCCACCTCACTCATACTATCTCTGATTCCTTTACCCTCCCCTTTTTTTTTTTCCAAATAGAGCTTATCATCTTGTAACATTTTGCTTCTTGTTACATTTATGACTTACTGCCTATCTCCCTCCATTAGAATGTATAAGGGCAGAGATTTAATAAAATAGAAGAATCTAGAACAGAAAACATAAGTATGAGCCACCATATGTAGGGAAAATATTGCTTCAGACCTACAAACCCATGCTGAGTCACTATGTAAAAACATTTCTTACTGTATATTTTGGCCAGACATTGTCAAAAAGGCCTGGCCTTTCAAATAGCTATCTCTATAGTATTTATCACCAATCTACTCATTTATTAATTTGCACATTTTTCAATTTGTTCAGTGATTTTCATCCCCCATTTAAATTGAAAGCTCCATGGTAACAGAACTTTACCTGTATTTCTCCCTGGGAGATTCTCAGTGTCAAGAAAAATGCTTAGCATATAATTGGGTGGAAGGGGTTCAATAAATATTTATTGAATTTTTTAATAGAATGAATGAATGAATAGGTATTTTCAGTGATATATGAAATATATTCCCTTTATCTCATCCATGCTTAAACATATATAATGCAAGCAATTATTTAAGGGTTGATAACAATAATTTTAATAATTATCATTTTTATAGCTATAAATGTTAGCTATTGTTACTGTTATAATCAGTATTATTAAAATATCATTTATTGCCCATTTTGTTCTAAGAATTGTCTTAAATGCTTTTCTCATACTTCATCTTTAGACCTCAAAAATATGTCATACACATTATTATTTTATGCTAATTGTACATATGAGGACAATTTAGTTTGTCTAACTTGGGTGGACATTTAAATCTTAGCCATTTCACGCAGACCTTTCCTATAATCTGATTGTGATCTGCATTTCCCATAACCTCAAAGCATGGAAGGGTAGCATCTGCATCTCTTCCTTACACCCATCATATGAAGATAAAGCATCTAATAAAACCCATTTAGATGAAGGCATATGTCTGTATGCTAATCCCGCTTAGTTAGACTTCACAGAGAAAATATAAAAAAAACAATTTGTGGCCATTCTGAAGCCAAACTCAGTTGTCCAGAGCTTGTTCTCATATCACCACATGCACAACTGGATGCTAAATTTCATGAGATGTCTCCAAAAAAACCCAAAAAACAAAACAAAACAAAAACTCCATATTTTTAAGCTTCTTCGAAAAAAAGGAAGTTTACACTTAAAAGAATTGCACACTCCATGGAAGATAAAGTCCATTATCATGGCAAAGTTAAACATTATGGTTATTCTCCCGAGTTTCTATCTTTGGCAAGGTGAGGACAGATTTAAAAAATAACAGTTCATTTCAAAGGTGCTGTTCTGGATGACTACTCAAATACATTTTCTAAGGCTGTCATTCCAGGCAGTAGAGTGGGTGATGATTTGACCCACAGCATAAATGCTTCCCTACAAGGAGCGGAGCCATACTGCTTTCAATAATCAGGTCTGAAAGTTACACTCAGCTTCTAACACCTTGTGCATCACTTAACAGAAGTGGTGAGGAAGCAACACTCACAAAAAAAGGTTGAGCATAGCATAATGTTACTGTTATGGTTCTGGTTGTTGATGTTTTTAAGTTTTAAAGAAATGAAAGGTACAGCATGGTCAGAGGCTACCCACACTCCTGAGCCTTTGTGTTTTCCTAATGTCTGTCAGTCCTGTGCAGGCTGCCAAGTGTGAGGATTGCCAAGCAGTTAGTGCTGGCTTCAGGCACTTCCATAAATTAAAATATAAATGTTGGTCAATTAGAGATGATTTCTTAAGCATTTTATAAAATAATTAACAAAGAGTGTAACTAGCTCATGAATAACTTCAGGCACTTTTCACAACGCAAATTCATCAAGACATAACCATAGAACCCTGTTTAATGGCACAGAAACAAACAGGTGGAGGTTTTTCTTGAGAGGAGGGGTTCCTCCAAGTCCGACTGGTAGAGTCCCACCTGTTCCTAAGTGAGGGTCCTGTCTGGGATGTTGTCCCTTTCTGATCCCTTATTCTGAGTCCAACATTAGCCTTAGAAATGGAAATGTTGATTTGCATCTGAAAGATACACTCAGAGAAGAGGTTGGAAGTGAGGTTTATCCTATCCAGTGCCTATCCAGTGCCAAGCCTTGCACAAGTTCTTATGTATTTATTCACCACATTTCACTGTATGAAGGAGTAGGGTGGTATTTAGGGATGTCCCAGGAGGCACGTTCATGGAGTCTGTTTCTGGGCCCTCCCCAAGACTTGCTCCAAGATTCCTCCCCCCATCCCTAAGAGGAACCAACCATTTCTCTGGGTCAGAGTTCATGCCATGGCAATTTATAATAGTTATTATTTTCTGCTATAAATGTATCCAAACAAACAAAAAGAAGCTCAAAGAAGTTGAAAATCTACCTGAAGTCTCCAGGCCTAAACTACGTCCTCTAATCAACACCCTGGTTTCAGGGTAGATAGGAAGCTGTCGGGGAAGGGTCTTTGCTTACTGATCTAAAATAAAACAGAGAGAAGAGACCATAGCAGCAGCCCAGAACACTTTTTATTTTTCTCCTCAATCCTTCTTTCCTTCCTGAACATGTGGTACAGTAGGATTCAAATAATGATAAAGAATAATATCTTCCCTCACCCCAGACAGCATACTAACACACACACTCTCTCTCCCAGTCATGCACTCGGACACATACAGCATGCCCTTGCCTAACTATCCAGTTTAATCTCTCAAAAAAGATTTAAACATTCCACATGCACTGAAGAGAAATGACAAGCAACCTTGTTCTCTACTGAGATGGAGAATGTCATGTAGTATGCCTACAGGAAAAACAAGGGCAAATGCTAATGATGGTCCTGGTGGGTCAGCAGAGGACATGTGATTAATACTCCATATTTTACAAATGAGAAAAAGCTGGGCTCAGAAACCATGAGTGATGCAATGGAAATGAGCTGTGATGTGATGAGGTCATCCACCAGTCAGTCAGTCCCTGTGGGCTTATGGAGCATCTACTATGTGCCTTTCTTTTGCTGGTGCTCCCAGTGAGGGTGGAAAGTAAACCCACATCTACCAACAAAACCAATGTCATGACCCAAAGGAAATGACCTGGACTCTGTGGGAGCATATAACAGGTAGAAAGGGGCCCAGCTTATTGAAGGAGATCCTCCCACTCCAATATTCTCCAATGCCTGAGTCAGTGCATGGCCTTCACACTGACCATCCTTTCTCTAGCATTCTCCTATGTATCAACAAATGTCCCTTCCTTCACTATGTCTGTGACAGTGCTACCTCACTGTGACCAAACCTCCCTGCCTATCAACATGATACAGTCCAATGCTTTGTGTGTATTCTCCAATTTGACCTCACCCTTTCTACTGGCCATATCTCCACAAATCCTCTCCCAGTGTCCTATACTCTAGCCAAAAGAGGTTCATATCACAGTAAGCTTTATTATATTTCTTCCACTATTTCTCATATGTAATGAGTGCTACCTGAATACCTGCCAAATGAAAGAATGAATGCCCTTCTGAAAACCTGTGGATAGAAGGTAAACTAATGTGACCTTTTCACAATGTCAAATGCATTTGTTCACTTATGGATAAGCTGAAATAGAGACAAGTACGCATTTTTTGAAGGAAGAGTACAATGTAACTGCATTTGAGTTTCCCCACCATCTAGCAAAGATCTCTGGAGCATCCCAGCAACACCTCATCATGGGCAATACATTTTAGTTATGGGGAAGGGGGTCAGAACAAGAAGATTGCTGACAGGAAGTTCAGTCCCTCGTGTAAAACTGGTCTGGGTTGTTTGCTAGAGGGCCTTGTACACTGTGCTACTGAGTTTGGGTTCATACTTCGGGGGTCAAGGAGTCAGTGTAGGTAAAACTGAGCAGGACCCTGTGAGACTCCCAGGTACAAATCCTTTCTGTGTCCTCCAAGATTTTCCCTGAATTCCAAAGGGAAGATTCAATTGTTTGCTCATCAGGGAAGGAGGGGGTGCAGAGACAAGGGAGGAGCAGCCAAGAAACAATAGTGCAGCCTTGGGGCAGGGTCCTGGTCCCTCCTCAAGAAATATACATAACAATATATCTCTGAGTTCTTCTGGAGGAACTAAGCGCCCCCCGCCCCCAAGTGGAGGATGCTAACTTCAGGCAGAGCACAAGATTCCTGGAGCACCACCCTGTTACCTCACTATCAACCAATCAGAAGAAAGTCTCACACCCTGCATCCCTCACCCCAAATTTTGCCTATTAAAAACCTCTTCCCTCAAACTGTTGGGGAGTTTGGATTTTTGAGCACAAGCAACCCCTTCTCCTTGCTTGGCCCTGCAATAAATCTTTCTCTGCTCCAAACCCCGATGTTTTGGTTTATTAGGCCTCACTGTGCATCAGGTACACAAAGTTTGTTCAGTAACAAAGGCACAAATAGAGAGAGTATTTTAAGATGTATTTTAGAAAAACCACAAAGAAAATCCCCAGGCCATAGTGAAGGGAGTGTCCAGGGATGGTGAGGGTTGGGAGGTGGGCAAACCATCTAAACAGCTCTAGGCACATTTAAGACAAGATTGGATAGAGGATAGAAAAGATAATTTTGAGACGGAAACAGACAGCAAGACAACAAGACCAAAGGGATTTGATGGTAGGCTGGATGTATTAAGGCAAAGAGGCGAGCCATGATCCCAAGATTCCGAGTCTGGGGTGATCTGAGCTCAGCTGACTATCTTGCCCCCTCTCACACACACACCCATCTCTGTGGTCAGCTAGACATTCCTTCAGTACCTCCACGTACCGCCCTCCCTCCTGAGAGAACTTCTGCACAAAGTGCCATGTCCTCTACTGAAATCAAGCCCACCCAACAAGCCAGCCCTACCCACCCTTCATTTCTCAGCACAAACGTTGAAACCGAGCAGGACCTTGTAGGGGTCCTGGCATGGAAGCCTTTCTGTGCCCTGTTTCTTGTTTGTAGGGAACAGACTCCAGCCTCCATGAGCTTCCCTGAGTTCCAAAGGGCAGGTTCAAACAGTTGCTAATCAGGGAAGGGAGGGGATGTAGAGACAAGGGAGTAGCAGCCAAGAAACCACCTGAGGCTAGATTAAAGGAACCAGAGAAGCTCATCAAGGTGAGGAGACCAGCTGAGATGATATTAAAGGAGTGAAGGCCAGCACACACCCTGATCCTTATCAGCAACCTGGACCTTGAACTATTGCTATAAAACTCCTCACCAAAACCTCCTGGGTTGGGACACACAGTTTTTGAGGGCAGAAGCCTGCTGTGCCCTGCTCTGCCTGGCAAAGCAATAAAGCTATTCTTTTCTACTTCATCCAAAACTCTGTCTCTGAGATCTGATTTCGCACTGGTGCACAGAGGCTGAGCTTTTGGCATCAATGCCTCTCCCTCAGCAAAGCCCTCTCTGTGCCCCCTTCCCCCAGTTTTGATGTGAGCTCTCATAGTATCCTGTCTTTTCTCACATGAAACTTTTCCGTTTGTAACTGTATTTCTCTTCCTGTGGATACTTTCTTAATATTTGACTCCTTCCACAGAAGGCAAGCACTGGGAGGGCAGAGATCTTGTCTGTTTCACTCATCTCTGTATCTCCAATGTTTATCAAAGCCATCTGGCAGACAGTAGTTAATAGATTGTTCCCTAATGAGTAAATGAAGGAATTAATTAATAGCTTTCAATAACACAGGTAGTATAGAAAGAAAAAAGACAAGTTTTAAAATGGGGCAAAAATAGATTTTAACTACTAAATGGTAGGTGGGATATTAAAGTTATAATAAAAATATAAAGTTAAATATGGCAAACAAACAGCAAGAGATGTGGGGACTGGACTTTTGGAGAGAAATGGAGGCTGGGGATGGAGAAATAAGAGCCATTGACAGAGAGATTTTAAATCCCGCAAGCCTTTTAGAGTCAGTCAGCCATGCAGAAGAAGACGTTGCTTTATTTTTTATTTTTATTTTTTAAACGTTACTGAAGTATAGTTAATTTAAAATGTGTTAATTTCTGCTGTACAGCAAAGTGATTCATATATATATATATATTATTTTTCATATTATTTTCCATTACGGTTTATCACAGGATATTGAATATATTTCCCTGTGCTATACAGTAGGACCTTGTTGTTTATCCATTCTATAGATATACATAATAGTTTGTATATGCTAACCTCAAACTCCCAATCTATCCCTCCCCTACCTCTCCCCCTTGGCAACCACAAATCTGTTCTCTATGTCTGTGAGCCTGTTTCTGTTTTGTAGATAAGTTAATCTGTGTCATATTTTAGATTCCACATGTCATATGGTATCATATGTATTTTTCTCTTTCTGACTTACTTCACTTAGTATGATAATCTCTAGGTACATCCATGTTGCTGCAAATGGCATTATTTCATACTTTCTTATGGCTGAGTAATATTTCATTGTATCTATATATACCACACCTTCTTTATCCACTCATCTGTCAATGGACATTTAGGTTGTTTCCATGTCTTGGCTATTGTAAATTGTGCTGCTGTGAACATAGGGGTGCATGTAACTTTTTTCAAATTATAGTTTTGTCTGGGTATATGCCCAGGAGTGGGATTGCTGGATCATATGGCAACTCTATTTTTAATTTTTTGAGGAACCTCAATACTGTTTTCTATAGTGGCTGCACCAATTTACATTCCCACCAACAGTGTAGGAGGGTTCCCTTTTCTCCACACCCTCTCCAACATTTATTATTTGTAGACTTTTAATGATGACTATTTTGACTGGTGTGAGCTGGTGCATCATTGTGGTTTTGATTTGTATTTCTATAATGATTAGCGATGTTGAGCATCTTTTCGTGTGCCTGTTGAAGAAGACCTGCCTTTATAGTCATTTAGAAATGTTGCCTTCAGGTCAATTCTTCAGCTCCCCAGGTCAAATACTGATTATAATGTATGAGAATGACAACCATGTTCTTTCATAAGATACCCCATAATCCTTCCAATGACAGAATCACTATAGAGTTCCATGACATGGTGGCCAAGCTCAAATCTTGACCCTGTGTACCTGTCAACATATTGTCTCAGAGGCAGGACAGAGCAGTAGGTATGATTAACTAGTTTACTTGGGTCAGATTCCAATACCTGTACATGGTACCAGGGAGGCCCTGGGCAAATCAAATGGCATAATGGTACTTCCATCCCGTGTGTGCAAAATGGGTATAATTATAGTATGTACTTCATGAAATTGATTGAAGTTATATAAAGTACTTTAAGAGTATATGGCATAATATTCATGTATGTTAACTACTCTCATGATTGCTATTTTGATTATTATTTAATCCCTCTGAAGCTACATTTGCAGGAATATCATAAGGAAACAGAGTCTGCCTGCCGATGCAGGGGACACGGGTTCGTGCCCCAGTCCGGGAAGATCCCACATGCTGCGGAGCGGCTGGGCCCGTGAGCCATGGCCACTGAGCCTGCGCATCTGGAGCCTGTGCTCCACAACGGGAGAGGCCACAACAGTGAGAGGTCCGCGTATCGCAAAAAACAAAACAAAACAAAACACAAAAATGATTCTGCAAAGAGCATTGTTAAGGCAGTACCGTATTTAGAGCTCCATTTACACGAAGGGAAATTAGAAAGAAACATGTGGCTGAACACTGAAACAGCCCTTTGGAGAGCTGGTCTCTCTACCAACTGAGACCAATTGAATGTGTACAATAGTCAGGAACCTAGAAGAAGTTTGAAAGACCGAATCCTCATCTCAAGTTCAAATTTCTGCCTACTGAAAGGGAAATTTTAGAACAGATGATTTCCTGGGAGAAACAGGTTTATATAGAAAATAACCAGTGGTTCTTATTTATTTATTTACTGTTTTGTAGACAAGATTGTGTCTAAGATATCACATTTGCTAGATACTAATTCAATTGCAGGTGAATTCTGGACTAAGCCAAAAAATGGCCCAAATAATTCTTCTACTGCTTTCTCTGGATGAGGGACTACATATAGAGCAAACTGTGAAACAAATAGGTCTATCCCATCTGCATATGCTTCATCCAAATAGCCCCCTTCGCTAGGAAAAGAAATGAGTTATTTTAGCCAAAGATGAGATATAGTCACTAAGGTGCTTCAAAGCCAATAATTAACTCAGGGTTGTAAAATTGTACTCCATGCTTTGTTCACGCTCTCTCCCCTCATTTTTATTGTTAATTAATAAAAATTTCTGGGGCTTCCCTGGTGGCGCAGTGGTTGAGAGTCTGCCTGCTGATGCAGGGGACACGGGTTCGTGCCCCAGTCCGGGAAGATCCCACATGCCGTGGAGCAGCTGGGCCCGTGAGCCATGGCCGCTGAGCCTGCGCATCCGGAGCCTGTGCTCCGCAGCGGGAGAGGCCACAACAGTGAGAGGCCCGCGTACCGAAAAAAAAAAAAAAAAATATTCTGATAGTTCAAACTTAGTATAAAGCCATAATTTTCCTTCCCAAAGCCTCTTAAAGCAACTTAATGTCTTCTATCTGGTTTTTGAAACCCAGTTACAATGTAATTTTCTCACAGATTCAAATTCCACTTGGGTAAAACTGAGCCAGCTAATAATCCACAATTTCTTCTTACAGAAGATCAGAGGTGGTTATTCCTGCCCTTGGACTGCAAGGGTTTCACTCCTGCTGGGGTTAGCAGAGGTAAGCTTTTATATATAGAATGGATAAACAACAAGGTCCTACTGTATAGAGGACAGAACTATATTCAGTCTCCTGTGATAAACGATAATGGAAAAGAATATTTTTAAAAATGTATGTATATATATATATATATATATATATATATACAACTGAATCACTTTCCTGTACAGCAGAAATTAACACAATGTTGTAAATCAACTATACTTCAATTTAAAAAATGGATTTAAAAAAAGAATGCTGAGAGAAGCATAAACTTAAATCCTTAGGGTAAGTGTCTTTGAAATCAAAGGCATTATTTACTGTTTGCAATTCTTATTTGCAGAAGTGCTTTGAGCTCTCTGGGGAAAGCTGGAATACAAACCTTAGGGACGTGTGTAATTAACAACTCTTTAGTAGGGATTATGGCCTCTCTGAGCAAGACTATATTTATACACTGACACTCACAAAAGATAAACAACTCAAGGCTATTCCCCCTGAATGTAGGGAGAATTCATTTGTAGAATGCTCAAGAATATGGATGGGAGCTATCACACACACAACACATTTCAATCAGCTCTCAACCCAGGGGGTGGTCCCATGGGACACGACTCCACTAGCCTTGCTGGAGAACTGGCAGGAAGGAGCAGTAATAGTCTGTAAGAATACATGTGCCAAGAATCCTCTCCCAAAGAATCATAAACCAAAACAAAACCCATCACTCTTTTCAATTCTTCCTTCTATTAACAATCCACAAAATGGACCTGTGTGATCGACCTGAAAGTAGAGATACAATAAATGCCATTTAGATTATCATACTGAGCCAAGTATGTCAGACAAAGACAAATACCATATGATATCACTTATATGTGGAATCTAAAATAAGACACAAATGAACAAATCTATGAAAGAGAAGCAGACTCACAGAGAACAGACTTGTGGTTGCCAAGGGGGAGGGGGTGGGGGAGGGGTGGATTGGGAGTTCGGGATTAGCAGATGCAGACTATTATATAGAGAATGGATTAAACAACAAGGTCCTACAGTATAGCACAGGGAACGATATTCAATATCCTGTGATAAACCATAATGGAAAAGAAAAAAAAGGTTGTATACATACATATAACTGAATCATTTTTCTGTACAGCAGAAATTCACAACACTGTAAATCAACTATACTTCAATAGAATTAAAAAAAATAAAACCTACAAGGGGGTGAGGTAACTGTGGCAGAAATAATTTCATTTTAGAGGCTACTTGTATTTTTAGATGTCAATTTGAGTATCTGCCCTAACATTATCTTCAGACTAATGCCACTAGTAATAGTACACAACTGTATTTGTATGGAACTCTGTGCTTTACAAAGCACTTGATTAACCATCCATTGACTCCAGAATCTTTCATGAGAGTTTGGAGGTGAATAACTTTCTTAAATATGCTTCTAGCCATTTTTGTTTTCCTATAGTCATCTCTGGGAAAAAGCTAGCTTTTCCCCAATGCCTCTTCATTTTTCTTTCTACCCTTCCTGTCTTGAGACCTTTCTCTAGCTCATCAGATGATAAAGGCGAAGTTTCTTACCATGGATTCCCACCCTCGGTTCCCACTCTCTTGTATTTCCCTCTGATATGCTCTCAATCCAGGTCCCAGGAAGGAAGGAGGTGTCACTATTCACTGGGAGAGTGGAAGGGACGAGCTGTTTGCTATGACATTAATGTCTCCCTAATTGCTGATGGTATGTGTGATTTGGGGCACCAGATGGAGCCCCTCGGTACTGCTGTGCTAGGTCAGTGGGAACAGAAAGAGCTAGGCAGCCATTCTTTACTGTGTGAGCTTTGACAAGGCACCTCACCTCTCTGCTACCTAGAGCAAAATAAGAATATTAATATCTGTACTTCATAGATATTTTGTTAGATTTGAAAAAAAGAAAACTAAAGTATGCTTCAGCCCTGCACATAACCAGACATTCAACAAACACTAATTGTATTTAGTATTCAGAAGCCAGACACCTAGCATCATGCCTGGGGACAGGGTCGTGCTAAATGCCATATCAGGGTTTGCTTTTATGACTCAGACCTCATGAGTACCACACTACCCTTTCTGGAGTGGGTCTGGATGTGGCATGTGTGTAGATTGAACAATTTCACATCTAAGGATTTACCCAGGGCAATAATTGAGGCCCCAGAGATTCAGCAGTAAGTAATTCATCATAACATTAAAAAAAAAGGTGTAACATTAAAAATCAACCTAATATCCAACAATAGAGAAACTATGAACAAACTATATCATCTAATACAATTTATCTGCTAGTATGTAACAACATGGAAAGCTTTTATAACGTGATATTAAATGAAAGTAATTCTAAAACAGTATGCAGAGTCTGTTTACATTTGATTTAAATAGCAATAGATAAAGTCACCATTAATTATGCTTTCTATACTAGGCACTGTGTTAAATGCTTTACTTATGTTACCGTATTTAATCCCCACAATAACCCTTCGGAGTAGGTATTAGTTGTGAGTCATTTTTAAGGCAATAGAGGAAGATGTTGAAGAGGCCCCTGCTGGATTTGAAAGTGGTACCTTGAAGGCCATAGAGCATTTGAATACATGGTTACAACTTTGCCCAGACTTTCCTTGACGTGATTTAGGGGAGCCGCCGTCCTGTTACTTACAGATTGCACTCTGCTTCCAGTGCCATTCAGCAAGAAATATCTCCTGGCAGCTTGCAGAGGCCTTCTGCTGCAACACCTCCCATTTATAGCCTGGATATTTAAACAGGAACTACCTCTCTGCGTGAAACAGCTGGCTGGGAAGTCTACGCCTTAATTAGCCGTTTCTCCCTGAGGATCTGTGCTCTGTAAATTCACTCTTCAGAGAAAGTGCAGCTGGGGAGATGAAACCACAGAGTCAATTGTCTAAAAATTTGTTTTTAAGGGAAACATCATTTGTGAATGTGCGGAGAAGGGATGGGAAAGGAGCTTCTGTTTGTATAAAGACACTAAGACTTCCAGCTCTAGACTGAGAGCAGCTCAGTGCTGAAGTCTGGACTTCATGGTCAAGAACATAGATTTGATTTGATTTGATTTTTTAGGTTTTTATCTTTCTTTACTCTCTCCAACGTAATTTCTTATATTAATTTTTAATTTTTGTAATTGAAGTACAGTTGAATTACAATGCTGTATTAGTTTCAGGTGTACAGCAAAGTGATTCTGATATATATATATATATATATATATATATATATATATATAATTATCTATTCTTTTCCAGATTCTTTTGCCTTATAGGTTATTACAAAATATTAAGTAGATTTCCCTGTGCTATATAGTAGGTCCTTGTTAGTTATCTATTTTATATATAGTAGTGGGTATATGTTAATCTCAAACTCCTAATTTATCCCTCCTCCCCGCTTGTGGAACCATAACTTTGATTTCTATGTCTGTGGGTCTGTTTCTGTTTTGTAAATAAGTTCATTTGTATCTTTTTTTTTTCAGCAATATGGATGGACCTAGAGATTATCATACTAAGTGAAGTAAGTCAGACAGAGAAAGACAAATATCATATGATATCACTTATATGTGGAATCTTTTTTTTTTAACACCAAGAATCATTTTATTTGGAGAAGAAAGTCCTGTTTAGAAGACTTAACTTTGTTAGTAGACCAAAGAGATTTTAATTTGAACAGGAATGGAGAATTTACATTTATTATTAAAATTACTAGTACATATCTATGATTTGGTAAAGTTAGAAGCTCATTTAGTAATTTTTTAGAGAAGTTATAGTCTTTCCTATGCATCTTCAAACATACATACATTTTGAATCATGAAGTATCTCATATATGATTTAGGACATTGTGTTAACATGCAAGTCAAAACTTAACTTCCCAGGATGGATAATATTGTGAGGGTGATTAAAATATAGTGAATTTAAATATAAGTAAACACCCATCCATACAGTATTGTATTTAGAAAGAGTGAGTTTAGAAAAAATTAATGCCATTTTTAACTCAATGAGACTTGTATTGATTCTTTATTCCTTTTACATTCTTTAACTAAATATATGTCTGTTTAAGATTGTTTATTAACAAAATAGCTCAGGTGTACTTTAGAAAATTTGGAAAATTTAGAAAGGATCAGGAAGGGAGAAAAAACGTTTGCCATCAAAGGAGGTGTATACTTTGGTATGCTTTTTTGTTATTACATATCTGAAAATATTCCATTTTAAAAAGTTATATCATAAAAATAAGAGAATATTTATTATTTCAAGTGCATATATTAATACCATATAGATGACCCATTCCCCAACTACTGGACATTTGTTAAGTTTTTTTTTTTGTTTTGTTTTTACTGATCAATAATAATTGGTAAAGTTATTTTATAAAATAACGTTCTTTCTTAACTAACAAGTCTCTTACTTGGATTTTAAATTTTAAGAGGTATATTCCCAATTTGAATTCATATCAGTTGTGTTTTAAGAAATATGTATACATTGACATCAAGCTATAAATATTTCAAATTTTAATTCTTTTTTTTTTAACTAATCTTTTACTTTTATTATTTATTTTTTTATTTTACATTGTTCTCAGATCTCCCCTTCCGTTTATTTCAACCCAGTCAAAATTCCAAAAGACACATAGGGGCTTCCCTGGTGGCGCAGTGGTTGAGAGTCCGCCTGCCGATGCAGGGGACACGGGTTCGTGGCCCGGTCCTGGCAGATCCCACATGCCGTGGAGCGGCTCGGCCCATGAGCCATGGCCGCTGAGCCTGTGTGTCCGGAGCTTGTGCTCCGCAACGGAAGAGGCCACAACAGTAAGAGGCCCGCGTACAGCAGAAAAAAAAAAAAAAAAAAAAAGACACTCAGTATAACCTACAATTGAAAGCAGAGAACTTTAACAGATCTCTCTTCATGGTACAAACATTATGCCCATACACTGTTATAGGAAAACCAACACGATAATGGACTTAAATGCTTGACTTTCTTGTGGGGTAAATTCTAGATTCTTTAAATTGTTAAATCAGTCCATTTACAGTCTGAGTCCAGTCTTTTTTTCTACAAATGCAAATTCAGATCCAAACAAATTAAAATTTTCATCACTGTATTATTAAATCTGTAATTCAGCGAAATTTAAAAAAAAAACATAGATTATTAAGGCAGAACCTCCTGGACAAATCTTGGATCTGCCAATTTATCAGCAATTTGTTTCAACCTGCTCTGCCTCAGTTTCATGATCTGTGATTTGGGATGATATTACTAGTACCTACCTCATAAGATTGCACTCTGTGCAGTGCCCAGAATGCAATAAGCATTGCATAAGTCTGTTCCCTTTTAATCTTCTTTTATCTCTTGGGTTTGTGTGCAAGGCTCATAGTGGGTCTTTGGAAAACATCTGTTAAGCAAATATTTGCATTATACTTATAGAGAAGCCATTTCTCAGACAAATCAACAAATCTTCCCACCATCGCTAAAATGAACTTAGCTGCTCATAGAACTGCATGTTTTCCCTTTATTGTGGGAAACATCAGACGTTCTGAGTATGATTTATCTCACAGAACTAGTTAATAGAATTAACATTCTTTAAATCATCGTATTATATGCAATTTATATCATGGAGAAGCAGAACACATTTTTGTACTGCCTCTTATAAATGCTGCATGTAATTGTTATGTATAAATCCATTTAGTTTTATGTTCTAAAGAACTATTTGTGCAACTCCAGATTTTCAGTAAAATAGTGTTATCAGCAAAAAAACCAAATAATAGAAAATAAAAAAATAAAAGACCTGGGAGAAATGACCAAGAGGAGAAGGAACTTGCATTTTTGAAAAACTACTATGTGCAGGTATGGTGTTAGGTGTTTTACATATTCTTCCTTTTCATAACACATTGTTTTTTCTAAGAGAATTAGACATCATTATTAAATTTTATGGCAGGGAAATGGTCTCGGAGAGATTAAATAGCTCTTGTAAGGTCAGGACTGTGGTGACATCAGGGATCCACGTGTGATTTGACAAATATTGATCCTGTCACCAAAGTCTGTCCACTCAGCGCCTGGCCTGCTGTTAGAGCAACACAGAGGAAGAGCAACATGGGGCTGAGCTGGAGACTATTTTCCTCCAACTTTACCTCTGCTCCTGATACACAGGGTACAGTTCACCCAGACCAGAGGCAATTGGAGACAGCAAGTTAAAGGGCTCCCTGGATGCTAAGATGCTTGATCTGAGACGGCTGACAGCAAGGAAGACAGGAGGAAAACCACAGAACACAGACAAGAGCATGCAGCTGCCTTAAGGATGAATCTATTACAGCATACAATAAGCATTAGTGTTTATTATCCTGACACAGAACCACTTACAAAAGGACACATCATGTTTGGTTGATAATTACAATAAAGAAGCAAAATGTGTTACACAACACAGACTCTGAAATGGTCCTGTTTTGTGGAAAAATCAAATAATTATATAAGTGGGCTATGGTCTCTCTGACTTCTTCCCTTTGTCCTCAGATGCTGCTCTATCTCCAGGGCTCCAGACTGAGGTGCTGCTGTCTGGGTGGCTTGTGTCTCTCCCAGCCACATGATGGGAGAGGAAAGTCTCAGTTACTGCAGGTTATCCTGGGGGACCAGGGTAGGTTTCATGATGCTCTCATCAGAATATCTGTAGAGAAGCTTCAGTTCATCAGCTTGGCTGTTCAGTGGTAAGTAGTCCAGGGATGTCAACCACCCCAGGCCTGCCTGGACACTGAGACGGTTGAGGGGAGTTGGTGCTGAAAACCCCAGTGGTCATCAGTGAGACAAGAGGGAAGGGGACAGGGCACAACCTTAAAAAGAATGACACAGCTCGGGCTTCCCTGGTGGCGCAGTGGTTGAGAGTCCGCCTGCCAATGCAGGGGACGCGGGTTCATGCCCCGGTCTGGGAAGATCCCACATGCCGTGGAGCGGCTGGGCCTGTGAGCCATGGCCGCTGAGCCTGCGCGTCCGGAGCCTGTACTCCGCAATGGGAGAGGCCACAGCAGTAAGAGGCCCGCGTACCGCAAAAAAAAAAAAAAAAAAAGAATGACACAGCTGTTGAGGACACGACGTAAACTGGTTAGAATCAATTAGGCCCAAGATGGCGGAAAATTCGACTTCTGGTGTACCTTGAGCCTCATTATATGCTCATTGAAATACATTAGCATCTAAATGACACACCCACCAGCAACAGGACAGTTCTGAGGCCAACCCTAAAAGGCCAAAAAAGTGGGCTATGGCCCAATTCCTGGAAATCCCCACCCCTTCTCCAAGACAGCTAGAATATTCCTCCCACTCATGAGCCTATGAAATTATCCAGCCCATAAAAACTAACGACTCCCACACCTAGGGGCCTCTTTTGCCTTTGAGAAGGCCCACGCTCTGTCTACGGAGTGTGTATCTCTCTAACTAAACCTGCTTTCACTTTTCTCTGCCTTGCTCTCGAATTCTTTCCTGCCCGAAGCCAAGGACCCTCACTTGGCATCGTTCTGAGGACTCACTCAAAACCTGGGACGTGACCATCCTCTCGGGCCCCAATTTTTCCCTGCAACATCAGTGGCACACATGGTGCCATGGGACATGGTAGCAAAGCTTGCCCAGTGCTGTCAAAGCTTCCCAGTGATAAAAATCCCCTTAGATGCCATTAATAATCAACATTTCTGGGGCCTCATCACAGACCTACTTAATCAACATCTTCAGGAAGAGACCTGGGAAGGTATACGTTTAACCAACTGCCCACATGAGTCCTATTGCAGAGATGTTTTGGAAATGCTGTCTGGTTAAGGTAGTTGTTCTCATACTGGAGCCTGCATCAGAATCACCTGGAGGCCTGTTAAAGCAGATTCCTGGGCCTCACTCCAAAGTTTCCAATCCAGTAAGTCTGAGTAACGCATTAGAATTTGCATTTCTAACAAATTACCAAGTGATGCTGCTGTTTCTTGTCCAGAGACCATATTTTGAGAAACTGCAGGTTAAGATAACATATCTGGTCTTGCAACAAAATGGGAGGAGGTACTAGGAGAGCCTGAACTGTGTTCCAGAATACAGAGCTCAGGGTTTGGGGAGGGGCTGGAAAGTGGGCCTGGAAGCCCCGTTCACCATCTTCTCTCTTTACTGCCCACCTTACACATTTCTTGGTTTCCTTAAGTATCCCTGCCTACTGCACCAACAAACCTGAACATCTATGGGGCCCAAACTGACACTGAGAAAAGGCCATGCAACTAACTTAAGATATTTAGCTTCACAGGTAATTTGGGGAATGAAACTAAACAAGAGAAAATATTTTGGAAAGATTTTAAACAAATATGGTCATAAAGTTTCTTAAACTAAAGTACCTCTTTCCATTTTTAATATTTAATTCAGTGATAAGTCTCTGAGTAAGCTCTCAAAATCCAAATGATCCAGATTTCTAAAAATACCATTTGAAAAGGCTATGTTAACTAAATGTCTATAATACACAATATTTTGGTTATATAAAAATAGAAAAGTATATACTAAAATACTAGAATATCCAAAATACAATTTAAATCCCTAAATTCACCATCTATTATTAAATAAGCGGATATGATTTAGAAAGGCTCCTGAGCAGCCTTACTTTTCTATAAAGGCATTTTAAAAATTATTTATTTATTATTTATTTTTTTTGCCCCACCTTTGCCCAGTGAAGTTCTGCTAAGCCGCGTCCACCAACTTGCAAGCCGGCCAATGGGTGAAAAGGTGTGGCTCAGCCCTAACGACATGTTTGGGGTTCTCATAAAAGCCATGCATCCTGGCCACAGAGGAATCTCACACACACACGCATGTGGATCTAATTCCAGAAGTTCCTGGATGTGCTGGAGCAGGGTCACCATTGTAACCCCATTCCGAGAATGCCTAGTGTAGATGCTATAACAGGTCTTCTGCAGAAAGCGTATTTCCTCTCCTCCTCCCAAGATTCCAGAATAAAAGGAGACTTCTGATCAGCACCCACCACCAGGCCCTAAATTATAACTCCCCCCAGTGCTTTCCATCTCAAAAGCTGTTCTGATTGAGAACAAGAAAGAACATTCAGGATACATTCATTTCTTCGCCCCTGAAGGTTATGCTTCCAGTCTTGTAATGTCCTTTCTCTCTCTCCGCTCTATCCACATAGCTGGAGACTGGTCCACAGTCGATTTGAAGTAACTGAAGAGCCTTCTCATAGCTTTGCTCTGTCACTTGTAAGGACCCTTCTGGAGGAAGAGTCTGCTTACATGCGATTTTAGATCAACAATTAGACGGAAACATTCCCCGTGCTGACATGCCTATCTCCAGATGCAAACTAGGAGTTTTTGGAGTTGGGGAAAATACAGGAAATAACTTCTATTGGAGTTACTGTTTTTCCATTACCATATTACTGTTTTTCAGTTATTTTAAGGATATAAACTTGTTATTGTGACTATGATTAAGGAAAAAGAATCATACATATCTCTTGCTCTGTGTGAGAGAAAATAGAGCATAGGGAGACCTTAGCGGAACATGGCATTTAATTCTAAATATACATGGTTTAAATAATTACTGTCTCCCTTTATCTAATTCTTAGTTTTTGCCATTGTCTTCTTCATTGGCTATTCCCCCAATTTTACTATGGTTAAGAATATATGAGTAAAAAAAAAAAAAAGCAACAAACAAAAAAGAATATATGAGTAGCTGTAATATTTGTCTGAAAAGAAGTCTTGTTTTCAAGAAAAAGAAGAGGGGTGGGTGAGGAAGAACAACATGAATTGAAACAAATCTCTGTTTCATTCCTGAGATCTTGTAAAAATATGTTTAATCTAGGAATATAAGAACTACTGGAAAATGGTTATGTTAATAAATGAGGCATCAGATCTTTTGCTTGCATTATAGTCCTGCAAGCAGGCAATTAATTCAGGGACTAGGACCCATGTGATCAAAAGGAACATATGTGCTTTTGCCCCTCCATCCCAGGCACACACCACTCATCATGCCCTCCTTCCAGCCAGCGCCAAGTAGCGCCCCCATTGTTCCCAGAGCAGCCATCACTAATCAATGGGAGTTGCCATCTCTGAACAAGACAGTGTTTTAAATAATCGCCATGACCCAGGTTTTCTCACGCCAGCATTCACCAGCTGCCAACCCTGAGTGCTGGGTCTCCCGACTGTCCTGCCTTGGGCACCCTTCAGAGTGAGCGTCTAACTAACGAAGCCCCTTCCACTGCACACAATGGATAAAGCATTTTAGCAAACTGTGTCCTCGCTGCTCTTTGTTTATTCCTTTCAGTCAAACAGCCAGCACCGGCCAGCAAGCAGGCTACTTCTTGTTTGGGAATGCAGCAGGGCAATGAACAGCAAACTGTTTCTGGCATTTTAGCAAGAACATTGAAACTGACACACGGAGACGAAAAAAGAGGAATGACGACTCCTAGATGGTTCTGGGGAAGGGCACGGTCACTTGTCTAAAAGAACCTCAGAAGTGTCGCTCATTGCCAGCCCCGTGGTGCAGTCCGCAACTACATCCATAATAATACTGGTAGCAACTGATCACCGTATACTGGATCCTTGCTTTGTGGTGGACACTGCTGTCGCTTCCCCTTTTGTACTCATCATTGCTGTGAGTCCACATAGCTGTCCTCTGTGGTTCTGATGTTACGACAAATGGAGAGCCTATGGTTCAGGGATGCCCATGGACTTATCCAAGGTCACCCAGTTGGTCAGTGTCAGAGCTGAGATTCGTTATCTGTTTCCATCTGCTATGCCACTCTTTAGTCTGATGGGGGCGCCAAAGAACAACACGAACAGGGACACAGGTTTTCCTTCTTGAGACCGGAGTTCCCTGATGTGCAAAAAGTTGCATGGCTAGTTTGCAGTAAAGTCAGGGTTAAAATGCAAATGCTTATAAACTTTATTCTATAACCCTTTCTGCGTTTAATCCATAGTGTGTGGGATTAGAGTAGTGAAGGTCTTTGCCAAGGGGGAGCATGTGAAGTGATGAGTCAGGGACAGAGACTGCTGGTGAGTCAGGGGGTTAAGCATTTGATAACGGGGCAGCTTTAGAAGGTGACCCCTAATCCCAACACAGTAGCTCAGAAATAAACAACAAATGGTTGCTAAATACCTGCATGGTTCCTTTAACTCTTCTTCTGGTGCCTCAGGCAGCTTTCCCAGAAATATCCCTCAAGGAGAGGTTGGTTCTGAGCCTACTCCATGCCTGTGGGTATTGATTGTAACCCTATAGCTGGTGTGCCAGGAATAGTGCCAAATAACACCCATTATGAGGGTCAACTTATAATTAGCACCCCCTTTCACTGTCAGAAGCTTTCCTGCATTGGTGATAAAGTATTGGTTGCACTAATCATAGCCTTTATGACAAAATATTGAATTTTCTTTTTTCTGTTATTTTTATTCTGCAAGACCATGAGCTGTGGACAGGAAGAGTGCCTCATGCATCTCTATATCCCCACATTTCAGGATGACATGGGGTACACATAGGTACAGTTGGGGCTCAGTAAATATTGACTTGTTACTAAATATCTTCCTGAAATTGTCACCTAAGAGGCACCTATCTCAGTTTCTGCCACGGATCTAGTTTTTTTTTTACTAAAAATTTCTCTCAGCAGGCAAACCATGCACAGTCTAATAGTCTAACGGAAACTCCACGACAGTTTCTTTTAAATTCCCTTTTAGCAAATGCTCTGGAAGTGAGTAAACATAACATCTGTATTTGCTATATAAATATTATACATTTGGAGTAAAATGACTCAGGGTTTGCCTAGAAATCATTTGAGATGTTAATCTGTTTCTCTGATTTCATTGTCTGCAGCCTGGTTTTTCTTTCTTTTTCCTCCCTCCCTCCCTCCCTCCCTCCCTCCCTCCCTCCCTCCCTTCCTTCCTTCCTTCCTTCCTTTTCTCTCTCTTTCTAATTTAAAGAAAAGACTAAATAACTTCTGGATACAGAAATACTTTACAAAACTGGCAATAATACATCTAGTTGGAAAGGGGCTGCTAATCACGCAATGTTTTTCCATGAACAATTCACGCCAAGGCAGTCACATTGGTTCTTTAGATGATTTATGTTCCATAAATACACAATAGTATGACTATAATTCTTTGCTTAATAGATTGCTTAAAATTGCCCATAATTCTAGTCTCAAAGGATGAGGGGAAGAGTTAAATGGGATAATGCTGTAGTGAAGAAAAGTGAAGAATCTTAATGGAAAAATACAAATCAGGAGACTCAGAGGGGTTCATTCCAGGACAGCCCTGTCTAAACCTCTCCACACCAACCTAGCAGAGAGGAAGGCCGGGAAGCTGTACCTGAGATGAGGTTCTGAGACCCCATATTAGCCAGCAAGACAGTCAGTGATGAGTCCTGAGGCTACAGGTCTCTGAGGAGTAAAATCATAATTGAAAGTCAAACAGACAGTGAGTTGTAACAGAATAAATGGCTGGATGATTAGACAGAATCCAGATACTCTGCAGACAACCCAGGATAAGAGGATGAGTCAATAGGCCTAGGGTGGAGCCTGAGGGTCTGCATTTCCCACAAGGTTCCTGGAGATAAAGATACTGCTGGCCTGCAGCCCACACTTTGAGGTAGCAGGGGCACTGTGAACCAAGCCTTAAAGAGCTTCTGCAGGATGCTGCAGTGCAGCTGCAGGTGTTCTGTAGGACCAAACCCTGGTTCTCAGCATCTAGTGTACATCACAATCATCTGGGTCACTGGTTAATCCCCAGAAACTGGGATTCAGTAGGTTTGGGGCAGAACCAACACTTTGCATTTCGAAGTTCCCAGGTACTGCTGACACTGCTGGTCCAGGGACCACAACTTAGAAAACCACTGTTGTATAAGGACCCTTTAGCTCACCTAAATTTCAGAAAGGCACTGTTAAAGTTATAGGACCAATTGGTCTAAGTCACTGTTCACTTTTCTAAATACAGAACAAAAAGGAAACCTAATTTAGGAGTTGTCTGTTGCACCATGATCTAGAGATGGTGCCTTAAGGTGGTGATTTTTGAAGTGTGCTCCATGGGCCAACAGATTCAGCTTCACCTGGGAATTCATTAACGAAATTTTTTAGGGCCTCACCCTGGACATAACAAATCAGAAATTCTCAGAGTGGGGCCCATCAATCTGTGTTTCAAAGGGCTCTGCAGGTGATTCTGACACCCACTAACATTTGAGAAGCACTACCTTAGGGCGAAAGAAAAGACAAATGGGAGAAAGAGATGCAGGTGGATATGAGGACAAAATCCATGGGCTGGAAATTAGGTAACCTGAGATCCAGGCCAAACTCTGTTTCTCTTTAGTTTTATGAGTCCAGGCACACCTCTTCATCTTTCTGTCCCTCAGTTTTCTTATCTATGGGAGAAATGGACCCACAAGCCTTACTTCCTCATCCTAGGACTCTGAATGGAGTGACACATGGAGCACAGTCACAGGAGCTTACCCAGAGCCAGAGGATAAATGTAAACACTTGTTGATGGGAGCCACTGAGATCCGGGCTTTGTTAGTTGTGACGGTAAATCAGATTCATGCGGGCATAATATATAGATCAAAAGACAGACTGTACATAAAAACTTGTGGAATAATAGAAGGGGCCCCCATATTGAAGGGACGGTTATAAAGGCTGAAACTAGAAGCCAGTCAATGTAAGGACTCCACCCATAGGACTTTCCTAATTGTATCTAGTTAATAAGTTTGATTCTCTTTGGCTTCCATTCTCTCTCTTTTCTCCCTTGTTTGTTCATTCCCCCTTTCCTCTTTCCATGTCTTGTGATGTCCCTGCACTTTTACTTTTTTTCCCCTACTTTCCCCACCTGATATGAGGACTGGGGTTGTGGATACAAGTGGAGAGAAGGGACAGGAACTCCTGTCTTGGTTACTGCTCTTCACCCTTGCTGTGCCACTGGTGCCTGGTCTGAAGGAAATGCCACATCAACAAGCTGCAGATATTATCTGAGCTGAAAGAGTCTTTAAGAAAATAAGTTCACTGAGGTTGATTCGATTTCCCAAGGCCAATACTTTGTAAGTGGAAGTATGTGTAGACTGAAACCTTCATTAAGAATTGTATTTGATAGAACTGCCATATGGTCCAGCAATCCCACTCCTGGGCATATATCCAGAAAAAACCTGTAATTTAAAAAGATACATGCATCCCTATGTTCATAGCAGCACTATTTAGAATAGCCAAGACTAGGAAAGAATACAAAGGAATACTACTCAGCTATAAAAAAGGACTAAACAATGCCATTTGCAGCACCATGGATAGGTCTAGAGATTCTCATACTAAGTAAGTCAGACAGAGAAAGACAAATTGCCATATGATATCACTTATATGTGGAATCTAAAATACAACACAAATGAACTTATCTATGAAACAGAAACAGACTCACAGACATAGAGAACAGACTTGTGGTTGCCAAGTAGGGGAGGGGAGTGGGGGAGGGAAGGATTGGGGGTTCGGGATTAGCAGATGCAGACTATTATATAGAGAATGGATAAACAACAAGGTCCTACTGTATAGCACAGGGAATTCTATTCAATATCCTGTGATAAACCATAATGGGAAAGAATATGAAAAAGAATGTTTATATATGTATAACTGAGTCACTTTGCTGTATAGCAGAAATTAACACAATGTTGTAAACCAGCTATACTTCAATAAAATTATTAAAAATTTGTATTTGAGGGGGTACTAATTCTGGGCACTTTACAGCCATCCACTGAGTTTGATAGTCCCTCAGTATTTCATACAACCTTAACTACATCATGTGAAAAGGGCCTTAAGAATCATCAAGGCCAATCTCATGGTAAGGATTAGAAAACTGACGCCCATGGAAAATAAGTGACTGGCCTAAGGTTACCCAGGGTTTTTGTCTTGTTTAGCTTTAATCTATATTGAACTATACTGTGTAATTATACTTGTGCTTAGAAAAGTGCATATGTCATGCATGTGATACTCCACACATTTTCCCAAATGGAATGCATCTAGAACAGGAAGCAACATTCCAGCACCCCAGAGGCTCTCTCAGATCCTCTTATTGTCACTCTGCCCCAAGGTTAACCAGTATTATGATTTTTAATTGCATAGATTAATTTTGCATATTTTTGAAAGATATAGAAATTGGAATTATAGAGAATATACATTTTTATGTCTGGTTTCTTTCAATATTGTTTGTGAGGTTTATCAATTTTGTATTTTGCATACATGTCACTCTTTCTTATTGCATTGAGTGAATATATAAGAGTACCGAGTTTTTCATGACAAAGAAGCACTAGAAATGTGGCAGGCAGACTCTAGGGTGGGCCCCATGTTCAGGCTCCATGTAGAACCCCAACCCTTGAGTGTAGGTGAGACCTGAGATTTGCTTTCAGCAAACAGAATATGACAGAGGTGATGGGATGCAACTCCTGTGCATACATTTCAAGTCATCCATTCATACATATGCTGGTCCCCCCTTGCTGGCTTGAAGGAGTAGCTGTGAGGGTCTATGGAGAGGACCATGTGGCCAGGAATGCTGGGCTGCCTTTGGGAGCTGAGTGCCTGTTCGACAGCCAGAGAGAAACCGGAACCTCGATTCTGAAACCTGAAGGAACTGAGTTTTGCCAACATCTGGAGGAAGCTTGGAAGCAGATCTCTCCCCCGTGGAGACTAATGAGACCACAGAGCACCTGACACCTTGATTGCAGCCTGTGATCCTCTGAATAGAAGATCCAGAGGGACTGTGCCTGGACTCCTGACCCAGGGAGACTCTGAGATAAGAAGTGGCTGCTCATTTAAGCCACTGAGCTTATGGAAAGGTAGTAGTTAGCAACAGGAAACAAATTCAAGAACCCAGTTCTCTGGCTTTCTAGCATAGCAATTTTTATCTCTTCATGTTCCTAGAAGTAAATCAAATACCCTAGAAACACCTCCACATACTTTCTCTGTAACCCATTTTCAACAGTGACCAATTTGGCAAATGTAGATCATGAAGTACATTAGTCTTGGTTTAATAAGTTTAAAAGTATATATATTGTAAATTATTATTATGTTTATATATTATATTTATATATGATATAATATATTTATATATGACAATAATATATAATTATAATAATATTATAATAAATTATATTTCTATATAATTCAATATAATGTATTTATATTATATAATACATATAAATTATTACACTATTTATAATAATTATTATAATATATAACCTATAAAATTATTATAATATAATGGATATATTATCATAATATTTATTTATGTTACACGTATATAATTATTATAATTATTACATAATTATAATAATATATTTATATTATATATGTTAATTTATATAATAGATATAGATTAAATATATATATAAACTTTAAATTGTAAAGGTCCTTTCACTATAAAATGTCGATTATTAAGTGGTGCGACACAGATGGGGAAACTCGTGATTAGAGAATAAGGTGGGGCATCTCAGGACAATTTCCTGGGAAGAAAGAACGATCCTAGTGGAGGAAAAGAAAAGAAGAAAAGAAAACCAGGGTTGTATAATGTCATGATGCTGTTTTCAGCATGTACTGCCCATCGATGCATCTTAAGCACTTTGTCACAGTGCCAACCAGGGTGCGATGTCGATATAAGTCAATATCATTACAACGCAGCCACTTTACAGGAAGACATGACTGATGCAATACACCTGCTCGCGGGAGAAGAAAGCTCGTCCGCTCTGGGGAAATAAGTTTCTGAGAGCCCATTTCTATGCTCTTTCACTTTTCCCCTGATTTATTGCCTTTGCCCAGCTTCAGCATGACAAAGGCTTCAGCTTTCAGCACAAAATGGTATTCCAGACTCCACTAAATATATTTGTAAGACAAGGGCAGCCAACAAAATTAAACTGCCGGCACAAAGACCGGCTGTTATTTAAGGCTGGAGAGAGATTACGGGGATTATCACCTTATCAAAAAAACATTTCAGCTACGAAACCAGTGTTTATTTCTCCAGTACCTTTGGCTGTGTGCTAATTTATCTCCCACCTTGCACGGATTTAGCTTTTCATGGCCAATTTATTGAAAAGCCTGACAAATGTCAGTGGCCTGTGTTATAGGACATCCAGGCTTACTTAGTTATTGCTACAGAAAGCTGGAAATTAGGACCTTCACAGGGGATTTACATGTGCTGTTTCTTTGATTTTTATTGTTGTGCTTTCATTTAAACCATCAAGCATTTCATCTTTTTTGTTTTTTTTTAAATTTTTGTCTGGCTGGGTCTTCATTGCTGCGCGTGGGCTTTCTCTAGTTGTGGTGAGCAGGGTCTGCTCTTTGCTGCGGTGCACAGAATTCTCATTGCGGTGGATTCTCTTGTTGTGGAGCACGGGCTCTGGGCACGCAGGCTTCAGTAGTTGTGGCTCCCGGGCTCTACGCGCAGGCTTATTTGCTCCGTGGCATGTGGGATCTTCCCAGATCAGGGCTCGAACCCATGTCCCCTGCATTGGCAGGCAGATTCTTAACCACTGCACCACCAGGGAAGTCCCAAGCATTTCATCTTTAATGTCATTTGTCTTTTTTTTAAAAATAGATCTTTATTGGAGTATAATTGCTTTACAATATTGTGTTAGCCTCTGTTGTACACCAAAGTGAACCAGTGATATGCATACATGTGTCCCCATATCCCCTCCCTCTTGAGCCTTCCTCCCATCTTCCCTATCCCATCCCTCTAGGTGGTCACAAAGCACCAACCTGATCTCCCTGTGCTATGCGGCTTCTTCCCACTAGCTAGCTATTTTACATTCAGTAGTGTATATATGCTGATGCTACTCTCACTTCTTTTTAGAGGTCCCACCTACAGAAAGCAATTCAAACAACTAAAACCCAACAGTATTACCATTATAGAGCCAATGACTTGGTCATATTTTTTCCCCTATCTTCTTTAAATGCAATATTTTATCTATTTCAAATTGCCCCCCTTTTAAGATATACTTCCTCAGACCTTTAACATACTTTGAGAGGAAAAATACCTCTCAAAATTAGAAGAGGACAAGAGTAATCCATTTTTATTATCTGTTACTTCTTAAAGTTTTTCTCTCATTTTAGCTTCAATCATGCTTTTAAGTAAAGTTGTTACTCAATTTCATCTATTCTCCTTGATTCTTAGCTGTGCTTTAGTGCACCACAGAAAATAAGACCGTGAACTCTTTTAAAGGTGAACCTAGAATATACTTACAAAAAGGCTCTTTGCTTGAAAAAAAAATGTGCCCTATTGTCATTAAAAGCTCTTAAGCAATTTCACTAGAAAATGTTGTCCATAATGGTAGAGTATTTATCATGTGTAGATACTGGGCCCCTGAGTGGTACAAGAGCAGTGCTGAGTCCCTGAATTAGTGTCATAGCAGGGGATCCAAGAGATTAACAGAGGTTGCAACAATTTCTATAATAGGCTGCTGCTGCAGAAGTCCATTGAGAGGGCACTTAACATAGTCTTTGGGAGGGAAGAAGGAATGCTTCCCGACAGTGACATTAAACTTGGACTTGAAGGAATAAGAGTTGGCCAGCAAAGAAGGCATGGAGTGGGAAAGGACAGACTATTTCAAGCAAAGGTAAAATGTACAAAGACCCAAAGACCCAAAGAATATTATGTATTCAATGATCTGAACATAATTCAATATGGGGAGAGGGTACAATGAGGTGTGAGAAGAATAAGAATCAAAACTTCATAGAAAAGCAAGAATCTAGAATTGAGGAGAGTTTGGAGGAGAATTAGCCCAAGGGCAATGGGAAGCTATCAAAAAATGAGTGACATGAATATATTTGAATTTAAAAAAGATCACCCTGGTCAGAATAGAGAATGAATTTAGAAAGCACAGGCCTAAAGGTTGTGAGAGGTATTTGAACACTTTTGCAGTCATCTGATTCTGAGATTACGGTAGCCAGACAAGGATAATCAGAGTGGGAACATAAAAACTAGGCTGCTAGAAAAGAGACTGAGGAAATAAATACAATGCAGTGCAAGGGGACTGAAAAAAATCTTGGTTATTGATGGACTTTGAAGAAGTGAGAAAAGAGGAAGACATGGGTGAGGCATCTCAGACTTGGACATTTGGGTAAATGTAGAGCACATCTCCGATAAAGGGAAAACTCAAGGAAGAGAATATCTAGTTCTGTGTGTGTGGTGGAGGAGGTGTTAAGCTTGAGGTCAATTCTGGGTACATGGATTTGGAGGAGGAATCTATGGGATAGCCAAGTGAAGTTGTCCCTCAAGCAATTGAGATAGTCCTCATAAAGTCACAAAGAAACTACGTAGTCACTAATTGAAGTCATGAGAATGGATGGTCCATCTCAGGGAGGGTTTATCTTTCCTCCAAAAAAAGCCAGAACTACCACAAGGAGGCCAACATTTAAAGGGCAGCCTGGCTGGTCAGAATGGCCATCATTAAAAAGTCACAAATAACAAATGATAACAAATGCTGGAGAGGGTGTGGAGAAAAGGGAACCCTCCTATACTGTGGGTGGGAATGTAAATTGGTACAGCCACTATGGAAAACAGTATGGAGGTTCCTCAAAAAACTAAAAATAGAGTTGCCATATGATCCTGCAATCCCACTTCTGGTCATATATCCAGAGAAAACTATAATTTGAAAAGATACATGCACCACAATATTCATAGCAGCACTATTTACAACAGCCAAGACATCGAAACAACCCAAATGCCCGACAGATGAATGGATAAAGAAAATGTGGTACATATATACCAATACAATGGAATATTACTCAGCCATAAAAAAAGAATGTCATAATGGTCTTTGTAGCAACATGGATGGACCTAGAGATTATCAGACTAACTGAAGTAAGCCAGACAGAGAAAGACAAATATCATATCACTTACACGTGGAATCTAAAATATGACACAAACTAACTTGTCTATGAAACAGATACAGACTCACAGACACAGAGAACAGAAATGTGGTTGCCAAGGGGAAGGGGATGTGAGGGAGGGATGGATTGAGAGTTTGGAGTTAGCAGATGCAAACTATTATATACAGAATGGATAAACAACAAGGTCCTACTATATAGCACAGGGAACTATATTTAACATCCTGTGATAAACTATAGGGGAAAAGAATATGAAAAATAATGTGTGTGTATATATATGTATATTATATATATATATATATATATATACACATAACTGAATCACTTTGTTATACAGCAGATATTAACACAACATTGTAAATCAACTATACTACAATAAAATGCATTTAAAAAGTAAAAAAAACAAAAAACAAAGGCAACCTGGGCATGTGGTATCCATGTGGAAGACTGAGAAGAAGTATACAATAGTGTTATTTGCTTTGTTAAGCTCATGAACGTGAAGGCATGAAACAGATCTGGAAATGAGGCAACTTCTTAGTGGTCCTAAATAAAGTGTGCTTAACTGTTAAGGAAGTAGAATCATTTGTTGTATTAAATGTCTCCAGTTAAATAAGTTCATTCATTTATTCTTCCATTTCTTCCTTGAAGGACTTGATTCACTAACTGAGGACATGGAAATGGGGTATTTGTGCAGCTGTGTAGATAACCATCTAAGTAAGGTGTCTTCACCAATATCTTTTACCTATTTATATGCATTTATTGGTGGTGGGGAGAAGAACTAGCTTTTGTATTAACAATACTGTACATCTCTTTCTTTATCTTCAAATAATGGATTTTTTCATGAATTTAATGATTGTTCATGAAAATTACACATTTTAAAAGTCAAATAGTATAGAAAGAAGTGAGGAAGCAACCCCTGCCCCACTCCTTCCTAATTCTAGGTCCTCCTCCTCATATGCAGTTACTTTTAGTTATATTAATTTTCTTGTTATTTTCCTTCAACTTCATCTTATTAAGTATATTGCTGGTTCTTTTTATTTTATTTTTTATCATCTATTCATTTATTTATTTTACAGTAGGTCTTTGTTGGTTACCTATTTTAAATATAGCAGTGTGTACATGTCAATCCCAAACTCCCTGACTAGCCTTCCCACCCACCCTTCCCTCCTGGTAACCATAAGTTCATTCTCTAAGTCTGTGAGTCTGATTCTGTTTTGTAAATAAGTTCATTCGTATCATTTTTTTTTTTTTAGATTCTGCATTTAAGCAATATCATATGGTATTTGTCTTTCTCTATCTGACTTACTTCACTTAGTGTGATAATCTCCAGGTCCATCCATATTGCTGCAAATATATTGCTGGTTCTTGACTTATGGATTTTAGATATTATATGTTGCCTTCCCACATTGGTCCATGAGGAATTCTCTTTCTTGGACCCAGTCTCCTGGCATCCTCCCCATGCTTCCAATAGAGGTATACTGCAATTTTAGATAGGTTGGTTTTCAAAATCCATATTGTTGTGTCTGATGTAAATATCAGCCTTTGCTGGTATCTATCACTTGTGTGTTTTCTATAAGAGCCACCATATTAAAGCCTTCTGTCAATATGCCTCGCTCAAGGCCAAATTTTCTCAACCTCAAGGATACTGATATTTTGGACCAGATAATTCTGTGTGTATGTGTGTGGAGGGGATTACTGTCCTGAGTCTTTAAGATGTTTAGCAGCATCCCTAGCTTCTACCCACTATATACCAGTAGCACCTCTCATCTTGACATCTAAAAATGTCTCCTAATAATGCCGAAGTTTCCCTGGGGGGCAAAATCCCACCCAGTTGAGAACCACTGGCTGACACTTGTTGCTTACTGGGACTCCTGCATGCTGTTATTCTGAAATTACCTTCCTGTTCTGTGGCAGATGACCTGTTTCCTGGATCCCATACCTTTCTTTTTTAAACACTACTTTCTTTGGGTGAAGCACATTGTAGTGGGCAGGTTCTACAGTGGCCCCAGTGACCCACTGCCAGGAGTCATATGCAATGTCCTCCCACATCACATGGTACTAGGTGTCCTTGCTGAGTTTAGGCTGTTGACTTAAAAAAAATGCACAACTTGAGAGTTGTTTTATTTGGGGCAAAATGAGGACAACAGTCCATGAGACAGCATCTCAGATAGCTCTGAGTAACTGCTCCGAAGAGGTAGGGGGGAAGGTCAGTATATATGTGAGTTTAGTGAAGGGGGTATGTGCAGTCAAGCACACGTTTTGAAAGAGGCTTGCTGCTAGTGACGAGGAGCAGATGTCACCAATAATAATTTTAGTGCTTTTCTAGATATAAGAAGATGCAAGAATTGGGCTGATAAAATCTTCTCCTGAAAATATCTTTCTGAAGGCTTGTTCTGCCAGTTTTTCCTAGAGCGCAGAGGGCCTTATTACTGATCACCCTGAACTCCTTTCAGAGGGTGTTGAAGGTCAGCGACTGCAGTGGCTAGTGACTTCACCCTTGACGCAGGGTGGCAAGTGCCAATTTTTAGTTGGGAAAGCTCTGAAAGATTTTGATTTCTGTCTGAAGTAGTCTTCTTCTGTGTAGCTATCAATCTCTCTTGCTCTCTCTCTCCCCTCCTTCCCTCCTCCCACTTTCACTCACCACTTTCTCTCACACAACTTTGTAAGGTGATAGATGTTTGTTGTTTTAAGGTGCTAAATTTGGGGTTGATTCTTACATAGCATTCAATAACTAATATATGCATATAAGTAGTGTCTTAATAAAGGTGCTAAGGAAGTTTTAAATGATGATGTGAGATACATCTTCCCTTTTATGCATGAATAGTTTTATTTCTCCATATGATATATGACTGATCATTAGACCAAGCATAAAGTTCTAGCTTGAAACCCATTTTCCCTTAGAATTATGAATATGCATTTCTATTATCTTTGAACTTCCAGGTTTCTGTTAAGAAGTCATATGCTAGTCCGAGTCCAGATTCCGTCTTTAGCAGATTTAGGATTTTGCCTTTGTATGTCTTCTACTGTTCACAGTGCTGTGTAGAGTAGCAAAATTTTATATCAGATTTCTTTTATCCTATAAAGTGTGTTCAATTACAACTTTGCTAATGGCCCCTCCCCACATCTATTCTCTCTTTCTTGTAAATCCTATTGGACATTGAAACATCATGTTTGACCCTCTGATTTTCTCTTCTGCTCTCCTACTGGCTGATTTTTTGTGTTTTTCCTCAACTTTCTGGGACATTTCTCAAATTTTATCTTCCAGTTTTCCAGGTTTTTAAAAATTTCCTCTGTTGCATTTCTGAGAGTTCTTTCTTATGGCTTGCCAGTTTTATTTTAAAGCACCATGTTCTTGTTTCCTGAATTCTTATATCCTCCCACTTCTCTGAAGATATGTCTTTAGTGTTTCTTATGCCTCCTGCATTATCCCTGTTCTCATTAATTATCTGTGTTTGTTCACTCTGTTCTTTACCCTTCATCTTGGAGCTTCGATGGAAATATCTGATGGTGCTTGTTATCTGTTCAGACTCATGACTGCAGCAATACAAATTGGACTGAAGATTCCATGTGCACAGGGTGACGTTTTCAACAAATGGGCTTCCCTGTCAGGTGATGATATGGATAAACTTTTTTTTTTAGTGGGAGCATCTCTAAAATTCTAGTTATTACATATATTTTTAATAGGGCTGTTCAGTTCTTTCACGGAAAAAACTTCCCATCTCTTGCATGCAGAAAGAAAACCCTCACTATAGAGCTCTTGGAAGAGGGCAAAAAATAAGGCTAGTGATGCAGTGCCCAGTGTACACAGTGTCACTTTATTTCTACCTTTAACCCTGCATCTCTCTCAACCCTGCCCCCCAACAGCTTTGACCCCCTTTGGTTCAATTCCTATAAGCTACACAATAAGTCTCTGGTCTCCTGAGATGGAGGAGAGAAGGAATTTTCTTCCCTGGCTGGACACAGAAAAATGGGTCCAAGTTCAACAGCTCCCTGTACAAACTCTGCCCTATTTCCCCCAACTTCATGTCTCAATACAGCCTCTATGGTGCACAAACCATCTCAGGTCTGAACCTCTCCCAAGATGCCTTTTTGTTAGCATGCCTTCAAAGAGACCTGAAAGGAGGCAGCTTTCACCTCCATCTGTTGCCCAATTTCCAAAAGTTTGTGTTATTTCTTACCCATCCTAAGCTCTCTCATTTGTCCTCTTTGTCATTTTGAGCTCCAACTTTTTAAAATTTAAAAATTTCTTTATGTCACAGTGGAGGAGTTTAAGAAGGCAGTGACAATAACTTTGTGCCTGATCATCCTCCATGTTTAATTAAGAACACGCCTTTGTTACATGTGAATTTTCTGAACCCCTAAAATTTTGCTAAGCCCTATCAATCATTGTAAAATCACTTGTTCTGAGAAAGGAGCACCCCCCCCATGTGCTATTTCATTTCAAAATTTCAATTGAGAGTGACTGCCAAATTTAGCTGGCTAGTCTCAGAGCTGGGGGCTTGACCTAGTCCCTGCAACTTGCATTGCAGAAATTGGCGTCAATAAGGAATGCTATTTTTTCCCACTCGATAGCCCTGTGTGCTTCAATGTGCACCACAGTGCAATTTGCCAAATATAAGAGATATCTGGCAACCTCTTTTGTTAGCGCTTTTCTAAATATTCCAATGGAGTTTTAGCACTCGTATTTTGCCCCATCATTTCTGTCTGGCCCACCTTTTTAATTTTTTTAATTACTATTTTTAATTCAAGTATAGTTAATTTGCAATGTTGTGTTAGCCTCAAGTGTACAGCAAAATGATTCAGTTATATATATATGTATATATATATACACACACATATATATACATACATATACACACACACATATATATTCTTTTTCAGATTATTTTCCATTATGTTATTACAAGACATTGACTATAGTTCCCTGTACTATAGAGTAGGTCCTGTTTTTTATCTGTTCTATATATAGTAGTGTGTATATGTTAATCCCAAAGTCCTAATTATCCCTCCCCCATCTCCTCTCATAACCATAAGCTCATTCTCTACGTCCGTGAGTCTATTTCTGTTTTGTAAATAAGTTCATTAATATCATTTTTTTTAGTTTCCACATATAAGCGATATCATATGATATTTGTGTTTCCCTGTCTGACTTACTTCACTTAATATGATAATCTCTAGGTCCATCCATATCTGGCCCACCTTTTAAATAGGGTTCCATAAGCTAGGCACTGTGAAGTGAACAGGGCATTCCTAACAGAGCACACACACTATGTGAAAGCTAATGCAAACACCAAGGAGAAACTGACAGGTTCCACGAGAGTAGTACACACAATACAAGGAGAGGTCAGAGCATAGAACAGAATAGTTTACAAGATAAAAAGTGAGCCTAGCAGAGTTCAATTTTCAGCCACACTGGCTCAGCTGTGTGAACTTGAACAAGTCACTTAACTTTTCTGTGCCTAAGTATCCTCATCTGTAAAATGGGGAAATGTTGGCACTGACTCCATAGCCATTGTGTGAGAATTGAATGAATGAACATATGCAGAGTGCTAAACCTGCAGCTTGGCACACATGACACACTTTATAATATTGGCTGCTATTAACTGTTTTCTAACTAAGAGGTCGAGGGAAGTCTCCTGTCAGTGGTGGCAGGAATTTAAACTGGACTCGAAGGTTTAGAACCCCACTGCAGTGCTAGCTAGAGGATCCGGTTTTCAGAGCCTTCATTTCTAGGCATCAAGAGGTCAAGCTATTTATTAAAGTGGAAACACATTTTCAATAACTTTAAATTAAGAGCAATAATGATAATCCAAGCCTGACTTGTTGTACAAAAGGCAATTACCAGCACAGAACCCTGAACGTGCCCTGGACTGTGGCCTTCTGCTGAATTTGTTCCACATCTCGAGATAAAAGTATTTACGGCTCAAGTAGTCAAAGGAGAATAAAAACATGTCTTTTATTCTGAGAAAAGCTTTCTTCACACAGACTTCAACTACTTTGTTAATCCTTAAGCCTCTAATTAGAGTTCTAGTCCAAAAGCTAAATATTCAGCACCCCTACACACCAACTCTCTCCACCAGGCTTTAAAAAAAAAAAAAAAACAAGGTGGCTTAGTCACCAGCCACCTCTTTGGTCTGTTTTGTAATAACCCTTCTTTGTACTTATCCCACATCTTTCATCTGAGTTCCTTAAGACCCTTTACAAACAGGATCTCATTAATCCTTAACAACACTGCTGTGAGGCCCTTGACTGCTGCAATTATCCCAAATTTACAGATGAAGAAAACAAGGCACCGAGTGCAGGCCTTTTCTCTCCTTACCAACAAGACAGATGATAATTTCCCATGATGCGCACACTACATACACATGACAGTTGTAAGCAACCAGCCTTGTTGCAATAACAAACAGTTGCTCAATTCCTGGAACATTTCTGAAGAGTTATTTAAACTGGGAAAGTACAAGGTGAGAAGACCCCAAAGGCCTTCAAAAAAGAAAATCAAAGCAAGCCAGCTCCACAGAACCCCACTGCCCAAACACACTGCCTCTCACATGTGTATTACAGGGGACAGAGCAGAATCTCAGGAAGAACACTTTTAAGGACATTACTACTCAATTAACAGAATTTATAGTCATGTGCATATTCACTATGGTGTCTTTTGTGATGCCCTGGGAGGAGCTGCCCTCTCTCCCCAATATGGCCCCACTGTAATCCTATAAAGTCTTTTCATGGAGCATGGAGGGTGTTCCCACACTAGGTACATACATCCTTCTCCCACTAGATTCAAAATACAGAATTCCGTCCAAGAATACTGAGGCCAACTATGTGCTAGGTACTCTGTTAGATGCTAACATTACAAAGATCAATTGTATATGGAAACTAACCTCAAGAATCTCCCAGAAGCCAACTACACTATATTCATGTTTCTATTCTCAGCACCTAGGATAGCATCCAGCTTATGATAGGTATTAGGGACTGAATGTTTGTATCCCCCTCGAATTCATATGTTGAAGCCCTATCCCTCTGTGTGGCTGTATTTGGAGATGGAGCCTCTAAGGAAGTAATTATGGTTAAATGAAGTTATAAGGGTGGAGCTCTGATCTAACAGGAAGAATGTTCTTTCCAGAAGATATGTCTGCAACCCAAGGAAAGAGCTCCCACCAGACACCAACCCTGCTGACACACTGATCTCAGACGTTTGATCTCCAGAACTGTGAGAAAATACATTTCTGTAGATGGAGCCATCCAGTTTGCGACATTTTGTTATGGCGCCCCAGCCAATGAATACAGTAGGTATTCAACTGATGTTCATAGATTGAATTGCACTTTGTTATTTTTGTTCACCTTATTTCCATACTAGTCTTTGATTACCACTCTTCTCTCAGGGGCTTGGAACACCGAGTCAGTAGCTGCTGTCCCCCTATTTTGGTTTCCTTGACGCTGGTGCATGCTGCCCAGCCTACTCCATAGCCAGAGGAGTTGGACTTGAAGGGGGGCATCTCCCAAGTGCTTAACTGCATCTCCCCAGCTGCATCCTGCTGAGCCTGATCTTGCAGGGAACAGACCTCTTCAACAGTTCATTAGTCCTTTGCATATACCCTGCTCTTTTTTTTCCCCCCTCTTTCTCTGTCTTGTTTTGGAAACATCAGACAAGTTTCCCAAAGGTCTGATTCAGAAGGCATTTGAGAAAAAGCCATTCTTAAGGTTAAAAAAAATTTTTTTTTCCATGTCATGTTTTTGTACATCAAAAGCTGCTGCCTGTGCCTGGTGACAGCAGCTCATGTGCAGGGTGGGCACCCTATATCTCATCTTTCTCCTTCCTGGGGGAATGTCCCCCTCATTAGGTGCTCTGCCTCCAGGGAATGGGCAATGCTTATGCCCTCTTTGTATTCAAATTGCATCCCAGTTATCCTGAAACCTGCACTTTACACTCATGCTCTGATCACCCAAGCATGCAGATAATTCATATTATTTTATTATCATCAATAAGAAAATATACACCGTGTTTTGTACTTTACAATGTATGAAGCACATCCTCTTGCATCATCCCATTTGATCTTTGTCTTAGCCTGATTGAGCTGCTATAACACAATACTGTAGACTGAGTGACCCAAACAACAGAACTTTATTTTCTCACAGTCCTGGAGGCCAGCAAAACCAAGGTGCCAGCCAATTCAGTCTCTAGTGAGGGCTCTTCTCCTGGTTTGCAGACGACCACCTTCTCACTGTATTTCTACATGGCAGAGATGGAAATACAGAGAGAGACAGAGAGACAGAGAGAGCAAGCTCTGGTGTCTCCCCTTACAATGACACTAACCCTATCAGATCAGGGTTCCCCCTTATGACCTCATTTAACCTCATTACCTTCTTACTATAAATACAGACACAATAAAGTCAGGGCTTTAACATATGAGTTTGATGAGGACATGATTCAGTCCACAGTAATTGTCAAGAACCTATGAGCACACTACAAAATAAAGGATCTCCCACAACAAGGAGTAGAGAAAGAGAAACGATGACTGACATCCAGTCTTACTCATCATGCCTGCATTTCTCCATTCATGCTCACCCCTCAGCTTGGTGGACTAAGTAAGTGATGATACTGGGGATGCCATTTCCTTCTGCCCATATCACTGTCCTTCCTCTAGAGGGAAAGGTGACCTCTCCAGGTCACATTGTGTTATAGCCATATTCTTGTGAAGTGGAGGACAGAAGTCTAGCAGGACCTAGTATCCCTGAGCAAGAGATGATTGGAAAGCTCAGAAATGTAGGAAATGAACCAACCTAAACAAAGTCTGGGTGCTAGCAAAAGACATGGGAATTTTAAATTCCAAGCATCAAAGTGTTGTTTGATACAAGCCCAGAGACAAAAGTGATCAGGGCTTAGTAAGGCCAAGGAGACACGCCTTCTGAGGCATGCTTTTCTCAGGCTGTTTATCAGGATTCTGTGGCTCTGAGGATCTCAAGCATATGCCAGGGTCAGAGAGGGAGTGATGGGGGCAGCGTGAACCTTTGAAGGTCTCCGGTGAGAAAACAGCTGTTGAGGATTGTACTTTGAAGACACTCCCTCTCTGGATTCCTCTTCATCCCTGTCTCCCTTGAGTCAGTCTGTTCCTGATGAAGTGACAGGAAGGCGAAGTGTCTGGGTTCATCACTATTTCCTCCAAGGTATGTGCAATTACAAATGCAGACAATGCATCTTATGAATATATATGGTAAAAAAAAAAAAAAAAAGACTGATAAAAAGAAAATGCTGAAGCAAAGTCAGACGTACTATTTGGTGCTGGAAGGCAGCTGAGGAGCCACCGAGGGAAGGTGACCAGGAATCCTGTTTGGATTTCGTACCCAAGTGATTTCACCCTTGATTGATGGTCTTAGAATGATCACAGATTCTAAATTTAATTTTTCTTTTTAATTTCTACCATCAGGGAGCCAAGAAGGACAGATGATAAAAGAGTAGAAAAGGGAATTGATTGGTAAAAAAATAAAAATCATATTTCATATGCGATGGGAATAAAAAGGAGAAAATGAGGAACAATCAAAGAAACAACTTATTTTATTTAAAAAAATATAATATCCAGGTAGAGAACACTGACTTATTTTTCAGGGACTAATTCAAGGGTCACTCTCCATTAAGAATTTTCTGACCCTCCCTCCAAGAAAGACTTGCTCACTCTACCTGGAACAGACCTCTATGCTAGTATTGCTGATACATTGTTGCCTTACTTGCTTTTATCTTTGTCACCAGACTAGATTCCTTAAAGGCAGGACAGGATCCAGTCTATCTCTGTCTCTCCCACACAGGAAATAGTGCCTGCCACATGGAAGATGCTTTGTGAATATTTGTTAAATAACAAGCATGAAGGAGAGCTGCCCCGTACTGTGGGGAAGGCAGAGCCAACACTCAATAAAATGCTCTGAAAGCTGTGTCTCTTGAACATTCTCATCTCCTTCTCTAGACCATTTTCCTCCTTCAACGGCCCCTTCTCCAATTGCCCTGCCTCTGAGAAGTTGCCTGTGGTCCCAAACTCCAGGTTCTTGAAGCACAATTGCCTTCTCTTTCCTAAGGACTCTCTGACCCCAAAATGTCTCCCTTTCTGCCTTTGTTCTTCCATCTCAGAACTTAAAATCCTTTTCTTCCTTTAGGAAGCACCTGTTTTCATTTGAAAAGACAGCAGTGGCTTAACCTGAATGTCCAATTGGAGAAAATTCAAGAACAATGATCAAGGACAAAGAAGAATTCCAAACCTGCCAGATCAAACCCTGCCGGGGAGAGATTCACAAGCATGGCTTTGCATTCCTTTGCTCTTTCTCCCCCAGCCTGGGCCGCCGTATTAAATATATTTGCAAGCCCTGTCTCCATGCCCTGGCTTCTTAACCAAGAGTGCTGAAATTGAAGCCATTTTATGTATGATGTGGCCGTGGGCATTTTCTTCCTCTTGGGGAGAACAAAAAAGGCTCCTTTTAAGAGTAACCCTCTCTTAATTTCCACCGGATTCCCAAAGGTGTCTTAAATCAAAGAAAGGTTAAGAAAGCTGTGCTAACAGAAAACTCTTCCCTCCACATCAGAGAGGTGCGAATCAATCTTATTATAAAATTCCTTCCATTGTTGTCCACCTGAAACTAACACAACATTGTAAATCAACTATACTCCAATAAAGTTTTTTAAAAAATCCCTTCCAGAGACTTACCCAAGTTAACTCTTTACTGTCTTTGCCCTCCTAATCTTTTTTTTTTTTCAATCTGTAAGTATTCTTTACTTCCATTAATATTTTCAGAGGTATATTTTCCACTGAAATGTATCAGAGTTGTGTTAAAAATATTTCTAGTTCCTTACAATTCAGTGTCCCCCATATTTTTCACTGACAATTAGGCCAGTGACCTAATACTATGAATGTATTGGGAACAAGTTGTAAGAATACCACTTCTTTTTTTTTTTTTTTTCTGGGAGAAATAAGATCATTTTTATTTGTATTATTGCCGTGGGCAAAATGAGGCTAATAATAAAAGTCTGGGCCAGTGACTATTTGGGCTTACTATTTACAAAGTTGCAGTAATAATAATTGTGTACATATATAGAAGCAGCACTTTTGCACATATTAACTCATCTTTTTTAATAACGGCTTTATGGGCTTCCCTGGTGGTGCAGTGGTTGAGAATCCACCTGCCAATGCAGGGGACACGGGTTCGATCCCTGGCCCGGGAAGACCCCACATGCCGCGGAGCAACTAAGCTCATGTGCCACAACTACTGAGCCTGTGCTCTAGAGCCCGTGAGCCACAACTACTGAGCCCACGTGCCGCAACTACTGAAGCCCACGTGCCTAGAGCCTGTGCTCCACAATGAGGGAAGACACTGCAATGAGAAGCCCGCACACTGCAACGAAGAGTAGACCCCACTCGCCGCAACTAGAGAAAGCCCGTGTGCAGCAACGAAGACCCAACACAGCCAAAAATAAATAAATTAATAAATAAAATTTAAAAAATAACAGCTTTATGAAGGAGACAGGTATTATTCTCTGTGACTAAGTGAAGTCAGACAAAGAAAGACAAATATCATATGATATCACTTATATGTGGAATCTAAAAGAATAATACAAATGAACTTACTTATAAAACAGAAACAGGCTCACAGACTTAGAAAACAAACTTATGGTTACCAAAGGGGAAAGGTCGGGGAGGAGGGATAACTTGGGAGGCTGGGATTAACACACACACACTACTATATATAAAATAGATAAACAACAAGGACCTACTGTATAGTGCAGGGAACTATACTCAATACTCTGTAGTAACTTATATGGGAAAATAATCTGAAAAAGAACAGATATATGAGTATGTGTAACTAAATCAGTTTGCTGTACACCTGAAACTAACACAACACTGTAAATTAACTATACTCCAACATAAAATAAAAAATTTTAGAAAAGCATACCACTTCTTAACTCCTTATAGAAGCATTTCTAAGTCTGCAAATAAAGCCCTAGCAGAAAGAAATATAAATGTAAGACGACACAGGAAGGGAACAGAGAATCACGAAATCTAAGACATGCCAAGAAACTAAGAGGTTACTTTTCTCTGCCACACACTGCTGGAATTCTTATTATGGTTTCTCCAACAAATCATCATGCAATTATTATTCAAAGACCTCCAATGACAAGGAATTCACTGTCGCACAAGGCATTTTACTCTACCATTGTAATCTTTGAATTCCTAGGAGATTGATCCTTCAAGTTAGGCAAAATCTCACTTCTAGTTAGATTGCTTGAGAAATCTGGGCAACTGGATTCCCTCATGTATTTAGATTATCTTTCAAAAAGTTTAAGGTAGTGTCTGAGTCTCTCTTTTTCCTGATTGTGTTGAGAGAGCACAGTATCCTGTATCCTGCTTACTTTTGTCAGTCTCCCGATCCTGTGCAGGGGGACTAATGACCAGAGAATCAATGACCCAGAGAATCAATAGAAGAATGAATGAATGAGCACTTATCTTAGTTGTGTCTCTGTAGGAGAAAGAGATGGCAGGAAAATCCAGCATCCTCAATCACTGAGTCCCCCAGCACTACCTACTAAAACAAGAGGTCCCTAGAGCAATCGTGGTGGGGCGAGGTGGGTGGGGATAGTGATTCTCTGAGATTGAGTAAGGGGGTAGGGGACACTCCATTACTAACCACGGCTTGGACACCCATTTCCTGTATCTTAGACTGAGCTGCAAGGCCTGTACTTTTACACTAGCCCTGAGATCTAACCTTAAACCAAAAAACAAGGCACAAGTATCTCCTTGCTTCCTGCATTTAGCCAGGGTTTAAAACATGTAAATGCCTATGGGGTCAGGTAGAGCCTTCAATGAAGTGAGGCATTAGAGTATAAGAAAATAAAGGTTAAGGCAGAATTCAAGAATGCCTTCCTGACCAGCAAGGACCTGCTGTATAGCACAGGGAACAATACTCAATATTTTGTAATAGCCTATAAGGGAAAATAATCTGAAAAAAAAAAGATATATATGTATGTATAACTGAATCACTTTGCTGGACACCTGAAACTAACAAAACATTGTAAATCAACTCTACTTCAATTAAAAAAAGAGAAAAGGATGCCTTCTCAATTAAAGTTATTTAAAATATGCTGTCTTTCAAAAAATAACACTCTTAGTTTACCCCTTATGGTCAAGAATACCTACTAGACTTGGGGAGGGAAGACTGAATCCCAGCTCTCTCCTTACTTGCTGTGGGATTTTAAGCAAGTTATTTAATGTCTGTCTATATGCCTTAGATTCTACAACTCTAAGATACTGATTCTGTTAATACCAGTAATCACACAGGATTATTGTGAGGCTTAAGTCCTCTGTACTAATTAGAATAGTGCCCAGCATAGAGTTCAATATCTCTATTATAATAGAATGTACGGAGTAATATATATGTAATGTGATATAGTTATTTTTGTGACACAGTCTGTAACCATAAGCATGATCCTGCAGAACCACATCCAAAAGGTGCTTTTGGGGAAATCTGGCATCTCAGTGCTCTGTAACCATCTGACTATAGTCCAGTCCCAACAGAGCAGGATGATCTAGTTTAGAGGAAAGATTGCTGGGCTGACTATCTAGAGACCTGGCATCTGGCCCTAGCTGTGACATGAATTAGCTGGCTGGCCTAGGTTAATCCGTTAATCCATGCCTCACTCTCCTCAGCCAGCCTTATTGACCTTACAGAGACATTTTAGGGGCAAGAGTTAAAAACTGACATGTTTCTATAATGGTCCTAATCATACAGAGCTCTGCTGATAAATAAGAGGTTTAATAACCCATAAGGTTTTCCTTTTCTCTTGCAGAGTCTTTCAAGACCAGACAGTCTTGGATGACCATTCATTATCCTAGTTTCTCTATCTCCTTTTTTTCTTCCCTTCCATGTTGCTTTCAGGATGAATGAGTCCTTTAGAGTTAACCATTGTTATTATTATTGTAAATTAGGCCCGATTCAACCCACAGGTCCACCAGTTTTGAACCTTGCTTGAGGCCCACATATCATTCTTCATTATCTAGTTCATACCTAGTTGGAAAACAAGATGACACAAGGAAGAATAAACCCAAGTAAAAGTAGAGCAAGAGAAATTTCTAAAGTTTCCACATAAGGTCTAGAGAGGGCACAGTGTGTGCTGTGTATCCCCAGCTTCCTGTATGCTCCCCACCAGTGCCACAGTCCATCCTTGTGGTGGATGGTTCAAAAGCCCAAACTCATCTCATTATATAGCAAGTTACAAGAGGGGAAAAGAAATTCTCAATCATAGGAAAGTGTTCTTTGAGACCATACTACAGGGATGTCCACATCTGCCCTCTTCGCCTGTTCCAACTCTTCTCCAGGAGTTTGATCTGAGTGTCCTTGGTCGTGACTACAGAAACTGTCCTCATCATTGCAGGGTAGAATTAAGTAGTGTGAAGAGCAAACCTGGCTTCTGCTAACAGCCATCAAAACTGATGTCCTTCAACGGTCCTTGTACTCATTGGGTTCTAGCCCCTTTATCATTCTAATCTTCACATATTTCCTTTTGTCCACATTCTTTCCAAAATCTGATTCTCAGCACCCAGCCCCATACTTCACAAGGTTATGACTCACACATACTACTTCTCTCTAAGACCTAGGCATTCAGCTTTTATTAATACAGTGTGCATTTACGCCAGTTGTTTTAACAGTCCTCAGTAAAGGATCCTGCAGCAAAGACGACAGGATGTATGTGACGAGTGTCGTTCTGAAATTCAGATACGCTGATGATCTGCTCCTTTACACTTAATGGATTGCAGCACAGAATAAATAATAAAGAATGACTGCTACACAGTTGAAGCAAATTAAAGTCAATGTATTCGAGACTTCAGCAGTGAATTGACATAGCTCCTGAATACCAATTGCAACTCATAAAGGAAAAGCACAATCAAAGGTTGGACTGGAGATCTGGAAAGACACTGCCCAGGTGAGACCACATTAAGTTGAAATTATGCAGAGTTCTGGAGGGTATGTACTGGCCCTCCAGCACAGAATAACACTCCATCAGGCTTCATGCCAACATAACTCACCATTCTTGCAGAGCAGGACAGCCAGGTAGTCCTGAGAAGAAGAGTTGATACAGAGCAGGAGGCTGGGTGCCTGGGCTGTCACAAAGCTCAATGCAATGTTTTCTTTGGATGGGGCTGCATCTGCATAAATCGCTGAGGAAGAGAGGCTTATATTCTTGGTCACTGGGTAGGGTTCTTGAAACATGTAAGTCACTGAAGTGCCAGCCTCAAAGACAGCAGAAACCTCTGCAAAATATCAGAGGGGAAAGCACACATTAAAACATTTGGTCGAGTATGCAGGAGAGCCATCATTGCTTGTTTGTTGTTTCCTATGCATCGGTCACTCTGTGAGAGTTTTTATACGAATTATAGAATATGCTTCCCACAATAATTTTGAAGTGGCAGAAATCACCATTTCTATTTACAGATGAAAAACATGAGGCTTGCCGGGGTTAAGCACCTTGAACAAGGTTGTGTGGCTAGAAGAGAGAGCTCAGATGTGCACTGTGAAATGTAGGACCAGTTTCATGTATGTCTGCAGAATAACTACCACGTGCCCGGCTGATTTCTCGAGAAGCAAAGAGGAGATGTCCCGGCCTCCTGCATAGTAGAGAGAAATTGCACCAGGATTATCTTACTTTCAAAACTGAAATCCTAACAATTCTGGTTTATGTTTTTCTCGTGGGTCAGGAGGGTGTTGAGTGGGCTCAAAACTACTGAGAGTAGTACATTGGGAAAGAAAGTAATTCTCTATGGTGTTGGGAAAGTGTGAGGACCCATGGAAATGGAGGAGAGAAAATCTGTGGAAAGAGTAGGAAAGGCACAGGTATCCAATTCCTGGACTCAATTATTTTATTTTATTTTTTTATTTGAAGGATAGTTGATTTACAGTATTTTGTTAGTTTCAGGTGTACACCACAGTGATTCAATTTTACATAATATGTATCTATTCTTTTTCAGATTCTTTTCCCTTATAGGTTATTACAAAATATTGAGTATAGTTCCTTGTGCTATACAGTAGGTCCTTGCTGGTTATCTCTTTTATATATAGTAGTGTGTTTAGGTTAACCCCCAAATCCTAATTTATCTCTCCCCCCTTTCCCCTTTGGACTCAATGATTTTAAATACCTAGGGAATTGGTTTTCAGTTCCATAAAAGAGCAAAGACTTTGGCAAATAGGCATTCCCATGGGAAACAATTCCTACAGCACAACATAGAGGATACAGATCTGCCATCACCATTAGGAAGGGAAGCCTCTACAGACTGATGACATTCAATTTGCAGGAGCAGGAATCACCCAATCCTCCCTGTATAATGTCTTCACTCCAACTGCTATCATTTTTGTTCAGTGGAATCAGCAAGGATCCAATTTCACCACTGGATCTGAAGCCTCCCTTGATTTCATACTAGCTGTGTGGTTCCAGGCAAGTTAGTCAAACCCATAGAGATGGTTTTCTCATCCAGCAAATGGGAAACATAACACCTCCCTCAACAATATTTCTGGGCAGATAAACAAGAGGATATGTTAAAAGCTCTTAAGAGAGTTACCACGGTAGTTTAAACTCACAGACTCTCCGTATTGGAAGAGAATTCAACCTCAACCCAACTAATGCCCATCATAAAATATATCTGTTTAATGACTGCACATGCATCCAAGTGCTGGGATATTTTTTTCTTTGAATCAGGGCTGCTCTTATGTTTACTTTCAATTTTATCTCTACACAGTATCAGGGTATGGAGCAAAGGTTCCTCGGTAGAACAACAGAGCTTGGATCTGCAACAAACCTCTGCTATGAAAACAGCACATTAGACATGAATCTATTTTTTTTCTTTTTTTTTAATTGAAGTATAGTTGACTTACAGTGTTGTATTGGTTTCAGGTATACAGCAATGTGATTCAGTTATACATACATATATATTTATTATTTTCAGATTCTTTTCCCTTATTACAAAATATTGAGTATAGTTCCTTGTGCTATACAATACGTCTTTGTTGGTTGAAAAACACATGAATCTATATTGGCATAATTAATTTCTCTTCTTTCTGAAAGATTGAGTATCCGCAATTCCCCATGAAGTACTCTGATTGAGTTGGTGGCACCTAGAACATGATCAAACCTGGCTTTTGCTTCCTAATTCCATTGCAAATTTGTTCTACCTTTGTGAAAATTCTGTAACAGCCTGTCACGGTGCCCAAAAAATTAAAGCTGCATATTTATGCATATTGCTTAGCAGACTGGGAATACCGGTTCCTTTTCACTAAAGATTCAGAGAAAGTGTTCTGCATTTTGCAGGTTAGAAAATCATTGGTCTTCCTGATGACTGAGATCTGTGCAGAAACTGGTGACAGGAGGGTTCTAGTTGATCATCAGCTGGATTCAAGCACTCTTCTCAAGTGAATTTCCTTGGGGACATTTGGTCTGCGTTTTGAGCTACTAACTCCTAGTTAACTGAGTAATGGCTTTTATGGGATGTTCGTGTGTGTGTTCAAATGTAAGTATAATTCAGATCATTCTGTCATGAATAGTATATTAGATACAGGCATTCATATTACATTTTTTCCTTATACTTAAGACAGGAAATTAAAATGAAAAGCATTTTTTTTTTTTTTTACAGTATGCGGGCCTCTCACTGTTGTGGCCTCTCCCATTGCGGGGCACAGGCTCCGGATGCGCAGGCTCAGCGGCCATGGCTCACGGGCCCAGCTGCTCCGCGGCATGTGGGATCTTCTCGGACCGGGGCACGAGCCCACGTCCCCTGCATCGGCAGGCAGACTCTCAACCACTGCACCACCAAGGAAGACCTGAAAAGCAGTTTTTAAACTAGAGCTGTCCTACCAAATTCTGTCTTCCCTCCTCCCCAGCCCCAGTTGTATTTTTATTTATTTAGATATTGTGAAGTTCAACCTAAAACTAAATTCAGCAAAACACCTAGATTTGATTATTCTCTCAGTTTCTTTTCTTTTATAATCTAAGAGTTTGAGCTCTCTGATCATATTTAAGCTCTCTGATTGATTTATCTGAACATCTGAAACAACTGGGCACAATGAAAGAAAAATCTTCACTTGAAGGTGATTATTACCAATGACCATCATGCTACTCTAGGGCCATGATAACCAATATTAGCAACATTGGTTGAGTACCTACCTGGTGGAAGAAACTGCTGATTAGATTCTGAGAAGACAGGACACACATGAAAAGAAATAAGACCGATGGAAGGTGGCCTTGAATGTGATTTGTGAATGACGGAGACATTGAGTCCCAGAGTTGAATGCCTCTGTGGGCGGGAGCAGCGTGAGAAGACCTGAAAGAGGAGCTTGGTATTGACTAGGCCTTAAAGTGTGTAATGAACTCAGAGCGGATGCTAGGAGTCAGGGTGGTGCTGGAGAGGTTGTGTATCTCCAAGACAGCCTTGGAGTCAGATTGACATGGGCCTGGACCCTATCTGTTCGCTCCTCCTGCTTTCTCATGAGATCCCGTCAACTGCTGGCTATTCATACACAAACAGGGATGAATTCAATCTCGTGGCAGGCAGACGGGTTGGAAGAGAGGATGTAAAGGGACAGCACACAGTAGGAACTCAATAAACAACAGCTGGTCTTAAAAATAGTAATAGAAATAGATTTAGAATTAGAATAAGTATAAAGACCAGGCCTTAATGAATAGGCTAGCGTTTCCATAGAAATCAGTCAGGCTGTAAGTAATTCAGAATAACTTCAAACAAACTGAAAATAAATGAAAGAAATAGGAATTTGAATGCTGAGTGGATATTTCATATTATTAAAAAGTTATTAAAATTTTCTTACTATAACAGTCCTGTGGATACATATTTTTATGTCATCTTTTAACAATACATACTGCAGTATTTATAGAACTGATGTGATATCTAGAATTTGCTTCAAAATAATAAAAATTCCCTGGTGGTCCAGTGATTAAGAATCTACCTTCCAATGCAGGGGATGTGGGTTCGATCCCTGGTTGGGGAACTAAGATTCCACATGCTGCGGGGCAAGTAACTACTGAGCCCACACACTCTGGAGCCCGCATGCCACAACTAGAGAGAAGCCTGTGCACCACAATGAAGAGCCCACATGCTGCAACTAAGACCCAACACAGCCAAATAAATAAATAAAGTAATAATAGGAGAAGGGATGTTAGGCTGTAGACGAAATAAAAATGATCATGAGTTAATAGTTGTTGAAGCTAAATAATGGATGCATGGGGGTTCTGAAACCCTTCTACTATAGTGCATGATTGAATTTTTCTGTAATAAAAAGTAAAAAAAAAAAATATAAGTTGGCAGGAAGGTATATATTATAGAATTTTTTCAACAGGTTTTTGGCAATTGCTAAATTACCCAAATATATATACTATGTCTTCACTGAAATTCCATTGTTAAGGGAATAATCAATAATTGTGTTTATCACAGCATTATTTATGTGCAAAATTTGGGGCAATCTAAAATTCCAAAGCAACAGTAAGAGCATTTACTGAGACTTTATAGGCCAGGCATTATCTCAATTGCTATGTGAAATGCTCACTAAATTTCCATCAGAATCTTTCATGAAGAATTCCTGAATTTTCCACATTTTACAGACAAGAAAACCAAGGAATCGTGAGGTTGAATTACATAACCAGTGTCACACAGTGTAGTCTGTAGATGAGCCAGAATCTGAACACAGGCAGGACTGGTACCAGAGTTCTACTACTGCTACACTAAAATGCTCTGTGATATAATATGTCAAATACACAGAAGCAATTCCACCAGATGGAATATATTGCAATTATTAAAATTGATGAATTATATAGGAATGGCTATGAAATGAAATAAAGAAAATTCAGAATATAAAATGGAATGGACAGAATTATCTCAGCTACACTAAATGCAAAAAAAAGAGCTACAAGAATATCAGATCTCCTTTTTAATGGTTGTCTTTGAATGATTAGCTTGGTTTTTATTTTTCTAGATTTCCAGATGTATTTTCAAATAGAATTCCAAATATATTATCTAGAGTTTTTAATTCAAAAAATTTAAATGACCGTCATACCTAGACACTTCATATAGTGGTTGAGGTAGAGGTGGGCTACAGACAAGTACACAGATGGTATTGGAACAACTGGATAGTCACAAGCAAAAGAATAAAGTAGGACCCCTACCTTACACCATATACAGAAATTAACTCAAAATTTATCAAAGACTAAATGTGAGACCTAAAACTACAAAACACTTAGAAGAAAACATAGACATAAATCTTCATGACATTGGATTAGACAATGGTTTCATAGATATAACACCAAAACACCACCACCAACAACAAAAAATAGATAAGTTGGACTTATAAAAATTTTGTGCTTCAAAAGATATTGTCAAGCAAGTGAAAAGGGGAGAAACATTTTGCAAATCATATATCTATTATGACAGTTATGTTCAGAATATTAAAAAATTCTACAACCAAACAATAAAAAGAAAAATAACCCAGTTTAAAAATGGGCTATAGATTTGAATAGACATGCAAAGAAGATGCACACTTGGCCAATAAGTACATGAAACAGTGTTTGACATTATCAGTTATTAAAAAATGCAAGTCAGAATTACAATGTGATATTCTTTCACACATTCACGGCAGAATGTGTCTTATGGAAAAGATAGTAACAAGTGTTGGTGAAGATGTGGAGAAATTGGAATGCTCATACATGGCTGGTAAGAATGTAAAACGGAGAGGTTACTTTGAAAACAGTTTGGCAGTTCCTCAAAAAGTTAGACAACATGTAATTACTATACGACTCAGCAATCCCATCTGTAGGTATATACCCAAGGGAACATAAAACATAAGTTGATACAAAAAATGTACATGAGTGTGAATAGCAGCATTATTCATAATAGCCAAAATAAATGGAAACATCCCATGTCCATCGCCTAATGAATGGATAAACAAAATGTGGCACAACCACACAATGGAATACTCTTTTGGAAATAAAAGGAAGTAAAGCACTGAAAAATCCACAGCATAGACGAACATTGAAAACATTATGCTAAGTGAAAGAAACCAGACACAAAAAGGCCACTTATTGTATGATTCTATATATTTTTTGAAATATCCAGAATAGGCAATTCCTAGTGACAGAAAGTTAGATGAATGGTTTCCAGGGACTGGGAGAAAGGTGAATAGCTCCTAAGGGGTATGAGATTCCTTTTAGAGATGATGAAAACATTCTAATATTATGGAGTGGTGATGGTCATGCAAGTTTGTGAATATAGTAAAAACTCCTGAATTGTACTGTTGAAAAGGGTGAATTTGGGGTATGTAAATTACATCCAAAAATAAAAAAAGAGAAACACATAAAACAATAACAAAAAAAACCCTACATATTTGAATCCTATTAACACATTCCTGTACAGGATGAAATTAGGGTCAAAAACGGGAAAAAGGAATCAAAAAATTATGAACCTCCAGCTCTGACATTTATTAGCAATCACTAAACCAGTGTGATGGTCAGTATTTTTACATGTTAAATGCAAATATTGCTTCTTCCCTCCTAGCTTGGGGATAAGGAATAAATGTTGCAGTCAATAACTGCTAGCTAGTTTGTGATTATCATTCCTTTGTATAACACTCAGAAACAGAAAATGGGTCAATAGACAGTGGTTCTAGCCCAGTCATTGGTCATGGACAAATGTCCTTAATTCTACACCAGATATTTCCAGGATTGGCATCCCCTAAAATGTACATGCCATGGAAAGTTAACATAAAAGACTGCCCTAACAGAGAACAGTTTTATCCAGGACAATATTGGAGCTAAGGTTTCCCATTTGAGTCCCAAGCCACACTTCTCAGAGCCAACTGGCATTGCTCAAAGATGCATTTAAAAGGTTCATCTCACGTACTTTGCAACTGCTGAATATAAAGGGAATCATTTCCTTAGATTTATGAGATGGGGGAAAAGTTCACAGTGAAATATGAAGGAAGCTGAAAAGGCTAAGCAAATATCTGTCAAACTAAAACATGGGGAGAGAGCACAGCAGACATTTCAAAAAATACAGTCAAAAGATGCAGTGGCATGGGCAGAAGATAATGAATAGGAATTGTTTTAGAGAAAGGAGCCAATGGGAAATTAGGCTAAATTTAGAGCAAGATGATCTATGAGATGTTTGAATAATGTCTCTGGAGAAATACAGAGAGGTCTACTGTTTTTCTTTATTTTTTTTCCCAAATAGACACTGGGTATATATCTTGTAAAATAATGCTAGTATATTTTAGGGACTGGGTTTGGTGGTGTTTATTCTGCATTTGCTTCTTCTACCCTGTGGGGCCAGTCTAAGGGTGGCATTCAAAATTTCAGAGGAAGGCTTCCCCGGTGGCGCAGTGGTTGAGAGTCCGCCTGCCCATGCAGGGCACACGGGTTCGTGCCCCGGTCCGGGAAGATCCCACATGCCGCGGAGCGGCTGGGCCCGGGAGCCATGGCCGCTGATGCCTGCGCGTCCAGAGCCTGTGCTCCGCAACGGGAGAGGCCACAACGGTGAGAGGTCCGCGTACCGCAAAAAAAAAAAAAAAAAAAAAAAAAAATTCAGGGGAAGTTATTCCAGAGACTTCCACCAGTGTGAAAATGCAGGAGCACTTTGTTTTAGAGAGCCTACTGGGGTGGGATCTCTTATTTCGAACTCCCATGTAGGACCGACACTCTGTTGGCCCTGTAATTTCTACCATTAATTTTCTCCTGAGGAGCTCAATGCTTCCCAGCAATAACAAGCAAGTAATTCAAACTAATTGGGGAGGAGGCCAGTGTCAATGAATGAAGAGCTTAAATTATAGTCCTTCAAAGAGAACACTGGGTGCTTTTTCCCCTGCTGTCTTTAAGTTCCAAGAGTAAGTTGAACTAAAATAAAGCATTGTTTGTTAAGGGTGTGCTTGCAAAATGTGTTTTAATGAACTGACAAGAATTATTTGTAATTGCCATCATTGTCTGTATGTAAATGGTGTTTCAAAGTGATTAAAACATTTTATTTTAATAGTTTAAATGCTTCTCTTGAAATATTGTTTACATTCTTGGTCAACAAACTTTTTTTCCATCAATAAATTAAACTTTAAAAGATTCTGCGAAGATTGATAGTAGACCAAATCTTTTGTCCTTCTAGTTGAAAAATACTAAGTATGGATACTGAATAATGAGTTTTTACAGTTTGTAGTTATTTTTAATTGATCCAGAGAATTTACACCATAACCATCATTCCTTGTTTAAGGTGTATATCCAACATATTTAGCTTTTATCAATGACATGAATTCATAAGATTAGGAGGGTGTGTGGAAAGGCACTGGGGCAGGGAATTTTTTTTTTTTTTTTTTGGCCACAGGGCGCAGCATGTGGGATCTTAGTTCCCCAACCAGGGATGGAATGTGTGCCCCCTGCGTTGGAAGTGTGGAGTCTTAACCACTGGATGACCAGGGAAGTCCCTGGGGCAGGGATTTTGACTCCTGTGCTCTATTCTCAGCCCCCTGAGGAATTAATGTGAATCTTCGGGCAAGACTTTTAAAGCCTCAGACCCCACTCATGTCATCTGCAGAACAGGGAGATTTTACTAAATACATGATGTGGATTTTACCAACTCACCTACACTCTCCGCATTGTAAAATTATTTACAATGGCTTCAAGGTCTCTAAGGGTTTTCCAAGGCTAGATTCTATAATTCTTTGATTACATTTGTGGATGGAGAAATTGGAAACGGAAAGGTTAGTACAACAGAAATGACAGTCCATCTCTCCCGGGGCTCAACTGGCTCTAGGTCACGTCAAGTGTGTTTTCCTGTTCCTATCCATCCAGTTCAACTGGACTGCCAGTATCAATGCACAAGAAGAATGAGTATATGTAATTATGTTAAGGAGCTATGCAGAGTCTCTAAAGAGAGGGAAACTGAGGAAGAGTAAATGATTGTATAAGGACTGTCTAGGGCATGGGTTTCCTATGACTTCACTACAACCTGTAGGCACTAAAACACAGCACATGGGGAAAACATAAGTTTCTATTGTACCTTTTCTGCAAAAGGGCCCTTCGTACGGTGAATTGGTGCAGTCGCAGAAGTATCCACTGTGCTTCTCCACACACTTGCCTCCGTTGTGGCAGATGTGGCCGTAACTGCTGCAATGGCCCGGGCATCCGGGCCGGACTCCAGACGTGACCTTTGCCCTCTCCTCCAGGTCCAGTTTCTGCCCATTCAAGTGTAAGGAGCGTATGCATCCTAGGAAGCCTTTCTGTCTTGATGATGTTCCCCCTGTGCAGTGAAAAATAAAAGGAAAAAAATATATAAGGTACAGGGTTCACATTTTTGAGGTTTAATATCAGCAGTGGTGATAGTTAATTATTGTGCTGTTGGCATCCTGTGTTGGGCTTTTCTATTAGTTTCCGGTGAGAATTAGGAATTCAAAGAATCTGGGGAAAAGGCATGTGTTTCCTGGCTGGAAAATGAACTCCCCCACTCAAAAGATAAATAAATAAAAGACTGTGATTCATGTGGAATCCTGTACTTGACATGTTTAAGATACAAAACTTCAGATGGCCCCATTCCTTGCAAATAAAATAAAATGTGCTCTTTGTCTATAGCAGACATTTATCTGAAGGTGAATGCACAGAGTGGGATTGTCCCTCTGGTGAAGTTAGAAGCAAGGTAGGTTAGCTGCACTGAGTTAGAAAAGGCAATGAGTGTTGTAAAGCTTATGCAGCAGAGTGTCATGTACTATGAAGAGGTGTATGTTAGGACCGGACAGACATGGTGTCAAACTCCATGCCAGTAACCCATTAGACATAATGACCACTGGATCCCCTAAGCTTCAGCTCCTTGATCTGTAAAATAAGAATCAGTCTATTTCACGTGTTCATGGTAAGGCTTAGTAATCATTGGTCTTCACTATCCCTTCTCTTGAGCCCTCAAAATGGCTAGAACTAGTAGGTTGTATATATATACATACTATTGATTACCCCCAAATTATTATTTAGAAAATAAATTTTTCCTTCTGGAATACAGAATAGAATTGCAACCCAACTTTCTGCTGAGGGTATATCTTGAAGATTTCAGCGAGATTCATAATGCTTGTTGCAAATTATTTAAGAACAGAGGAGACTCAAAGTGACAGAGTGTTTTGTTACTGTTGGAAACCTAGAATCCTACCAACCTAAATCAAAGGATATTAGAAAAATGTGTAAGGAGAGACAACACACCAAGAAATAAGCCAAATTCCGACACCATGTTGACTTGGTGTTGGGAATTCTGGGAGCTCCCAGAGAAGACACAGGGCCAGCCTGCCCTTACAAAACACAAATTCTAATTGAAATAAAATGCTTTGGCCTCAAGTCCATTCAAGTGGATAAATGGAGGACACACTCAAGTCTTCAAGGTCTACAGAGTGCCCTAATGGAAAGGAGAAGGTGTTAGAAAACAAGGGCAGTCAATATTATGTGTGTTTCGTGTTTGGTAATTGAAATAATTGTTGCTTTTGTTGTGGTCATCCATTTACAATGCTTGGTGTCAGTTGATTTATCTCTTGTAAAAATAAAATACAGTGTGTGTGTGTGTGCGTGTGTGTGTGTAAAATAAATAAATAAATAAAATAATAAAAAAAAGAAAACAAGGGCAGTACTGATGTGTCATTTGTTTACTGTACATATCTCTCATTTCTGAGCCTCATTTACGTTTAATCCCTCATGCTACAATTTTATTAAAACTTGGTCTTGCAGATGACCGGATAAAAATATATTCCCATCAACGTGGATACAAATATGAATTCCAAATGTATTATCTCTGACCTGGAATATCATGTTAAACAAAAAACAAAGCTGTAAGTTAAATAAATGAAACTGTAATGCAAAAAAATAATAATAATAATTCTGGCATGTCAGCCTGGCAGGGTGGACAAGATAATAATTAGCAATAGGGTTGGAAGTAGGGAGAATTCTGTCTTTTCTGAATCACCCCAGGTTATCAGACCCATAATTATATGTATGGTAGTCATTGGCTTCCTCTAAAAGACTGAAACAAAATGTTTTTAAAGAATTAATCTAGTCTCTTTTTCTGAAGGCGTGATAAAACTCCACTCTATTTTCAGTTCTGATAAGTGATACCCAAGCAAGCCAGAAGGTCAAACCCACATTGCTTTCTCCTGTCTGCCTCAATTTTAATGAGTAAATCTCCTTTTAACTACAAGATAAATCAATTATAAATACAAGCAGATCATAGGGAAAGGTTCATTATTTCTTTCCTAGAGATGGTGTAGAATAAAGAGAGGAGTATTTATGTAGTCAAATGTTTTGTTTTATTTTCCCCTTTATTTTGTAGTCACTCCCTGTGGTGGATTAGAATAACTCTTCATAAATCTTGTTAGTGGCATTTTTCTTCTAAGCGGAGGTGGAGAATGCAAGATCTATTGCACATCTGCTTGCATGTGACTTAGTCAACACGTTTATAAACAGAGAAGTAGCTGGGGTGGTTTTTCCGGCAGAAATACACTCCTTGACGTTTGAGACATAAAGAGTACGGTGAGAATGACCCCAAACAAGGGGATCCTTTCAATCCTAGATTCTGATAAAACACGACACAAAGAACATGAACCAAATTGCGCAATGAACTCAATTTCCATTTTAGCCTGACTGCTTTTTATTCTTTTTATTCTTTAGAGGTTAGGCTCTCCTTTCTTCATGGAGAGGTAATATTGTAGACCAAGAATAGAATGCTTCTAGAAAGATGCTTCCCACCCACACACACCCAATCCAGTGGTTAGCACTCTCCATTTTCTGACATTACCTACTATGCGTTGTGTTGATGGAGGTGAGAATCTTCCCTGAAACTTGAATACTGTACAGAAAGGCAGCCCCAATCTTCCTTCCCCTTTCTCACTCACAGCCCTTTGCCCCCAACTCTGTCCTGTGGATATGCCCTCCCGGGTATCTCCGAATCAATCTGCTTCTTCCCACACCAAGAGCCATGTCTTGAATCCCTCTCACCCCCACTTGAATCCCTTAAACTGAAACAGGCTGGGACCGGGGACCTGGGACCCTTTGCTACAGTACTTGCACCTGGACAAACATCTCCTCAAGCAACAGATGCAAAGAAACTATGAGGGACTAAAAATAACTGCGTGCATGTGCAGCTGGGGCAAATTCTGGACAAGAAGATACAAAAAGACCAAAAAGACCAACTGCCACTTCTGAACAGCTGGGAGCAAAAGCAGGGCACTGCGTGTGCCCCCTGCATACAGCACCACCGAAGGGTGGGCAAACCACCTGAGTCCCAGTAAAGCCTTGCCTGAATTTCTTGTGTGGCCTCTATAGTCAATTTTTATTGATTGGTGTAGGCCAAGAACCCTGGTCGGTAACAGCACCACTTTCTAACGGATCTTACCACCCTCAGCCTTGACTCCTTCCACAGACTCACCACTTTGCAATCAGAGAGACCAACCAGATGTCAACATTTGATCCTGCTAGTCCTGTTTAATGCCCTTCAGAGACTAGTCATCATCCTGAGGTTCAAGATCAAATCCTTAGCCTAGATGGTACTGCATAGATCTAGCCTCTGCTTACCTCTTCATCCGCTCCTCCTGCACTCCCTGCCCTGATTTCAGTGCACCAGGCTTTCTGAACTACAGTGTCTCCCCACTGACCATGGTCTCTCTCAACTTCGGACCTCCTCCTGTCCTGTGTATTTTTTTTCTTTTTTTTGCAGTATGCGGGCCTCTCACTGTTGTGGCCTCTCCCGTTGCGGAGCACAGGCTCCGGACGCGCAGGCTCAGCGGCCATGGCTCACGGGCCCAGCCGCTCCGCGGCACGTGGGATCTTCCTGGACCGGGGCACGAACCCGTGTCCCCTGCATCAGCAGGCGGACTCTCAACCACCACGCCACCAGGGAAGCCCTGTCCTGTGTATTTATGTGGTGTATTAGGCACAGCTTTCCTCTTACTCTCCACTGTTCACTCTAGTCCATCCCTGCAATCACAAACACACACACTGGCACTCGCACACATGCATCCTTTCATCAATACTTCTGCCTACCCAGGATTTATTTTAATTAGTTGCCAATGTTTTTAAAACATGAACTACTTGAAATCTAAAAAAAATGATGATACAAATGAACTTATTTACAAAACAGAAATAGACCCACAGACACAGAACACACTTATGGTTACCAAACGGGTGGGGGTGGGGAGGAATAAATTAGAAGTTTGAGATTGACATATACACACTACTATATATAAAACAGATAAACAACAAGAACCTACTGTATAGCACAGGAAACGCTACTCAATGTTTTATAATTACGTATAAGGGAAAAGAATCTGAAAAAAGAGTATAATATGTATAACTGAATCACTTTGCTGTACACCCGAAGCTAGCACAACATTGTAAATCAACTATACTTCAATTTAAAAAAAAAAAAAAAGACCGTGCCCTTATGTTAGCACTGGGCTTGGCCCAGAGTTAATTAATTAATTAATTTAATTAAATAGAACATGAACTATTTAAAAAATTCTAGTAAGTCATTCATTGAAAAATCAGAAAACCTGTTAACAATAAAGCTGCTTTCCTGCATGACAAAGCCCAGCTGCACTGGGAGAAGTTCCTGTAAGATAGGACGTGCCCTTTCCACTTGGCCACGTTCCCCACCAGGATCACTTCATTCATTTAGACTGCTTTCCTGACCCTTGCATGTATTTGAATTTTCAGCTAATGCTCTAATATATTTTTATCTCCTTCTTGCCTAGAATTTAATATAAAGTTGAAAGAAGAACAAAAATAAATGTAGCATTATCCTTAAAGCAGATGAGAGTCATGTTTGGGAGTCTTGTACTTAATCTGCAAGCTGTTTAAGAACACGAACAATGCTTCTAATTCTAAAAAAAAATTAAACATACTTGCCGTATGATAGAAACTTTATAATTAACTCATTCAATACTCAGTGGGAAACAAGTTATTCTTCATATTATTGACATTACATAGTTGAGGAAACAGTGTCAGAGAGATTGTTTTGGCCAAAGTCAAGAATCAAATTGATTTTACGTGGCAGAGCCAGAAATCTGACTGGGATCTCTTGACCTTCAAAGCCTGAATACCTTCAAAGCCCTAAAATCCTAAAATGAGATATTTGATTAGACAAGTTTGAAATGGAGCAAGATCCTAGGGTCCTGCCTGCCCTCGTATTCTCTGCCTGCCTCTTGTCTGTAGAAAAATTTAGTCAAAGAATAAATTTAATCAGAGAAGTGAGAAAATGCAGAAGCGAAGAAAAACAGTCAAACAGGACAAAATAATAATCGTTTAGTCATTAAGCAAAGTCAAGGACCTTTAGTTCCTCTTCAAGGGCTATGGATAATATTCTGAGCCGTATCCTGTGAGATGTTTTGTAGATACTGAAACCCCCCCACCAGGTGGAAGAAGTTAACTACATGATGACCAGATTGTAGCCATGACATAAGCTGCCACATTTCCGAAAACTGGTGTCAAAGAAATAGGAACAAACAGATCCTGGAACTGAAGATTAGCTGTACTCAAAACAATCAAGATGACACAGATGAGACCATGGCACGACCAATTTCAAGATGAGCGCCAGAGCTGACTGTGCTGTTTCTGCATGTAGCCCCTCCCTCTGCCTATAAAACCCTGAAACTCCCCCTTAAAAGCTCTTGCCCACTGATTGTCACTTTGGACATGAGTCCGCCCTCTCCCCCGGTTGCCAGTCTCTGAAATAAAGCAAACTTTCCTTTTCACCAACCTTGCCTCTCAAGTACTGGCTTTCAAGTGGTGAGGAGACAGACTCCACTTTCAGTAACAATTTGGGTCAGTACTACAACTAAGTGCTGCTTCTACTTGCTTTTTCTCATCTCTTATGTGGTTTCTCCCACCTAGTAATATACACATATGCATTTATCTTCTTAGACCATTAGTTCACCAGCCTAGCTAGAAGCAATTTTGTATGACTCTCTTCTGTTGGCCCTTGGTATCAAGTGTGCTCATTCTTTGGACTGAGTATGAATCAACTCTTAAAAATGTTACCATGATCATTCTAAACCTGTCTTAGAAAACCTCCATGTGTCAGCTCGACAAATGCTCATTGCTTCCAGAAAAACATCTCAATTCCTTGGGCCCTCCTTGAACAAGAGCCTCTGTTTTTCTCATATGTGCCTGCTGTCTTGATCATACATGCTCAAACAAAACTCCTTTGCTGAACTCTTTTTTTGGAACAACGTTGAATGTGCCAGGTTGGGCTCCCATTTCTCAAAAATAAGCGGTGTCATTCTCTCTCTCTTCTTGAATTTGGAGCAGTTGTTTTCTATATGAACTACTTTGCCTAAAGTCAAGACTCGAGTGAAGTGCAGGTGTATTGCCATCTAGATTTCAAATTCTAAAGTGGGAGCAGGTTTAGCATGTATATGCTGAAGAAAAACAAATGCACTAACCGACAGTTATCTTCTGTTTTTATCCTGCCCCTTCAACTGGCAGAATCTTGGTATCAGAAGGAAATCCTAGTGGAGGCTTTAATTCCAAAACATAATTTCCCTAAGGATAAGGCATGCATCTGGTTACGTTTTGCCAGATACAGGAATCAATAAACACACACGATGTAATAATGCAGGTGGCACTAACTGGATGTCTACAAAGTAAAATAGTGATAGTAAGAGCCAATTTGAACTAAGAGCTTACTTCTTATCAAGCACCTTTACCCATTGCATTTCATAGGCATTTTCTGATTTAACTCTTACCACAAATTGTGGTACCCAAACAGAATACCAAGTCTCCTCAGAAAACTGGAAAAGGGTTTGTTGATGATTTAGAATCAGTTAACAACAGATTGAAATTGTTCCCTCATTTGTTTGGTAGAAATGAATGCTGTGAAAAACTTTTGAAGAAGAATTCAGCCACACTTATCGAGGGCCATTAAAGCATTATTATCATTGGCCTTACCCACATTTTAAAATAAATATTCCAAATGGAGCTGGGGGATGATTATACCCAGAAATATTTAATTTGGCTTTATACATAGTCATTACTAATACTTCATTATTTGCACACATAATATAGTTGTATATCTATAATATCCCCCCAAAATAATAATGGCAAATTATTACAATTAAAATTAAAGTATAAGAATGTGGATGGGTATAAATATCAACATACCAAATCAATAATGGTCCTATAGAGCAACAATAACCAATTAGACCATGTGATAGCAAGAAAAAAATCCTATTTAACAACAAAAGCAGCCAAACATCTAGAAATTAACTTAAGATCTATGGCTATAAAAAAGAAAGTAATAACAATTTACCTTGGCTCATAAAGAATAAATAAAGAGATGGAACATGTTTCCATATAATTTAGCAATGTATAATTATTTCCTTTAATGCAATACAATCCCAGTCAATAACCCAAGAAAATTTGTAACATTCAAGAAAAATTATTTTCATAGAACATGAAAAGCTAATTCTAAAATCCATAAAGAAGGTGGTAGATAATAGTTAACAGAGTGTTAAGAAAAGGAATCAGGTGTGTTTGTGGGGTCGAGGGGAGGGATCGTCCTAATCAAGATCAAAATATGTTCTGTACCCAGTGTCTGCTGCACTTGTGCTGCCCTGGCAGCTTCTTCCTTCTTGTTATGTAAAATTCATTTCTGATAAGCATCAAAATGTACAGTTGCTAAAGTTATGATTATGTATACCTTAATGATTATTAAAGTATTGAAAAAATTAAAAAAAATATGTTTTGTAAGTATGATGTTGGCACAGCACCTGGAAAAAACTATGTAAGTAAAACAGAGTGGGAAATTCAGAAATACATTCTTTACACAGAGAGATTTTAAACCTTATAATATATACTGGAGGTCCAAGTAACTAGGTAAAAGAGGAACCATGAAATAAATGGAGATGACAAATAATATTTGGGGAAATAAACAAAATTACAATCCTACCTCAAAACCTTAAACAAATTCCACATGCAATAAAGACATAAAAATGACAACAAACAAAACAATGACACAAAAACTAAAAATATTAGATAAAATATTATATAGCAGTTTAAAATAATATGATATTTATACTGACATGCTAAGTTTCCCATGGCATATGTTAAGTAAAAAAGCAAACGAAAACAAAAATACAGCAAGCAAGCTGTGGTATAATACACAGAAGTATATTGATTAAGTAAATATATCCACAAATAATAACATTGTATGGTGTTTCCTAAGGGTAGTTAAATGTATGTAACTACTTTGATGCCTGGAAAGTGTCATACTAGGCTAATATTGGTCGTCTCTAAGAAGAGCCCTAAGATTATTATTGAATAATTTTACAGCAAACATGTATTTGTGTACTGACTGTATAATTTAAAATAAATGTTTTCATTTATTATGTATATCATGTACAATCCTGCTTATCTTTTTTAGAGGCATTTAAGAAATTATTTCAAGTTTCAAAAGAAACTCCTTGTTATAGAATTATGTATATCTCTAAAAATTCTTTATTAATATATGTGGTATTTGGATATTAGCAAACACTTTCCCCAGAATCAGCATGATTTTGCCTGTGAGGTGGGTTGGAGTATATATGGGTTTTCTGCAAAGACTGTTTTTTTCCCAAGACTACAGACCAAAAACAAACATTTGCCTTCTTTGTAGCAGAATGGTGGCAGGGCACAAGATTTTGCCCATTCAGAGCACTATATGGATGTTCTATGGAAATCCCCATTTGGTTATTATTTACAATTCAGAGGGAGGCGAAGGAAACAAGCAAGCAATTGAATTGTGCCTGTTTCTGTTGCCCACAGAATTGTGGAGCAGTAGGGAACTAGTTCCACCACAGTTCAAGGTGTCTGATGTAGTGGTCCAACTGTCTTGCTAAAGAAGCCTCTGAATTATTGCTTTGCATCTCATTTGGAGATACCCCTGAGAGAATATCAAGATGATGGGGCAGGCATTTGCAGCAACATGGATGGACCTAGAGATTATCATACTAAGTGAAGTAAGCCAGAAAGAGAAAGACATATATCATATGATATCACTTATATGTGGAATCTGGAAAAATGATACAAATGAACTTATTTACAAAACAGAAACAGACTTACAGACATAGGAAACAAGCCAAAGGGGAATGGTTACCAAAGGGGAAATGTGAGGAGGAGGGATAAATTAGGTGTTGGGATTAACATATACACACTACTATATATAAAATAGATAAACAATAAGGACCTACTTTATAGCACAGGGAACTCTACTCAATACTCTGTAATAACCTATAGGGGAAAAGAATCTGAAAAAGAATGGATATATCTATATGTATAGCTGAATCACTTTGCCATACACCTAAAATTAACACAACATTGTAAACCAACTACACTCTATCATAAAATGAAAATTAAAAAAAAAAAAACGTTCTGTCAAATGATTTAAAAAAAAAAAAGATGATGTGGTAGGAAAGTCTGCCATAATCCTCATCACAGAGTCTAGAATAGTGACAGGAGCCAGTCTGACCAGATGAGTCCCATCTCCCATCTCACAAAGATGAGAGCACAGTCATCCCTCACTTTGCTTCCTTCTGCCACCGTTTTTGAAGATGAAAAATCACTGAGAAAATCACTATCAAAAACAGCCTTAAATCACCCTCCTTGCAAGAGCAACTGGATAAGAAATATCATAGGAGCTCCAGGTCTTTTCTAGAGTCAGTGGAGAAGCTACTTGCTTCTTCCAGGCTGGCTGCCAGGCCAAGTGATTGCCCAGATGACAGCAGCTTCAGGATTTCCTGGAAGTTGGGGCCCGTGGAAATCACTCTAATTAGTTTTCTCCAGGGAGGCCCTGCTGAGAACAGAGATTCCCTCAGAAGCTGAACCACAGACCCATTCAAGGAAATACGTCAATAAAGTAAAAGCGTATAAGCTTTAAGAATTTTCCCTAATAGTCCCACCTGCCCTAGAGTGATTTTATGGTTGAGCTCAGGAGACTCTGAAATACAAATGGAGCCTACAATTCACTAACGGGATAGTAACAGTGGCAATTCATGGCTAACAGTTCTCACAATCCAGTCTACTAACATTGTCCTGACTTTCTGATGCATGTGTGCAGTAATCACTTTGGGGTTCTTTCTTATTCCAGCTTCTTTTGTGGAAGTGATGGCTGCTATATGACTAGGGATACGTCATCAAATGTGGGAAGCAACTCTCTCCTTTTAGAAAAATTACCTGAAACTTGGAAATAAAGCAAAAAATGGATGATATTTGTCCAATGGAGATGCAGATAATTTCTTTCCAGCGTAACAGATAACTCCGAAGATGGCCTGGTGAGCAATGGTTTATATTTAAATCTACAACTTTATTCTAACTTTTGTGTTGTTAAATTCTCCATACATATGCAAGCTTTTTAGATGCTCTCTGAACTGATCATGACATCTTAATGGCTTCCTCATTAATTAGAGTGACATAAAATCTTTGACTCATGTTTATTTTCTATTCACCTGAAATTCATTTTAGCTTTTGGAAGATTAGATTTTAACACATATTACCAGGATCAGTTAAAATGGTGTTATTTATCATTAGAAAATATGAAACTTATGGAAAGGCCTTAATCACACAGTGCACAATAACTGGGGCTAATAATAACATAATAATAAAATACTAAGATATCTACAGAACTTTTAGTCTTTTGTAAACATGATTGAAGAGGAGTCTGCCAGGTAGATCAAGGGTGGGGTTGCCCATCCTAGTTTGACAGTCAGGACCATCAAGAGAATGTGAATCAAAAAATGCAAACTCGACTCTAAGGAAGCAATTGAATTTAAAGGGTGTTTTGGAGAAGAAAGTGGGAGAAAAGGAGGCATTCTTTTATGGTTAATTCTTGGGAGGAATGAAAAATAAATTTATCTTAAAAAATTACTTTGATTAAAAAATGTGTGTGTGTGTGTGTGTGTGTGTGTGTGTGTGTACTGCACAATACATCCATGTGATTGTGCCTCAGGCAGGGTTCTCCAGCAAACAGGCTGTGAGATGAAGTTAAAGGGGCAGGATGTTTTTCAGGGGGAACCATTGGGAACTACACTTTTGAGCCAGAGAGTCAGGAAGCAGAAGTGGGCAAAGGAGTGAGCTCTGGCACAGGTCTGACAGTCTAGAACAGCCCCACAGAGAATGCTGGAGCTAGAAAAGTCCATCAGAGATATGCTTCCTTGGGCCAAAATGGTTGTGCCTTTGTACCCTGGACTCAAGTGACTATTGTCTGTGGACCTCCCTGGAAGGACGGGACCTTGTCCTGAAGAGATGCAGTAGCTGAAGGGGCAGAGGGAGACTGTCTTCCAAGAGCACTCCCAGCAGCAGGGCCTTCTTGAATGGGGTCCTGGGCAGCACATCCTAGAGTCTATGCATGTTCCTAAGCCTCTCTACACAGGGGCCTGAGACGACCCTCACCCTTCAGCCTGAGACATGGATGGTGAAGCAGGAAGCTGAATTAAAACATGGCACCTCTCACCTCTTCTACAAAATTGCCTTCCCCAACTCAAGTTTCTCTGAAGCCAAATCCTTTTCTCTCTGAATCAGAATAAACTTGGTAACACAATGAGAACAGAGTGTAAATCTACCAATAACATGTTCAGAGAGTTCTGACTACATCTTCTTCCCCACCATTGTTCTGCTCTAAGGCTTTCTCACCTCCTCCTCTGAGTCATCAGCTTTGTCTCCAGAGCCTTGGAGAAATGGAAACAGGTTATCAGCAGCGTTGCAGCATCAGTATACCAGGCTGGGCCCACTCTTTTCTAAACTGGAGCTTCCCTGGTTGTCCTGGTTACATCAGCTCAATGGCGCCTTGGCTTTGGAAAAGACACAACAACTTCTCACCTCCCTCAGTTTGGGTCCTTGAACATCCAGAGTGTACTGTTTTATTTTCCAGAAATATCTGGCTTGAATTTCGTTTTATAATTATCACCCTAGCTCCACATGAACGGTGCTGTCTTAATGTTCCCTTTCTTTACTGAGTTACAGATTTTGATGAATGGCAGTGCCACAGTAACTAGAATGACTGCTTCTACCGTTGAGTTTTTGTGAGGTCCAAATCTCAGGGCTTTTCTGCCTGGGCTGCATGAGAACATGATGCCATGTTGTACCTTTCTTCAAAAACAGATAGTATGCTTTGAGATATGTTTTGTCAAAGGCAGAATTAAAACTTAAAAAAGTGAAACTGTACAAGAAAATTGTACATTCTCCTTCAATGTCACATTACCAATCTAATGCGGCCAGTATAGGATGAAATGAGCTTCAATTAAAGCATAAGAGATTGTAGATAAACATTTCCAAAAGGGTTTTGGAATATTAGGGGGCAGAAAATACTAACATGGGCTATTGGGATGGGTTCATTGTACTCAACTCTCAACATTTGCAAGATGAGACAAAATTTTGTGGAAGGGGTCATTTAATCATTCACTTCTCTGAAAATAAAAAGAACCAGTGTTCCTTCAAAGCACTTTCAAGCTCTAAGAATCTGATTATGTGGAGCAGAAGTGGTGTTGGGGGAAAAAAATGCATGAGGAAGCAGGTGGCTCTTCCTCATTTTTTTTTTTTTTCATTGTAGAAGCGTTGAGTGACTGCCACTTGGTAGGTAACAAGGAAGCAAAGCATTCACGGGACTTGCCCGCTAGTGTTCTGAGGTCTCCTAAAACTTCTTAAACGAATCAGGACACGTTCTCTTATTTAACTACTATGGGGAATATCAGAAATCATGTATTAATTTTTTTACTAAGCTAATTTTTTTACTAAGATGATTCAAGTATACTTGACATATTAGTTAACTTTGGAAAAATAAACTTGTTGGTAAATCAGACCTTATCATCAGAAATGTATAGGATGCTGAAAAGACAATTTCTTTACTTTTTGTTTCACCATTGATATCCTCCATGCGCAATGGTTTTATGTAACAAATATGCTAAAAGGTGATTTTCCAGTTCTTCCTTAACATGAAAAGGATGTGTATCTCTTCCTGTGCTTTGAGACACAGTACATCTTCCAGACAGAAAACTCTGCTGGCCTGTGTCAGGAAAGCCATCCTTGTGGGGCACTCGCAAGTGTAAATATAAGTGACTATTCCACAGAGAGACTCTAGCAGTTTCTGAAGTGTCAGGGCAGAGAGCAAATGAGACCCACCTTTCCTGGTTTCACTGCTGACCTTGCTTTTGACACGCTTCACCTGAAAATAATAATAATAATTCCCAACCAGTGTGGAATCAGGAGCAGCACCGTGGGTAGGGGGGAAATCGCTTCAACTTTATGATTTACCAAGTCAGTGAAATACTTCCCCCAAGGAGTTCTAAGTGGGAGTTACTTCAGTTTATTTTGACACAAATAAAGCAGCTGAGCCAAAAAAAAGAAAAAATAAAGAAAAAGGTCCATAAAAGGCCAAAAATATAAGTAGAAAGTAAAGCAACACAAAAATGAGACTCACAGGCTCACAGCTTTACAAAATGTCCATTCTATAATTGCAACATATTTGGAAAGATGGGGTGTCGATTTGGGGACAAAGAAATACTTTCTTTGCTGTGACATCCACATGGGCATGAGGGTAAGGATGATTGTCATGCTTAATATACAGATGGAGATGGGACATCCTCAAGTTGTAAGGGATCAGTTACCAGACTCATCAATTTCATTCTGCAAATAATAAAGACAATGAATCCACTTAGGCTAGTTGTTTCTCTACCAGGGTCCCATGGCCTGTTGGCAGTTGACCTGGAGTTCTTACCCAGATCTCTTCATTTCATTTTCAGCCATAAGTGCTAGTTCTTGGATTTCTCTTGCCTTTTCCTCATATTAACTTGAAAAGCTAGTAGGGAAGAGCAAAGCGAGGGATGATACTGCCAAGAGTTTTAAAGCTGAAACTACCCCAAGCTTGCAGTGCACATTTCAGAAGCTCTGTGTTATGAAGCTTCTCCTACTCTATTCAAGAAATGCGACCAGTGAAATGGCATGGTTGCAATTGTCCCTAACTATCAGGGAAATAAAAGCTTGAAGTTAAAATATTGATTCTGGGAATCCAGCATGCATTGACTCAGGTATCAGCACTTCAACTTGTCACATTCCAATGACAGGGGCAGTGCTAAGAGATATATCCATTCTATAAAATTCAACCTGTTTCTGGTACTCGGGAAGCACTCACAAGCACAGCAGCAATGCCAGTGATTACCATACTTGAACGATGCTATGTTTTGACTGAAAGATCCTTCAGAGGTTAAAGGTATCTAGACAGACATATCCAAATTCATATTTAAGTACTGTCACAATCAATCTATCCCAGTAAAAATAGGTAATGAACAAGGACCTACTGTATAGCACAGGAAACTATACTCAATAACCTATGTGGGTAAAGAATCTGGGAAAGAATGTGTACATGTATACGTATACGGAATCCCTTTGTTGTACACCTGAAATTAGCATGACATTGTAAATCAAATATACTTTAAGTAAAAAAAAATTTTAAACAGCACACCGCAATCATATCTTTTTCTGCCTAGCAAATATAAAAATCCAGTGACTCAAATTTTCTGAATGAAAGAGAATGCAATTCGTCATTTTGGCTGCTCTAGCTAAGTAGAGGCCTTTTTTTTTAAACCACTGAATCATACAAACTGGAAATATTGGGACTTCAATATTTTTGGCCACCTGACACTTCTAAACAGGTTGAACACTAAACAACAAAATTCAAACCAACAGACTAAAATGGCCTCCAACAGCATGTTTTTCTTCTTCAAGTACATTAAGACAAATTCAATAAATCAGAGTACCATCTGAGATGGAGCCTATTGGGAAGAAACATACCAGAAGCAGGTGCTCTTGCTGCAGCTGACCTTGGCTCCAGCTAGAGCAAGGTATTTCTCCAGACCCATAGATATACTCTTACTCATTGCATTTGTGATCAGTTAACAGAAACATCTAGAGATAAAAACCCGCAAGGAAACACAGCTGCCTCTTTTCCCTTTCGACTTGCACAAAGTTTGTCACATATTCATATCATTCACATATGATAATTTCATAACTACATGAAATTTGCATGAAGGGATTAAAAAATTTCCATCTTTATATACACCTTTCAGCCAGAAAGATTCATCAGTACTGCCTGAAGATAAATTAAACTTTGGCATGGAATATAATTTATGAAAATTGCAAACTACTTGAATTGATTACACCAAAAAAGACATTAAATATTGATGACTAGCAAACTTATTCAGAGCAATAAAATGTGATGTTTAAATAGAATGAAAACATCAATATAAATTAAAAAAAATATTTTAATACTAAATCATATCACTGATGTAGGTTAATTGAGTACTTTTTCATCATAAAATCATTTTTAATCACTTATATCTTAGCTCCTGATGGATAGGTAAAACATGATAGATGAAGAAAGAAATATGATTCCTGTTGGAAAGAGAGATTACAGATTCTGTTACTTCTTTTCTTTTAGCTGGTATGTTCTTAGTGACAGATTCCCTCAGAGTTAAAAGTTGCACAAACCCAAACTTAAAAGAAGCAAGTAAGAAACACCCATTGATCGCTGATGGCATTTCATTACTAGCAGTAAAGCTATGTAGTGTGAGAGTTGGTAAAATAAATACATAAGGAAAGAAAAGTAAATCTGGGTATACTGGCAAATTTTACACCTAATTTATGCTACTGTTCTAAGCGTCTGAGTTTCAAGTTTTATGTAAGAGCAGTGCCTTGGTTTTGATAATAATACAATATCCCTAACATTTACAACTCTATTTGTCTTTAAAGCTTTATAAGCCCTGCTCAACCTACTTTCAAAAAATCCTTTCTAAACTGTAGCTATAAGGCGGACGTTTCCTACCTGGACTAATGTGGCTAAACTCTCTCTCCCTCTCTCTTTCTGCCTCTTTGTCTCTCTCACACAGCACACACACACACACACACACACACACAGAGTGAGCTCTTTGAAAAGAAGTTTCATTGCACAAGTCATCTTTCAATTCCCACCATCTGACAAGGTGCCTGATTTGTTTTTGGTGCTCACTGACTGCTTACGGAATGAATGAATGATTCAGTGAATGATGTTTGAGCCTTCCCAGGCCCTACTGCCAGCAGTGGCAGCCAGTTCAGAGGAACAACTTATCTAAAGGTTGATTCTGAGTCTCATGGTGGAAATGACCAGTGGAGAGACGTCTGCTTAGGGACCAGGGCTGCTTTTCTGTGCAAGTTATCAGGCAGCTGCCTAAGTGACGTGATTTCAGGGAGTATCAAAGAAGCGCCTAGTTTAAAAACCAGTAGCTCCCTCCACCACCATATTACTGATGCCCTAAATCCCTTGGAGATGCTGTAATGTATTTCATTACATGGTTATCAATAATTATCTGGAGTCAGGTATCACTAGGAAGGGTGAATGGTAGCCCACTGACTTAAAGTCAACTTCTAATAAGGTTTAAATAGCTGATACATCTTTTCTCTAAGAGTAGGTTTTGATTATAGGGATGAAAAGTAGTAGAGGTTCCCGGACATCTGAGAATATAATATGTACAAGGAGAAAAGATACAAAGAGTTTGAAAACCCCTCAAACTTTGCTAAGAGATGACATAATCTTCCATTGTTGTAGCTAATAAATCTAGTAAGGAAGAATCTGTGAAATTACGTTTATAATTATAAATGCCTTAAGGAATATTTTAATCATTTCCCAGGTCTAAATTAAAATAGTAATTTTCCTTGGGCCCGGTTCCACAGTGGTCTTGTAGGGTTTTTAGCACACAGGGCACCTTAAGATGTCCCCTACCTACAAACAGCTGGCTGTTGAGCTGTAACCGGAAATGGCCCTCCTCTGAGGTCTCTCTGGTCATCCTTGGGAGGTTGTCCACCTGGAGTGAGGTCTCCTTGAGGTTCCTCTCGGCCTGGACATAATGCCATTGGTTGTCATTCAGAGGAGAAGAGGACTGGACTATGAGCTCTATGGGGCCATTCCCAACATCAATGGCAAAAGTGATCTCGGAAGGAGCTGAAACCAAAAAGGAAACAGGTAAAAAGATGAAGGGAGTTGTCAGTGCATTTAGGGCACAAGCATACCCTGAACAAATGATAAAAACGATCGTACATCAACAGCTAGGTAGAGAGGCCTTCAGATGAAATCCCCTCAGTATAAAAACTACCATTAATGGTAATAACTACCAACTACTAAATCTCAAGCTCTTTTTTTTGTCCCAGTTGGTTCTCATTGTGAGAATTCAAGAAATAGGATAGGGACCAGGGTCACTGATGCTGATCTGACAAAATGCACCTGCTCCAAGGTTCTGGGTTTTCTGGATCTCTTCTGACTTCAACTGTGTCCTCATGGACAGCTATAGATACTTGGTTAGCTAAGCAGCTACACTCCTGCGAGGAGAAGACCACACCCTGGAAAGTCCAGTGCTTGGTATTATTCATTATGCATGTTATAATAATGTATTTCATATATATATATATATATATATATATAACATATTATTATGTGTATTATATATATTATTATTCTAAAATGTATTATTTCATCAATACATATGATACAAGAATTCATGCTATTCCTATGACTTTTTTTTTAAAAGGAGGCTCAGAAATTTTAAGTGCCTTGTCTGCATCACTGCAAGTGGCAGTGTCTGGGAACAAACACAACCCTATCCCCCCAACTCCCCATGCAGGGCTCCTTCCATGACCCTTTCCGTCCTTCTATAGCAATCTGCTTATCGTACAAGACAGGAAAGAGCCAGTCAGGGGTAATGTTACCTGTGATGATGATGGTGACAGGAAGATAATAGTGGTGGTCATGATGGTGATAGTTGTGGTGGTGATGCTGATGGTGGTGGTGATGCTGATGGTGGTGATAATGTTGATGGTGGTGAAGGTGATGTGGTGATGGTGATTGTGGTGATGGTAGTAGTGAGGATGGTGGTGATGGTGATGGTGGTGATGGTGGTGATGGCGGTGGTCGTGGTGATGATGGGGATGGTGACAGTGGTGTTAGCACCATTAACAGAGAGAGAGAGAAGTAGCAGCGCACAGTGGTACAATGCACTCTGAGGAGCACTGCCCATAGATTCTCTCATTTTAATCCTCAAAGCAACTCTATGAGAAAGGTCTCATTTTTATGCACATTTTATGGGTGAGAAAATGAAAGTTCAGAGAAATAGAAACAATTTGCTTGAAGCTGCCTAGAGAGTAAGTAGAATCTGACTCCAAAAGTATAATCTCCATCTTTCTTCTCTATTTTAGTATACCTTCTTGTATTTTCTTTCATTATGTAAGAATTCTAAATCTGAAGGATGTGGAGAGGTAAATTATAAATTAAAGTTGAGGGGAAGACAGTCCTCTCTCAGGAACAGGAGCCTTCATATTCCAGACCTTCCCTTCCTTATCAGCACCTTGTGATGGCCCCCCTCCTTTACACCCGAGATAGGACATGTGTATTTCTTTGACAAGGTCATCAACTAACAGATCTGAATATTCAGCAATACCAAAGGTCAGTCATCACCCTGGACCACTCCTTTCTCAGGCTTTAAACCCTAACAGAAAGCCAGCCTTGGTATAAGAAGCCCCCAATATGCAGAACTTCAAGTAGCAGAGAGTTTGAATTGCTTGCCTTCCTGGTGAATGTGAGCCCTGACTGCAAAGAGAGGCAATAAGATAGAAGCTTTACAAATGGGATTTGAGACCTGGACTCTGGCACCCTCCATGATCTGAGGTAAGTTTTCGAGCTTGTCACCTCTTACTTTTATCCTTTGTAAAATGGGAATAAAAACAATACCTAATTGTCAGGTTGTTTATAAATTCATCCCGACAAAGTTCTTAGAACTGTGCCTGGCGTGTAGGATGTACTCAACAATGATAGCTATCATTATTATTATCATCACCGTGGCATGGTTCACCAACCCACGTCAGTTGTCTTTGGCTCATAAACCCATGCATTAACGGAAACAGAATTGAAGGGAGCAAATCAGATTCAACAATTGAAAGATTAAATAAGAGTGAAGTTGGCCCTTTGAGCCATTGCCTGTTTCTTATCAGGCCACCAATGCTACCTTGCAGCCCTGCTTATCTTGAGACCAAATAAACAATTACTGAGGTATTGAGCATAAGTGTATTTCTCTCTAAAAACATAGGTAAAAACTCTTGAAGTTGAAGGGGAGGAATGCTAAAGATTTTGCTAAAAGCCTTCCTGCAAAGCTGGGCTTGTGGATATCCAGTTCCATGCAGATAGCACATCTCTGTGGAAGGAAGGCTTGCTCCACTGCTGTGATGGCCTGCCACCCCCTGTCACCACTACCTCCTTGTTAGTTTCTGGTCTGCACTTATCTCTGCCCCTGCATTTATCCCTCTGTTGTATAATGATCTGGTTATAGTCTGTCTCCCCAGCTAGTCTGCAACTTATAGATGAATTGGACACCCAGAACTTAGGATTGGGCCTTGTATACAGGAAGCTCCCATCAAACTAAAATTTAATTCATTAAAATGTTACCCTGTACACACTAAATGCAATTTTGTAATTTTCTTTCTTTCTTTCTTTCTTTTTAGTTTTATACCAAGGTGTTAGGTTCCTTAAAAACCTTCTAAAATTATTATTATTTAACTTTATTCAAGTCACTATTAAAGACCTACTATGTTCAACTCACTTCTCCTAGAACTAGGGGAGAATCAGTGAAATGCAATAATAATAGCTAACATTTATTGAGCGCTTACCATGACCCAGGCACTCTGCTAAGCATTATTCATGAATCAACTCCCTACAGTCATATGAGAAAGGTAATATTTTACAGAGGAGGGAACTGACCCACAGATAGCTGAGAAGCTGCTCCAACCCAGAGGGGGCAGAGTCAGGATTTAAATCCAGGTGATGTGTCTCTGGAGCTCACTTTTTAACCCACTTGTCCTATGAGAAAACCACCATCCCCAAAACCTATGCAGTCCCTACCTGGCAGTCAAAGCTAGATATATAATATGGGTGCCTGGAAAAAACTGAATGAAAATAAATGTAAGTACATGGTGATACCTCCAACACTGGCTAGTGACTTGGAAGACAGGACACCTGAGGCCAATGTCAACTAGATCTCATTTTCTGGGGGGATGGGCATAGCTCAGTGGTTCTAAATGGGAAAGCTGGAGGCCCAGTGGCAGCATTACCTCTATCATGAATTTACCATCTTCTCCCCGCAACTGTCTGACAAATATCCTCCCTTATCATTTACACCCTATGGTTCAAGACAACGCGAAGGAATCACTGGAGTCTTTCAGTGGGTTTTTACCCAGCCAGGGCCTGTGCTAAGCAGAGATGAATGAAACAAAATGAGCTCATGGTGTACTTTTGAGAAGACTGACCAAGAAGGGGCATGTCAAGTGGAGGAACCTGCCACAGGCATGAGAGATTGTACACCAAGTGGTCCTAGGAGATGAGAAGATGCCTTCTAAGGCTCCGGTACAATGCTCTTCCTTCCTCAAACTGTGACACCATCTCTGTGTTCTCAGCCCTGCACAGGTCAGGCATGTGAGATGTCTCAGGCACCATAATGGAATAAAGAAGAAGATGCAAGGCCTTAATGTAGTCTCCTAACCTCTCTGACCTCCCATGTATTCATCTGTAGAATGAGAAGTAAATGAAATATTGTTAAACATTTTAGGAGACATGGACTCTTGGAGGCGCTGATGGCAGCTGTGGCTCCTATTCCAGAAAAAAAGCACACACAGTTTTGCATTAAGTTGTAAAGACCTGCTGAATGTCCTATGCCTCAAAACATGGAGGAAAATCATGCTATTTTCTCACCTTCTAACATTCTTGGCTCTTGAGACAGTTTTGCAAAGCAGAGTAGGGAGTTGTTCAAATGAACAGAGAATTGAATCCTGGATTCTGAATCTTACTGGGTGATGCTGGGTGTGTTATTTACCCTCTCAAGGCTCACCTTCCTCATCTACATATTGGACTGTGAGTTGAACATGAAAATAATAATGCAATATCTTGATGATTATAGATGAGATTATTTGAAAACAAAATTAAATAATGAATATAAAACATTCAGTACTATGTCTAATTAGAGTACTCAACCATTTAGTATAAATGTAATTATTGTTAGAATTAATCTTTCCTATTCTGGAGGATCTGAGGATTGTATCTTCAAGTTACCATCACAGTTGGTAATATTATTGATATGATACATTTGAAAGTCAGAACTCAAATTTCTAGATATATAGATATAGATGAGGACATAGACATAGATATAGATTTAGTTGTTCCTCCATCCCTCCTCCCCTCTCTACCAAGAGGACAAACATTAATCACCTGGAGACAATGTTAGACCCTATCAGCCTCGAGATGCCACCAGAAGAATCTACATAACAAACTTGACTAACTAGCTTTTATCTGTACTTTCAAAGCCTAAAACTGCTTTCCTTTATCCTATTATTTTTCCAAAAATTTATTGTTCTCTCTTATAGATGTCATATGGACTGGAGGTCTAAGTCACCTCATTGAGTCACTCCTTTCCTCTGGGTATCTCCCATCCCTACATGAGGTATACATGTTAATAAACTTCTGTTTGTTTTTCCTCTTGTTATTCTGTCTTTTATCACATGGTTCTCAGCCAAGAACTCAGACTTTTAGGAATGAAAATGATTTTTTTTTCCCCTACAGGCTTTAAGGTCAGCTAGCTGCCTTTACCACCCAAGGGGTAAGGCTGGGTTCTGGCAAAACCAGTCTGAAATCTTTACTTCCCTGTCTAGAGGCATTTGTTCCTAGGTAGTCAGAGGACTTGCATATCAGGAGGATTGTGTGGACAGCTGGCAAAGAAGTGCTTTCCCACCAGCTGAAATGTGGCTCCTTCTTGAGGGAAAGATAGCCTTGACGGAAGTGGAGATTCAGAAGTCAGAGCAGGGAGATAAATAAATTAGACCACTGCTAACATTTGTTAAACTCCTGAATCCAACCAGAAATAAAGTTCCCCACCAATTCCGGACTTGGTCACCTGTCCTGGTACCAATAAATTCCCATCCTTGTGTCTACCAGTTAAGATTGAATTTTCTTTTAATTGCAGCCAAATGCATCTGATCGACATATGGGCATCAACAATTCCATTTTCATAAATAAGCACTGAAGGGGTGAGGAACTTGCTCACAATTAGAGTTAGAGAAACAGAAATTAGAATCCACATTGGGTTCTCACCAGTAGTCTCTTTCTGCTATGCCATACTGATCTCAACAGCCATTTCCTTCTCATCCCCCATCCACTCCAAAATATCTGTTTCAACCTGCACAGCCATTATGAGCTAATTGTCAAAATAGCTATTTTTTTCTCAGTCTCATTTGGAACAAATCCATTAAGACTTGAGGACATAATGAAACATCTTGCCTTTCATAGAATATGGACTAATCTTAAAGCTACAAAATTCAAATGTCTTAGTTGGAAGTGACCCAGAAAGAAATAAATTGAAAATTTTATGTAAACTTCTTGTTCCCTGTCCAACAATTCGGATACATCAATTTTGAAAACTTCTGTTCAGATAGTTACAGAGGAATACTCCTTGGGGATGAGGAAGAGATTTACTTGAGAAATATACTACATTTGTGTGAAGGCCATTTTCTTTCTAAGAAGATGATCTGTAGAGGAATCTTACTATGAACACTTTAGGGTGAAAATTCCGTCTGTGTAAAAGACATAGGTTGAGTGCAGCTGTTAGTAAGAAATGCAAGATAAGCCCCATTTGTTTGTTTGTTTTTCCTTTTAAATAATAATAATAAAACAAAATATTTTGAAAATTTTGAGGTCTCATACTTTAAAAAAGTTTATACAAAATCTTCCTCTTTCAAAAAATACATATTCTCTGATCTGGTGAAAAAGTGTGCACTGCACAATGACATCAATGGATTTTAAATTTTTATCAGATTTAATACCACTTGCACTGAAAATATTTTTGTGCAACCCAAAGGACAAAATATAGTATGAGGAAGTTCAAACAAATTGGACACTGAAATATAATTAACACGAAATCATCACTCATTACCTTGTGATAATATGTCATGACATTTGCTGCTGCTTTAATGAATCGAAAGACCTTAGGGCCTGATTGTTATTAAATTTACATTGAGGTTATTATATCCATATTATGAAATGGCTGGCACTCAACTCCACATATTTAAAGCCTGGCCAAGGTAGCTATGAGGGATCTTATTTCACACTAAAGCCACAAGAGCTTCCTGCCATTAATAGTCTAAATCATTGGAGTAAAAGGAGATTACAACTACCAGTTAAAGAGATGCCTTTCCTTGTATTGGGCTGTAGCTGCAGAAGAAACACTTAGCTGCTCTGTGCTCTGCAGGAGACATGCACTTCAGCCATCTCCTCCAGCCAGCACTTTTGTCTCTTTTTCTGGAGGTCTCAAATTTCCACGTTTCTGTTGCTAAGACATTATTACTTAGGTTTTCAAGGGTATTTCATGCTGTCACATTATTATTGTAATATGCTCAATTGCCACAATCAAATCATAGAAAACATGCATTTAAAACCAGGTAAATGAGGCACATAACGAAAAGCATAAGTCTTCATGGTCATGGCTTTAATAAGGGCTAGATGGTGGGAGCAGTCCACCTTGTGTATAAGAAAGAAGTGGGTATACTGAATGCAGAGAATCAGAAAACTAGCAAAAGCAACTAAAAGTAGACCTGTTTTTTATTATTGCCACACAACAGTAATTCTAAATAATGTCAGCAATGAAACATTCCTCCACCGGGGGTGGGGGGGGAAATTTTGTAGGTTTAAGTTGTAACAAATGCTGATGTTAGTATTAATTTTTAATAATGTGTAAGCGTCAAAGAGTCCATTTTATTACCTACCACATATTATATTCAAGAGGGAAGTTAACATAGAGAACTCCTGACGTACCATTGGCTCCTGAACATGCAGACTAAAATATGTGTTTGTTTTTAAGAATAAGAGCTCAATTTCTGATTTCCCCTTTTTACAGTTACTGTGCTATCATTGTTTAACTCAGATCTACTGTTGAAACAAGGAATATATAGTACCACAGGGGCTGTGAACACAAATTGCACCCAAAGAGAGCTTAAGCAACTCCAAAACCTTAGGAACTCTGTAAGGTTTTACCAAGTAGAATAGTAACCCATGATGAATTTTCTAATAAAAATATTTTAGTGTTTTTTTTAATTTCAGAGCTACTTGAAAGATGCTAACATTGATCATGAAAAAAATACATAGAGATTATAGCAATTTCTGGAATTTATTGTAAAATGGGATTTTTATGAATCTCTATCAAACTTAGCCTTATGTTTAAAATCTTTTCTAAAATGTTTATATCTATTGCTTAATGTGAAAAACATTTTAAAGTTAATAAAAAGTATCCTTTGATCAGTAAGAGAGAAGATAAATGGACAAATCTGATTATACTCTCTTTTGAACATGAACATGCAAAGAAAATCAATTCTGATGAACTCACTCACAAATTTACATAAGTCAAGTCTAAGGAACAGAACTTTTAATGTTACTAGTATTACTTGAACAGACCAATATGTAGGTATTTTTCCCTTTTATATAAAAAATGAATGAATGAGATTAAAATTCTTTATTGTATTGTGTTTCTTTTTTGTACTGGAATATTTTTATTGGCATGATTACATATAGAAGTTTATTAACAGAACACTTCCCCATCTGCATTTGTACTACTTTTCATTTAACTTTATGATTATTTCTTAATATAACTTGTATATAGGAGATGGGATGTTAAAAAATGATCCATATCCTGACACCAAACTCACTAGATACACCCCTGTTCATGGTGAAGTGGTAGAGAAACAATGGAAATTCTGATTGGTCAATCACATACTCCTGGCGATGGGAAATAAGTCAAGAAATTACTTGCAGAGAAAAAGTACAACAAAAATTTGACTTCAAGTATAAATAGAATGCAGAATACTAATGTTTTCAGCTTTCCATAGAAATTGCAATGAAAAAGTTCAGTGGTGTGGAAGCTTAAAAGAATAGGTAATAAATGCCCATGGATCAGATAAAAGACACTGTAAATAAATATCTATGGGAATTTTGGGAATGCACTAGTTTGAGGACAGAATGACTCTTTAAACACTGATAAGTAATAATAAAACAAAAAGCATAAGGAGGAACTAGAAATTATCATTGTTAATTTGACAGAGGCCCAGGGAGATTAATTTGATAATCTAGTTGTTGGTGGCAAAGATAAGATTAAAACTTCTGTTGACTAGTTATATTAAATTCATAAATGAGAACACTCACAGCTTATTTCAAGTCGGATGAAGTCTTTAATGCCAAGGTTTTCTAGGAAAACTCCAGATAAAGCCGTGGTTTTAAAAAAGAAGGAAATGTCAGCACTGAATTCCGCGTGGAAGGTAGGAAAGTGGAGGTAAGAGGCTTCTGTATAAAATGATACCGCATTCCAGAAGTGTCCTGCAAATGAAAAAAAATCCTGAGTATGGTTCATTGTTTTTGAATGGCGTACAGGAAAGCACTGGGCATGTAGATACTTTTCAAGACTGGGGGACACTGCAGGGAAAAAGTATAAGGGAATAAAACATCTTGTGCTTATGTAAGACAGAGAGAAATCTTCTTTCAATTTAGTACTCACGGTCACCATAGCAACGCAAGGGACCAATTCTCCAAGCAGCTTCTGAGTTTGATCTGTTGGTATCAGTGATAACTATCTGAGTGACAGGCAAGTGGTCTTTGAAGGAAAGAAAGCCAGTATCATTTGTCCTGCAAAACATAAATTTAAGAAAAGAAAGGAGAAAATGTGGATAATCTAGGGATTCTTTAACAAGCCTCCTCTTTTCAAAAGTGATTTGGCTGGTTGCTGCAGGGTTAGGGCAACAGGGGAGTAACAGAGCGCCTTTCATCTCATAGGTATGTGTGAAAGTCTGGGATGCCAATTACAAAACCCATGGCCAGCTTCCAAAAACAAGAGCATTTTACATCTTCCTTAAGTCTTTCCAGAAAAGCAGATAGTTTACAGAGCTTGCTGCTGCTTTTTGTAGCTCACAGCACCCCACCTGCCCAATGCAGTGCTGATGGAACATGAAACATTGCCTCTCTTTCCATGAAGAGATCAGCTATCTCAGTAACTAACTTGAAATAAGCATCACAAAGCCACTTAAAATCACTCCAAGGACTTGTTTCAGCCACCTGCCAGCAGGTTTTAATCAGTTTAGTATGTTTCTTATCACCTTTTAAGGTGGTTTGTTGCTTTTTTTTTTTTCTGTTTTAGAGACCTTTGTAGTTAATGACTCTGGCTTTGTCTCTGTTAATTACGCAATTAGGAAACTGACTAGTCATCCTTTGACAAGAAAGTTAAAAATGAATGGGGTTAAGCTATTCATGTTTTCCTTTTTTTTTTTAACATCTTTATTGGAGTATAATTGCTTTACAATGATATGTTAGTTTCTGCTTTATAACAAAGTGAATCAGCCATACATATACATATATCCCCGTATCTCCTCCCTCTTGCGTCTCCTTTTTTTTTTTTGAGTTGTGTTTTTGGACTCATGGTAAGGACACACTATTTTACTGAGAGTAAAAAGGAAATGTAGGTAGGAAACTGACATTGAATGAATATGCAGTGATTTTGAGCCAGAAGTATACTAGGGGAAAAGTAACACACCTATGCAGTGGGTACCATTATTTCTATCACAAATGAGGAAACTGAGGCTAAGAGATATGAGATAACTTGTCTATGGCCACAGGGTAGAAGGGGCAGGGGTCTAGTCACTTGGTGTCTATCTCAGCCCTAAATTTAACAAGTATGCCATAAATATATGTTAATCTGAGCTGAACTGAATTATATAAGGCAGTCTGATAATTGCACATGGGTGGGTTGGACTGTTCAGCCACACAGCCTCAAGTAAGCACAGGATGGATCATCTTGTCTGTTCCTGGGAACTGGGAGACACAGCACCAAGCCACAACAATCAAGGCAAGGTATATGATGTAGCAATTTGTTTATGAGAACACAGAGGAGCTAATTCATATTGGTTCTCTCTCTGTAGACACAAAGACGTCAACACAACACTCAAAAAACACTCAAAATCAATGTTATATTTCAGCATCCGTTGCATATTATTTACAGCTCTGAGACTAAAGACAAAGAAAATAATGTGTCAAATTATGAATTAAGGATGCATGGCAAGGTTCAAGTAGTGTGATGAAGTGCTTTAAGGACATAGATTTAGAAGCACACAGATTTGTTCTGAAATCCCGGATCTCCAGTTTCCACCTGCATTAGCTTGGGCAAATTATTTTATTTCTGAGATTCCACAGTATCCTCAGTTGAAAAATGGAGGTAATGCCCATATCACAGAGTTATAGAGAGAATTAAATGATATGATATAGTCGCGTTGCCTGATCTATGGTAAATGCTCAAAAAATAGTAGTGTTAACATTCATTTGAGTCCTCATTTTTGCCCCTGAATCACTGCAGCCTCAGGCAAGTCAATTTATCTTTTCATACATCAAGCTATGATTCTGTATTGGAGGTTTCCACACTATGGAAAATTAAATGTTAAGATTAGACATACAACTCCTGAGATCTGTAGAAAAACGCACTAATTCATCTTGGTTATAAACAAATCAAATATTCACCTGTACATATACCCTTACAAGTCTATTCACCCAAAATGTAAAGAAATGCACTATCCACTGTCTGTAATTTGAGTACCTGTATTTAGAGGCCAGTCAAAGGATGTGGAATAAGATTCTTGTGTCTATTTGAAAGCACATCTATGAATGTCACATATACACAGAATAAAATTAGAATCTTCATGTTCTAATATTTTTTCAAGCAGACATTGCAAAGCAAGTTTCAAGTAACGAAAGTGGAATAAAGACCAAACTCCTGTAGAAACTCTACATTACTATAGGATTTTATTTCTCCCTAATTCTTCTTTCATTTTCAAGGTGAAAATGGTAGATTCTGAAGTCTGTCCAGCAGTGCCAAGCACTGTCTCCCTCATACACTATGGCATCTTGCCTGTATCAATTTGATGTCCTGGCGCCAAAGTGTTGGAATATACAAAATTGCTCCAAGAATAAAAATCTCTTCCAAATAACAGAGAAAAAGAACTTCATATTTAGTTTGATGATGCAGAGCATATTACCAAAAATACTTTTTTATATAAAATCTAAAAATCTCTCCAAAGTTGTTTAATGTGGTAGAAACAAACTCAAATGCCTACAGGGTCAAGGAAAGTAATAAAAATGAATGAAGCCAGCTTTGTGTTAGGTGATAAATGGGACATGACAAACAGCTTCAGTGTCAGGGAGAAAGAGAGAGAGAGAAAGAACAAGAGGAAGACTGGGAGGAAGTAGTATTCTGTCTATAGGAGACGGTGATAGTCATTCCTAACAGGTAATTATGCTCTTCATGAATGTAGGACCAGTGGGCCAGACTGGAATGTCAACGTAAAATTTCTCAATTTTTCAAATCATAGAAATGGATTTAAAATTCTTAAAAAAAAAAAAAGTATGGTGGGGATCAACACTGCAATAAAACTGACCAATAAAACACAGGTGGGCTTCCCTGGTGGCGCAGTGGTTGAGAGTCCGCCTGCCGATTCAGGGGACACGGGTTCGTGTCCTGGTCCGGGAAGATCCCACGTGCCACGGAGCGGCTGGGCCCGTGAGCCATGGCCGCTGAGCCTGCGCGTCTGGAGCCTGTGCTCCGCAATGGGAGAGGCCACAACAGTGAGAGGCCTGAGTACCGCAAAAAAAAACAAAAAACAAAAAAAAAAAAACCCCCAAAAAAACACAGGTGAGGGCTGTGTTCATCCTACAGGCCACCTGGGCATCAAGAGACTTTGCAAGTTCATTCATGCTCTTAGCATCACAGTGAGAATAGTGTTTGGATTTAATTCAATGTGTGAACGACAAGGCTGATTCAAACGTTTCACAGTATTAATGGGTAGAATATTTGGGGGGTGGCATAAAAAATGATACAAACTGCAGCTGTAGAGTTGATGTTCTACACACGAAGTTGTTTTCCTTTGGCTTTTGTATGAACTTGTCTTCTCAAGGGCAAACACTTTACAGACTTTGTCTTCCTTTGGAAGAATATACAAGACTCTTCCTAAAGGCACAGGGTGCTTATGTACTTTATAAGTACAAAAATGATTGTGTTGTAGTGGGAAAGAATTGTCAGACGGACCTAGCTTAAAACATGTGCCTCAACACACGGGTTGTATGATGTCATGAGGTCAGCCTGGGACTCAGTTTCCTAATCTCTTAAATGGGGATAATAATACTAATTCGATGTTGTTGTATAAATCAAAGTAGATAATGTATATAAAACTTAACATGTTGACTAACACATAGTAAGGATTCAATAAATAGCTATTGAAATTCCCAGTCAAGTGTGAAAAAAAAATGTAAAATACAAAGAATTTTTGAAAGGAAAATAAGAAAAAAGTGCCCCACTGTTGGCCAGCCAAAGATCCCAGCTTATGGAAGCTTGAAGGGCACAAAGAATAGATAACAGACACATGGTCCTCAAGAAACACATGTGACCTAATGATAAAACATGCACATTAAGGAAAAGACTCAAATATTCTCAAGAGAAAAAGTATGGCACAGAATTAGCCAATGTGGTCTCCTCTTAGTTTTTCTATCTGAAACTAGGGACTTTACCAAAATCAGGTTTGCAGAGCAGAACAGGGGCTACTGATTCCTTTAGTGTATCATTAAAGTGCAGTGAAAACTCATATACTGCTTTTTTTTTTTTTTTCTGTCAGCCAGTTTTTGGTTAACTGCTGCAATTCTTTTGATAGCATCATTTGGGTGACTGAGCTTATTAAGAGAGATTTTTTTTTCCTTTTTATATTCTTCTCTCTTTCAGTCACCCAAAGGTAACATTGATAAGGAAGATAAACCTAGAAAATTATGCAAAGAACTCAAGACCTCAGGTCCCTTGGAAGCCCTTGTGTGACTCTGAATGAATTATTCTCAGGAAACTCTGCATACCTTTCTGTTGAGTGGGAGACATGAAGCCCTCCATTTGCTGTGGCTGCAAAAGAGGTATAGCCAGGATGAGGCCCATAAACAGCTCTGCAAGTCTAAATGCCATATCAATGCTTGACAGTAATTCTATCTTAACTTTGGTTAAGGCCTTATTTCCCTTTTGTCTTCCTTATTGAGACTTAAAAAAAAAGAAGAAGAACCTAAGGGATTAGATGACAAGAAGCTCACAACGAGCTCAAGGGTCACTTGGTTGACAAAACAGCAAGTGCAAACGTTGACTGTGGTCACATAGACAAGTCCACACCAGAGGATAATATCCCTTTAGCTGCGCCCCACACTGACCAGGCCATATCCAGAGTCTTGATTTCAGTCCCTAGTATAAGAAACATGAGGGGCAAAACAAAATGATGTTGGCATATATTTAACATTTTCAGAAACTACATTTCTTCTGTAAATACTTTAAGAAAACTGAAGCCATAGGGCTCTTCTCAAATAGGTGTGAGAAAACAAAATCTGGTCTTGGTATATGAATACAGCCAAAGTTTACCCAATACTACTTTATTGTTAAGAAATGTAAACGGCCCTCCAGATTTTATGAGTATAAAACTGATTTTAAAAAGTACTAGCAAGGATGAAGGTTTTTCTAGGCATCATTGGATTAACCTGTTCTGGATAGGAAAGAAAGAAAGAAACATTCAGTAGTGTCATAAAAGCTCTTCACAGAAAGTCTGCATTTTTTCTTCTCTCTCACCCTCCTTCCAGACCTACCAAAATTGACCTCTTCTCCTTCCAGCTCCCCGAAACTTCAGAGAATCGCTCGTTTCCACAGAATGGAAATGCCAGTCCCTAACTTACTCCAGCATTTTAGAGTGCTGCCTTCTTTCCTGTTACACACACACACAAACACACACACTCACACAATCACATGCATTTTCCGAGGAATACATATTCATTCAACTGCCTATGAAAGATCTCCTTTGGACGTCAATCGTCAACTCTTAACTAATATGCCCAAACCCCCTCCACTGGTCACTTCCCCAGGGATCGGCCACCCTACTTGTTACTCAGTTCTGTCAATGCCTTGGTCCCAGGATCTCAGCTGCTGAGGCTGTACACCTGCGGATCTTCATTTCTCCCCTTTTCCTCACTTCCTCCTTCATTCTTGACCGACAACTTCCACCAAACTCCCCAACTTTAGATCTCTGTTCCGTGCACTATCCTCATCCTCCTGGCCTCAGTTTTACTCTGAGGCCCAGAGTCAGACGGGTCTGGGAGACAGTCACCTGACCTGCCCCTACTTTTCCTCACTCCACCCCCTCCCTCCCTCTCACTCGTGTCCACACCTCCAGAAACATACTCACACATGTGGACCACAAGATGTACTTTATTGCTTCAAACCTTGTAAAGAAGTATCTATCTCTTACAGGTAGTGTCCAAATTCCAAAATATTTAACATATTAGAGTAGAAAATAAAATACAATTTAAAGCCACCCTTGCCTTTTACTGGAGGAGTTCTTCCTAAAGAAAAAGATCCACATGTTAGAGGCCCTGCTTGGGTGTGAGGCTGCTATTCTTAAACTTATTGATGGCTCTGGGGTTCAGCTGAGCATCTCACATCTCAGGACTTGAGGATGGGAGCCACCTCTTGCCTTTCCCTGGCCAGGTGAGCACACGAATAGAGTTTTACACCTGATCTTGTTTCACCCTCGGAACAGCCCTATGATGGAGTTATAACATCGCCTGTCTTGTACAGCAGAGGCAACAGAGGTTGAGAGAGGAGATACAACTTCTCAGAGGTCACTGTTGGCAAGTGGAGAGGCTAGGGTTGGAAGCAAAACTTTTGCCATAACCGGCGTGCTCTCCTGTTCCCCAGGCCTCGTCTGGCTCCTGTAGAGAACGGCTCTCTCGTGAGTGGAAACTGCGTTTCCCACATTTGTCTACATCTTCTCCAGGCAGGGCTGGAGTAGCCTGGCCCTGAGTCCTTGAGTTGTCCTTGTGGGTTTCGGGCTGACTCTCCCCATTCCATTCACACAGGCTTTCTCCACACGAGATACACTTTGATTAGGTTTCAGTTGACTAATTTGCAATGATTTTCCAGCCCTGCATTCTCTGAGACTACACATAGGTCACCTTGACAGGAATTCTGGGAGTCCACAAACTCTTCGGTGACACACTTAACAAGCAGTCTCCTGGTTGATTTCCATGGAGGCAGAAACACTCCAACCATGACATGGTGAGTTTTACCAGTGAACTTTCAGAGGGCAGCCCCATTTTGGAGAGAAGGGTCTTCAGTGCTCTTTCCTAGTCTCACCTAGAGTGTGATGGCTGAAGGATATATTTGATTGCTTTGGTATGCTAGTTAGTTATCTTATACATTTTATTGCATATATGTATGTATAGCTTTCATAGAAATTAGTTTAACTTCTATAAGTCAATATTGCCTCATAGTTCATTTAAGATACTGTAAAAATAAAGAAAATAATAATAAAAATGATGACTAACACATTTTTGAGAACTAAATACCTGGCATATCTGTTAGATGAGCAAATTAATGCCAACTTAGCCAGCACTCCCCAGAGATAGGCATTCTTTATCTCTTTTTGGTTTTATTTTTCTTTTCTTAAATCAAACAAGAGCCTGAAGCTCAGAGAGGCTAAATGACAGTCATTAAGTGAAAAATACAGGATTTGATCATCCCAGTACATAATATGATATTACATAGAGGTCAATTATATTTTACATCCAGAAAACGAGGGTGCTGCCAGCATAAGTAGCCACAGTTGTGTGTGTTCTGAGTGTATTACATGTATTACTTCATGATATTTTCACTAAACATCTAGAAGGCAGATTTGCAAAGGAGATAAAACTGTTTCTCCTCTGTTTCTCCTCCTTCTTCTTCTTAATGATGAAGACTCTACTTTTTGAAAATAATGCAGAGAATGTATTTATTTGTAGGTAGCTGAAAGTGTTGCCATGGATCTCAGAGCAGGACCAGGCGTGATAGAAATGACAAACACTGAGAGGAAGAACGGAAGGGGAATACAACGTCACCAGGGTCCTGTCAGGGCTGTCCACACCTGCTGAAGGGTTCCAGCAAGTTCTGAGCCAAAGGAGGTTGTAATTAATGTCTTCCTGTGTGGCTCTGTTTTGACCCCCAGTGAGTTCTGTGGTGAAGCCTCCTGCTCAAAGAGACTATCATTTCACCCCAGATTCAGGGAGGCCAGTTCTGAACTGACTCCCTTGAGGTCTGTATAAAATCCTAAGTCCCTTCAACAATTTGGCCACATTCATCAAAATAGAAAAGTGGATGATTTAACAATTCTAAGCCAGAAATCTATGCGATAGAAATAATAACTTTAAAAATGAAAATAAAGTATGTCAAGACTCAAAAATGTTCATTGCAATATTTTTTTCTAACACTAAAACATCATTTAAAAATAAAATGTTTAGGGCTTCCCTGGTGGCACAGTGGTTGAGAGTCTGCCTGCCGATGCAGGGGACACAGTTTCGTGCCCCGGTCCGGGAAGATCCCACATGCCATGGAGCGGCTGGGCCCGTGAGCCATGGCCGCTGAGCCTGCGCGTCCGGAGCCTGTGCTCCGCAACGGGAGAGGCCACAACAGTGAGAGGCCCACATACCACAAAAAAAGAAATAAATAAAGTAAAAATAAAATGTTTATTATTTTATGATAAACTGTAAGTTATGATACAACTCACTTTTCAGGCATTAAAATGGACAGGAGGCATTCATGTTTATGCTTATTTAATGATGCCAAGTCAAAGCTCTTCAAGACATAGTTCATGTAGAAAAACAAGCTGCAGATAACACATTTAATACAATCTCACATTTCGTAAAAACTGAATGAACTTTCATATTAATAAATATGGTATGTGCATAGGAAGATATTTATATGTAGATGTGCCCTACATGCCCCACTATTATCTCTAGGTGTAAAATTTTACATGTTGGGTGGAAGTAAGAGGATACGAAGTGATAGTGAGGAAGGAGCTTCCTTTTAATTTAATATTTCTGCAATATTTGAATTTTTTTTAATAATAATAGGACATATTTATTTTGTAATAAAAAACTCCTAAATTTTAAAAGTCAGGATAAATTATTCTCCTTGGGCATTGCTAAATATAGATACCTCAGTCAGATGAATCAGAACTGAGAGCTGTAAGCAAGCTTAAAGAGCAGACAAAAAGGTAAGCAGCTCCTCTAATTTGGTCCTGAGTAAGAACTACTATTAGGTGAGTAATGCTACTTAGTGGCAAGTAGGCACATTAAAATAGAAGCCAAAGTCTCATTGCATTCTTAAGTCAAATGATAATATTTTTGGTATACAATTGCTGAAATCAAAATGTTGTATAAAATATACTAAAGAAATGCAAACTTTTAATCTTGATATTGACTTTGAGTCCTATCTATTTCTGCTACTCACAATTTTGCAATTACCCAAAATGTGTAATGTGACTTTACAGACAACTTAGAGATAATAAAGTTGTACAACTTGACAGGTAACTGAGGCAACTGAAGCCTCAGTCTATATTTGTGTTTCCTATAATCATAAAAAAAGAGTATTTCATAGCTATGTTTTGTCTTCTGGAACCAACAGGTCTCAAATTGCTTATTGGAAATTTTCCAAATAGACGAGAGGATGGTGGCATCATTGAACAAAAAGCACAAAAACAGTCCTTAATGCTACCCTTGGTAAAGTATTAACTATTTTACTCCATCTAGACTTCTGTAAGATAATGATGTGATATGTTAGTTTTAAATGATCAACCCCTGGCTAGAAGTTGTGCTTTCCCATTTTTGTATTGTTCCTTTTTGCTTTTCCTTGAGTGTGTGATGCCTTCTATCATGTCCTATCAGATGTACCACAAAACACTCTATCTAAAAACAATCTGAGGAGCTTCCCTGGTGGTGAAATGGTTAGGAATCTGCCTGCCAATGCAGGGGACACGAGTTCGAGCCCTGCTCCGGGAAGATCCCACATGCCACGGAGCAATGAAGCCCATGCACCACAACTACTGAGCCTGCGCTCTAGAGCCCACAAGCTACAGCTACTGAGCCTGCGCTCTAGAGCCTGGGAGCCACAACTACTGAGCCCACATGCTGCAACTACTGAAGCCCGCACACCTCCGTGCTCTGCAACAACAGAAGCCACCACAGTGAGAAGCCCGTGCACGGCAATGAAGAATAGCCCCCAATCGCTGCAACTAGAGAAAGCCTGCACGCAGCAACAAAGACCCAACACAGCCAAAATAAATACACAAACAAATAAATAAATAAAAATAAATAAAATAAAATAAAAACAATCCGAAACCCAGTCGTGGGATTGTTAGTGTAAACCAGTCAGTATCAAGTTGCCCCAGGATATATACTTTAAGTGACAATTTAAGGAATAAAAGAGCAGAACATACCTAGCAAGGGGAGGGCATATTTTTCTAGGAAGAGAGTATGGGGAGAAAGGAAAAAAAAATCATTCATTCATTCACTCAGAAGTTAATGTATGAAGAACCTACTATTGCCAAGCATATTCTTTCCAACCCAAGGCTCTGGCTCTGACTACATTGCTAGATGCATGTGGAATTCGGGGACTGAGTGAGTAAAAATCCAGATAAACCCTTCCTAATCTCTACATGGAATAGCTCATAAATAACATTCATGAATAAAAAATTGCCACCAGGGCTTCCCTGGTGGCACAGTGGTTGAGAGTCCGCCTGCCGATGCAGGGGACACGGGTTTGTGCCCCCGTCCGGGAAGATCCCACATGCCGTGGAGCTGCTGGGCCCGTGAGCGGCTGGGCTGAGCCTGCACGTCTTGAGCCTGTGCTCTGCAACGGGAAAGGCCACACCAGTGAGAGGCCCGCGTACTGACAAAAAAAAAAAAAAAATTGCCACCGGTTGAGATTGTACAATATAATATTTTTAAAATAAGAGATAGAGTCTTTCTTTTCTTTCAGGATTCAGAATTCCTGCCCCATTTAGGACTACCAAGTCTGAAGCATCCTCACTGCACTAAGTGTGGAGATCCCAGAGGTGGAGATTTTGGGGAAATCAAAGGATGCCTGAGAGAACAAAGAATATCCTACGTGAGGAAACAGCAAAACTCTAAACTCTTGGATGTAACCAGCATCTTCTTCCTAAAGGCAATTGTCTCATTAAGTCTCCAGGGAAAGGAGTGAAGGGCCCTTGTGAAGGTCAAGGTCCTGGGGCTGGCTTAGACACATCTTTACAAACAGAACAGCTCAAGACAAAAGTTTAAAAAGATAACTTTGGGAGCAGCGTGATCACTTCTAGCTACACTTTGATTAGCTGGGAGAAAATCAACCTGCAGCAAAAAGTTGAGGTTAAATTTTGAGTAAATATTTCTGGGGAGATAATAAAAGGTGGGTAACAGCCAACAATGCAGCAAATATCAGTTAATTCTAGAATCACCATGGCCCAATGTACCAAAAGACAGAGAGGTAAAAATATATTTAACAGGAGTCATTCACTCATCTTTCACTCATGGCTTAGCACCATTTATTAAACAATTTCTCTGTGGCAGAGAAGTAGATTCTAGGGCTAAAGAGTAGTTTGAAGCTCCAGGATTCCACATGCTGAGAAAAAAAAGAAATCCCTTAAATATCCTGCTTAAAAAAAAAAAACAAAAAAAACAAGAACAATAAGTTTCCTTTTTTGGATGATCAGATAACCAGAATTTAAACTTTATACCATTTCCTCCTTCTGTTCTGTGCCATGTCGCTTCATACAAGGGTGAAGTAAGGGCAAGAGGCAAAGAACAGAGTTACTAAAACTCACATAAGAATGTCTATACTTGCTTATGAATAAATAAAAGAATGTCCTGCTGTTAGAAAAGAGAGCTTCACCTTAGCTCTACCTGGTTGTCTGGATGAGAAAATTTTTCATCTGGGCCATGGGCCATCACGAAGAGGCACACCTTGGACCATCTCTCTGGCTTCTCTTCACCACCCAACCATCCTTTTTATCCCTCTACCACCATCCTTTGTGTCCCATTTTGTACCCCTCTACCCAGATGACTGTTCCACCCCTCACACAGCCCAACCCTCTCCTGTGTGATCCCCGGGCTTGGAGCTGTCGCCAGTTTCCTTTCTTGTTCTCAGCAGCCCATCCATCTGACGTGGTTAAACCAGAGAACACCTGATTGGGGGGATGTCTATAGGCTTAATCATTATGTTGAAGAGAAGTTCCTTTGCCAACAATCATTTACTGTGAGATTGTTATTCATGACAAGCTTTCTCATTTGTCTTTTTTATTTTTCTTCCTGTTTAGTTCTTTAGCTGGGATGGAAACCCCAGGAGAAGTCAGCTCCATAGTACACCTGATCCACGTCTCCCTGAGGCTTACCTTTAGTATTCTAAGAAGGAATTGTGCCTTGGGTGTTCCTTGAATTACTTCTTTTTCCTTCTTCCACCCACCTCCACTTCTGAGCTGCCTTACTTTCACCCATTACCCACAACATACTCATTTTCCCCATTTACTTGGGCCTCACTGAAATATATGACAGCAGGTGATTCAGTTACAGAGGTTAATTAAAACAGAATAAATTACCAAATACCAGAGTCTTGGAAGATAGCTGAGGCTCTCAGAGCACCCTGACTTAGCAGAAAGCAACATGCACAGTGCAGTGATATGATCTGAGATGCCCTGGGAGAGGTCTCTTTGGCATCCTCACCAGCTGCCGTAACCCAAAATGCCAACTTAGCATCTAGTTGGATGTAGTCAGCAGGGCATCCTTGGATTCATCTGGAATTCCAACTCTACCCCCTTAGTCATGTGACCTTATCCAAGCCACTTAGCATCTCAGAGCCTCAGTTTCCTTTTCTGGGGAAAGGAGTTAATAAAACCAACCTCAGGGGTTGTTGGGATAATGATATGAGATATAGTATATACAATACTAAGAACACTTCAGCATACGGTACTTAACTTTTTTTCCCATTTTTTTCATTTTGTAATTTAATTTTACTTTTTTTCATGATTAACTTTAAAAATTTATTGGAGTATAGTTGATTTACAATGTTGTGTTAGTTTTAGTTGTAAAGCAAAGTGATTCAGATATATATATGAGTATATATATATACTTCTTTAGATTCTTTTCCATTATAGGTTATTACAGAGTATCGAGTAGAGTTCCCTGTACTATACAGTAGGTCCTTGTTGATTATCTATTTTATGTATAGTAGTGTGTATATGTTAATCCCAGACTCCCAATTTATTCCTGCCCACCACCTTTCCCCTTTGGTGACCATGAGTTTGTTTATACCAGCCCACATCAGTATTCTGACTAACTTTACCAAGAGCAGAAACTTAAGGGAAGTTTATAAGGTAAATATGTTTGAACTTTCTTAGAAGCACCCGGACACCAAAAGGGGCATGTTTGTCTGAAACAAAAGTTTGAAATGTATGGAAAGCCAGCTGGACCACATGTTATCTAAGAATCAGGTTGAAAGAATGTTAAAGAACATGACCATTTCATAGTAGTGCCAGCTTTTGTGCTTTACCTTTCTGTAGTAAATAATAGAATTGGATATTTAAATAATGAATGCATTTCCACAAGGCTCTGCTGTGTTTCACTCTGAATGTATGTTCTATGTCCACAACCCCTGTTACAGACAAAGCAAAGCTCTCTCATTGTTATTTCACATACAAGAAGCTTCGTGATCTGGATTTGACCTTCTTCCCTGCCTACATCTCCTATAAGTTCCCCACATGAAAACCATGCAGAAACCATACCAAGATACTTATATTTTGGGGAAGTAGTGATTTTTATATTATTTCACATTTCCGTGTCTGAATACATGGCAGCACCTACCTGTACTACACTAACTTTAGCTCACTTCTTCTGATCCTTCAGAAGTTAACTACACTTTTCCTTGAAATCGAACTATCCCCACCCATTGGCACCCCAGGTTGACACAGAAGCACATGTGTACTTCTGTCTATAACCGAAGTCATCACACTGTTACATTTACTGCTAAATAACTAGCCTTTTCTTTTCCACTGTCCTGCGAGTTCCTCAAGGGCAGGGATTGTAATGCCCTTGACTTTCTCTGCACAGCAGACTGCCTGACTGCACAGAGTAGGCACTCATTAGACATGTGATATATGAGTAAATGTCAGCTGGAATAGTACGTACAGTTGCCTCTATAATAAGTTATTTTCCAGAATCGTTTATGACAGGTTATGACTTGTCCTAAAACAGTGAAATCTAGAAGAGTTAAATCTGAAGCTGCTCCCTCATGAGAATGATAAAAGGAAATTCCTGATCTCACCTGGATTGGTAAAGTGAATCAGAAAGCTGATTTTAGGCTTGTATAGTATTTAGTAGATAGCAGTTTACTATATTGCAACTCCTAGGAAACATTGTCACTTAACAATCATACACTGAAATGTTCTTAGTATTTTATATACTATACCCTGTATAATATATATATATATATATATATATATATATATATATATATATATGAGATATTCAACAGCCATGGTAAAGTGGGCATCTTTACAAAGGGAAGTTCAGATCATTTCTCTTGATCCTTCGTAGGTTGATTGTTGAACAAAACCTACATCTAAAATTAAATAAAAGGGTTGCTGGCCACAGAAAGTGGTACATGATGAGGCTTTTCCCCTGTCTCTAAAGGAAGGGGAAAGGCTTATGAAATATGCAATAACCCATGTTGGAAGAGGTATGACAGCACCAGAGTTGAGGAAAAGTTTCTCTGAGCACAACCTCAATGATGAAGTCAATAGGAGGGGTTCAAAAGTTAGGGAACGAGTAAGAAGGTCAAAGGAGGGAGAGGCTGGAATCAGAGTAGAAGAGACGATCAGTGGGAAGTCTTGGAGAAGAGAGAGTAGTGGCATTTCAATATGATGGTCTAATTTTCCACTTTTAAGTGATGTGATGTGATTCTCCAGCCCTGCTCCTCAGTGTTCCTTAAATTAAGCCCAGGCATGGTCATTTGAACTCTAGGAAGGGAAGGCACTGAGGCATAATTAGGTATGGAAAGAGTTTCATCAAAGGAAAGGAAACAGTGAGCAAAGATCAAGAATTCAGCCAACAAGAGAGTGAGAATTGAAGGCACTTAGGAGAAATACTTCCCCTTCTCAATAACTCTTTATATTCTACCCCCCTTACCAACTTCTCTGATGATACAGAATAAAATGAACATGTTTCCATGTAAGTCTATAAATCTATACATTTCTAGTGTCAGCATAGTGAAGGGAAATTAAAAAAATCAAAATAAACTGAGCAAATCTAAGCTGCTGGCTGCAGAGGATTTTGACTATGTTTTCCTGGCCACACAACCATTTAGCCTTTCCACACATCTCTCAAGCTTGTAGGTGCCATTTTGGGATCCTTCCTCCTCCTCAAAGGTCTTCTACATTCATCTATTCAGCTAACTACCATCATCTTCTACTCTACAAAGAGTAGGTCTTCAGGGATATAATGTTAAAAAAGACACAGTCTCCAAACAGAACAAGAGTTATTTTTGGTTTGTAGGCCTCCAAGATGTGATAGAGGGCTCTGCAGGGTAGAGCGGGAGCATACAGAATGGAGAAGTCCAGTCAACTGCATCTGATTTGACTGCTGTGAAGATTGCAATGTTAGGAGAAAGGACCTGAGGTAGAAGATAGCTGGGCCCCTGGGCTGAGCAGTTGGGAAGTTTGTCAAACAGAGTAAATTGGGGCTCTGTTTTCCCTAACACTCCAAGGACAAAGTTAATGACAGGAGCTGAGCTCTGCTGGAGTAAAGAGATAGGAGGGCCACATCTATCACTCCTGAGGTCAAGGAGACCTCCCTGACAGCACATGTGCAGGGAGGCTCCTCTGGGGTCAAAAAGGGAGGGGGCGCCATCCCATAGCAAGTGTTGTCAAAGCTCCCAAAGGCCTCCATGCTGGAATCCATCTTGGCAAAAAGATGTGCACGCATATTGGGACGGGCCTTAAGACAGGTCAGATGTGGGAAAAGAAGCAAAATAATTGGCCAGAGGAGAACAAAGACCCGGAAAAACTGCCTCTACATAAATGACTTAAGCACGTTGTTACTGTGGTCCTCCTCATTAGAGAGAACGCCCACACCCTTTCTCCCGGGGTGTGTATTCCTGTTTTGCTTCTGTCTAAATAAACTGCTTCCCTGTGTGCTCTCCCACATGTTGTGCTGTGTTTCTAAGAATAAACTTTGTACCTGTTTCTGCAGTTTTTGCCTCCTTGAAACAGTCTTGCTTTCAAATGAGGGAAAGAGCCAGGGCAATTTTATTCCCAGTCTCTACCTCCTGGTGGACTGGTGGCTAGGATTCCTAGTTTTCATCCAGGCTACTCAGGTTCAGTTCCTAGGCAGGGAACTAAGATCCTGCTTCAAGACTGCTCACTGCTGTCTCTCTGAGACCAGACTCAGGTCACATGACTTGTGGGCCAAGCAGCCCTACAACATTCTGAAGCTGTGGTCCATCTAGTGTAACCTGATGGAACCACATTCTTGGTCTTTTCCTCACTGAACTGAGGTTTCAAGTGGACCTAAAATTTTATTTGAAACATTCCTGCTGTTATCAATCTAAACAGTGAAGGGAAAGTACTTAAAAGCCATTTGCACTAGGTTGAGAGCAGGTTGACATAGGAATTCTTAACTATACTTGAGCAGCATTTGATGAAGCAAGTACAATTATAAAGCCAAAACCAAAGAATGTCTTAAATTCAGTCAAAACCAAAGTGGGTTTGGAAATGTTCTGTGCATAGTTTCATAATCAGTACAGTAAAAAAAATAAGCAGTTGACCTGGAGGGCAAAGGAAAACTACATGTGATGGCCATGAGAACTAAAACTAAACTTTATCTACAAAAGTAACTTGCTGTGGGGGAGGAAGGGAGAGTCTGGTCTCAGCTATACCTGAATTCAAATTCTGGATATGCCTCTTAATAGACCTGTGCGACCTTGAGAAAAGTACTTAACCTCTCTGTAATCTACATTCCTCTACCTTAAGATGCAAAAGTGAGAAAATTATGAAAGATTAATAGGTTTGTTTTCTCTGTCAAGTTTATGTTTACCAAAGGAGAAAGGGGAGGGGAGGGATAAATTAGGAGGTTGGAGATAAATTAGGAGAGTTCAAATTAACATATGCACACTACTGTATATAAAATAGACAATCAGCTAGGACCTATTGTATAGCACAGGGAACTCTACTCAATATTCTATAATAACCTAAATGGGAAAAGAACCTGAAAAACAATAGATATATGTATATGTATAACTGCATCACTTTGCTGTACACCTGAAAGTAACACAACATTGTAAACAAGTATACTCCAATACAAAATTTTTAAAAAATCATAAAAAAGGACCTACTGTATAACACAGGAAATATATGATCATCACAAGATATATGCTTATAGATTATTACAAGATACATGCTCAATATCTTGTAATAATCTATAAGGGAAAAGAAACTGAATATATATATCACTGTGCTATACACCTGAAACTAACATATTGTAAATCAACTATGCTTCAATAAAAAATAATACAAAAAAAGAATTAATAGATTGTTATGAGGATTAAATAGGTGTTTAATAAATAGAAATTTTCTTTTCTCTATTTTTAGTGGCAATAATAGGGCAGGCCAGTGACTGGATCATCAGTGGGACAATGGGAGAATAAAGAAACAGTCTGTATAATTACACATCCCTATCTCCCACATCTTCTCCCAAAGCCTATATTCTACACATTACAGAAATGCTGACTAAATCACAAAGCTAAATATTACATTTCATTCTCCTGTTGAAAATGGAATGTTCAGAATATAAAGGGGTGATGGTGTGGCAACATGCTTTGTGTTACAAACTTCAGCAATAGCCCTGAAAGTACGAGGACTAGAAATTTCCAAAGTTAAAGCAATCACTGTTATTCAGGAGCCCTAGTTCATATTGAATCTCTCATCCATTCTCTTTTATCTTAGGGGACATTTTATGCATCCCTTCGTGGGCATCCTCCACGAGTGCAGAGGGTTCAGGACGCCCATTACCATTCGTCCTTGTCAGCGTCACAATTGCAAAAGTGTCGAATGTCCAGGCAGCTCTCGTCTAGGCCACAGTCACACTGTTGAACTCCGGGAGGGGCGCCTCCCCAGTAGGGGTGTCTTTCATTGGACCGTCCGATCCACCAGGTCAATGGGGTTCCATCTGAAAGACAAGATGCTTCACAAGTCAGAGTGGAGCAAGCCTGAAATAGCACAGAGGATGTCACAGAAACTGAGATGAAAATGTCTCGAAGGATATATATACATTGTACGTATGTATGCACATATATATATATACATATGTGCATACATACGTACAATGTATATATATCCCTCCCTCCCTCCCTTCTTTCCTTCCTCTTTTCCCTTCTGTTCTTTCTCCTTCGCTTCTGTTATCTCTCCTTTCTTTCTTTCCTTTTTTCTTTCTTTCTTCCTTCCTTCCTTCCTTTCTTTTTCCTTCTTTCTTTTTCTTTCTTCCTTCCTTCCTTTTATTTCTCTCTCTCTCTCTATATATATATATATATACACACACATAAATAGATATCTATATACATGTGCTCATATAAACAACACTTTCATGAAAAGCATTTCTATAATAGGATATTTATTAATCACAATGTTTAGACTCAGGGTCACAAGCTCAAATGCTAACCAAATCAGGCAGGCATCACAATTGAGTAAACTGGGCTAGACCTTAGACCAAAAATATTGAATATATAGATACAAAAATTAATTTCCTTTTAAAACTACAAAAGGATAAATAGTAGCATGAGGGCCAATATTAGTCCGACCTTAGTCCTCAGTTTCTGGTAGACCGTGGGGAGGGGTGGACACGAAGGTGAGGGGGAGAGTGTTGGCTCAGAGGACAGGGTGGCCCTGTCTTACCTCACACTGATTTTTGTCATGACAAAGATTAACGCCAGGGTTACCATATCTTTTGAATTTTTTAAAGAGAAGTCACAATATTTGAAGTTCAAAAATTTGGACAAAAGAAATATTATGAAGGTCAATACTGCATAGGCCAATGAAATCCCTCTGTATGTCATATTTAACCCATACAAAGCTAGGATGCAACCTCTAATCTCTGGTTTATGTAGTTAACAGAAAACTATTTTTGAGTCTTGTCCTTGTCAATTTTCAATTTTTTTTTCTTTGCAAAGTTTAGTTTAGTAAAATCTGTTGAAGTTATCTTGTATAATTGGGAATATTTAAGTAGATAAAAATTATTATCCAGAAGATGATAAGATATCCAAAACAACAGATGTAGGCAGAGATAGAGGTGTTATACACCCTTAGGCTGAATGGGGTTTGGCCTAGTTCCTCTTTGGAAACCACTGGTCTGTTTCTGTTTGGCATACAACAGGCACTTAATATGTGTTTAATTTTTAAAAATGAAAGAAATAGTTATTGAGAGCCATTTTTCATGATTTATCATTTTAAAATAGAATAGTAACTTTTGTCTGAGGATGGCACTAGGTTGGTATTCTTCCTAGTCAAGATTTGATTTCATATACAACTCCTGATGTACAAACATATAATTTACAAATTATTCATGTATACAAATAGCAACAACTTTCTCTGAATTGCATTCATTACTAACATCCTTATGGAAGTCACTGAGGCAAGTAGGAAGAGAATGACAATCTGGGTTTTCCAAGAACCTGTAAGTAATGAGAAGAAGATAAAACAAATACTAAGAAACACAAAAGTATCTTAGGGGTGCTGAGTCAGGGGGCAGACAGCCTGAAGGACTATACTCACCCCAAAATACTACTCTTCACACTGTCTAAAATGTTTCAAGTCCCTTTGTTAGCTTTTAAGTTAGAATCCCAGTTAGAGATGTCTGTTAACTGTATCTTCTTTTTAAAGAATAATTCTAAACGGTACAAATCCATTTAACCTATTTCCAAACAGCTATAAATCATTGGATACTAGTTCAAATGAATTGCTTTCTTTCTAACCACTAGTTCAGATAAGCCATGCTCAAGTGGCGTAGAGGTCTGGTGGGTTTACTTAGAACAAAAAGCACTTTCAGGACTGAGGTAAGCTTAGGTGGATCGTCCCAGTGTGTGAGTCCAGGTAACACAAGGGTAAAACATAGTGTGTTCAGATGTTTGCTAATGTTGGCTTTGGGCACAAGATATGGGAAGAAATCTCTCCACTTCTCCCTCCTGGCACTTCCCAGACCTCTCCTCCATAATCAAGAATCCTGATCACATGGTGAAATTCAATGTCATCATGAATTATTTTTGTTTATAAGCAGAATCAAAGTTGTGATCTTATTAATAGCATTATTATCAATGGTCTCAAATTCTGAAAAACCAATTTGTGTACACTCTGGTGCAAATGTTGCCTTCTAGTAGTTTTACCAATTCTTACTTGGTGCCTTAAATCCCTAGAAGTGCCCCTAGCCGCTCAACACTTTGTTTTCTTTCAAATCTACCAGTGCCTTGTGTCACTGAGGCTTGGGATCCCCTCCTCATGTCTGACAATTAGTATAAAAGTTGCAAACTGTTTTGACTGATTGAATATCAATGAGCAAGAAGAAAGAAAAGGAAATATAGGGAATAAAGAAGAAACACACACATATATTTGAGAGCAGGAGGGTTACAGCAGAATTTTCCTCTTAGATGTCCCAGGTTTGTGATTATTCCCCCACAGAGTATGAGCTGGAACATAACAAATGAAGAAACTGACAATCAAAAAGGGTGACTGATTTGTTTTCATTCATGACTCTAATGATGTAGTCAGGAAGAGAATCGGCACCCTTTCTCCAAATTTTGGCCACTGGAGAAATTGGATTTCCTGCATGTGTTATAATGGGCTCACGCGAGTAGTAAATATCCCCGCCCCACTGATGTCTTTGTCTTGCTGCTTGCTTTCCCTGCTGGAACACGGACTGAAATGATGGCATGTCAGCTCAGTCTAGAGCTTAAGAGGCATGCATGTTTCCACTGCTCCTGGGAGCACCTCTGACACCACGGGAGAACACAATCCAGATGGTCACAGCCTCTCCTGGTGGACCTCAGGATGTGGCACACGGAGCACAGCCATCCTGCCTGACGCTCAGACCTGTGAGCATGAGAAAAAGTCCTGAACACTGTATGCCGCTGAGCCGTGGCAGCTGGCAGTATAGCATTATTGTGGCAATCGCTGATAAAACACAAAGCAAATATCAACCACATACAAAAATTCTGTAGGGATTCTAAGGAAGTAAAACACAGTGATTAAGGACAGTCCTGCTTTCAACTGCAGTTTGGTTGGAAACATAAATAAAGAGACATCAGTGAATGAGGAAAATAAAGAGAAACACCAATTCTGTTTGGCTCAACTAATTATCTATCTTTTGGCCCATAAATGTAAGCAGTTAGAGCCGACATTTTAGCAGTCCCTTAGGAAGACCCTTCATTACTCCTGCATATCCCTTTACTTGAACGCAATCTGTGTTCACTCTGAGTCTGTCCCAACTCAAGTCCCAATTATTGGCAGGGTAACCCGGACTCTCACACCACCTTTGTCCCCTTCAGATATGGTGCTTGGATCTTCCTGAAATTTAGAGAGCAGTTTCCCCAGTACTCACAGTCCTGGCTTAGCTCTTCCTGGCTCAGTGCTCCCACCCACGTATTCCTTTAGAAATTCTGCATAGAACTTTGGAGAAACTATTCCCATGGCTGATCATTGACTGTGACCTGTCACAGCCTCCACATCTAGGTGACGCAAGATTCAAAGCCATATATATATATATATATATATATATATATATATATATATATATATATATATACACACACACACATACATACATACACACATATGTATATATAGGATTTATAAAACCTATACATGCATACATATATGTATATGTATGATTTATAAAACTGTGATTAAATGAAATAATTATGAGTGTATATATTATATATATACATATATATAATCATTCCATTCAATTATTGCTTGATTCTATGCTGTGTGAAGGTCACAGGGAGATATCCTAGCTATACAAATTTTAATAGACTATCACTGCCCCAAGGGAGTTCATAACATTTAAGGAAGAAGGACATACACACAGCTAAAAGAAATGTAAGTCAGAATGAGATTAGGGTCAAAATATAGAAGTGAATAAAATGCTAGGAAAGTCCAGAAGAAGAAGCTATGAATTTTGTCCAAGATTCCTGAGAAATAGTTTATGGAAATGATTTTAATTTCATGGAAATGGTGACATTTGACTGGAGGCTTTGTGTTGAGAAGGACTTCAGCAAATGGTGCCACCAGGGAAAAGGGTGCAAGTAAGAGGCACAAGGAAAAGGGATCCGATTTTCACTACAGCATCGTTAGGAAGCAATGGTTTGAAATAATAAGATTTTTGCACATTCTAAAGATATCTTATCTCATTGACTGTAGTTAAGTATTTTGAGCTTAAAAATAAGAGGAAGGAGCCACCAAAGTTGTAAGGACAAATAATTACAGATGACTGCACCCAAATGTTTCATTCTATGATCAAAACACAAATCATCAAGATGCTGGTTTAGGAAAGAAGATTCTGGAAACCAAAGAAAGTATTTTACATTCTCTTTCTTTCTAAATAGAATGTAATTTCTAAGGAAAGATTTAGACAACAATAAAAACAACCTCTTCCATATCACAAAATAATGTTAGACATTCATCAAAGTCAATCTTGGTCTGACTGCATGCTGATTAGGATCATTAAATCAGAACATATGTCTAATAGCGTGATTAAGAGCTAGTCAGTGACATTAGGAATTAACATTTTTATAATGTTGTTCAACATTCTCTTCTCCCTGCCTATTTAACTGAAGTGAGCCCAAAAAGGAGGGGGTTGCATAAAAGATTAATGATACCACCTCTCAAAACAAATGATAAAAATCACTTTGATGAGGTCATTTCAACCTGTACTGAACAAACCTCACTAGAATGTACCACAGGGATCCTTCATGGTTAGGCAAAGAGGTAGACAAAATGATTAACTTAAATGATTCTATTTGCATTGTTTTAATTTTTTGTAGGGTAATATAATAATAATTTGCATTTTGATAGTATATTTTATTGGAAGAGCTGCAATGAAGAATCCTAGCAAGGTTAAATGACTTGTTCAAAGTCACACAGTCGCTGAAGGCAAATCTGGACTCAAGGATCTGGGTCCCTGAAGCCCTCATGTCCTGAACACCCACCTTCCCAATGACTCACAGACTTTCTGACATTTTAATGTGCCAAAAACATATAGAGATAATGTGAGCCTTGCAGGGAAAAATGACCAGCTAGAGAAAATGACAATTATTATAAATTTGTGGGAACTGATAATACTAAATGAACACTGTAGTATGGGAATAAGACCTTTCGTTTATTCCACAATTTCTCTGAGAAGACAGACTTGAAAGCAGTAGTTTCCAGATGTGGGGTGACAAGAATGGAGGGGTATTCCTGTAACCACATCAAACTAATGTGAGAAGAAAGAAACCTTCATTGTGTTAAGACCCATGGACTAGGAGTGGGGCTTATTTATTACCATAATATACCTATAGTATAGTTAACCTATACTGATTAATATAGTAAACAATTAATGAATGGGAAACAAATTTAGAAAAGTAAAATACCTAATGTCTACACACAATCAGGGAAATACCTAATGTCTACACACAATCAGAGAAATAGAGAATTGCAATCAATCTGTGTATTAAGGCTCATGTGTCTGTTTTTAACTAGTAATCCTAATTTTTAAAAAATCCAGCATTTATTGAACATTTAAAATATCAGGAAGTTATATGCACTTTTTATACCCTAGTTTGATCAATCTCCACAACAACACTATGAGGTAAATACTTTTATCTCATTTTACAGATGAGGATACATTACTTGCCCAAGGTCGCTCGGCTAGTCAATGACAGACCCATGCCAAAGCACAGTGATCGCTGTAGGTGATTACAACAGACTCAACAGTGAAATCCCTGCCCCCACTGTTGTTCCATCCCCTAAAAGGTATTCTTACAGCAGGAAACAGGGACTTCTAAAGTCTAATTCAGATGATTTATCTCTCTGATTAAAATCCTCCAGTATTCTATGTCTGTGGGTCTACTTCTGTTTTGTAAATAAGTTCATTTGCATCATTTTTTAGATTCCACATGTAAGCGATATCATATGATATTTGTCTTTCTCTGTCTGGTTTACTTCACTTAGTATGACAATCTCTAGGTCCAACCTTGCTGCTACAAACGGCATATTTCATTCTTTTTTATGACTGAGTAATATTCCATTGTATATATGTACCATATCTTCTTTATCCATTCATCTGTCCGTGGACATTTAGGTTGTTTCCATGTCTTGGGTATTGTGAACAGTGCTGCTATCAACACAGTGGTGCATGTATCTTTTTGAATTATAGTTTTCTCCAGATATATGCACAGGAGTGGGATTGCTGGACCATATGGTAATTCTATTTTTAGTATTTTAAGGAACCTCCATACTGGTTACCAAGGTGGGGGGTGATGGAGGAATAAATTAGGAGTTTGGGATTAACATATATACACTCCTCTGTATAAAACAAAAAACCAGGACCTGCTGTATAGCACAGGAAACTATACTCAACATTTTTTAATAACCAATAAGGGAAAAGAATCTGAAGACTATATATAACTGAATCACTTTGCTATACACCTGAAACTAACACAACATTGTAAATCAACTATACTTCAATTTTTAAAAAGTCCTCTGATATTAGCTCAATACAAGAATAAAACCCAGCGTCTTCCTGTGGCCCCTAAGGCCCTGTGCATCTGGTTCCTGCACTTTTCAGCCTTACTTCCTCCCTGGCTCCAGCTGTACTGGCTGTGCCTCAGGCCCACACAGATGCTCTTCTGGATTTACTGTCTCTGCCCAAATCCAACTTCTCATGGGTTTTTACAGTGCCTGATTGTCTTGTATCATTGGATCTTGAAATTAAAGCTCACCTCTTCCCCGTTGACCTTATTTACAATACTCCAAAGTCACTCCATTATTTTCTTAGGAATACTTAGAACCACCTGAAATCATACTTTGTTTGTTTGTTGCTGTTTGTTTCCTTAACATGGTCCTCATTTGTCATTAGAGTTGGAGAAAGGGCTTTTAAGTCTTGTTCATGACTATATCCCCAGCATGTAGAATGTTCCTGGTTTGTGCTAAGAATTAAATTCTTCTTTGGTGAATCAACAAGTGACTAAATGCCAAGAAAAAGAGACATCAGCACAGAAGGATTTCACACAGATGACATTTAAAAAATTGTTTCAGGAACGTATATGGTTATGCGGCCTTTAGTCTTTAGAGAGGTATATTCATAGTTGGCATTTTAGGCCATCATTGAAGACATCAAACATTTTTTTTTGTCACTTTAGTGATAAGCCCAGAGAATGACACCCATCAAGGCTTCGAACAAGTGCTTACTATAAACGTGGTATAGAATGAGATCACCGTACATAAAGGTGTCCCCGTACCACTTCATTTGTGTATTTAACAAAATGACAAAGTATCTGGACAAGACACTTGCCTGGTTAGAGTATAAAAAACAGAATAAATATAAACCCTGCCATTTGGACCCTTACAATGTAGTAAATGAGAAAAAAAATGTTAAATATTACCTTTAACTCAAGTTAGAAAAAAATAAATTTGAGGTAGAATTTTAAACAACATGTAGAAAGTCAAGAGGAAAAAAAAGGCTAAAGTTTAGTGAAGAGTGCAGTTCTGGAGAAAACTCCAAATTCATCCCTTTTTTGAATATACCTGCCTTTTCTGTTTTCCAGCCAGTGGAAGAAAGTTGGATTTTCATACCATTAGACTCAAAACAAGGTTCACATAAGTTATGTCATTCAACCCTCCTAACAGCTTTGTGAAGTTTTTCATTTTTATTTTACAGATAAATTGAAGCTAATGAAGGATAAGTTTCTCAAGATCACACAGATAGGAGAATTTGAATGTAGATCTTGTGGGTCCAAACCCCAAAATAATATTTTTATTGTATCTTATGCAATCTAGTCCTATGATAAATAGAAACAGGATGGTATTTATTCATAGAAATTGGTCTTGAGTTGAAATTATGAATATGCATCAAATAATTATTTTATTGGCAAAAGCACAGGGCCTTACTGAGTATGCATTCCCAATATCTTGGGAATATTTCAAACTGCATTATCTCCCCAATTATATTGGTCTATTTATTATTTACCTAAGAATCAATCAAACAAAAATACCTGCAAACACAAATGTTCCAATGATTACCATTATTTCTAAGACTTATTTGCCTGAACTCCTATAACTTTGCTTAACAGATACCTAAGGAAGTGATAGGCCATCATATAATAAGGAACCTATTGAAATTTCCCTCTAGAAATCTTGGATCAATGTTTCTCAAAATGTTGTTTCTGTCTGACTTTAATCAAAATAATCTGGCGTTTTTGTAAGAGCACGGGTTCACAGCATCTTTTCCCAGACACGCAGCGAGTGAAGCTTCAAATTCTCCATTTCTATCATACAAAGTGATGCTGAAATGTTGCACACTAAAATTTTAGAATCACTGGTTAGAAGGTTCGAACCTTATTCAAAAATGTTCAAATACTCCCTTTTATTTTTGAAAAATTCTTATTCAATGACACTGCAGATTGCTAAGTACGAATAAGCTTAGTTTCAGATTTAATTTCATTATCAAAACATGTGCATTAGATTATATTCATTTCTGCTAAAGAAAGATATCATGATAGGAGAAGATGAATAAAATACATAACAAAGATTAAGTTTAACTTGTAACTGAGGAAAAGGTCACTGAAATTTTTATGAACTAATTTCTTCTGTTTTGTCTTGGTCTAATAGAAAAATGGTAGTGTGCATTTGATGCTGCTAATCGTCTCATGAATTCCCTAGAAGTTTCCCCAAGAGAACCATCTCCAGTTATCCTTCTTTCTCTACCCACCCCCCAAAGAAGTATCTCCCAAAGTTATCCATCCTTCTCTAACCCACATCCCCAACCCACTGCAGTTCATTTTCTTTAGCAAGCTCTGTTTCATATTTTGGAAAGATTAGGGAGGGACAGTTCAAGTTCTCTTAATTTTCTTCTACTCTGACTCAAAAAAGAAAGAAAAAAATGTTACCCTCTCCCACTTCTTGTGTCAAATGTCTCCCATGCTCACTTTTCATCTGTTTTGATGGGAAGATGATGAACTTTGTCCTCTATCCATCCTATTCCTCTCTGTGTCTACTCATTGGTCTCTCCACTCATCCATCCTCTTGCTTTTACCAGAATCCTTCCCACTCACAACCTTTTGGTGGGCCTGGCCCTTGGTGATATGAAATATTTTTCTTTGTCCTTCATAGATATTTCATCTGTTACTTATACACAAATGTCTAAAAAGTCTAGATTCTCCAGTCCTGCATTCTTTCCTGGGTTGTTTGGTGGACACATTAGTATTTTCCAGTACTTCCTCACAAAGCATGAAGAATATTTATCACTCATTATCCTATGAGTATGTACATAAAATAGGCACACAGAGGTGTTCACACATCCATATTCCCCAATAGCTCCTAATCCTTCATGAAATAAAGGCACTCAATAAATCAATAACTGTGTTAAATAAAGTGAGAAAGGAGTAAATGTTGCATTGCTAATCAAAATGCCATTGTGATCATTCAGGTTGATAAACCACCTCTAAGTCTTTGTTACCATTTGCCAAGGCGACAACTAACCCACTATGGTTTATAGCATGAGACTTTAAACCATATTGTAAATTCTTCCTGACGATGGCATATTTTGTGGGACTTTTTGTGTGAAAAACATGTAACAGAGGGTGAGAATGCTTATGTAAGACACGCCTACCGTTTAATCAACTAATACAGATTCCATGTAAATTGCAGAAAGTTAGAAATAAACACATACACCCTGCCATGCCCTTTCTTGCCTGAATCTTCTTTTTAATTTCTTCTTTCCTCTTCTCTCTGGTTCTCCTTTTCCTTTTTTTTTTTCTTTTTCATTCTCTGTCTGTCTCTCTCTCCCCCTCACTCTTACTCTTCCTCTCTCTCCCCTCTTTCCATCTTCCTTCCCTTTTTCCCTCTCTTCTCTCACTTATGTCCCTCTCTCCCTTCCCCCAATTGTTTTCACTTCTCTCGTTCCTTCTTTTTTTCTCCATCTTTTTTCTTTGATCCACCTCCAACAATAACCCTCTATTTCTTCTTTTTTAAACACATAAACACAATCACAGATACAAGAAGAATTGATCACAATTCTGTCCATGACATTCTATCACTGACAGTTGGTAGACATTACCTGGTTATGTTAAAAAAAAAAAAAAAAAAGATAAGAAGAGAAGACAAATGAAAGACCTAGCTGGAATGCTTTACATAAATATCTACATGAATCAAGCTTTTCCAAATTATAATAGGTGAGCAAATTCATCAAAGAGATCATGAAGGAGACGAAGTGATCTTGCTTTGCACAGTGTTAATGAACAAACAACAAACCCCTATTTATTTATTTCTGTACTTGAAACATAACTGATGGCTGTAAGTCTCATATTCTTTAGAGGTCTGAAAAAGGCACAGACAGAAAGTTGATGGAGCTCACAGATCATATTCATTAGGAAGGTTTGGAAACAGTGCAAGGCAGCAGCATAAGAAGAATGGGCACAGAGCAGCTTGTGTGATGAATAAAATATGAAGAACTTTGCAATTACACAGACCAGAGAGAAGTGGCCAGAGGATCATCAGCATAATGATAGTAATAAAAATAGGAGTTCATGCCTGTATCTCTTATTTCACATCCCCAAATCTGAATAATATTTATTAACCACTCTCCTGTTTATGGTTATTTGCAGGGTACATAACAAAAAATAAAACGAGGCTATGAGTTTCCTGCCTTCAAGAATTTTTTTTTTTGTTGTTCCATGAGCACCCACAAAGGTCATTTAATTATTCTGAAAGATATTCTACAATCAAAAAATATATGAAAGTGGGAATTTTGGTTTCCGAACAGGAATATGCCATTTAAAAGACTGCTTTATATTTTATTTTATTATTTTTTATTTTTATTTATTTATTTTTTGTGATATGCAGGCCTCTCACTGTTGTGGCTTCTTCCGTGCCAGAGCACAGGCTCCAGATGCGCAGGCTCAGCGGCCATGGCTCACGGGCCCAGCCGCTCCGCGGCATGTGGGATCTTCCCGGGCCGGGGCACGAACCCATGTCCCCTGCATTGGCAGGCGGACTCTCAACCACTGCGCCACCAGGGAAGCCCCTGCTTTACATTTTAAACATTAGATAAAATGACCAGTTGAAAACATTGATTAACCATTTGTGTCCATCCAAAGTAATTTTCTAAATTAAAAAAGTGAAAAAATATTAACTAGTGTTTATGTAGGACTTACAGTGTACCAGATGCTATGTTTCCTCATCATAAAAGGTAGAAAGCAAGCAATATTACAAGAGGTTGGCAGTGATCTACCTAAGGGCAGGGATGATTAGTAATCATTATACACCCAGCAAATACTAGACACAGTAATTTTTAAAATAACAACTGAATATATATGTGTATGTGTATGTATATATTACACATATATATCATACATACATGTTTGTAGATATATATATCTGTACACACACGTACACACACAATGTCTACTGCCTTATCCTATGTAAAAGATATTACAGTATAAACACTCTTAAAGGTAATTCCAATACAATTCCCCCAAAGATGAATTATTTTACCTAAGATTTGAGACAGGAACATTATCAAGAAATGTGTAGCTATATTGCTCCCAGTCAGGCATATATTTTATCAGATAACATGATGTGGGGCTTCATTCTGCAAAACTCACTTTGTTGCTATCACAAGGAAAAGCTAAGTGATTGGACTAGAACATGATATACTATATCTAGGCTCAACTCCAATGCTGGCAAACCTATTTCTTGTCTCCTATCAGGATATACCGTTAACAGAGGCCTCCTTCTAGGATCTCAGTCAATAGGAACAAGTCAGTTAAGGGGCCTTTCAGTTGACAGAGACAGCTAATGCATTGTTGGCTGCTCTTCAAAGTCTAGAATCACATTAGAGAAACGAGCATATTACCAAGGAAGGGAAGGTTCTTCCGAGGGTTAACAGGTTTCTAGGACCAATTTAAGCAAGACCTAAGATCCAGGACTCATTTCTGGTTCTACGGAATTTATTCCAAAATAGAGGATATTATTGTATCCTAAGTGTCTCTGATTATTCTGGAATTGTGAAGAGCAACTATCATATTTCATCAAATGCCAGTTGCTATATATAAGTTGGGTCATTGTTTTATGCACCACTAAAAATGAAAATTGACTACGAGTTCAACTAAAATATGACATTAATTGTAAAATTCATTCCAGTTTCAGAGATACTAAAAACGTAAAAAGAATGTTGGTTTCAATTATTTTTACATATATATAGTCAAGCTTCCCATGACTCATTTCATCTGCAATTAATCCTCTTTTTTATCTAGTCAGGAAAATTGATAAGTATCTATTTGTGTTTGTTGTACATATAACAAGGATAAAGAATGTCTCCAACAGGAAACAATAACAGCAAATCCATCAGGATTCTAATAGTTTTCGTATGAACAATAACCACTGTTTAGCTTAAAATAGACATTTAATACCAGTATTTTGTAAAAATATTTAAACACTAGGGTTCTCAAACAAGAAACGCATAATACATGTGGTGATTTCAAAAGAGGGTATATATGTGGAGGCCAAAAAAAAAAAAAAGAAAAGGTACAAATGAACTTATCTACAAAACAGAAATAGAGTCACAGACATAGAAAACAAACGTATGGTTACGAGGGGAAAGGTGCGGGGATAAATTGGGAGACTGAGATTAACATACACACACTACTATATATAAAATAGATAACTAATAAGGACCTACTGTCTAGCACAGGGAACTCTACTCAATACTCTGTAATGGCGTATATGGGAAAAGAATCTAAAAAGGAGTGGATATATGTATATGCATAACTGATTCACTTTGCCGTACATCTGAAAATAACACAACATTGTAAACCAACTATACTTCAATATTAATGTAAAAAAATAAAGCATATAAAAATATTAAATAAAAGAAAAACAGGGTCTGAAAAATCTCTGACAGTCCCTTCCTTTAAATCTAAGTGGGCTTGTGACTACTGAAACCAAGAAAGCAGGAAAAAAGTGACACCAGGTAACTTGGCAGGCAAGGTCCTAAAAAGCCATGTCCAGTAGTTGCTGGACTGTGATTTCATGAGAGACTCTTGTTGAGTACATTGTGACTGCCTAAAATACTCACATGCTTTCTGTATACCAAAGAAGTGAGGAACCCATGCAGTAGTCTGAGGATGCCTTTCTATTGGGATAGACAACAGGATAACAGAAAGTAGCTGTTGCAAATTGGATTATAAATTATCATTTAGTTCAGCTGAAAAATTAGATTATAAAGAACCATTGAAATCTTTTTGGGAGTTACCAGATTCCCCAAATATCAGTCAGAAGATTCAAAAGGACTTAAATCATCTTAAAGTTTTTAATTTAATATTTCTATGCCTTAAATTTTACCACGTTTAGAATTTCTGTGATAAAAAAAAAGTATAAGTAAAATTCTGTATTCTAAAAAATAGTACTTTGGGGGAAGGAGCAATATTATTTATATGTATTCATTTCTCTGATTTCAGATGGTTTTCAAAGAGAACATAATCAATAAATCCAAAATAAAATATAGATCAGAACTGTCTTCATAAGAACAGAAAATGAAATGATGGAAATAAATTATTTTATTTTAAATTCTACTCAATACTCTCTAATGACCTATTTGGGGAAAGAATCTAAAAAAGAGTGGATAGATGTATATGTATAACTGATTCACTTTACTGTACACCTGAAACTAACACAACACACAACTAAAACAACATTGTAAATCAACTATACTTCAACAAAAATTAAGAAAAATATCTATTTTGGTGGTAAAAGTGAAAAGAAAGATACTGTCAGTTTTACATTTCTTTTTCTTTTCTTTTTTTTTTTTGGCTGTGGGGATTTTCTTTGCTTTCTCTAGTTGCGGTGATCGGGGGCTATTCTTCATTGTGGTGTGTGGGCTTCTCATTGCGGTGGCTTCTCTTATTGAAGAGCATGGGCTCCAGGTGCGCAGGCTTCAGTGGCTGCAGCATGTGGGCTCAACAGTTGTGGCACACTGGCTTAGTTGTTCCATGGCATGTGGGATCCTCCCAGACCAGGGCTCGAACCCGTGTTCCCTGCATTAGCAGGTGGATTCTTAACGACTGCACCACCAGGAAAGTCCCAGTTTTACATTTCTTACTCACAAAAAGAAGAAATCCAATTCTCAAGGGAGGTAAACAGTTTTTTGAACATTGAATTTTGAAAGTAAGTTTTCATATGAGATCCTTTACGGGAAGACACAAACGAATCTACTGGAAAATGTCCTCAATAACACACCTACCAAAAAGGGAATACACTGAATTTCACATGGAAAAATTTCTTGAAGGACTTTACATGGAGGAATTTCTTAGAGGTCCTGTGGAAAAAGCTAAGGAACCAATGTTGATAAATTCATATATTACCATCAAGTATGAGCCTTTAAACGAATGGCTTGATGGAAAGAGTGAAATGGGCTTTAGGTTAGTGCTTGATAGAAGACACTTGGAGGATATACTCTCCGATAAGGGCCCGTGGTGTGTGATGTTGCTTTGAATTCAGCCCAGATGCTTTAGAGGAGAGACGAGATGATGACGCCACCATCTATCCTGCGTACCCAAGCTGGGAAAGGGAGGGAGGGAGAGAGCTGGACTTTCAGCTGTTTCCACACCCTGCTTCCCCATGCACATTACTCCCCACATGATTGGAGCATAGCAGGCTCTCAGAAAAAAAGTAACTGATGGCGACATGTGTAATTGTTGTTAGCTCTCTGTAACCGGTGTAGGCTGGATTGTGTCCCCACAAATTCCTACGTTGAAAGGCCAACTCTGAATGCCTCTGGATGTCCTCGTATTTGGAGGCAAGGTCTTTCAAGAGGTGATATGAGGTTGTTAGGGTGGGGCTCCAATCCAATGTGACCTGGGTCGTATAAGGTCTCTTCCTCTGAAGAGACACAGGGTGTGTGTGTGTACAGCAGGAAGACCACGTGGGGGCACAGAAGGAAGACCACGTTGGGGGCACAGCAGGAAGGTGGGCGCCTGCATGCCAAGAGGAATGAAAAAGCAACCCTCCCTCTACCTTCTTCTTGGACTTCTAGTCTTGAGAAGTGTGAGAGAATTCATTTCTTCTTCTAAGCCATGCAATCTGCAGTATTTTGACACTACAAACACAATCAGTACCATTTACGATTCCCCTCTAAATTTTGAGAGTACTGGACTTTAAAATCCCTGACACATTGAGGGAAAACTCTAATGACCCTGAACGACCAAGGGTTGGGGGGTGGTATTCATGAAAGGAAATAGGGCAAGACAAATACAGTTTGTCAGTTTGTTTTCTGTAAAGCTGCTAACTTTGATGCCTTCTGTGGGTTTTGCTGTGGCTTTTGTTTGGTTTGTCTGTCTGTTTCCAGCACTTTTCATCTGATTCTTACAGATAAAGCAAGTGGACACAGGTCCTTCTGGCAATTCCAGCTACTGAGCTCTGCCCTCCACCCAGTGTGAATAGAAAATTGGGCAGAGCAAAAGTAATTGTTAAAATACACTTTTTTTCTTCTATCTGTTGAACAGGATTTGCTATCTTCACACATCAGGAGGTATATTAGCATTGGGAAAATTTGGGAACGGAAGCAGACAAATGTTCCACAGAGGGTGGAACAGCATTATTTATGTTGGTAGAGAAGAAAACGATTTTTGCCATCTTAAAATATATCAAAGAAGAAAAGAAAAGAAGGTTTCAGAAACTACATTCTCAATATGATCTGGTAAAATATAAACTTAACCACTTGCCTTCCAAGAAATTTAGCATTCTATTATCAAACCTAAAGGGATATAGGCACCAAAACGATATATTGTGTCATTTGGGGGAAAAAAGGGTACAATGAATATATGTTGCTACAGCAAATTAAAGTTGTCATTTTAATTTCTGAATATTTTTGTGTTTTGTATTTTTAAAGTTCCCAGCAAGGCTTGTTCAGGGAAAATGAAATTCCTGGCTCTACCTTTTCTCTCTATGTCCTATGATCTGGTCTCTACAACAAGTAGCTCTAAAAGTAGTAGAGTCTCCTGAAAATTTGAAATAAATTTTTAAAATTTATCTTCTGAGTCTTTTAAAAATTTGGGGTTGAAAAAAAAAAAGTCGTTCTCTGAAGTACTGTCACCTGCTAAGTTATTCCTGGTGTCATCAATTACACTGTAAACTGATCAGAGCAGAAGGAGAGCTGGGAGAAACAGCCAGATGTGACTCCACAGCTTCTACTGGGGAAATGGGAACGCATGTTTTCAGAAAATATTCAAAGAAGGAAACCACTAGATTTTTCAAGAGCTTGAGTGACAATATTTAGCATTGAGTTAAAATACTTCAGATACACAGTCTGATCACAACTCATAAATTAATCAACAGAAGACATCCGGGAAGCACAATGGCACTTCTCCCAGAAGGAGTGAAGCCCAGTTTTGGGGACTGGTCTCAGATGTGGGGTCAACACGAGACTCAAGTCACCCTGGGATCACGGAGGGACAGTGGCAACTCTAGATTCACAGATAATCCAAATCCGGCTTTGAGTTAAGGACCTCGCTACCATCTCTGCTCCACGGGCTATCAGGTTATCCACAGTTCCTCATTCATCCCTGAGAGAAACTCACTCGTCTGAGAGGTCACCTTTTCTTTCTTTCTCCATGACTCTCCTAAAAGAAATCACGTGTTTCAGGCAAAGAAAACTCCAAACAGTCTCCTACCAAAATTCTGACTTCTGAGCCTTTGTTTCAAAGACCAAGCTCATGTTTTTCCTATGAAAATGTCAGCCATGAGCTCTCCTAAACTCTTGGCAAAAGTGAGTAAGATAAACTTTCTAGTGGAACATTGGCAGTATTTTTAAAGTTTCACAAATCTAAAGCTCTTTTATTTTTTTAATTTTTAAAAAAAATTTGGGGGCTTCCCTGGTGGCGCAGCGGTTGAGTCCTCCTGCCGATTCAGGGGACACGGGTTCGTGCCCTGGTCTGGAAAGATCCCACGTGCCACGGAGCGGCTAGGCCTGTGAGCCATGGCCGCTGAGCCTGCGCGTCCGGAGCCTGTGCTCCGCAACGGGAGAGGCCACAACAGTGAGAGGCCCGCGTACCGCAAACAAACAAACAAAAATTCTAAAACGTGTAATTGATTTACAATGTTGCATTTAATTTCTGCTGTACAGCAAAGTGACTCAGTTATACATATATATTCTTTTTCATATTCTTTTCCATCATGGTTTATCACAGGATATTGAATATAGTTACCTGTGCTATACAGTAGGACCTTGTTTATCCATCTTATATATACTAGTTTGTATCTGCTAATCCCAAACTCCCAATCTTTTAAAGATTAAAAAAAAAAAAAAAAAAAGAACCTCCTGATAAGAGTATTCATTATGGTATTATTCAGAGTAAAAAAAAAAAAAATGAGATATAATCTAAATTCTCTCAATAGAGGCATGATTAAATAAATTATCACACAATCACATCAGGAACCCTTATGCAGGCATGGAAAATTACCTCAGGCAAGAAGTTTTCCAAATTTCTATCATGAAATTGCAATTTGGAAATAAAATTATAAGTAAATGTCATTTAAAAATCCCTTTTTAATAACCAGATATCACAGCAAATGATATTCCCTACGTTTCCAATCCCATGATAAGCTGACTACTTGGTCAGGCCACATAAAGATGTGTGTGCCTTATATTTCCTTGTAGATTGTATACCCTGATAGACAAGAACTTTGATTTCATTCATTCACGGAACATTTTGTGTCAAGCACAGTATTAAAAATCTTTGTATCCCCTATGGTGCACACATGTCACAGGAGACAATGAGGGATAAACATTTCTGCAACATGTATTATTTGCTAGCAAGTGTAGGTGGTGATATAGATATGTCATTCTATTTAATGCCTTTAATATTCTCCAGAAGCAGTTTCATTATGCCCACTTTATAGCTAGGGAGACTGAGACTCAAGGAAGTTAAACAATCTACCCAGGGCATAGGGAGAAGAACCTGAAGAATTTAAACCTGACCTTATCAGAGTCCACCTATGCTTTTATCCATGACAGGGCCCTGTCTCCCCTTCTATTGGGGGACACTCAGTAATTTGTGTTCAGTAAAGTCCCTGGCTTGACCTTTAATGAGTCCATGTCATTCCTTTAAGTCATGGATCTGATATTACTTCCTTTGCTTCCAGGGTCTAGAATATTTATATATTTGGTCCCAAAGGAAACAGATTATGAAAACCCATCCAATAGGATTATAATCAGCACACATAATCATCACCACTGTTTCAGGAGGAGCAGCATATTTAAAAGGCAATAGTTAGACTTTTTTTGTTTGTTTTCCAATAAATGGACAGTTTGAGCTCTTTTTTTCTCTTCCAGAGTTTTCACCCTCACACATTATGAAACATTTGAAAAAAATGTCACAAAAGAGAAACAGGAGAAACAAGGGTCAGGGAAATTCACTGATGGGAGCTTCTAGTGAAAACTGGTTTGTTGGATTGATTTTTTTACTTTTTCCTAGGTGTAGAGGTGGGTTTATTAAGTGAAAGTAGGAAAAAGCATCTTTGTCTATTACCAAACCCAGGTAGGACAGCTTTCTTAGGCAGAGAGGAGGAGCTTAATGAATAATAATAATTTACATTTGTAACTTTGTTTTTTCCTAATTTAAAGTTTTATGTTCCACATCTCATCTGGTCAGAATGAGGCAGAGTTGGAAATTTGGTTATTTAGATGAAATCATTCAAACAGCTGTTGTCTTTGTATCTGTTAATCCTCTAATTATTTGGTACAGAGGTGTCGAAAGACTGCTGTGGATAGGCTATAATAACACCATGTGATTAGTGTTGTCAAGGACGTGTGGATAAATCCACGTTCAAACGCTAATATTGTTTTTTCAGAAGTGGGCAAGAAATTTGGAGCTTTGGGTATCCCAAGCCATAAGGAAAGTCTAACTTTTACTCTGGAACCGCCTATCCTTATTTACTCCTGTAAAACCTTGTATGAGCATATTCATGTTTGTATCCATCAGTCAAACAAACATGAATGTAAAGAGGACCCAATCAACTGCTCCTGTGGAAGGTAAGAGTCACGTGAGAGAATCCCATCCTCACTTTCCCTTCAGTCTCACAGTCCACTGAAATCAGCGTGTCTTACCTCGTCTATGTCCTATTTCCCAATATTCTGCCAAGGTTGGCATTTATGTTTGAGTTTTGACAGAACCATGCATAGCTGTGTTTCCATGATTTAAATGTTAGTAGATTCCAGGGTCTTAAGTCACACTGACTGAATCAGAATTTCTGGGGATCAGGCTAAGAAATCAGCATTTAGCAAGCTCCCCAGATGATTCTTATGCACATCATGGTTTGGGGTATACTGTGTCAGTCAAGTCCACGCTTTATTTTACGATTGCCTGTGTTATCATCTATTTAAACCAATGTTGATTGACTGCCTCTAGGCAGGCGCTACTATGCTACACATTAATGTGCAACATCAACACTACTCAAGCATCCGCCAAATGTTGAAATGATACAAATTCCACAATTCCATTCTGAAATGAAAACCTTTTATACACTAGAAATGATGCCAATCTGGCAGCATGCAGCCTCTGAGCTTCACTGTGGCAAACACAGCACACATTCCTCTCCTCCACCCGCCCTGGAGTCACCATCACACAGCAAATCAAATTGGATTCTAACCATTTTAATTTTCCACCGTGCTCTGGAAATGGCATCATTTGCTCTCCTGGTTAAAGGAGATGGTGCTCCTGATTAAAATAATTACATTTTGGGAGCTTGGCCAAATGAAAATAAAGTGTGGAGGATGGTCCTCTAGAGATTTAGAAGTGTGTTGAAGAGAATAAGCACCCAGGGTATTAAGGCAGAGGGTGATTATGAGTAAAGGGAAAAATTAGGTAAAGGGACACTTGCACTGAATACCAAAGAAGTTTTGCCAGACCAGACCTATTTTAGAGAAGGATGATTTCCCAAGAGATGAATATTTATCCACAGGTTGCTGGAAATTGCAAAGAGACCAGCAGCCTTATTTTATTTCCTCTCATCCTAACTAGGTACCATGCCAGAAAAATCTATCAGCTAATCAATACCTATTTAATCTTCACCTAGTAGTTGCCTATTATTTAAAAAGTGTGCGTATGCTTGTATTTTCTATTCACCTCGGCAACCCTAATAGCTAACATGGGTCTTTAAACATAGCAGGTGTTTGATTGCTATTTAAGGACAGAAGGAGTATAGAGAAATATAAGATTCTTCATTTCTCTTAAGTTGTTTACAGTTTAATGTAATTAAAAACCAAAGATGATCATCTATTAAAGATATGTAGAGTTTTCAGGTCTTGTACAGGTGACAGCTTCTATACTAATGCTACTACCACTGCTACACTTAATTTGTCCAGCAATTTCAGAAAGGGACGTATTTCATAAGTGAATTTTCCAAATGATAGATGGGGATTTTTTTTTAGTCATGTAATTTTAAGAAAAAATAAGTACGGTAATTTTTTTTTTATGTTACCATTTATTTCTGTTGTCTTTTCTTTCAGCAATGTTTTATACTTTTCATTGTACAAGTCTTTACCACCTTGTTTAAGTTAATTGCTGAGTATTTTATTCTTTTTGATGATATTGTAAATGGAATTGTTTTTATAATTTCATTTTCAGATAGTTCATTGTGTATAGAAATGCAACTGATTTTTGTGTGTTAACTTTGTATCCTTCTACTTTGCTGAATTCATTTATTAGCTCCAGTAGCTTTTTTTTTTTTTTTTTTTGCAGTACGCGGGCCTCTCACTGTTGTGGTCTCTCCCGTTGCGGAGCACAGGCTCCCGACGCGCAGGCTCAGCGGCCATGGCTCACGGGTCCAGCCACTCCGCGGCATGTGGGATCCTCCCGGACCGGGGCACAAACCCGTGTCCCCTGCATCGGCAGGCGGACTCTCAACCACTGCGCCACCAGGGAAGCCCCGGTAATATTTTTAATGGCGATTTTCAACTGTCCCAGGCTTTCTTTAGTAGAATATGGCTCAAAATATTCTGGGAATTACTGTGGGCAAGAACTGTATGTACCAGGGTTTGCTTAAATATGTAGAGCCACTGTAACTATTTTCACTTATTAAAATCATTTTCCTTTTGGTGGCGGTTGTGTAGGGGGTTTGGCAGGAATGTGGGGAGAATTTTAAAATAAAAAAGTGCCTATTGAGATGAGAGAAAAAGGAGAGAGTAAATGGAAGAGTGCAGAGGATTTTCAAAGTGATCTTAAAAAGATAACAAATAGGGCTTCCCTGGTGGCACAGTGGTTGAGAGTCCACCTGCCAATGCAGGGGACACGGGTTCATGCCCCAGTCTGGGAAGATCCCACATGCCGTGGAGCGGCTGGGCCCGTGAACCATGGCCGCTGAGCTTGCCTGTGCGGAACCTGTGCTCTGCAACGGGAGAGGCCACAACAGTGAGAGGCCCATGTACCGCATAAAAAAAAATAGTTAACAAATAAAAGGAACTAAATCAAAGTACACTTGAGCTTGAAACTATAACTGCTCACAGGACTTTCCTAAATATACATCTCAGTAGAGTTGTTTTTGGTTGAGTTATAAACTTGTATGTTTTATAGGTTCTGGTATATTTCAATGGGAGGTCATCTTGGGACGTCATTTTGAGAAGAGGTCCTGGAAGGCATTTTGTGTGTCTGTTTATTTATCACACGTCCACCTTTCTCTCTTAGCAAGGCAACAGAGACTGGTAGATATGCCGCCATATCCATTCTTCCTCTTTCAATACCAATGTCGTTTTGGGGGGAGTATAGTCACCAGGATAAAGATTGCATTTCCAATGCTTCTTTGCAGTAAGGTAAAGTCATGTGACTAAATTCTGGTCAAGAGTATATGAGTAGGAGTGATGTGTGTCCTTTAAAAGAATGACCACCCCTTTGCTTCTTCTGTACTGTGGCTTCTATGGGAACATGGTGATGAGAGATCCAGGATCAGGCAGGGAAGTTCAGCATCTTGGGGATAGTAGAGCAATGAGAAAGAAGAAGCCTGAACTAAAATAACTTTGGATAACTATGTGAGAGACGCAAATGTATCTCATGCTCAGAACATTGTTATTTTCACTCTATTTCAGTAGTCAAGTGTGCTTTCTAAGTAATAGAATCCAAGCATCAGGACAGCCATGACTAATGCCTTACCTCTGTATCCTCTGTGGCTAATCCTATGCCTGACACAGTAGTGCTTGAGTAGTTGAGACAGAGAGCTCGGTGCGCAGACAGGATCATCCTCAGTGATATACCTACTAAGTGCAGCTGCCATATGTCTCTGATCAAATACTGAATATACTCTGCCTTTCTGGGGCCAATAAGGAGAACATTCTTTGCTTCTGATGACAATTTCCTACTTTGTTCTTCTGGTAGTTCTCTCTTCAACACACTTGTGAAATTTTACTCTCTAATTTGTCTTAAAAGTTAATAAACAAAACGTGCTGGAGTTACACCTAAAAGGTCAATGGGGAATCTTCTACAAGTTAAGAACATGCCTTTGTGAATCTTCACAGACCAGAGGTTTTCCAGATTGTCCCTGGATTCTGGATTCTTAGTAGGATTTAGAGTTAAAATCTATTTACATGTGGTTCTAGTAAAATACAATTATATATTTAATGTTTATTATATTTAACTTATAATAATATAATATTAATATATAACAAAATATATATAATATTGTATATAACATTAGTATATATCAACATTATTTATATTAATATTACTTTATAGTATATTAATATAAAATATATTTAATATGTGTCAAATATACAATTATATATTAAATATATAATTATAATATATAATATAATATGATATATATTACATACATAATAATATATGTACTATATAACATATAATAATATAATTATTATATGTTATATTATAATATACATTATATAATTATTACATTATATATTATAACATTATTATATTACATATTATATATAAATGTATCATTATAATATATATAATTATATATGATGTATATTTATAATATATGAATATATATTTAATTATCACACAATGTATAGTATAATCTACAGAATAATTTATAATGTATAATGCACACATTACACACTATATATATATGTATATGTTAAACTCACAAGCAATATTGTATTCAGAATTTCCTAAATGGGTAGCTACTCTGGCTTTCTTTGAAGAAACAGGAGCTTTCTTACAAATATCCAGTATCCTGAATACCAATGTGAGGCAGTACCTTTGTCTTTGAAATGACACCATATCTGAAACTTGACCTCACCTAAAGCTCACAACACTAAAAACTGAAGTTCTGCTTTTCAATATAGCATCCCAAGCTTTCTTTAGACTGTATTTTCCAAAAGTTTTGTTTTCCACTAAAACTCTATTCTGTCCTTGGTGTCTATGGTTGGGTTGGCCTGAAATTAAAAAAAAAAAAAAAGAATTAGAGATGATGTCCAAACACAGTGGAAAAACATTTTGTGTTGCCCTTGAAGGCAGGAGTAGGGGGCAGAAGTGGTCAATAAAATTGATATCTTGATGTGTGACACCCCTTCCTCACCAGCATTTCAGAACTGGGATCTGATCTGAGAAAAAATGCCAATTACTTGTGGTTTTACATCAAAATCTGTAGTTCCAGGTTTCACTCTCCTCAAAAAGGAAATTGGAGAGATCAGATTGCTAAGTGCGTAGTGGAATATTTAAAGATGTTTAATGAGATTTGTAGGAAGAGCCAACTTTTATTCAAACCTTCTATAAGTATGAGTATAAAAATAAGATTTTAATCTAAACATAAAAGCATAAAAACTTTATAGCTTTCTATTACTTATTTTTATTTATTTTTTAATTGAAGTATAGTTGATTTACAATATTATTATTTCAGGTGTACAGCATTGTAAGTATTTTTATAGATTATACTCCATTTAAAGTTATTATACAATATTGGCTATATTCCCTGTGCTGTACAACATATCCCTGTATGTTATTTATTTTATACATAGTAGTTTGTACCACTTAATCCCTACCCTTATCTTGTCTTTCTGTGTCTGACTTATTTCATTAAGCATAATACCCTCTAGGTTCATCCATGTTGTTGCAAATGGCAGAATTTCATTCCTTTTTATGTCTGAGTAATGTTCCTTTATATATATATATATATATCTCACAACTTCTTTATCCCTTCATCTGTTGAACACTTAGGTTGCTTCCATATCTTGGCTATTGTAAATAATGCTGCTATGAACATCGGTGTGCATGTATCTTTACAAATTACTGTTTTCATTTTCCTTGGATATATACCCAGGGGTGGAACTGCTGGATCATATGGTAGTTCTATTTTTAGTTTAGTTTTTTTTCTTTTTTTTGCGGTATGCGGGCCTCTCACTGTTGTGGCCTCTCCCGTTGAGGAGCACAGGCTCCGGATGCACAGGCTCAGCGGCCATGGCTCATGGGCCCAGCCGCTCTGCGGCATGTGGGATCTTCCCGGACCAGGGCATGAACCTGTGTCCCCTGCATCGGCAGGCAGACTCTCAACCACTGCACCACCAGGGAAGCCCTATTTTTAGTTTTTTAAGGAACCTCCATACTGTTCTCCACAGTGGCTGCACAAATTTGCATTCCCACCAAGAGTGTACTAGGGTTCCCTTTTCTCCACATCCTCACCAATACTCGTTATTTATAGTCTTTTTGATGGTGGCCATTCTGACACGTGTGAGGTGATATCTCATTGTGGTTTTGATTTGCACTTCTCTGATATTAATGATGTTGAGCATCTTTTCATGTGCCTCTGGCCATCTGTATGTCTTCCTTGGAAAAATTTCTATTCATATCTTTTGCTCATTTTTAATCATTTTTTGTTTGTTTATATTAAGTTGTAAGATCTGTTTGTATATTTTGGTTATTAACCCCTTATCAGTCATATTATTTGCAAATATTTTCTCCAATTCTGTAAGTTGTCTTTTCATTTTGTCCCTTGTTTCCTTTGCTGTGCAAAAGCTTTTAAGTTTAATTAGGCCCCATTTATTTAGTTTCTTTTTGTTTCCTTTGTTTTAGGAGAAAGTAAATGGAATATTGCTATGACTTAGGTCAAGGCATGTTCTGCCTGTATTTTCTTCTAGGAGTTTTATGGTTTCCAGTCTTACATTTAGGTCTTTAATCCATTTTGAGTTTATTTTCATATATGATGTGAGAAAGTGTTTTAATTTCATTCTTTTACATGTACATATTTTCCCAAGACCACTTATTGAAGTGACTGTCTTTTCTCCATTGTATATTCTTGCCTCCTTTGTCATTAATTAGTTGATCATAAGTGCATGGTGTTATTTCTGAGCTTTCTATTCTATTCCATTGATCTAGGTGTCTGTTTTTGTGCCAATACCATACTGTTTTGATGAGTGTAGCTGTGTAGTATAGTCTGAAGTAGGAAGCGTAATATCTACAGTTTTGTTGTTTAGAAACAAAAAGATATCCTATATTCATGGATTAGAAGATTTAATATTGTTAAAATGTCCATACTACCAAATGCAATGTAAGATTTAATGCAATCCCTATCAAAACACCCATGACATTTTTCACAGAACTAGAACAAATAATACTAAAATTTGTATGGAACCACAAAGACCCCAAAGATCCAAAGCAATCTTGAGTAAAAAACCTGTTTTTAAAGTCCATTTAATTATAATATAGTGTACATCAATTGTTTAAACCAACAATAAACTTGTATATTTATGTCTAGGTATAAAAACAAAACTCAAGTATCCACAAGACATCACACTATCACTATCATTCTCAGTTCAACCCTGCAGGTAATTGAGAGACAATGGAAGGTGGATACAAGTTCCCTCACTCCCAATAGAAAGTAATGATACAAACCCAATGGGGACCCAATGTCAGGCACAGAAAGGAGGTAGGTAAACTGCACAAGCTACTCACTTTGGCCCAAACCTTTTTTTCTTGCCTACCAGTGTTGGCCACACACGTAACTGACAACTATATGAAAGTTGGTTTGAGAGCAAAGTGAGAAGGGATAAAACTGGAAATAAGAAGCATTATTAGAATGTCATTGAGGTAGGAACACAGCAGAAACTCTTGGTAGCCAACCCAGCAACTCTTCCTCCCACAGACCCCTCATAAAACCTATATTTGGTACAATATAAGCAAATAAAGAGCAAGCTCTGGATTATGCCGCTTGGTTATAAATCCTGGTAGCTGTGTCATCTTGTCGAAAACCCTTAAACTTTCTAAGATTTAGTTTTCACTTTTGTAAAATGGAGATAATGCTATGTTCCAAATACAGTTGTTGTGAGGATTAAATGAGGTACTTCCAAGAAAATTATAGTACGTGGCATGCTCAAGTTAAGCTACCATTATTATTATTGTTGTTATTATTATTTGGCTCATGTAGTCACCCTACATCAGCCTCAAAGGAGGTGGGTCCTAGAAGGAAAGTAATGTAACTGGTCTAAACTGATCAGTGTAATTCAATTTCTTTTTTAGTAATTGTTTTAGATAGAGATGTATTATTCAATTCTGGCCAATAAGATGTAAAAGGATATCAGGCCAGGGAATTAAAATGAGTTGCAAGGAAGACATTCTTCTGCTAACAGATGTTATTCTTTCTGTCAAGATGCTGAGCCTTCTACAAACATCAGGGGATTGTGCATGTGAGGATTGAGGAAAACAGCGAACAGTGGAAAGAAACTTGTTTGTACTGGTGCTAAGTAAAACAATCCTAGAACTTTCCAAATATAAAACGTTTTGTAAATGAGATAAATCTTTTTATTTTATAAACAATTTTGCACTAACCTTTCTGTTACTTGTGACCGTTATAATTAATACAAAATAAGAAGAGCTTGAACGAAAGCAGATACAGACAAGGGAAAGGAGGTGGTCTTGAGAACATTAAGGATATAGAATATAAGGGAACCAGGGACCATTTGGATGTTTAGGGCAAGGACAGAGGGAGAGTGCCTATTGGTGCCACCTTGATGAGTCTTATAGGAGAAAGGGAACTTGCAACGAAAAGGGATGATTGACTTGGGAAGGGAAGAAAGGAGGATCCTCTAGAGGGACTAATGTGCAGTAACAGTAAGAAGAAAAGCAGTAGAGGACACTTTCCTGCAAACCAGGAGAAAGATTTTCAAAGAAATCAGAACAGAATCAGATGCCACAGAAAACTCAAGTTGGATAAGGACTAAGAAATATTTGTTCTATTTAGCAATGACTTGGCCCCAAATTTCCCTGAAAAGTGCTAAAAGGAGGAGCCATTTTGCAGTGGATGAAGGAGGAAGCTGGGGGTCAAAAGCTGGAGGGTGGGAAATCTGGGTGCAAAGGTTTGAAGAGAGATGGAGTCATATTAATCTTCCTATCTTCGGCACAGCAGTTGGCATATCATCTGTGCACAAGAGATATTTGCTGGAGGGATGAATGGAGAGATGGATGGACAGGCAAGGGATATTAAGTCCTCTTGTTGAATTGAGAAGACTTAAGCTTTGTAGGCTGAAAGAGTCAACTTTATATAAGGTAAACCCACTAGTTTTCTATCCCAGGTCTTGTACAAAGGTATATAATAAACTAAAATTTCTCTCCAAAGTTTGTTCTCTTTAAGAAGAAGTTGCAAGATGGAAGCTCCCTGAGCAGAGGTAGACTGCAATTATTGACCCATACAGAGTTTTTAACTTTTCAAATTAATTTGCCAACATTTAAAAATCAAGAGGTTTAACATAAAAGTCTGGGCTCGCTTGGAAAATCAGAAGTCCTGGCAGAACTGGGCCCACATTCCTACAAACCAGTTTCTCACAAAGGATAGACTTGGCCTTCCAAATACTCTTCCCATCCTCTCCCGCTCACCACATCACCTTCAGGCACCGAGGTCAAACATCAGCAAGGAGGACAAAAAAAAAAAAAATTGGAACCTGGATACACTCTGGTTTTTGTTTGTTTGTTTTCATTTTTTGTAATTTTTGTACATGAATTAAAAGGAAAGTAATTATTTCTTTTACTTTACTATCTATCAAAATTGGGAAACCAAAGAAAATCAGGAGGTTATGTGGTTTAAAAAACAAACAAACAAAAAAACAGAAGACGGCCTGTTCCTTTGTTAAGTAAAGTTATTTGAAATTTGGAAATAAGACAGAAGGATGCCTGATACACTTTCAAGGTCATATTAAAGCACTGGTTAACATACCCATCCATTACTTAATTTAATTCTCTAAAAGACGATTTAATTATCTAGGGGATTAATTATTTCTTTAAGGGATTTATCTTTATTTGACTTGCTCTTTGCTATTGATTAGGACCACAATAACGTTAACGTGCAGATTTTTTGCCCAGCAGAGATAAAAATGATTTCTGACTCCAAAAGTTATAATTGTATTTCCCTATAAGATATTAACCAGTGTTGTCTCTAACAAAGCAAACTTATTTTATCATGGTTTCCTGACTAACTATGTAAATCTGTGTTCCTTAAGGGGTCTTTGAACCGACTTCACTACTCTGCTGGCTCCCTCATTAATGACTTATCTAAACCTTTAACATGTTTGTTCTATATTTGTATGCAAGTCACCAGTTTAACTTTATGAAAAATTGTAATTTGACATCTTTGAGAAAGACAGAACTTTTCCTAAATATTTCTTGTTACAGAAATTGGGTCTTTCTAGAAATAACACTTTCATTTGTATTAGCTGGTTGGCCTCTATAGACAGCTTTATTTGTGACCTCTATGAAAATGAACACACACACACGAAGCTGGGTACCTTTTTAAGCAGTTATTTCTACTTAATCTTGGTGTGAATGAAGGCCATAGGGATTTTGCAAGGAAATTTGCTACTTTTAAAAAGGCCTGAGGCAGAAGAAATTTCAAATAAAAGTTATGCTAGCCAAGACATGGAAACAACCTAAGTGTCCATCGACAAATAAATGGATAAAGAAGATGTGGCATTATATAATAAATAAATATATATATATAGTGGAATATATATATTATATATATATAATATATACATATAATGGAATATTACTCATCCACAAAAAAGAATGAAATAATGCCATTTGCAGCAACATGGATGGACTTAGAGATTATCATACTAAGTGAAGTCAGACAGAGAAAGACAAATATCATACAATATCACTTCTATGTGGAATCTAAAAAATAAATAAAGAATACAAATGAACTTATTTACAGAACAGAAAGAGACCCACAGACATAGAAAATAAACTTATCGTTACCAAAGGGGAAAAGAGGGGGGGCATAAATTAGGAGTTTGGGATTAACAGATATACACTACTATATATAAAATAGAAAATCAACAAGGACCTGCTATATAGCACAGGGAACTATACTCAATATCTTATAATAACCTCTAAGGGAAAAGAATCTGAAAAAGAATATATATACATATATATATATATTCAATATATATATAAAACTGAATCATTGTGCAGTACACCTGAAACTAACATGATGTTATAAATAAACTATACTTCAACTAAAAAAAAGAAAAAAAATGTTATGCTGGCTATTGCCCAGTTCACAGTTCTGTCCACAAGGCACCCTGTTCCACACTCTGTTGGACGGAACACAGTACATGTGTTATCATTACAATTTCGTGTTCAGACAAGGATGCCTCAAGCTGGACTCTGCCCCAGGTGCAGAAATGAAAGAAGCCATTTCTGTAGTTTCTCTGTAGTCAGGTAAAACCACATTAAAAAGAAACTATACATAAATAATAGAGGATTTACCACAGTAGTCAACTGCTGAACAATTCTGGCTTAGAGATCTCAGCACGAATGCCAATATTTAAGTGATGATTTGGGAATCCACTGCCACCATAAACAAAGAGTCACACTCCTGTTTAAAAATAAGGTAGTGGCAAGGAAACTATGTGTAGTATCCTTACTGTATGGAATCCCAGGAAGCTATTTTACAAATGCAGATCCAGTAAAGCCGCATCAATGCCAGTATCTGACTTAATAATAAACAGCAATGTGATTTACGACCCTCTTGTGCTAGTTACTCTCCTTGTACCTCCAATCCTCAGGATGCATTCTTTGCCTTTGTGCCCTTGGAAGCTGCCCCCGTCAGACAGCATCACCCAGATTCCCATGTCTGCTGGCCAATGGAAACACCAGCAGGAAGTTGAAAGGAAAAGGGGGTTAAGGATATTTCATTCTGGCTTCCTCTCTACTTTGGTAGACCTACCCATGGTTGAGTCTCTTAACTGAAACCAGCATTTATCTGCTAGCCCTCTTTCACTGCCCCAGCTTCGCCTCCCCTTCAGCTCCAGTAGTTATGGGCCCCTAATTTGCGAGTGTCTGGGTGTCTTCATGTCACATGTTGGTATCTCCGATTCTGTTGTCACCACTGTATGCAGCTCCTTCAGTAAATCCTCTTCATTTTGACAGAGCTGAAGGCAGATCATACAGTATTAAATGTGATAGAAAAAGTCCACTTAATGTATTAATTTATAAACTCAATCATAGGAGCCTTCAAGTTGCAAACTTTCAAAGATGCGAACATGTGTTCGCATGTCCAATCACGTAAGTTAGTTCACCTGTCAGGCATACATTGTCGTGTGTTCATCCTCTATAAGTGGTTGTGCTTTTGTGTACTTTACTGTACAGTACTGTATAGAGTATAGTAGTAGAGTACCTTTATTTCAAGCTAGACCTGCAAGAGGACGACTTCAATGAACTTGCTGTGCAACACGAGGAGCTTACTAATGAAGACCTGATGGAATTGGAGGCCCAGAGAAAGGACGAAGAGGGACAAGAGGAAGAAGAAGTAACTGAAGAACCAAAAAGAGTCATGACGCAGGAAGTGGCACAGGGGTTTTCTTTATTTGAGGAGGCACTGTTAGTTTTTGAGGCACAGGACCCAAACGTAGAATGGTACACGAAGGTTGCAGCAGACATTCAGAATGCAATCCAGTGCTACTGTGTCATCTATGATGAAAAAAAAGAACTACTACCCAGACATCACTGGATTGTTTATTCAAGAGGGTAGATAGAATCGAATCCAGTAAGGAACCAGATCCTGTGCCATCAACGTCAGGTGTGAGTGAAACTGCAGCTTGCCCTCTGTCTCCTATTGCTGAGGATCCTTCAGATCTACCATCTTCCACCTCCTCTCCCTCCTCCAGTCAGCAACTCTCCTTGCCTGTTCGCTCGATGCCAGCCCCTGTGTGCCAGCTGTTGTACTTTTCAAGGTACTGTACTGTAAGATTAAAAATGTGTTCTTTATATTTTGTGTTTGTTTTATATGTATTCTGTGAAAAGCATTATAAACCTATTACAGTATAGTATTATATAGCCAACTGTGTTAGTTGGGTACCTAGAGTAAATTTGTTGGACTTACGAACAAATTGGACTTATGAACGTGCTTTGGAATGGAACTCGTTCATATGTAGGGTACTTACTGTAATATTATAAGCTCAACTGGAAATAATCTGATGATTTAGAAAACAATAACAACAACAACCAAAGCACCATATGGGTTCAGCTAGTTATTTGACGTATTAGTTACCTGTACACAATTGAATAGGTTCTATTTTCATCATTATTGATATAATTTGTGTTTTGAATTTTCTCCTGCCAGCAACAGCTCTTATATGAGATGTTACTGATCCCCACTTATACTTTAAGATATCCAAACTGGAATAATAACTTTATGTCATCTTGCTTGCATTGGAAGGGCATTTACAATACTTGAGCTGATGAGAGAGCCTTTTCTTTCCTAAAATCCAGAAACATAAAGGAAGAGATACTCATTTTATAGAAACAGAAACTGAGGCAGAGAGGGGTTAGGAATCCTCACGGCCATGGGCTGAAAATTAAAGCTAGAATCTAGTGGTCCCATGTCTATTCACCTTCCCCCATTGCTGGCCATGGTCTAATTGTGATTATTTTGTTTGTGTTCAGTCTCCTAAATGGCCAAGAAATAGGAATGATGGAGTAGTGGACAGAGTGAGAGATTATTTCTTCAAACTTTATTTACATTTTTTGTACCCTGGATTTATTTAGATGATATGATACAATGTGTGATGCAGCTTATAAATGAGCAATTCTGTTCAGAAGTGTTTTTATTCTCACTTACTTGAGAAAATGACAGTTGTCCATATCAAATGAAACTTTATTTTAAATGTTGATGGGTTTTTGGAGGAGTCCAAGCCCTTTCTTCAAACTCTGCACTCTAGTGCACATTACCAGGACACCTGTCGGCATCACCACTGAGCAGAGACCCTTCCCCTCTCTCCTCAGTGCCATTGGAAAGTTTTAAGTTTCTTTTTCTACCCTAGGACACTTTAACGGCCATGAAAATCATGACAAGTCAGCAATGGACTAATAGTGCTTCGGGAGAAAATACACATATTATCAGATTTTCATACAAATCTAAGTTCTCCAAAAATAAAATTACCCCAAAATTAGTAATTTGCATTGTGTTTTATTTTATTTTATTTTATCTTTTAATTTTTTTGTGGTACGCGGGCCTCTCACTGCCATGGCCTCTCCTGTTGCGGAGCACATGCTCCAGACGCAAAGGCTCAACGGCCATGGCTCACGGGCCCAGCCGCTCCATGGCATGTGGGATCTTCCCGGACCAGGGCACGAACCCTTGTCCCCTGCATCGGCAGGCAGACTCTCAACCAGTGCGCCACCAGGGAAGCCCTTGCATTGGGTTTTAAGAGGAACAAAAGGATTGAGACCACATAAAACTTTACATTCTATCTTTTCCTTTTTTCTTTAAATGGAAGGACATTGACCCCAAGTTACACGAAACCAATTATTTCTAACATTTGGAAAGGAAACACAGGCTATTTTGGCAACTCCATTTGCTACCAGATGAAATCCCAGAGGATGTGGAGCAGTAACCTACAATTCGAGCTACCATTTTCCAAGTGTCAAGGCCAAACCCACAAAGACTCACTGTTTTCTGGGTCCAGCACCTGTTGTGTAGGTAGCGGGAACCAAACCTGGGAAGAGTGAAGTGTTAAATTTTCCCTTCACCTGGGAAAACCAGAGGCCTGCCTGCCCGAAAAGAGCCATTTGAAAGTCCATGGATTCTCAAAGTGAAAAGTATCGTGAAAGGTGAGAGGGTAGCATAGCATGTTTTACTAATAGTTACTTTATTCATTACAAAGCCAGTCTGTTTCTAAGCATTTGTATACCTTAAAGCTTTGTTCTGATTTTTACACTACTCACTTTATTATACAGTATACATTCTTCCATTTTTAAAGAATTAATAATTATCAAATTGTATTACTCTATTCTTATTATAAATCATCCATAATGCCAACCCTCACTCATTCACCCAATATTTAGAGTGCCTACTCTCTGTCATATGACAGACACTATTCAAAGCACAGGAGATGCATCACCAGATTTAGATAGAATAAACATAACCTGCCTTTAACAGAATTTATATTCTGGAAAGGGGAGTTATTCACCCCCCCCACACCAATCCATAAATATATGTATGTGTTTAATGTTTAACTATATATATATATATATATATATATATATAGCATAATATAATTTCATAGTATTCAATTAAGTGGAAAGTACTAAGAAAAAGCTAAAGTAGAAGACACTAAGAGTGACTGGATATGGAGAGAAGAAGCAGGTGCAGTCCTAAATAGGAGGATAGACCTCCTCAACAAAGTTTTAGTCAATTCAGGCTGTTATAACAAAAACACCGCACATGGCTTAAAAAACAAAGCTATATTTCTCACGGTTCTGGAGGCTGGAAAGTCCAAGATCAAGGAGCAGAGACCCAGTGTCTGGCTGTGTCCTCACATGGCCAAGAAGGAGATCATCTCTCTTCTCACAAGGGCGTTGACCCCATTCGTGGATGTTCCACCTTCATGACTCAATTACCGCAAAAGACCCAGACTCCAAATATCATCAAATTAGGGGTTTAGGCTTCAATGTAAATATGGGGGGACATGCATATTCAGTCCATAGCAAAGGGGTATTTGAGTCAAGCTTGCAGGAGGTGAGGGGTTGCATAGAGCAGCTACACACAGGGAGAGGGTCCAGGCAGTGGGACCTGCTGTTACAAAGATGTCAAGTTGAGAGCTGGAGGAGTAACTAGCATGCTGGTGTAACTGGGGAGCAAGGGTGAGTGAGGGGGGATAGTAGGGATTGGGATGGGGGAGGGGTGAGAGGTGGCAGGTTATCAAGTTATTTGTAGACCACTGCAAAGAACACTGCAACTAGAAGACAACTGCAAACATTCTGGTATTTTTCCTCCTGACTTTTTTCTACGTTTGCACATCTAAGAACAATTTATAATGGTTTGATAAAACATTAAACATATTAGAGATACTCTTGAAACAGGAGGGAAAGGGGCAGGGCACAACCTTTTAAAGAACCATAGGACATGACAAAAACTGGTTAAAACCCACTAGGATTGGCAGAAGATATGACTTCCAGTAGACTTTGAGCCTCATTATACGCTCACTGCAATACATTAGCATCTAAATAACATAACCACAGGAGCCATGACAGTTCTGAGGCCAACCATAAAAGGCCAAGAAGTGGGCAGTGGCCCAGTTCCTGGAAATCTCTGCCCCTTCCCCCATATAATTGGAATAATCCTCCTACTCATTAGCCTATGAAATTATCCAGCCCATAAAAACTAACTACGTCGTATTTCAAGGCACTCTCTCACCTTCTGAGGTAGTCCACACTCTGTCTGTGGAGTGTGTTTCTATCTAAATAAATCCACTTCTTACTTATCACTTCATCCTGAATTATTTGCAACAAAGCAAGAACCTTAAATTCACCAGGAACACTCTGTCCTATCAATTAATGATACTTTAAAATTACTTCCCCATGATATGAAAAACATTCTCTATCAACACATTTAAGGACTGTACAGTATTCTACGTATCCTTCCAATGGATGGGCTTAAGAAAACAGATTTTGCTCCTGGCATGTTCCTGGAATAATGATACAATGAGTTCATACATAATGTCCAAACACTCCCTAGTTATGTTTGTTTCATGCTTTGAGGAAACCAGGAAAAAAACTGAAAAATTAAAAAAACTTTACTTGGGCATTATTGATCTTTTCAATGTGGGTCTTCTACTTTTCCAGGAAACAAACAAAAAAGAGGGCCCCCTGGAGGAATAACTCAATGTGCAATCCTTGAGCTAGATCTGGGGCCACCATTTCTGCCCCTGTGAATCAAGTATTTCAATGCATTTCTTGGGTGAAAACTGAAATCCTTCATGTTATTATCTTAGTAAAGAACACAGAACTAAAGCAATTTAATAAAGGTAACCCTTGCTCTTCTGGCTTGTGTATCACAACCAGAAAAAAAAATGTCCCAAGAGGCAATGTTATTGTATGGTGACAGCTATCAAAATTCATGGATATTTACCTACAAGGATGTATTCAGCCTTTCACAGCTGTGGATGGAAACTTAAAAACTCAAACCTAAATCTTGGACAAATTCCTTAAACTCAATATTGTCCTGTGAACAATAAGAGAATGGCATTCACTAACTTGGCTGACACCATCGGGCCCTGATCTATGATACATCCAGAAATAGCAAACATTGTTCCAAGAAACCTTGATTTTTTCCAAAGAAAAGAGAAAGAAAGAAAGGAAGATAGAAAGGAAGGAAGGAAAGTGTCATTTATATGGATATTTGAGAGGAAAGAGTTTTTAAAGCTTTGTTTTACTTTTAAATAAAATGTATAGATGTGTATTCTGACATAAGAACAGCTGGCAAATTTAACATGATAATGTAAACATCTGTTCCTCTTCGTATGTCGAAATTAGCACATCAGATGGTAGTTTAAAAGTTCAGATTGGTCTTAAAATAGTGCTCTGAAGTACATGACAAAATCAGGAAGAGAGAATGAAGGAAAGGGGCAAATACATCCTTGAACTGTGCCCCCAACACTCTTTAATGCTGTATCCCATTCCTTTGCCAATCATCTTAAATTCAGTTGCATTGTAATAGCTGCTTTAACGTAATGGGAAATTTCCTTTCGATTCTCTTTCCACAGGGCGGTGCAAAATTGATACAGGGCAGACGTTGCTTGACATGCAATTCTCCAGCCCCTTCTGAAATTCTGCTGAACTTTCTCTTTACAGCAAATAAAGCGGGTAAACTCAACGGCCATGGAATTGGCACTATTAAATTCAGGGGCATAAAATAAGGCACTAGAGGAGATAACTTCCCTCTCACAAAGACCTTTAAAAAAAGTGCACCTCCCTAAGCTATTACCTTAGCAGTTGGGGTACAAGCAAATTTGAGGGTGGCAATAATGGTTCTTTTCACCTGAGAAGTCCACCACCAGCAAAAGAGAAGGCATTGCTAATAGGCCCACAGAAGGGTGTCATTATTCTGAATCTGATATGATCTGAAGGACACACGTGTTCATGCTAAATGTAGTTCTTATGACAACTGATTGGACCCCTTCAATTCAGATATACGAATCTGAAATCCTCATCTAAATATCCTCATTTGGAGGAGAACAATTTGGTTTTGTTGTTGTTGCTTTCCTTTTTCCCTTAGTGTTTAATGGATTAATGCCTTTGTGGGTGGTGAGAAAAAGGAGTATTAAAATTTAGGAAGGAGGAGGCAGAAGCTTGAGTCTGGCACCTCAGACCACGTGCCATCCTGACATGCTAGGAATACACAACAGGTCCCAGTGAGATTTGAACTAGCAACCCTACCATGTGATCCAGCAATTCTGCTCCTGGGCATATATCCAGAAAAAACAAACACACTAATTTGAAAAGATACATGCACGCCAATGTTCATAGCAGCACTATTTACAATAGCCAAGACATGGAAACAACCTAAATGTCCATCAACTAAAGATTGGATTAAGAAGATGTGGTATACATATGGTTTATCACCAAGTGTTTGAAGAAGAAATGAGACATCAGAAGAGAGGATCTGGTGAGTGAGCCAAGGAGGCTGGGTGGCTGGCATATCTGGCACAGCCTGTGGGATCTGAGGAATCCCATTCACAGACAGCCTGCTACTTGACTCTGTTGAGTGAAGTGATTCTGAAGATGACTGAACCCACCTTTGAATGTCCAGAAGCTCTCTGTCTCTCCAGCCAGGCTTCTGGTGGGTGGGAAAGGAAGGCAGCATGTGGCCTGGAGAGAGTCTGCCAATGTTGTTTCTACTCTTTTTATTTAATATTTTATTGAAGTATAGTTCATTTACAATGTTGTGTTAATTTCTGCTGTACAGCAAAGAGATTCAGTTACACACACACACACACACACACACACACACACACACACACGTATATTCTTTTTCATATGCTTTTCCATCAAGGTTTATCACAGGATATTGAATAGAGTTCCCTGTGCTAAACAGTAGGACCTTGTCATTTATCCATCCTATATATACTCGTTTGCATCTGCTAATCCCAAACTCCCAATCCATCCCTCCCCCACCCCCGTTCTCCTTGGCAACCACAAATCTGTTCTCTATGTCTGTGAGTCTGTTTCTGTTTCTTAGATAAGTTCATTTGTGTTGTATTTTAGATTCCACGTATAAGGGATGTCATATGGTATTTGTCTTTCTCTTTCTGACTTACTTCACTTAATATGAGAATCTCTAGGTCTATCTATGGTGCTTCAAATGTTGCTTCTGTTACTAATCTGACCTCCTCTGTAGGTTGGCACTACAGCCAAACCACATTAGAATGGAAGAGAATATATCGGTATCAAGATGGTTTATTGAGATACCAAATTGTATTTATCTTTCCCTCCCTGTTCTAAGCCGATGACAATGCCTCCATGCTCCCAGTCTGAGGAGTGATGGCATCACAAGGAAGAAAGCACAAGCTGCTTAAAACAACTTCCTTACTGGTTTTTCTCCAATATTGCAACTCATAGCCATGAGGGACTATTTAAATTTCAATGTAAATTAATTAAAAGGAAATATTCAGTCCCTGTTTGGCACTAACCATATTTTAAGGAATCAATAGCCACATGTAGCCGATGGCTACAATGTTGGACACGGCAGGATAGAACATTTCCACCATTGCAGAATGGTCCACTGGTAACACTGGGAGGGCAGACACAGAAACAACAGGAGAGAGGAGATGTCCATCCATAGGAAAAGGTGGGTGTCTCATACTGGCTGAATGATGGTTTGGGGAACAGGACATCCTCAGAGGGAAAGGTCCCTGATGGAGTGAGGATGGCCAGACCCTGGGCCTCAGCACTTCCAGAGGTCACTCCCAGATGAAGGACTCACTGTTGAAGATGTGCAGGCCTTATGCCAGGTTTCTGGAAGGATATGGTTTTTCTTTCTTCTCCTCCTCCTTCTTCTTTTAATTAGGGGAGGGCTTTGTCTTTTTTTTAATTGAAAGAAGGCTTTTCAGATCTGTCCATCAAATTACTCATTAACTTTGCTCACTTAAGATAAGTCTCACTGAAGTTGCCAGAAAAAAAAAGTCAGTATTGAATAAATGGAGAGATAACATTGGATTCAAAATCAGGGCATCCAGCCTACGAAATACCTGATCAGTATTTCTCAAAACTGTCAAGGTCATCAAAACCAAGGAAAGTCTGAGAAACTGTCACAGATAAGAGGAACCTTAAGGAAACATGACAAGTAAATGTAACATGGGATTCTGGATGGGACCCTGAAGCAAAAGACATTAGGTAGAAACTAAGGAAATCTAAATAAACTATGGACTTTTGTTAATGACAATGTATCAGTATGGGTTCATAACAAATGTAGCATGCTAATATAGGATATTAATAATAGGGGAAACTGAATACAGGGTATATGGGAACTCCCCATTTTAATCTTCTCAATGTTTTTTCTGAAAATCTAAAACTATGCTAAAAAATAAAGACTATTAAAAAATCATGTATTCATAATTGCCCAAACTTGGAAGCAACCAAGATGTCCTTCATTAGGTGAATGGGTAAACAAACTGTGATACACCCATAAAAGTAGAATACTATTCAGCACTAAAAAGAAATGTCCTACCAAGTCATGAAAAGACATGGTGGAAACTTAAGTGCATATTACCAAATAAAAGAGGTCAATCTGAAAACGCTACATACTGTATGATTCCTGAATGTGTGGGGCAGGAGGTATTAAGGAAATATTTGTACTTTCCTCTCAGTTTTGCTATAAACCTAAAGCTGTTTCAGAAAAAATACTCTTAATAAAAAACAAGGCATCTGAGTTGAATAAGCACAACCACCACTGAGTAGATGCACGGCTGTGAGGCTTAGATTCATCAACCTTCCTGAGATGTGATTTGCTCATGCAAAGTCATAGTTGAAAGGAACAAAATTTACTTTCTCACAAAGTTCAAAAATTTCATGAATTTAAATAGAGGAAGGAAAGACTCAATTCATAAATGATGAACTTAGCTGTATCAAGAACTAAATCTTACTTTTTTAGAACCAAGTCTTAATTGGTAAATTAAAAGAAAAATGTGTGTGTGTGCGTGTGTATGTTTGTGTTTAAAGATGTGATGCTGTCAGGGATCTGAGTAGGTTTGAGCATTGGAGAATGTCACTTCTTGACTCACTCATTTACGATGCTTCAAACGTTGAATGTACTGACCACAGGTCTACCTGAGCCATGGATGTCTTCATGAGTTCACTGATTTAGGGATCAAGGAAATATTTTAGAGAATTTTTTATTGAACTCAACTTCCCTGTCCGTTTCAAGAACAACCAACTCAATGACTTAGACCAGGATAGAGTACCTCAAGAGAGGTTAGGCAGAGTTAACAACTGCCAGGGAGAAATTAGCTTTTTTAATGGCCATTTAAAGACGACTTTTCACTGAGACGCAGGAGGAAAAAAAAGATAACTGAATTTAAGATGAGATTGGAATTTAAAAGAATTATGTCTCTAGGACAGAAAAGATTCCAAATCTGTTTATTTAATTCGAATCGAAATTCTAAGAAAGTGCAAGGTGAAGAGGTGAGAACAGGGGTATTAATCCATAATTTCCTGCTTCTTGGACTCATCTGGAATCCTTGTTTGGGGGTGAAAAAAGCAAAGAGCTTATCAAATCTTTCTCTTCAAACCAGAACCTCAATAGCAAATGCTGCTAAATATACCAAACTTTCTACTGATAATATTTCTTCCCTTTTATTTTTTATTTTATTTTATTTTTCTTTTGTGGTACGCAGGCCTCTCACTGTTGTGGCCTCTCCCATTGTGGAGCACAGGCTCCGGACGCGCAGACTCAGCACCATGGATCACGGGCCCAGCCGCTCCACGGCATGTGGGATTCTCCCGGACCGCGGCACGAACCCGTGTCCCATGCATCGGCAGGCGGACTCTCAACCACTGCGCCACCAGGGAAGCCCCGTTTCTTCCCTTTTAATAGGGATCTTTCTGACCATTTTTCTCTGGACCATCTGAACAGGCCCTAGTGATAACAAGACATGTATTCACCATCTGGGAGGATGCTAAGTATTTTTGTTCTATCCAAATCTTTAGGATAAAAGAATGGAGGTTCTAGAGTTCCCCTCCAAATTCACATTATGGCTTTGCTTCTTATTTTTTTAATTTTTATTTTATATTGGAGTATAGTTGATTTACAATGCTGTGTTAGTTTCAGGTATACAGCAAAATGATTCAGTTATATATATATATATATATATATATATATATGATTTGTATCATTAAACAAATGATAAATTTGTATCATTATTTTATGTTCCATATATAAGTGATACCTGATATTTGTTTTTGTCTGACTGACTTCACTTGGTATGATAATGTCTAGGTCCACCCATGTTGCTGCAAATGGCATTATTTCATTCTTCTTTATGTCTGGGTAATATTCCATTGTATATATGTATATGTGTATATATATATACAAATATATATACACACACATACACACATACAGCATCTTCTTCATTCATTCATGTGTCGATGGACATTTGGCTTTACTTATTAACAGATAAGTGATTTTGAGCAAATTACTTAACTTCATCCTCAGTTTCATCATTTTAAAAATGGGAGCAATCCTTTTACCTAGGAAATTTGCTTTAACAATGAAAAGCAGAAACCTATATTATACAAAGAACCTACAACAGTACTAGCACTCTTCACTCCCCTGGAATGCTCACCCAGAAAACAACTGAAGGTAAAAGCTTCTCTCCATCTGCTCTGCAAGGACAGCCTTGAGATCGAAACATTATCATTCATAGTGTGTTAAGCCAAACTCCCTCTATCTGGACCTAATGTGGATTTTTCGTTCCTAGGTTGAACAGCCTCATTCTGAGTAACACATCATTTCTTTCCATATGCTTTATATCCTACTTGGTTTGGGAGAAGTTTAATCTCTTTGAGATGATTGGAAAATGTCTGATAATTCATGTGCGTATTTTAAAGTCTAACTCACAACTGAGATTGTATTTTCCCTTATCCAAATTCTTCAGGTACACCCAGAGGGGTTCTGCAGTCAGCTTGTCCTGGCTCAAGAGAGCAGATTGCTAACAGCTCAGAAATTCTGTGAGATGGTTGTGAAATATAATCAACATTAAAACTAAATTATATAAACTTACAATGAATAAATCATACAAAAAATAAAACAAATATTCAAAACTACTGATTTGTCAATTATTTTACTGCATTTCACAACTATCTGTGTTCTTGAGGTTACTCTGTCTATTGTAAGTGTGTGACATGAATACCATAGGTCTTATACCAACTCTACCTTCAGTGGTGTCACGTTGAGAGCATACAATCAGCCATAGTGAGTGTATTCACACCACAGTGATTGACAGCACCACACATCAGGGCTTGGTTTATTGTTTCACTGACTGTCTAAATTTTAGAAAGTATTGGAGAGAGAAAACTCTAATTTGAAAAGGTACATGCACCCCAATGTTCATAGCAGCACTGTTTACAATAGCCAAGACATGGAAGCAACCCAAGTGTCCATCAACAGATGAATGGATAAAGAAGATGTGGTATATATATATATATATATATATACACACAATGGAATATTACTCAGCCTTAGAAAAGAATGAAATAATGCCATTTGCTGCAACATGGAAGGACCTAGATATTATCTAATACTAAGTGAAGTAAGTCAGAAAGAGAAAGACAAATATCATATGATATCACTTATATGTGGAATCAAAAGAAAAGATATAAATTAACTTATTTACAAAACAGATATAAACTCACAGACACAGAAAACAAACTTATGGCTACAAAAGAAGCAGGGGGGTAGGGATAAATTTGGAGTTTGGGATTAACAGATATATACTATTATTTATACATAAAATATGTAATCAACAAGAATCTACTGTACAGCACAGGGAATTATACTCAATACTTTGTAATAAATTATAAGGGAAAAGAATCTGAAAAAGAATGTATATATATATATACATATACGTATACATATATATGTGTATATATATGTATATATATTATATACAACTGAATCACTGTGCTGTTCACCTGAAACTAGCACAACACTGTAAATCAACTATACTTCAATAAAAGACTAAATTAAATTTTAAAAATCTTGGCCAAAAGAAATTATTGGAGAAAATGCAATCATACAGATTAAAGTTTAAAGTATGTCATACTGTATCTATTACATGTAAATAACACAAAAATTGATGAAATATTCTACTATTTGAAAACTATTATCTGATTCATCAAAAAACTTGCTCCCATCATTGACAAACAAGTGAAGTTTCAACATCTGTCTTCATTGTTTCACTTTCATCTTCGTCATTAACATGAATGAAAATATCAACCAATATTCATGTTGAGCTACACCTTTATAGGTTGACTATGAACAGCCAAATTTGGCAAAAATCAACAAGGACATTCTGTGATATGTAAGAGTAATATATATTTTTACTTTTACGTATGAAGTGCATGCTATGCATCCTTTATATAAATAAATTTAAAATAAGCTTACATACACACACACACACACTTTTGGAGAGCTTGCTGTTAGACATTTACCATGGACATGAAAAAATTGTCTCTGTATGTTATTTCCATGCATTACAGTGAATGATTCATATCTTTTCATTTATTAAGGTCTGTACCGATATTTCTGCCAAATCATACAACTACAGGATCATTTCAAACTGTGTTCAAGTGCTTGGAATTTTACTACAGAAAAGAGCTTGGGTTTTGCTATTGGACTGTATGCAGGTGAGCATAGTGATTTGCCAGGAATATGTGCATTCCAGAGACAGCCTGCTGGGCTTTCAATCCCAGCCCCACCATTTACAAGCAGGCAAATTATTCGTTCACTCCATGACACATTAAAAAATAAAAAAAAAAACTTCTGGAACTTAAAACTAAAACAAAACAATTAGTTTTCCTAAATTACAATGCTGAGTCTATTTATTTGCTAAGCCAGGGAACACTCATTTGTGAAGAAATTCATTAAATAGTTCACTGAGGAGGAGAAGTGGTTTTTTTTTTTTTCAAGGCTAGAAAGGGGAGGTTGTGGAGTTTGTGCCAACTCAGTAATGAAATCCAGCGCCTGAAGGAAGGGAATGAGTCCCTAAGTCTGTGGGTTATAAGAAATCCCATGTGTTCTTGGTTCAGACAAGTCTCTTCAGCAAGGTCCAGTATCAATCATTCAAAGTCCATTGTCTCTTATCAGCTTCAGCTGGTTAGAACCAGTTGTGAGGAAACACAACAGTCAAGTTTCTTGTGTTTGTTGTCTTGTGTTTTTATGTTTTGTTTGCCATATAACATCATTTTAAAAGATAATATTACCCATCTTTGCAACACTACTTACAATAGCCAGGACATGGAAGCAACCTAGACGTCCACTGACAGATGAATGGATAAAGAAGACAGTGCAGTATTACTCAGGCATAAAAAAGGAATGAAATTGGGTCATTTGAAGAGACATGGATGGACCTAGGGACTGTCATACAGAGTGAAGGAAGCCAAACAGAAAGACAAATATCGTATATTAACGCATGTATATGCAATCTAGAAAAATGGTACCCATGAACCTATTTTGCAGGGCCGGAATAGAGACACAGACATAGAGAACAGACGTGTGGACATGGAGGGGGGAGGGGGGATGAATTGGGAGGTTAGGATTGACATATATACACTACCATGTGTAAAACAGATAGCTAGTGGGAACCTGCTGTATAGCACAGGGAGTTCACCTCGGTGCTCTGTGATGACACAGATGGGTGGGATGGGGGGGGAGGGAGGTCCAAGAGGGAGGGGATATATGTATGCATACAGCTGATTCACTTCATTGTGCAGCAGAAACTAACACACATTGTAAAGCAACAATACCCCAATTTAAAAAAAATGATATATTACCCAGAGGAGAAAAGTATAATTCGGAAAAGATATGTGTACCCCAATGTTCATAGCAGGACTATTTACAATAGCCAAGACATGGAATCAACCTAAATGTCCATCAACAGGCGAATGGATAAAGAAGATGTGGTCTATAGACAATGAAATATTACTCAGCCATTAAAAAATGAAATAACACCATTTTCAGCAATATGGTTGGACTTAGAGATTATCATACTAAGTGAAGTAAGCCAAACAGAGAAAGACAAATAACATACGATATCACTTCAATGTGGAATCTAAAAAATGATACAGATGAACTTATTTACAGAACAGAAATAGACCCACAGCCATAGGAAACAAACTTCTGGTTACCAAAGGGGAAAGGTGGGGGAGGGATAAATTAGGAGTTTGGGAGTAACATATACACACTACTATATTTAAGATAGATAACCAACAAGGACCTACTATAAAGACCTACAGGGAAATATACTCAATATCCTGTAATCTATAAAGGAAAAGAATCTGAAAAAGAATATATATATTATATAAAATATATATAATACATATTATATATATACACATATACGTATATATGTATCACTGAATCACTTAGCTGTACACCTGAAACTAACACAACATTGTAAACCAACTATACTTCAATATAAAAAATAAAATAAAAATATATATTAGATTCAAATGTTTAAAAATATCTAGAACAGAAAAATCGTTTCACTTTATTGAAAACAGATTGGCCTAAGCCAGTGATGTGACAGGAAGACCATGGTTCTCAGTACAGCCCACTATGGCATATGTATGTCACATTACAGACTCCACAGAAATATCAGGAATAAAGTTACTAATGTACGTGAAATGCTTAGAACCGGGCCCATGGTCTACCTTTGGTGGGTGTCAGTTGTTTACATTCTTATTTCAGAAAATGCTGAATAAAATCTAGCTTAGTCCTACAACCCAGGAGACCTGACAGTTAACACCTTGGATTCCTCATATGAAAGAGGGTTCCATCACTTATGATATTCATCTTTGCGATTCCAGAGCTTGGCACAGTGTCTTGGACACATTATGTTCTCAGCAAATGGTTGTCACTGTTAAATTATTCTAGGGAGGCACTGATATTCCTGGGATTTTTATTTTGAACACGGACTGAGATCATCTCCAAGCACAGTAAAAAATACATTTTCATTATTTAAAAAAAAGCAAAGATGAATTTATTAAGTGACAACTGTATATTCATTTGTATCCATATTTTATAGAAAGTGATGCACAGAAAGGCTCCTTATCCAGGTCCAACAAACAAGTAAATGGTGCAACCAAGATTTGAACCTGTAACCCTGGAACTCCAAAACACACGTTCTGGCCAATATGGCATAGTGCCTTCTTTAAATACTCTAGAATTTGTCCGTGAAGAATTTCAGAATTCATGAGAAAAGACTTATGTGTCATTGGAAAAAACATCCTCTAGCTGATTTCAAAAGAAGTGATGAATGTCCCCTTTGGGGAATCATAAGGGAGGGCTGAAAGTGAATAAAAGAAGCTAAACACATAAGAAACAAATTCACAAGCCAGGACATTCCCCAGAGACCATGGCAGCTGACTCCCTGGGTTTCTGAACAGTTCATTTTGGATTCCGTTTGATAACATCAGAAGATAATACCTTAAGCAATTGTAATCCCATTACCTGCACATAATTGGGGAATATTTTTTTACTTAATTTCTCTTACTCTATGTTAATATTTTCTTTTCCCACATTAGCAGAAAAGGGAAAAAGGAAAGGAAAATGTAAAGGACCTAGAACAAAAAAAGTATTGATTTTTCTTTGTACCAACCTTCATGTACTGGACTCTCATTAACACTTAAACAACAAGGCCTTAACTTTAACTCATATCAGCTGTGACATCTTTCTTTTTTTAAATTTATTTTATTGAAGTATAGTTAATGTACAATGCTGTGTTAATTTCTGCTGTACAGCAAAGTGATTCAGTTATGCATATATTTATATTCTTTTTCACATTCTTTTCCATTATGGTTTATCACAGGATATTGAATATAGTTCCCTGTGCTCTACAGTAGGATCTTGCTGTGGATCCATTCTCTATATAATAGTTTGCATCTTCTAATCCCAAACTCCCAATCCATCCCTCTCCCACCCTCCTCACCCTCGGCAAACACAAGTCTGTTCTCTATGTCTGTGAGTCTGTTTTGTAGATAAGTTCATTTGTGCCATATTTTAGATTCCACACGTAAGTGATATCATATGGTATTTGTCTTTCTCTGACTTACTTCACTTCGTATGATAATCTCTAGGTCCAGCCATATTGCTGCAAAAGGTATTATTTTATTCTTTTTTATGGCTGAGTAGTTTTCCATCGTGTGTGTGTGTGTGTGTGTGTGTGTGTGTGTGTGTGTGTGTGTTTATACCACACCTTCTTTATCCATCATCTGTCAATGGACATTTAGGTTGCTTCCATGTCTTGGCTATTGTGAATAGTGCTGCTATGAACATAGGGGTGCACATATCTTTTTGAATTATAGTTTCGTATGACATCTTTCTTTGCCCCTTAGGGTTCATCTGATCTCTGAGAGCATTCATTTCAGTAATCTATTACTACTCTGTAAACTCTGCCAAACTTAGTGCCTTCAAAGGTGGATCCCCACATTTCCTTAAAGGGCCTGATAATACATATTTCAGACTTTGAAAGCCATATGGTCTCAATCATAACTACTCTGCCCCGGTAGTGCAAAACCATCAATAGACAATATATAAACAAATAAGTATGTCTGTGTTCCAATAAACCTTGATTTACAAAAATAAGCAGAAGGCCGCATGGGTTCTAGTTTGCTGACTCTTTGCTAAAACTAACCATCTATTATTTCTCACAATTTTCTGGGCTCTTCTTCTCTACATGTGATATTGGCTGTGACAACATTAATCAGGGAGCCTGGCTTAGGCTGGAACATCCCCAAAAGCTTCACTCACATGTCTGGCACCTCAACTGGGGTGGCTCGAACAGCTGGGGACTTCCTGATCCACTTTCTTTGTGGGGTCACCTATCTTTCCGTAGTCTAGCTCACACATCTTCACATGGAAGTCAGATAGATCCCAAGAGCATGAATGTAAAAACTGTTAGGGGTCTTCCCTGGTGGCGCAGTGGTTGAGAGTCCACTTGCCAATGCAGGGGACACGGGTTTGTGCCCCGGTCCGGGAAGATCCCACATGCCGCGGAGCGGCTGGGCCCGTGAGCCACGGCCGCTGAGCCTGTGCTCCACAATGGGAGAGGCCACAACAGTGAGAGGCCCGCGTACCGCAAAAAACAAACAAAAAAAAACTGTTAGGTCTCCTGATGTCTAGAAGGAGAACTGGCACAGAGTTAGGTGGTCAAAGCAAGTCATAGCAAAGCAGCCTAGACTTATGCGGAAGGGAAATGGATTCTGCCTGCTTATGGGAAGAGCAGCATGCTCATCCGGGGATGGAAAGGGTTGTCATGGCCACCTTTACAAACAACCTACCTTAGCACTTATCACGTGAGTCACATAACTTATCGTAAGACAGTGGTGTGTGCAGAGGTCCCAGATCACAGAACTTCATGGTCTCACTGAAGAAAAGTGGGGCCGCTGCATGTATGGCAAAAATAATTCATCCGCCAAACATTGATTAAGTTTCCAGTAAGGGCCAGTTACTGTGCGGGATGCCAGCGATACTAAAAATACAGACAGACTCACCTCCCACTTCAAGTTTACAGGATATGAGAAAGAAGGGCCTGAAAGAAAGTAATTTCAGCAGCATAACACATTCTAGACTAGACATTTGAATAATAGAAGAGCCATGGGTGTCCAGTGAGAGGGATTCACCTGAAGATGTAAGGAAGGCTTTGAGGAAGAAATACTATTAGACAAATGCTTATGAACAAGGAGGGGTTGGCGTGGTGGCCCAGATGTGGACTGTTCTAGACAAAAGGAGCCGTGTGGAAGTGGGAAGAGGCTAGAAGAGCTTGGCTGCTCCGAGAACTGTAGACCAATGCGTTAAATGAGGCTGCAAAGTCCAGCAGGGAGCAGAGGCCTTGAGTGACGTGGGAAGATGACCTACATTCACCCTGCAGGAAAAAGTGATCTGATGCAGGATTTCAGAATGTTAAAAATTTTAAGGAACCGTGTAGGACAGAAATCGGTGAAACAAGAAACGAGAGACAGAGATATGTGTTAGAAGGCCATTACAGTACTGAGGGCAAGAATTGATGATGACTTAAAAAAAAACACATTTCAACCTGTTTTGTTTGTTCATGCTGCCTGGTGAGCTGAAGACTGCTTCAGAAGACTTTGGTTTAGAAGAAGAACAATGCATGAGGAAGAAAGTCCAAAGAAATAAATCCAGAGCCTATTGTCTTTATAGTAAGATCACTTGAATAAGACTATTCTGGACAAATGCAAAAAGACATTAACTTGACCTTCAAGAATTAAATCATTGTTAACTTCAATAAGGGGCCTTGTGACATAATACATTCTTAACAAATATAAACGGCTGTCTTTTTTTGTATTCCAAGCTAGAATTTGCATTAGTGCTGAATGTAATGCTTTTAAACATGTTTTAAAAGTATCTCTTGTTTTTTCTCAAGTTCTATAAGTAATGCATATCTATTCACCATAGAAAAATGTTCCAGTAAGTGAAGACAAAAGAGAAATAATAAAGAGGGGTTGTGAGAAGGAAGAACAGAAGTTCCTCCTTTAGTCTCTTACTTTTGCCCCTTCACTCCCCCCACTTCCCTTCTAAAAAGCTTTAAGGTTCATTGTCCTATATTGGGCACAAGCAGACAAAATGGAAGCAAAAAGAAATGGCAATGTTAATTTTACTTCTTCCCAATATCTCTGTTTAGTGCTCAGAGCAAGACCAATAGCTCAACAGTCCATTGAACTATGAATAAAAATGCCATGGAAATTGTAAATGGAGACCATAATGCCTTCTGATCTATACTCTAGAGATAATCAGATACCTCTGGTCACACTCCCCCCCCCAAAAGTCACAGAGACGCCACACACATACACAAAAACACACTCGTGCGCACACATGTAAATGCGTACACATGCATCACACACCCACACATATTACACACACATGCAGACACATATGTGCACACGCATGCATACATACATATACACATGATGCTGTTTCCCTTTGCTGATGGTCGCACTTCACTCCCCAGACACATGCATCCTCTGTGCTCATCTTAGGGTGGCTAATTTCCACGCTTCCTTCAACACTTGCTTAGAGGTAATCTCACTCAAGAATATATTCCTATATATTCCTATAGAATATTCTATAAACACGTCCATCCTAACAACGGTTATTTGGTTTAAAATGGTTTGTTTACTGACTTATCTCCTCCAGTAGACCCTGGGTGCCACAAGAGCAATGCTCTTGTGTTGTTTACCATTATATACCAGGGAGTTAACATAAAGCTGGGCAAAGAGTAAATGCTTGATAAATGGTTTCTGAGCTGCATGCGGTGGAATGCAAAGTGGAAGTAGTTTTGGCGCTAAGAACAATAATATCCCAGTTCCCAGGAGCAGGATGGTGGCAAGGGTTGATGTCTTTATTTAGGAGGACCAATCTAATAAGTAATTCTTTATATCCTAAGTGAAAACATTACTCATGTATAATTATCTGTCTGCTATTATCAAAATACATTACCACTGAATTCAATGCTTTCCCCACCTTTTAATTTTTTTTTTATACAGCTAACTTTTACCTGTGAATTATTCATAATACATTTTAAATGAGTATAAGATAATTGACCTTGTCTGCATGAGGCACCCATAATCTCACCCTGTAATAATTAACTCTCAGATGTGGGCCATTATTTAAGGATAATGACTTTTCATCAGTTTGGCAATACATTATGGCTTCATAGGTCCATTGGATTCTGTATTTCGCACCTTTGCTTTTTAATTTCCTCCCAAGATGTAACACTGCTAGCTAACTGCGTGTCTGGAAATGAACTCAGCACATTTCCAATCACACCAGGGAATCTTGCTCCCCTATGAGTTCACTGCATTATCATTTACCTCTTTCATGAAGCCAAAATTCTGGAAGCTCTTCTAGAACTCCAGACCATTTTGTCTTCCTCATTTCCCTAAACTCTCCTTTTCCTTAAATAGCCATCAAGGCTTACTGACTTTTTTCCTGAAACTTGCCCCATCCTCTATCTCAGCTATGTCCCCCCCACCCCACCCCGGGTCAGGCCTCAATAACTCTGACTTAGACTAGAGAACCAGGCTCCTCACCCAACTCCCCTCCCCAGCCTCTGCCCCTAAATCCTTTCTGATGAGAATTCTAAAGCACAAAACACACCCTGTCACGTGACTGCTTAATCCATTCCAGACGCCCCACCCCAAATGCCCTCAGCATTTAAAAAGACATTAAATGACCAGTTCCAAAAAATCACTGCCCAAAGGCTTGATCATGACTGCATTTCAACAAAACAAAGACCAATTAGAGAATTTTTTCTTGTTGGCAACCAATATAGAGCTTTGTTATACAATGGGATTTGGGGTAGAGATTCATAAATAGATCCCAGCAATGAGTATCTTATAGATAGGAATGTTTCCCCCAGTATTTACAAGAAAAACTAAGGTCTAGAGAGCATGTGATGCTGGGAATCCTACACAATTTTCATAAATACAGCAGGTTCATATCCTTGGGACCCATGAGTGCAGAATTAGTGCTGATTAACTGTACTTGAAAAAATTTCTCAAATTTTTTGATTCAATATTTTGATGAGTAAATGTTTAACTCAGGAAAAGCAAACAGGGTAAATTAACTTACTAAAGGGACATAGTACAATATTTCCTAACATTTTAATACTCCAATTGTATGCAGATGGTTACTAACAACTACAAATGGTTTTCTGTATTCTTTAAAATCCAGAGTAGATTTGCAGAACAGAATATATGCTCTAAAGTAATAGCTATTTTCTATGGCAGACTTCTTGTAATTCAATCGGATCTTCCTGTCTGCCACTTAACAGGTTTCTCTAGTTTCCATGCACAGGAAGTACCGTCATTTCTGAATATAGAAATTGCTTCCTGTGATTACCAACCACATTTCCAATCAATATTCTCTAAGCATTCGAGGGAGGAACTTAAGAAAAATGTAATTCTGTTTCAAAAGGAAACCCATGAACCCATGAGACTTCCAGAACAGCTCACTTCAGATATTAAAAAAAAACAAAAAAACAAAACTTAAAGTGTTCTGAAGAATGTTAAATATATCTAATGAAATGATTAATAACTGTTTAACCACCCATGGACATCTAGGTAAACTGAATGATCATTAAGAAAAGAGAACAAACTTACGGTTACCAAAGGGGAAACGGGGGTGGACGGAAGGATAAATTAGGAGTTTGGGATTAACATATACACACTACTATACATAAAATAGATAACCAACAAGGACCTACCATATAGCACAGGGAACTCGACTCAATATTTTGTAATATCTGATAAGGGAAGAGAACCTAAAAAAGAATCTCTCTCTATATATTTATGTATATACATTTATATATATTTACGTATATATATGTATACATAAATATACATACATATACATATATAAATATACATATTTATGTGTACACATATATAATTGAATCGCAGTACTGTATACCTGAAGCTAACATGATATGGTAAACCAATAAAAGATAAATTTAAAAAAATTGAAAAAGATCTGTGGGCTTTGCTGGTGGCGCAGTGGTTGAGAGTCTGCCTGCCCATGCAGGGGACACAGGTTCGTGCCCTGGTCCGGGAAGATCCCGAGGAGCAGCTGGGCCCGTGAGCCATGGCCGCTGAGCCTGCGCGTCCGGAGCCTGTGCTCCGCAATGGGAGAGGCCACAACAATGAGAGGCCCGCATACCGCAAAAAAAAAAAAAATCTGTGCTCAGGAATTGTATCTGTACCCATATCAGCGAGGATCCTCCTTATAATGCTGCACTTGATCATGACTGCATTCGCACAGAACATCTAGGGTGGGACATTGTTAACAGCACCCCAATTGTACGTACCACATTTTGAGACACACTGATAGAGAGCTTTTAGCAGTAACTATACCAATTCTCCCCCCTGCTCACCCTGGCCCTCATCATTCAACTAGTCATGTGCCAAACCTAGAAGGAACATAGCCATGAAGTCAGCCAATCCCTATCCTAGCAACTCAACCTCTAGGTTGCAAAAACCAGGAATTACATAATCTACCCCTCAAATTTTTCCACTTCCAAAGCTTTAGAGCTACCTTTTCCAATACTGTAGCTGCAGGTATTTAAATTTAAATGAATTAAAATTGAATAAAATTAAAAATCCAACTCCTTATCCATAATTACTATAAATCAAGGGCTCCATGGGCACATGAAGCAAGTGGCCACCATATCAGAGAGTGTGGCTAGAGAACAGTTCACCACTGCAATAAGCTCTATCGGACAGTGCCAATTTAGAGAATATTTAGAATCTTAAAGAAGAAAAAATCCGTAAGTATGACATTATTTCTCATAACTTCTGGTGCCTACAATTCATATCTATTTTTACAAATTATCCAAGCACTACCATTTTAAGTACCCATTTCTGCATAACCAACCATGCCAACATTTTGTGACTTTAAATAATTATCCCATTATTTCTCACAATTCTGTGGGTTGAGTATGTCTCAACTAGATGAGTCCTTTTCTGCTCTTACTTGGAGTTCCTAGGCTTGTGATGTAATGGCAGCAGAAGTTGGAATGTCCAAGATGACTTCAGCCCCATGACTAGCATGTTGGAAGATTCTTGACTTTTCCTCCATGAAGGGAGGTGTACTGGCATATTGGAAAGGTGGGGGTCATCTGGAGCACTGGGAAAGCTGGGTCTCCCTCTCATCCTCCCTCTCTCTTCCCCAGCCCCCATTTCTCCATGCAGTCCCAGGTCCTCTCCTTCTGGGGGTGGGCCCTTTTTGGAGAACATTTAATACATCCTTAAATCACACTCCTCCACAAACTGTTCTACCACTTCAGTTCTCAGTTCCATAAATTTCCACAGGACTGCTGTGTTTCTAGCCTCCCGGTGTTCATGTAGCTGTCATGCTGCCTTTCAGATATTTTTTGAATTCACGCCTTCTCCACCCCACTAACCCAAAATATGTGTTAAGTTTCTTAAGCAAAGGAATTGGGTCTTCAATATCTAATATCTGTGTATCTCCCCCAGACTTAAAGAACTTAGCTGAGTGCTGTGCACAAATTAAGCCATTAATAAAATAATGAACTGAATTCAGCCTCCACAGCCACCCGTCCCAGATGCCACTGTCTCTGTTCAAAAGCAGGAAGGTGTCCATCCACTTCTATGCTGGGTAGTGTGACAGCGAACTTTGGAGTTACAAGAACTAAGAGCTAAATCCCAGATCCAATGCCCCATTATATCACATTGCTTCAAAAACAATCATAGGAGCTTTATAATGTAATTGTGGACATGACTTAAATCTATGAAAAGTTAGTTACAGAATAAGAAGTAAAAAACAGTTCAAGGCAACAATAGCAAAAATAAGAACTCTTGAAGGAATTCTAACATGAGGCTTTTGGTCCATATATTGCTTAGGAGTTCAGCTGTTCCCTCTTCCTCACAGGAAGACTCCTTGACACACACACACACACACACACACACACTTATTTTAGGTGTTGAATGCCTCTAGACTCTTTAAAGGCATTAAACATATAGACAAACTTGCCAATGAAGACTGCCTAGAAAATAAATTGCACTCGTTTTAAAAAATCTAAGCTGTCAGCAGTGCAATTTGCTTTACTGAAAATTCAGATTTTAGTGATTCAGGATTGAACACCATAAAACTGCTTTTGCTGGCAGTAAAAATATTTTCACTACCTCGAGTCATCACAAACACCTAATGTAACTATTTTTCTTTCAATGCAGAGATGCTGGGATACTCAGACTCATAACCTACAAGGAAAAAATTTTATCAGCTGCTTTAGCTTTTTGACACAAATATTTCTATAGGTGATTGAGATGATTTATGTTGGTGCTAAGAAATAAAGTGTAAGCAGAAATGAGCCATTTTACAGTATTTTTCTGCACAGGCTCCAAAAGAGTGAAGAAGATGAGATCTCAGACAGGAAAATGAAATAATGTGTCTTCTTTAATTTATATGAGAGGCAAAAGGGAAATGAATCCCTTCTGCTTTGCAGTTGGAATTAAAAGAAGCATCCGATGGGATTTTTCACTCAGGCACACCTTGGTTCTCAAGTAATTTACATTTTGAAGATCAAGAGGCTTTCTTAACAAATTTGAAGGTTGTGTACCTCAGAGGTTAGCTAGAAATGTACTCAAATAAAGTTTTAATCCCTATGGCAGATACGAGAGGTGGAAGTAGTAATAAGAGCAAAGGAAGGAACTTGGCATTGGGTGAGTGCTAATATTTACAAATGCAGTAATGCCTGGTGATTGACAGTTGAAGCTGGTCAAGGCTCTGGGACCAGACAGAGTAGATCTGAAGTTCACCTCCATCACTCACTTGCTGAGTGACATTGGGCAAGTAGTTTGACCTCCAAACCTCAGTTTCTCCAAATGTAAGATGCAGGCAATAATAGTACATACCTTACAGGTTAGTTGTGAGAATTAAATGACATAATGCATGTAAATCTCTTAGCATACTGCCTGGCACATACTAAGGGCTCAATAAGGATTATCTATGATTATTATTGGCATAGAATTTTTTTTCCTTTAATCAGTACAATTAAAACCACCCCAAGGTGATATTATCAGCACTTTACATCTAATGAATCAAAAGTACAATAAGGTACCACTTCATATCAGTCAGAATGACCATCATCAAAAAAATCTACAAATAATAAATGCTGGAGACGGTGTGGAGAAAAGAAAACCCTCCTACATTATTGGTGGGAATGTAAACTGGTGCTGCCACTATGGAGAACAGTATGAAGGTTCCTTAAGAAACTAAAAATTGAGCTACCATATGATCCAGCAACCCCACTCTTGGGCATATATCCAGAGAAAACTCTAATTCGTAAAGATATATGCACCCCAATATTCACAATAGCCAAGACATGGAAACAACCTAAATGTCCATCAACAGAGGAAGAGATAAAGAAGATATGGTATATATATATACAATGGAATATTACTCAGCCATAAAAAGAATGAAATAATGCCATTTGTAGCACCATGGATGGAGCTAGAGATTATCATACTAAGTGAAGTTAACCAGGCAAAAACAAATATCATATGATATCACTTATATGTGGAATCTAAAAAAATGATACAAATGAACTTATTTACAAAACAGAAATAGACTTACAGACATAGAAAACAAAGTTATGGTTATCAAAGGAGAACAGGCTAGGGAGAGATAAATTAGGAGTTTGGGGTTAACATATATACACTCCTATATATAAAATAGATAACCAACAAGGACCTACTGATAGCACAGGGCACTATACTCAGTATCTTATAATAACCTAGAAGGGAAAATAATCTGGAATAAGATTCATATATATATATATATATATATATATATATATATATATATGAATCACTTTGTTGTATACCTGACAGTAACACAACATTGTAAATCAACTATACTTCAATAGGAAAATAAATAAAAATAATTTTAAAATAATAAAAAAATTTAAAAAGTCCAAAAGAAGAGGCAAAACCCTTCCCAAGGTTACACTGCCATCAGTTGACGATTGCAAAGTCCATGCTTTTAGCCAGTATGGTCAACAGTCTTGGCTAGGAAGGCTTTAGTTTCCAGTCTGCATAAAACAGCTCTCCAAGTAGAAAACAATGGTCATCTCCAGGCTTTGGTATAGAGTAAGGGGTATTAAAATTTCAATACCATGAGTACTCAATAGGTAATTTTTGAAGAAATGGTTATTACAAATAAGCTCTCACACTTTTGCTGCAATATAGTTCTTTTAGCGCATACGGATGATTTTTTTTAACATCTTTATTGGAGTATAATTGCTTTACAATGGTGTGTTAGTTGCTGCTGTATCACAAAGTGAATCAGCTGTATGTATACATATATCTCCATGTCTCCTCTCTGTTTCGTCTCCCTCTCACCCTCCCCATCCCACCCCTCTAGGTGGTCACAAAGCACCAAGCTGATCTCCCTGTGCGATGCAGCCGCTTCCCACTAGCTATCTATTTTACATTTGGTAGTATATATATGTCCCTGTCACTCTCTCACTTCGTCCCAGCTTCCCCTTCCCTTCAGGACAGGAATAAAGACGCAGACGTAGAGTATGGACTTGAGCACACGAATGATATTGCTAGCTCTAGGCTTAAAGCTCAGGAATTTTCCTCTAGTGAGTGTGTGTTGAGACGCCTAGGGGACCGCATGTTAACAGCAGTTATGGGCTTCATCTGAGTGGTCACAACTCTCTACCGCAGACAGAGGTCCTGTCATTTCAGGGAGTATCTGTTTACACATTTAGCTTTTGCTTCCTTTCCCCAACCCAGATTCTAAACTATGACAGTGGGTCTAATGGGCTGTTACAGTTTGCTAATTTACCTATTAATTTTGCAAATGGTCTGTTTCACGGAAGATAAACTTTATCCTTTGATAACATGACATTCTTCAGTACAATCTGGCTAAAAGGATCCCCAGGCCTTGTGCAGAGAAAGAAAATGAAATGTCCAAGGTGGCATTTTGCAACTTACTACCACCCCAGTGGCATTGTGTAGATACAATGATTACTCACTCAACAAAGTAAGGTGCTTAGTCAGTAGATAAATGCTAGTTGCCTAACATTTTGAAGGACTGACTAGGAGACTATCTTTTTTCTTTTCTATCATAAACATGGTAGAAAACGAATGCAGTACATATATAACCTAGTGTGTCCAGATTTCAATGGGAGTCAGAATTTAAGATGAGCAAAGAGACACATATTCCCATTATTTCTGGTGATTGATGAAGCAGAAAAAGAAACGTTAATGAAATTATTGGAAGATGCTCCACGGATGTCTCTGTTTAAAGCATCCACAGTGGACTAATCAAGCAGTCTAAGTGCCCACCTACACAGTTCTTGGGAAAGAGGGGGGCACACTGTCCCCCCAATAGCTGATATTCACAATTTAGCCACACCGTGCTTACAGAGACTCCTCAAAAATTTAGATAAACTGGAAGAAACACCCCAATTATTACTTTCAGTTTCTAAAATTAGTCAGTTTTATGCCCCAAAATGTCCTCAAGTTAAACACCCCAAGTATACAAACACACAACTACACATATGCTACCATGACCACTACCATCCATTATAACAACCAAAACCCATAAAATCATTTTAAATAGCTGAGAAGTTTATGATGATCACTCTAGTTATTTACTGTAAATATTGACAGAATGATGGAAACAATTTGCTCTGTTAAGTACCTGAATGGCTTCTATCTTCTTTTTGCATCACTAATTAGCAACATCTTTTGCCTTAGCTGGTAACGAGGTACAATTTGTTCCAAACCCAGCCTACACTCTCAGGAGTTCAACATTGTAAAAGCAACACCTTTTCCAAAAGGGCACAGTGAGGACCTTGGTAAAGATACTCTGCCTCTAAGACAACAAAACTGCATAGAACCAACCCCAAACTGCCTATCCAAGTGTAAGTATTAAAACTCAGGTAGACAGTGGGCATGGGATTTTCTCTCCCTCCCCAGCTCAGTGGTTTGGTAGTGAGAACTTGCTGTCTTGCAGACCATGGAGAGACCAGGTGCTCCATTAAAAGCACCATCATCAGACCACAGTCAATATTTTGTCCAAACTCCCATTTCGCTGGGAAATCTCTACTTTCACAGTGGGGTGACTATTTCAGTCCGAGCAAGGTCGGGTGGGGAGGAGAGGGCTCAACTTCAGGACATTATCAAACCAATAGCATAGTGCTGGCGACATCTCAGTGGCTTCATGTTATGATTTCTGTCGGAACAAACAAGACCTTAGTGTGGAATTTTGTAGGAAATCTTGGAGAACTAGAAGACCACAGAGACTTTGGAAAGCTCATACACATTTCTGGTGATCTCAAAGGCTGCAAGAATATGCACATCCCAGAGAATCAGGGAAAGAAGAAAGCACCAGTCACTTACTTCTGGCTGACCCTGAGGGCCCTGCACAAGCCAAAAGTGATGGCCAAGGCTGTCCTGTAAGATGCCTGAAGTTCAAAAGTGTGCCTTTTCACATAGATGCCCTTGCCAATGAGTGGAAGATACATATGCAAGACATTTAAGGAAATCTCCTGACTAGTCATCAACTGACCGCGAAATTATACTGACCCAGGTGTGCCAGGTTTAATCCTTAGGATATCAGGTTTAAAAATAAAAGCAAGAGCTTAAAACAAAAACAAACAAACAAAAAACTAGCTGAGAACTCAGGTGCTACATACTGCAGAAAATACAAAACATAAAGCATTAGTCCAGGAAAGTCACTAAATGAATAAGCAACAACAAGGAAAACAACAGTAACAAAAACCCGGCAGAAAACAACAAACCTTGGAGTGTAGAGAAATCTGATAACAGATTTGTTACAGCATATTATCTAAAATATCCAGTTTTCAAAGAAATATATGAGACATGCAAAGAAAGGGAAAGTTTGCCACATACTCAGGAATAAAAGTAACCAACAGAAAATTCCCCTGAAGGACGCAGATGTTAGACTTAGTAGATATGAAGCTACTGTCCTGGAGAATCCTCACCGAAGGAGGAACTTCTAAGATTGGATAACTGGAAAGATTAATATCAGTCATTTGAAAAATGCTCACAGGAGCCCACTACGTGGCAGGCTTGGTGGGAGATGCAGGGATATGGCTGGGAAAACGAAATCTTGGCTTTCCTAGATACCTTACCCTTGTTGCTGACTCAGATCAGTAAGGAGAAGGTGAAAACATGTCACAGGAATAACATCAAAGAGTGATACTGTTAATGTTTCTGTAGAGAAAAGTACAGGAGGCTGGGGAAGCTGAGGAAGGAAGAAGGCAATCTAGGGAATCCAAAAAAGCTTCCCAGAGGACATTCCATCTAAGCTGCAACTTAAAGGACAAAGAGAAGTTTGGCTGACCCTCATTCAAATGAGAAATCTGTCACAGAACCTTGAAAGCATCTGACTAGAAGTGATATACTCTTTTTAGGATGCCCATCTGAGAATCAGATAATATGTCCACCCATCAAAAATTCAGAGTTAAAGACTGTAGAAACTAGTTTGTCCATAGACTAAAGAGAAGGTAGAGAGAGGAAGAGGCAGCTGCAGAGTTGGATGGATACTGCACCACTTGAGAAGGTGAATGGCCATGTACCCCAAAGAATTAGCCAAGAAATTCATTTCGCTTTGAACTCTAGAGAAACAATAAAAGCAAATGGGACCCTTTGCCAGAAACCTGGGTTCTAGGCTCAGCTCTTTCCCTTACCTTGATTAGTGATTTGGGGAAAGTTCCTTGGCTTCAGTTTTCTCACTTGTAAAATGGAGAATAAAGATACCCTATCCTGTGTCCCTCGAAATAAGGCTGCTCTGAGGATCACCAGAGGTGACTGTTTTGTAAACCCTGAAGTGTTTTAGAATCAAAAGCAGTGAGGCGATAACGGTGGGAGAGGTTATTTTTCAATAGCCATAGAAAACTGAGGTGGTATGGCAAGCTTTGCTGGTTAGGAAATGACAAAACTCCCCCTTCCTAGACACTGCTTTCCCCAATTTATGCATCACCAGGTAGGGCCAGTGCTTAGCTCAGCTCAGCTACCTGAGATCTGTCATTTCGCAGGTTTAGGTCTCGCTCACCACAGAGGTGCCTCCTAAAAGGGAAAATGATGAATCCCCGCTGTGCCTTCCCAAGGCCTGCCTGGTTTCTGTGGCTTTGCCTCTGGCCATTCACTTCTCTAGGAAGGCGTATGTGGGTGGTGCAGACAATTCTCCCTGCTTTGCTTTCCTGCTTGAAATGGGTTTGTAGCAGAGATTTTAACATGCCCTGCCTGCCATGTGTTTGGGATTCTGAAATGAAAGGTGTACAAAGTTCATTTTATTTCATAAACATTCACTGAGTGCCTACTGTGTGCCAGGCACTGATCTAAGCCATGGGGATGCAAAGAGATGATCATTGTTCCTGTCCTGGAGGAAGCTTATTTTGTGACGAAGGGATAGAGAATCTTAGTGTATAGAAAATCCTAAGGAATTCAATTAAAAATTACAGAATTAATAAATGAGTTCAAGAATCCAGCACTACCAAACGTAAAATAGCTAGCTAGTGGGAAGCAGCCGCATAGCACAGGGAGATCAGCTCGGTGGTTTGTGACCACCTAGAGGGGTGGGATAGGGAGGGTGGGAGGGAGGGAGATGCAAGAGGGAAGACATATGGGAACATATGTATATGTATAACTGATTCACTTTGTTATAAAGCAGAAACTAACACACCATTGTAGAGCAATTATACTCCAATAAAGATGATAAAAAGAAAAAAAAAAGAATCCAGCAGGATATAAGATGGATATACAAAATTTAATTGTATTCCTATATCCCAGCAATGAATAATCCAAAAATAAAATTAAGAAAATAATATGTAATAAAATAAATAGATATATAAAAATTAAAAAATAAAATAAGACAGTTAGAATCAAAAAGAAGAAAAAACCTAGGAATAAATTTAGCAGAGAAATTTCAAGAGTCATACACTGGGAAACATTGTTTACATAAATTAAAGAAGATCTAAATAAATGGAAAGATATCTCACTGTTATGGATCAGAAGAATTAATGTTGTTAAGATGGCAATAACTCTCTAATTGATCTACAGATCTACACAACTCATCAACATTAAAGCTTTTTCTTTGCAGAAATTAACATGACATGGGAATCCTAACATTCACATGGAATTTCAAGAGCCAAACAATTTTGATAAACGCTTAATCGAGTTAGAGGATGCATACTTCTCAATTTCACAACCTAATACGGCACTACCGTAATTGAGGCAGCGTGATACTGGAAAAAGGGCAAATAGATCAATGGAATATAATTGAGAGTGCAGAAATAAGCGTTTACATTCATGGTCAAATTATTTTAGACAAGGGTACCCAGACTATTCCATGGGAAATATTAGTTTTTTAAACAAATATTGCTGGTTCAATTGTATAGTACCTGCAAAACGATGAATGTGAACCTCTGTCTTACACCATGAATAAAAATTAACTTCAAATGAATCTTAGATCTAAATTGAAGGGATAAAACTATAAAAATCCTGGAAGAAAACACAAGGATAAGTCTTTGAGACCTTGGATTAGGTAATGGTTTCCTGCATATAACAACACCAAAAACACAAATGACAAAAGATAAAAGAGGTAAATTGGATTTGACTAAAAGTAAAAAGCTGAGCGTCAGAGGACACCATCAAGAAGTGAAAAGACATCCCACAGGATGGGAAAAAAGTATTTTCAAATCACATACAAGCATACTTCATTTTATTATGCTTTGCTTTACTGTACTTCACAGGTACTGTGTTGTTTTTTTTTTTGGTACAAATTGAAGGTTTGTGGCAACCCTGTGTTGCCAGATAATGTTTAGCATTTTTTAGCAATAAAGTATTTTTAATCAAGGTATGTACATTGTTTTTTCAGGTATAATTTTACTGCACACTTAATAGACTATAATATAGTGTGAACATAACTTTTATATGCACTGGGAACCAAAAAAATCATGTGACTCGCGTTATTATGATTTTCACCTTATTGCAATGGTCTGGAACTGAACGCACAATATCTCTGAGGTATGCCTATATCTGATAAGAGAGTATTATTCAGAATATATTAAGAGCTCTTACACATCAACAATAAAAAGACAATCCAATTTAAAAATGGGTTCAAAATGTGAATAGACGTTTCTCTAAAGAAGAAATAAAAGGTCCCAATAGCACATGAAAAGGTGGTCAGCAATGAGTGATCAGGAGAATGACAAGGTCACAATGAGATACCACTTCACACCCACTTAAATAGCTAAAATAAGAAAGACGGTAACAAACTCTGGCAAGGATGTGCTGAAATTGGAACCTTCATACACTGATGATGGGAGTGAAAAACAGTGCAGCAACTTTGGAAAATGGTTTGGCAGTTCCTCAAAGTGCTAAAGACAGAGTTTCCATATGACCCAGTTATTCCACTCCAGGTATATATCCAAGAGAAAGGAAAACCTATTTCTATGAAAAATTGTACATTAATGTCTACAGCAGCATTATTCATGATGGCCACAAACATGGAAACAATTTAAAATGCTCATAAGCTGATAAATGGATAAAGAAAATGTGGTATATCCATATATTAATAATTAATATATGATTAATATATAGAATAGTAATTGGCAATAGAAGAGAATTAAACACAGATACCACATGGGTGAATTTTTGAAACATTATGCTAAGTAAAAATTTCCGGTTACAAAAGACCACACATCATATGAGGACACTTATGTGAAATGTCTAGAATAAGAAAATACATAAATACAGAAGGTAGATTAGTATTTGCTTGGGGCTGGGGCTTTGTGGGCAGGAAGGCAGTTTGGGAGCCAAAATGGGGAATATGCAAATATGTAGGATATTATTTTGGAGATGTTAAAAATGTTCTTAAAAATAAGACAGTAGTGATATTTACAACTCTATGAGTATACCTAAAACCACCAACTATAGACTTTGAATGTGCAAATTTTACAGCATGTTAAATACATTTTAATAAAATTATTTAAAAAATCAGCACATCATTATTGTGAAAATATTTTAGGGCTTTGATGTCAGGAAAAAGAAAACTGAGTTGAAATCCCCACTTTTCCCTTACAGCTGTGTGACTGCAGCAATTCCTAGTTCTCAGTGCTTCAGGTGCTTCTTGGCAAAATCAGAAAAATAGTACAAGTGATGATTGAATCATTTAATGCACAAAGTAATTAGCCTGGTTTTCTCGCACAGAGTAGGTGTTCAATAAATAGAAATTGCTTTTATTATCCTGGTAGATACTTTATTTTGTACACAAAGTGGTCCCCATGAACAAAGCCTATTGAGAATATTAAAATGTGTCCTCATACTTAAGGCCTTAAAGAGACACAGGTTAGCTGAAATATTTAGAAAACCAGGCTAAGAGGCAGGAAAAAAAAATGTAACTCACAGATAACTTGACAGTATTTATGACATTGATTCCTAATACCCTATCAGGAACTGTGAATTCCTCATTCAGGATATTTCATTTTAATAATCATCAACACCACCACTGTAAACACTAGTTAAATCCATTAAGAAAGCACATTCTGAACACAGGTTAATGTTTTACGAAGATACAGTGCTTTAGGACTGAGTATTCCAATTCTTTAAGGCAACACAGTTATTATTACTAATAAGTTTAATACTCCTTATAATAGCTACCATTTAAAGTATGCTATGCCCCACTTACTAGCAAATGAAACTGAGCACACAATTCACACTGTGAATGGTCCCTCAGGAACGATTTTCTTTAATCCTCATAACAATCTTATTTTGCAGATGAGGAAACTGTGGTTCCAAAAAGCCACGGCATGGAGGTAAGGTCGTAAGCTCAGCTCATAAGCAGTGCTGCATTATCACGGTTTCTTCAGCCCATGTGTTTTGAAGCAAAAATTGGGTTACATTGCTCACTACACTTATTTTTAAATCAAGAGTGTCCCACAAAAGCCCAGATGTGTGCTTCTATAGCTATACTTAGCTTGGCCCCATGAGGAGGTGGAACCTTTCTAAATATCGCTGAAGAGTGATGACTATGCTGATAATTACACCAATGATGAACTAACAGCGGAAGTCAAAGATAGGTGAGGAAAGGGACATAAAACTGGTCATCCACAGCAAGAATCAGTCTCCTGGTGACAAGATGAACTTCCCTGCAAGCACCAGCAGCAGGTAGCAGGCTCTGCTCCAGACATGGGGAATGTGACAGTTCGTAAACAGCCACTAGTCCCTATCTTATCTAACTTAAGTTTGGAAACATGCATACATAAGTAAGCAAATTTCATCATACGGAAATAACTGATGAAGTAAAAACATGGGGCTAGAGAGTGCTCAGTCAAGGAAGGGTTCCAATTATAAATAAGGTTAAGATTGAAGGGTTATATTTATGCAAACTTCTGAAACAGATAAAGAAGCAAGGCATGTGGTGAATTGGAAAAGACCTTTGCAGGCAGAGGAACAAATTCAAAGGCTCTAAGGTGGATTTTAGTTTTGACAACAAAAGTACAAACAACAAAAGAAAAAACAGATAATTGGACTTCATTAAAAACTTTACATCAAAGGACACTATCAAGAAAGTTAAGAGGGCTTCCCTGGTGGCGCAGTGGTTGAGAGTCCGCCTGCCGATGCAGGGGACACGGGTTCGTGCCCCGGTCCGGGAGGATCCCACATGCCGCAGAGCAGCTGGGCCCATGAGCCATGGCCGCTGAGCCTGCACGTCCAGAGCCTGTGCTCCGCAACGGGAGAGGCCACAGCAGTGAGAGGCCCACGTACCGCAAAAGGAAAAAAAAAAAAAAAGAAAGTTAAGAGACAGCCTAGAGAATGGGAGAAAATATTCACAATCATATATTTGAGAAGAGTCTAGTATTCAGGATAGGATAGTATTCAGGATTTTGTCTTAACAACAAAAAGACAAAAATCCAAATTGAAAATGGGCAAAGAATTTGAGGAGACATTGGTCCAAAGAAGATATACAAGTGACCAACAAGCACATGAAAAGAATTTGGGCATCATTAATTATTATTTTATTAAGAAATAAAATTCAAAACCATATGGAGATATCACTTCCCACCTGCTAGGAGCACTGTAATCAAAGAAAGGGAAAAACTATTGGCTAAAATATAGAGGCTTCAAGTGGGTCCAAATTATGGAAGGCCTGGGCAGTCACTGGTCTTTCTTTAAGTGAGATGGGGAGACTTTGGATCTTTGTGATCAGAAAGAAACACACTTAGGCTTTTATACTGAGAACAAACTGAACAGTGTGATGGGGGCTTCCCTGGTGGTGCAGTGGTTAAGAATCTGACTACCAGTGCAGGGGACACAGGTTCAAGCCCTGGTCCAGGAAGATCCCACATGCCACGGAGCAACTAAGCCCATGAACTACAACTACTAAGCCCACCTGCCACAACTACTGAAGCCCGCACACCTAGAGCCCATGCTCTGCAACAAGAGAAGCCACCGCAATGAGAAACCCGGGCACCTCAACAAAGAGTAGCCCCTGCTCACCGCAACTAGAGAAAGCCTCCACGCAGCAACGAAGACCCAACACAAACATAAATAAATAAATAAACTAACAAATAAATAAAATAAAATAGATTTATATTTTAAAAAATGTGTGATGGGAAGAAGCAAGAAAATCCATTTAGGAAGCAATCATAACAATCCAAATTAGAGATGATGCAGCTTGGGCCTGGAGAAAGGCCAAGTTGGTGGTGAGAGTGGTTTACAGTCTAAATCTATTTAGATCACAGCCAGCAAGGAGAAAGCATAGGGAAAAGAGGAATCCAGGATAACTCCAAGGTTTCTTGGTCTGAGCATCTGACAGAATGAGTTGCCATTTACACATCTGGGAAAGCATGCTGGAGTAGCAGATGTGTATGCCTCCTGCACTTAGAAAAGGAACCTTGGCCAGAGACCTAAATTTGGATCTCCAGCATGAGACTGACTTGTAGCCCCAAAGGAGAATGCACAGAGGAAGAAAAGGGTTAGGGCAGAGCCCTGAGGCTGACTCCTCATTTTAGGTATGAGGAGAAAACAAAGAACCAAAGAAGGTATTGAAAGCACAGTTAGGTAGGGAGAAAACTAGAGAGTGTTGTGTCTTCCAAGTCCAGTGAAGCACGTATTCCAAAGAGGAAAAAGTGATCTACTGTAGCAAATCAAGAAATCATTTCTCAGTACCACCATGGGATTTGGCAACTGTGGAACTCATTGGTGACTTTTCTAACAGAAGTCTGGAGAAATTATATGATCAAAACTAATGATTTAGCATCTTCTAAATTCAGACCTAGGTGCTGAGAATATAAAATGAATACTATTTGCATGCTAGCTCTAGGTATGCAACTGGCTATAATCAAAACAATACAATGAAAAGATGAAACAGATAAAAAGGGAATGGAGAGAGCAGACACTAACTCGGCCTGCGCGAATCAGAGCAGGCTTCACGGAGAAGGTGGCCTTGGAAAAGAACGAGAGAAGAAATGTCACCAGCAGCGCTACATGAGAAAGGCAACTCTGGAAGTGGGACCAGGTGTGTGACATGGAAGTCTAACACAGCCTAGGTTTCTAGGGAAACCAAAGCCATCCTAGCACTCCCTAACCTCTGCCATAGCAGAACCAGGTTTGAGTTTATTACCATTTCTTCCTGCACTATTACTTAGTTCATAACTTTTTAACTTAATTGACCTTAAACACACTCACTTCCTTTTAACTGACAGTACTCTCTTAGTAACACGAGATTTGAAACCATGTGTTTGATGCACTAATTGTATATGTATTTTCCTACCATGTGTTCCAATAAACATACAGATAATGTTTTATCAGTCCATCCATGTACCACATAAAACCTTCCTGTGTCTCATGGTTTGGGAAAACCTGAGCTCAAGTGTGGGTCAGAAAGGACCCATGGGGGCAAATAAGGTAATAAATAAGGAATATTCAAATAATGACAAATTATGTAATAAATAATATATAAGGATAATAAATACGGAAATAAGGGACCCATGCTGGGAAGATAATATGGAGCCTGCCAAATCCTGGTAAATAAAATACTTCTGAAAGCCTTACATCACCCAGTTTCCTAGGCGATACCTCTCTTTCTACATATTTGATACATGCTCAATTTACTCTTTTTCCCTCGATGTCTCTGGAACAGATGTCATGCAAAACAGTTGCTCCTAAACCTTTCAATTAGTTGCTAAAAGTCTCTCAGTCCCTTGGCCTTCTATCAGGGAGCCCTGATTGAAAGTGTGAAGGGAAATCTACAACTTAGTGCAACTTCTAGGTCTTCCCTATTTCCTGAGGATGCCAGAGGATTTTCTGGCTAAACACAGGACTAAGGCATGCTTTCACTGATGAGATGGAGGCCTAATGGTTGTGTATATATTGAAGCAGGGCAAGAGAGCCTGATACCAGGCAGCATGGCGAGGCCAGGGGTACAGCACCATGATACATCACCATCAGTCACTGATTTTAACCTTTACAAAATTCACTCTCTAAGCAAAGGTGATGACCTTTGCATTCCAGGATGAAAGGAAAGTTCACATTTTCTCACTTGATGAACGAGTGCCATCACACTCATCTGTAGCACAGCTTTTTGACGACTCCCCATCCTTTGGGCCTGTTCTCCCATGGACTGTTCTTGATCAATAAACCAACCTGTCTCAAGGATGCTGCCCAGTTGAGGAATAAGAAAGAGAAGAGCAGGAACAGTTATCAGCTTTTCTCTTTCATCCACGTAGGTGCCATTGCTACCGTTAGATCTTCATTAAGTGGTGCAGGAAGAAAAAAGTCGGAAAGAGAAAATAGGCATGAAAATGGCTGGTGCTTAAAAAATGAAGCCATGGGGAGTGCTTTCCATGCACTATTAACATTAACGGAGTGGAACTGCTCCATCGTCTTGATTAGACTCATAATTCTTAACCTTTAGGTAAACTGTGTATTCAGGCCTGGTGGAGGATGAGAAATAAAATGAGCGTTGCCCTGAGGCAGGAAAGCACACATCCACCAAAGACCCAAGGGCACTGGTGAATAACTGGGGGAGGTATCATACTTACCTTGATCAAAAGAGCACCACAGAGCAGGTGTGATGGAACAGGCTCAAGTACGTGAATACCTGGCTACTCAGTGATGAAGATACCTTCATATTTAAACTGTGAAAGGCATGCCATTGCTAAGACACCAGAGGCCTGAGTTATCAAATCAAGGTCATAGAATTCCGTGGCACCCAGAACACATGTGTGTAAAGAATCCTCTGAGACAGAACAGAGACTGTCCTTCGCTCCTTCATTTAGCGGGAGATAATAATGCTTTCCAGGTGGCCATCAGTTAGAACTATAGTGCTCTTAGCAGACCCTACAGAGATGCATTCAAATTGCCTGCAGCATAAATCACCCCAGGCCATATTTTCTTTTAGCTTTCTTCATTCATTTATTGGTTAAAATTTCTCCAGCTGCCAGATGCTTAAAGCCCCTCACAATATCAAAGGATTTCTACCAACCCCTAACTGCCTAGTCATTTTCGCATTCCCCACACCTTTTTCAGACAGCACGTCTAGCTACCATAACATGTATATTTTATAATCCAGAGTAAGTATCTCCCTTTGGTTCTTTGCTTTAGTTCATGTGCCATCACCTGAACACCTTTGTAAGTCTTGAAGGATCAAAACAACTTTTCCAGACATAAAATAAGGAGCCACAGAAGAAGCCACAGCAGCTAAGTAACCCAAGTCACTGGGATGTACTCAGTGCAAGATGGCCCAGTGGGGTGCTCACTTCCTTGAGCACTTACGGTATGGTGTACCAGTCCTCATTGGCCAAAAGCAGCACCATCTGCTTTGCCAGCTCTCCAGCTGCCAGAGTGAGTAGGTCAGTATTCAGAGCATGAGGGAAAATATGTCAGCAGTGCACTGTGGTGTGCTGTTTTATACTTATACCCAAACACACACATATGGACAATCTTTCAGAGGCAACAGATTCGTAAAAGCAGCATTAAATGGGACATTTGTGCGACTGGAAAAATGCATCATGTTTTTCAGCTACACACCAACATGTGCATATAGAAACGGTTTTGTCCCCATGCATGTCCAGGCTTTGTGACTAATTACAAAATTAATTTGGAAAATTTGCTTTGACTTTCAAAAAGAAGAAGGAATAAAATAATACTTTCCAGATACTGGTTTTCCAATTAAGGTTGACATTAGCATAAACTAACACTAAAACTGTAATAGTAACTAAACACAGAAGCTAATTTTGATATTCATCAAGTATTTGATTTTAGCTAAAACTAAAATTCAGGCTACATGTATTCATACATACATGAAAATGTATAAATTTAGACTTATAGGTTTAAAAATAGCTTATACTAGTTTATAGGCCTGATACATTTTTCTTTGGTGGGCTCACAATAAAAAAAAGAAGGAAAGAAAATGATATAACTTATAGTAGATGAGAAGGAAAAAGCAATATTGCAAATACCCTTTTATTCCAATGCTCATTTGGGTATGACTTTTTCTGGTTTTTGTAACCTTATTTTTTTCCACTGTGTTATGAACATTGAGGCTATACATCAATTATTATTGTTTCTTCACTTTCCAGGCATATTATAGGATTATACTTCCTGGTCCCTTGGGGTTGTAGGTATTTGAAGGGTAGGAGAATGTGTCGCCCCAAAATATGGCATTTGGCCTACAGGTCAATTTGAGTTGAAGACAACTGAGAAGAAGACAGGTTCTTTTTCCTCCTCTATTTGCCTAAAAGCAGGGCATACATTTTCCAAGGTGTCCATCTCCCTTCCCTAGCAAGAAGGACAAAAGTTAATCACTTGTAGACAACTTTAGACCCTGTCAGCCCAGAGATGGCACTAGAGGACTCTACATAACAAGTGTTAATAACTAGCCTTTATCTTTACAACTAGAAGCCTAACACGCCTGTTCTTTCTCCACAAATTTATTGTTCTTTGTTGAAGATGCTATATGAGCTGGAGTTCTAAGCCACCTCTTTGAGTTACTCATTTTTCCCTGTGTATCTCCCATCCACCCATGAGGTATATATGTTAGTAAACTTCTGTTTGTTTTTCTCTTGTTAATCTGTCTTTTATTACAGGGGTCTCTGTCAAGAACCCAGAAGTTTAGAGGAAAACTTCTTTTTCCTCCCCTTCATATTTCATTCCGGGCAATGAGTTGTAGGCCGAAGTGACATATGTCATTCCTAGGCTGCAGCAGGTTTGAGGGACACCAGAGCCCTCTTTTCCTCATTAAAGATGACACTTGAGAGATGAGCTACTCCATCATTTGGGGTCCTAGAGGGAGGAAACGTAGAGCAGAGCCCCCAGCCAATCCATGATGAATATCTGGTCTATTTGAAAAATAAAACATCATTGCTTTAAGACTTTGAGATGTCCTGGATTTCCCTTCCTTCCTTCCTTCCCTTCCTCCTTCCTTCCTTCTTGTTATGGCAGCAAAATTTAGCCTATCCCGTCTGATATAGGAATACAAGTTATTGCTTTTCAAAGTCCTTTTTTGACCATATTCTCACATGACTTTTACATATAAGAAGGATTTTTTGAGCACCTACTTTGTACCAGGTGTCAAGTAAGGTTCTAGAAGGATACAGAAATGAATAAGACTCAGTGGTTATCCTTAAAGAATTCACAGTTGGAAAAGTCTCACTTGGAGAAGAAATTTTTATTTCAATTTTACCATTCAGGAAATCTATGTATTCTGTGACTCTTAGCTGCCAACAAATAACCAACCCAGGGCTCCAACTGCCAAAAATCCCCACCGCCTCCCCTCTAGGAGACTCACTGATGAATGGCACTGTCTTGAATAGTTGCATCCTTTGTATAACTGGACTCTTGTTTTTCAACACCATAACTTGAGGGTCTTGGGACGATCACCCAGGGTTAGTTGCCTAAAATCATGTCTCCATGTTGAGAATGTGTTCAACTTAATCAAGATACAAAATGAGATAAAATACAGGATCTTAATTCATAGACAATTATCCAAAAGGTTTTCTTTCTCTTCTTTCCTCCCTCACTTCCCCCCTGCCTTCCTTCCTTCCTTCCCTCCTTCCTTCCTTTCCCTCTCTCACTCTTTTTCTTAATCCTCCCAAGGTGGTTTCTGCAACTACTCCAATATTGTGACATCTTATCTTTTCTAAACGCAGTTCAAAAATTCTGCTGAATATACAGATGGATTCTTAGAGTGTCAGCAACTTCATTTCTGATTTTCTCCTCATCTGACTTCTTTTCCCTGTCAGTGATGTGTTCACAGAGAGCATTAGTTTTCTATTCTTGGGGGCATCTTATGAAATGATTACCCAGATAGATTTTGGAGTGACTTCTGACTGTATCTATATAATACCATTTACTAGGAAAAATCCAGTCTTGGCCTGATTCCGTTCAAGCGAATGTTGTATAACTGGCATCTGGGTAGCTAACCTGGCAGACTCAAGCAAAGATTGTTTTTGCTTGTCCATAAAACTGAATTTAAACAGGTTTTAAGATTCACATGCATTTCTACAGATGTGGATAGGGTCAGGTGGTTCTTACTTTACTTAATCTCTTTGAACCTCAGTTTGTTCATTGTTAATAACTTACACCTCAAGACATTGTAAGGATTAAATAAGGTAGTTTTACAATCCGTCTGTACTAGGCACTGAAAATATTTATGAAAAAGCTTGGCACATAGGAAGTATGAGATTCAAAGTCTCTGCTTAATATTCTCTTTTCTTTTCCTTTTCTTCTACTTTAAATGCTGCCTACATAGGGATCATAGGAATCTGACAAGAAAAAAATATATATATATACAGAAAATGCACATACACATAATATATATGTATATATATATTATATAATGTATATGTGTATGTATTTACATACACACACATTGTAAGCAGGTATACATAGGAAAGGGTTTGTTTTACATATGTATATGCATATGACATTTTGTGACCAGCTATATATATCATATATAAATATACTTTCTTCAGTAATCACATCTCTCCCCATTTGGTAGAACCGTTACACTGAACAAGGTATCTGGACTCAGGATCTCAATTGTGCTTTTCCTTCCTCCTTTCATGACATCTGTGTCTGACTTTTACGAGTCATGGGCTTTGAAGTTAAATCTACTTGGATTCAGACCCTTCCAATATGATCTAGGGTATGTTACTTTACCTCTAGGTCTCCATTTCTTCATTTATAGGACTAGAATAATAACATCTTATTCAGTGGTTGATGTAAGAATATAAAATTGTGTGTAATATGTTTCTTTTTATGTTTATAATGTATCTATTGGACACTTTTTAATGGCCCATGTAGCTCACACTGTATTGCCATTGGACAACATTGTTTTACACTCTAATTTGTTCATTAAAACCACTCTTTTATTTTCCTATCTATTTCTACTGTCCAATGCTTCTTACCTCTTTCCATGACTACTGAGATAGATATCTGACTGATCTCCTTTCTTGTAGTCTCCTCTGGACCCAATCGGTTTTCTCTAAAACCTTCCTGTCATATTCTCTAGCTCAAGCTGTCTTCTTCATTCAGTGAAAATAGATGAATCCATCTACAGAAGCGTCCATACTACTGCGAAGTATCTGAAACATAGAAGGCCCTCCCTCCTTCCTACCTTTCTTTCTTCTCATCCATTCTAACTCCTCAACTTCTTCCTTCCTAAATACAGTTTCTCCCCCATTCACTGAGGCTGAATCACACCATCCTCCCTCCATGAGTTTTCCCATCACAATGAGTCCTATCCATGCTCTGTCTAAAAAGAGATGCTGCCTTTCCATAGAAGATCTCTGGGATTTACTTAAGGACAAGTCATTTCTCCTTTGCAGAACACTTTATCCCTTGCTAACATATACATATTGTCTCTAACTCTGCCTACAAGGGCATAGACTCCTAAAATTATAGTAGGTCCTATGACCATCCCCTTTACATATGCAATTATAATCCCCCCAAAAGTCTACAAGTTAGGTTAACATGTCACTCATTTTGCAGATGAGAAAAATGTAGCTCAGTGACTCAGGTTACATGACCCGACCATCACCACTCAGTAAAGAAGTGGAAGGGCAGGGGAATTCAGTTATATATTTTTGTTTCTTCATGAGAGTCTAAAAATGTCTCTACAGTGCCATACTGAGATTGTAGCTTAACAATCTCTAAGACACCTAGCACACAGATTGACATTTCTCATCCGACCCTACACACACACACACACACACACACACACACACACACACACACACACACAAACTCATGAAGGAAAGCGTGGAGGAGTAAAAACACTATAATGCACTCACACTTACCTCTCAGCAAAATGACAGAATAGTGAAAATTATGTATATAAAGGGACCTGTGTCATCCCAAAGGACTTAGGTAAATTGAGAACTTAAATTATGAAGAGTACAGGTTTCCAACCATTTTTATCTTTCCAATTATATAGGTACGATTAATGTTATTTCTGTCAACCTCATTTTTGGAGGCGAGGAAGATGAGGCTTAGAGATGTTGAGGACCTTACCTAAGGTCCCGTGGCTGAGTTGTAGTGGACCCAGGCAAGTGATGCCATACCCTCAGCTCCTCACTGGGCTCAGCTGCTTTTCTCTGGTACAGTTATTGTGAGGACTCAGGCAGGAAGGAAATTCATGCTCAGCTCTGACTCCCTGGTAACAAGCTATGAGATGCCATCAGAACACAGAATCTGTGTAGACTAATGGGCTTCATCTGCGCAGCTGGTATAATTTTATTTCCATGTCTACCTCGAAGCCCACCGAATATGTTATAAAGTAACAAATGTAACTGATTCATAAACACTTTAAGAAGCTAGTGTACTTGAAATGATGCCATTTGCAGCAACATGGATGGACCTAGAGATGATCATAGTAAGTGAAGCAAGCCAGACAAAGACAAATACCATATGATATCACTTACATGTGGAATCTAAAATATGACATAAATGAACATATCTACAAAACAGAAACAGACTTACAGACGTGGAGAACAGACTTGTGGTTGCCAAGGGGTGGGGTGGGGAAGGCATGGATTGGGAGTTTGGAGTTAGCAGAAGCAAACTAGTATATATAGAATAGACAAACAACAAGGTCCTACTGTATAGCACAGGGGACTATATTCAATATCTTGTGATAAACTATAATGGAAGAGAATATGAAAAAGTATATATATATATAACTGAATCACTTTGCTGTACAGCAGAAATTAACACTATATTATAAATCAACTATACTTCAAAAACATTTTTAAAAACACAGAAGTTAGTATTTTTGCTATTCTTGACTTGTTATGACCTTGGGGAAGTTTCCTACTTTCTCTGCACATTCAGTATTACCGTATGGAAAGTATGTTCTGAGTGATCAGGTGCATGAAGATGCCAAAAAATATCACCTACTATATAAAAAAATTATCATATATCATGTCCTTAAGAGTCTCAGAAAAATCCTCTTATCCCTCTCTCTCTCCTCTCTCTCTCTCTCTCTCCTCTCTCTTTTGAATTGTGTTATCAACCCCTCTCCTTTCTCACTGTGATAGGAATGTTATAAATTGGGACATGCATTTTAACTCACTTTATGTTGGTTAGTATAGAATCATGAAGTGTCAGGGCAAAAAGGACACTGGGGGAGCATCACATATCACCCACCTGGGAGGACTAAAAATGTGAGATTTGCAGCTGGTAAAACATAAGTAACTTGCTCAAGGTCATAGAGAGTCCATGGTGGAGCCTGGGGCAGGAGAGCAGCTCCTTCCACACAGTTCAGCCGTTTCCACTTTACGATGTTGCTTTCCACCCATAAGAATAACTGCAACAGTCTTAGCCAAATGCACTTGTTTTACAGAGGGTCCATCCCCTGACAAAATATGAACACTACCAATACTTAATATTAATTGAGGAAGAATTTTCTATTCTTTCAACTACTACGTACTAAATGTTTGCTGGGTGCCTGTTCTTGGCATTCTGGGGATAAAGAGATAAATGAGACAAAGAAGTTCCCTTTTTCATGAAACTCCCATTCTATTGACAGAGGTAGACAATAAACAAACAAATAGGAAGAAAATATCGGGGAGTAATAACCTCTATGCAGAATATGAAAATAAGATGATGAAAAAAATGATGGGGTGAATACTTTGGTGTATGTCAAATTTAAGTTGAGAGGGAAGAGGAGTGAAGCTTCTGAATATTGAAAACAGCTAGTACCCTACTTACTAAGAGGTGGTAGGGGCAAACTTGGCAAGAAACAGAATAAGGGGAAATAGGGTGAAGTTTCGTGGGCAGGTGGGCGAAGAGGAGCTGGGGAGGGGTCTCAGCGGGCAGAGCTCTGTAAGCCGCTGTGAGGAGTCTGGGGTCTAGCTCAAGGACACTGGGAAGGGTTTGAAGCCAGGTCACACAATCTCGCCTTGGAAAGATTATCCTTTTGCTAGTTGCATGTGATCTAAACAGTAGGGAGGTGGGGTACAGGATGGGGTAGGAGAGGAGGCAGGAATTGGATGCACTTGTTCAGTCTGGAGATGATGAGGGTTTAAATTCAGGGGGTAGCAGTGGACTCAGAGAGCAGAGGTTGGAGGGACGTCAGCTGTAATGGACAATTGAGTGTTTGCTGGGGTACCGAAGGGGGAATGGAGATGGTGAGAAGGGATGAGTCCTACGCTGTGACCTTAAGAAACTAGATACATGGTGGTATCATTTATTAAGTTGAGAAACATAGACATATGAGTGGATTTGAGTGGTTGGCGGAGAAGGGTACAAATATGTAACTTTAAAACTCTCAGCAGTGCTTTGGGTAGGTAAATACCACATGCATTATAAGTGAAATGTAGCTTAGAAAATAAGGATGCCCACAAGCCAACAAGAGGCAAATCCCCCAACTGAACTCTTTCACCAGACATATCGTGGGATTCTGAGACCCTCTCCTGGTAGCCAGGGCAGCTATATTCCCCTTGCTCTTTGGAAAATGGGATAAAACACTTGCTAACACAAGAGCAGTATCCTGAATGTCTATGCAAGTTCCAGCATCTACTCATTACAGTCTACAGATAAGGAAACTGAGGCTTAGAAAACCCATGTAACTTGTTCAAGGTCCCCCAGCTAATAAGTAGAAACAGTGAAATTGAAGGTCAGCCTTTATGATTCCAAAATGTATGTTCTTTTTGTGTTGCTGCCACTGAACTACATCTTCAGATTAGAAAATAGGATCCTTCTTCCTGTAAACACATTTATGGTAAAATAAGTGAACGTGGTCTTTCAGAAAGTGGTGAGAAAAATAAAAACTTTACCTTTTACCGAGTCTGAATGTTGATGCTTGGGTCATCCACATAGATTATTTAAGCAATTAATGGTCTGAACAGAAATTCATTTGCAGCCAGGCACAGATCATGTCTTGAATTTATGTGGGATAGTTTTTATTTTCCTTAGATACACTTCCTAGTTCCATTAAGGTGTATGTCTTCTTTGTAAAATCCACTCATCTCTAATTTTGACTTTATGTCCCCAGTGAAATACCAAGAGCGAGTTATTAGAACATTAGGAAAGGTGGCTTTCAAGCACAGTAAAATGCACTGACTTGATTCATGTGATGGTCTTTTTATATTTTTTAAGACTGGTGGCAAACTCTTATAAACCCATTTTAGCTGTATGACTTTAGGGGAGACAAAAGTTCCAAAGAGAGAAAAGTGGAGAGTCACACACATTTCCAGGCTGAACTGGAATTGACTATTCAGTGGCTGGCAGGACATCAGAGTGAAAGAACCTACACTAGGTTGGAAAGACTTGGGTTTGACTCCTGATTCTGCCATGCATTTGCTGTGTTTCCTTAAGCTAGTTGACTGTTCATCCAAAAATCTGAAGAAGATATAGTAATTTTAGACACATCTGTACACTTACCCCCTTAAAAGAGTGAATCAAATTTACCTCCCTTTTAACGAGGACTAGCCTGAGTGACTGTCTTCTAATATTTAGAAAGCTGCAAAAGTAATACTGCTTGACTTCCAATGCTAGGGAATAAAATGCAATATAGCTTTTGCCTGGCTTATTCTGTTTCTTGGGATGTTGGTCCCTGAAACCTACCCACTATATTGTAAGAAAGTCACGTTGCCACATGGAAAGACCACATATCCAACTGAGCTCCCAGCCCACAGTCAGCACTGACTGAGCCCCAGGCCCAGGTGATGTGGAGTGGGGCAGGGAAGCTCACATCCTGCTGGACCCTGCCCCAGCTTCAGACTTATGGGCAAAATGAATGGGAGAAAATATTTGCAAATGATGGGACCGGTAAGAAATTAATTTCCAAAATATACAAAAGCTCATAGAACTCAAAATCAAACAAAAAAACAATAGAATCAAAAAATTAGGCAGGGCTTCCCTGGTGGCGCAGTGGTTGAGAGTCCGCCTGCTGATGCAGGGGACATGGGTTCGTGCCCCAGTCCGGGAAGATCCCACATGCCGCGGAGTGGCTGGGCCCGTGAGCCATGGCCGCTGGGCCTGTGCGTCCGGAGCCTGTGCTCTGCAACGGGAGAGGCCACAACAGTGAGAAGCCCGCGTACCGCAAAAAAAAAAAAAATAATAAATAAATAATAGGCAGAGGATCTAAATAGATATTTCTCCAAAGAAGACATACAGATGGCCAACATGCCCATGAAAAAACGCTCGATATCACTAATGATTAGAAAAAATGCAAATCAGAACTACAATGAGCTATCACCTCAAATCAGTCAGAATGACCATCATCAAAAAGTATACAAATAATAAATGCTGGAGAGGGTGTGGAGAGAAGGGAACCCTCCTGTACTGTTGGTGGGAATGTAAATTGGTGCAGCCACTGTGGAGAACAGTATGGAGGTTCCTTAAAAACTAAAAGTAGGGCTTCCCTGGTGGTGCAGTGGTTGGGAGTCTGCCTGCCAATGCAGGGGACACAGGTTCGTGCCCCGGTCCGGGAGGATCCCACGTGCCGCGGAGCGGCTGGGCCCGTGGGCCATGGCCGCTGGGCCTGTGCGTCCGGAGCCTGTGCTCCGCAATGGGAGAGGCCACAGCAGCGAGAGGCCCGCGTACCGCAAAAAAAAAAAAAAAAAAAAACTAAAAATAGAGTTACTATATGATCCAGCAATCCCACTCCTGTGCATATATCCAGAGAAAACTATAATTCGAAAAGATACATGCACCCCAATATTCATGGCAGCACTATTTACAATAGCCTAGACATGGAAGCAACCTAAGTGTCCACCAACAGAGGAAGGGATAAAGAAGATGTGGTACATATATACAATAGAATACTACTCAGCCATAAAAAGAATGAAATATCACCATTTGCAGCAACGTGGATGGACATAGAGATTATCATACTAAGTGAAGTAAGCCAGACAGAGACAAATATCCTATGATATTGCTTATATGTGGAATCTCAAAAAAAAGATACAAATGAACTTATGAAACAGATATAGACCCACAGACATAGAATACAAACTTATGGTTACAAAAGGGGAAGGGAGAAAGGGATAAATTAGAAGTTTGGGATTAACATATACACATGACTATATATGAAATAGATAACCAACAAGGACCTACTGTATGGCACAGAGAACTATACTCAATACTCTGTAATAACCTATATGGGAAAGAATAATAGATACATGTATATACATAACTGAATCACTTTGCTGTACAATTTTTTAAAAATTACCACTGTTTTAAACCACGAAGTTTTATGCTGGCTTGTTACATAACTGTTGATAACCAGAACAGAAGATGAACCTTTTCTTTGGATACCTGAATCCTTTTTTTTAAATTATTATCCTTTCCTCTTTGAGACCTAATCTATGTTTTCTGTGAGGCTTTTTTTTTTTTTTTTTTTTCAGAATGCAGATAGAAGTGAAAGCCAGAGAGACATGTATTTGAAACCGGTCTATAGCACTTAGTAGCCATAGGACCTTGCATGAACCACCTAACTTCTTAGAGCTTCCCCTTCCATCGTTAAAAATGAAAATAATACAAACTTCATAAGGCCTTTGAGAGGATTAAGTGAAATAATGTTCAAAATGCCTGGCACACAGAAGGAGCTCAGTAGCCAAGAGCCAATATCACTGGCAGGAGTAGTGATACCAAGAGTATGCATTATAGGAACCTCGAGTTTCTTTATAGATTCCTGCTGTACATAAAGTAGAAATAACTTTTTATTAAGATTTCAAATACTTCCCTGGTATTTTGTCTTCCAGTTGTCACAGCATAGTTTTGTGGTTTTGATTCTATTGCTCCTGTGACAACCTGGTGAAGTGAAAAGACCGTGGACTTTCGGATCAGTTCCACCCACATATTTTGTGCACACACGCGTGCATGTTGTGTGTGCACATGCACACATGTGTGTTTGGTTTGTTTCTGTCATCCCTATTATAATCACATGGGCAGAAACCCCGGTTTTTTTCACTGTTTAATTCCCACTGGCCAGAAAAGTATGTGGCACATAATGGATAATCAATAAATATTTCTAGAAAGAAAGAAAATTTAATCAACTGTTAAAGATCTGGTTTGGTACAAATATTGAGGACAAAGAATTTTACGTTTAGTAAACTCCAGAGCACCTTGAAGTGCTATTTCTTTTCTCTCAGTAATTTGCCTTTTCTGCATCACAATTCCTTACTTCAATTTCTAAACCTACGTGTTAGTTTTGTACACATTGGAAGTTGAATACTACAGATGGACATGAGGGTTTATATACCCAAGTGCATTTACAGATCTATTTGGACATACAAAGATTGTATAATGAGTATATATACCATTACATAATATATATTATATAGCACACACTAAATAGTGTATAAATAATGCATGCATATTTTCATACATACTATAGTGTGTGTGTGTGTGTGTATATATATATATATATATATATGGTCTAAACTATATACCACATATTATATATATGGCCGGTTAGCTATATGCTCACTAAAATATCATTAATTAAGGGAAAAAAGGAAATTTGAGAATACTTTAAGACAAGTAGGACTTTATTATGTTCAAAATCATTGGAACATAACTAAGTATAGAAATTGATTCCAGGTGGAAACCACTCACATGTTTGCATGAATAAATGCATAGGAGCCCGTTCCTGGCAGGGAAGTGGGGACTCTGATGTGCTATCAGGCACTCCATCATCAGGTCTGCTGAGGAACTTAAACAACCCTCACGACAACTTGTTTGCACGACTGATTTGCTTGGCAAATCCTTCCTGTTCAGAACCAAAGTAAATTTGAGCTCAGCCTATCCATGGCTACTAGATTTCAAAGTAACGGGGTCTGAACTTCCAATGATTTCATGTGTATTAAGACGGACTTCTTACCTCTGCCTTAGTGAGCTCACAGATTTGGGAAGGGCATTCCCAAATACACCTTCACTACACAGAGTGGTAACTGTGAAAAGATACATACACCAGATACTTACATCCCCAACGAGCAAATCCAGTGAGGGATTCTAGGGATTCTAATCATGGAGATGATTAGAAGAGAAGGTGGGGGAAGGTAGGGCTCTCAATCTCCATTGTCCCCAGGACCTGGGCACTCAGCTTCCCCAGGTGGTCTCCTTCCTCTGCCCCTCTCAATATCTTCCTCCTTCCGGGGAGAGTTGTGGGTTACAGAGCAAATTGGCCATGTGATTAAAGCATCTTCTAGGCCCTGGCCTCAAGATTTTTTTTTCTGTCCTCTGTTTCTGGAACTGGATTCTATTTCATTTTTTTTTTAACTTTTTATTTTATATTGGAGGATAGTTGATTAGCAATGTTGTGTTAGTTTCAGGTGTGCAGCAAAGTGATTCAGTTATACATATGTATATATCTATTCCCTTTCAAACTCCTCTCCCATTTAGGCTGTTACACTACATTGAGCAGAGCTCCCTGTGCCACACAGTAGGCCCCCTTTGATGTGACCGACAAGGGATTAGTCTCCAAAATTTACAAACAGCCCATGAAGCTTAATATCATCAACACAAACAACCCAGTCAAAAAATGGGCAGAAGACCTAAATAGATATCTCTCCAAAGAAGACATACAGATGGCCAAGAGGCACATGAAAAGATGCTCAACATCGCTAATTATTAGAGAAATGCAAATCAAAACTACATTGAGATATCACCTCATACCAGCCAGAATGGCTATCATCAAAAAAATCTATTTTATTTTATACGCTTATCACATGATATCTTCTGGGTCTGGCCTCAGGAAAAATTCCTATGGAGGTGCTGACCAGGAGAAAAGTCTTGGGAATAACCGGGGCAGCCTTTGTTCCTGTGAACAAGTGGCCACCTCCTCGCCCTGTGACAGGATACTTCTGAGCACTGGCAGGGTGAGAAATCCTGTCTCGGAAGCTGCTCTTTAGCACAGGGTCTCAGTCCTGCATCAAGCTCAGGGTAAGAAGCAGCAAGCAAATACAACTACAAAGATTTATGGGAATAAAGAAGACACTTTTCCCCTGGACCCTAAGGGATTGGAATTGTGGTCCTTTGCAGAGTTTCTAGTATAAACCTTCAGTTAAAGAGATAGATGACACATTTCATTGGCTGGCACTTATCAGCAGCTCTGGGGAAGAATATCTGAGGAAACTGTCAGAAAATTACAGTGTCATGGTTCAGTCACTAACTAAATGAAAAAGACACAGTGGTGAACCAGGCCTGACCTAATCCTGCCCGTCTTCCCTCTCTTTCTGCTTCCGTTGCTGCTCGAAGAATGGAACCAGAGCCAGAGGCAAGAACAGACTGAAGGAGGCAGAAGGAGACTTTGGTGATGCTGTTTGGGATCCACAGGGCCACGTGGGCCACAGAAGCTGCAGCATGTGAGTGAGGACGCTGCCAACCTGTGAGGCTGCCGAGGAATTGTCCCCTTCAAGACACCCTGACAATCACACAGCTTAGCAGAGGTGGCTCTGGTGACTTGCCTCTCTCTCCATCTGCATTTTCTTACAAAACAAGGAAAATCATACAAACTGATGTGTTCCCTGATGACCCCATTTCCTTTTAACTTTTGTTTTTTGCATGATGTATCGGAAATCATATCCTTGCTTTTTTTTCTTAATTTTTATTAGAGTATAATTGATTTACAACGTTGTTAGTTTCGGGTATGCAGCAACATGACTCAGTTATACATATACATATATTCCCTCTTTTTTAGATTCTTTCCCCATAGAGGCCAGAGTATTGAGTAGAGTTCCCTGTGCTGCACAGTAGGTCCTTATTTTCCTTGCTTTGACCTCAGGTGGATCTGGGTATAAGAACCAGGTCTGCCCCTCCCCAGCCATGTGGCACTGATCAAGCATCTTACCCTCTCTGAGGTTCTGTTTTCTGAAATGCCAGATCGGATAACAACACTTACTATGCAGAACTGCTGTTTGGATTAGAGATCATGCTTATACAGTTCCCCACAGACATCCTTAAATATTAGAAATGCTTAGTCATTGGTGGCCATTTGAACAGTTATTTATATTTCTTTCATTTTGCCTTCTTTTATTTCCTCCCTTTATAATCTATTGTGTATGGTACGGGGGGAAACCTATAGCAAGAAGGCATCCTTCACATTCTCCTCTTATTGGTTTGAGTCCACGGTAGCCACAATTCATAATATTTTATTGCTTCTACTAATCCTGGCTACCAGTAGTTTCCAATAAGCTATGGGATATTTTAATTAATAAAAAAATATTTATAATTGTCTTTGATCCTCCTCTGCATTTATCAGATTGTCAAAGTTGAAATAAGGTGATAATACCTATTGCTGGGAGATGGGCACTCAAATCCCACAGTGATGTTTAGAGTAATAATTGGTATAACCTTGATACACTGCAGATGTCAATATGGCAAAAGTCTTAAAAATATGCACACGCTTTGCCCTGGTAATGGCACCCCAAGGAATTTATCCTAAGGATATAATCGGTTTTATACATAAAGATCTATGTGCAAAAATGTTCTTGCATCATGTGTAATAGTGAGAAAATGGATACAATCTAAATGTCCAAAATAGATTTGTTAATCTTGTGTATCCATTTGGTACATCCATATAATGGAAGACTCTGTTCTTAAAAACATTACGGTATAAAGTCATATTTACTGACGTGGAAAGATATTTGTATACTGTGTGTGTGACAAATACAGTTAGTAAAACAGTTTCACAGGGGGGGCCTTGGCTTCAGCAGGTAAGGGAGACCCTTACCCAACTCTTCCAGAGGGAAGGCAGGAAAGGAGAAGATGGTCTCTAGCCTCTCCTTTCTCTCTCTGGCCTTCCCCAGGGGGATGGGATTGCCTTAATAATTAGGGAAATTAGGAAAACATCCCTGCAAGTGTGTGCCTGTTATGGACAGAATATTTGTCCCTCAAAAATTCATGTGTTGGAATTCTAATCCCCCAGTGTGATGGTATCAAGAGGTGGGGACTTCGAAAGGTGATTAGGTCATGCCCTCCCACCCAAATGTGCTCAGGGAATTTATGACAGCTGAGTTAGAAAAACAGCATGTACTATTCACAATAGCTAACATATGGAAACAACCTAAATGTCCATCGACTGATGAATGGGTAAAGAAGATGTGGTACATATACATACAATGGAATACTACTCAGCCATAAAAAAGGATTAAATAATGCCACTTGCAGCAACATGGATGGACCTAGAGATGATCATACTAAGTGAAGTAAGTCAGACACAGAAAGACAAATATAAAATAATATCACTTATATGTGGAATCTAAAAAAATGATACAAATGAACTTATTTATAAAACAGAAACAGACTCCCAGACAGAAAGCAAACTTATGGTTACCAAAGAGGAAGTAGAGGTTACCTTAGGAGTTTGGGATTAACAGATATACACTACTATATATAAAATAGATAACCAACAAGGACCTATAGTATTCAAAATACAGGTCCTATATAGCTATGTATAGTATAGCATAGGAAACTATACTCAATATTTTGTAATAACCTATAAGGGAAAAGAATATGAAAAAGAATATATATATATAAATATATATATATGTGTGTATATATATATATATATATATATGTATGTATATCTGAATCACTTTGCTGTACACCTAAAACTAATATAACATTGTAAATCAACTATATTTCAATTTAAAAAAAAGAACAATAGTGGTGAGAGTGGGCAACCTTGTCTTATTCCTGATCTTAGAGGAAATGGTTTTATTTTTTCACCACTGAGAAAGATGTTGGCTGTGGGTTTGTCATATACGGCCTTTATTATGGTGAGGTAGGTTCTCTCTATGCCTACCTTCTGGAGAGTTTTTATCATAAATGGGTGTTGAATTTTGTCAAAAGAATTTTCTGCATCTATTGAGATTATCATACGGTTTTTAGCCTTCAATTTGTTAATATGGTGTATGATATTGATTGATTTACGTATATTGAAGAATCCTTACATTCCTGAGATAAACCCCATTTGATCATGGCGTATGATCCTTTTAATGGGCTGTTGGATTCTGTTTGCTACTATTTTGTTGAGGATTTTTGCATCTATGTTCATCAGTGATATTAGCCTGTAGTTTTCTTTCTTTGTGACATCTTTGTCTGGTTTTGGTACCAGGGTGATGGTGGCCTCGTAGAATGAGTTTGCAAGTGTTCCTCCCTCCTCTATATTTTGGAAGAGTTTGAAAAGGATAGGTGTTAGCTCTTCTCTAAATGTTTGATAGAATTCACCTGTGAAGCCAACTGGTCCTGGGCTTTTGTTTGTCAGAAAGTTTTTAATCAGAGTTTTAATTTCAGTGCTTGTGATCGGTCTGTTTATATTTTCTAATTCTTCCTGGTTCAGTCTCAGAAGGTTGTGCTTTGCTAAGAATTTGTCCATTTCTTCCAGATTGTCCATTTTATTGGCATATAGCTGCTTGTAGTAATCTCTCATGATCCTTTGTATTTCTGTAGTGTTAGCTGTTACTTCTTTTTCATTTCTAATTCCTTTGATTTGAGTATTCTCCCTTTTTTTCTTGATGAGTTTGGCTAATGGTTTATTCAACATAGTTTTGGAAGTTTTAGCCACAGCAATCAGAGAAGAAAAAGAAATAAAAGGAATCCAAATTGGAAGAAGAAGTAAAACTGTCACTGTTTGCAGATGACATGATACTATACATAGAGAATCCTAAAGATGCTACCAGAAAACTACTAGAACTAATCAATGAATTTGGTTAAGTAGCAGGATACAAAATTAATGCACAGAAATGTCTGGCATTCCTATACACTAATGATGAAAAATCTGAGAGAGAAATTAAGGAAACAGTCCCATTTACCACTGCAACAAAAGTAATAAAATATCTAGGAATAAACCTACCTCAGGAGACAAAAGACATGTATGCAGAAAACTATAAGACACTGATGAAAGAAATTAAAGACGACACAACAGATGGAGAGATATACCATGTTCTTGGATTAGAAGAATCAACATTGTGAAAATGACTATACTACCCAAAGCAATCTACAGATTCAGTGCAATCCCTATCATACTACCAATGGCATTTTTCACAAAAGTAGAACAAAAAATTTCACAATTTGCATGGAAACACAAAAGACCCCGAATAGCCAAAGCAATCTTGAGAAAGAAAAATGGAGCTGGAGGAATCAGGCTCCCTCACTTCAGGCTATACTACAAAGCTACAGCAATCAAGACAGTATGCTACTGGCACAAAAACAGAAATATAGATCAATGGAACAGAATAGAAAGCCCAGAGATAAACCCATGCACATATGGACACCTTATCTTCGATAAAGGGGGCAAGAATATACAATGGAGAAAAGACATCCTCTTCAATAAGTGGTGCTGGGACAGCTACATGTAAAAGAATGAAATTAGAACACTCCCTAACACCATACACAAAAATAAACACAAAATGGATTAAAGACCTAAATGTAAGGCCAGACACTATAAAACTCTTAGAGGAAAACATAGGCAAAACACTCTATGACATAAATCACAGCACGATCCTTTTTGACCCACCTCCTAGAGAAACGGAAATAAAAACAAAAATAAAGAAATGGGACCTAATGAAGCTTAAAAGTTTTTGCACGGCAAAGGAAACTATAAACAAGGGGAAAAGACAACCCTCAGAATGGGAGAAAATATTTGTAAATGAAGCAACTGACAATGGATTAATCTCCAAAATATACAAGCAGCTCATGCAGCTAAATATCAAAAAAGGAAACAACCCAATCCAAAAATGGGCAGAAGACCTAAATAGACGTTTCTCCAAAGAAGATATACAGATTGCCAACAAACACATGAAAGAATGCTCAACATCATTAATCATCAGAGAAACGCAAATCAACACTACAATGAGTTATCACCTCACACCAGTCAGAATGACCATCATCAAAAAATCTACAAACGATAAATGCTGGAGAGGGTGTGGAGAAAAGGGAACCCTCTTGCACTGTTGGTGGGAATGTAAATTGATACAGCCACTATGGAGGACAGTATGGAGGTTCCCTCAAAAAACTAAAAATAGAACTACCATATGACCCAGCAATCCCACTACTGGGCATATGCCCTGAGAAAACCATAATTCAAAAATAGTCATGTACCACAATGTTCATTGCGGCACTATTTACAATGGCCAGGACATGGAAGCAACCTAAGTGTCCATCAACAGATGAATGGATAAAGAAGATGTGGCACATATATACAATGGAATATTACTCAGCCATAAAAAGAAATGAAATTGAGTTACTTGTAGTGAGGTGGATGGACCTAGAGTCTGCCATACAGAGTGAGGTCAGAAAGAGAAAAAGAAATACTGTATGCTAACACATATATATGGAATCTAAAAAATAAAAAGGTTCTAATGAACCTAGGGGCAGGACAGGAATAAAGATGCAGATGTAGTGAATGGACTTGAGGACATGGGGAGGGGGAAGGGTAAGCTGGGATGAAGTGACAGAGTGGCATGGACATATATACACTACCAAATATAAAATAGACAGCTAGTGGGGAGCAGCTGCATCGCACAGGGAGATCAGCTCGGTGCTTTGTGACCACCTAGAGGGGTGGGATAGGGAGGGTGGGAAGGAAACTCAAGAGGGAGGGGACATGGGGCTACATGTATATGTATAGCTGATTCACTTTGTTATGCAGCAGAAACTAACACAACACTGTAAAGCTAGTATACTCCAATAAAGATAAAAAAAAAAATCATACAAAGGCAACAGTAAAGCCAAACTGATATCACAGGATGTATATACTAAAGGAAATCCCATGGTCAGAATGAACATAGTCCCATTTTCCCCAAAGTTCCACCAAGTCAAACGTTAGGAAACTAGAAGCAACACAATCATAAGAGGTTAGGATGGTTTTGTGCTCACAGACTCTCTGCAAAGAGTGCTGAGTCACACATGCAGGCTTGACAGCCAGGAGAGAGCGAAATCTGAACACACACAAACACTGACTCTCTGAGGATACTGGTAAAAGGGACCCCAAGCAGGGCCTCTGAATCAGCCCTGCAAGCATTGCTGAGTCCAAGGACAGTACAGTCACTGATTTTCACAATGATGATCCTGAGTCATCAAGAAAAGGTGACATTTCATGTTCAGAATTCTCTGTTTAAGAAGGCAAGGAAGCATGTGATCCATTTGAGAAAGATTTTCATTTCAAATAGTTAAAAATTCTTTAAAAACATTTTCGGTGCTTAAAGGGGTAAGTGGCAATTATCTGGAAAATTCACTTATGTGGGACAATTCTTCCCTAAGGATTCTAGATGAGTGAGGCAGTGGGTGGGTTGTATTTAGTTAGGTTTCTAGCACTTCTGCTTGTTTGACATTTCATTGTCTAATTTCCTCAATCCTTTCAAAATTCCTCACTTTCAAGGATCATAAGTTCCTTGAGGCTAAAGATTCTGACACCCTTTCTTGGATATTCCACATCCTTGTGCTACTCAGCCATTTTTTCCCCCTTTTTTCTGCCACGAATGATGAACTGATATGCACAGAAATGACTGACTCCCAGGGCATGCATCAACTTTGACAAAGCCCTCCTGACGTTGTGCAAACCCTTTCGGGTTTTGGTAAGCAATCCTACAAGGTTTTTTTGCAACCCTTTATCAGCCATTCACGCTAAAAACTAACCGTAAGAGAACAAAAAAATATATAAATACAGTTAATATAATTTTTCCTAAAAGTAAACTTTATTTTAAAAGAAGAGTCATTTCCATTAAGGCCTGCACTTTTCAGGTAACATGAGTACTGCAAACACACAGGATGTGGCCGCTTTCCCTGTTGACCTCCTTGCCTAATACTGCTCTGCTATGTTTCCTTTGCCCCAGACACAACTCATTGCTCTTTGGTGAGTGTGCTGAGATCTTTGGTGCTTTCTCGTCTGCCAGAAATACCATTTCCGCTTTCACACTTCCTACGTCTAACTCAAATGCTCTCTTCGAGTGCCACTGATCTCAAGAAACTTTCCATTCTCACCACGATTGCAAGATGGGTATTGTCACTGCCCCTTTTTTGAAGATGGAGAGAAAATCTTGAGAGGCTACAGAACGCCCTCGAGGTCACACCCTGGGTATCAGAGCAAGGACGAGTCCGTCAGGAGTCTCTCCTGGTGGCATTTCTCTCATTGCATAGGGAACCATTGTAGTTGCAGCCCCATTTTTGGCAAAACCTCCCCCTCTCCTACGTATTCCAGGGTTTCAGGGCCCAACTGCCACACTGCGGTCGTCCTGCATGGCCTTAGCAAAGGGGCCTGGGCAGGGGTGGTTCTTACCTGGCGTGTTGAGCAGGCGGGACCTCTTGCAGTGGTAGGCCACCTCCTGTTCACAGTGTTCCGAGCCATCAATCACGGCCTCCAGCTGCTCCAAGCTGCCTCCATAGTCCAAGGTCATGGAGTAGGGCTTCTCAGCGTTGGCACCTCGCACATGGGTCAGCTCCGTGTTGTTGTGCTGCACCAATGTCCAGATCTTGTCCTCTGCCCAGAAAACACAACCAAGGAAGGTCAAAAGAGGATCATGCTTATAGACCTCCAAAAGGCTGGAAAAAAAAAAAAAAGACAATCATGCTTGCAGTGTGATGGATGGTGGCTGGATGTGCATCAACTAACGGCCACTCAAGCACTCTACTCATGCAAAGAATTTGGCCGGAGAATTTTTGTTTCTCCCAGAGTTCTACCCAGAGTCAGTGTGAGGGTTATCTTAAGAGCTAAATTTGTGAAGTCTGTACTCCACAGTCTCTAGGCTAAGCATTTAATGTCCATTATCTCATTTAAAATGGACACGATCTATGCAAATCCATGGAACTAGAACAGAAAGAAACACAAATAGGTAGACAACAGGTAGAACAAGAATAAAAGGAAATGAATTCATCTGTTGCGGGAAAGGACATTTTGGATGGGGAAGAACTTAGAAGTTGAGAAATTAGATACCCTGTGACCAGAAGTAGAATATAACTAAATATCCTTGAAGGTAATTATCCTGGCGATCACATACACACAAAAACATAGATCACTGACAAGCTGTCGAATGCACAAAATGTTGGTAATTATATGAACAAAAATTAAATGTTAAATGTTCAAAATATTAACTACATAAATAAATAAAATAAAATTGGCATTGTCTAAATCAGAAGGGAGTCGATCCTGCCACATCAAAACTGAGGGAAAAGTGAATAAGGAAAATTAAGCAGTTTTCCTAAGATTGCATAGTTAATGTCTAAGCAAGAATTGGAACCCAGGATGTCTGACTCCAATGCCCCTACATCCAGATATTGACACACACACTTCCTCACAAAAGAAAAACTAGCATAGATCATTGTCTCAGAGAATCATAAGTACCACGTTGAAAATAAGACCTATACACAGAAAGTATCTGTGAAATATACATCATAACAAGGATGAGATTGTGTAATAGACACTGAACATGCAAGGCACTTAACTGCAGTTCATTAATATTTATTCGCCATGCTACTTCTACTTGCCAAAAATATTTTAACAGGTTTACATTAAAACAACATGCAGAGATGAGGCCCTGTGGGTCAGGGATGGAGAACATATTTTACCTATTATAGGTAAGAATGGAAGGCAAAGAAAGGAGATGAATTTCAGTTTTAGAGCCTGAGAGATCTGACTTGAAACCTATTCTACTAACAACAAGCTTGGACAAGTCACTTCACTTTTCTGGGGCTCAGTTTAATCATCAGTTTAAAAAAAAGAAGTCACAAGGCACGATCAGACATTCTGGAATAATAGACTGAAACATTTACGGCAATTGGACATAGAATTGAATTCTGAACATGCTTACGGATAAAGGGAAAGAGGAAATAGGAAGGCTTGAGAAGCTTCTGTCATCTGAGAATCTTGCCCACATAATAACGTCATCACTCTTCATAGATGTGCAGAGCTGAAAAAGAACCTTGCCCAGAAGTCACATGGTTTCCTTCCTCTCTCACCCACTTAGTTTTACAAATGAGGAAACCAAGGTCTAGGAAGTAGAGGAAGGACCCAAGGCACATCGGTTAGACAAGAATGGTGAGCACATATACTGCCCGTAACCACTATTTCTAACTAGTACTACTTAGAAGCAGGATCGTGGCTGTTGGCCATGAGAATGAGAAGAAGGAGAAGGAAGGAGAAGAAGAAGCAGAAAAAAACTGGCAACCAGGATCCCCAGTATTAGTATGTTCTCTACCCTAACTCTGTATATGACTTGGGATAAATAACTTCATTGCCCTGTACTTCAGTTTTAATGTTAGAAAGAGGAGGAAGAGAAAGTTTGCTCTCAATTCTCTCTAAAGTATTTTCCCAATTCCTAAAAATGGAAATGTTTCTTGCAGCATAAAATTGAACTCTGCTCAAACATTCTGATTCATCTTAACACTATTTCCTAAAACCAGCCCCCTGATAACCCACGTTTCCAATGTTTAATCGAGACAAAATTACATTTTCCATAAAGTCTATAAAAAAAATCAGAATGAAGGTTTTTGGATTTTGACTTTGAAAGCAAAAATAAAACATGATTCATATTGGTAAAAATAATAATGTTACATAAATAATTAACTGGAAACTCCAAAAATGTTGGTGCCAATATAGACAAATGTCAATAAAATAACCAAAGAAAGTAATTGCTCAATCATGCAATACTGTAGAGGGAGAAATAAAAACTGCTGATTTTGAAATGTCCACGGTGCTCAGAAGAAATGGAAATCTAACCTCTAATAATAGATGGTATACTACTGTTTCATACTAGGAAATTTTATGTACATCGTCTCCAGTACTGATAATAATCATAGATAACAGTATAAATATAGATACTGGATATAAATATAGATATAAATGTAAGAAGGGGAGAGAAGGTAAACTTGTCCCCAGTCTCAATTCATCCAATCTTTCTGATTCCCAAAGTGGTCCACATAGCATCATTAAATCATATAAATGTGGATTTCCTTCCAAATGTACACTGATTCTTCATATCTATATATGCATCCATTGATCATACATTCATTATCAATTTTCTTATTTGTTCACTCATTAGCTCATTTTTCCAAAACCATATTCTATCTTTGGCAAGGTGGAAAAGGAAGCCATGTCAGAGAAACAGTCTTTTATCTTAAAGCCACAAATATTGCGAACCCCACGTTCTGGCCCTGACAGTGAACTGGTTTTAATAGTTCAACTCTTGGTCCTTTTTGATACATGCAATATAGAGAAGATACAAAGGAACTACTAAGATCTCCAAAGGGTCCCCACAGTTCACTTAACAGACATCACAAACACAGTCTGAGCGACAGGAAGAGAGACGATTACTCGAAACCTAGGGTCCGTTAGCTGGCTTTCATTTCAAAGATGCCCTTTGTCCTCTCAGTATTTTCCTCCTGGGAGAGAGCAACATAAAGGCTAAAAACAACGAGACAATTGGATATTATTTTTTCTCACTTTCTATTTTTTCCCCCACTTCCTGGGTAGCAATGCAGATTAAGCCCTGAACCCTGACAAAACATGAAAGGCCAGGGGTCAGTGCCGCTCAGGAGAGGCAGCTTTGATGGCTGATGTTCCTGACGCTTGGAATTGGATGGGGACAGGTGAGGTGGTCTTAGCTAGAGAAGGTCTAGGTGAAGGATTTTCAAACAAGTAAGATTCATTTTGAATAGTCTTTTAGGTGGATGGAGGGAGATCCATTCATGGACCTATATATACTTTAAATAAAATTGGACCCATGAGCTAAATGTTCAAGATGATACGTTTGGTCAGTGCACAGTGGAGATTAGTGGACACAGCTTGGATTCTGGAGCCAGAAGATCTGGATTTGTGTGCCAGCTCTACACTTCCTGGTTAAGCATCCTTGGTCAAATGATTACTTCTCTAAAGTTCAGTTTCCTCATCAGTAATACTTTAAAAAAAGAGCAATGATGCCAACTGTAGAAGGTGGTTGTAAAGATTTAAGTGAGGGGACTAGTGTGAGAATCTCCTTTATTAACTAAATAATGACATTCAACAGAAGTCTGTGTGTACCTCTTAGATAAAGGTATATAACATGTCCAACTCAAGGAGCCCACAGATATCAGATGCTGATATTAGCAACAGCATCAAAAAGAAGAAGTCTTGACTGGTCTCTTAGAGTTCTCATGGTCGCTCGTATTAACACGGTTCTTTCCCTGACCAGAGAGTAAGACCCACAAACACATAAAGGGGGCAAAGGGGAGGCACTATGAGCCTTGCCTTCTCTCTGCAGACCCATGGGGAAAACACATTCAAAAGACCCAGAACAGGAAATACTTCCCTCTGGCAGTTCTGTGAACTTGGAGTCCCACACAAGGAAACCAGCAGAGGTTTCCCTGTAACTCAAGTCGGTCCATTTTCATGCAGAGACTGCGGAGTAAATCGTCTAAATGCTATGATTGGCAGAGCATCATAAAGTCCTCCAGGCTCCATACACCCACCTTGGCTGACCTGCCTCCATTACCTGCCCTCCACCACAGGACATCCACCCTAAGTTCTAGTCTCTAGAGATGCATCTAGGGCTCAAGGTACCGTGAGACTTCTGGCTTTAGAAACTAGCCCATATGATGGGCATCTATGTTCTGCTCCAGCAGTAGGACTTTGGACAAGTTATATACATCTCTGAAGTTTCCTCATTGGTAAATGGGATATTTATATTAATCTTTCCATCCATGATGATATTATACTGATTCGGTATCTTGCTTTACATGGACACATAACTTGTTGTCTGGCATGCAAAGGAGTAAAGAATCTTTATGTTCGAATTTTTCGATGACATTAAAATGAGGAAGGGGACTTCATTCCTTAGAGGGTTGGGGGCAGGGAATTCATCTGGCAAATGAGGTTAGCTAGAGGTCTGGACTGCAGTTTCTTGGAATATAGCCACCACTGTATATGATAAATGATTATCATCTTGTCCAATTATCTTTTCACTCTGAAATAGACTCATGTGTCTCTATATTTATTTTCATCCCTTGCATTTCTGCAGATGTCTAAAACAGAATTTGTCGTTTAGTCCTCATAGACCCAGAAACCTAGAAAATCATTGCCCTTGATACCACGGTTTGCTACCCAGTTCATTTTTTTTTTTTAACGCTCTGAAAACACTTTATTACACAAATTACATTCAGATTCTGAAAATAGTGATCTAACAGTGTAACCATCTAAAAATAAGACATCCCCGAAACACACCAACTGAGGAAGAAAATTTAAAAAAATAATTTAAATAGAGACTTTTTTTCTTTCCCTCATTGCAATATAATGTTAGTGATTTTAAAAAAATAGAAGGAGATTTAGCAGCTTTGTTGTCATGTAGCACAAAGTTTCTCTTTACTGCCACAGGCTGAGAATGCTGAACAGGAAAGGCACCAAAGAAAGACACTGGCAATGGAGGTGCTATTGGGAAAATACTGTGTTCAAGCAGAGAATGGGGTTATTTACGAACTACAGAAAAGTCTCAAAAATGCAGATGAGCAAACCTTCCATCATTAAATTACTAGTGTGATGGAAGAAGAGAACTGTTTATTCTACGTTCATATAAAGACAATGGCACTGTTATGAACTTTTAGGAAACTCCTCAACTAGAACCAGAAGCCAACTAAATCAAAACGAAGTAAATGAAATGTGTACAGTCCCACACAGGCTAGTACAGTTTACAATTAAATACACAAAACGCTAAACGTGCTAAAGGGAAAGGAATCTGGCATTCTTGGCAAATTTCATCAACCTAAATCAAAGCCCCGTTTTCAGGAGGAAGGTGCGGGTATAGGCGAAGGTGCTGAATACTCCTCTTCTGACTCACTTCCGTCATCATCTTTCTCCTGGTCACTTCCCTCCATGCTAAGGCGGTCAAAGCCTTTTCGGCTATAGCCTTTCCAGCTTGCGAAGAAGTTTCCGAGGTTTAAGCCTCCACTTCCCTTTCCTCCAAAGGCCCTTGATTTTTTCCACCGAATAAATAAGGCAATGGCCAGCAGGACAACCACCGGAATAACCAGAAGGGTTGTAATGAGAATCACGGGCACCCCCGAGCCTGGCTCTTTGATCAGTTTCTGTTTCTCCTGCATCTTCTGCAATTCTGAAGAGGCGGGTTTGTTCTCCATTTTGGTTTCAACAACTGCCTCGGATTCTTTGATCTCCTGGACCTCAATGCCAGCCTTTTTAACTGCTCGATTTTTTTTTTTTTTTGAGTTGAGGTGAACTTCCACACGGTATTGGTGTGAGCGTCTCCAACATACACGGTCCCGTCTTCAGACGCAGTGATGTCATGAGGCATGTCAAAGTGTTTGCGCACTGGCTTGAAGACGTCTATAATTTCCCCATTGGAAAAGTTCATCACAAATCCTTGTACAGGTTCTTGGTCCTCAAAGTAAGGCTTCCCATTCACCGCAAAGAGCAAACCTGGTATATATGAAATAGCAAATACATTTCTTCCAAATGAAGCATGCTTAATCTCTCGCACAAATTCTTTGGTGTCAGTTTTAAAACACTGGATCCGACCGTTTTCCCTGTCTGCCACACATAATTGGCCCAAATGAGGCACTAGGGCCAAACTGTGAGGAACACTGAACTGGCCTGGTTTAGGATTGCTCTCAGTAGACTCTTCTCCCCACTGTGTGATGAACTTTCCACTTGGTGAAAACTGCACGATCCGACTGTTGCAGTAACCATCTGATACATAGATGGTTCCTGTGTCTGGATCCACAGCCACGTCAGTAGGTTGACAGAAGTGATTCTGGTCACTGCCTGGTTGCATGCTCTTTCCCAGGATTAACAGAGGGGCTTCTTCATTGTTTGCATTCAGTTTGAACACCTGATGAAGAGCCACATCTGTGACCCAATAATTTCCATCTTTATCTATACTTAAGCCATGTGGCAAGTAAAACAGATTTTTTCCACTGGACTGGAGTACTGCGGCATTATTTGGATCTATGACAAGAATAGTGTCTTCTTCAATTGGCCCGAGACCTCTTTGCTGGTAAATAACCTTACTGTCAAAAGAGTTTCCATCCCAGACATGGTTACCTCTGTGGAAAATCACCAGATTATTCGTAGGGTCCAGAGCCATCCCAGAAACCTGGCCTGGTAACAAGTATACTCCAGGCCAATCCAGTGCCTCTTCTACATGGAAATCTCCTGTGTGTTCTGGTTCCCAGGTGCCTTCACCGGGTAGCGGCTGCTGTAATGACAAAACTCTGCTCTCTGCTGGCCTCAAAGTAGATGCTAGTCTGTGGAATTAGTGAATTCTGTCTCTGACAAGAAGAGCATTGTCCCTCTCAGGTTCTGCACTCTCTCTGGCATCAGACTGACCAAGATCCTTCTTTTGGACTACGTTTGCAATCTCAGCTACCAGGTCTGACTCTGATTCTGCCTTTTCTGTAGGATTATATTTATGCACATGAACAACATCTTCCCTTTCTCCTAGCAGCTTGGAAAGTAGTGAATAGAAATCACCCTGTTCTAATACTTCTTCTCGTTTTGGCTGCTGTAGTATAGAAGTCTTATCTTTATTCACTGTTTCTTTGTGATGTCCATGCATCATAACCATATCAGACTTCACAGGAATTGGAATGTTGGCCTCTGGTGGTATGGTTCTGAACAAATCCGGAGCGATATTCTGTGTACAGGTCATGAAAGAAACTGCATGCTTGGCTTCCATGTAATACATAATGTATAAGTTGCACATTTCATCACTAGATATGCCACCAATGTGTGTGGCTTCTGTCCTTCCTTCACCAGCGAATACACATCTTGCAGCCAGTATGTCACCGAAACTAACATCTACTGGGTGTTCTACAGGGTAGAAAGCCTGTGGCAGCTGGGGGCTTTGGTGTCCAATCAGTGTCCACTGTCCATTTCTTACTCTGTAACCACTTACTACCTTACCTAAATGGTGAGTGTGAACTTTGTAGGCAAAGACATGCATTGGATACTTTTTATAATGGCATGAAATATCAGAATTCACCACTTTCTCTCCTGCTGGTATAACAGTGTCAATAGACATCATAAGGTACATGCCAGCAATTAAAGTCTGTGGCAGGCGTGTAAGGTGTAAGGAAACACCAGAGCAGTCTTTGTGATTATCTCTAAAAGCACTAATATCCCCATAGTGTACTTGTAGTACAAAGTATTTGCTTCCAGTCTCTCCTCCAACTCTGAATCCAACACCTTTGGGGAGTCTGGTTGGGGGAGCATTTCTTGCCCAGGCATATAGAATATTGGCTTTATCTGTACAGGTTCCTTCATCACAAAACCAGTAATTTTCAGTGGACGCTGGCATATTGCATCCAAAAAGTAGCATATGATGGACAGTATCCATGCTGGCATGGGGTTTGAAGTCAATCACGAAGGCTTCCTCATCCATTGGCAAATGCACTGACATGCAGAAGTACGTATCAGACTGTTTGGGAGTAACCCCAGGCATGTGAATATCCCATGCAAAATCTGATGAATCAACAGGAATTACTGGTCTGGTGGTACCAAGACATTCATTAGAAAATGATCTGGTAGTTTCTTTAAACCTCTTAAAGACAGAAAGTGGGCTTCTGAAACCCAAACAGCTGCTTTGAAAAACAAGGAGGAGAACTAGCAGGCTACGAAAGCCAGCCATGGCCACGCCGCTCCGGCCCCGCCGGGAGGACCCGGCAGCGCAGCGCTGGGCTGGGGCCGGCGGTCGGGCAGCGACGCCTCCAGCAGCCGCTACTTCATGGCCGGGGAGCGGCGGGCGTCCGGCGACGGCCACACACCATCTGCCTGCGAGAGCTGCGAGGTGTCTGGATCAAGAGCCGCAGGCAGAACCCCGTGGGAAGGCGGTACTTTTGTCAGGTCCGCAAGCGGAAGCTCTCCTCCCTTCAGAGCTGCTTTCTGCCCTGGTGCTGGGGCTAGACGTGAGTGTTCCTTATCACTCGGGGATGACAGGGACTGTGAGGGATATCACACAAACCCGCGTCAGTCATCATTCAGAACCAGATGGCCTTTAAATATGTCCATTAGGCATCAAATTGTTCAGTCCTGTAAATATTTCTCTGAAGGTTGTTCAGAGCACTCCTGTGAGCCAGGCACAGTTTCAGGTATCAGGAATACAGTGTTGAGGAAACCATACAAGGCCACTGATCTCAAGGAGCTTGCATTCTGCGCGGCTGCGAGCACAGTCCGAGACCTACCCAGTTCATTTTCTATTCTTTCTTCTACTGTATTCAGTCCCATGATGAAAAACAGAGCCCCATCTTTCTAACTTGCTTAAAGGAATACATGTACTGAGTTACCCAAGACAAATTCTCTGCTTAAGAGAGGACTGCATTTGAAGAGTTTTTGAACTGGCAGAAACCTATTCAATTCACTAAGGATCTTAGTTATTCTAAAATTAGTTACTATGTATTTAAAATATTTGTTTTTTTTAAAATCAAATAGATGGTTTGCAAATAGTTTCTTTCATTCCCTAGATTGCTTTTTAATTTTGTTGACTATTTCTTTTCCTGTGCAGAAGCTTTTTAGTCTGATGTAGTCTCGCTTGCTGATTTTTTTCTTTTGTTGCTTGGGCTTTTGCTGTCATAGTCAAAAAATCTTTGCCAAGACCAGTGTCAAAGGGACTTCTTCCTTATGTTTTCTTCTAGGTTTTTATGCTATTAGGTCTTCTGTTGAAGCCTTTAATTCTTTTCAAGTTAATTTTTGAGTGGTATAAGATAGGGGTCCAATTTCATTCTGCATGGGCTTGTTCATTTTCCCAACACCATTTATTGAAGAGACTGTCCTTTACCCATTGAGTATATTTGGCTCCCTTGTCAAATATCAATTGATCGTTTATATGAGGGTTTATTTCTGGGCTCTCTGTTCTGTTCTACTGGTATATGTGGCTAGTTTTGTGCCAATACCATACTGTTTTACTTACTATAGCTTTGGAAAAATGGAGAGATGTTAATTAAGGGTACAAACTTGTGATTAGCAAATAAATAAGTTCTAGATATCGAATGCACAGCATAATGATTGTAGTCAACAGCACTGTACTATAAACTTCAAAGTTGCTAAGAGACTAGATCTTAACCGTTCCCACCAGAAAAAATAAAAGATAATTATGTGACATAATAGAGGTGTTAGCTAATGCTACCACGATAATCATATTGTAATATATAAATGTATCGAATCAACACATTGTACATCTTAAACTTACACAAAGTTGTATGCCAATTATACCTCATTAAAAAATAAAAATAAAATATTTGCTTTTTAAAAGCAGCATTCAGCCCAATGCACTTGCCTGAGCATAAATGATACCATAACCCAAATCCATACAAGGTATCATGCCACCTTTAAGCATAAAGGAATTACAGGCCATAGGCCATCAAATAGCATGTGTTATAAAGGTCCAAGGCTTCATTTCTAAGATATGACAATGGGTTGTTATGAAGACTAGTAAAGCATTTCCCGTGTTGCTTTGTGAATTTAGCTTTCAAGTCTATCTCCTTACAAAGCTGAGATCTCCCAGGATGTGAAATGTATCACTCATTCTATGTATACTGTGTGATAGCCCCCAGGGCACGTACACAGGAGGATAGTGCACTGCCTAACTTCTTCAAAAGTTTACCATCATTTGGGGGAAAACGTGGTATGCATGAGAATGACAGATGTCTCATGCTGTTGTAAGTACTCTTGAGATTACAAGTAAGTGGGGATGCCCAGAGTTCTGTTGGTGGCAGGGTTGGGGCTGGCGATAGACTATACACTGTTTTCCTTGAGAATGGACTGGTCAACAGAGGTCATTCATCCTTAGACCATCAGCACCTTGGCTAGCATTGAACGCCATGTAAGACTTCAGGAGATCTTCATCAAGAGGAGGCTAATCACCAGCATGTATTATGTAACGGTTCACATGTAAAAGAACTTTCAAGTGATATGATCAAAATACACGCAGTCAACAACATCATCAAGAGAAAAGCAAAAGAGGTTTCACAAAGAGTCAGCAGAGTACTAATGGCAGGATATTCCAGAATATTCTATTTCCTTATCCCTGCTGTGAAATCTTTCCCCGTTGTCACCCCAGGAAAGCCCTCTAGGAACCTTCGTCCTGGAGCTCTAGGTGATCCGCCTGGTCCCTCTCGCTCTCATTTCAGAAACTGTAAATTGTTTACCTACAGAGACACCATTTAACTCTCTTATTTTGGCTCTCGTTCTATCCGATTGGTATTATCATTGTGATGATCATTATTATTATTAATAATAGTCATTACAGATGCTATAAGCTGTTCTATCTGTTACCATGGAGATCACCACTCAGAAGAAAGAACAAACAGGAGGAGAGTGGAAAAAGAGAGAGAGAGAGACAAGAGATAACTCTGATTAATAAAACCTCATTCTATACACATATCTGCCACTTTGCAGAGGCAGCAAAGAAACCTTCCATTTTTCTCTCACAATGCTTGGAAGGAAGTCTACAGATTGTCAATACCCAGTTTAATTGAACTTAAATCACTGTGGGGAGCTGCTTACACTCCTTTGGAAAGTGTGCCAATTCACTTACACTCCTATTGTAATAAAGCGAGTCTACAGAAAGGTCCCTGGGGTCACTTCTTGTGTAGTTATCTATGTTGACAAAGTGAATTTTCTATGCCAAGGGTAAAGACAGCTTAAATAATCCTCAAAGCACTGTCTCTGCCACTCATTTACCATCCATGCCATCTCTTGTCATTGTGCATTGAGAGTTATTTAACTATTCATATGTTTGTCCCTCATCTCCCCATTTAAATCTTCGGCAATGGCCGCTGAGTAAATAGTGGCTTAGAAAGGGCTTCCATAGCCAGTAGAGGCAGATGCGATGGAGGGAAGCAAGGGCTTTGGGATCAACGGATCTGGCTGCCAGCTCTGCCACTGACCACATTCCTGACCCCAGCAGAGACAGGGAACCTCCCCGAGCCTCAGTCTCCGCTTCTGTAAACTGGAGATACTCCACTGAGCAGTGATGCTGTAAGTGCTTAATCAAATGCACAGCGCTGAGCTGAACTCAGAGGCTGGCTCAGGGTACCCGACTAGAAATCAGAGTTGAACTGCTGCAAGCCTTTTTTTTTTTTTTTTTTTTTTTTTGCGGTATGTGGGCCTCTCACTGTTGTGGCCTCTCCCGTTGCGGAGCACAGGTTCCGGATGCGCAGGCTCAACGGCCATGGCTCACGGGCCCAGCTGCTCCAGGGCACATGGGATCTTCCCGGACCGGGGCACGAACCCGTGTTCCCTGCATCGGCAGGCGGACTCTCAACCACTGCGCCACCAGGGAAGCCCTGCAAGCCCTTTTTAGGAAGTGATTCGGGAGGAGCGGACGCATCACTTCATTGCGGGAAACAGTTCTGGGAACCTCTGCTGAGGGGATCCGTGCCCCCTTCTCCTCAACCTTTAAAGGGAGAGAAGACAAGAGGTGGAAAGCAGTTTTCAACTTCTTTAAAAGCCTTCAGAATTCCCGCAGGAGCTGTTTCCCCTCCCTTGTGGATCAGCCCAGCTGCCTAGGCGAGCATCCTCCTTGCCTGCTAAAACCACTTGCAGACGTGGCTGCTTTTAGTGTCTGGGCTTCTGCGGCTGTTAGGGGAAGGTAGCATTACCGGTTTAAGACTCCTGGTAGGGCCACCGTGCACGTTGCATTAGCTGGAAGCAGGAACCGCAGCCCCCGGGGCGCTGGAGGGGTAGGGGGTTGCGGGGAGCCCCTTTCAGCCCCTGCCGCTCCTTCACCAGCCCGCCTGGACCACACACCTGACGACTTCCAGACAACATACTTGACCGTGATTTATTCTACTACTTCGCTCGAGCCTTTACTTTTTATGTACCTTTTTTGGGGGTTTTCTTTTCCCTTGCTTTACAATTAGTGGCATGATCAAAGAGACCTGGGAAATCTGTTTTATGATCTTGGTGGGGGTGATGTGTGGTCTTGAATAGATTTCATGAGCATTGCATGGTGCTTTGTTTCTGATTCGCTGGTTTATTCAAGGAAAACTTAACGGAAAGTCTAGTGTGTGCAGAGCACGATGTTAGGGACTGAGTAGGTTGTGGGATGAGGGGTACCAGGCTGAATGCCACCCCGGACCTTGAGCGTAAGGTGTTCACAGCTGGTTCTGGGAAAGAAGCTCCATGGAAGCTGAAAGCTTGCAGCAGCAAATATGTGGCCAAGGGGAGCCTGTGCCCGCCTCCCAGGCAGGGGAAGGGTGGGGCGGGGTGGGGTGGGGGGGTGGAAGGGGGCTGCACATCCAAGTCACCTGATGGGAAGAGGGAAGGGCTTTTGTTGCTATGAGACATTTTTAGAGGCTTTTAGGAGCATCTTTGTGGCAGGCACTGTTTTGGTGCATTCTGAGGAAAACTTTGGGCACTGACACAGACATGAATTCACTCCCTCCATCTGTCAGTTACTAGCAGAGTGATGTTGGAATTCTCTCCAACCTCTCTGAACCTCTGTTTTCTCAAAATGAAAATGAGAAATAATCTCTACCTCACACTTTATCATGAGGATTAGATGAGATTGACTCTAAGACAATATATATAACCCAGTACCTGGACCACAAGCACACAGTAAATAGTAGTCCCCATCCTTCCTTTAGTAAGAGCTAAGGTAGCCAAGATGGAACTCATAGAGTAGTGAGCTGACTGCAAAGTGCTTGCCTTGGTCCTAAGAAGGGTCACCCAGCACTTATGTCACCTCTCACCAGGTCACAAAAGAAGACAAGCCTTCTGAAATGGAAGAGTCTACTTACTCTGCTTCCATGGACCTTAGATTCTGGCTCTGGAGGTGACTGACAAAAAGAAAGCTCAAAGGGGAACATGGAATTATTTATCTTTCTTTCAGCTGACATCCCTGCTCTGGACTTCGTCACACTATCAATTTTATTGTCAGAGTGCCAGCATCATCTCCGGCGGGAAGTCTTTTCTAACCCCTCCAGCATCCTGTGTTTGGCTCACTCAAGCGCTATTACTCCAACTTGTTGACTCAGACCCCCAGCTAAACTGTAAGCTATACAAGGGAAGAGAATGTCTCGTTAAGTCTTTGTATGCCTAGCACCTGGCCCACAGTAGGCATTCACTTTCCACTGAACTAAACCGTCAACAGACTATCAAGATTTTTACTGGCTTCAGTGACAGCTCTTAAAATCAACAGGAAAGTGATACATGATAGGAAACGATGTTTCAGTGCATACTTGAAATTCTGCTGTGCAGCCCAGAATATCTATTACAAGTAGCAGAATTTTGGAAAAAAGGTAAATTATCTATCAATAGATGTTTGATTGGACACAGTATAGTTAAATGACACAGTGAAATACTATGTAGTCATAATAAAGACCACATAAGATTTCTCTAAACCAATCTAGAATGATTTCCAGGATAGATGGAATGATTTCCAGGAATTAAGGTGCAAAAGACTACGCTACATGTTGTGCAAGAACAAAGGAGAAAAAGGGATACACAGAGGAAGGATACACTAAATGATTATCGAGAGGAGATGGGTAAGAACAGAGTGAAAGCAATATAAGTGAGAACAAGACATCCCTGGTCAACCATCGTAAATATATTTGACTTCTGTAACATTAAAATGTTTTATATATTTAAAACATAAAATTAAATCAAAAGGATGAAAAAAGGCAAACCCTAAAACTGAATATTAAGCAGATACAAAAAACCCTGTCTATATATTAGATAAAATAAACACAAGGGAGAAAAAAAAATAATTCAAGTAACTTTTTTAATACTCTATTCTGTCTAGCTATACATCCTGAGGATGTCTAAGAACAAAATTTTAAATTCAAGTAAATCTTAAACTTTACCTTGTTATTAGTAGTGCTATTGCTGATGTGATTCTGAAACTATTGGTGTATATTACAGGATAGAATAAATTAGAAAATATATTGATGCTGGGATAATTTCTCAGTGTGAGAGAAGAGAAATATATATGGAAGATAGAATGATGAGAAAAGATCTAATGGTGCTGGATTTGCATTAAAGATAAATGTATCAACTCATAATTTAAACATACACACACACATTTTTTAGCTCTGTCCACAAAAAAGGCTGAGAAGCAATAAACAAACCTAACACCTAGATCTTAACTTTCAAATACCATTTGCTACAAAAAGGAACTAGGCTTCTTTGGGGAAATAGCTGAGTCTGGGTCTAGGCAGGGAAAGTTCAAGGTAACGTCTTGGAGCATCTTGTGCTAGAAAGCATGGAAGTGCTCCAAGATTAATGGGGTCATGCAAGAAAGACATAGGAACAGAATTAAAGGAACCATTACTAGCTAATTTGGGGACAATTTGAACATCTAATAAATATAATGTAATAGTAACAATGTTTTAAAGCGAAATAATTTATGAGCCTCTACTGATACAAGGGTAAATGGAGGCAAGGTGAGAAATAAAAAGCTCTGTAGACAAAAACAGCTATAAATGCAGAAGGGATAATATAATTAGAAAAACGACATTTTACAAACTCCAGTGTCATGACTTACACAGGTCAGGACCATTAACACATGGATGGAGAACAGGATACTCACATAATGTCTGCATAGAGCTCCATAGATAACTGATTGTAAATCACCTTCACAATGCAGAGATCTGGTGGAGCTGCTTTAGTCAAATGATGGAGCAGAGGAAGCCAGTCATGGCACAAACTGACATCATGTGCCTTCTGATGGGAGACACCCGCCATGAGGCTTTCTGCCAAAGTATTCTAACAATGAAGAAATAACCAGGAAAAAAACAAAATGTGGAACATTTCACTTCTTAAATTTATTTTTTATTGACCTATACTTGATTTACAATGACGTGTTAGTTTCTGCTATACAGCAAAGTGATCATATACATATTTATATTATTTTTCATATTCTTTTCCATTATGGTTTATCACAGGATATTGAATATAGCTCCCTGTGCTATTCAGTAGGTCCTTGTTGTTTAGCCAGTCTATATATACTAGTTTGCATCTGCTAATCCCAAACTCCCAATCCACCCCTCCCTCACTCTGCTCCCCCTGGGAACATTTTACTTAACAACTGGCTTGTACTCTTCAAAAACTTAATGCCTGTTATGAAAAGCAAACAAAACAAGATGGGTTAGGGGGCGGGCCCTTCTAGTTAAAAGAGACTAAAGGGACAGGGCGATTAAATCCCACCTATGGACATTGCTTGAGATCCAAATAAAAATAGAAAAACAGACACTGCTATACAAGACACTGTAGGGGCAAGATGGATTATATACCAGATAACATTCATTGAAGTGATGTTTATTTTCTTCTTATGGTTTTATTTTTGCGCTTATATAGCATAGTGTCTATTGTCGGGAGGTGCAAGTGAAGTCTTCATGTTTAAATTATCACTATGTCCACAACTTGCTTTCAAATAGTTCAGAAAAAGAAAAAAAAAAACATTTTATATGAGGATGAAGGAAGGACAGGAAGGGGGCGGATGAGAGTAGCACAAATGTGTGCAAATGGGGCAAAAATTTAATATTTGGAGAGTTTAGGTGAAAAGCCTATGGATGCTCATTTTACTATTCTTTCAACTTTTCTGTAGGTTTGGTTATTTCAGAATAAAATCTTTGGGGAAATAAGATAGTGCTTGACACAGTGCTTCACATGTAGAAAAGGCTCAAAACTATCCTACTCTGTCCCAGCAAACTCGTGTGCATGTGCCCTTACAAACACACACACACACACACACACACACACACACACACACACACACAGCTAAGGACCAAAGCAAAAACTATTATCAAATTCAACCATTCACACCATGGTAGCCCATCTATATTCAAATGTAAGTATCGGTTATTGCTGTTGAATTAATTTGCAGGGGTGCTTTGAAGGCACCTGGTGTTATATATTCCTAAAATTTATTAGTTATTATTTTCATCACTGTATCCCCAGAAACACCAAGAAAACAGTGTCAAGGTTTCTGGTAACAGAGTGACGAAAATAAGGCTAACACATATTGGGTATATAATGCCAGGAATTTTTTTCTTATAGTTTACAACGATTAACTCATGTAAACCACAACAACAACCTCATACATAGGTTCTGTTATTAATGGCAAAGGAGGAAGCTAAGGAACAAGGAGCCCAAGTAACTCCCTAGATCACGTAACTTGACAAAACTAGGAAGTGTCAGCGCTGGGATGCAAACCAAGCACAAGTTCTTATCACCAATGCTAGATTGGATAGATGTTTGTTGATTATGTGGGTTCAAGGGGGAGCCTTGAGAATGGTGATGGGCAAAGGACAGTCATAGGAGAAAAGAATGAGGGCTCGGTCTAAAGAAGGAGGTGAGGAAATGACATTCCAGAAGAATAAAACTGGATAAAAGGCATGAGAGTTGGACAGAATACTCATAGGTGGCACGGAAAAAGCCGTGTGGAACCGTCCCCACAGACAGTCTAACCAGCAAATGTCTCTTACCATCTTCCCTTTACAAGCAGATACAAATGGAACAAACTCTTGTGCCTGGAGCAGGAAAGGCTGATTGTCGCTCCTGAGACCTGAGTTCACCTGCTGTGAATAGTTATAAAAAAAGACTCCCAGACAAAGGGTCCCTCTGCTTCCCTTACTTCACAGAATGTGGAATCACAAGCTGCTAGTACATCTTGGGCTTTTTAAATTCTTTGGAAGGTCTAGACTGACTTTTAGTCATTATCTCTCCCCGGGATCCTGGGCTCAGAGCAAAAGTGAGCCAAAACAAGCAAGCTTTCTGGGAGACACATTTGACTCCCACTTGTTATTTCATTCTTCTGATCAAGAAAAGTGCTTGCCCAATGGTAATCTTGTATTAGAACACACAGGTGAGCCAGGAGCCCTCAAAGGAGGCAAAGAGCCCTTGGTTACAAGCTCACTGCATCGCCACACCCATACCACTGCTGAGCTCATCAAGATTGATTTTTCCTCTTTTCTCTTCTCTGCCTAGCCTGGGACACCTATCTTTCAACTTCATACCTAAGCCGTATGTCTCCAGCAAAGCCTTACTTGATCACTCCTGCCTCTGTATTCCTTCAGCATTTAGATCTTCCTATGATGATGGAGCTGGGTGATCGTGATTTCTATTTCCGGAGCTCTTAGATAATGCCAGATATTGTACTGAGCATATGAGGTACGTTGCTCATTTAATTTTATTTAATCTGCACATCAACCCACTGAGGTAAGAGTGACTGATCGTCCCCATTATGCAGATGAATAAACTGAGCCTCACAGAAGTGAACATGCCCAGGATCCCATGGCTGTTGAGTATCTACAGGATAATTGGATGAATTAAATATGGAATAGGATGGCCTAAATGGAAGGGCTTGAAGAGCTGGAAGTTAAGTATGAGGTCCTAGGGCACAAGGGTCGGTGGTTTATAGTGGCTTATACAGCACAGGACACAGGGGAGCCTCAATATATACTGGTTGTTTGGACTGTGTCCTGATCCCCACACACCAAGAGGAAGGGCTCGCCAGGTATCTGCAATAAAAATGTGCTGTGAAAAGTCCATCAAGAAGGGGTCAGGATAAGCCTTGTGTTCAGGTCTTAAGAAGAACAGCTCTTTTAGTCACTGACCAGTCCCCCCACCACCTTAGAAGTGGGGAGACGAATACGGAAGGAGACATTAAATGCTATACACTGTGCTAATCACCTTATATGGATACTTCCCAAGGTCCAGAGTCTTCAGGTGCTTGCTAAAAATGTTACTTTTGATCGCTGTCCTAAACCTACTGAATAAACATTGCTGGGAATAGGCCTCAGAAGAGGCATTTTAAACATTCATGTCAGTTCATTTTGCAGAGAAATAAAATTTAAGAACTTTTGTTTCATATAATTCTCATCAAATGCTCAGAAAATCATGAAAGGTGGATATGATTATCCCAATTGATAAATGAGGAAAGTGATGCTCCAGGAAAGTATGATACAGACCTCCTTCCTTCAGGGTCACTTCCTTGAAGAGCTTTCCACTGTGGCACTGACCGATGGATGGAGGCAGCACAGGCCAGAGGAAGGGTGGACACATGGGTCTTTTTTTGCTTGCCTTAGAGCATCTGTGTCACCTGGGCTAGGAACCCAGGCACGGGAATCACAGATGTAGACCCAGCTGCTGGCTTCACTATTCGCTCCTTGCAAGAACTTGGACGAGCTATTTAGCCTCTCAAGATTTCAGTGCCCTTCCCTATAAAATGGAAAGAATGGCACCTTCTTCACATGATTGCTAGAAAACCTGAATGACCTCATGGATGTAAAATGCCTAGCATGGCACCTCCAACAAACAGATGCTCAATTAAACGTTAGCTGTTTCTAGGACAAGATTCAGCTCAGAGGGCATCTCTTCAAGCACATCTTCTCTGGGCACTGTCCCCAGTCTCCTCATATCCCTTGATTTAACCACCGTGTCCTTTGTACTCTTTCTGCACCATCTATTGGCTTCTATTCCATCTTCCACACCAGGTGGAAAATATCTGTTTACAAAGTCTGACTCCCTTTCTGAACTGTGAGCTCCTTGAGGACAAGACAAGCATCCATTCTGAAACCTTAGGGCTTATCTCCATCAGTGCTGAAAAATTTATTTAAGTGGCTTATCCTGGATGGCCAGCTAAATAACTGACTGGCTGAATGAATGAATGAATAATGTAACTGAACCCATGAACAAATAATTGTGGAAATGAATAAATGAGAGAATTAAAGAATGAGTAAATAAGTGAGAGTTTAATAAAGGAATTCAAGAAATGTTAGTAAAGGGGGGGGTGAATTTATGAATGAGCAAATAAGTCAATGGAAATCACATTGCAATCATTCTCCCCACCCTTGTGCTGAGACTCCTGTCCTTACCCCCTGTGGTTGGAGCCAACCGGCGTGCTAAGCTGCTGTGAAAGGCATTTCTCTAAGTGCCTGTGAAAACGCATGGCAATTCAAAGGTGACAGTGCTTTACTTTCTGGGTAACGCTGCAGCTTTATGACTTAGTAGTTTTCTTTAATGGCCCAGTTTAGCAAGAGATTATGCCACCTGCCGCCAGTCCAGAGAGACCCCTTTAAAACTTGGGCCTTCCACACAAGCAGATCCACTCCCCAGCTTCACCTAAGAGACCAGCCTTCTGGAAGCTCTATGTGGTCCCCACGCCTTGGCTGACAGCATGATGTATTAAACAGGGAGACAGACATTTAAAAAAAGCTTCCCTCTTCTAAGCTGGTGAATGACCATTCTTCAGCCCCAAAGAGTCCTCTGGAAAACACTTGATTTACAGAAAGAAAATTGTCCCTCTGGAATAGAAGCAACAACACAAGGATTATTCCAACTGGCTAAACTGCTAGCGAGCCACCATGCGTACGTCACCCATGAGCGAGTCTCATCCGAGAAAGGATGCTTGGGCTACCAGGGACACAGCCTGTGGTCTCCTGTACGGATCGATCTGAACCTGCTGCCCACAGAGAAGCGACATGTTTCCAAAAGAAGGGGGAAGAAGAGAAGGAGAAACACCTACAGTTTCTCCACCACTTGCTCTGTGTCAGTCACTCTCCAACATTGTTTAAATGTTAACTCATTTAACTTGACTAGATACCAATCATAAAAAGCTATTGTCATCACCCGTCATGTACAGAGGGAGAGACTGAAATACAAAGACCAGGGGCCTTGTTTGTGGCCCCTAAATAATTATAATAGATAATAACGATCATAATTTGGAGGATGTAATAAGTACCAGACATTGTCCTAAGACTTTTAATTAATGCGTATGAACACATTATACAACAATGTCCTTCAAAAATTGTAAGCCATGAGTAAGGAGCTTGGAGTTTGCACAGGTAGAAGGGGAAGGGGATGAGGAAGCATGGTCAGATCTGTTTTTAAAGCATCACTCTTGCTGTTGTGTGAATTATGAATCAGAGTGGGAAAGATCCGGGTGTTTTCTTACCACAAGGACATGAGATGATAAATTCTGTGGACTTGGGGGACCGTGTCTTAATCACTTCTATATCCTCAGTGCCTTGTCAGTGCCTGGCCAGAGCAGACAACCAATGCATAATGATTCAAATAGAAGAAGGTTGTCTCCCATGCTTTAGACCCCTTTTATAAGAAGTACTGCATACCAGACATAGCAAAAAACTTAGATCTGATGGCTCTAATTGGAATCCTCTTCGTATAACTTACTAACCTCATTAGCACATTTGTAAAAAGAGAAAAATATTCCAGCTACTTCACAGTGATACATCTTGAACTAGTCCTGTGCCCAGTAGATATTTGGCACAGTTTTACAGCCTGTAATCAAGTCACAGTTTTTTGGCAACAGTACTTCTGCAATGATGGCTATCCAAAATATGATTAAGAAAACAAACTTGAGAACTTGAGCCCAGCTTGTCCTTGTAGAAGAATTTGGCAGGGCAATGGAAGCTAATACTTCCTTTTTGGTGTGTGTGTGTGTGTGTGTGTGTGTGTGTGTTAGCAGTGGAGTGTTCGGGGGTAGAAATCAGCCAATAGGAGATACCAAGACAAAACTTAATTACAAATGCACATGGGACCAACAATTGAATTCTACTTCTCTTGGGTGTAAAATAAAGCTGCAGAAAATTAACAATGCACTAAGGAGTTCAGGGAGAAATAAATGTGCCATAAGTAAGTGGTCTCATCCTATATCATGGGTAACTCTTGTTTCCTGTACACTCGCATACCCTTGTGCAGGCCATACATAAAACTGTAAACTCAGTGATGTTGCTCTAACTTTGGGAAGCAAGGCCAAGAACTGTTAGACCAAACTGAATGGACACATTCCTTTCTTTCTGTCAGTGACTTGGATGATAATCTATTACCTGCAATCCCACTGCATACTTATGTACAGGAATATTGGAGAGACTTTAATTGCAGCTTCTCTGCCTACTCCATTATGCATGCTTTGATGAGTTTTAATGAAGCCAGAGCCTGCTGCCAAAGGAGTGAGAAACAGCCTCATAATAGCAAGAATGTTAAGATATGGAAACTTGCAAGGTGGTTTGCAAATGCATTAGGAGCTCTTTGAGAAGGAAAACAAGTTTTGCTTTCAAGATTTGACTAAACCGTCCTGGCAAACTTCTTGCAATGCCTGATGATAGCTGTACAGGTCTAGATACACGAAACGGCATGGTATCCATCAAGACAGAAAATAACTGTGTTTTTGCCCTCCCCTCCCCTCCATGGGCCTGATGGTGGGAACATCTCCTTTGTTACTAGCTCTATAGTACAGTATATTCCCATAATTTCTTCTTGTACATTCATCCCTTTGTAAACAGTCCCTAATGTAAGCCAGATCCAGTCCTTCAGAGAGGGGAACAGTGCTAAAGACCGTGTATAACCTGAGGATGGTGGCTTGTTGTTGGTACTCAGAAAGTTGCTCATCTTGCCTTCAGGGTCAGCTAAATAGTCTGGCATGCTCAAGAATGATCTGATAAAAACTGGAGTTTGGGATTAACGTATACACACTACTATATATAAAATAGAGAACCAACGAGGTCCTACTGTATAGCACAGGGAACTCTACTCATTCTGTAATAACCTGTATGGGAAAAGAATCTGAAAAAGAATGGAGATATGTATATTTATCACTTTGTTGTACACCTGAAATTAACACAACATTGTAAATCAATTGCACTCCAATATAAAGTAAAAATTAAATTAAATTGAAAAAAAAATCTTCTTTTCCCTGGAATTAGGATAGCCGATTTCCTTGCTGGGAAACTATAGTTCAGATTATGGATCTTCAGAAACTTCTGCTTGTCCCTAATCAAGTCACTGTGATCCTTTTATTTTCTAGTCATTCAGGTACATGCATTTTTCAGTGTTCTAAACTAGCAACTCATCCTGGTGAGTTGGGTGGTCCCCACAAACGTGCAGGATCAAGGGACCCTGGAACCTTGTTCCTGACATTCATTTGCTCTTCCTGGAAATGCCTTCCTTTGTGTCTTCTTCTAGCCAGTTCCTACCCTCCATCCAGCTCTTAGCGACGTTTCCTGCCTGCCTGATAGCTCTTCCACGAGTGGCTGGTTTAGGTGCCCCTCTTGCGGGCTCTCAACACACACTACACATGCGCTATCCTTGTCAAGATAATTTAATTGTTGCTGTGTCTTTTCCATGATTAGCCTGTGGAGGAGACTGAAATAATACTGTTATGTGTTGAACTGTGTCCCCCAAAATGATTGCTTAAAGACCTAACACTCTGTACCTGTGAATGTGCAAGGCCTTAATGGTAAATAGATTCTTCACACATGTAATCAAATTAAGATAATGTCATACTCCATTAGGTTGGGCCCTAAGCCGACATGACTGGTGTCCTTATAAGAAAAGAGGAAACAGACACACAGACATGTGAGGGGAAAATGTCACTATGATGTAATCACACAGAAGCAGGGAGACAGTCCCAGGGATGCAGAGATCGAGGGGCTGCTTCTAGGAGCCCAGGAGCACCCACGGGTCAAGCAAACTGCCAGACGCTAGGGAGAGGCCAGGAAGGAGACTCCCCTACAGGTTTCAGAGGGGTTGTGGCCCTGCTGGCACCTTGACTTTGGTCTTCTACCCTCGAGAACTGTGAGACAATATACTCCTGGGGTTTTGGAAGCCACTCAGTTTGCGGAATGTTGCTAGACCAGCCCAAAGAGACTAAGACAGACACGATTGTGTACCCTTTGCAGTTTGTGCGGTGCCTGAAATGTGCAAATTTACATTGAGCTGAAATGAATTGTACATCATTTAGAGATATGTTAAAAGTAGGCCAAGTGTGTATTCCTGAAGAAACTTAACTCTATCTTTCTCATCCTTTTCTCCTACCCCCTAGTGTCAGAATGCAGCCTGGGTTATGGCACCCTGTCGAAACCTGTAGAAGCCTAGATTCAGTCCACTTTACCTATAAGCCTAATCACCCCCTAAGTTACTCCTATAATTTGTCCTACTGTCCCCATGCAGAGATCACACTGCCTTACACCAAAGAGGGCAGCTGCTCGCTGAGCGCTCGTGGCCCTCATCTCCCCAGGATCACCCCGTTGTAGGTAAGATGCACAGACTTAAATCTCCCGGGAGGGGCAAGGTGCCACCTCACCTATAGAAATGAGGAACTACCCCCAGGGTACACTGTAAAGAGCGATGCGAGGCAGCTGGGATTCAGATTTACAGTTTTCCACAACTAAAACCCGCCCTTTACCCTCATGACATCCATTTGCAAGTATCTGCAGACTTAGGGGAAACTTCTCCTTTTCTTTGGAACCTCAAATGATCTCTCAGGGAGTTCTAAATGAGGGAGGCCTGAGGGCCCACTTAGCTCCAGATCCTTATTTTTGAGATGCACAGCCAGGCTGGGAGCACCCAGCCAACTGGCACAAAGAGCAGTAAGAGAGAGAGTCCAGGTTCCCTGCGTCCCAGCTTGGTTTACACTCTCTGTGTTATGCCCCAGGAATACCTCTGTAAAGTGCAGAGACCAGTGGCTTTGTGCTCTTAGAAACCGGAGTTAAACACACAGCAAGTCTTCTCTGGCCATTTCCTCCCTCCTTCCGTTCCCCCTTCTCCTCCCTCCCTCCTCCTCTCCCTCCCCCTTCCTCTCTTCCCTGGACCACTTTGTCACACTTTTCCTAGTGTCGTAAGTAAGTCACTCACCTTTAAGAACAGTTAATACTGACAAATAAAAAATTACATATTTCATTATCGTTATATTTAGGCATTAAAAATGTTTTTCAGCTAAATATGGATATAATTCGCCTACACAGAAGTTTGCTTTTACTTTTACAGGTATTTTAGGAAAACAAAAACAAAACCAAACACCTATATAGTTTGCAATTGCATGTGACCAGAAAAGCATATTTCAAAGAAATCCCCAGTCGTGCACAATGCACCCTATCAATTTTGGGACATAACTCAGAGGTCCTGATGCCTTCAGCATCACATCAGCAAAATGGCAACATTTAATATACATAAACATTCATCTTTAGCCATTCCTGGACAAAATATCAAACATAAATCCCAAGAGAAGTCTTTCCAAAGAGAGGCAGAGCATTTCATGTAAATGAGATCTATGAATCAGTGTCATTCTACTTACATTATTTTGGAGAGTTAAATTTGTCAAGCTATATTTAATGTATGTATTTTAATTTCAAACTATATATTTTAATGAAAATAGGATGTCTATGCTTGTGTCTTAAATGCATGGTGTAAAAATATACATTTAAGAACCTATACATTCATAGAAAAACACACATATGCATTCATAGCAAAAAGTCCCAAGGAAATTCTAACAATCAAATAGCAATCCCTGGATTGCGGTTTGTAGGTGACTAACATTTCTTCAGACTTTTCTTCTTTTCCTTAAAGTTTCCATAATTAGCATTGATTATTTTTATAACAAAAATAAAAGCATGGCTTCAAGCAAAACATAAGCAATACAAAGTATCCAATTAATGCTTTAGTGATATAGATTATTGCTGCACCAGAAGGTCTTGTTTGCTTCCTGAGTCTTGACTATTAGTCCCAGGATTTATTATCTCAAGCAAGTCATGAAATTCTCATGTGCTCTTTCCTTCTATGTAAGATAGAGTTAAAAATATCCACCTCATATTTTTGTTGCCAAGGATTAAAGAGATGATATTTGTAAACTCTCAGTTCAGTTCCCAAAGATGGTAGGAGCTGAGTCATTGATGCCATTACCACAAATCCTCTTATTATTTGTCACACCCATCACTCAGCAGGCACTGATCTCCTTTGCCTTGTTCTGCAAGCAAAACACTTTCTCCTTCTTTTGTAAATTGTGGACTGGGGACAAACTGCATCAGAATCATTTGGAAAGCTCAATAGAAGTACACTTACTGAATTTAGAATTTCTGGGTCTGCAAAGTCTATTTTTAGCATGATTCCCCAGAGAGCCATATGTTAATTAATTTTGAAAATAACCAAGATCCATGGAGAAGCCTACTTCTTGACCAGGTTGTTGAACATTATAGGCTGGCACAACCATGAAAAGAAAACAGTAACGCGATTTCTAATTATGTTATAGGGCCATTGAGAAGCAGCTAGCATACATCTTGAAGAGATGAAGTATGATGGAAATGAAATGAAATGGCATCCAATTCCATGTAACTAGCATTTTCTGAAGAAAACCTGTGGCCTTTTGTATTCAGATGGGCAAATTACTGCTAAATGTCCTCAATCACCATTTTGGCAATGGCTTGCTTGCATTTCTACCTGTGATACTGCATGCTATTTTCCCTGATTTTACTGCCTCATGAATGACAATGACTATGCCTTATTTCTCTGCATATCCTGTGTGGCCAGGACAATGTCTGACTATAGACAGACCTCCACAGATGTGGTCACCCTGTTGCAGCGAAGTCTGGGGCCTGAGGACTCAAAGAGCCTTAATAGGTTCCTACTTTTCTTCTTCATTACATGATTCTGCTGGTGTCTCCGAAGGCCAGTGCTCAAAATAAACAAACAAACAAAAAATGTGTATGTGCCAACTGACATTCTAAACAGAGGGAGTGCTTGCATTGCTATATTTTTAAATAAATATTACATCAGGTTTGGGGTGTGGAATTATTTTTTTAAGAATAAATTAGTGATCACATGCTGCTTCTAAACCCATGTAATAATTGGTTCTTAATACGTTCGTAGGCACTTTAGAAAAAAGTGGCAAGATATTATGAGATTGCCAGGGAAAATAGAAATAGCTCAGTGTTTTGGTTAGGCATCTGCGGGATAACTACCCTGGCTAGTTACAGCAATACAGATGATTTTGTTTCATCCTCACAACTCTAAGAGGCAGGAACTACTATTTCCATTTCACTGATGCAGAACTGAAGCTCACAGTGACCCTCGGAGTCACACGGTCCTCAGAGTCAGACCTGAATCAAGCTTTCCCACTTCCTGAATCAGGGCTTTCTATTGATTTTAACTTCTGTTTTTTTGTCTGTTGGGTTATTTTCCTTCTCTTTCTGTTTCTGCATTTTAAGAGAGACATGACCTTGTTCAGCCCTGCAGAAAATGCTTGATATTTAATTCTTGGTTCAGTGGAACCTTGTCAAGACCATTAACAGGTTTTCTTCTCTCATGAAAATAACCTAGCTGCTAAATCCTATTATTTACCTAAATACCATTTCCCCCCTGAAGTTGGTCCTTTAAATTTTTATTTATACAAGTGTCCCCTTCCAGTGGATTTCCCCTTGCATCACGTAGTGACATGAAGCATGAGTAGGAATTCCGCACCCTTACCTGTGATGTTGCAGTACACTTGGAAAGGTCCCAGGGTCCCACTGCCATCTGAGTCGATGTAGAAGAAACCAGCTGTGTTGCCGTGGTGCCTGTACACCTCGCAGGATTGCTCATAGAGGGCTGGAAAAACACAAAGGCAGCAGAGAAGAAATTTGGCTTGGCTCTGCATATCCCTTTGGAGGATCAGTAACTCCTACTTATTATATTTACTTTCAATTGTGATTTCTTTCCTTTCTCCTATAACCTCAACTTTCTCCCCAAGCCTTAACAAACTAGTGCCCCAATGTTTGATGGGCTTGCATCCTCCATTCATCTTAATGTTCATTCTTCTAAACAACTCCGAGTTTACATCCTCCAAAATGTCTCCCCTTCCCTCTTAAACAGCCCTTCCCTATGCTGATGTGTCTGTCCTTCCCCTACACTTGCACAGCTGTGAAGCTAGGGCATCATACACTGTTCTGTCTCCTGCAATAGTTACAGAATCTTTAAGAGTGGTGGCAGTGTGTAGTTTGAGGCTGTGTTCCAGCATCTAGCAGAATGCCACACTCACAGTGGGAGATCAAAAGTTAAAAATGTACAAATAATAAATGCTGGAGAGGGAGTGGAGAAAAAGGAACCCTCTTATTAAACTGTTGGTGGGAATGTAAATTGGCGCAGTCACTAAGGTGAACAGTATGGAGGTGCCTTAAAAAACTAAAAATAGAGCTACCATATGATCCAGCAATCCCACTCCTGGGCATATATCTGGAGAAAACTCTAATTCAAAAAGATACATGCACCCGAATGTTCATTGCAGTGCTGTTTACAATAGCCAGGTCATGGAAGCAACATAAATGTCCATCAACAGAAGAATGGATAAAGAAGATGTTGTGTATATATATATATATATATATATATATATATATATATATATATACACAATGGAATATTACTCAGCCATTAAAAAGAATGAAATAATGCCATTTGCAGCACCATGGATGGACCTAGAGATTATCATACTAGGCGAAGTAAGCCAGATAGAGAAAGACAAATATCATATGATATCACTTATATATGGAACCTAAAAAAATGTACAAATGAACTTATTTGCAAAACAGAAACAGACTCACAGAGAAAACAGATTTATGGTTACCAAAGGGGAAAGGGTGAGGTGGAGGGATGAATTAGGAGTTTGGGATTAATATGTACACACTCCTAAATATAAAATAGATAACCAACAAGGACCTACTGGAGAGCACAGGGAACTATACTCAATATTTTGTAATAATCTATAAGGGAAAAAAATCTGAAAAATAATATATATATATATATATATATACGTATATCTGAATCCCTTTTTTGTACACTTGAAACTAACACAACATTGTACATTAACTATACCTCAGTAACAAAATGTTTGATTAATGAATGTAAAACTGAATATACAGTCATGACTTTTCATTTATAAAGTAAAATGACACGGTCTTATTTCTATATACCCAGAACTCAGCACAATAACTATCATATAGTAGGTGCCCAATCAAGTTTAGTCCATTTTGACTTAACAAGCATTTACTGAGTTCCTCATATGTGTCAACAGTGTGGTGGCCACCGAACAACAGACCAAGGATGTGGCAATGAGTCTGTGCCTTAGAAAGCTCGTAGCCTGGTTACAGCCATAAAGATCTTTATGTGCTCAGAGAGAGGCAGACACAGCTGTCCTGAGATGGGATACTTTGAACAGTCTGAAGGTAAAAGAAATTTATAAATCTCATTACACCCACATGAATGAATTTGGTAGGGTGGAAAGGAGGATCTGCTGCTTCACACATGAGAAAGTAGAATGTTGTCTGATGCTTAAGACAAAATAATGTAGCTCAGAGCAGCAGGTACACGTCCAATATTATGTCATCCTCCTGTGTTGAAAACACTTCAGTGGCTCCTAACAGTTTTAAAGATAGAGCACTAACTCCTCACCTTAACTACCATGCCCCTGTGACTAATGTCCCAGCCCAGGAATACGAAGCTGTAGTTTGACATGATCAAGTGTGAGGGGTGCTTCAAATAATTCATTACAAATAAAGTTCTAAAGCTTGAGAGGCTTTGACTTTGTATAAATTAGAGTAAATTCAAGGTGATCCTTGTACTCATGTAATTCTCCCTTGCAGTCATACACCATTTCTGAAGCTGTGGGTCCATGGGAGGGTCAGTTTGCACCCTGCATATTGAGCATAACATATAGCTTAAACCTGGCCTAAACCTGATAACACACCAAGGTGTGTGTCACACATCTGATAACACACCTGGCAACCTTTAAGATAACTCATCAGCATCTCTTGGAATTCACGCTCTCCCCTTGAGTGTGGTCTAGACTTACTGACCTGCTTCTGACAGAAGATGATGTCATTGTCAAGACCAGGTTGTAAAAAGACACATGGCTTCCAACTCGGGTTCTTCTGGAGCACCTGCTTTCAGAGAAACTGACTGCTAGGTCCTGAGGTAACCCTTTGAAGAGGTCCACAGCATGAGCCTGGAAGCTTCTCTCCAGAGTTTTAACTGAAGTGACAGTAGCCCTGGCTGACACCTTGAAGGCAGCCCCAAAAGACTGGGCCAGAACTACCCAGCCAAGTTGCTCAATGACCCACAGAAACTATGAAGTAATAACGTCTGTTGTTTCCAGAGGATAACTTTTGCTGTAATTCATCATGCAGCAGTAAAGAGCTAATATACTCTCAAAGCATTAATTCTCTCATGCGGTTATAGGCATAAAAAAAGAGTCTATCTAATACAACTGAAGTAAGGATTCAGAGATAATCCACGTTCAACACTTAGCATAGTACTTGGCACGTAGGAAGTGCTTGACAAATATAAACTATTATTATTAATGTTAAATTGTTTCATGCTATGTCACTTCTTATTTTTTGTCAATGTTTTGCTTACTTATTTTTTTTTCATGAATCACAAGACTTGTTAAGAAAAACCAATAGGCCTTACCTCCCTTCTGTGCAGAGATGATGACATTTATTTCTTAGCTTATTCTTTTGGTATTGACTATTGTATCTCTAAATTGTGTGTCTATACTGCTACTTCTTGATTTTCCATATTTATAGGTCATCTATTCACTTACCAATAGGAAAGATGAGAATTTAGCTTTTTTCATCACCTCTCCCCACATACAAAGAACTTTCGGTTTCCACATACTGCCAATATAATAGGATCACAATTTTAGTTAGATCAATCATTACTGTTTATGCTAATACAACAGAAAGCATGCTATTCACGAATGTGGTTGTTTCCTTTCCTGAACACAATTTCATTTTTCTAGAAATTAATAACTGTCTTACTTTTCTTCTCATTTGCCTTATTTTCTAGGTATATATCACAAATTTAACTACAAATTCACTAACAACTCTCTAAAATGCCTTCCAAAATATTCAGGTGAAAACTAATTTAAATGGATACCTATGAAGAGAGAAAGAATGGGAGAAAGGGGACAGGGACAGAAACTAGGCCTTTCTGAATATGCCATATTTTTAACTTTGAATCAATATAAATATTTTTAAAAACAAAAAAACAAAATTAAATATACTAGAAGAAAAGGTGCAATTCATAAATATGGAAAGAAAACTAAATGAATTTAACTACAAATTATTTCAAGTGATATTTAAATTCAGTATTTTCTTCTTAACTTTTTATCACAAAAAATCCAAATACGTGCAAAGAGCACAGAGAGTAATAAAATAAACCTGATATCACAACTAGCTTCAACAATAACCACTATTTGGTAATCTTGTTTCATCTCTAGTACCTGCGTTATCAGTTATGCATTGCCACGTTCCAGACCACTCCAGAACTGACTTAAGACAACAATCATTTCATGATTCTGCCCTCAGCAGAATGAAATAAAGACCAATGAAATAAAGGATTCGAAAATAATTATCAAGGATTGCTAAATCATTAGATGAAAAGTTGAGGGGGTCCTTTTTTAGTGGATGGATTAAATTAACAATACCCAAACTCACCGATCAATCTCAACACACCCAAAAGTGATTATCAAGAAGCCTGCAACGTGAGGTAATAAGAAATACACAGCACCACCTAAGATACATTCTTGCCAAAAATTTGAAGTTGAATCTAATCAAGCCCTGAGATTTAAACACTAACTCACAGTAAGAGGTAAAGAAACACACTCAACATTATAAAAACACAATCAGTTAAATTCAGATTCTGGGAACATCTGACTCAGTCTCTTCAACAAATAAATGGCAAAAAGGGGGATAGAAATGCAGGAAACATATCAGTCAAACACTGTGTATGGACCTTGTCAAGATCCTGATTCCAACAAAGCAAAGACAAAATTAAGAGAACCAGAAAAATTAAAATCAGATTTGGTATCTTTAAGTATTTTTAAAATTTTGCTTGGCTATGATAATGGTAGTGTGGTTATGTTCTAAAAGATAAAACGTTCATCTTTGTCAGAGATACATACTTAGGGATTTGTAGTAAAATGATTATGTCCACAATCTGTTTGTTACAATACTTCATCGAAAACAAAGAGGGACATAGTGGAAACAAAAACGGTAGCCTACTGATAAATACTGAAACAGGGGAGGGTACATTGGGGACAATTATACTATTCTATCTTTTTTTGTATGTTTGAAAACGCCTCTAATAATTATTATTATTTTTAAAATATTTGGACATTTCAGGTATTCTATGGATTTCAACTTCTTTGAAAAATTATCTTCTGGATCTTTCTGACCTGTGGCAATCTGGACTGGTATGCTTCCAACCTGGCACATAGCTGTCTCCTTTGGCCATCTCCCCACCATCATGCTGGACATTCCCTCTTGAAATTAGCTTCTTCCCACAGCATAATTCTCTCGAAATCCACTTGAGTTGTTTCAGGCACCAATAGTTTATTTCTGTTTAATTGCTGAGTGGCATCCCATGGTATGGATATACCACAGTTTGTTTAGCAGTTAACCCATCATAGGACATTGGGTCATTCCCAGGTTTTGGCTGCTTCACTGGCGGCACGTTTAACAGTTAAGCCATTGTAGGACATTTGGGGCATTCCCAGGTTTAAATCCCCTGGAGGCTTTCCTCACCCCCCACCACCTCTGAATACTCTCTTCTTAACAGCATACAATTCTTGATTCATTGATGAAATATATCTCTAAAATCTCTGAAAATATTAATTGTAATATAGTTTTTTAGAAAAATTTCTTCTTTCTGTGTACATTATTTCCTCCAAGGTAGGGGTGTGTGTGTGTTTATGTGCTCACGTGCTTAGTTGGTTTACTTGTTTTGTGATTATTTTAGTCTCTGTTTTATCTGGCATGTTAGACTCTTTTCTGGGATGTCAGGTAATCTTGTGTGGTCCTCTCATATTCAACAGTGGTCAGCACTAAGTGTCAGCACTAAGCAAACATTTGTGGTCTGCCCTCCATGGGCTTTATTGTAGGGTTAAGTGGCTGGACAACTCTGTGGGAAACCCTCATGTTAATGTCTGTAGGGCTTCTCCCTTGGTCTTGCTAGAGTCTGTGATTTAGAGGGATATGTTACATGAGATTTGGAAGGTGGAAGTGACACCACACACATTCATTTTACGCCTGTGAGGTCGATGCAGGGCATGATATACTGTTGCAGATGACACACATTGCTGCTTATCTTCTGACTTCAGTTGCAAATGTGGGGCAGCCAAGCCAGCTGGTATTCCAGATGGGCTATCTCCTCCTTTAGCTTCCCTAACTCCTGGACAGGTGCACCTTACATCTCTTATGATCACCTCACTATTAAAGTTGAAGGTTGGGAAGTAGTAAGGGGCAAGGTGGATCAGCTGCTGACTGACAGGACCATTAAAAAAAATCAATTACTATTGTTTATGTGAAGTGTAAGGAGGAAGTGAAAGTAAATTCATATGTTCAATTCATCAACACTTCCAGGAAGTACAAGCATGCTACTTGTTGATTAAATTGTTCTTTCTCTACTGCATGCCTAACACACTATATAACAAGTACTCTATACACACATATTGTAAGACTACTGATTTTTCAGTTAACTCTAGCCTCTGAGAAAAGTAAACAAAAGAGACATGGTTCTCATCTCAATAATTCAGGCTCTTAAACTCATCAAAATTAATCCCAATACAGATGGAAAAATTTAAAAGACCAATTCCTATAAAAGAAAGAGAAAAGATATTTAAAGACTCCATAAGAAAAAAATACAGCAGGATCCAATTTTTTTCCTTAGATAATTCTTTAAAGAGCAGATAATCCTTAATGCTACTTATCCTTCTCCAAAAATCTTCCAAATGTGTTATATGAAGTAAGTATAAAGGTGATCCCCAAACCTGACAGACCATACAAAAAGAAAAATTACAGCCTCACTTATGAATATAAATTTTAAAATTACAAAAATATTGGCAAACAGTACACGACAGCATATTTAGAAAGGAAATTATGACCATTTTGGGGGCTTAATCCAAAAATGCAGGCGTGGTTCAATATTAGAAAATGTACTCTATATATAGTCATCATAATAGGGCTGAGGAGAAAAATGATATGATCTCTCCACTCATTTAAAAGATAACTAACGTGAAAACACTAGAATTTCCCACTCAGGTCAGAAAAAGAACAAAAACAAGCATCTTCATGATCTCTACTAATATTTCACATTGTGTTAGAGTTTCAGTCATCGAAATTAGAAGAGAAAAAACAACGGGAGGCATACAAATTAGAAAGGAAGAAGTTATACTCCTTTCATGGATAATCAGATTACATATCTAAAAATACTAAAATAATCAGTGTAAAATAACTAAAAACAAAAGTTGTAAGCGATAAGATTAACATATGGAAATCAATAGCTTTCCTCTATTACAGGCAAAATTAGTTAGAAAATATTGATAGTGAACCCTCCTTTACAATATCAAAGGGAAAGAAGAAAGAAAGAATGAAGGAAGACAGGAAGAAGAAACAAAAGAAGAAGGGAAGGGAAGAAGGAAGGAAGGCAGGCAGGAAGGAAGAAAGGAAGGAAGATCCCCAAGTGTAAATTTTATGTGAAACATTCAACAGCAAAATAAGAAAACTATAACATATGCCTAAACACACAAATAAACCTGAACATCCTCTTAAGATAACATTTCTCCCATAGTTAATGTATATATTTAACAAAGTGTTAACCAAGAGACCATTAGGTGTTTAGTTTGTCCGCTTGTTTGTGCTACACAAATTGATTATAAAGCTCATTTGGAAGAACGAACAAGCTAGTCAACTGAGCAAGGAAAACACAGAAAAAGAAGAGCTGGTGAGGCCAGCTTTACTGTATCTATATCTAATGTGGATGAATGGATGGATAAATGGATGCATGGATCAAGAGAACAATGGCCAGAACAGAAAATCCAAGACATCCAGGTGCACAGGGAAATTTAGTATATGATAAAGGAAGCAGCTCAAATCAATAGGGAAAAAAATGACTTTTTAATAATTGGTGCTGGGAAAACTGGGAAGCCACATAGTAAAAGATAAAATCAGATCCACACCTCATACCGCAGATCAGGACCAAATTCCAAACAAGGGATTTAAATACCAAAAAATCAAATATGTACATATTTGAAATAAGAAAGAATTTCTTTATAACCTGGAAGCAGCAAAAACTTAAACTAACAATGATTCAAAATCCAGAAGCAATAAAAGAAAATACAGATAAACTTACTTATATTAAAAAATAAATAAAGGAGAGTTTCAAGACGGCGGAAGAGTAAGAGGCGGAGATCACCTTCCTCCCCATAAATACATCAGAAACACAACTACAGGTGGAACTGTTCCTACAGAACACCTACTGAATGCTGGCAGAAGACCTAAGACATCCCAAAAGGCAAGAAACTCCCCACGTACCTGGGTAGGGTAAAAGAAAAAAGAATAAACAGAGACAAAAGAATAGGGACGGGACCTGCACCAGTGGGAGGGAGCTGTGGAGGAAAGGTTTCCACACACTAGAAGCCCCTTTGCGGGCAGAAACTGCGGGTGGCAGAGGGGGGAAGCTTCAGAGCCATGGAGGAGAGTGCAGCAACAGGGGTGCGGAGGGCAAAGTGGGGAGATTCCCGCACAGAGGATCGGTGCCGACCAGCACTCACCAGCCTGAGAGGCTCGTCTGCTCACCCGCCAGGGCGGGCGGGGCTGCGAGCTGAGGCTCGGGCTTCAGTAGGAGCGCAGGGAGAGGACTGGGGTTGGTGGTGTGAACACAGCCTGAAGCGGTTAGTGTGCCACGGCTAGGCGGGAGGGAGTCCAGGAAAAGGTCTGGAGCTGCTGAAGAGGCAAGAGACTTTTTCTTCCCTCTTTGTTTCCTGGTGCACCAGGAGAGGGGATTAACAGTGCTGCTTAAAGGGGCTCCAGAGACGAGACGGGTGCGAGCCGCGGCTATCAACACAGACCCCAGAGATGGGCATGAGATGCTAAGGCTGCTGCTGCCACCACCAAGAAGCCTGTGTGCAAGCACAGGTCACTATCCACACTGCCCCTCCCGGGAGCCTGTGCAGCCCGCCACTGCCAGGGTCACGTGATCCAGGGACAACTTCCCTGGGAGAACGCAGAGCGCGCCTCAGGCTGGTGCAATGTCACGCCAGCCTCTGCCACCACAGGCTTGCCCCACACTCTGTACCCCTCCCTCCCCCTGCCTGAATGAGCCAGAGCCCCTGACCCAGCTGCTCCTCTAACCCTGTCCTGTCTGAGCGAGGAACAGACGCCCTCAGGCGACCTACACACAGAGGCGGGGCCAAATCCAAAGCTGAGCCCCTGGGAGCTGTGAGAACAAAGAAGAGAAAGGGAAATCTCTACCAGCAGCCTCAGGAGCAGCGGATTAAAGCTCCACAATCAACTTGATGTACCCTGCATCTGTGGAATACATGAATAGACAACGAATCATCCCAAATTGAGGAGGTGGACTTTGGGAGCAACAGTATATATATATTTTTCCCTTTTTCTCTTTTTGTGAGTGTGTATGTGTATGCTTCTGTGTGTGATTTTGTCTGTATAGCTTTGCTTTTACCATTTGTCCTGAGGTTCTGTCTGTCCATTTTTTATTTTTTATTACTTAAAAAAATATTTTTTTCTTAATAATTATTATTTTAATAACGTTATTTTATTTTACTTTATTTTATTTTATTTTATCTTCTTTCTTTCTTTTTTTTCTCCCTTTTATTCTGAGCCATGTGGAGGACAGGCTCTTGGTGCTACAGCCAGGCATCAGAGATGTGCCACTGAGGTGGGAGAGCCAAGTTCAGGACACTGGTCCACAAGAGACCTCCCAGCTCCATGTACTATCAAAGAGTGAAAACCTCCCAGAGATCTCCATCTCAATGCCAAGACCCAGCTCCACTCAATGACCAGCAACCTACAGTGCAAGACACCCAATGCCAAACAACTAAAAAGACAGGAACACAACCCCATCCATTAGCTCAGAGGCTGCCTAAAATCATGATAAGGCCACAGACACCCCAAAACACACCACCGGATGTGGACCTGCACACCAAAAAGACAAGATCCAGCCTCATCCACCAGAACACAGGCACTAGTCCCCTCCACCAGGAAGCCTACACAACCCACTGAACCAACCTTAGCCACTGGGGACAGACACCAAAAACAACAGAAACTATGAACTTGCAGCCTGCGAAAAGAAGATCCCAAACACAGTAAGTTAAACAAAATGAGAAGACAGAGAAACACACAGCAGATGAAGGAGCAAGATAAAAACCCACCAGACCTAACAAATGAAGAGGAAATAGGCAGTCTACCTGAAAAAGAATTCAAAATAATGAGAGTAAACATGATCCAAAATCTTGGAAATAGAATGGATAAAATACAAGAAATGTTTAACAAGGACCTAGCAGAATTAAAGAACAAACAAACAGTGATGAACAACACAATAAATTAAAAATTCTCTAGAAGGGATCAATAGCAGAATAACTGAGGCAGAAGAACGGATAAGTGACCTGGAAGATAAAACAGTGGAAATAACTACTGCAGAGCAGAATAAAGAAAAAAAAATGAAAAGAATTGAGAACACTCTCAGAGACCTCTGGGACAACATTAAACGTACCAACATTCGAATTATAGGGGTCCCAGAAGAAGAAGAGAAAAGGAAAGGGACTGAGAAAATATTTGAAGAGATTATAGTTGAAAACATCCCTAATATGGGAAAGGAAATAGTTAATCAAGTCCAGGAAGCAAAGAGGGTCCCATACAGGATAAATCCAAGGAGAAACAGGCCAAGACACATATTAATCAAACTATCAAAAATTAAATACAAAGAACAAATATTAAAAGCAGCAAGGGAAAAACAACAAGTAACACATAAGGGAATCTCCATAAGGTTAACAGATGACCTTTCAGCAGAAACTCTGCAAGCCAGAAGGGAGTGGCAGGACATATTTAAAGTGATGAAGGAGAAAAACCTACAACCAAGATTACTCTACCCAGCAAGGATCTCATTCAGATTTGACGGAGAAATTAAAAACTTTACAGACAAGCAAAAGCTAAGAGAATTCAGCACCACCAAACCAGCTTTACAACAAATGCTAAAGGAATTTCTCTAGGCAGGAAACACAAAAGAAGGAAAAGACCTACAATAATAAACCCAAAACAATTAAGAAAATGGTAATAGGAACATACATATCAATAATTACCTTAAATGCAAATGGATTAAATGCTCCAACCAAAAGACATAGAATGGCTGAATGGATACAAAAGGAAGACTGGTATATATGCTGTCTACAAGACACCCACTTCAGACCTAGGGACACATACAGACTGAAAGTGAGGGGATGGAAAAAGGTATTCCATGCAAATGGAAATCAAAAGAAAGCTGGAGTAGCAATTCTCAAATCAGATAAAACAGACATTAAAACAAAGACTCTTACAAGAGACAAAGAAGGACACTACATAATGATCAAGGGATCAATCCAAGAAGAAGATATAACAATTGTAAATATTTATGTACCCAACATAGGAGCATCTCAATACATAAGGCAAATAGTAACAGCCATAAAAGGGGAAATCGACAGAAATACAGTCATAGTAGGGGACTTTAACACCCCACTTTCACCAATGGACAGAGATGAACTTAATTGATATTTATAGTACATTCCATCCAAAAACAACAGAATACACATTTTTCTCAAGTGCTCATGGAACATTCTCCAGGATAGATCATATCTTGGGTCACAAATCAAGCCTTGGTAAATTTAAGAAAATTGAAATCGTTTCAAGTATCTTTGCCGACCACAATGCTATGAGACTAGACAGCAAGTACAGGAAAAAAATCTGTAAGAAATAGAAACACATGGAGGCTAAACAACACACTACTTAATAACCAAGAAATCACTGAAGAAATCAAAGAGGAAATCAAAATATACCTAGAAACAAATGACAATGAAAACAAAACAACCCACAACCTATGGGCTGCAGCAAAAGCAGTTCTAAGAGGGAAGTTTATAGCTATACAAGCCTACCTTAAGAAACAAGAAATATCTCTAATAAACAACCTAACCTTACACCTAAAGCAATTAGAGAAAGAAGAACAAAAAAAAACCCAAAGTTAGCAGAAGGAAAGAAATCATAAAGATCAGATCAGAAATAAATGAAAAAGAAATGAAGGAAACAATAGCAAAGATCAATAAAACTAAAAGCTGTTTCCTTGAGAAGATAAACAAAATTGATAAACCATTAGCAAGAATTATTGAAAAAAAAAGAAGACTCAAATCAATAGAATTAGAAATGAAAAAGAAGAAGTAACAACTGACACTGAAGAAATAAAAAGGATCATGAGAGATTACTACAAGCAACTATATGTCAATAAAATGGACAAATTCTTAGAAATGTAGAACCTGCTGAGACTGAACCAGGAGGAAATAGGAAATATGAACAGACCAATCACAAGCACTGAAATTGAAACTGTGATTAAAAACCTTCCAACAAACAAAAGCTCAGGACCAGATGGCTTCACAGGTGAATTCTATCAAACATTTAGAGAAGAGCTAATACCTATCCTTCTCAAATTCTTCCAAAATATAGCAGAGGGAAGATCACTCCCAATCTCATTTTATGAGGCCACCATCACTGTGATGCCAAAACCAGACAAAGCGGTCAGGAAGAAAGAAAACTACAGGCCAATATCACTGATGAGCACAGATGAAAAATCCTCAACAAAATACTGGCAAACAGAATCCAACAGCACATTAAAAGGATCATACACTATGATCAAGTGGGGTTTATCACAGGAATGCAAGGATTCTTCAATATACACAAATCAAGCAACGTGACACACCGTATTAACAAATTAAAGGAGAAAAACCATATGATCATCTCAATAGATGCAGAGAAAGCTTTTGACAAAATTCAACACCTATTTATGATAAAAACCCTGCAGAAAGTAGGCATAGAGGGAACTTTCCTCAACATAATAAAGGCCACATATGACAAACCCAGAGCCAACATCATCCTCAATGGTGAAAAACTGAAAGCATTTCCACTAAGATCAGGAACAAGACAAGGTTGCCCACTCTCACCACTGTTATTCAACATAGTTTGGGAAGTTTTAGCCACAGCAATCAGAGAAGAAAAAGAAATAAAAGGAATCCAAATTGGAAACGAAGATGTAAAGCTGTCACTGTTTGAAGATGACATGATACTACACATAGAGAATCCTAAAGATGCTACCAGAAAACTACCAGAGCTAATCAATGAAGTTGGTAAACTAGCAGGATACAAAATTAATGCACAGAAATCTCTTGCATTCCTATACACTAATGATGAAAAATCTCAAAGTGAAATTAAGAAAACACTCCCATTTACCATTGCAACAAAAAGAATAAAATATCTAGGAATAAACCTATGTAAGGAGACAAAAGACCTGTATGCAGAAAATTATAAGGCACTGATGAAAGAAATTAAAGATGATACAAATAGATGGAGAGATATGCCATGTTCCTGGATTGGAAGAATCAGCATTGTGAAAATGACTGTATTACCCAAAGCAATCTACAGATTCAGTGCAATCCCTATCAAAATACCAATGGCAATTTTCACAGAACTAGAACAAAAAATTTCACAGTTTGATTGGAAACACAAAAGACCTCGAATAGCCAAAGCAATCTTGAGAAAGAAAAACGGAGCTGGAGGAATCAGGCTCCCTCACTTCAGACTATACTACAAAGCTACAGTAGTCAAGACAGTATGGTACTGGCACAAAAACAGAAATATAGATCAATGGAACTGGATAGAAAGCCCAGAGATAAACCCATGCACATATGGACACCTTATCTTTGATAAAGGAGGTAAGAATATACAATGGAGAAAAGATAGCCTCTTCAATAAGTGGTTCTCGGAAAACTGGACAGCTACATGTAAAAGAATGAAATTAGAACACTCCCTAATACCACACACAAAAGTAAACTAAAAGTGGATTAAAGACCTAAATGTAAGGCCAGACACCATCAGGCTCTTAGAGGAAAACATAGGCAGAACACTCTATGACATAAATCACAGCAATATCCTTTCTGACCCACCTCCTAGAGAAATGGAAATAAAAACAAAAATAAACAAATGGGACCTAATGAAACTTAAAAGCTTTTGCACAGCAAAGGAAACCATAAACAAGATGAAAAGACAACCCTCAAATGAGAGAAGATATTTGCAAATGAAGCAACTGACCAAGGATTAATCCCCAAAACATACAAGCAGCTCATGCAACTAAATATCAAAAAAACAAACAATCCAGTCCAAAAATTGGCAGAAGACCTAAAGAGACATTTCTCCCAAGAAGAGATACAGATTGCCAACAAACACAAGAAAGAATGCTCAACATCATTAATCATTAGAGAAATGCAAATCAAAACTACAATGAGATATCATCTCACACCAGTCAGAATGGCCATCATCAAAAAATCTACAAACAATAAATGCTACAGAGAGTGTGGAGAAAAGGGAACCCTCTTGCACTGTTGGTGGGAATGTAAATTGATAGAGCCACTATGGAGAACAGTATGGTGGTTCCTTAAAAAACTAAAAATAGAACTACCATATGACCCAGCAATCCCACTACTGGGCATATACTCTGAGAAAACCATAATTCAAAAAGAGTCATGTACCAAAATGTTCACTACAGCTCTTTTTACAATAGCCAGGACATGGAAGCAACCTAAGTTTCCACCAGCAGATGAATGGATAAAGAAGATGTCACACATATATACAATGGAATATTACTCAGCCATAAAAAGGAATGAAACTGAGTTATCTGTAGTGAGGTGGATGGACCTAGAGACTGTCATACAGAGTGAAGTAAGTCAGAAAGAGCAAAACAAATACTGTATGGTAACACGTATATATGGTATCTAAGAAAAAAAAGAAAGAAAGAAAAAAAAATGATCAGAAGAACCTAGGGGCAAGACAGGAATAAAGATGCAGAACTACTAGAGAATGGACTTGAGGATACGGGGAGGGGGAAGGGTAAGCTGACACAAAGTGAGACAGTGGCATGGACATATATATACACTACCAAATGTAAAATAGATAGCTAGTGGGAAGCAGCCACATAGCACAGGGAGATCAGCTCGGTGCTTTGTGACCACCTAGAGAGGTGGGATAGGGAGGGTGAGAGGGAGGGAAATGCAAGAGGGAAGACATATGGGGACATATGTATATGTATAACTGATTCACTTTGTTATAAAGCAGATACTAACACACCATTGTAAAGCAATTATACTCCAGTAAATATATTAAAAATAAATAAATAAAATTTTAAAAAATAATATGTAAATAAAAATAAAAATATTTAAAAAAATGAAACACCTTCTGGATGGCAAAAGATACCATAAACAAATTAAAAAGACAGATTTACAAACTGGGAAATATGACTTATACCATAAAGCATTAACATTTCTTAAATATTTTTAAAACTAACATAAAGATGAAAACGGCAACAATATGTTGAAATACACTTTGAAGATATGAACAGATCGTTAACAGAAAAATAAATTAAAATAAATCTAAAACAAAGGAAGAGGGCTTCCCTGGTGGCACAGTGGTTAAGAATCCGCCTGCCAATGCAGGGGACACGGGTTCAAGCCCTGGTCTGGGAAGATCCCACATACTGCCGAGCAACTAAGCCCGTGTGCCACAACTACTGAGCCTGCACTCTAGAGCCCACGAGCCACAACTACTGAGCCCGTGTCCCACAGCTACTGAAGCCCACGCACCTAGAGCCTGTGCTCTGCAACAAGAGAAGCCACCACAATGAGGAGCCCACGCACAATAAAGAGTAGCCCCCACTCTCTGCAACTAGAAAAAGCCCGCACGCAGCCATGAAGGCCCAAGGCAGCCAAAAATAAATAAAGTATATAAATTTATAAAGAAAAACAAAACAAAGGAAAAGACTTCTCACCTTGCTCATAACAAAATATGCTAATCAAAACTGGACTGCCATTTTTCATGAATCAAATTAGCAATAATCCAAAAGATTGAGAACATACACCATTGGCAAGTCTGTGGGGGAAAACACACTCTAATGTATGGATGAGGGGATAAAAATCATGCAAATGCTAGGTGCGAAATTTAGCATTATGTAGCAAAATTACATGGGATTTACACTTTGACCTAGAAATCTCACTTCCAGTGACCTGGTTCAAGAAACACTGGCCAAAAAAATTTTTTTATAGACTGAATGTTTGTGTCTCTATGAAATTCATATACTGAAGCCCTAACCTCCCAATGGGATGCTATTAGGAAGTGGAGCCCTTGGGGGAGGTAATTAGGTCTATATGACATCATAAGGGTGGAGCCACCACAATATGATTAGTGCCCTTATAAGAATAGGAAGGGAGATAGGAGTTTTCTCTCTCAGACATGCCAGGATACTGCTAGAAGGAGGCCATCCACAAACCAGAAGGGAGCTCTCAAGAGAAACCAAATAGGCCAGCATCTTGACCTTGGACTTTCCAACCTCCAGAACTGTGAGAGATAAATATCTGCTGTTTAGGCCACCCATTCTGTGGTATTTGCCATAAGAGCTAGATCTGACTAAGACTAAATGCATTCATAATGATTTCTTTTACACCACTTATACTAGCAAAAAGAGGGAATCATCCCAAATGTCCATCAACTGAGGAATAAACTATGGTATACCCACACAATAGAGTATAGTTAAGCTTTTAAAAAGAATGAATCATGTTGGCACATAATCCTTCAATGTGAGCTCCAGAATATATGGTTATGAGAGGAAAGCAAAGTAGAATAAAGTATGTATAAAATGCTAATGTGGGGGTGGGAGGGTGGGGGTGGGATGAATTGGGAGATTGGGATTGACATATATACACTAACATGTATAAAATAGATAACTAATAAGAACCTGCTGTATAAAAATATAAATAAATAAAAAAGTTAAAAAAAAAAAAGACAGTCTTTTCCAGTGGTGACATCTTGCAGAACTACAGAACAATGTCAGAACCAGGATATATTGACATGGACACAGTCAAGATACAAAATATTTCCATCACCCCAGGATCCCTCATGTTGTCCTTCTATTCACAACTACTTCACCCTCACCCCCAACCCTCCTTAACCCTTGACAGCCACTAATCTGATCTCCATTTCTATAAATTTGTTATTTCAAGGTTATACGTAAATGGAATTATACAGTGAAAAAAAATTTTTTTTTAAATAAAATGTTGATGTTTATCCAGGAAAGGGGGTATGAATTTGTCTTTTTTCAAAAGATAACCACATTAAAAAAAAGTTGATGTAGAAGGAGCAGGAGGGAAGGGAGGAGGAATAGAAATAGAAATAAGACTTGTTTGAATACATATGTTTTGTTGGTTTTAGCATGGAATTATGTAAATATTTTACCTAGTTATCAGGTTATCATCTTTTCTGCAGAGGTAGAAGAGACACCATCATGGTTATCACCTGCGAGCTAAGTTTTAAAACCTGAGTAGGTGTTTACTATGCAGAATCAGGTAGGTCTTTCTGGGCCAAGAGCAGCTTGGGCACAAAGACACAACACAGTCACATGTGGATGTGTGATATGCCTGTCCTTTGGGACTAAATCCCAGGGTCCTTCCTCCAGAAAACCTCACTATATCCTCAGCCTGAGTTACATAGTCTTCCTCTCTGTCCCCTGGAACCTCAGCACATATATTCATTTCTATCCTACTTTTCACTGTGTATGGTAATCCTTGGATTCACCGTTTGGTCTCTCCTGATAGACCTTAAATTCCTAAAGTACAGGAACTTTTCTCTAAATCTAAAAGGTAAATGTTTAATGAATATTAGGTGAGTGTTCCCATTGTTTCTAAAGGTTGAATTGAGCTACCCTGTGAGATTCTAGGGCAATTTCCTTGTTCTTTGCAATGCCCAGTACAGCTCAAGCCAAAGAGACTTCCATCAACTGTATATGATATGACTTGATACGTCTTATATAGGATCTAAATGGCCATTGGAAGTCATCTATAGGAGAACATCGCATTTCTTCTTGGGAAGAAGCATGCAAGCATGAAGGAAAAACAAAAGAGGCTCTATCAGTGTCAAGATTTGTCTCCGTTAATACTACTCAGCCATAAAAAAATAAAATAAAATAATGGCACTTGCAGCAACATGGATGGAACTCAAGATTATCATACTAAGTGAAGTAAGTCAGGCAGAGAAAGACAAATATCATATGAAATCACTTATATGTGGAATCTAAAATAGGACATAAATGAACTTATCTACGAAATAGAAACAGAATCACAGACATAGAGAACATACTTGTGGTTGCCAAGCGGGGGGCAGTGAGGGAGGGATGGATAGGGAGTTTGGGATTAGCATATGCAAAAACTATTATATATAGGATGGATAAACAACAAGGTCATACTGTATAGCACAGGGAACTATAATATCCTGTGATAAACCATAATGGAAAAGAATATGAATAAGAATGTGTGTGTGTATATATATATATATAAATCACTTTGTTGTACAGCAGAAATTAACACAACATTGTAAATCAACTGTACTTTAATAAAATAAATCTTAATAAAAAGATTGTCTCCACTGAAAACAGCAAGTAGTAAATGCTCGTGCTACATTTAAAGGTCTAATATTACAGGCACACACAAAGATATGTACTCTTTGATGAAAAGGACAACGATAGACATATTAAGACTCTTTAGAATAGATTTTTATATCAATATGAACAGATGTATCATGTAGCTGGACAGAGCAGATGGATCAGTGTTTTCATATTTAAGGAAAATGGTCTGACTCTAGTTCTGGCAGCTAATTTATTACCTAAGGAACAGTTTGAAATATCCTTGTGATGCCCACTCTCATTAAAGATAATGAAAGTATTCAGACAGCAAAACAGTTTTATTTAGACCTCACCTTTACAAGTACCAAGATCAGAGCTGTAGTTTTTCTGCCCCACCATTTATATTCCTACCGTAAAACTGTAGAAATAGACAAGGAACTTACTCATTACATATTTTTCAGTCCTTAAACATGGTTTCGTCCTATTTCCTTCTTCACTCCCTCTGTCCCCAGCAATCTGTTTACTACATGATTGCATATTTAGTTACAGATCTACATACACGGCCTACAGATATAAATAAGATCAAATTAATTCTAGTAATTAAATAAGTGCTTGTGAAGCATTTTACATTAACATCCATTTATTTAATTAAATTTATCAAACCTCTTGTGCAGTAGGTTTGTGGAACTCTGCCTTGGGCTGGTTTCAGCAAAGAAAAGAAAAAAATAATATGTTAAAACTGATTGGATTGCTGAAATTAGTTCAAAAAGTGTGTCAGGGGATTAAATTGGAAAATAGATCTTTTGATGGCCCAGTCTGCACATAGGTGGTACAGGCTGAAAATAGATGTACCTTCTGTAACATTTTCATTACTTTAAAAAAGGTTGGTGAAAATGGAAACACATTAGGGATAGGGGTATGGGGGGAGGGTGGATGTGGCCATAAAGGGACAGCATAAGGTTTCATCTTGTGATGAAACTATTCTGCATCTTGGTTATCGTGGTGATTACACAAATCTCTGCAAGTGATAAAATGGCACAAAACCACACACATGCATACACACACACACACACACATATGAGTGCATATCAAAATGGAGGGATCTGAATAAGCTCTGTATACTTTATCAATGTCAGTTTCCTGGTTTTGATATTGTGTCACAGTTACGTAAGATGTTCCCATTGCAGGAAACGGGGTAGAAGGTACACGGGAACTCTGGGCACTTTTTTCCCAAATTGCCATCAATTATTTTAAAATAAAAGCCATAAAAAGGGGTATAGGACCCAACAATTCCATTGTGAAGTATATACTCTGTAGAAAGGAGAACACATGTCCACATAAAAACCTGTGCATGAACGTTCATAGGAGCATTATTCATAAACAGCCAAAAAATAGAAACAAGCCAAATGCCCATCAACTAATGGGCAAAATATGTGTCACAGTCATACACTGAAATCTTATTAGGCAATGGGAAGGAATGAAGTAGAGATATACACTACAACAGGGGTGAAACTTGAACCTTGAAAGCATTGTGTTACATGAAAGAAGCCAGTCACAAAAGATCACATACTGAATGATTCCATTTATGTGAAATGTCCCAACAAAGCAATGCTATACAGACAGAAAGTGCACTAGTGGCTGGTAGGGGCTGACAGTAGGGGCTGGGGGCTGGGCATTGAGGTGGAGAGTGATGGTTAATGTACACGGGGTGGTGAAATGGCCTAAATCAGGTACTGATGATGGTTGTAAAACAGCGTGAATGTACTAAAACCACTGGATTGTACCATTTAAATACGTGACACTTATGATGCAAAAATATGCCTCAATAAACCTAAAAAAAAGTCAAAGAGCAGGATGTGAGGTCCCAGAAGGTGTTTTGGATACCTCCAGGACACACTGCACTGGACCCCTGGTATCTGTCATTAGATTTGGCCCATGGTGTCCCAATAGAGCTCCACGGCCATCAGATGACCTCTGATGAGTTCCAAAGGCAAAGAGGATGCCGCATTCAGCTCTACTGCCACCCAAGACTATATAGCCAAGATTAAGGGAGATTCCATTTTCTCCTTAGAAACCACAATTTATTTCATTAAAATAAAGATGAAATGAAGCACCATTTGCTAAATTCAAATTGAAAATCTTGTGTCTATATGCCCATTATAGATTACATCACCCTGACCCTCTGTGATTCAGTAAATTAATCTGTAAAACATACAGTAATTACCCTTAATCGTGTGCTATGTTGCAATATATAAAATAAAAATATATCAAATGTAAAATATAAATATGTAAACATGCTTAATATAAACCTTTCTAGGAATCTACTTCTGAATTAAGTCTAGCTCACCAGGTGCATGGAAGCAAAGCAGTGGGAATCTTCAGGCCTGTGTGCCATGAACCTCAGAGGGCTTAGCTTCTAAAGCAGTGATTCTCTGAGTGTGGTTCTCAAACCACGGCAACTGGCATAACTGAGCTTAGACATGCAAATTAATGGACCCATCCTGAATCAGAATCTCTGGGCATAAGGCTATGGAAACTGTGTTTTAACAATATTTCCAGGTGATTCTTTAGCAAGTTAAAACTTGAGAAACCTTGTTCTAAAAACAAACTTTGAAAGCTACACTTATTAAATAGTAGCAGATACCATGAGTTTTTTTTATAATTCTGCCTCATTTGCTGAAAACTCAAGTTTCCAATAAGCACTGGCATACCTATAGTCAAAATAATAATTTCAACTTTTGCTCAGAATGCTAAGTCTCTGTATATTTTTCTCCCCTTTTGGGTTTTCCTGGTGATATTGTATTTCTTTGGGAGAGTAATATTCATCATGAATCTGTGTAAATCAAGAGCAATTACTGACTCATTCATTAAATTACCAGACTCTTCACAGATGTAGAAAACAAACTTATGTTTACCAGGAGGGAAATGGGGGGGGAAGGATAAATTAGGGGATTGGGATTGATATATACACTACTACATACAAAATAGATAACTAATCAGGACCTACTGTATAGCACAGGGAACTCTACTCAATACTCTGTAATGACCTATATGGGAAAAGAATCTAAAAAAAAGTAGATATATGTATATGTATAACTGATTCACTTTGCTGTACAGCAGAAACTAAAACAAAATTGTAAATCAAATATACTCCAATAAAAATTATAAAAAGTTAAAATTTAAAAATAAGTCAACTATGAAAAAATAAGTAAATTACTCAACTCTTGGTTAATAAAGTTACCATTTTACCATTCGATGTCTTTCTAGAAAACCTTTGGAACCTGATAGCTCTGAATTCAAACACCACTGAAGCTTTATAAGGACTTTGGAAAGTTTCTTAATCGCCTGAGTTTTCTTTTCTTTGCAAGGGTAGCTATCATATGTAAATATTCTAAAACAATTAAAACAAAAAGGGATTGAGTACATTTACACAGCTCTTCAGAGAAGTTTTCAAATATGCACCATACCCCAACTCTGTGTTAGGCATAGGGTTAGGTGTTGAGGACTCAATGAATAAGGTATCACTCCTGCTCTCAAATGTTAAGTCAGATAAGGGAGTAAGTTAAATTGTATTCTCCGTTTATAGGATGAATTTTGTTGGAATTGGACCTTGAGGACCATTGTATTCTCTGGGGTTCTCCTGGTCAGAGTAGGTGTTCCACAAATGGGTGTTGGTGAATTTAGAAACATATGAATGTACAGGGTGGAGAGACCCCATGGGGATGTGAAGACCACACATGTCTTTAGCAGATGTGTCCTCTGAGAGACCTCTCTAGAAGCCTGGAAAGAACTGATAGATTGAGGGCAGGAAGACAAGTGAGAAGACTTGCACTAATCACCTGAAGAAAAATTAAGAGATGAGCCAGGGAGATGCACATATAGGTCTTTGTGTTCAATCCAGCAATCCCACTCCCAGGCATATATCGAGAAAAGTATAATTTGGAAAAATACATTCACCCCAATATTCATTGCAACACTATTTACAATAGCCAAGACATGGAAGCAACCTAAATGTCCACCAACAGATGAATGGATAAAGAAGATGTGGTACATACATATACAATGGAATATTACTCAGGCATAAAAAGGAATGAAATAATGCCATTTGCAGCAACATGGATGGACCTAGAGATTATCATACTATGTGAAGTAAATCAGACAGAGAAAGACAAATACCATATGATATCAGTTATACGTGGAATCTAAGATATGACACAATATCTACGAAATAGAAACAGACTCACAGACATAGAGAACAGACTTGTGGTTCCCAAGGGGGAGGGAGGCGAGGGAATGATGGATTGGGAGATTGGGATTAGTAGATGCAAACTATTATATATAGAATGGATACCAACAAGTTCCTACTGTATAGCACAGGGAACTATATTCAATATCCTGTAATAAACCATAATGTAAAAAATTTTTAAATAAATAAAAGAAGCCTAAGCATGGCCCAGGGTCATTTTTACCCTCCAGGGTCATTTTTATGCATGTTTAAATTTAAAGACAACTATTGTTTAGCTTATCTAGGATTCCATATATATGGAAAGAACTAATCAGGCATCAATTAAAGAGAAATAGAGGTATTACTTTCTTCTGGGGGAAAAAATGTTCACAAGTTGATTCAATGGTTAGAGTTAACAATGGTTAGAGCGAAGCCTTCAATGTATGTCTCTGTTATCCATATGTCCATTTCTAATTACACAAAGATTCAGAATCAACCCAGGCTACCACATAGGGAAGCATAAAAATGTGAGGGAGAAATATATCCAGCACAAGGAGATGGCAGTGAAGCAGACCTCTAGGTCACAGGATGGTAATAGCTACCATCTGATACTATAGACATCTGTTACTATGTGCTGGACACAGCCTGAGACACATTACATGCAGGATAGCTAACCTCACTCAGCAGTGTCGAGCCTAAGTGTTTGTTTTTTGCTTTTGTTTTAATTGGGTAGAGCTGACTTAGAATGCTGCATTACTTTCAGGTGTGCAGCAGAGTGACCCAGTTACACATATACATATATACACATATATTATATATATCTATTCTTTTTCAGATTCTTTTCCCTTATAGGTTATTGCAAGATATTGAGTAGAGCTCCCTGTGCTATATAGTAAGACCTTGTTGATTAACTATTTTATATATAGTAGTGTGTATATGTGGAATCTAAAAAAATGCGATATGAATGAACTTATTTACAGAACAGAAATAGGCTGAGCCTCCCTTTTTAAAAAATTTGTTTATCTTATTTATTTATTTTTGGCTGCATTGGCTCTTTTTTGCTGTGTGGGCTTTCCCTAGTTGCAGAGAGAGCAGGAGCTACTCTTTGTTGCGGTGCGCAGGCTTCTCATTGAGGTGGCTTCTCTTGTTGCTGAGCATGGGCTCTAGGCATGAGGGCTTCAGTAGTTGTGGCACGTGGGTTCAGTAGTTGTGGCTCGCGGGCTTAGTTGCTCTGCGGCATGTGGGATCTTCCCAGACCGTGGCTCGAATCCGTGTCCCCTGCATTGGCAGGCAGATTCTTAACCACTTCGCCACCAGGGAAGACCCTGAGCCTCAGAACAGCACCCTGAGTTCTCTGGGCTCACATACCCATCAGCAGTCAGCACAGGAGCTGACATCTGATCCCAGCCATGGCTGTGCTCTGTGTATTCTCTCCTTTGTGGAAAAAGGTTCTTGCATCTTATTGAGACACATTAAATATGGAAAATCAAAGATTATCTTCAGAGACTTATTTAAAAATCAGAGTCTCCAGCAAACACTGACAAACTTTCTCATGCTCCCAGTAGTTTTGCAAACGCAATTGCCCTTAGCTCCAGAAATTCTCCAAGGTCCTTAGAAGGACACAGTCTCCTAATCCTGACTTTCTGGCTTTAATCATAACAAAGAAAGCCTTTAGATTGTTGTAAACCCTACCTCTCAAAAAGCACCCCTAGATAATATTTGTGTTTGCATTTGCTTGGGGCTCCTGACCTGATCACATCACTTTATCTTATCCAAAGCTAAAAAAGTGAAGAAGTAAAGCTTCTGAGAAGATATACAATTAAAAGGAATATTTTACTATCCATTTTATACATAAAAACATAACAAAACTCAACCAAAGCTGAGGACCAGAGAGGTGAAATCATGAGCCCTGAGGACAAGCCAGTGTCTGTTCCAGGCTGGGCTAAGCTGGCCTCTCCTTCTGCCCACATGGTTCAGGGACTCCTAACTCATGGCATTCCTGGCAACTGACACAGAACAAAATTCCCTAATGCAGTAGGCTTGTATGTTGTGAACAGATCAGATAATGAGGATAAAAATTTGGTTAATTCATACCGCTGGAAAATAATCCCAAAGATAAGGCAGCCTAACTCACTGAGTGACTTTGGCTCTGGTCTTGAAAATGCCATCGGGTGAGTGGGACCTCCACGTGAAAACCTCCAATCGTTTCCCCCATGCATGAAATAGAACAAAAAGGCCTGCTACATCTAGCCCTCCAAGGCCCAATTCCAGGTCCACATTCTCTGATCTTCCTCTTCCTAGTTGGAGTCATACAATGGGAAGTAGATTCATTTCACTTGGAGTGTGGTTCACTGTTTGTTTCCTGTAAGCAATCCTTGACTTCACAACCAAATGTTCATTTCATTGAGAATAGCGTTTGTGGGGTACAGAGAAAAACAGAGAAGTTTTTAAGGCAGGAAGTTTTGAACTAAAATCCTAGCTTTGCTGCTTATGAGTTTTCTACACCTAGCCTCATTACTCTTCTAAGTTTCATTTTTCTGAAGCATAAAAGGATGCCCGCGGACCTACTTCAGGAGGCTTATAATGAATTTCCAGGCAAACACACAGTTCAAGGGTAGTCAGTTTCTACTCCTCTTCTTACCCCTGCTCTGCAGAAGAGTCTCCTTCATATCCTTTCATCAAGGATTGACTGGGAACATTGCAGCCCAGAGTAAACCTGCCCAGGATTCAGGCTCTGGATATATCAGCGGTTTACACTCAGCAAGCATTCTGATTGGATGAGCATCTCTCTAATCTGGGCAGTAAAAGTCCTTTCTGCACTATGCGCTCTGTATTCTACAAGTCACTTCTCTGCAATAACTATACTGATTTTCAGAGACCTTAAGAAGAAAAACTAATTTCTATTCTCCTGTAGAATAGTGAAGAAATGAACATGTCACCATTTACAATATAATATGACATGGAAATACCATGATGATGAGGAAATGTACAAAGTCTGGTTTACATTTGACAAAAAGAATAGCCAGGCCTACTAAAGGCATTAGTTTGATAGCACTTGAGCTGGGTCTGGAAAGCTGTGTAGAAGTGTCCTAGGCTGACAAGCAATCCTGCAGCCTTCCTGGCAGAGGTGACATCATGTTTTGTTTTGTTTTGTTTTTTTATTGAAGTATAGTTGACTTACTATGTTGTGTTTAATTTCTGCTGGACAGCAAAGTGACTCAGTTATATATATATATATATATATATATATATATATATATATATATATATAAAACTATATATGTTTTTCATAGGATATTGAATATAGTTCCCTGTGCTATACAGTAGGACCTTGCTGTTTAACCATCCTATAAACATAATATAATCCATCCTGTATGTTTGCATCTGCTCACCCCAAACTCCTAATCCTTCCCTCCCCAATTCCCCGCCCCTTGGCAACCACAAGTCTGTTCTCTATGTCTGTGAGTCTGTTTCTGCTTTGTAGATACGTTCATTTGTGCCATATTTAAATTCCACATATAAGTGATATCATATGGTATTTGTCTTTCTCTGTCTGACTTACTTCCCTTAGTATGATAATCTCTAGGTCCATCCATGTTGCTGCAGATGGCATTATTTCATTTCTTTTTATGACTGAGTAATATTCCATTGTAAATATGTACCACATCTTCTTTATCCACTCATCTGTTGGTGGACATTTAGGTTGCTTCCGTGTCTTGGCTATTGCAAATAGTGCTGCTATGAACACACAGGTGCATGTATCTTTTCGAATTATAGATTTGTTTTGGTATATGCCCAGGAGTGGGATTGCTGGGTAGTATGGCAGCTCTATTTTTAGTGTTTTAAGGAACCTCTATGCTGTTCTCCATAGTGGTGGCACCAATTTACATTCCCACCAACAGTGCAGGAGGATTCCTTTTCTCCACACCCTGTCTAGCATTTATTATTGTAGACTTTTTAATGAAGGTCATTCTGACTGGAGTGAGGTAGTACCTCATTGTAGTTTTGATTTGATAGCATGTTTTAAGAATCACAGGTAGGATGGCATGACATGTGTGAGCTACTAAGAGTAACTTAGTGTTGCTCCAGCAGAAATGGGATAAGGACACATGTCTCACTGCCAGGTGTGAATCTTAGAAACTTCCCATTGTCTGACTCTCACATTTTCCCCAGCGGAATACAAGGTCCCAATGACCTACAAGCAGGCAGAACTATAAGATATAAATGGACTGAGTCCCCATGGGGCAGGCTAGGTCAGCCATACTACAGTGTGATGTGAGCCGAAAAGAAACTTCTATTTTGCTAAGCCACTGAGGTTTGGGCATCATCTATCATTTTACTAAGCCTACCTTTCCCTTGCACCTTCAACTTTAGTTCAGTTACTGGGAGGTTTCTGAATGCCAAGCTTGGTAACAAGCATTCCTATTTATGGATAATACAAATGAGCTCATACAGTCCAAGAGCTTTGACCAAAGCCACCCCAGCTGGTAAGATGTGGATCTGAGAATCTGACATTTGTTCCATGTCTCTAAACTCCTGGGCCTTTCCTCTAAATGCTGAAAATAAACAAAAAATCATAAAATAGTTATATTGTGGTCATATGTTTACAAAACTTGTCTCAGGTAGACAGAGTAATAGGGGCAATCCTAGAGAAAGTTCCTTGAAGGCATCCTTGGAAATAATTTCACAATATTTATCTGACTGCATTTTATCATCGTCATTAATGAGTCTAGAATCCTCTGGGCAGAGGGCACACTGGTAAAATAAGTTAATATTTTGCATTTGCACACCATAAAGAATGCAGCTTCTTGTACGAATTGGTTAATGCCTTTTTTTTTTTTCGGTACACGGGCCTCTCACTGCTGTGGCCTCTCCTATTGCGGAGCACAGGCTCCGGACATGCAGGCTCAGCGGCCATGGCTCACGGGCCCAGCCGCTCCGCAGCGTGTGGGATCTTCCCTGACCAGGGCACGAACCTGTGTCCCCTGCATTGGCAGGCAGACTCTCAACCACTGCGCCACCAGGGAAGCCCTAATGCCTATTTTTTAAGCTGTGACAAAGACACTTTACAATGAAAACAATGTGTGATTTTAATATGTTCAGTTCACATGATATGTGACACCAAGAGATTAACAAAAATGCCTGAAGCTACTCTCACTGAGAAGACCCTTAATTTTGTTACTCAGGACATCTCATGTTGGTACAAAATGGGATGCCCACTTCTATCCTGATTACACCTAAAACACACCGTAATTCTTCCTACCAGATTACGTTTACAAATTCCTTCTCAGCATCACAGAGTTCACAGAATACTAGTAATGGTCATGACATTTGCCACTTTTGTTTGAGAGTTTGTAGTGACTTATTTTCTCATTCTAAAAATTAGAGAAGAAACAATTATTAAATGGATACCCAGAATGATATAAATTCTGGGCTTTTTGAAACTTCCATTTGTCCCAGCTCAGAGCAAGGAGACTGAGCCCAGCCTCAGCAGTCCATTAATTCCAGCATCATGGAGCTAAGCTAACAGCCTGCATTTTGCAGGGGGGTGTCTGAGTTCCTCTCTCAAGGAGCCTGGACTCTTGGCTTAGGCTTTGCTTGGCATCTGAGGACCCATATCCTGCCTTTGACTTCACTGTGCTGTAGAGCCATGTATGCAGCTGTGTCTTAGAAAGTGAAACCAGACAGATCCCCAGAGCCAGAGAAAGAGAGAGGGGCTACCCAATTATCACTGCCGTGCGTTTCCTCTTCTATAAAATATAATAATCTTGTTTACCTCATGGGCATGCTTTGAAGATGAAATGGGATGACAGGAAAGTATGTGTAATACTCAGGCACCTGAGGTATCATAGGTGCCTGATCCATGATAACTTTATCCAGAGGAGAGAGAAACTGAGAGGAAGAGAATGAAAACGGACATGAACAGAAGCTGTAAATTGGAATACTGGAAGCCCCCTGGGAGAATTCTTCAAGACGCCCAGACATGGTTCTGAGACGGCTTTGAGAAGGACACATGGACTTGACTGCAGCGGAGAGGGAGAGAAGCATTCAGAGCCGTGAACCAGCAGGGACAGTGACCTTGGCCTACCACCAAGACACGCAATACAGCTTTGGTGCGTAAAGAATAAGTTTTGAGCACTTGCATAAACCCAAGTGGGAACTCTGGACAAAGGTTTCTAGAGGAAAAAAAGACGTCATCCCTGGTCATCAGAGAGGGATGGCCTTGCAATCCAACAGAAGAAGGGCCCAGGAGAAATATTCACTTTGCTGGTTAAGGGTGTACACAGCTTCTCAGTGTCAATGAAAGTAAGCAATAAGCAATCTATAATAAGAATAGAAAAGAGTTGTATTTGAGCCAAACTGAGGATGAGCCTGGAAGCCTGCTTCCCATATCACTCTGAGAAGCTGCTCCAGAGAAACAGGGTTTCCAGCACAGTTCTATATCTCATCAGAACAAAGAACAGTAAACAAGTCAGGGATACGTGTCTTTAAGGTAAACAACCCCCACCACCACCACACACACACACATCAACCACACAAAGCCAGTGAGTCAGCATGGCCTTGGTACCTGGGAAGGGTGTCTTATCATCGAATGGGTACCAGCACTGGAAGGGAGGCATTTAATTTTTATTTTTAAGATGGACTGTCTTTACTTCTGGTCAATGTGCCCTTTTCTCTAACAATTAAAGCAGACGCACAATGTATGTTCAACAGGCCACAAACAGGCTATTTTAGTTAGCATCAAATTCAGGTTAACTCATGTGTAAGCCAGAATAACTTCTCTGTACCGTAATATGTGAACATTTCTCTTAACAACAGCAAGGGGATCCTGGAGCCTGATTTCGTCATTCACTGAATCTATTTTCATCTTTTATAAATACGTATATTAAACTGAATTTAATTCCCATTCCAGACTGAATTGAGTCTTCCATTATTCTTCTGTCCTTAGAAATCTTGAGTTAAATATCCTGGTGGGAAACTGTTATAAATGGTGACTTGACTGGAGAACCCTGCCTACGCCTTAGAGTCAAATGTTGGTTCCCAGGGTGGGTGACACCACTAGAAAGCTGTCCTCATGAGGCTGCTCCCTGCCCACATGTGCCCTCTCTTCCCTAATCAGATGACTGCAGACCGACAGACAAGAGACAGCCACTGAGGCCTCCTGACCCAAAGAAAACAAGCTCATTCTGCATGGCACATGACTCTTTGACATTGCAAAGTGCACCAGATTTATCCAGCTACTTCCATGCATGAGCTGTCCAGACTGCTTGCGTGTCAGTCTTTCAAGTTTCATTGTAAGACAGATAGAAGGCAGAGAGAGACATTTCACCGTCTGTTTTAATAAGTCATTTTAAAACCTACTCTTTTTTAAATTAATTTTTATTGGAGGATAGTTGCTTTACAATGTTGTGTTAGTTTCTGCTGTAGAGTGAAGTGAATCAGCCATACGTATACATACATGTCCTCTTTTTTGGATTTCCTTCCCATTTAGGTCACCACAGAGCACTGAGTAGAGTTCCCTGTGCTATACAGTAGGTTCTCATTAGTTATTTATTTTATACATAAGTAGTGTATATATGTCAATCCCCATCTCTCAATTCATCCCATCCCCCCTTCCCCCTTGGTGTCCATATGTTTGTTCTCTACGTCTGTGTCTCCATTTCTGCTTTGCAAATAAGTTCATCTGTATCATTTTTCTAGATTCCACACATAAGCAATATTATATTTGTTTTTCTCTTTCTGACTTACTTCACTCTGTATGACAATCGCTCTAGGTCCAGGTCTCTGCAACTGGCACAGTTTTCTTCCTTTCTACAGCTGAGTAACATTCCACTGCATATGTGTACCACATCTTCTTTATCCATTCCTCTGTTGATGGACATTTAGGTTGCTTCCCTGTCCTGGCTATTGTAAATAGTGCTGCAATGAACATTGGGGTGCATGTATCTTTCTGAATTATGGTTTTCTCCAGGTATATGCCCAGGAGTGGGATTGCTGGGTCATATGGCGGTTCTATTTTTAGTTTTTTAAGGAACCTCCATACTGTTCTCCACAGCGGCTATATCCTTTTACAGCCTAAAACCTACTCTAAAGCCCTGCTTTATGAGTCCCAGCTTAAGAACACGTCTCTTTCTTAGACTCATAAACAGCTTCCCTGCAGTATTATGTACGCAGCAACAGGACTGCCCCCTTGGGGGAAGGTGGCCTGTGCTACAGTGGAGATGTCTTTGTCTTCCTGAAGAGCCATCACGTGCACGTAGCACAGCATCTTCCTTCCCTCAGCTGCCCGGGACCTCCACGTGCGCCGCCTCACATTTCTTCCTATGAAGCTTGCATTTCAGGACATCTGTTTGCCTCCTTGCACTTGCTGGGTCTTCGGGTTTGAGAGGATATCTCTCGACTGATCATTACCTGTGAGTCTTCTTTTTGTTCAGTTTTAGCTTCCTGAAAATTTACATCTGAAGTTACCCAATTTTTGCCCAAACTCTCAAACATTTCTCGGCCCCTGCTGCCTGAACTCTGCCTAACCTTTACCAATGTTCCACCAACTCTTTAATGAGATTCTTTTATGTTGTCTTGCTAGAAAATTGAAAATGAAAGAGCTTTGATTTCTTAGAGGAATCACATAAGGGAGACTGTGTGCTCCCTTTTATTCTTTATCTTCTAATTAGAAGATTGGAGTTTTTAAGCAGGAAGAATCAGGAGACAAAAGAAGATTATCACAAAGACTGGATTTCAACCTTCAACGTTTTTCCCTCTTGCACTTTTATTCCCACCTTCACACACTTTTAATTTACAACTGAGAAACCTGAAATGATTTCTACTCATGGAGAAATCAAGAGATCCATGTTGTTCAGAGAAGACTTTTGAAGGATTGGAAAGTGGAAAAGAGGGTGTCCCCACCCCAAATTGCTCGAGACAGTCAGCCCATTCCCACCCTAAGCAGCCTATCCGTCCACCTGACCTCCTTACTGGTTCGCAAGGCAGCTGCCTGTGATTCCCCTACTGTCTTCATTAACGTTCTGTGATCCTTTAGGGAGAGCCTTTAGGGACCCGGATGTTCCTCCTGCCACCAAGGACCCCCTACTCCCCAAATCTTCCTCACCTGTGCAGACACCTGCATCCCATAAGGAATTGGTCCTCCTCACCCCTTCTATAAAGCTATCTCAACCATAGGGCATCCCATATTGTCCTGAACTCTAGAATCTTCTATATTCCACCTCTTTAACAGAAAATCAAGTGCTACCTTGTAAATCACTCCATGTGCAGAGATTCTATTCTTCAAACCTTTTAAAAGTTTTATAAACTTTATATATGTAGATCTAGATCTACATACATAAAGGGTCGGGCTAGGGTTAGGGTTAGGGTTAGGGTGTGTGTATGTATATATACATACATATCTATATATACAGATAGCTACTGGGTTGGCCAAAATGTTCCTTTGAGTTTTTACATAACATCTTAAGGAAAAACCTGAACAAATGTTTTGGCCAACCCAATAGATACAGGATAGTTACAGACATATCGTATGGATAGATATAAGTATAGATATAGATGATATAGATACAGATTGTATCTTTCTAGCATCATGAACAAAGAAAGCTGTTAGGCACATTGAAGGTTGTGAAGAGGGAGAAACAAACATTCATAGTGTGCTCCTACCATTTGCTAAACATCACCAAGCCTTTAAAAATGTTATTTCTATTTTCTTAGGAAATAATTATCCAGCTGGCAAAACCCCAAACTTTTGACAACGCTCTTTGTTAGTGAGTGTGTAGGGAAACTGGCCCTCTCATGCATTGCTGGTGGGAGTGAAAGCTGGCTCAATGCCCATGGAAGTCAATTTGGCAATCAATATGCAGTAACATCACATTTATCCTTTGACCCAGCAATCCCTCTTCTGGGAATTTAACCTACCAATATATTTGCAGGTGTGTGAAATGGCATATGTTCAAGTTTATTCATTGTGGTTTTATTTGTGTGGGATTAGAAACAACTTTAAAAAGCCTATCAACTTGGGCCTTATGAAATGAATCATGGCACAGTGGAACTCCATGCAATTGAAAAAGAACAATGAAACTCTTTATGTGCTGACATGGAAAGATGAGCTCTGAGACAGATCATTATTTGAAAAAAGCAAAGTGCAAAGCGGTACATATAACATGCATTTGTATTTTCTTGTATTCCTACAGAGAAACTCAGGTAGAAGACACAAGTTACCTATTATATCCTGGGGGCAGGTCTAGGCAGGTAGAAGATAGGTGTGGAAATCAAGGTTTCACTGCATATCTTTTTATATGGATTGATTTGTGAGCCCTGTGAACATATTACCTATTCAAAATTTGAATTAAAAATTCAAGCATTGTTTGTCTTTATTTAAAATCATATTCTTAAAATCTATGGGGGGACCTCCAATTCAGACAAGATGGCTTAAACTTGCTTCTCCCTGACTGTCCTTGCTAATTAAACTCTCACCCTGGAAAATAACACAGGAGGCCAAGGAGAGCTCTGAAATGGGCAAAGAGGAAACCAACATTGTTTGGGACCTCAGGATTGAAGAGGTAACACAGCAGCAGTGCTTCTACACCCCCATCTTGTCCCAAGAAGCTGACTCAAGTACAGTACTTCCTGATCTTAATCTAGCAAAGAAGGCAGCCCAGGTAATATCATCCTCCCCCTCCCCTCACCCCACTGAATCAAAAGAGATTACCTCTGACAAGGCCAGGTAAGCCTTCAAGTACCAAAAAGGGATCCATCAGGAGCCCCAGTATCAGCAAATGGCCAGGGGAAGGGGTGTCCTTCACCACTGGGGCTGACATTCGTCTCCCACACGATGAGATGCTGGGGAAGCCAGGCAGCACCTCCAGGACAGGTCCTGACCCAAAAGTAAGCAGCCTGACAGGAAGCCTAAGTATCAGCTGCTCTATCTCTCCAGAAATACAAACTGTGATTCACACTAGGGGATACAACTGAACAAAGAAAAAGGCAACAACCTGAACGAATGTTCTGGGAATTACACTGAGAAAAAATTTATTCCACCCACACATCCCTTCCCCTTTCACAGATCCTCACCTGCCACTAGCCTTTTAAAACCTCACCTTTGAATGAAGACTGAAGATTTGATGCCCATCCTAATCTGGGCCTTTTAAAGTCTTCCACTGGGTTTATGTTTTGTTATATAAAGGAATCATAAGAATGCCTATCACCTAAGAGACAGAAAATTATCCCAAGAAGTCTTGGCCAAGATTGAACTCTAAGGGAATAGAAAATTTTCTTCATTAAATAAAAGTTAAAGCAAGGAGGGGAGGAGACAAATGTAGAGCTGTGTTTTGATTGCACAAAATAGCACATGTTCAGCATCTTAGTCACACCAGGCCAATGAGGATAACATTGTGACCAGTGTGGTCATTAGGTGCTACACAAACCTGAATGATAACAGGTGTGCCCAGGAGACTTGTACCATGTGAAGCAGAAGGATGATAAGTCAGGCGGAAGTGTAACCAGTATACTAAGTGAAGTAAGTCAGAAAGAGAAAGATAAATACCATATGATATCACTTATATGTGGAATCTAAAATAGAACACAAATGAACTTATCTATGAAAGAGACAGACTCACAAACATAGAGAACAGACTTCTGGTTGCCAAGGGGGAGGGGATGGGGGAAGGATGGAGTGGGAGTTTGGGATTAGCAGATGCAATCTATTACATATAAAATGGATAAACAACAAAGTCCTACTGTATAGAATAGGGAACTATATTCAATATCCTGTAATAAACCATACTGGAAAAGAATATGAAAAAGAAAGTATATACGTATAACTGAATCACTTTGCTGTAGAGCAGAAATTAACACAACACTGTAAATCAACTATACTTCAATAGAAAAAAGAGAAAAGAAATAAAGAGGTAGAAATTTCAAAACACAAAGAAAAAAAAAAAGGTTAACTGATATAACTAAATATGGTTAAAGGAGGTGAATACAGGTGCCAGGCTGACAGATGGGCAGACTGGAATGGTCCATTTTTCTGTGACAACGAAGTTACACTATAGTCCCCAGTTAGTCAATCAAACACTAATCTGGTTATTGCTGTGAAGGTATTTTGTAGATGTGATGAAAGTCCATACTCAGCTGACTTTAAGTACCAGAAATTATCCTGAAACATCTGGGTGGGCCTGCTTTAATCAGTTGAAGGGCCTTAAGAGCAGAGCAGAGGCTTCCCAGAAGAAGAAATTGCCCCCGTGCTTACAGCTTCAGCTCATGCCCTAGACTTCCTGCCCTTCCTGATTGCCTGTCCTATGGACTTTGGATTTGCCTGGCCAATTCTCTCAGTCACATAAGCCATTTTTTTGGCAAGAAATCTCTTAATATCTATCTCCTTCCAGTTCTGTTTTTCTGCTTGAACCTTGCCTGACTGATAGCAGTTTCGTTTCTTATCATTATTCCTCACCATTGATAAGAACCCCAACCTATGCGAGTCACACTCCTTTCACCCTGGATTCTTGACCTTGCCCCACTTCCTCTGCTGTGCACATCACGCGGATGGACCAGCGTTCGTTAAAGTCCAGAACTACTGAGCTCTCCCTTCCTTCATGTTTCATCTCGTCCTCCATGCCTGGTGCCTGTATTTCTATTTTTACCTACATTCGATTGATTCCCTGACTCTGTACAACCTTGTATTATTTTTTGAATGGGTAATATACTTTCCCTCCCCCTCCACCACTGTTGCTAGTTTTAAAGTTCTTGAGAACAGAAATAGGATCTTCAATTGCTCGGGTAACACCCTGGGGGACCCAGAGTAGATATTTATACATGCCTGATATAAATGTATATTGTGTGGAAGGGTGATCTGAAAAGAGGAGAGATTTACAAAACTCGGTGCTAAATGACAATAAACATCTCACCTAAATCTCAACATAACAGCAGCCAGAGTAAACTGCAGAATCATCTATGTTTACTAATTTGAGGGCCAATTAGAATGATTATACTATGAGGATGAAAAGTATACTATATATTAATTATCAATATACATAGTTATATAATTAAGTAAAAGCAATTTCTTTCCCTGATTATTATTAGCTATATACTTTCAGAATCCTGTGTTTTCAAAGGGTCAACATCACACTTTATTCCAGGCAACTGGGGTGTGGTAGTGGTGGAACAAAATGATGGTGAGGCCTATTCTTTGGGGGACTTGTCAAGACTCCTCTAGGCCTTAACTGGCAGGTTGTTCATGATAGGCTCATTGAGGACACAACAAAGACTAACCAGAGAAAGTTAAAAAAAGGTAGATTTCAGCTTCTAGGAGAAACAAGCCTTCTAGCCACCAGAGAAGCAGGAGATATTAATCAGCCTGTTTCTAGAGCATCAACTTAAGGAAGGATGTAAACAACATACGTAAATGACTTGTACTAGAAGGTCCCTTCCAAACGTGGAAATCAGCATTTGTTACTAATCTAATACTTATCCCTAAAAGACCAGAAAAAGTAAAAGTGTAGAGGGTTGATGAAGCAAAGTAAATTGAGTGCATCTTACAAAGGTACCACCTGTGATGTTCTAAGTGTAATCTCTTATTTAATCATCAAAAACTCCTAAGCCATCGATGTTATTATTTCTACATTTAGAAGTGAGAAACCAAGATTCAGAGAAGTTGAGTAATTTTTTCCTGGTTACTCAATGAATCATTGGTAGAGCCTGGAATTGAACCCAAGGCAGCCTAATTTTCAAAACCAATTCTCTTTTCATACGTCATCTCCATAAAAAAGTTTAAAAACACATTTATTTTCTACTTCTTTTGAGAATAGCCTAGTGATGTCGTTGGACTAAACACTTTTCTTGCGTAGAAGCATGAGAGCATAGGTCTTTCCTCTGACAGGCTGTGAGCGCCAAGAATGCCCAGTTTGCAAGTTGTATTACAGTGATTCCATTGAACGCCCATTTAGACAACATGCAGCAATAAAATCATATGTTAGCAGATGGATTCACTTGCTTCCTCTTCCAGCCGTCATGACGGTGGGATCAGAGAGACAGGAGCGAGGGAATGATTGCCAAGGTCTTCATCATTGCATTAGCTGCCAGCAGGACATCTGTGCTGCCGAAAACTGACTTTGACATCTCCTTCATTGACAGACTAATAAACTCAGTTGTGTGTCCTGCTACAATGATGGACAGCTTTATTTTCTTTTTACATTCTCCAAATGTCCCATTTCTACTAGTATCTTAAAATCGTGCATTACAACTATGCCAACGGAAAGATGATTTACAAGCCAGTTTGAGAGCTAATAGGGGACTTGGTGTAGGGATCTTTAAGAAATATGCTTTGAATCCAAAGCAGGAGCCTCAGGTCTTCCATCCAATTGAAAAGAAAGCCTAACAGATGCCTTGGGGGTATCAGATGATTTATTGTTTTCTACTTCCTCTCAATGCAGAAGATACACAGATACACCTCAAGGAAGTGCAAACAAGTTGAAAATAGGAACTCCATTCTCTCAACCCTTGTTTTGTGTGTGCAGTATGACAGACCTAGTGCTAGGTCTTGGGGACACATGCGTGAAAAACCAAAGTGCCTAATAACCTCAAGAAGCTCAAACTAACGCCAAAGAAAGATCGAAAGATCAGTTATGGCAACCACTTGTGCATGTGAAAGTGATACTCAGGGCAAGTGCTGAGGCAGAATAAAGAATGATCTAGAAGAAAAGCTAGGAAGAGAATTCATGGCCTGAAGAATGGAGTGATACTTATATAATATTGTACACCAACTCTGTTTCAATAAAAATAAAATTAAAACACATTTGACCAAAAAAGAATGGAGTGATAAAAAGAATCTGATGCATTTAAGGAATGAAAAGTCAATGAGAGCTACTATAATTTGATCCACATGGGGACATAACTAAAACTATTGTGATTTAGAAGGGCTCCAAGTGATGAAAAGCCACAGTTCCTGAGCTGAGAAGCAGGGATTTTATCATTGAGATCATGAGGACAATGAAGGATTTGAAGCTGAGCAGTAATTGACTCAGAATGTCTTTTAGAAAACAAGGAACAAAAACTAAACTTTAAATTAACTTTAGAACTTCACTAACCACAACTTATGTTGCCTGGAGCATGATATAGCTGGAGAACCTTTTGCAGGATACTCACACTGACAAAGTCAGAGACAATAAGAATATCCAGGTTTGAGCCCTACTCAGGTCTTATCATTGAAATTCCTTGGGTTCTCCATTCTGAATCACTCTGAATCTTAGGTCCTTCCTCTGAATGCTTGCTTTGTTCCTCACCAAGCTTGCCGTGGGAACAAAATGATGTAATGTATAAGAAGAAGGAATTCATAAGGAAGGGTTAGAATCATACTTGTCAAAGGGATTTCACACCCACTGATTCATGAATTTATGCCAGTCGCAGTAAGGGACAGAGTCTATTATTTTCCTTTGGTAAATGGTACAAGGAAGGCTCAGATCAGTGGAATTACTTGCCATAGGTCACAGTACTACTGGATTATAGAATTTTAATGGATAAAGGAATATTCTTCTGAATTTTATCTCTGGATTACCTACGTAAAATATGTTTGCAAGATTCAAACTGAGCACCCTGGGAAATCCTTTCTTTCATCACAATTTAGATAGTCCAGTCTTACTCTATTATTTAAAATAGAATTGATAAAGTATTTTAAGCATTCACACTGGTTCTCTCCTTCTCTTATTGCTTATTACTCTTACTATTCTTTTAGTTGATCCATTCCAAATAACAATCACAGTAGTTCAATTCAACTACAAGTTTCAAAGAAAGTATGCAAGAGCTTAAAACGTCTGTGACCCTCACACCCCTCATGTTTCCACTTGCTTTACTTTTCAAGGTTACTGGAGCCAATAAGAGTATGAAAGAGTACTCAGTGTTTTCTAAACCATAGTCAAGATATGGGCTATATGATCTCTGCAAATATTATTCTGAGCTAGAACATCAGAAAATGTCAAAGAGGAGAAATAGCAACTGTAGAGTATAATGATAACACGCTATTGCAAGGCTTAACTGCAACACCTTACAGGGTGTCAATACACTTGTTCCGAGTCATACAACTGGGGCAAATCAAAATAACCCTTCATAGTGACCATGTACAATCCAGGATAATCAACATTACACCCCTGAGGAATATGGGTTACAAGAAGTATGTGACTTGCCTAGGGTCATTTATGACAAATAGATTTGACTCAGGTCTCTTGATCCCAGCCTGGGCTTCTTTCTATGACAGTCACCTCTCTGTTCTTTCCCCAATGGCAACACCTATGCCAGAACCTAATATCTGTTTAGTAATCTACAGTGTAAAAAGCGTTCCTACAGCCTTATGATTTGATAGCATAGGAAGATAAATTATTGAATATCTCTTGTATGAAAAGTACACCAAAACTTTCAAACACATAATTTTAAATATATAGTAGACACCATTTAACACGGAAATGCTAAATCCCAAATATTATGCTAGATATTTTTTGTGCCCGACCTCTAATCCACACAATGACAGTTAGATGAGTTATTATTTTAGAGATTAAGCAACTGATGCTAAAAAAAAAAGCAATTAATTTGTCCAAGAGCAGAAAGCTATAACTATACCTAGATCTGTCTGGATCCAAAGCTGAGGCACAGATGGAAAATGTGTCTTTATATATTGAGTTTAATATGTATATACCCAGTCCAGATTACTCCTAACTCATGGGATATACCAGAGCTTTGTATTTCTATGGCAATCAGTCTTTTGTTGACTGAAATGCATTAGAAATAAATGTGCATTGTTCCCGTTCAGTGTTCAAAGTAAATATCAATGGTTCTCCAAAGGAAGGCAACATCAACAATTAAATTATCTCCAGTTAATTATCTTCTTTCATATTTGGACATCTTGTGTTGCTTCTAAGGATTTGGAAAAAAGCCAAACCTTGTGATTACATTTTTGCATATTGTCAATCCGATGTAAGTATTTGAAGTTAGCTTTACTGCAGCTTCAATTAAAGAGGGGAAGGGGAGGTAGAGGGAGAGATGGAGATAAAGAGGAAGGAAAGAACAAATAAAACAAATCACCATGGAGGAAACGACTGTGGGAAACACTTAAATCGTTGAGATATGTTCAAAAGGAAGAGAATCTATCCGAGGTGTATATACAACCTTCATTCCTGCTCCTGTCGAATCAGAAGTCTTCATATCCGTTTGTTTATAATCCTACCATGTTCCATAAAATATTTAAGTGTGCTCTTTCTTCCATTTAGAGATCTTAAAAAATTTTTATTGGAGTCTAGTTGATTTACAATGTTGTGCTAGTTTCAGGTGTACAGCACAGTGAATCAGTTATACAGATACATATATCCATTCTTTTTTAGATTATTTTCCTAAATAGGTCATACTCAACACTTAGAGATGTTTTAATGTGGAGAGGAAGCGCTTTCAAACCATCTAGAACTGAGTTCAAATCCCACTTCCACCAGCTCTGTGGCTTTAAGCATTTGGGCCATCAAAAGATGTTTACATTCATTGATCCTCTACTATGTGCCAGCTAGTGCCAGAGAGAGGAACACATGGAAAACTGGCAGTGTAGGAAGAAAAACAAGAACTAAACCTTTAATTTTGATATGGTGGAATCAATTCTCTGTGAGTGGATGCTAAAGGGACAAGGGGGAGCAACGTCTAGGAAAGGTCTGGGTAGGCTTCTTGCAGGAGTTGACAAAGTTACTCAAGCAAAGACAGTGTAAGAAGAATCTCTGGTCAGGAGATTTGCATATGTGAAGACCCCGCTGTCTGAAGAAGTCACAGTCTAACAGGGTTAGACCTAAGGATGTGAGGGTGCTTCAGAGAGTGAGATGACCTATATAAACCACCCAGTACAGTGCATGGCACTTAAAAGAAGCTCAAGGGATGTTCCTTCCCTTGCCCTTACGCTGTGCCTTGAGTAAAACCCAGTCTCCATGCTCTTCCTTATTTCAAATCCTTCCTTTGATTCTCACCCTTGAAAAACACTCTCCTAAGACTTCTCTGCCTACCCAAGTCCCTCCCTTGTGTCCAGGCCAGACCAATCCTCCAAGAAGCCTTTCACCTCAGCTCATCCTGCTCTAATCTCTCTCCTCACAGGCTTGCAGGCACCTTGCAGCCAGACCCATGCACATAACTGCACACCACCTTGCATTACTTGTTTATTAACGGATGCAAAGATATTGGTCTTTCCTCCTGAAGGAGAGTAAAATCACTTCAATGGCAGGTAGTGGTTTTGAATCACCTGGATCCTGACAACACCTATGATAGCTACCAATTAACAAAGTCTCTTGAAAAGGGAACCCTCCTACACAGTTGCTGGGAATGTAAATTGGTGCAGTCACTATGAAAAACCGTATGGAGGTTCCTTAAAAAACTAAAAATAGAGTTGCCATATGATCCAGCAATCCCACTCTTGGGCACATATCTGGAAAAGCTCTAACTCAAAAAGATATATGCACCCGCATATTCATAGAAGCACTACTTACAATAGTCAAGACATGGAAACAACCTAGGTGTCCATCAACAGATGAATGGATAAAGAACATGTGGTAAATATATACACAGTGAAATACTATTCAGCCATAAAAAAGAATGAAATAAAGCCATTTGCAGCAACATGGATGGACCTAGAGATCATCATACTAAGTGAAGTATGTCAGACAAAGACAAATATCATATGGTATCATTTATATGTGGAATATAAAAAATGATGCAAATGAATTTACGTATAAAACAGAAATAGACCCACAGACATAGAAAACAAACTTATAGTTACCAAAGGGGAAAGGTGGTGGGGAGAGATAAATTAGGAGTTTACGATTAACATATACGCACTACTCTATATAAGCTGTGACAAAGTGAGAGAGTGGCATGGACATATATACACTACCGAACGTAAGGTAGATAGCTAGTGGGAAGCAGCTGCATAGCACAGGGATATCAGCTCGGTGCTTTGTGACCACCTAGAGGGGTGGGATAGGGAGGGTGGGAGGGAGGGAGACGCAAGAGGGAAGAGATATGGGAACATATGTATATGTATAACTGATTCACTTTGTTATAAAGCAGAAACTAACACACCATTGTAAAGCAATTATACTCCAATAAAGATGTTAAAAAAAAAAAGAATAAATAGGTACAAGTCAAAAAACAAAAAATAGATAACCAACATGGACCTACTATACAGCACAGGGGCCCATACTCATTATCTTTTAATAATCTATAATGGTAAAAATCTGAAAAAGAATATATATTTATATATAACTGAATCATTTTGCTGTAACCTGAAACTAACACATTATAAATCAATTATACTTCAATAACAAATTAATTAATTAAAAAATAAATTTTTGAAAACCGTTGTCTTTCTTTCACTTATTGTGCTTTTCTCCAACTTCTTATGTAAACATCCAGCCATTCACCTATGACCAAGCACAATGATGAAGTAACCTGGAGCACATTGCTTGGACATTTCTGTTTATAATCTATTCTGAGAACACTACTCTTCTGCCTTTTACATTACCATTTTTATTTCGTTCTTCCTTTTTCTTTCCTCACACTTCCTTCTTAGTTGTGTCTCAATCGTATCTCTTCTTGAGCCCCTTAAAATATTTTACTTGGCAGCTCCCACCCTTGGCCCACCATATCTGATTGACTTCAACTATTCAAAAGGCTTCAGCAACTATACACCCAGTGATTACGATCTTTCCCTCGGGACCCGACTCTGGGATGTCCAGGTACTTCTGCATAGGTAACATATCTCCAGGCAAACATCATGCCCCAAACTGAACTGAAGATTTCATCTGCTAAGTCTTTGCCTCGGTCTGCATGTCTTCCATCTGTTCAAATGGTAGCTGACATGGATCAGGGGCTTTGCATTTGCCAGGCACAAGGCTAACTACTTTATGGGAATTTTTTTATTTAATCCTCATGATATTTCCATTACGTGGCTGCTATTACTAGCCACATATCACAAACGAGGACATTAAAGCACACAGCACTCACATAACTCACCCTCGGTTATACATCTTGTAAGTTGTAGAGCCTGGATTTAACTGGCAGGCCCAGAGCGACCTGGGGACTTAGTCACTACATCCTTCATTCATGAAGTCTTCCAAGCTACAAAGCTACAAGCCATCCTTCTCTCTGCTGTATTCGATTTGTCTCCAAGTCTGTTTGATCCAATGTTAGATATGCCTTTCAAGTCAGGTCCCTTCTTTCTAGCTTGCTCTCTCATTATTTGCTGCTCACATAATTGCAAATAGCATCGTATCTCTCCCTTGCGCCCAACACATACCCAACTTGGACCCTTGCACCCAACATGAAGTTGTCTTCCAACTTCGGTGCATGTTCTACGATACTATCACAGTTAGAGTTCCAAAAAGAACTTACAAAATAAAGAAAAACAAAACGAAATATATATTAGCAAGCCAATTCTCAGCATTAGAAGAAAACCAAGAAACTGTGGCTGGCTCCTAGGTGCTCAACAGAGAAACAAGCTCCTTCTCAATGAATCACCCATCTTCTCTTCTGTCTGCAAATCCTGACTCTCCTTTCCTCCATTTCACCTTAGATCCTAGCTGTGCTAAGCATCTCAGAGCACTCCCTGCTGCACGACACTTCATGTGTCTCTGTCTTTTGTTCTTTCTCATCCTTCAAGCCTCTGCTCAAATGTCAATTATTGTGAAAACTTTCTCACCTCCCCCAGAAAGGGACAGTGCCCTTATCCCAGTAACTCCACATTACTGTGTGCTCCTATCTTATTTATCCATCCGTGTGTACAGCCAACAGCAGATACCTATGATGTATCAGGGATTAGACAAAAGGTTGGGGACACAGAGAAGATTCAGACACCATCCTGTCCTTACAGATTCCCCATTTAATGGCACAATGAGTTATCTTTTTCTGCGTAACTGTCTGTCTCACCAATTACATGATATGCCCTGGATGTCACCAGTTCTTTAGATATGGTTAGTACAAATGTAAGCAAGACACAGTTCCTCCCCTAAAGGAGTTTAGAGTCTCAGTGGGGGAGTTAACATGAATAAAGGTAATGATGACACCAAAGGCTAGTGTCATAAAATGAAGCAGGGTGCGGATTCAACAATTCATTCCTACTGTATAGCACAGGGAACTCTTCTCAATATTCTGTAACAACCTAATTGGGAAAAGAATTTGAAAAAGAACAGATACATCTACATGTATAACTGAATCGCTTTGTTGTACACCCGAAACTAACACAGCTTTGTTAATCAACTGTACTCCAATATAAAATAAAAAGATAAAAAAATGCATTACTGTTTTTGTTTTTCTTCTTCTACTTTAGGTAGGTAGTTACAGCTTAGAACAGCTGCTGATGGCATTCAGGGTTAACCCTGGAGATGAATTTTCTTTAGATCTTGATAGGAAACCCACAGAATAATATTAGGATATGAGTTGAACTGAGCAAAGAGATATGAGTCCTGCTTTTAAATAAACCTCTTATTACCAGAATCCCCTACCGTCTCTAACCTTTCATTTCAACCATGAAATATCATGCAGTGAGAGGACCATTTACCTACTGCTAAAATAGCTAAAGTGTTATCCCTCTATGATGGCTACCTTAGAGGCTGATCGTCAGGCAACTTGATATGCTCCCAATCAATACCTGGCTATTCATTGCCCAATGGGGGAGGCACTATGTCAAGCTTGGGAGAGGAGGAAAGCAGACACCTTCTTGCCAAGCTGAAAAGTGAGCTGAAAGGCATTGTTAGGATGTCGGAGAGGCTACATGGTAAAAAGGGATTTGCAAAGGTTGAGAAACAATGCAGAGACCCCGGAAAAGGGTCCATGTGAATGTGATCAGATATAGATACTGAGGAGATCAAGGATAGTCCCACTCATGAGGAGACATGTGGAAAATGAGGAGTAAGTACTTGGGTCCTTACCGAGTCCGCGCAAGGTGAGAGTCAGTCAGTTGCCTGGTTACTGACATCAGATGTGCTTTCAAAATGTACATACTTGTTGAATGATTAAATACAGTTCTGTAGAGATAATCTTATTCCTACTGCATAATTCACCTATAAAACCTTATTCTTCATCTGGAATTCATCATGATGGCCCATAATAATTTCCATATCAATATGCAAATGTGTTATGGGACTTCCCTGGTGGCACGGTGGTTAAGAATCCACCTGCCAATGCAGGGGACATGGGTTCGAGCCCTGGTCTGGGAAGATCCCACATGCCGCGGAGCAACTAAACCCGTGTGCCACAACTACTGAAGCCCGCACGCCTAGAGCCCATGCTCCACAACAAGAGAAGCCACAGGAATAAGAAGCCCGCACACCACAAGGAAGAGTAGCCCCCGCTCACCGCAACTAGAGAAAGCCCGCACGCAGCAACGAAGACCCAACACAGCCAAAAATTAATTAATTAATTTTAAAAGTATGCAAATGTTTTAGTAAAAACATGTAAAATAGTTTTATAACATATAGTAAACAATTCTGGCTTAGAAGGTGAAACAAGATATCTCAAAAAATAGCGATCAGAGTATAAACTGTAGCAAGACTTTAGGAAAGCTAGTTGAAATATGAATCAAGATCCTTAAAATGATTCATAATCTTTGACTCAAATATGCCATTCCTATGCCCAGTTCAAGAAAACAATGGAACATGTGGGGTTAAAATTTATTTAAGCACAAAGATGTCCACTGTGGTATTGGTTAGAATAATAAATATTTGGAAACAACACAGGGTTCCTCATCCCCCACCCAAAAAAAGATTAAAATGGTTGAATAAAAACAAGAAGCCATTAAATAGACTATTTATTATGTAGTCATTAAAGTCATATTTATAGATACTTCAATAACGTGTGAAAAGCTTTGGTAATAAAGGGAAGTGAGCTCAGATTTCCCCTAGGGGAAAGTGCTTTATGGGAATACCACTTGGGCTTCAGGAATGAATGAAAAGAGCTATTTTCCCTTTCTTTGAGTCAGGCAAACATCTGCATTGTCCCAAATCACAGCATATATATTCTACCATCACACCTTGGCTCTCGGCAACCTCTGTTTTCAACAGGCTTCCCTCGTCTTTTTATCCATTTTAATTTGAGCTGTCTTTCAAGTGCTGACTCAACCTACTTCCTTCCAGGGTGATTTCATGATTATTCTAGAACACAAAAACATTCTCACCTCTCAGTCTTCTAGAACTGCATTTTCTATCTGGTATCACAATATCCTACTGGGTCTCAAGCAGTATGAAAGACGTCATGAATGTCCCATCACTAAGTTCATATACACAGTTTTGCAAAATGTCTTCGTTATTTGAGAAAGGAAATAAGATATGGGGCTTATCTTGCATCACAGACAGATTCCCTCTATTTAAATCCCAGCTCCTTCATTTGCTTCATATGTTATCTTGAGGAGGATACGTAACCTTCTGGGCTTCAGTGTGCTCATCTATAAAATGGGGAGAATAATAATACCCACCTCACTTTATCATTATGTTGTAGACTAATCTATGATTAAGCTCCCATAACAAAACCTCTTCCTTTTAATCTTAACTTGGATTCATAATATACCATGGCCAAGATATACCTTGAGTACTCAGTAGTTTGGCTTCAATTACACAACCTTCTAAACTTGCACATTTTAGAAAACCAATAACCAGCTCTAGTGATCAGAAGGCTCTGATCACTGGGTGGGTTGCCAGGACTTAATCTGGGCTGAAAACATTATTTTACCTTCAGCTTTCCCTCTGGCAAATAGGATACAACTTAGGGGAGAAAGTTGCTGAGCGAAGCAACTTACAGACATAATGTTTAATGTCAGTTCATGGGATAAGTGATGGTCTCATATTTCCTTCTTCTGTGGGGAAGCTGCCACAGATTGGAGAGGAATTGCCCACATAATCATCATATCTTGTTAAGCAGGAGGCTTTGAACCAAGTGTGTTTGAAAAGTAACATAACTTGTGTACCCAAGTAACATAACTTGTGTACCCAAGTTCTTTATATGTCATCAGGTAAGGAGGAAAGAAAATTGAAATGCAATGATGACATATCTACTTTATTATTATTTTTTGTGTGTGTGTGGTACGCGGGCCTCTCACTGTTGTGGCCTTTCCCGTTGCGGAGCACAGGCTCCGAACGCGCAGGCTCAGCGGCCATGGCTCACGGGCCCAGCCGCTCCGCAGCACGTGGGATCCTCCCGGACTGGGGCACAAACCCCGCATCGGCAGGCAGACTCTCAACCACTGCACCGCCAGGGAAGCCCCGACATACCTACTTTTAACAGCAACCTACCATGTTTAAGGACTTTGGGAATTCCCATTGTACCATTCCTTAGAGTTCGTCATATCCTCCTCCTCAGCCAGACCCCTCTCTTATCCACAAAGCGAGATAGAAAGAAGTGAAACATATCTGTCCTTAGCCCTATTGGTTCACATTTACTAGGATGCACCGAGAATGAAAAAAACCAAACTAATCCTAAAGAGCACGAAAAGACAAAAGACTAGTAGTCAAGAAATTACGAGTTTTAAGTATCATTATAAATGTCTTACAAATCTAAACTCTTGCATCGACTCTTCTGATCGTGCATGACTGTTTCAAGGAATTACAGCCCAACACACCAAGGGCATTGCCATTTCCACACTAGCATGTTTGCGAACTTGCTTGTTTTGCTTTTACCTGAGGGGATCCTCTGTTCTGTTTTCTGTATTTTAGCAGCTCTCATTTCTGATGCCCTACATTCGGGACACAGATTTTCTGAAGGCAGGAAAGCATGACTTGATTTACTCAATTTACACATATGACGCAAAACAGTGCCCCTCACCCAATTGGGGGGAGGAAGAGGGATTAGTTAAAGGGAGACAAATTTTTGAATTGCATAGGCATCCAAACCTCACAGCCACCCAAGCACCTCTGATCTGTCCTGGCTGGGTGCCCAGAAGGGAAGGAGGGGTTTAATAGTGTTGCAGCCCATGGTATAAACCCTGAGTAATGTCACAGAAAGGGGGATAAAAAGAGAATGAGATTTTTAAGGCTTGGTATGTTAAGTTTCCTGCTCATCAACTTTGACAGTGTTCCTTTAAAAATCAGCACCTCACATCCATCGACTTTTAAGTTCATGCCTTTTTTATAGAGTTGGAAATCTTCTATTTTTAGCATGATGGATGGATAAATTTAAAGGAGGAGAGCATCCATAGAGATGAACTTCTCAAAATATTATTAAATTACTTTAGGAGAAAGTGAACAGAATAAGATTTACAAATCATAGGAATGTTATCATATGATTTGGCCAGTATTTGGATAGTTTTGACTTAAATCTTCAAGTTTCTCTCATCTCACTATTAAACTGATGGCCACTCTGGTTGCCTCTGAGCTTCTTACAAGAGCATTGTCCATACAATCTGGACAGTCCTGTATGTGTCCTACAATGTATCTGTCCAAGTATATGTTGTTCTTGGCTGTTTAGGGATAATAGTTCTGGAACAGGACTCAACATTTATAGATTGAGGGGCTTCCCTGGTGGTGCAGTCGTTAAGAATCTGCCTGCCAATTCAGGGGACACGGGTTTGGGCCCTGGTCCGGGAAGATTCCGCATGCCGCAGAGCAACTAAGCCTGTGTGCCACAACTACTGAGCCTGCATGCCACAACTACTGAAGCCCACGTGCCTAGAGCCTGTGCTCCACAACAAGAGAAGCCACTGCAGTGAGAAGCCCGTGAACTGTAATGAAGAGTAGCCCCAGCTTGCTGCAACGAGAGAAAGCCCGCATGCAGCAACGAAGAGCCAACACAGTCAAAAATTAATTAATTAATTTTTTAAAAAAATTATAGATTGGTATTAATTGAGAATCTTAAATAAAAACTTGTAATTTTAGCCCTAAAATGGTCCACAAGATTTTGTTAGTTTTCCTTTACAGGATCTGTGAGAAAACAAGCTCCAGCGTGTTAAAATTTTGTCCTTGTTCAAGTATAAGAGTTTGCTAAAAATTAAATCTAATCTCTCTCAGTCTGTTGTTCACTGTTCCAAATCTCTAAATAGAAAATTTTAAGTAAGTTATATCATTATAAAGCCAGGCAGTGTTTTTCACTTCTACAGGCAGCTAACAGTAATAATGTCATCTCATGATGGCCAATGGGCTATTTCTTCTCTGATTTGCTTGGCCTCCTCTGTGGTCACCATTGGTGAATGTTACATTACAAGGCATAGAAGAGGCCACAGAATGGCTGAGAGGTCTGCAGGGATGAGAGCATCAGCGCTGTTCATCCTGGATCAGAGTCTGATTCTAGCCCAGCTGTCATCTACCGTTCCCTTTCTGCATTCTGAGTGCCATGCCAGGAACAGCAGGGACTTAAGGAAAAGAGGTGAGATCTGGCCCTGAGTGATAGTCTCCTTGAAGTCCTCAGAATAGGTCCAGCCTTGGCTTGGCTCTTACATTATTCTAGAAGGCCCTTCTCCCACTCCTCTACATTCTAAGTCAATTTTGAAGTTCACATTTTCTGTGAAATCTCCTACCACTATAGCCAGCACCTTCCAATTACATCTTTGTCAGTTAAACTTACAGTTCATTTCACACAGTTTGACATACAATTCTCCAAACAGCAAACCTTCTCTATTTTGTCATGTGTTTTTTTTTTTGTTTGGTGACCCTGACAGGACTATCGAATTATGGAAATCATGGCACTGCTTCTCTTCCTTTACTTTTTCCTCCTCTCCCCTTATTCTCTGTGTGCTCCAGGTTCCTCACTTCCTGCTTCCTTTCTTACCATTTACTGTCAGAACTCTCCCGCCATGTGAAACTACTTACAGTTTCAGTTTCCTGCTTTCTTTTCCTTGTCTGCCACATTCCTATCATGAGATCAGCTCAAACCTTCTATCTGAAGCCTCCCCAACATGGACACACAGACATTGTCAGTACTTATCACCAATATGCTGGTTCTATTGTCTCAGATACCATGGTAAGATGACACTTCCTACCCCCTTGAAGTTAGGTGCTCATGGGACTCTATTTGGCCAATGATTCCATGAGTGGAAGTAACATTTGCCACTTCCAGGTAGAAGCATCCAAGAAGAAACTTCCAGGTAGAAGCTTTCAAAAACACATGTTTCCTTGTGCATCCCTCTCCCTGACAGGGCAACATTCCAGATGATGGAGTCTCTGTCAGCTTCCCAGAATAAGAACACCTTTGGAAGAGGGTCCCCTGCAGACCTGTGATATGCAGGTAACACAGGCATGACTCAACTGCTCATTACTTACGCCACCGAGATGCAGGTTGTTTATTGCACAGCCTAACTTAGCCCATCTAGAAAATGCAGTTGACTTCAGAGCTCTTCTTTGTGTGCCTACAGCACCTTGTCTTTCCTCTACCTCAACACTTATCCTATTTCCTGTCTGTCTTCCTGGTAGACCTTGAGCTTCATGATGATATGGCTTTGTATTTGTGCATCCTCCATGCTCACCACAGTGTTTGGCATAGAGTATGCTCTCAAGAAACACACGTTGGGGACTTCCCTGGTGGCGCAGTGGTTAAGAATCTGCCTGCCAATGCAGGGGACATGGGTTCGATCCCTGGTCCAGGAACATCCCACATGCTGTGGAGCAACTAAGGCCATGTGCCACAACTACTGAGCCTGCACTCTAGAGCTGGTGAGCCGCAACTACTGAGCCCAAGAGCCACAACTATTGAGCCCGTGTTTTGCAACTACTGAAGCTTGCACGCCTAGAGCCCGTGCTCTGCAACAAGAGAAGCCACTGCAGTGAGAAGTCCCCGCACCACAACAAAGAGAAGCCCACACTTGCAGCAACTAGAGGAAGCCCGTGCACAGCAGTGAAGTCTGAACGTAGCCAAAAATTAAAAAAAAAAAAAAAGAAACACACTGAAGGAATGACTAAAACGTGCCCACCCCATGTTGAATATATCCTGACATTATCCCTGATATTCGTGGATTTTTGCCCATTCTACTGTGGGTAGGCATGAGTCTACTCACAGTTATGGCAGGTGGCGCCCACGTAACCTGTGTCACTGCAGTTACAGTAGAAGGTCACCCAGGACTGGAAGCAGCTTCCTCCATGTTCACAGTAGTTTGGCAAACACCTTGAGAGATGGAGCAAAATCAAACAAAATAAACCAAATCAGTTGAAATAAGGGGAAAAACAAAAACGTCTTATATCCAACTACATGAATTAATGGTAGAAATCGGTCTGCTCTACTCCCATTCCTGAGTGAGACTTGAATACGTGAACATAAGACAATCGTTTCACCACAAGAGGTGGGTCCACCTGGTACTACTGGGCAAAGAAAGGCTCAGGGCTGATTTAGGCAATTAAATAAAGCATTTCAACACTGGGGCACATGTTCATTGACTTAAAGTTAATTTGAAGTGGTCAGAATTTGTAAGGTTTTTCACTTACTGTAGAACAAAATAGACAAAGATGTAATTTTGCATTTTGAAAAGGTTTTGCATTTTTAAAAGAAAGGGGAAAGAGGCAAATAATTGAGGTCATAATCCTCCTGCTTCTCTTTTGGGTGACGGCCAGGAGTCTATTTTAAACTCCCCATGAATTTGAAAAGATGGTATCTGTTCAGTTAACATACTAGGAAATTCTATAATTATTAACAGAGCCAATAACACCCTTAAAATGAGGCCTTTACTACTTATAATGAAAACAGTATGACTATTCTGAAAAATATTTTCACCATACACTTTAAAAACTCTCTGAAACATTCATATAAGTTAACCCAGAAATCACCCTTAGATGGCTCTATCTTTAGGATGTATTTCAAAACATAAAACTATGTGTGCTAATTATCCTTATTCACAATGATGCCGTGATGAATCCATGTAAGTTTCCAACATGAGAAGATTTCTTAGGAAAGTTGTAGTACATAATATTAATGGGCTATCATAAAGCTACTACAAATGATGTTAGCAAAAAGGAATAAAACAGACTGGGGGTCTTCCTGGTGGCGCAGTGGTTGAGAGTCCGCCTGCCGATGCAGGGGACACGGGTTCGTGCCCCGGTCTGGGAGGATCCCACATGCCGCCGAGTGGTTAGGCCCGTGAGCCATGGCCGCTGAGCCTGCGCGTTCGGAGCCTGTGCTCCGCAACGGGAGAGGCCACAACAGTAAGAGGCCCGCTTACCGCAAAAAAAAACAAAAAAACACTGGGACTGGATTAAGTGAAAATTCAAGATATGAAGCATAACAAGGACAAACGTTAAGTGTCTCTTGGGCTAAGGGGAGTGAAGGCAACATTCATTTCTTCTCGACAAAGATCACAGACTTCAGGGTTATATATATCTGAGCACAAATCCCAGCTCAGCAATTTACTACATGGTGTCTTTAGGTAATTCTCTTCATCTCTTACATACATGATTTAAAATCTCTACACCCCGGGTACTGTTCTCCTAAAAAATAACCAGGCAAGTGCTCAATATGTATAACAAATAAGATTAAGAGTAAAAGCAATGCTAAACACTGAAATTTTTGAAAACAATCTTTACGGGAAGAGTAAAATCTCATGAATTTCAACAGGGACAGGGAATAACCAGCGAAATCACAGAAGTGGTATAATACAACAAAAGGGTTCATTGTGCAGCCACCGAAAATGTGAGGCAAGGAAAAGTAAGATGATTTACCCTAAGTGTCCTACATAGGTAGGAAACCCTCCAGCAATGATTGTTTCAAAGCCCAGAAACTAATATTCCTGAACATGTCCAGACATATTATTAGAAATTTTCTGCTCAGCACAGCAAACACACTATTGTGCTGACAGGGCTTCTGTTTGGGAAAAACCTTTTGATACCATGGTGCCCAGCTAAGGCTTAAAAACACAGAAAAAAGCAGGGAGGGGGGGAAGGGACTCAGTAATTTTGCTCTGGAACATGATCACAAAATCCAACCAATCAATAAATAAACCAAAACATGAGCCCTTCCGTACTCCAAATTCTACCCTTCCTCTGGATTCCCCCACCCAGCTTGGTGGAAAAGAAACAGGCTTGTTACTCAGATAAACCACAGGTTTCTGCCCCACCCCCCACCCCTGACACCAGTAACCTTGTGCTGTGGGGAAGTTAGATAAACTTGAAGCATAAGTGTCCTCACGAGCAAAATCCAAGCAAGAACCTCTGCCTCTGGGTGTGCCCTGATAGAGAGCCTGTGAAGGCCCACCCTCCTCCACACCTTTTCTTCTTTTGCATCCAGAACTGCTTGTTTCTGAATACTGCTTCTCCTGCAGTGGACTTTTCTCAAGATCTTTCCCCTCTGAACCTCTCAAATTCTTACATGACATGTCTATGGCTGCTCTATCCCACCCCATCCCACTCCCCTTCCCCAATCGCACATATACACACACACACATGAGTCAGATTCCATGATTGACAAACAATGGTATTACTGTTCCCCTCCCTCCACCAAGAAAAAGTTAATTGCTTTAAAGATGGAAAGCTGAGCAAAGCCAGGTCAGTAGGTAGTTATCCTATAGTTCTTTTGGTTTTGGCACCAAGAAAGTTCAGATCAGCCCCTTTTTTGATGACTGAAGCTATAAGATAAAAACTCAGAAGTTGTCATTGGCCATGTTTTCAGCCATGAGAAGAAAGCTTATCTGCAGTGAAAAAGAGAGAGAGAAAAAAATGCTGAGGTTCCAGAACGCAGCAGAAAAGACAGATGGAGAGACTCCTGACAATATTTGTATGGCGGTTCTCTGCTGTTTCCAAGATTAGGTTGCATCCCTGAACTTTCTGAGGGCTGGTTGTTTTAATCTAGCTTAGATTCTGTGAGACAACCCAAGATCTTTCTGGGAAAACCCCCTATGTATTCAGGCTAGCTTGAGTTGGGATTCTCTTATTTCCAACTAACAATCTTAACTTTTTGTAAATCAGCATCCTATAAATACAAACAGCAATAGAAACACATTTTTCCTTACAATTTTACACTTAAAAGTATTTTTAAAACTCAATATTGCCAAGCTAAGTGGGGCGTGTAGGGGGAGGGATCTTGTGGAAAAGTATAAGAACTAGCTGGGTACTTTGAACATACTTAAAAAGCCTCACACAGACCTTGTATTACAGTGTTACTAAACTCAATTTACCAACAAATATGTAGGCTAGAAATTCATTTGTTTATGGTCACTCAAAAAAAATGATGTATTTCTGAGAAGGAAAAAGAGTACCTGGGAAAAGAAAAACATCTAATATTCCTAGAACGAGAAAAAATGAATGAATACTTACAGGGCTGCCTTTGAGCTTGGTTCATTTTGGTTCAATGCACACTGTGATTAGAAAAACTCATTTGTAAAGTAGACACTCAAAATAAAAGATGTATAACCCCAACTGGCTTATTTAAAAAGGGCAGTTTTAGGAGTATAATTTCCGTGTTCTTTAATCAGTTCATTTTAACTGGTGTTTTGTTTCTTTTTCTCTCTACTTGGTATACACTGAGCACTTGAGACATGAACACAGAAAGAGGCCAGTGTGGAACTACGCAAGTGAATAGAACTCATTAAGTGTGAGGACAGTGACAATCTTAGGTGTAAGGCACTGAATTCAATTTGCTACGAGATAATCATGCTGAACAACTACCTTCTAAAATCCTAATGATATTTCATATACAGCTGAATCAGACGTGCCTTCTTGTGGTGTACGACATTTAATAAACAGAGCTTTCAGCAGAAACACAACTGTTGATGTCATAGTCTTCAGAAGCCCAAAGAAGCATGATGATGTGTGCCAGCAAGGACTCGGAGAGCAGGGCACACGCATCAGAAGCTGTTTGCGTCTTTCTAAAAGCAGGATGTGCATAATTTGAAGGGAGATGAACGAAAGAGTTGAAGAAAAGGCAGAAAAGAATTAGGAATGGAAGGAGAAAAGAAAAAAATATAACAGGGACAAAAGTGTTATACGAGTTTTACATGAGAAAGTATAATTTTACCCGAAATCAAAACTTCTTCCAAAAGAAAAGGCTCATTGCTAGTTGGAGCTGTGGACCACCCAGGTAAGAGATGAAGTGGGCAGAAGAGTTGTCCAGAGTGGCCCATGGACCTCATTAATGGTCCAATCCAGCCTTCCGTGGCATATGGCTCTGGCTCACAGTTGTTTGGTGGTGTGCTTTCTTGTTCGCAGGGAGATATGAAAGAAAAGAAAATGCTTCTCTTTAAAGATGCACAGCAAGGTAGACAGATAAGCTTCTTCAAAGAAGAGAGTATTTTACAGAATACTGAGAGACTGACTTACTCCAAAGACTAGAGTCCAATTTCAAGCATCTTGGCAAGCATATTTTCTGCCAAATACACTTCGCCCCCCTGGGCATTAGGAAGAACAGAGGGACCCCTGCTGTTTTCCTTGAGAAAGATCAGAGTGGTTCTTTCCCTAACTTAGCTTTCACTGAGGCCAAGCACAAGTTTCCAGCTGGAGCAGACCAACCCTGGGAAAAGCATTAAGAAAGCAGAGGGAATCAACATAGTTTTGGAAAATATAGTCAGTATGTTTATAATTTAGAAAGTTTCAAAGAATCAATATGAATTTTCGGCTTCTCTTAAACGAAGATCAGATTACTGAGAACAGTCATTGCAAATCTCCTGATTTTCCATGTCAGTGACTTCCAAATTTGTATTTCAAGTTCAGTCTTCTCTCCTGAATTCCAGACCCATAAATCCAGCTGCCTGCTTCAAAGTTCCACTTGGGTGTCAGATGTTTCAAACTGCATGTCCAAACCTGACTTTCTGATCTCATACTTCGCCTCCTTCCCCCCAAGTTCTCTACTCACATCCTTCACTATCAGAGGAGGGCAACTCCATACTTACCACTCTCCAGACCCCAACACTTGCAAGTCCCCCCGCCTTCCCTCACAGCCCTCATCTGAGGAACGAGTACATGTCTCTGGCTCTGCTTTTAGAATCTGTTCTGCATCTGACCACTTCTCATCACCTCCTGCTACCACTCTGGTCTGAGTCACCAGCATCTCTTGCCTGAACAACTGTGATCATCAGCCAACTGGTCTACCAGCCTCCATCTCCGATCCCTTCAGTATGTCCCCAACACAAAAGCAAGAGAGATCCTATTAACATCTAAGGCAGATTGAAACCCTTCAAGGACTTTCTGTTTTAATCAAGGTAAAAGCAACATCTTTAAACTACCTACCAGTTCCTGCTGATCTGTACCCCCATCACTTCTCCAAATTCATCCCTACTCTTCTCCCTTTTCTACATCTCCCCGAGCCATGCTGAACTCCTTGCTGTCCTTAAAGCACACCAGGGATGCTGCTTTGTCAGGGTCTTTGCACTGAAGTTCTCTTTGCCCAGGATGTTCTCCCCCACATGTCTACATGGCCCACTCCTCACCTCCTTCTTGTCTCTGATAAAACAGTGTTCTCAAGGAAGCCTGCCACAATCATGCTACTTAAAGTTGCATGATCCTGCAATCCCACTCCTGGACATTTATCTAGATAAAACTATAATTCGAAAAGGTATATGTACTACTATTCACTGCAAAAAAAAAAAACCCAAAAAACAAACAAAAAAAACCAGATTCATTGCAGCACTATTAACAATAGCCAAGACATGGAAGCAACCTAAATGTTCATTGACAGATGAATGGATAAAGAAGATGTGGTATATAAACACAATGGAATATTACTCAGACATAAAAAATAATAAAATAATGCCATTTGCAGCAACAAAGATGGACCTGGAGATTATTATACTAAGTGAAGTAAGCCAGACAGAGAAAGACAAATATCATATGATATCACTTATATGTGGGAATATTTAAAAAAATAATACAAATGAACCTACATACAAAACAGAAATAGACCCAGAGACATAGAACACAAGCTTATGGTTACCAAAGGAGAAAGTGGGGAGAAGCAATAAATTGGGAGTTTGGGATTAACAGATACATGCTATTATATATAAAATAGATAACCAACAAGGACCCATTGTATAGCACAGGGAACTATACTCAATATTTTGTAATACCTTATAAGGGAAAAGAATCTGAAAAAGAATATATATATATATACATATGAGTGTGTATGTGTATAGATAGATAGATAGATAGATAGATGATAGATAGATATCTGAGTCACTTTGCTGTATACCTGAAACTAACACAGCATTGTAAATCAACTATACTTAAATTAAAAGAAAATTATAAAATAAAATTGCAACTCTCCTTCACTCAGCACCTCCAATCCCCTTTCCCAGCCTCCCTTACTTTTTCATCCTTAGCACTTCCTGTCTTCTAACACAATATACACTCTGCTTATTCATTAAGTTTATGATGTGTTACCTGTCTTCCCACAAAGGAATGTAATCTCCATAAGGGCATAAGTTGTTTTCTATTTTGTTCACTGAGTATGCAACGTAGTAAACAGAGTTGGCACTCAATAAGTGGCTGTTGATTGCATAAATAAATAAACTTTGTATGTCTGGGGTGCAATAGCCAGCCGAAGCTGTCCTCATTTAGCTAAGCCTCTTCAGCTAACCACAGCCTATCATCTCACCTTTACTATTACCTGCCTGACACTGAGCAGCACAATAAGAGCTTAGTGGGGTAGAGGGGAGACAAAGAGCTTCACCTTTTCTTAAGTGAAGAAATCTGAGACACGTAAAGGGAGCCTTCTGTGCAACCACAGGCAAGAAGCAATTTAGAGAGAGGAGACAGAAACCCAGGTGCAGGAGGGAAGAAGTAAGATGGACACCAGGAATGCGATCCTCTTCAGTGGCCTTTAAGGCTACGAGTAAATGATGCAATTTCTTTTCATTATTTGTAAGTACAATCTCTGAAGTACTTACAGGGATAATTTTCTACAAATTGGAGATGGTTTTGAAATGATGCAACTTAGTGCTCCTTTGAAGACATGTTTAAGCATTCCTGATAAGTCTGTGTACAATTTTTGATAAGTTTTAATGAGATAAAAAGTCTGTTTGGGAAATTCAATTTATCCATCTAGCTCTTGTTACCTTTAACCAGATGTTAAAGAGTGCAATGATCTTTAACCAGCCTTGTGACTAACCTAATCACATTCAACCAAACATTCATGGTTAGTCTCCTACAAAATATCTCCACCAAGATTGGGGCGTTGTGGATTTGGCTTTCTTGAAGTCTTTCCCTTTGAAAGGAAACTTCAACATGTGCTCATGATCACATCTGAGATGTAGCTTTAATGTATTATTTTCTGTTTTATAGATGAAGACAGTAAGACAAGATGAGTGTGAATAACTTGTCCGTGTATGAAGTGATGGAGCCATGCCTCCTGTCACTGAAGCCTGTACTCTCAAGCACTGTGCAGTCTTTCCACCACCAAATGTCATGTGATCTATCTCCTTAAAGTGAACTCCAAGCATGCATCTTAGAGCATCACTTCTGCTAAGGGTGAGAGGGAGGGGGCGCTTCACAGAGTTTCCCGCTGATTTCAGAAAACTGTTAGCAAACTTGGAGCTGTCGGTTTAGAGTTCTTAAAATATATTTTTGGTGAGAGAAGAGGTCTTGAAGTCCATGACAAATGGGTTAATTAGGAATAAATAAATCCACAGGAGAGAATCAAGTATATATTTATTATATAATTAGCATAATGATATGCTATATCATATATATATCATATCATCATATATCATCATATATATATGATATATAATTTATTCTATAAATCTCATGCAGTGGTGAAGGGTGGGGAAAGATTCTATTTCAACCACTTTTTGTTACTAATTTGTGAAATCTTTAAATAAGTAGTAAAGAAGATGACCCCTGTCCCTGCTCTGCTCTTGTTTTTATTTTAATTTTTTCAGATAACAAAGACTTTTTTCTGTATTCGCTAAGTCTATCTGAGTTAATGATTGTTTCTAGACTCTGCCTGCTTTGGGTGGAAGGGCCTTATAAGTTATTAATGCAAGCCAGACACAGCCTTTTAGCCTGTTCAAAAATTCAAAATTTTAACCTATTATTTAACATAAACTTAAGAATTATCTAATCTTACAAATATAGAAAAATGCAGAGACTCATCACGGTCTTAAGCAAAATGGAAAATGCATTCAGGAATACATTTGTCTTTGAATACAAGGATACAGATTCATGGCCAGCCCACTATCAATGGTGTGGAGCACTTGACTGAGCATAGGGGCCAGAGTGGTCCAGGAGCACCACCAACAAGGATAACATTTGCATGTTCATCTCTTTGCATAATAAGTGCCTATTTAAGGCATAAAATTTCTAATCCCCAAAATTTGTAAATTCAGTATCAACAGCTTAAGATAATCAAAGCCTTAGTATTAATGTTTTTGGGAGAAGAAGGAATATGGTACTGAAAGAAAAATAAAAAAAAAGGTCCCAAAGGTGATCTTGTCCAGAAACTTCTATATCATGCATCTTTCTGGGAAGAAACTAGCATTCTTGACTTTGAAAAAATTCTTTAAGCTTATTTATAGTGAATTTTAATAAGATTAAGAGCAATGTCAGTAGATTGTAACCCTTAAGAGGAAGCTTACTTAGGACCTTAAATAGTCTTGCATCAAGTCAAGAAGTTTAATAATCATTAATTGACTACTTTTGTTATGTCTAACAAGGAATATCTAATTTTTCCTTTTTCATAAAATAGGACCTGCCAAGAGTTGGAACTTTGAATTGGCCTGAGATAGGTTTTTTTTTTATCCTTTTGTAGCAAGATTCTATTAAAACCTTGAAAAGATTTTCTTAATAATTATTTGATATTTGTAATTTTTAAGGGAACTTGGCCTATTTAAGTATGAGCCTTGTAAACTCCAGTTTAAAAAGTGTAATATAACTGATTTAGACCTAAAAATCTTCCTTATTAGAACATCTCAAATAAATTAAGTTCACCAAAGTTAAATGTTCATGTTTCTGAATATTTAACTTTGATAAATATTTGGTATTCTGTTTTTTAATGTCATAAATTAAACTACTTGGAGAGTAAATAAAACATATTATAAATTGGGTCATTTGTAGAGATGTGGATGGATCTAGAGACTGTCATACAGAGTGAAGTAAGTCAGAAAGAGAAAAACAAATATCGTATATTAACACATATATGTGGAATCTAGAAAAATGGTACAGATGAACCAGTTTGCAAGGCAGGAATAGAGACACAGATGTAGAGAACAAACGTATGGACACTGAGGGAGGAAAGTGGCGGGGGGCACTGGCAGTGGGATGAATTGGGAGATTGGGATTGACATATATACACTAATATGTATAAAATAGATAACTAATAAGAACCTGCTGTATAAAAAATAAATAAAATAAAATTCAAAAAAACGTAGTTTACAATATTTGAAGGCATTTAAATAATCAAATCCATAAATGGCATTAAGCATTATTCAAAGTCTTTGCGATTTGATTGCTGATACTTGCTAGACTTATATGTAGAATACAATTTTATAAGCTGAATTTTGAAAAAGCTTAAACAACAGGGTTTTGAATTTGTAATTCTGAGAAATTTAATCTAACTCTTTGAAACAAAAAATAAACTTGTGAACAATCTAACCTGCCTACAAAATTCATCCTTTGTGAACAGCACTAGACCTTGGGCCCCCCACTTTGCCCCTGCTCTCCCATCAGGCTCTGCACAATACCCAGAGCATCCCTGGGAGTGGCTTCCATTTGCTGAGCCTGAAGCACTGAATTCTGTCTCTGATACCCCCGCTTCTGTGGGTCTCTTTGTCACCTTAAAGGATACTTTTTGGTGAAAATAACAAATTTTAGGTTTAATCTGCTAGCCAAAATTTCCTCCAAAATGCCCTAAACTCCCCTAAACAGTATTTAGGTGAATCTTTTTCCTTAAAACTAGGAAATCTTGGATTTTATTTTATTTTTCTTAATATGCAGTTGTGAGGGGAAAAGAGTTACCTCCCTTTACTTGCATATATATATTTTTTAATATTGGGGTTTTTCTTTTTATTTTCTTTATCTTTTCTGGGTATTTCTTCTTGTTTAACACATTCCCCCTCCATAACCTTGGCCAGTGTTTCCCTGTTATGTTCCTCACTGTTCATGCAGAGTGTGAAGACCATTGCCATGGATATAGAGGCATTTCCAGACCTTAAATTATGAATCTGCTTTGATTTAGCAATTCCACTTCTTGGAATAATGCCCCAGAACTGCTATCTTACATGCACAAAGATATATGTAAAATTATTATCATTCTTAACAATTTAAAAATGGAAACATACTTCACCATTTTGGGAATGTTTAAATAAATAATGGTATGTCCACACTATGGAATGCTATGAGGCAATTAAAATGAATACATACATTGGAAAGTTCTTCATGTATAATATACTATTGAGTACATAAAACACATTGCAGAGTAACTTGTGTAGTTTCTGCTGTGATTGTCCTTGTTGTTATTAGACAGAGAAAAAATGTTCTGGAAGTAAACAGACCAAATTGATAATCTGTTAATAATAAACTGTGAGAATAAAAGTACCATCTTATTCTTTATATATCTCTGTGGGGGGGTCATTTATTTTATAATGAAACTAGAAAGAAATATACCCATGAGCTGATATTCATATTTTAGTTTGCTATCGGACAAGAGCAAAGAGAAACTCATTCCACTCAGAAAATGGTCACTAGGAATTGACAGTCAAGCTGTCCCAAGACACATTCTTAGCCCAGGGATGCTACCAGCTGGTCAAGAGAAGATGTCCAGGTGAATGAGTCTTCTGCATAAAGCCACGGGAGGCTCAGTGAGGTCCCAGCTCACCAGCCCGAGCAAAGCAGGCATTCAAAGCCAGGTCTAATAGATCACCCTCATTAAACTTCCCTCATTAAACTCTGCAAATAAAATTCCATGGGTGAGGCCTCTGCTCCTTTGGAACAAAGCCCATCTTGTAATATAATCCTAATGATTACCATTCATTATGACCGTCTATCGATCCATGAATATTTTAAATCACTTGTAAAAATTTAAAGAAAATGGTCTTTGTCTAAGAAAATAAGCCAAATCGTTAACTGTGTGTGCCTGAATGCCTGTCTTTACTGCAGTTATTTAGACATGTGCAATCTTTAGAAATATGTGCGCCCCCCAAAACATTCCCAACTCAAAAGCACCTAAAGAAAGTCATCTGTTAAAAGAGAAATCCATCTATGCAAAAGCTTTGAAGTTTCTGCATAGATGGATTTATCTTTTAACAGATGACTTTCTTTAGATGCTTTTGAGTTGGGAATGTTTTTGGGCGTGCACATGTTTCTAAAGATTGCAGTGACAGGGCGAGAGAGAGGCATGGACATATATACACCAACAAACGTAAGGTAGATAGCTAGTGGGAAGCAGCCGCATGGCACAGGGAGATCAGCTTGGTGCTTTGTGACCACCTAGAGGGGTGGGATAGGGAGGGTGGGAGGGAGGGAGACGCAAGAGGGAAGAGATATGGGAACATATGTATAGGTATAACTGATTCACTTTGTTATAAAGCAGAAACTAACACACCATTGTAAAGCAATTATACCCCAATAAAGATGTTAAAAAAAAAAAGAGAGAAATCCATCTAAAAAATGTTCAGTACATTTATATAAACACCTATAGAAATATTTTTCCTCACTATCAAATTGTCCTCTTCTCCTTTTCCCATAACAGATTGAAACAAATAGAACATCCATCGACAGGCCTCTGGAATTCCCAAATGTTCAGATAAGTGGTTATCTATAAATGAGTCTGAATGTATTTACACTCCATGGAGTTACCTCCCTTTTTAAGAATTCTCATCCCTCCTTTATACAGTTGAAGGTCAGTTTCAATTTCTATATGCTTTCCTTAGAGACAGAAGAACAAAACATTTCAACAGTCCTCAAAATGCAAGCTGACTAATGTAAGCCTTTTAATAAAGCTCATACATAAAAAAAATCAGCCAGGTTGCCTTCGTTCCTTTGTCTGTTTGTTTTAATTAGCAGCCAACCTCATGGATCTTGTTTTGGTTAGATAGCTTTTCTGAAAGCTTTTGAAACCTATTTCTATGCCTCTCCATTCTAACAATTACGATAATCCCATTTTACCCCCACAGTTGGATTTTCATTATAATTGAATTTTGCTGTAATTACAGCAGATGTAGACATTAAGGAATTAAGGGAAGAAAAAGGAAAGTGTCAGAAGTCAGTTTTCTAAATTTTCCAAGTCTAGTTCACAGCAGGGAGTTAATTGTCAATAGTTGCTGAGAAGATCCCCAGATAATGGACAAAGCAATGATGGTCAAATAAGTTTGCAGTGCACATCGGTGATCCCAGGAGTCCTGCTGGGGTTCAAGACAGAGCCGGGCACCCACAGTGTCCACTTCTCCTCCCTGCACTAGCCTTTGGTGGAGAATGAATAGCAAAATGGGAAGGTGCTCTCTTCAAGTTTTTGACCAAGACAGGCTCAGCTCTCCTCTAAAGCCATTTCTTCAAAACACAGGACATTCCAAATCAAGAAGAATTTGTCAGTGTTACCCATTCCAATACTTGTTACTATGAGAAGCAACTGGAGGCCAGGAATCTAATAGCAAATCATAGCTACCTGGTTACTTTAGAGGCAAAGATACGTATCTCCTTTCTCCAAGTAATAAAAGAATATGTTTTTAAAAATCACAAGGGAAGAAAACTCCCTATTAACCAGATGTGGGTCATTTTGACTAAATCACATAGAATCAAATTTCTCTAATCAATCCATTTGTCTCCATAGCATAGACGTGCTTCATTAGAATGGAAAGCGCACGCACGTGATTTATAGATGGGCTCTGCATTTCATGGGAGAGCAATCTGGTCTGGTTTTTCTACCTCATTATCAGTTAGGTAAAAGGTTTTGTGTGCCTTGTAGTAGAGTGATTTTGTTTAACATCATTTAGAAGGCATCTCAATTGTTATGTTGAGTCTGTGCAGGAAATGCAAACAGTAGATTATTAGAATGGTCTTATTCTTAAATTTTAGGACATCATTCAGACTCCACTATAAATGGGTACAATGTTATCATCCGGTTCAGAGCTTCTCAAATTTTGTTTAAAATGTGGACTCTGGGGCTTCCCTGGTGGCGCAGTGGTTGGAGTCCGCCTGCCGATGCAGGGGACGCAGGTTCGTGCCCCGGTCCGGGAGGATCCCGCATGCCGCGGAGCGGCTGGGCCCATGGGCCATGGCCACTGAGCCTGCGCATCCGGGGCCTGTGCTCCACAACGGGAGAGCCCATGGCAGTGAGAGGCCCATGTACTGCAGGAAAAAAAAAATTGTGAATTCTGATACAGTGGGTCTGGGATAGAGCCTAAGGTTCTGCATTTATTATAAGCTCCCTGCAGATGCCAAGGCTGCTGGTCCTCACACTGCTGTGAATAGCTAGGGCCTGGACTCCAGTAGAGAACTATTTCAATCCGGGGATTGCAAACTGTAGTGGTTTTCCCCCTTTTTTTTGCATATATTTCTTTTTTTTAATTTTAAATTTAAAAAACAATGTGTTATGTATCAGATTTTAACACACTGCACTAACAATATGCTAGTTTTGTGCTCCAGGTTAACCCTGGAGACCTTGCTGTGAATGGTCTCCTGCTTCCACTGTGTGATCATGGGGGTAAGACTATACTAGTGTTATCAATGGGGAAGGATGTCACACTGCACTGGCCAGGTCTCTTTGGGTCAGCTCAGGCCCCTGCAGGTAGGGTGGCTGAGAAGGGGGTGCTGCTACACTTACTTTAACACACTTAAATCCACTTTAACCCAGCCAAGCCCAGGAACATCTGCTGGCCACATGCTCTTTCCCTGCATAATAACAAAGCAAGAACAAGATGAATGCAACATCAAAATAATGCCGTATTATAGGAAAGAACAAATCTGACTCCATATTAGATCGGTTCCTTTTCCTGTGCTTAGTCATGCTGGCTCTGCATCTTTTGTAAAAGAATATTGCCTATAGCCTGAAATATATAGGATAGCCCATTCTCAGGGCTCCTTTAAAGGTGTAACACCAGTTCATTCATATAGAGATAAACATTTGCAGAACAGGAAGTAACATTTGTCTTGTTGGAGGTTTATAGGAACATTGTAACCAAACCTACCTGGACAGCTGCCAGAACAAAGGATTCTGACACCACAAAGTTTGCAACAACTAACCACGCCCCTCCCTCATCTTGCCTTTAAAAATGCTTTGCTAAAACCCTTTGTGGAGATCAGAGTTTGGGGGTGGGGGAGGGCATGAGCCACCCATTCTCCAAGCTTGGCCTTACAATAAACCTTTCTCTGCTGCAAACTTCAATATCCAAACTTCAATATTTCAGTTTGTTTGGCTTCGCTGTGGATCAGGCACAAGAACTTTTGTTTGGTGACGATATTATAGAAAGTGATGACACTGACTAGGCATTTATCTGGCTTCCGTATTTATGAGGAATGCACACAGTTCTCAAATTTGAAATAAAAAATGTTACCCTTACTTTTGAACTCTTCTGACTAAGTCAAAGAAAAATATCTTCTATTGCAAGGCAAGGTATTCAAAACTCGTATCAGTTGGCAACTACTTACTTGTGTGGATCAAGATTTTCTAAATATTTAGCAACCAAAACAGAAAAGCCACATGAAAGGGTGCTGAGGCTAACATCTGACTGTAATCTGTGACCCCTGGGTCAAAGTGCTTCCATGTTTTCACAGACCAAGTTTAGAAATATTTAGTTTGATCTTCAAATATTGCTTTCATCTGTTACAGGCAGTCCTATGATTTTATTTGGTGGAATAAAAGGATTTCATTGAGCAAAAAAAACAAAAGAAAGAAAAAAAAACACTCATATAATACAAGCCAAGAAGGGCACAGGTTATGATAATGATTGGGTTCATCAATCCTCCCCCGCAAGTTTTATTATCCTGACTCCTCCAAGGTTGTATTTTCCAGGGGAGTCTCATACTGTCCAAGATAGCCCTCATGGCTGTGGTCACTGCCATGGCCTCTAGAACCCACAAATAATGTGACCAGACATGACACCAGCAGGGCCTGGATTATCCAGGATGCTGAGCCATTTGGACATGCTTATAAGGTTCTCTTATTTTTGGTGTAAAAGTCACCCAGTTCAATTAAACTGGAGCTGGTGTTTGAGAAGCAGAGACTTAGGGAGTGTACCAGATGCTCTCATTTCTGAGCATGGAGACTGTGCTATGGAGTGAGGCCTTTTCTGGGATTATCCCCTTGTGTCCTAGTTAAGCTATAGTGTGGGCTCCTCCACAGAGGTGACAGGGTTCACTCAAATAACCCAGACTTCAGATTACAGGGACCCGATTTCGAGTCCCAGTTGAGTCAATTTCTAGCTTTCACGACATTTGAAATTATTTATGACCCTCTGAGTTTTAACTTCCTCTTTAGCCAAATCAAGACAAAAACAATCTCAAATCACTCAGGGAAGGAAATAAGGTACTGTAGAATGTGAATAAAGTGTGAACTCGTTATTATTTCCATCCACACTTGCAGGTGTTTTGTGAGACATACCCAGATTGTGTTTTTTCTTTTCTCGCTTTTCGTAGCAGATACTTTTTTCCCAGTTTGTGGAGAGAGAGCTTTGGTGTGCATGTTGCTCAGCTCAGTTTGCTACTCAGCCTGTCTGTGCAGATCTGGCATTTCCATTCTCTTGTTAACCTCAGGAGCTGCTAAGAAAGGTCACATTACATCTTTGCTCATTTAAGTTGCGTCCATGTCCTGTCCACTGGAGCAGCAAACCTGGCTTCCTGGAGGGAACTAAGCAGCCACCACTCTGTTTTTAGTTCAGATCTTCCTCTAGGGCTTGAGAGGTAAGGCAGCAGAGATGTGAACCACACTCTGTGGCCACACAGTGCCTCGTGATAAAATCGCTGACAGCCAAGGTTGGAGTTCTTGATTTCGACCGCAGCCAGTCAGCATCTTCATTGGCCCCTGACTCTGTGTCTGTTCTAGGAATAGGCTCTGAATTCAATTTGAGCTACAATGCTATGACACCTGCACATGAAGATTGCAGAAGAACCACCAAAAAAGAAAATACTAAGTCCTTCCCTCCAAAATTATATTGTTTTTCTTTTCAATGTGTTTAGATTCGTTATTACCTGACTTAAAGGGGTGGAAAATGTTGTCTAAAAAGTCTTATACTAATGAGAACCTTAGTGGGAAATATTCAAAAGCCAAAATTAAAAATCCATGCCACAAAGTTCAATCCTTAACTGCTCATCAATCGGATTTGTGTTCAGTTGGATTGAATGGCATTGACATTCAGTCTAAGATGACTGAGGTCACCTCTCATTTTTGTGTTTAATTTTTCCCTCCTCGGCTAAGAAAAAAGTTGGAAGTCACCCTGTTTTCACTCCCTCCTACTTCTATGGCAGAGATCACTAGTCACCTACTGTAATCTCTCTCCATGGGGCCTGAACTCTGCCTTGGAATCCCTTGGAATTCTGTCTGAAGCCACCTTTGAAAACATTACAGTGGGTACAAAAAGTGCAGACTATTCCCCACCTCTGGGGTTTTAGGAAATAAATCATACATTGCATTCATTCCCTATTCTTACTGAATTTTCCCTGAAATTTTTATACACGTGAAATACTTTTAATCTACCTATCATTATTTTGTATTTTTAAATTGAAGTATAGTTGATTTACAATGTTGTGTTAGTTTCAGGTGTACAGCAAAGTGATTCAGTCATATATATATGTTTTTTTTTTCAGATTCTTTTCCCTTATAGGCTATTATAAAACATTGAGTATAGTTCCCTCTGTTTTACAGTGGGTCCTCGTTGGTTATTTATTTTATATGTAGTAGTGTGTTTATGTCAGTCCCAAACTCCTAATTTATCCCTCCCCCCACTGCAACAAGAATCACTTTCATGGGACTTCCCTGGTGGCACAGTGGTTAACAATCTGCCTGCCAATGCAGGGGACATGGGTTCGATCCCTGGTCGAGGGAGATCCCACACGCCATGGAGCAATTAAGCCCGTGCGCCACAAATACTGAGTCTGTGCTCTAGAGCCTGCAAGCCACAACTACTGAGCCCATGTGCCACAGCTACTGAAGCCTGCACGCCTAGAGCACATGCTCTGCAACAAGAGAAGCCACCACAATGAGAAGCCGGTGCACCGCAAGGAAGAGTAGCCCTCTCTTGCCACAACTAGAGAAAGCCTGAGTGCAGCAACAAAGACCCAACACAGCCAAAAATAAATTTTAAAATTTAAAAAAAGAAAACTAATTACCTTCATGAGTAAATGTTTGTTTTGTTCAGAAAAGGGAAAAACAAAGTTACTGTCTGTGATGACCCTCTAGTTCTCTGTAATGCTAGCTTTTGAAGCCACTTCTCTACACTACTGACTGCCTCCTGGTGTTCAACTCTGACTTTTATTATACCCAGGGCAACCTTTCCAAAAGTGTCTTATGTGGATGAGTAGTCTGTGGAAACAAGGGTCTCGTGGTCAAGTATATTTGTGAAATTGTGAATTGCTTCTGATCAAGTCCCTTCTTGCCCACTTTATAAGTGTATGAGTACATATGCGTGCACACACACATACACACAAGTCCTGCAGGAATGAAACCCATGTAACTTGACTCACTCTAGCATTTCTCAGACTTATTTGAACAAAGAAGTCATTTTCCGTAGAATTCCATTAACAGTAGGCAGAGGTAGGAATCTTATTCCCCACTGTGTAGAGAAAATTTGGATGAGACTGTATTATGATGAGCTCAATAAGGACACTTTTCTGTTTAATCTGCTGACTCAATATTTCTGAAAGACCGATCCACGGACATCCTGGGGTGTTTGAGAAATTGCAGATTCCAAGTCTTCACCTCAAATGGACTGAATCAAAATCGCTGGGGTGGTAGGGTCCAGAAATCTGCATTTTAAAACCGCTTTCCAAGTGACTTTTATGCATTCTAAAACTTGAAGCTATTATTCAATAAGGTTGGGCTCAAATCTTAAGATTACTTTTAACCCATTGGTAGCACTGAAAAGTATACTAGTTTAAAATCTGAAGCCTGCTGTGTGTCTTTCTTTGAGACCATTTGTGGGAGTACAAGAACTCAGGTGAAGTCAGCTAGGGCTGCAGACACCCCATTAGGTGGCTTTTACCTTGAAATGCCTCCTATCCAAAGGTTGGGCTCTCAACCTGAAAAGCACTGAAATCCAAGCTTGTCAGATTTATAGGACCCTCAGTCACCAGGATTGTGATTCATGCAAGCAAACCTCTCCAAAAACTGGTCTGTAATACTAGAATTCCAATTCCTGAATTTACATGGAAAGCTATAATTTACAAAGGGCCCAATATTTCCACCCGATCGACCAACATGTCCTCTTCCTTTACGTAAACTTCTTGGACTTGCAAAATATTAGAAAGCAGTCAGTTAAACTTGAAATTAGAGCAAGGATAGTTCTAGGATTTCTGGGTTTAATCCACTACTCCCTGACTGACTGACTGATTCAAATCCCCACTAGTGAGTGAACTCACATAGGTTTTGTTGGTTCCACATGTGAACCTCTTACTGCAAGCTGCTTGGATGCAGGCAGGCAGTGTTTAGAGATTTATCAATAAATCTAGCATATATGATAATATTTGGGATAAAAAATGTAAAGAATATTCTCTTCTTTAAAAGAAATTAGAAACCAAAGCTTTATACATGCTCTATAATTAGATGATAAGGTACATGTTTACTCAAAATGTACCCTTATTTAGAAGGCAGCACTGAACTGGTCGACAGATACAGCAAAAGAATACTTGAAGGTGTAAAATTATCTTCTTAAGTAATATAAAGTTTTTGACATTTGGAATGAATAATAGATAAGCCACTGGTCTGCAAGGATCTTGGGAGAATTTAAGGCAAATAGTGATGGCTTTCTCTTCTGATGTAAATGGCTTTGATAAAGGAAATATATAGACCATGGCCATACATAGTCTGGGCTGGGACGGTGGGCATCATATCCACCCACCAGGTCTGAATTCTGAGGTCCAAACCTAGTCTTCAGAAATAGCCCAGGTGCAGCTCCATGTTGCTGAACTAGGAGAAAAATCTAAGCTCTATGAAGACTGGCGCAAGCAGAAGGTCTAGTCCTGCACTACCTAGTATGGCAGTCACCAGCCACACGTGGCTATCTAAATCTACATGTATTAGAACAAATAAAATAAAAAAATCAATTTCCCCAATCATACTATCCACATTTCAAGTTCTCAATACCTGCTAGTGACAAGGTGTTGGACAGCGTAAAAGAGATCCTTTCCATCGTATCCCAATATTCTATTGGACAGTTAGTATTTGATTCATTGAGGAAACACTTATATTCCATCCCCATAGGCTTCATTCATTACTGGGGAGAAGTATTTGGATCCACAATGGTTCTCTTTCTGAGATCAAGAGTGAATCTTGATCTGTGCAATTGATGCCATTTATATTGCTTCTGTTTGAGGTTACCCTGGAGAAATGGTCAGCTTTTACTTCCTCTTCTTCTTCTTTTTTTTTTAAGTGTCTGAGGTTAAAAAGGTCTTTATTTCTTCAGCTACAATAAGATTACCTATTTGATTTTTCTTTTTTTTTTTGCAGTATGCGGGCCTCTCACTGTTGTGGCCTCTCCTGCCGTGGAGCACAGGCTCCGGACATGCAGGCTCAGTGGCCATGGCTCAGGGGCCCAGCCGCTCCGTGGCATGTGGGACTCTCCCGGACCCGGGCACGAACCCGTGTCCCCTGCATCGGCAGGCAGACTCTCAACCACTGCGCCACCAGGGAAGGCCTGATTTTTCCTTTTTATGATTCGCTTCTTACCAACTTACTTTTATTTAACACATTCTTTCTTTAGAAATAGTAGCATCAATCCAGGCATAGTCCTGCCTGGCATAGATGTTTCATGTATCTTCAAGATAATCCATTCAGATCTATTAGATGTTTAGCTTCATTTTCAAAGGGCAACATTATTTCTTTTATTTCCAGGTTGTTTGGGGGTCCATGAACCTCTAATGAAAATACTTGCTAACTATATAACCTTGGAAAAGTCATCTAACACCCACAAAAACCTCTGTCCCTTCCTTTGTAAAATAAGAAGAGTTTATTTTAAACATTTTAATGTAGTTCTCCATAGATTTGAACAAGATAATTAGTAGCGGAAAAGAAACCTAGCATGGCACCTGGCCCATCGTTGAATGCTACTAAACTTAGGTGACTCTAGCAAGAGTATAATGTAGAAACAAGTAAGGGGAAAACCTCAGAGGAGAAGAAAAAAATAAATCTTCTATATGCCTTTTTTTTTTTTTTAACAAAGAGTCTTTAGATGGTATTTGGCAAAAGTTGGAAGGCACTCTCTATGTTACAAGACACTAGAGAATTTGACATAGCCTGAAGAATAATAACAATGTTGTTTAAGTCCCTGCCAGGCACTTTTGAAAAAAAAAAAAAAAGAAAGGGAAAATAGAGACAGTGACAGAGTATGGATTGTATATGCTTCCAATCCCGCTCTCTGGGCTCACGGGAAACCTTTATTCTTCTTTAATAATTTCACCTTCAGATGAACAGCTGACACAGTTACAGACACACTGGCACCTTTTGATAATATTTTTTTTTTTATCCCACTCCTTCCTAATAAGTAAACAGTGCCAATTTCACAAGCTTTCCCAACTCAGCCGCCAGGAACTGCCTTGAGCTCACTGAATCCACAGGGTGCAGTCCCCAGATCCTATTACAGGGAGACTGGGTGACATCCTTTCACAATTACTAAAAGCTGTGTACCTTTCTCTGCAGCTGCCTTCCATTCAGACTCACATTCTCTTGCAGAGCTACCCCATTTTTTTTTCCTTAAAGCACAGGATTGTAATAAGGATAATGTGCTGGCATGCTTACTTCCACTGTAATATTTATAGACTACATTGCTCAAATGCATTGCGGTTCGCTTGTCTAATTTTATGATGGCCTTGCTAAACAAAAATATTCTTTCTCACTAGTGCTTACAGAAGGAGCACTTCACACCACGTGAATGATGACAGCTGGCACCAGCTGCTTCCAATAGGCACTCTTCAAACAGTGATATTTGGCATGAACCACTTTGGGAAGTTTTTCAGATGAGAAAGAGATGAAGGGTTTTAACTCCCAAGTCTTGGACAGCAGTCTCCAGAGTTTGGGATGTGCAAAACTATTAAAGATGATCAAGTTCATTCCCTATCTTGAGGCAGTACTATATCCAGCTCCAAGAGGCAGGTTGAGTTTCATATGCTCCACATGCATTACCGAATGCAAGTTTGTGTGCCCAAAGCACAGCGAAACCAGACAAACTGAAATGTCATAGGTTTGGAGCAGAGAAAGGTCTATTGCAGGGCCAAGCAAGGAGACGGTGGCTCATGCCCCCAAACCCCCGAACTCCCTGAAGTGTTTCAGCAAAGCATTTTTAAAGGCAAGGTGAGGGGGGCATGGTTAGTTGTTGCAAACTTCTTGGTGTTGGAATCCTTTGTTCTTGCAGCCGTCCATGTAGGTCAGGCCACAATGTTCCTGTAAACCTCCAACAACACACATGTTTCTGAAACTTTTTATCACTATATGAATGGACTCTTAAAGGTCAGACCCCTAAGAATGGGCTATCCTGTATATTCCAGGCTATAGCAACATTTTTTTTACAAAAGGTGCAGAGCCAGCATGACTAAGCACAGGCAACAAACCACAAGGGTTAAAAGGAAAAGCAACAGCTCTAATATGGAGTCAGATTTGTTCTTCCCTATTACACATGCGGTTCATTAGTAGCTACTATGAGCAAATGCTGTTAAGGTTCAAATGATTGCAAAGCAGGTGCCCTCAACTTGTTACAGAGAAGAAAAAATCTGACTCTATATTGGATGTATTCGTTGAGAGATTAAAAGTTGCAGGACAGAGAATAACATTAGTTTTGTTGCAGGTTTACAGGAACATCATGACCTGACCTAGGTGGAAGGCTGCAAGAACAAAGGACTCCAGCACCAAGAAGTTTACAACAACCAGCCACACCCCCTCCCCTTTTAGTATAAAAGAAGCCTGAATTCTAACTCAGGTAAGATGGTTCTTTGGGATACATAGTCCACCATCTTCTCTGTCTGCTGGCTTTCCTAATAAAGTCTCTATTCCTTGCCCCAACACCTCATCTCTTGATTAACTGGCCTGTTATGTGGTGAGCAGTACAAGCCTGGACTCAGTAACAGCATCATGCCTTTCAGTGCCATGAGATCCCCCATGTAAAATCCCCATGCTATCTTGTCTAGCTTTCTTGACCTTGAGCTTCTTGTAGGCAGATATATATATTCGGGAACATAGCAGATGCTCAGCAAATTCATACTGTTGGAAGGACGTATTAATATAGGAGATAAAGGTGGATAGGAAGGCAGAGGTGAGGCCATGGGAGACCTCAAAAGACAAACTGGGGCATTTGGACCCTTGTGTTTAGTGCCTCAGGCTCCATCATATGCTGGAGGGCATGTGAAATGCACACCCAGAATCTGAATTTCACACTAGCTAGAGCTGTAATAAAATATATATGGTGGGAAGTGAGAGAGAGCTATGAGGCAAGTTGCCACTATGAGAATAGTTCTCAGCTATTTTATTTCCTTATCTAAAACACGGTTCACACTTAAGATAATTCTATCAAGGGAAGTTGTGTTACAAATTCACAGTGATGTGGAGAATGAAATAGTTGCAAATCGAAATGGTAATGCAGTCAGGAGCTCGTCTTTGGGGCATCTCTGATGGGTCCCCATTCGACTGTATAGCATGTGAATTTAAAGGAAATACATCATGGAATCACGGGCTTTTGGAGCTAGGAGTTTATCTGCTCTTTATCAAGACTTGACTCTCCTCTACTTTTCAGATGTCTAGGACCTTGAAGAATTATTTAATGTCACTGAAAAAAAATAGTAATTTGTATTACTCTCCTTCCTATTTGCTCAGATCCCTGCCATCCATGTGTTCTCATGTCTCCCGCAGTGTGTGGGATTTCTCACATCAAGTCCAGAGTTGCAGCTTAACATAAGCACGGTAATTGGAATGACCTTTAAAATGCATATTCCTCCTGTCACTTTCTGCATCTCGGGCTTTACAAAACTGCCTGCTGAAAGATCATTCCCACCTTTACACTGGTGTTTATTTTAGGTGGGCAGACATGACATTTTTTTGTTTTTTCTATTGTGCTAAGTGTAGGTGTAGCCTGTATGTTATTAGGGATGAATTACTAGAAGGTAAACCCTTTAGCCTCGGCTGTCAGGATGGTGGTGTGTGTTGGGTAGCGGCAGTAAGGGGATGTTATTAATGGCAAACAGAGGAACCCTTGGCGCATCCATGTTTTGAAAAAACTGTAGGAATTTGTTTTCAGCTAAAACCCCAGTTAGAAAGTCCCTTCTCACTAAAGAAACCAGAATTTTGCATTTGTGATCCCCTTAGCACCCCGCCCCCACCCCCAGAAAACAGTGATTTCAACACCTTAGCACCCCCCACCCCGCCCCAGCAAACAGTGATTTCAACAGAGGACACACACGGGCAGGAAGCTGAGATCAGAATCGCCAGCCAGAGGTTTGTAGGAGGTAGTGCAAAGTGCCAACGTCTGAGTATTTCACTGATGGAGATTGGCAGTGACCTCAAGAGAGTTACATCTGCAGAGCATGAGGACAATAACACCCATATCTCCCTTTCCTGGCCCACGGCCCACAGCCCTGTAAAAGCTACCCTTCCTCTCAGATCCTTTCCTATTGCTCCGCTTATTTGCTTCCTGTCACTCATCATATATTTGGGGAGGTATACGTTTATTTCCATGATTATTTGATCAAAATCTGTGTCCCTTCATGGAGCTTTCTGAAGCCAGGGATAACCTTCTATGTTCAGCACTCAACTGAATCCTTAGCACCTGGTCCTGCAGAGATGTTCCAAATACCGGAGATGAATGAGTGAATGGCCCATAATAGTATAAAACAGGTCTAGATCCAAGGACACAAGAAAGACCAGAGTAGGGAAAACGCAGCCACTCTCTGAATCATTCACTCCTGGATCCACAGGGCAAAGAAACGTGTCTGGCACACTATAGGTTCCCAGAAAAGATTTGTGGAATGAATGGTTGGGTCACAAAGGAACATTAGCAGAACTTGGGCAGCCTCTCAGCAAGTAGGAAGGTCAAGGGCTTCAGGGCTTACTGGACACAAACATATTGTGTGTACTGTGTGTGTGAATAGCTACACACAGTAGAGCTAATACATAGGATTCTCATTTCAGAGTGTGAGGTTCTGTCATTATCAATACAAATATTTGGTCCAATCCATAAGTCTTCGGTTGTTTAAGAATGACAACTGGTACTTTCATTTTTTCTAAGCAGGGATAGCTCCCTACCTAATTATGATAAAAATATTATGTTTCTCAGCATGTCGTAGGTAGGTATAAGGTGATGATAACATCTTGTCATAATAAAGTTAATGGTGTTCCTGATGTTTCACAAGAGTTTAGACACATTTAAGTTCTCTTGGGTAACTGTCCGCTTTAAGTTTGTTTTCTCCCTTTGCATTTTCCAGGTGTTGAGATATCTCTCCTGCTTGGTCCACAGTATATCCCAATATCAAGAGGGGCAGGCCCTGCCACTGGCTTAGTAAATCAGATTGAAGCAATCTTTTTAAGTGAAGAAAAACCTGGAGGGAAGATTTCAAATCTGTAACTTGAACCAAGCGCAAACCTTAATCACTTGCCTGAAAAATAAAACAGGTTACATAGGTAAGTAAATTATTTAGAAAGGTGTCATCCTTCTCTGCCTGTGTATAGGTTTTCCAAAAATCTGACCTCCTGAGACACATAGATCCCCATCCATTTCTGTCTCTCTTGCTTTTAACTTTAAGAAATTTCATCTTCCTGCTCTCAGTCTATCCTCATCCTGCCTAACTCCAAAAGGGAGGCAACAACCTCATTCTTGTTTCAAAACCTCCAGTGATAAAATGGATGCCCTGTCCCCATTGGACAACTGAGGGAGCTGAGCTAGGAGGAGGGTAAGTCCAAAGTTAGGCTAACATGTAAACAGAAGGGGGTTCACCACCTTGAGATCCTGAGTTTGCTTTCGTTTGGAGGTAAGTTATTAAATATACATTTTTAAAAATTTATTTATTTTATTTATTTATGCTTGGCTGCACTGGGTCTTCGTTGCTGCACGTGGGCTTTCTCTAATTGCGGTGAGTGGGGGCTACTCTTCATTGCGGTGCGCAGGCTTCTCATAACCATGCCTTCTCTTTGTTGCAGAGCTCGGGCTCTGGGCACGCGGGCTTCAGTAGTTGTGGCATAGGGGCTCAGTAGTTGTGGCTCTCAGGCTCTAGAATGCAGGCTCAGTAGTTGTGGCGCACGGGCTTAGTTGCTCTACAGCATGTGGGATCTTTCTGGACCAGGGATCGAACCCGTGTCCCCTGCATCGGCGGGAGGATTCTTAACCACTGCACCAACAAGGAAGTCCCTTAAATATACATTAAAGTCTGTTTTCTCACCTGCCAAGCTGGGAAGCCAATTTTCCCTTTGGGCACGGGTGAGAGTTGCAGGGAACTAACATGCTGCTCATGCATGGGAAGTGGAGAGTAGGGGGTCTAACTCAGCATTCAGAATTCCATGTCCCAGGAAAACACAGGAGGCCGGATTCTTGTTCTGTGAACTTCCAATGAGATAAGTTGATTCAAGATAAAAATAACATAGGGCTAATTTTAAATTTCGGTTTCACTGGCAGAAACAAGTGAGGACAGTTGATTACAGTTCAGACCTGTTTTTTCCCCAAGTAAAAACATATTAAGCTCCTTTTGTCTTCCAACTGTGTCTGTAAATGGTACTCACAGTGAGCCGCCAATGAATGCTTTTGGACTAGAGAGAAAACAGTGTTAAAGGCTACGGGTACTTCACCTCAGCAGCCCAATGAAGGGACATTCATGCAGAAGAGGAAAACCTGAATGTGACATTGGCTGTGTAGAAGGGTACACTCTTTGGAGAATGGGAAAAATGGATGGGAAGCCCTTATCAGGGTGTTGGATGAACACAAATTAAGATCATGATTGGGACTTCCCTGGTGATCCAGTGGTTAAGACTCCGCACTTCCACTGCAGAGGGTATGGGTTCAATCTCTGGCTGGGGAACTAAGATCCCACATACCACACGGTGCAGCCAAAAAATTTAAAAATGTTAAAAATAGATCATGATTGATAGACTGGATAAACAAAATGGTCCTAATGTATAGCACAGAGAAATATATTCAATATCCTATAATAAACCATAACAGAAAAGAATATTTAAAAAAAGAATGTATATATATGTATAACTGAATCACTTTGCTGTACAGCAGAAATTAACACAAGATTGTAAATCAACTACACTCCAATAAAAAATATTGATAAGATCATGATTGCATGAAGGGAGCAATAAGGAAGAATCTCTTCCTTCTTATTATTAATTTAGAAATGTTTTCTGCAGGCTTAAATATAAGCACTGCCTCACAGACGTAACTTGAGAACCTCAAGTAACCTTTGTTCACGTTTCGATCCAAATCAAAATTTTTCCTTGGCTTTTAGGTTGTCTAAAACATTGGAAGTTCTTAGGCACTATTTCTCAGGAGGGATGATCCAAGCACTACTGATTCTGAGAGGCATTTTCTTACTGCCACCTGAACGCAGACATCTCACCTCAACCTCATCACTGGAGCTCTCGGAATGAAGCCCTCATCTTCAGAAGTGCTTGTGACTATTCACCCAGCTCCTTGTTCCAGCTTTGTTTTCAGCACGGACATTTCAGATGGCCAGTTGGTGGGGGAAGAGCCTCACCATCTTCTGATGGGACAGAATGAAGTGCCACCCTTGACTTTGTCAGCACGGTTTTCCATGAATCAAAGGCGCCCTGGGGGCTTCCCTGGTGGCGCAGTGGTTGAGAGTCTGCCTGCCGATGCAGGGGACATGGGTTCGTGACCCGGTCCGGGAAGATCCCACATGCCGCGGAGCGGCTGGGCCCGTGAGCCATGGCCGCTGAGCCTGCGCGTCCGGAGCCTGTGCTCCGCAACGGGAGAGGCCACAAACTGAGAGGCCCGTGTAACGCAAAAAAAAAAAAAAAAAAAAAAAGGCGCCCTGGTGCCCTTCCTCATGCACAGGTAGAGCTGCACCATTTCATCAAGATAATGATCCCCTTTTCTTGTGAAAATGAGTGATGAGAGAGATGAGTTTGGTAACAGAACACAGATGCAGTTGTTCGAGGTCACTTATTCAAATCAAACCCAGGCATCAGAGTCCTCCAGGGCCCCTCCCTGCTGACATTCAGAGAGGTCTAAGATAGGAGGTGGGGGGAAGCACTCACTGAAGAAGCAGACATATAAATCAGTACTTTTCCTGTGTAGTGCCGAGTGGGAGGCTCTGACCAAATCAGCTCAAAATCTACCTCCCCAAGATGGTCCTACCAAGTTAGTCCTGAGGCTCCTCCATTCCCTAATGGGCCTAAAGAAAGAGAGAAGGGTGGATCTCTTGGTGGAAGCTTTCAGACTCTGAGTCTCTCTCAGTGTGTGTCTCAAGGTTGTGACAAGTCGCTGTGTGGATGATAACCCCCCAGGCTTCCGTGGTGGTCTATCTGTCGCAGATCACACCCCTTCTTTTCCTGGGTTAATACAACCTGTTTTATTAACAGGTTGTACGTCTGTCCTGACGTGGACGCAAGATGAATTCACATCATTTTCTATTTTGCAATCCTGCTGAAGAATATAGGATGCCTTCTAATTGAAAAGTCAGAGGTACTGCACTGCAAGGACAGACCTGATCTCTTCCACCAGACTCCTTGGTTCATAGCCAGGCTCTGCCACATACTTGCTGTGTGACCTTGGACAACTTACTTAGTGTCACTGTGTCTCAATCTCACTCTGTAAAATGGAGTTAATAGTCTTACTTACTTCATAGGTTGCCTTGAGGATTGATCTATCTATCTGTCTATCTATCTACCTATCTATCTACCTACCTACCTATGGTGTATGTATGTATGTATGTATCTACCTATGGTGTGTGTGTCTATCTGTATGTATATATGTATGAATGTATGTAACTATCTATCTATGGTATATCTATGTATGTATGTATGTATCTATCTATGGTGTATTATGTATGTATGTATGTACCTATCTATGGTATATGTATGTATGTATGTAACTATCTATCTATCTATCTACGGTGTATCTGTGTCTGTATGTATGTATGTAGCTATCTATCTATGGTGTATTATGTATGTATGTATGTATCTATCTATCTATGGTGTATGTATGTATGCAACTATTTATCTCTCTATCGTGTATGTATGTATGTAGGTATCTATGGTGTATTTATGTAGGTATGTACCTATCTATCTATTGATGGTATAATTATGTACGTATCTATCTATCTATATCACACACACACACACAAACACACACACACACGTGCATTTACGAGGTGTCCTGGCACACAGTAAGCATCATCTAACGATTAACTATTACAATGGCCTATTACTCAGATTTTAAACTGTGTACTGCCATGCTCCCTACGGCTTTGACTTTAGTTCTCTCTTACCCACTGCTGCCAAAGCAGACTTTCCCATCCAGGCAGACAAATGTCCAGCACCTCACCCACTCAGAGGCCCAGACCTATGCTCTCCACCCTGCCTGGAACAGAGCCACTTGACCACTCTAAACCCAGTTCCTCTTGAAATCTCATTTCTTCTGTGACACTCCCTTGACCTGCTCTGGCTCTCCAAGCCCATCGTTTTTCTTTCCCCAGCCTTTAGGCAAAAACCCCTCTACCTGTATATGGACTGAGAGATCAGAAAAATCTGGCTTTGAACCCTGGCTCCACCAAATACTGAAAATGTGACCTTGGGCAGGTAACTGAACCTCCATAAGCACTAGAGGTCTTATTTCTTAAATAATAATAATGGAGCAAACCAATGGCTCTCAAATCTGAGTGTGCATCAGAATCACCTGGGGGGCTTGTGAAAACTCAGGCTGCCCCCACTTCCCCATGTTTGTGGTCCAGAAAATATGGGTTGGGACCTGGGAATATGCAGTCATAACAAGTTGCCAGGTGACGCTGAGGGTGCTAGTCTGGGAACCACACTTTGAGGAGAACTTTGCGGATCTTGCAGAGCTGTGCAGTGAATTAAATGAAATCACCCTGAGAGAATGTTTGCTCGGTAACTGTTGTATAAACTATAACCTTTCCCTGTCCTCCATGAAACAGATTCAAAATGATAACTAAAAACAGCAGAAGTGCTCTTGTGTGGATTTGGGCCCCATCCCATGAGTTAAGGAAGAACTCACCATATTGTAACATTTCTCACTTTGGAGTTAGAAACTCACATTGCGGGGGCTGTGCCCTTACAGTGGCTTTTCTGGCACCCGATGTACAAGTTTTCAACTGGAGAGAAAAATGAAAACACATGCATTGCCCTGCAATGTAAGCTTTTTTTTTTTTTTTTTTTTTTTTTTGCGGTACACGGGCCTCTCACTGCTGTGGCCTCTCCCGTTGCGGAGCACAGGCTCCAGACGCGCAGGCTCAGCGGCCATGGCTCACGAGCCCAGCCGCTCCGCGGCGTGTGGGATCTTCCCGGACCGGGACAGGAACCCGCGTCCCCTGCATCGGCAGGCGGACTCTCAACCACTGCGCCACCAGGGAAGCCCTAGCTCACTGTTTTGAACAAACTCCCAGACACAGCGTGGGTTTTTAGCGGAAGTCTGTTTCTTGGAGGTCATCCCACTGAACACTTCCCCACATTCCGTGTTTACAGCACTCCCAGCTCTGAACCAAGAAGGTAAGAATCCTGACCAAAGAGTTTAGCCGATGCTTTTCTTAAAAGAATGTGTGTTGGGAGAAAGGGAAATCATTATGGAGTGAGAAGCTACATTTCCTAAATTATTTGGCTGCAGGAAACTTAAAGCAGTTTTCCACATGGGATTCACTCATTGGAACAAGCAGATTGTTTAATTTTATTATGTTTTTAACTTTTTATTGTATATTGGAGTATAGCTGATTAACAATGTTGTGTTAGTTTCAGGTGTACAGCAAAGGCATTCAGTTACACATATACATGTATCTATTCTTTTTCAGATTCTCTTCCCATTTAGGTTGTTACATAATATTGGGCAGAGTTGATACAAATGAACTTATCTACAAAACAGAAACAGACTCACAAACTTAGAGAATGAATTTACCGTTACCAGGTGGGAAGGGATAGACTGGGAGTTCAGTATTGACGTGTACACACAGCTATATTTAAAATGGATAACCAAAAAGGACCTAATTTTAGAAAGTGTTAAGAGCAACACTGTCTCTACAGAAAGCAACAGCAAAGACCCCAGGAGCAGAGCCCCCGCTTTGGTACCTGTCTTTGCCACAATCCACAAAACTGTTATTTCCTTCTGTGAAAAACCAGAGCTGCGTGATCTCCAGGGACCTTCCCCAATATCTTCACTCTATGAGGAAGGAACATAGGAAACGGGACTGTGACCAGGGAAACCTTTGCCATGCACCAGAAGACAAGGTGCAGTCTCTGTTCATCTTTAGGAAGGTTTGCAGGAATATTTTTTGGTGGGTGGAGTCACTCTTATTATAATGATATCACCCCCCTCCCACAAGGTGTGAGCTTAGCCTAGAAGGTAAAACCAAGCTCTGACTTTCAGAGGGACCAACAAGTAAAATAACTGCCTTCAAAATAACAACAAAACAAGTACCATTTGTTGGCAGCAGCAATGATTCTGAGACCCACCCCAAATAGCCCTTCACTCAGACACCTCTGAGGATCTGACTGTTTTCATTTATACTGTTCGGAGTGGGAAGCAGGGGAAGAGCTGAGTGGCAAAGGCCAGGGAGGGAGATGGAATTCAGTTGCCCCCAGCAGTGTCCCTTGGACTGATTTCAACACCCTTGGAGAGGGACACTGAGACAGAGATGCTGGAACTCTCTAGAGACCCTGTGAGACTCTTACCAGGAGGGCAGCTGCTTGGGGGCCTAGTAGAGCAGGACCCATCATTCCTCTCCCCCACACCTGGTCCCCTATTATACAGAATCCATGCAATCCCACTGCCTACAGGATTAGAAGCTTTAGGGCAGTGGTTCTCAAGGTCTGTCCCAGCAGCACCCTGGAATTGGTTAGAAAAGCAAATCCTCTGGCCCACCACAGTAAAATTCAGAAATTCTAGGGGTGGGGCCCAGCAATTTGGATTGTAACAGGCCCTCCTGGTGATTCTGATGCAAAAAGGCTGGAATTTGCCTGCAAAATTTAAGGAAGCATTCATTCCCAGGTTCATGTAAATTCAGGGTGTACACAGGCATGAACCTGGAAATGAGGACCACCTTAGATTGTGTGCCCTGGGCACATCACGTGCTTTCCTTACCCTCTCCAGGCCCAGAGAACCAATGCTTTAGGAGAATCCAGAGACCACAACCTTGGCACCGAAACTGATGCACATCTTCCTAATAGGTGGTGGTTGGTGCCTCAGAGAGTCAGCTCAAAGGGAACTCAAGGGAAGTCACTGAGCAGCTGATCTGAGGGCACATATGAGGTCTAGATAGACCGCCACACCAGAAACTACTGGGGATCCCTGGCTACAGTGGGGGCTGGCGAAACATCAGAGGGAGACCTGAGCTTCTCCTTTCCTCATGGAAACTGGAGATTCAGCAAACCTTTGGCTATAGGAATTCACATGGCGAACTCACTGAGTATCTACTCTTTACTGGACATACAACTGAGCGCCTGACTTCTTACACTCTCTCATTTAACTCTCAATGCGAAGGTAGGTTTTATTATCCTGGTTTTGCAAAAGAGGAAAGAGACAAAAAGGTTAAATCCTATGTGTCCTATTTCAAGCTGACAAGAAGCATACTGGGAATTAAACATGCTCCAACACCTCTCAAATCCTCTGCCACCTGCGCTGGGATTGATGACTTTCTCCAGGTGCGACGCCCACTTCCCCTCACTGACTCATCAGCATCCCTGTTTGCCCCTCCCGGTTTGGCTTCACACCTTGGATCTTGTCTCCTATCGGAATGAAGTCTTAGACAGCACTTGGTGATTTGTTTCTTCTGCCCTGGGCTTTGAACCCTGAAGGACGGGATATGGCTCCTGGAATTAACTGCTTTGATCTTTCAACAAAAGCACTTCTTGACCTGGACCACCAAGAGTGGGACATCCTTATATCACTCAGACTTTGCCTGAGTAGAGTTCCCTAATATTCTGTAATAACCTAAATGAGAAAAGAGTTTGAAAAAGGATAGATATATGTATATGTATAACTGATTCACTTTGCTGTACACCTGAAACTAACACAACATTGTTAATCAACTATACTCCAATATAAATTAAAATTTTAAAAATATAAGCTATAAGGATACAGTGTAAAACATGGCGAATATAGCAAATATTTCATAATAACTATATATGGATTATAACCTTTAAAATTGTGAATCACTATATTGTACCCTTGAAACATATATAATATAAAAAAGACTATATGTTCAAAAAAGAAAAAAGAAAATAAAGACCTTGCCTGATATCACATACCATTTTGAATGCCTCTCTTTTAAATGGAATCTCATCAGGCACCTAAGGTTGACAAGGAATTTAATAGATGGCATATCCCTGAACAATTTTTATATGGTTGTGGGCGGAAGATGAGGTTACATATTCAGATCCACAGATACACAATGACTGCCATTTCCAGGTCAGATCCTTCTGAGTAGATACTACAAGGGAGAGAACACTGGCAGTGTCTAACTCTGGATTGCAACTTCAGTCCTGTGACCATGGAAAAGTGAACATTATCTCCAGGTCTTAGTTTACCCCCTTGAAAAAATGGGGATATAAATGATCTCATACTCTCGTATCTTCTACAACTCTTACCACATCTTATTTTACTCAAGAATATACAATAAGACTGCCTCGTTCATTCACTAAATGCCCGTTTATGAGGTCAAATAAACCAGGGCGTGATTTTGCTCTAAGCATACTTTGTTCGATGATGGTTGAGAATATGAAGCCTGGACTACTTTAAGCCCACGGGGTGCAAGAGATAAGTATAGCTCATGAAGAACCGTGTTTTCGGATGAGGAGAACATGAGACTGGAGATTCAGCCTGCAGAGGAGGGATGGTGGCTGCACATCATATTCTAGAGGTTTAAAGACTACTGAAGGGGCTTGGGGTCTGTCGGGTCCCAATGGTAACTCCTATGAGGGTTCTCCCAACCTGACCTTGGGCTGTCAGGCACTGGACAGTCCTCCAATGGAGCCTCCTAAAGCCGGTGCTTTCCCTTCTGCCAGAGAAGTAGCCCAGCCCAGTTCTTCCACCTCCTTTCTTCCCTGAGGCCAGAAGCTTCAGAAAAGTGCCCATTACTGAGATGCAAATTGTTGGTTTAAATCCTTCAGTCCCTGAGAAGGAACTCTCCCAGCTTTACTCAAGACCTCAGCCATAAAAAAAGAATGAAATAGTGCCATTTGCAGCAACAGGGATGGTGAAGTAAGTCAGACAGAGAAAGACAAATATATGATATCGCTTATACATGAAATCTAAAATAAGGATACAAATGAACTTATTTACCAAACAGAAACAGACTCACAGACAGAGAAAACAAATGTATGGTTACCAAAGGGGGAAGGTAGGCGGGAGGGATAAATTAGGAGTTTGGGATTAACAAACACCCACTACTATATATAGAATAGATAACCAACAAGGACTTACTGTATAGTACGGGGAACTCTACTCAATATTCTGTAATAACCTAAATGGGAAAAAATTCTGAAAAATGATAGATACATGTATATGTATAACTGAATCACTTTGCTGTATACCTGAAACTAACACAACATGGAAAATCAACTATACTCCAATATAAAATATAAATTTTTTTAAATAAAATAAAACGCAACTATACTCACAGTATGACATTTGAATATATTTTCATCAAAAACGCATAATAAAGGTAAGAGATTTAAAAATCAAAATTCTTTTTGTATGTTTTCACAAAATTATTTTCTTCTAAGCATTGAAAGCTTGCTATTACAAATAAAATATAAAATAGGAATCATAGTTAATGAAAACCAAAATTTTTAATCAAAACAATTTAAATAAAACTAGTGTTTAATGTTTTAAAATATTCATTGAATTTCATTAAACCTTACTAAATTTTTCTAAAAAAAACGCAGAAACCGAAAATAAACCAGAGCCAGACTGTTCTCTAACCCCTTGTCTCCCGCCAAACCTTGCCCCCCCGCCCCCCCCGCCCCCGCAAGTGGCAAGCGCCTTGAAGGCAAAACTTCACACTTGTCCTTAAATCAGGTTCGTGTTGATTAACACATTAAAAATAAAATGCAAAACTCAGAAACCACCTGCTTTTCTAACCCCAACTCCCACTCTCCACCAAATGTTAAATAGAAGTTCAAGAAATAATTAGTTAAGCAAAGCCTTTTACCAGTTTCCCTTCTGTTAAAGGCACTGTCTGGTAAATCAAGAAAAATGTCCCATTTACCTACTAAACTAAACACAATCCCTTATTATACAATTAACCAAAACACAATTGTATGTAATACAATTATACAGACTACAATTACACAAAAGTAATGATGCAGCATAGATGGCAATGGCGTCCATGTAATGGAAAATAATGAGAGCTCCCTTGATTAGAAATTAACTTATCATGAGAGATCCCTATTGATAAATGTTCCCTCTACTGATCTACACTTTGCAAAAGGCTGTCTGGCTGATGAAGTCAGATGCTCCCTCCTCATCATTAATAAAGACTATAGGGTAGCAACCATTCCACACAGTGTCTTTTACTCTGAGGTCTCTAAACTAGCACAGTCTAATGAAGCATACATTTTATTACCCACTTTTCCAGCTGGCCAAATAGAAAAAAATGAAGCAGGAGAGCCAGCAAGTCTGTGTGATTTGTTGACGATCCCATGTGGAGTGGTATTAATAGAGAAACATGCACATAAAGTTCCACAAAATTATATCAGTCATTCCAAGCATGAGAGGAGATTATGGTCTGCAGAGCTGACTTCTGTGTGATGCTCAGTACAGGCACCTGCTACTTCTCATCATCGCTCCCCTGCACGGGGCCTGTCACCTCACTACCTCTGGGCTGGTTCTTTTCCAATCCATCCTTCTCCCTTTTCCTGAGTGCTCTTTTTACAAAGCAAATCGACTACCTTCCCTGAGTCCTCCTAGAGCATGAGGCTAAATGCTTTAGGCATGCAAAGTTCTTCCTAATTGGCTGTATTCACATCATGTGCTCTACTACCAAGACTTACCATCCCCACTGAGCTATACTTTGTGGAATCTAAAACACCATTCATTGTAAGACATGCCATTATTTTATATGCTCTGAAGAAAAGTAAATATTGCCAATTCAACTACTATAAATAATCAAATGCAAAATGCGCCCCAATATTAGAGATATTTAAATGAAAACTAAGTGTCTTGAGTGGACAAAACACTTGCAAGCCATGACCCTCCCCCCGTTTCTATGGCATTTCACATGCCATATCCTGCCAATATGCCTACAATACCATCACCCCCACTCCTCAGCCAAGCCTGCCCGTCCTTTAAAACTCAGCTCAACACCACTTCCTGAAAACCTTCCTGACCTCAGCTGCCACTGTCATATGTCCCACAAATAAGGGTGCACTTCCTGGTCATTGATAGCATTTTATAGAAATGTATATTTAAGTCCCTGATAAAACACAAACAGGGACTCTGTATCACCAACACACAGGCAAGCACATAACATGTATTCACCTATTCGGTAAATGGTATTTTGACTGGGGTGATTAGAATTGGAAGAAAGACGGAGGTTAAGTGCTAGAGAAGAAACATGGATCACGTGATTAACCTTGCTGAAAATTCAGAACCTCCTCCTCTTTTATTTTCTCTAGAGCGTCTTTGACTCTAGAAACTTCAAATAGAAGGGGAGCCAGAGCCCAGGAGAAATGAAGAGGGAAAGGAAGCTTTTCCTAGATTTGTAGGTTGGGGAATAAAGGTGTTGATTCTCTGTCCAGGGTCTGGTCTCCTCTGGGCCAAAGAAACAGAGGGTTAGGGGTGGTAACAGCAAAGATCAGGCCCCCAGGGAGTGACTGTAAAACTGGACTCTGTTATAGGAATCCGAGAGGGTTTGATTTTCACCTGTCGGTTTTAGAAAGGACACTCACTACAGTGAAGAATGAAATGGTTTAGGAGAGAAGCAATTCCTCCCTCCTTTTTGCTTCACTCTTAACTTCAAAGTAATCAAATGTTGTTTACGCATAAAATTTTAATCCTTTCACAAATTTGTATTTTGATTTAATTTGCATATCCCATTTACTGCAAGTCGACATGAAGAGAGACTCAACTCATTTAAACCATTTTTCTCTGGGCCAGAAATCCTTTCAGAAATATTTTCCATTAGGCGACTCAATTATGTCTAATGTGGCTGATGTCAGGGGATTCGAATTTTGGTGAAAGAAGCTCATATTTAGAAGAGTGAAAATGGGAAGGTGGGTGGGAGAACAGAGGAGAAGAGACCATAATTACCTGTCTTTGATGCTACACAGATCAATGTGTAAATCACTAAAATTCCCCAGGGAACCTTGCTGAACTGAAATGAGGTCCTTGGGCTGGTTATCAATAAAGATGAGCCTCATGCAGCCTTGGAAAGCATTAATGGGATGTAAGCACTGGGAATCGGTGAGATTGTCAGGGCACCCTGTGGGGCAGAGAAAAAAAATAAAGAAGAATACTGAAATGATCAGTTATTGCTTTGGCGACCTATTGATAGAAGACCTTAAGGTCTAATTATTTCGGTGTTTTTTCATTCACAGCAGTGCACACATTTTTGTTGTAAATCCTAGCATTCTCAGAGAGGGGACAAAACTGGTACAAAATGGGGCATACTCAATCACTGTATAGAATAGAAAACAAAATGTGTTAAAGGGGATACCAATCTTATCGCATTTATCTTGTTCTTTTTTTTTTCTTAAACTTCATTAGGAGATTAGAAGTCAGCAGCAACTTTATTAGGAGAATCAAACCCAGAGAGACTTCAGATAGTGGAATTATTAAAACCATGATATAAAATAAATATAGTTATTATACCTAAAGAAATAAACCCAGGGAATTAAAATATGTATCTCATTCTTATTTCTCTTCACCCTGTTCGTAAGCTATTTGCCCTTCCAGCCCAAGAAAGCAACATATCATAACTACTGGGGAATTTCTGTCTTGAAACACTCTTTTAAATGCACACTTCAATTCCGAATTACACATTCAAAGAAAATTACGCTTTGGGTAACAATGGTAGCAGAGTAATTGTCTGGTTAATTGTCAGCATTATCAGGCTTGGTTCCTGAGAAATGTACACACAGGAAAGTAGCTGGAATTTTGAAGTGATATGCAAAGCAAATCCAGATGCTAAAGGAACGAAGCGTTTAAATGCACATAGTTATAGGGCTGTAATCACATACCTGAAAGGTTAATACCATACCTTTTTACAGGGTGTTCTTTAAAAAAAAAAAAAAACGGGCACTACACTGATTGAGCATAGCTTGCAACCAGGGAATAACTACGCATTAGGACAGGTATAGAGCCATGTACGTGCATGGTTGCTTGTGCTCTTTATAAACTCCATCCCGATGGTTTTAATAGGTTCAGAGCATATGGGGATGCATGCGTGAAAACATGGCAATAACCCATAAATAATTGGGAATTATTTCAACCATCTCTAATAGATAGTCACTGCTGGGCTGAAGCCCAGCAGTTGGTTAACGGCTCACAGGCACACTATAAAATGAAGAGAGATGCTACAACTTCTAATTGAAGCCATAGAGAGAATTTATGTAAGTTGACTATTATCACTCAAACTCATTTTTCACTTTCCTTAAGTTTACAGTCTACGTGTGGGGCATTCCCTTAAATACTGTTCAGATCCCAGAAAAATATTCCCTCCTCAGCCTGAAGCCCCGTTAAGACCCACGTCTAAAAACACTTCAACTGGGGGAGGGGAGTCATTTTGCCTTTGAGGCATTTCAGATGCTTAAGTCACATAATTAATTCAACGTCATTTTCCCCAGAAATAAATATAAGGTTGCTTTTCTCTGCTGTCTATGAAACACTGCATATGATGCAAAATTATACAGTCTGTGAAACGTATCTTTGGGGGCCACCAGACCTTTCTTCTGCAGTCTTTACATTCCTTTGCTGTCACTAGTGGCTCATGGAGAACACAGATTTGGGGTTGAATCCTGCTTCTACTACTCACACAAGTTATTTCATCTCTGCAAACACAGGTCTTATTATCTGTAAAATGGGGTTAATATTACCTACCTCATAAGGATTCTGCATGAATTAAATGATGTAAGACATAAAATATTTACAGAGAATCAAAGTGTTCCCTTTTTAAAGGAATTTGTTATCTAGGCACATGTGGAGATTTGGAATGAAGGACAGAGGCTCTGGCCCTGAAATCAAACCACAAAGGAATCACTCCACACTGTTTCCCTCTCAGGACACCCGGATGTGTACACTGCATCTGTGCAAAGTCCCTTTCGTAGTTCAAAGCTTAACCTCATGTCATTGGTATGAGAGAAGTGATTTGCAAATTCTCTTTTAGAGACTGCACTTTATAACTTTACAGGATGCTTCTTTTTAGACCAGGCCCAGCTGAGACCCATATTTGCAAAAGCTGAAGCCAGTCTGTCCGTTCTAACGTAGAAAGCATGATGTTGTACATTTAACCTTGATCTCACTGAATTCTCCCAGAAATTCTGCTTTGTTTCCCAACGTCCTTGATAAGGAAGTTCAGGGACCATGAGTATGTTACTAGAGGTCACACAGCTACTGGAATTCATTACTCTTTACAGATTGTTTCTATAATACCAACAACTGGCTAAGTAATTAGATACGAATATTTTTAATGAAAAAATCCTTTAAAAAACTAAATAAAAGTATACATACATCTATAAAAATGAAGCAAATGCCTAATTATATATTTTTCCTCCTTACCAGTTTGCCCTCGTGTTTTCATCTTTGCAAAGTTTCCTAGCATTGGCGGGGGCAACGTCTATACTGGCTGCTCTTTGTGAAGCTCCAAGTTCATGGGCTTCTAGGTCTTCCCCATTTTTAGCTGCCCCCCTCCATGGGCATGGCCTCCAGGGATGTGGGGAGCAGATGGATAGGGGGTTAAGAAAGCAAATCAGCAGAGAAATGACTGAGAAAGCTGAGGATGCTGGTCGTACCTTCCTACCTGGATTTTTTTTTTCTCTTGCAGGTACTGCTGATTATCGGTACACTTTCTCCAAGTTTTCAGCTGAGTTTCTCTTTTGGAATATGATCACAGAGTCTGGCATGGCAACAAAAATCTCCTTTGGATGTGTTATGTAACACCAGCTCTTACAGCTAGATTTTTTTTTTTTTCCTCAGCACCGACCTAGATAATTTATATTTGTACAGCTGTGGGAAAGTTTGCTTCTCATTTCTTTGGGCTTGAGGGCAGGTGTACATGCGTGTGTGCTGGGAAAATGGTCAATTTGACACAGAAAGAATTGTCATAGTGAAATAACTGTCCGCTGCATCCTCCCTCCTTTATTTTCAACCTCAAAAGCTGGGGAATTTACCTCCAAAGTAATAGCGATTTCCAGAATAAATCTGCATCCGGGTGGTGTCCTGAGCCGGGGATGCTGCATCGTCATCCAGAGTGAGAGTGATGCGGTTCCTTCTGGCGTTGATGCTCACTGAATGCCACAAACCATCATTCAAGTCACTGCCTGCAAAAGAAACAGGAAGGGCAAGCGTAGGGATGAATGATTTGGGCAGGTGTGGAGAGAGCAGGGCTCGTTTCCTTGCCTGCGGTGGTCCGTGTACATTCTCAGAGTGGCCCCTCTCTTCATTTGGCGTAAAACAAATCCTCAGCTGCTTCCCAGGCATCTTTCTTTTTCTTTTTACCACTTCATTCTATTGTTTTCCTTTTTTAAAAGGGGCTGAACCACTTCTGACATGTTTGGTTTGAAAACAAAAGGGCAAAACACAAATGTGTTTGTATACTACAAAGGTATAGAAAACATTTATTGACTTATTGATACAAAATGCAGAATAAAAAGTGAAAAAGAAAGAAAAAAAGAAAAATTCAAAACGTTCCCGGTGATTTTTAATCTCTGAGTGGTGGGGTTAAAGGCAATTTTAGTTTTCTCGCATTTTTCTACACGTGACATATTTCTTTTTTAGTAAAGAAAATAAACTGTTTTAGAGGCAAAAGTAGATGAGGAAAGCTAGATTCCAATGACATACCAGGCAGAGGAGTCTCCTGCTGAAAGGAGGTAACAGACTAGTTTAGTTCCAACCTTTTTCCTTAACTAATTATGTGACACTGAGTCACCTACCTTCACGGAGCTCTGGTTTTATCTTCTGTAAATACCATAATTCTTACTCTGTAGGATCCATTGAGATCAGGCAGGAAAGTCCCCAGGTTGTGGGCATAGTGGGTGTTTATTAAAAGGCAATTTCTCTCTCGTTCTTTTGCCCCAGATGCCTTTGACTTGGACTGCACTGCCGACCTACCTTGTTGAGGAAAGTGTGCTGGGAATTAGGCACCAGTGTTTTCACTCTTTCCTACAAAAAGTTTATCATCTTTTAAGGCTCTGTCTGTGCAAAGTGCTTGCTGAAGGAAACATGGCCTTATTACCCAGTCCAGTCACAAAGATTTGTTTGTAACCAGATCACAGAGCCCCCCATGTCTTCACTCAATAGACATGTGCCCTGCTATGGGCTGAGTTACCCTCCTTTTCTCATTGCCTCAGTTTCCTCCCCTGCAAAATGGGGAGAATGACTGTACTCACAGGCTCTTGTGAGAATTACACCCGTTAATATAGTAGGGCCTGTAGGACAGGTCATATCACATTGCAAGTAGAAATCATGCTCACTAAAGCAGAAGGACAGAACAGCAACCACAAAAATGCTCCCCTGCATTTGGGAGAAAGGATAGTCATATCATCTGGTCTCTACCCTGGGGTAACCTACAGTTAGATGGAAGAGACTTAAGCAAAGAGGCTTAAAATACTGTCCTTTGAGAATTTCAGGCTGGTGGCTTAGAGAAGCAAGCGAACAACAGCCCTGCTTGCAATTCGGGGTGAACCAGTAACATGGGGGTAGAGAAGAAAGACCTAACTCCACATAAGGATCCTGAAAATACTTCATAGAGGAGGCGGTTTTTGAAAACTGCGCAAGAGTTTCTCACTTCTAAAGAGTTCTGGGGGACAGAGAGCCTATACAGAGAAGCAAAGGTGTGGAATGAGAAACAGGACAGGGCAACAGGAAAGCAGGTGGGAAGAGTCCGGTCAGGGGCCTCGTGTGCCAGGCTAAGGAAGGCATTTCAACAATGTCCTCGGACAAAGGATTCTGGAGGGCACTTTACCCAAGCCAATTGTCTCAGAATCTCTGGCGATGGAGTCCCAGATATCTGCATTTTAAAAAAGCCCCCTTGATGATTCTGATGTGTAGCCAGGAATGAAATCACTGGTCTAGAAGTGATGAAATCACTGGGAGTCCAAGAGGGGACCATTGGCGTGGTGATGACTTGCCTGGAGCTGCACATTCAGAGACCCTGGTGGCCAAAAGTCAGGGCTGGGAGGAGGTGAGGCTGGAAACAGAATGACCAGGGTCTCAGCCAAAGTATTAGCAGTGAAAATGGAGAGGAAGGGGTGGATGAAGAGCTATTTCCAGAGCTCAAGGAGTTCAGTCTTGGTAGTGCCTACAGGGGGGCAGTCCTTGACAAACCAGCTGGGAAGAAAGCACTGACAATCAGACCAGAGGTCTGCAGGGCTCCTTAGAACAGCTACTGAAGAGCTCGTGCCCCTGAGCCATCTGATGGCAGGAGAAGCTGCCCCCGGGAAAGCACAGCACCAGGCTGGGGGCCCAGCTGCATTGCACCGGGGCAGCCGTGCTCCATCGGTTCAGAATGGCCCAGATGTAGGTCCTCCTGCGTTTCCTGCTAGCTCCCACTCAGCCAGTGTTTGCTGTGGCCCTGAACATCTGCTTGGGGTGGAGAGGAGAATCCAGAAGCAACTCAGCCTGGAGGCCCTACTTTCCCCCAAAGGCCAGGGTCTGGGTCCCAGCAACAGGGATTCTGCTAATGAGGCAGAGGGTCTGTCAGGTGTTCCTTGGTGCTGAACATTTGACTTCTGTCAGGGGCATTTGGGAGGCATGGCCAACTGAGGTCTTTACTCCTTTTACTGTCATTTGCGTACTGATTTAAATACCTCTGCATAACAGATGAGACTGCATTTTCAGGTAAACTCTAGACTGGGCTGGAAGGAAGTCAGTAACTAGTTCAACACATAGGGTGAAAATAGCCCCTAAGGGCCCAGCTAGGCATCAGGGATACAGTAGGGAAGAAAGCACAGACGGAAGCCAGGGGGGAATGTGCCATCTAGCTAGAGACACATCACTGAATCACTGTACAGAGGACACTGGCCCGAGGAAGAGGTCTACTCAGTATGAGGGGACCAGGGCTGGGGCTCAAGCTTATATGTTCTGACTTGGGGTCCCATCCCCACCCCAGGCCACTATCCACATTTCTGTCTTTAAAAGCATCACTTAATAAGGGTTTGCTTGGTCAGTTGTTTGTTTTCTTTTTCTTTTTGTTTTTTCTTTCTGGTCTGCTTTTCCTTTTAATTCGATCTCTTTTGACCTTTTCCTACATGGTCCCTAGTCCCTGCAAGGAGAGCCTGTATGAAATCTTAGCTTTTAGAATTATTCGAACAGTAGTTCTTGCTGCTGACCACACAAAGGGGTTACCTGAGCAGATTTTGAAAAGACGGGCCCCTGGACCCTACACCAGCTTAATTAAGACAGACTTCTGGGGGTGGCCACAGACCTTGGAAGTTTCAAAGACCCCCAGAACTTCAATTGCACAGCCCAGGTTGGGAACTAATCCGTGAGAGGTTTCAGAAGAGGAAGGAAAGAAGCTAAGAAAAATAAGACTGGCTCAGAGGAGCTGACCTGGGCATAGATTCCAAGGCAAGTGAACTGGCAGATCCCTCTCTAAAAATCTGCTTCTACCTGGGCTCTCTTTTTCCCTTCATTCTGTTAACGGATCCAAGATCACAGCCCTGGAGCTGCTTCCAGAATTTTTTTTTTTTTTTTTGCGCTACACGGGCCTCTCACAGCTGTGGCCTCTCCCGTTGCGGAGCACAGGCTCCGGATGTGCAGGCTCAGCGGCCATGGCTCATGGGCCCAGCCGCTCTGCGGCATGTGGGATCTTCCCGGACCGGGGCACAAACCCGCATCCCCTGCATCGGCAGGTGGACTCTCAACCACTGTGCCACCAGGGAAGCCCCAGATTTATATTTTAAGAATGCTCTTTAAAAGGTACAGGCTTAAGTGCTATTAATCATTCACAAATTAGGGAAAATCAATTCCATCAGGTTGCTTTCCTTCAAAAACCTGAGATTAAGGAGCTCTGAAAAACTAGAAGTTCTCAATGAAAAGAACAGGAAGGCGTTACCTTTGAGGCCAGGAACACCTTATTGGGGAAAAAACCTCTCGGGGTGAAAAAATACAGTACTGAGGACCACTTTGGGGTGCTAAGCACTCATATTATTGAAAAGCTGAGGCTGAAAATGTGGGACTTTGGTTCTGGAAAGATTATTGGATGACGACAAACATAAAATTTCTGAACTTTGATGTGATGTTAAATAATATTTGTCATCTCCCAGACTGGTAAAGAATAAAAACCAATTATAGTCTCTGTTAGTGGATATAGAGGGAAACAGGCAATTTCAAAATTGGTAATTCTTTCTAGAAGGCAATATACCAACAAGTATCAAAAACCCTAAAAATATCATACCTCATCTCTACGAATTTTATTCTGAAGAAGTAATCCTAAAATAGTAACAGAGCTGCAAACAAGGTTTATGGTGAAGAGAGTTCATGACATCATTTTTAATAGCAAAAATTCACAACTGCTAATATTTCCAATAAGGATAGGTTAGATAAATCAGATGCAGTGTATCCAATAACATGGAACATAATCCTGAATCTTTGTTTTTCTGTATGAATTTTAGTATAATGCATCTAATGCCATGAAATAGACTGTGATGTTTCTATAGAGATTGTATTACATTTGTAATTTAACTTAGGGAGAAATAATATCTTTATAATGTTGAGTTATCCCATCCAAGAATGGGATATCTTTTTACATTTGTCCAAGTCTTATTCAGTGCCTTTCAGGGGTGTTTTAACATTTTTCTTGTATGGTTTTGCACATTTCCTGTCAAATGTATTCCAAGTATTTCACCCTCTTTGTCACTATTGTAAATGAAATTTTCTCTACCATTAGTAGTAATAATAATAACATGGAATATAATATAGTCATTAAAAATCATAATTCCAGGAATGATATGGATATCCTGAAAAATGAAAAACAGTATGTGTGGTACGGTTCACATTTTGTTAAAAATAACTACAGAAATACTGGAACCATATTGAATGATAGAATCACAGATTCCTTTCTCTTATACAGAGTACTAGAATGTGCCAAGTTTCTAAAAAAGTGTGTGAAGTTTATAATCATTTTTTCAAAACTAACAAACTGTTGAGGCTGAGATAAAGGACAGGGAAAGTTTTCATTCTTTTCCACTTCTTGCCCCCATTACTTAAAGTGGTTGCTTCCTGGTCCCAGAATTCAGCCTAAGGCATTAGTATAAAAGGTCTCTCACAGAGAGGGTTAAATAGGCTTAGAAGTTTTTCTTCATGGAAAAAAAAAAAAAAAGACACTTTCCATCCTTGCAATTGAACTTGCAAATTGAAATGTGAAACACAGCCCAATTGTAAAAATAGCTAATAATACACTCTGCCAGTATTGAATATCTACAATGTGCCAGGCACTTTCAATATATAATTGAAAGTATATAATTATACTTTCCTAGTATATAATTTCAATATAGAATCCCTAGTTCTCACCATAGTCCTGGAGGCCAAGCTTTATAGTCCTCACGTTGTAGATGCTAAAACAGAAAATTGGCGAGGCTGCCCTGGGCCCTATGGCTACCACAGAGCCAGGATTCAAAGGGTCGGGCACGTAGGCTGAGCTCTCAGGAACGCAGGATGATCTGCTTCTGCTCTCCACACTTCCAAAGCTAGCCCTGCTCTGCTCCAGGAATTGCTCTGATGGCCAATTACCTCTGCAGAGTTCTATTTTCTGCTGTGGAATTCACCTTTGCTTTTATTTACTTATATTTTTGAAATTGATTTATTGAGATAAAATTCACGTACTGTACACTCCATCTATGTAAAATGCAGTTCAATGTTTTTCTGTATATTCACAGAGTTAGGCAGCAATCACAATTAATTTTAAAATGTCTGGAGCCCCCCAAAGAAATGCTGAAACCTTAGCTATCAGTCTCCAATCTCCCCAGGCCCCCACCTCCAGCTGTGCCAGCCACTCATCCACTTTCTGTCTCTGTGGATTTGCCGACTGAGGAGATTTCATATAGATGAAGTCATACGTCATATTCCCTTTTGTGACTGGCTTCTTTTGCTTCACATAATGTTTTCAAGGTTCATCGTAGGTAGCAGCTTGTATCAGTCTATCTGTATGGCTGAATGTCTTTCCATTGTGTGGATAGACCACATTTTGTTTATCCTTTTGCCAGCTGATGGACACCTGGGTGGCTTCCACTTTGCAGGTATTATGAATAATGCTGCTATGAACATTCTTGTACAAATTTCTGTGTGGACCTATGTTTCCAGTTCTCTTAGATGTACACCTAGGAGTGGAATCGCTGAATCATATGGTAACTCTGTAGTTAACCTTTTGAGGAACTGCCAGAGTGTTTCCAAAGTGGCTGCACCAGTTTCTTTTCTCACAAGGCAACTTCCCCTTTGACAAGACTGAGTTCAAACTTTGGTCCTGTCCTTTCGTGGAACTTCTAGCTTCTAAGAAGGATTAAGGCACAATTCAACTTTTTTTTTCTTAAAATGATGTCCGCTTAGGTCTGACCTTAGAATTCTCGCTTTTACTACTTTGATTTTATTTTTCTAGATAAATATCATTACCAACATCTCATGTGGTTTTTTTTGTTTGTTTGTTTGTTTGTTTTTGCAGTACACGGGCCTCTCACTGTTGTGGTCTCTCCCGTTGTGGAGCACAGGCTCCGGACGCGCAGGCTCAGCGTCCATGGCTCACGGGCCCAGCCACTCCGCGGCATGTGGGATCCTCCCAGACCGGGGCATGAACCCATGTCCCCTGCATCGGCAGGCAGACTCTCAACCACTGTGCCACCAGGGAAGCCCCTCATGTGTTTTTTTTATACTTTTTATAATGGGACCTTTCCAATAATTTACAGTTCACATTTGATGAAATTGGCACTAAAAGCAGTTAAGCAATATGCTGAAGGCCTAAACTTTTTTATAGGAGTAACATTTTCCCTTAAAGTAGAGTTTCTCAACTCTGGCACTGGGTGTTTTGGACTGGATAATCTTTTGTTGAGGGTGGGGTATTCTGTACTATGCTTCTTGTGTAGGATGGTTAGCAGCATCCCTGAATCCCTGGATGCCCCCATCCCCAACTCCCTGGATGTCCCCATCCCCAGCACCAAAAACATCACCAGACATGGAGTTATATGAGCTGTTTGTATATTTTGGAAATTAACCCTTTTTTGGTTGCATCGTTTGCAAATATTTTCTCCCATTCTGTAGGTTGTCTTTTCGTTTTGTTTATGGTTTCCTTTACTGTGCAGACACTTTTAAGTTTAATTACATCCCATTTGTTTTTGTTTTTATTTCCATCACTCTAGGAGATGGATCAAAAAAAAATATTGCTGTGATTTAGGTTAAAGAGTATTCTGTCCATGCTTTCCTCTAGGAGGTTGGGATTAACATATACACACTACTATATATAAAATAGACAACCAACAAGTGCCTACTGTGAAACACAGGGAGCTATAGTCACTATCTTGTAATAACCTATAATGGAAAAGAATCTGAAAAGGAATAATTCTATATGTATTATATATCTGAATAACTTTGCTGTACACCTGAAACTAACACAATGTTGTAAATCAACTGTACTGCAAGTAAAAGATAAATAAATAAAGGGAAAAATTCCCCACCACCACCAACCTTAGAGTTTTATGAGAATAAAATGATAAATTTATATGGATATGCTTAGCACATTATTTGGCCATGCTAGAAAATTATAAAGTTAGGTTTGTGCTTAAAAAAAAAGATCATCACCAGACATTGCCAGAATTCCCCTGCATGGGATTGGGGGAACAGGAGGCCAGGGTAGATGGGGGTGGAGAATTTCCCTTGGTTGAGGACTGCTGGGTTCAGGGAATAATTCTGAGATTGCAGAGTCTCAGAAAGCAAGGGCTTGCTTTATGTCTCCCTCCCTTTCTATTTTTCTCTCATTCTCAATCCAATTCCTAACAGATCTTTGCATTTCAGCCTTCATCTTATTTCAGTGTCTCTTTTCACGGTTTGAAGACAGAAACATTGAAATCGGGTGGCTGTCCCAGCACCTCTAACCATCAGGCATACAGCCACACCAGGACACACAGAGCTACAGTCCAGGCCAGAGCAGAGTCCCCGAAGGCCTCTATTTCCAACCCCGGAAATGACCTGTTACAAATCTCCTTGATGCCTTTACTCGCCTGCTAACCCTTGCTCAAGACCCTGCCAATTATAATTTCTAGCAATTTAGACAGATTTCTTAATCTCTCTCAACCTGCTTCTCCATCTGTAAAATAAAGACACAGCTGCCTGGCTTGACTTGGAAGTTTCTAGGCTTTATCTTCCCCAGAAAACCCAATTCAGCTGTTTCTCCATATCCCTTCATACCAACCTTTACTTAATAGTTCAAAGGTAGTTTCCATTTTTGAGAGAACAAAGTGGGGAATATCTAAATAATTGAATAAGGCAGTCTTAAAATGTCAATCACATCATAAAAGAGCATATTCCAATTATTAGTACCATTATACCACAATTTAGGTCCTGAGTCCTGTTTTTCTTGGAGACCATTTATCCATCAATTATGAAATTCTATTAACACTTCCCTACACACAGTGGTTTGAATTCACACATATTTCTTCAGATTTCTTCTCCAACTTTGATTCTATCTCTTATCACAGGAGCTGGGAATTTTCTGATGGCCTCACTCTTCCCAGCCTCTGACCTCTTTCTGGTACAGGACACCTTGAACTATCTAGAGAGCAAGGTTATTACTGTGAGTCCTCTACAGACGAACGAGTTCCATTCTGAGAGCATGTTCATAAGTCCAGTTTGTTCATAAGCCCAACAAAGTTAGCCTAGGTACCTAACTAGCACAATCGGCTCTATAGTATTGTACTGTAATAGGTTTATAATACTTTTCACACAAATAAGAACAAACACATAATAAGAAACAAACACAAAAATAAAGGAAACATTGTTAATCCTACAGTACAGAACCTTGAAAGGTACAGCAGTATAGTACAACAGCTGGCACACAGAGGCTGGCATCGAGTGAACAGGCAGGAAGAGTTACTGACTGGAGAAGAGAGAGGAGGTGGGAGATGGTAGAGCTGAAGGATCCTCAGCAATAGGAGACGGAGAGCAGGCTTCAATTTCACTCATGCCTGACATTGATGGCACAAGTTCTGTTTACTTGCTGGATTCAATTCTATCTATCCTCTTGAAAAAAACAATCCAGTGATGTCTAGGTAGTAGCTCTTTTTTTCTCTTCATAGATGATAGGGTAGCACTGGATTGCACTGTGAACAGCTGCTGCAACCTTTGTGTACCATTCTACATTCAGGTCCTGTGCCTCAAAAACTAACAGTGCCTCCTCAAAGAAAGAAAATCCCAACTGATTCACTATGCTGTACAGCAGAAACTAACACAACATTGTAAAGCAACTATACTCCAATAAAAATTAATAAAAACAAAATAAAGACAATCCCCGTGCCATTTCCTGCGTCGTGACTCTCTTCGATTCTTCAGTTACTTCTTCTTCCTCTTGTCCCTCTTCGTCCTTTCTCTGGCCTCCAATTCTATCAGGTCTTCATTAGTCAGCTCCTCGTGTGGCACAGCAAGGAGCTTAATGAAGTCGTCCTCTTGCAGATCTAGCTCCACCTTCTGGCTGAGGGTCACTAAGTTGCTGAAGACCACGTTAGCATGTGTGAAAGTTTGGAACTTGAAGGTTCACATGTAGGGGACTTACGGTATCAACCTTGCAGCAAAAATCCCTCCAGTGGCTCGTGGAGCCCAGAGAATGAAACTCAGATGCTTATCTTGACAATCGATGCCTCTGTAATCAAGTCTCCATCTGTCCTCACCATCTTATTTCCCAATATTTCTACACAAATTCCCTACTCTAGCTAGACTAGTGTATTCATTATGCTCCTAGTGAATGCACTAAGCTAATTGAAGCTTCCTCTCCCAGCCTCTACTTCACTTGCATGCTGTCCTCTCACTATCCAAATTCACATCCAATGCCCAGTTTTTGTCCTCGTGCTTCCTTTCCTTAACTATAGGGACAGGAAACATATATATATATATATATATATATATATATATATAAATACATTTTTTAACTTTTATCACAGTCACCTAGCACAGCACAAAAATTACTGAATGATTGAGAGAATAAGTTAATAAACCAGGAAATAAAGAAATTAGGCTTTCCTTGACCAGATCAATACATAGAGATTTCTCCTTTTAAGTTCATATAACATCCACTGTCTGATCTATTCATTTAGCTCGTATTATTTACTGCCTTGTACCATTAATTAACTCTTCATCTCTGTAAGTATTATCTCCCCAATGGGATTACAAGTTCCTAGGGGTCAGAGTCTGCATCGTGTTTTGGTATACCCCTCGGCATCAAAACAGCAACATCCTACCCTCTCCAAACGCTCCTTGATTGATTCAGCAACAGACTAGCTGAATCTCCACTGCCAAGTGTCAGCAGCAGGGCCCTCTCTGGCACCTAGACCATAAATCACAGGTTAAACCTTTCCTAGTTGTGAAAGCTTGGTTCATATGTCAAGATAACCTGGATCCTCAGAACCCTTGGTCAGCATCTGGGAGGGAAACAGCTGGGTTTGCCATACACTAGGGTCAAATACAAACTGTGACATGTTCGTGGTTGGTGGTGAAGGCATAGTGTCTCTAGGATGGACTTGAATGCTCGGCTCCAGTGTCTACATGATAAAAATGAAGGTCAGCTCCAGAGCCAGATATTTCTCTGTCACCTTTAGGAGACAGCCCAAACTCTAGTGTCCCTGAACAAAATTCTGCTTCATCTTTTGCCTGTGCTCCTTCGCGCTCTGTGATCCAGGCACTCTAAGCCACCTGTGGGGTCTTACACATCTAGATCTCCCCCTATTTCTCTCCTCTAATTGGAGCATCCTTCTCTTCCTTCTTTGTTTGACCAAATTCTATTCCTTCTTCAAAACAGAGCTGTGTTATCCCTGCCCCTAGGAAGCCTTCCCTTTTTCACCCTTTCTGGTGCCTCTTCCCTTGTGCTCCCCCTGTACCCTGAGCATCTGTCCTACTGCAACATCAGTGTTCAATACTGTCCCTTTCAACAGTGCCTATGAGCTTTCGGAGGGCAATACTTCCATCCTCAGATTTGAGTACAGTATCAGCAGAAAGTAGATACTTCAAAAGCTTCCTGAATTAAATGTGTAATAGGGAAGAACAAATCCAACTCGATATTAGATCTCTTTCTCTTACCTTAACCTTTGTATCCTATTGCTTTTGCTTCAAGTTAAGAATGTTGCCCATAGCCTGGAATATACAGGATAGCCCATTCTCAAGGCTCTGACCTTTAAGCAGATAACACTTTTCCATTCATATAGAGATAAAAAGTTGCAGAACGGAGAATAACAATTGTCCTATTGGAGGTTTACAGGAACATCCTGACCTGACCTAGGTGAACAGCTGCAAGAACAAAGGATTCCAACACCAAGAAGTTTGCAGCAACCAGCCACAACCCTCCCTCACCTTGCCGTAAAAACAGCTTTGCTGAAACCCTTCCAGGAGTTTGGGGCTTTGGGGGGGCATGAGCCACCCATTCTCCTTGCATGGCTTTGCAATAAAATTTTCTCTGCTCCAAACTCTGACATTTTGGTTTGTTTGGTCTCACTGTGCATTGGACATAGGAACATGTGCTCGGTAACAAATAGAGGCAAAGTGAATTATATGAAAGAATTATTAAAGTAGAAAACAAGCAAAGGAAATGACAGAAGTTTTGACTATTAAATTATTTTCCCATAAGACAAATCTAGTTCCCTCTGTTTCTCTTTTGAGAGAAATGGAGAAGAAGGAAGAGTAAGTCATCATCATTACTCAGGCCTGAAAAAGCTACACATGCCCGGGAGACCTCTCCTTTGGTAAACATTCCCAGGCTTTGCTTGATATCTTGAAGCTTCGGCAATGGCAGTTCTCAGTTTCCATAAAGTGGAATGCCTCATCATACGTCTGTCTTCCTGAAACTCAAACTCTGCGCCTAGCCAGACAGCTTGTTGTGACAGTCATGGCCCTGTGGCTATCATTTTTTTGCCCTCATGGATGGGATTTTCTCATCAACATTATCTTAGCTAAAACACAGAGGCACTGATGACCGCTTAATCGAAGCAGAGGATGAGGTTCACCAAGTCATCATGTTTACTTGATGTACAGATGGTGGTGAGACACAAATGGATTCTATGAAAAAGGGTGATATTGGGGAAGCTGCTCTGTGAATTGCAGGACTGCAGACGAAAACCATCTGGCCACAAGTATTAATAGGGTGAGCATTTTTATCCTTCATGACACAGCTCTCCCTGCCGTCTCCCCACCTCTGGGAGCCCCACTGGCCTTTATCTGATTAGTATTTCCCCTGACTATGGCTCATTCTTGGGTTTGACACATTCTGCATTGTAGAACTGTTGTAACAGGAATATTGGTTAAAAATCACTTTTAACTCTTCTTCCACTGTTGACATGAGACACTTCAGAAATGTTTTGGAGGTCAATTCTAGTAGTTCATTTATTCAGACACTTGCTTATACATTAGGCAAATATTAGCAAGGGTCTGTTATTAGCAAGGTGTTATACTAGGCCTTGGGCAAATGATGGCAAGGCAGGCAGTGTTCTTGTTCCCATGAATCCTTACATTCTATGGTGACAGGAACATTGAGCAGCCAGTTATAGAGACATATGATTAATACACATTCTTTTTATAATTTTTTTTTGAAGTATAGTTGATTTACAATGTTGTGTTAATTTCTGCTGCACAGCTAAGCAATTCAGTTATACACACACATATAGTGTATATTTTAATATATATATACTTTCTTATATTCTTTTCCATTATAGTTTATCACAGGATATTGTACATAGTTGCCTATGCTATACCGTAGGACCTTGTTGGTTATCCATTCTATATCTAATAGTTTGCATCTGCTAATCCCAAACTCCAAGTCCATCCCACCCCCACCCCCCTTTCCCCTTGGCAACCACAGGTCTGTGCTCTATGCCTGGTAATACATATTCTTATGAGCTAAATGGTGCCCCCCAAAATCCATATTTTGAAATCCTTACCCAGCCCACTCAGTACCCGAGTATGTGTCTGTACTTAGAGATAGGACCCTTAAAGAGGTAATGAAGGTAAAATGAAGTCATTTGAGTAGGCCCATAGTCGATATGACTGGTGTCCTCACAAAAGGAGGATAATAGGTGACAGATGGGCAGAGAGAAAAGACCATGTGAGGACACAGAGAGAAGATGACCTCTACAAGCCAAGAGAGAGTCCCTCAGAAGAAGCCAACCCTGCCCACACCTTGAACTAGCCTTAAGAACTGCGAGAAGGTAAATTTCTGTTAGGTCACCTAATCCGTGGTATTTTCTTATCATACTCCTAACAAACTAATACATACATTTATACACATACTTATGGTCAGTGCTACAAAGGAGAAGAACCAGAAGACTCAATAAAGGGGCAGCTGGCCTGCTTTGGGAAGGTTTCTTGAGAAAATATCAATTGAGATAAATCCTAAAAAAAAAAACAATTGGGATGGTGTGGACCATAGCTGTAGGAGGATTTATTTAATTTAAACAAAACCAATGATAAATAATCATCCAATAACATCCATGACGGCTGCTGATCAAAGGCTATGCCATTAGAATTTCATCCTATCTTCAGCTAGAGAAAGAACAAGTCAGTCCCAGCATTCTACTAAGTATAGAAAATTAATGACGGAGTGGAACAGGTTGTTTAGTAATTTAGTAATGCTGGAATGCCCTGTGTCTAACTACTGAAAAATTGTAAGGTGGAAAGAACATTGTTGCTTGTATCTAGGGACTCAGTGGAAAGAAATGGTCTCTCCAATAAGCCATTTACCTCCACTAAAAACATTTCTATGGCATCCGGTTGATTTCTGGATCTTTGCTCATCATGTGTCCCTTGGCCCTGGGATTCTGTTCTGTGCCTGGCAATTGGCTTTCCCCTTCTGTCTTTCCAGCTTTCGTCTTACAGCCCCTGCTGTCAGGTTGAGATCCCTCGGTGTGAAGACTCCCTTCCCCATCTTCTGGGCTCCATTTAGGTGTGCAGAGACTCACTTCTTACTCCTGAAAATTCCACTCTGGGTTTGAGGACTCTAGTATATCAAAGCAGTAGATTGTGCAGCTAAATGCTCGGGAGAGAATATTCTCTAATGAAAAGCCATTAGATGGGCTTTCTGCCATTTGATCTTACTGAGGCTTGTTCTGTTTTCTGCAGTGACATAAATATATAAAAATTCTCACCTAGGGACTTCCTTCGTGGTGCAATGGTTGAGAATCCACCTGCCAATGCAGGGAACACAGGTACGATCCCTGGTCCAGGAAGATCCCACGTGCTGCAGAGCAACAAAGCCTGTGCGCCACAACTACTGAGCCTGCGCTCTAGAGCCCATGAGCCACAACTACTGAGCCCGCATGCTGCAACTACTGAAGCCTGAGTGCCTAGAGCCTGCACTCCACAAAAAGAGAAGTCACCACAATGAGAAGCCCGCACACCACAACAAAGAGCAGCCCCCGCTCACTGCAACTAGAGAAAGCCCGCACGCAGCAACAAAGACCCAATGCAGCCAAAAATAAATACATTTATATTTTAAAAAACCCTCTCATCTCTGAGAAAGTCTGTCCCACATTAAAAGAACCTTATCACGACTCTATCTTGTTTTTCTCTCCACATGCAATAGCTCCGGTACTATTGAAGGTCCTGTATACTCTGATAACTCTCTTACCTACCAATCAATACACACTCACAAGAGTATCCTACTGTGATTAAAAGATCGTTGCAAAAACAAAACTAAACACAACTTCTCAGATTTGGCTCCTTGGCACCTAACTCTATACGGATCACAGAGTAACATGCAGGGCCTTTCTGGGACAACCAAGCATCTCATTCACAAAAATCACTGAATGAAAGAAGCCCAGGTTATCATTCTTCCTCCCTCAGATGCACCACAACATGGGGAGTTGAGAAACACGACCTCTGGCAGGGAGCTTGGCCATGCTGAATACACTTAATTTAGGCCACTTACCCCGTTATCAAAAGAAGCCTCTGGGGTTAATGATTTCTTTGAAGAAAATAAAGTATATGGTTGACCACCTGTTTTCCTTCAAGAACTAAGATGAAGGTTTAGAAGGGACTTGAGTAATTCTAGACCAACTCTCTCCTTTAGCTACAAAGGACAATGAGGTCTAACAGAATAAAACTCACATTCTGCATTGATGCAGAGCATAGCTAAGCTGGAGTTCTGGATGCTAAGGCCTGAGTTCAAGGTCTTTGCCCAGATTGGCTTTTCAGTGAGAACTTGATGTTTAGAGAAGCACTACAGCAGACAAAAACAGACTTCAGGGCTTCCCTGGTGGCACAGTGGTTGAGAGTCTGCCTGTCAATCAGGGGACACGGGTTCGTGCCCTGGTCCGGGAAGATCCCACATGCCGCAGAGTGGCTGGGCCCGTGAGCCATGGTCGCTGAGCCTGCGCGTCCGGAGCCTGTGCTCCGCAATAGGAGAGGCCATGACAGTGAGAGGCCCGCGTACCGCAAAAAAGAATAAAAATAAAAAATAACATACTTCAAATTTTTAGGACTGAAGGACCCAAACTTCTTTCTTCCTATTCTCATTCCTATTCTCATTCTCATTCTCGTTCTCATCAGCAAAATAAAAATAACATTGAAATGTCAGGCCACTTGCAAAATAATTATAGTGGTGCCAGCTTTTTTTGGTTACTGAATGTTTCACTTGCAATTCAAAACACTCTGCCTCGATTGTCTAAAGAAATGAACCAGGTGGTCTCCTTTACTTTTGCACAAGTTCCTGCTTTCTTAGTCATCCAGATTGGTTTGGACAATGACAATCTACATTCTAAGCACCTTTTTAAGAGTCTTTAAAAATAGCAGCCATTTGCTCCTCAAAAATAGAACATGGTATCAATCGTTCCAGGGGTAGGTATGGCCCTGAGAGAGAAAGTGGTCCCCAAGACACATGGAACCTGGGGAGAAGTGGTGAGGAACTAGAGTGTGAAATGCATAAAGGAGGAAATCCAGGTGTTTTTTTGTTTATTTAAGATTTGCACAGTTGGATGTTCTGATCCCTGAAAGGGGACATGGGAGCAGCAGGGCTCCCGGAAGGTTTCCTCTCTGTTCCCATGCAGCCCCCAGATTTCCACGTGGCATCGGATGCACAGGGGTGACGAGAATATGGGAAAAGCTACGCAAGGCATGGCAAAGTCTCTGGAAGCATCTAGGCTTTCACTTAGTACCCTTCATACTTACATGATAATCTTACTAAGGAATCGTCACTGAGCATTTAAAAGGGCCTGAAAAATAAAAATAAAAACAAATAAAAAGGTCTGAGAGGGACTTTCCTGGTGACACCGGGGTTAAGAATCCTCCTGCCAGTGCAGGGGACACAGGTTCGAGCCCTGGTCCAGGAAGATTCCACATGCCGTGGAGCAACTAAGCTCATGTGTCACAACTACTGAGCCTGCACTCTAGAGCTCATGAGCCACAACTACTGAGCCCGCATGCCACAACTACTGAAGCCTGCGTGCCACAACTACTGAAGCCCGTGTGCCTAGAGCCCATGATCCACAACAGAAGCCACCGCAATGAGAAGCCTGTGCACCACAATGAAGACTCAAGGCAGCCAAAAGTAAATAAATAAATACATAAATAAACATTAAAAAAAAGTCTGAGAAAAGTATGTCACATATACTCAATGACTATTAGTGTGTGTGTGTGTATGTGTGTATGCTAATATATAGATATGCATAATTTACTTTATAACACTAAATAGGCAATGTCAGCTAAAGTGGAGTAAAAGTCTACAAAGACAATGGATTCACAATCCCTTGTCAGCCCCACTTAACCCCCAAATCTGTCTATTGATGGGACCACCAAGGGAAATGTTTTGGGAAAACCCAAATTTAGATACTACATAGGCTACTTTTGTTAACAGCAGACTGTACGTTTCATCTTTCATCTAAAGCAGAGTTTCTCTGCATTTGAATTCTTTATAAACACCTGACCATATCACGAATAAATATGGGTGGCAGCAAGATACACTGTGGTGACCATGGACTTGGGGATGCAAAGGAAAGGTCTGAGCTTGAACACCTGCTTGGTCACTTGAACTTAATTGCTGACTCTCAATTTCCCCTTGGGCCTGTTGGTAAAATAAGAACCACTTAATATGTTTCATGAGCTCTTTTTTTTTTTTTTTCTGTAGTATTGTATGACAAGGTCCTTGCATAATGCCTGACCTGCATGAGATCCACAGTAATTGTTGGTTCTACTGTCATATCACTTACAGTGAAAGGATGCCCTTGACTTTGCCTCATATTCACATGTACAAGGCTTTCAAGAAAGGAGATGACAAAAATAGAAAACAAAGAAAAATACAAGGGAGGGATTATACCGTTGTCCTTCAACTCCCTAAAACTTCATCCCTTAGAGCAACTAAATTCAAATGCCTTCTATTTTGAGGACGATTTCGTTTGGACTTCTCTTCCTGATACCCAATGCAAACTGCACAAAATAACCACACACCCCAAAAACTATGCACACTGTATGAAGCTTTGGTAACAGGAGTGAATGTGCCAGGCATCCGTGTGCTGACCTTCTCATAGGGGTCACCTTCTCTTTTAGACCCAAGACGTTAGAAACACATGAACTACTCTCAAGTAAATCTTTAAATATCTGGATTCCCTGTTCAATTAATAATGTGCTATTTTCTATTTTCCATGAGGTACCATGTGTCAAGGGTAGCCCCAGTGGCCCTCAAAGTTATTAGAACAATGTTTATTATTTTTCTAATTTCTCATGTGAGATTTTTCTCTTATAAAGCCAATACAATCTCAAGTACTTGGAAAACAAGGTTCTTCAGAAATGTATGGGAGGAGAAAACTGTTTTTGTTAGTCTGATTTTTTTGTTTGTTTACCTGTCTTTTCCCCCCAGGTAGAACAATGCCAGTAGACACAAAGCCTTGATCCATTTCAAAGAAAAATAAAAGAAATTCCAAAATTTCTAAATTTTCCAAATTTCAGGAAATTTTTGGAGAAAGAAGCAAGCAAGAGTTTTCTGAGACAGACATCAGAATGTTTTTAAATCTTTCTTTTACTTGTTTGATGTTTTTTAGAGACAGGTCTAAAATAACATGATTTTTTTCTCCCTCTTTACTGGATATTGGGGCAGCTTTAACCAGCCTCTCTCTCAGTCATCAACACATTTTAATGGACTGACACATGCTTAATAATACAGGTAATGCTTTAGAGCAAAGTGCCACTGGGGCCTGTACTATATTAAAACTGCATTTTTGACCTGAGCCCTGCAAGTCTCTGTACTCAACCATCTCGCCGGTTGGAGAGAAACAGACCAACGCCAGCTCACGATTTTTCTTCTTCAAATAAGGAGGATCGAGGTTTAACTTTTATAACTCTGCACATGAAAAATGTTATGTTTCTAAGTGATTAACTCACCTCCATGACTAGAAATCTTAGAAATTTCATAAAAGCCCCATGACTGCACAAACTCACTCAGCTTTTATGACTCTAAGGAGTGAGGCCTGTTTTTGCCTGAGGTCTTGAGTCAGTGTGGAAGAAAAAGAAATTTGCTAAATAGCTTCTCAACACTGTGCTAAAGGGTTTAGATCATATTTAATCATCGTCACAGTCTTGTGATGTAAGCATTTTTTTTAATCTCATTTTGTAGGTAGATGCTAAGATGGTCCCCAATGATCCATGACTACTAATATCTAGTGTGAGTGTTTCATCTAGCAATTTGAGGAAAGGAAGAGCTCTTGCCGGGGAAAAGGGAGGACTTCTTTGAGATCCTTGGTGTTTTTCGAAGAAGTCTTTGATGTGGCTTATCCTTTGAGAAATGTTAAATTTCTGGACACTCCTTTTCCCATTGGCTAACCAGATCTGTATATTAGTGATGGGCTCCAGACTGTTTAGTGAGACAGTAGACAACTTATTTTTATTCTCAACTTCAATACACTTTGCTTTAGAAACAATTTTTGGTGTAGCACTTCCCAGTCTGTGACCCTGTCCTGAGAAGGGCTGGAACACGGGCTTTGTTGACATATATACTTCATTTTTCTTATCTTCAACTTTAACATCAACCTCCTCATTATTAAAAACGCTGTAATTCTAAAGGTAATTCCCCTTTTTTGATGGAGTTCAGAAACTGCTGAGCTGCACCATCAAAATAACTTCTGAAATCATCACTGACTGTGAATCCATTTTTCCATAATTTTGTACTTACACCTACCAGTTTCTTTTGTTCAGTGGCAGACAAACATTTGACACCAACCTTCTGAGTTTCCTCAAAAAGGCTGTCAACAAAATAGTCACAATTTGTTTGCTGATTATCACTAAGAGGTTGGTGGTCAGATCCTGTTTCACAAACCCATTCTTCCTCTATACTTTCAAGATTATCTGCTTCTTTCATTCTCTTTTGTCTTCCTCCTGGTGTGGCCACTGGGTTGGAGCCCCTCAGACTGGGAGCACTGCCTCCCCCAGACCCTCTCAAGCTCGGCGGCCATGCTGCTGGGACCCTGCTCGTCTCCCTCGGTTACTGCTGCCGTCACCAAGCACATGCCGAGGCTGGCTCTGACTCCTAATATCTGAACCCTTGTGTAATCCCTTTGACTTGAGCAGGGGTTAGACTTATTCACTTTTTTCTAATGAATAGAATATGATGAAAAGGATGGGATGAGATATACAAAGACTGTGGCTTTTGTCCTGGGGGTTCTTTCCCACTCTCTCCAGGGTCACTCACTCTGGGGTAAGAGTGCTGCCCTATCAATGAGGCAGCGTTCTGGAGAGGGCGTGGGGATAAGTTTGGATCCACTGAGGTCTGCCCACAGCCACATGAGTTAGCCTGGAAGCAGAGTTAGAACCGGTTGAACATTGAGATGACTGTCGCCCCTGCCAACAACTTGACTGCAGCCAGAATTGCCCAAAGGGCTCTTGGATTCCCGACTCTTAGAAAATCAGACATAACACGTGTGGTTTTCAACTAATACATGTTGGTATACTTTGTTACGCAGCTGTAGATAACAAATGCACTCTCACTTACATGGGAGACAAAGTTAAGTTCATCTAGGGCCCCAGACTAACTAGTAAGGGGAAAAGGTGCTTTTGGAACCTGCCTTTCTGACTCACAGACCCAGGCCCTTCTGTTATTTCCAGGGTGTTGAAACTGTATACAAGACCCTGTGTCCCTTCCTTTGAAATAATAGGCTTTTGCTTTAGTCTCCCACGCTTATGCTGAGTCTCAAAAGGCTGCCCAAGTGTTCATGATTAGGAAAAAAAAAAGTTAATGATTAGGAATGTGAAGATGTAGAAATAAAGAATAGCTGTTGGGCTGGGAAACTGGTAACAATTTAGACTATAAATCAGCCACATGGCAGAATCACCAAATTCCCAGTTCCCTGAAAGATAAAGACAAAGGCCTGACACATATTCCAAAGGTTTTTTTTTTTTTTACAGGAAGCTGACCCCTGCCCCCAGATGAAAATTGCTGACTACAACCACATAGACCCTAGACTGGTTGAAACCAGAAGGTTGATGATGCTGGAAACTTCACCTTGATGCCAACCAATCTGAGAACTGTGCACAAGCTGATCATACACCCTGCAGCTCCCTCCCTCACACTGCCTTTAAAACCCCTTACCTGAAAGCTATTGGGGAGTTCAGGTCTTTTGAGCATGAGCTGCCCCTTCTCCTTGCTTGGTGCCCTGCAATAAAATCTATACTTTCCTTCACCACAATTCGGTGTCAGTAGATTGGCTTTACTGTACATGGGTGAGCGGCCCCAAGTTTGGTTTGATAACAGTTTCAATGGGCTTTTTTGTTCACCCATTGACATCAGAGCCTTTCCCATAGCCTGACCTGATCTTGACTATTAAGTCACATCCTTTACTTAACTCAATTTCCTCTAATTTAACTGAATAACAAAATTCACAGTCCAGTGGGGGAAGAAAGACATTTAAATTAAATAAATGATTCAGTGTCCTATAATCCAGGATGGATATTGGCCCAGGGTGCACAGAGGAGGCGGTTTGATTCAGGCTGTAGAGCCAGGAAGGCTTCTCAGGATTTGTTGACCTAGCAGCCTGCCTTAGCCCCCAATCCAATGCCTGCAGGTGGTCTGACCTCGGTAAGTACTTGTCACTAAGTGAACACATTGCTTCCAGAAGGACAGGGGATGTCAGTAAGATAACAAGTAGAGAAGGAGGGAGAAAATTCCATGGCTCCATGTTGAAGGAATGGCAGATAGAAGAGTCAGGATGTTATTCATACATCTATTCCATGTTGCTATACATTAGGACCTATACTCTATTGCTATAAAAGAAAGTACTTTCCAATCTTCAGCTTTTTGAGAACCATTTTAAAAACTTTTATGAAAAGATGCTCAACATTGCTAATTATTAGAGAAATGCAAATCAAAACTACCATAAGGTATCACCTCACACTGGTCAGAATGGTCATGATCAAAATGTCTACAAATAATAAATGCTGGGGAGGGTGTGGAGAAAAGGGAACCCTCTTGCACCCTCCCACTGTTGGTGGGAATGTAAATTGGTGCAGCCACTATGGAGAACAGTATGGAGGTTCCTTAAAAAACTAAAAATAGAGTTACTGTATGATCTAGCAGTCCCACTCCTGGGCATATATCCACAGAAAACTGTAATTCGAAAAGATAAATGCACCCCAATGTTCATTGCAGCACTGTTTACAATAGCCAAGACATGGAAGCCACCTAAATGCCCACTGACAGATGAATGGATAAAGAAGATGTGGTATATATATAGAGAGAGTGGAATATTACTCAACCATAAAAAGAATGAAACATTGCCATTTGCAGCAACATGATTAGACCTAGAGTTTATCATATTAAGTGAAGTAAGCAGACAGAGGAAGAAAAATATCATATGATATCACTTATATATTGAACTAAAAACAATGATACAAATGAACTTATTTACAAAACAGAAACAGACTCACAGACTTGGAAAACAAACTTATGGTTACCAAAGGGGAAAGATGAGGGGAGGAATAAATTAGGAGGTTGGGATTAACAGATACACACGGCTATATATAAAATAGATAAACAACAAGGACCTACTGTATAGCACAGGGAAGTATATGCAATACTCTGTAATCACCTAGATGGGAAAAGAATCTGAAAAAGAATAGATACATGTCTATGTATAACTGAATCACTTTGCTGTACACCTGAAACTACCACGACATTGTAAATCAACTATACTCCAATACAAAATTTATAAAAGAAGAAAAAAAGAAAACAAATGTTGGCTCTTCAGACTTAGAGGAAATTTGTGAAGACTGGTCATCTCACACCCCTGGGAGCTGGGGCCTGTATGTTTTGGTCAGATTCTCAAACATGTATCGACTTGGCTGAACGAGAAACAACATAGAAGTTGTCAGTGGACAGTACCTGTGAGGATTTCAGCTGCCCGTTCTGTCATTTTCTGAATCACGAGTCTCAGGGTTCCATCCTCCAGGCTCAGCAACAGGGTCCCTGAGCCCTCAGAGAGCACTGTGGACAGAAGCAGACCATCCTTGTTCCACGTTCGAAACTGGAAACTCACCGAGAGCCCATCGATTTGGGGGGTGCCGGGCAGCAGCAAATAACTGCTGCTCGAGTTGACAAATGTGATGGGAACAATTTGTGGTTCGGAGCAGGAAAATGTGACATTGCCCTGGAAAACAATAAAAATCAAATATATAAAAGCCATTTTTTATTCTGCAATCTGACAGCTGATATAAACAACCACCTGGAGCTGACCTTAATTTCAGGATCATTTTACATACAGCAGCAAGATCTTAAAGGGAAAAATATGTCAGCTTTGTTCAGACACACCCACAAGATTGTTTTCCATTCTTTTTTCTGCATCATGGTGCTATCTGCAAAGAGGGTCATCCAAGACCCAGGGTGGATGGGGGCATGGGAAGCATCAGAAGTTTCTAGGGATCCAGAGATAAAACTAATTACATTCATTCATTGAATAATGCTGTACTGCAAGTCAGCTAAGTGCCAAGCACTGGGATACCTTTCAAAGAGATACGTATGAGAAAACTTTGTTACAATATGGAATGTCCCCAGGGCAGCCTGGTAGAAGAAATAGCGAAAGAAGCAAAGGTTTCACAAAGGAGGAGATGCTTTTCTGGAAGGAAGTGGGGAAAGACAAGAGTGAGTGCCAGGTCAGCCTTCTCAGCAGATGGCATGGTGTTTGCAAAGGCTTGGAAAAACTAGCAAAATGGCATCCCTGGGGAATGAGTCATTTGTGAACTTGCAGTGGGACAGAGAGGGCCATGGACCATGAAGCAGGTGAGTTTATGCTTTGCCAAAGTTATCATTCAAAGTTAGAAGCAGTAAAGTGACATTGGCCAGATTTTTAATATGTTAAGAGTATTTTTAGTAACATGGGGAGTCAGGTGGGGGATGCATGAGAGGACCAGAAGTGGGGAGTATTAAGTGTGTGTAGACTAGAACCAGGAAGAAGTGGAAGAAGATTATCCTTTGCATAAGTGAGGGAAAATGGGTCCGAGTTTACTTGAGGAAGTTACAGGAAAATAAACAAATGTATATATGTGACCAGCTGAGCCATGCGCTGGAGTCACTTTTACTAGATGAATAAGGAGAAAGCCTGGAATACCATCTAGATTATGAATAGGTGTTACAATCTGAAAGCCATTTGTAATTTTTATAGCCAACCTCTACAACAATGCAGTGAGCTTATTCAGGTAAGTGTAATGCAGCATTTTCCTCTAAATAGTCATAGACACATCTTTTTTTAACTTATTTTATTGAATTATAATTGATTTACAATGTTGTGTTAATTACTGTACAGCAAAGTGACTCAGTTATATATATATATATATATATATATATATTCATTCTTTTTCATGTTCTTTTCCATTATGTTTTACTACAGGATAGTGAATATAGTTCCCTGTGCTATACAGTAGGTCTTTGTTGTTCATGCAGTCTATATATACTAGTTTGCATCTGCTAATCCCAAACTACCAATCCATCCCTCTCCACTCCCATTCCCCCTTGGCAAACACAGTCTGTTCTATTCATAGACACACCTTGTTCCCTGTAAATCTCTCAATGCCAATGAAAGAGGCTAAGCTCCACCTATTTCCATAGCAGGTGCCACTTCTGCAAAAAAAAAGACAGGGATTTCTGAAAGAGGAATGCCCTGGCTTGCCTGGCTGCCTGAATTCAACTTTGCACTAAAGTGGCCAGGTAGTGGGGTTAGATACCTAGGACAGCTCCTAGTCCTAGAACAGATTAATCCTTCAGGTTGTACAGCCTCATAATCCTGAAAAAAACATCCTTAGGTCCCAAATATATTTGTTAGTGATAGTCCTGCATTTCTGAAAACAAATAGCAGCTTCCAAACAAACTTCTCCCAATAGTACATTTCTAATGATGCACTCATCAAGCACACCGCTATGAGCATATTATTGCATTGATCATTTTTTGTAGTTGTTTAGATGTGTTCTTCTCTTTAGGCTAGATCCCCAGAAGTTAATTAATGTGTCAAAGGGTAAGGCCCTTGATATCCATCAAGAAATTGCCCACAGTTTATACTGCATTTGGCACTAGGCTAAGTGCTAACATGCATATCTCATGTATTCTACACAATGACACTGCATTCATTTAAAAAATGCACAAATTGGGTTTGGAGAAGCTAGGTGATTCGACAAAAGCCAGAGTCCTCCTTAGCTGTGACAATGGGGGACAAACCTATGTTTGTCTGACATGGAGGCTTTTGGCAGCCATCTCTGAGAACTTCCTCCTCTGTACTGGGTACCACTGTTAAAAAAAAAACATCTACCAGCTTGCTTTTGATATCCCATTGCTGTTTTAATCTGCTTTTTTAAATTTATATCTAGTCTCATACTGTTGTGGCTGGAAAAGATGATTGATATGATTTCAATTTTCTTAAATTTACTGAGGCTTGATTTGTGACACAAGATGTGATCTATCCTGGAGAATGTTCTGTGTGCCCTCGAGAAGAAAGTGTATTCTATTGTTTTTGGATGGAATGTCTTATAAATATCAATTAAGTCCATCTGGTCTAATGTGTCATTTAAAGCTTGTGTTTCCTTATTTATATTCTGTTTGGATGATCTGTCCATTGGTGTAAGTGGGGTGTTAAATTCACCTACTATTATTGTGTTACTGTTGATTTCCCCTTTTGTGGCTGTTAGCATTTGCCTTATGTATTGAGGTGCCCCTATGTTGGGTGCATAGATATTTACAATTGTTACATCTTCTTCTTGGATTGATCCCTTGATCATTATATAGTGTCTTTCCTTGTATCTTGTAATAGTCTTTATTTTAAAGGCTATTTTTTCTGATATGAGTATTGCTACTCCAGCTTTCTTTTGATTTCCATTTGCACAGAATATCTTTTTCCAACCTCTCACTTTCAGCCTGTATGTGTCCTTAGGTCTGAAGTGGGTCTCTTGTAGACAGCATATATATGGGTCTTCTTTTTGTACCCATTTAGCCAGTCTGTGTCTTTTGGTTGGGGCATTTAATCCATTTACATTTAAGGTAATTAATGATACGTATGTTCCTATTACAATTTTCTTGATTGTTTTGGGTTTGTTTTTGTAAGTCTTTTCCTTCTCTTGTGTTTCCTGCCTAGAGAAGTTCCCTTAGCATTTGCTGTAAAGCTGGTTTGATGGTGCTGAATTCTATTAACTTTTGCTTGTCTGTAAAGCTTTTGATTTCTCTGTTGAATCTGAATGAGATCCTTACTGGGTAGAGTAATCTTGGTTGTAGGTTTTTCCCTTTCTTCACTTTAAATATATCTTACCACTCCCTTCTGGCCTGTAGAGTTTCTGCTGAAAGATCAGCTGTTAACCTTATGGGGATTCCCTTGTATGTTATTTGTTGCTTTTCGCTTGCTGCTTTTAATATTTTTTCTTTGTGTTTAATTTTTGTTAGTTTGATTAATACGTGCCTTGGCATATTTCTTCTTGGATTTATCCTGTATGGGACTCTCTGCACTTCCTGGACTTGATTGACTATTTCTTGTCCCGTGTTGCATAAGTTTTCAACTATAATCCCTTCAAGTATTTTCTCAGACCCTTTCTTTTTTTCTTCTTCTTCTGGAAGCCTATGATTCGAATGTTGGTGTGCTTAATGTTGTCCTGGGGTCTCTGAGACTGTCCTACATTCTTTTCACTCTTTTTTCTTTATCCTGCTATGCGTCAGTTATTTCCACCATTCTATCTTCCAGCTCACTTTCTGTTCTTCTGCCTCAGTTATTCTGCTATTGATTCCTTCTAGAGTATTTTTAATTTCAGTTATTGTGTTATTCACCACTGTTTGTTTGCTCTTTAGTTCTTCTAGGTCCTTGTGAAATATTTCTTGTATTTTCTCTATTCTATTTCCAAGATTTTGGATCATCTTTACTATCATTACTCTGAATTTTTCAGGTAGTTTGCCTGTTTCCTCTTCATTTGTTTGGTCTTGTGGGTTTTTATCTTGCTCCTTTGCCTGTAGGATATTTTTCTGTCTTCTCATTTTGTCTAATTTACAGTATTTGAGGTCTCCTTTCCCTAGGCTGCAGGGTCATAGTTCCTCTTGCTTCTGTTCTCTGCCCCTGGTGGTGGGGTTGGTCCAGTGTCTTGTGTAGGCTTCCTGATGGGAGGGAATGGTATCTGCATTCTGGTGGGTGGAGCTGAGTCTCTTCCCTCTGAAGAGCAGGGCCTTGTCAAGTGCTGTGTTTTGGGGTGTCTGTGAGCTTAGTATGACTTTAGGTAGTCTGTGTGCTAATGGGTGGGTTTGTGTTCCTGTCTTGTTTGTTGTTTGGTGTGAGGGGTCCAACACTGGGAGCTGCTGGCAGTTGGGTGGACCTGGGTCTTGGATTCAGATAGAGGCCTCCGTGAGGGTTCTCGGTGATTAACCTTCCTTGGGGCTGGGAATTCTCTAGTGGCCCAGCATCCTGGACTTGGTGCTCCCACTCCCGAGCCTCAGGCCCAACTTCTGGTTGAGGGGCCAAGACTCTGCAAGTCGCTCATCTCAGTTATGCAAGGATCTTTATAGTCCTTTCCAGTGTCCAAGGTCTTCGGCTAGTTTCCGGCTGGTGTTCTGCGAAAATTGTCGCATCTATAGATGTATTCCTGATGCATCCGTGGAGACAGATGAACTCCACGTCTACCTGCTCTTCTGCCATCTTGAATCTCCCTGGATGGTGCAGCTGTACTCATGCTCCAGGCTCCTGCTGCTGCCACTCATCAACCTGCTCAGCATTTTCCCACCCGCCCCCTGCCTCCGGGAGAGAATCAGCAGTGCTGCAGACCCCGGACCAGGCACCGCTCAGCCAGGCAGCTCCACACAAGCACCTGCACCTGCACCATCACCCCAGCGAGGACGCCGCCACTGCCTCCTGCTGGTCTTCTCCTCCTCCTTCTCCACCACCACCTGCCCCCAGCCCAGAGCAAGCGCCTGGCTCTCTCTCCTCCATGCTCCACTGCCACTTAATCTGCATTTTTGGATTTCTGGTTGATATCCTTTCAAGATGAAATATCCCCACTTATGGCAGATTAACTGAGGCAAGGCTGTCTTTTAAACAAAGCAAAATCACAAATGCTCCCACAGGGAACTTGGGAGTAGCAGTAACTCTTCTTGCCCTTTACTTTTCCTGAGGTCAGTGTCACCTCCTCTGGTAACAATTTGCCACAGCAAAGCTGTACCCAAAGTTTGAGGCTGTGTAGAAGGGGGAAAGGTGACAAGGCTGAAGGTAGAAGCCCAGGACTTTGTAAAACACCCCTTCCTGCACTGATTTAAAATCCAGTGTATCAGACTCACAGACACAGAGAACAGACTTGTGGGTGCCAAGGGGGAGGGGGTGCAAGGGAGGGATGGATTGGGAGTTTGGGGTTAGCATATGCAAACTAGAATGGATAAGCAACAAAGTCCTACTGTAGAGCATAGGGAACTATATTCAATATCCTGTAAAAAATCATATGAAGAATATGAAAAATAATATATATATGTATAACTGAATCACTTTGCTGTATACCAGAAACTAACACAACATGGTAAATCAGCTATTTTTCAATTTTAAAAAAACCCTTAAAAAATCCAATATTTAGCTCGACTCAGCCATTTTGTGAGTGTTCTCTGGATAGACAATCATGGAGGGTGGTCCTCAGGACAGCAGGGGTCTAGAGGAACTGAGATTGTCCCCTGCATTCCACTGAAAGTCTAATGGGCCCCAGTACCTTTGAAATAGGCCAGGGAACCCAGAAGCCCTTGAGAGGCACTCAGGGGACACTCCAGGTCCCCAGCAAGATCCTGGTGGCAAGAACTTCAAATAAATGCTTCAGGGATCCTCACTGGTTAAGGTAAGGCCAGGTGTGGGGATCAATGCTTTGTTCAACAGGGAGCAGGAGAACTTGGAAATGCATTGTCTTTGGACGGTGTCTCCACATCACTGCAGGCCGTGCTCTCCATTCCGTCTCCCACATTTCCCTCATGCTGTCCTCTGTTGCCCTTCTGTCCATGCAGCTGCCTGAGCTGTCCAAAACTTCTCTGTTTTTAGAGCACTTCCCTGCTCTGTTCTCCAACGGTAGGTCCAAGGGCAAGTAGGAGAGAGAGATGGGAGCAGATGGGAAATGCCGTTTACACCCAATCTGACCCAACTCTCCTGACAAATGTGAGTGTTCCGGGCTGAGCTGTTTGTCACACTGCGGTGCAGCACCCCCTGCCCCGTTCCACATCCATCTCAGCTGTGCTGGTTGCTGGCAGAAATGCCAAAGTGTCAAGAGGCACTGATACTCAGCCCCATTCACCACAATGGAGAGAAAGAAAAAATTAGCTAAATGAAAAAGTAGTACTTTTGAAATCAACATGGACTATTGAATCATTTTCAATAATGCCATTTGTGACTCCAGAATCCTTCTCAAGACGGCATTTGAGGGAGTCCCCAGCAATGATTAGGAAAGAGCATGCAAGAAGACAATATTACTCAAGCCTTGAAATGAATGAAATAATGCCATTTGCAGCAACATGGATGGACCTAGAGATTATCACACTAAGTGAAGTAAGTCAGAGAAAGACAAATACCATATGATACCACTTATTTGTGGAATCTAAAATAAAAGATACAAATGAACTTATTTACAAAACAGAAGTAAACCCACAGACACAGAACACAAACTTACAGTTATCAAAGAGGAAAGGGTGGGAGAAGGATAAATTAGGAGTTTGGGATTAACATATACACACTACTATATATAAAATAGATAATCAATAAGGATTTACTGTATAACACAGGGAACTATACTCAGTATCTTGTAATAACCTATAAGGGAAAAGAATCTGAAATATATATATGTATGTGTGTGCGTGTGTCTGTACACCTGAAACTAGCACAGCATTGTAAATCAACTATACTTCAATTTTAAAGAAGACAAAATTGTTAAAAAAAGAGAGAGAAGACAATGTACTTGAGAAAGGTGTCAAAACAGAGAGCAGCAAAAAGTCAACAGACTGTATTCTACCCTATATACCAGCTTAATCCATTAATTCAACTTTCATCGCATCCCCATGAAGAAGGACACTCCATGCCTCAGACTCTCCATTCTACTGTAGATTTAATTCAGTAGGGATTTCAACATGCATTCAAGATTTCTCCAACATTGTAAAACAATGCGCTAAGCACAGGGCTTTATAAGTTATACACATAAATGGGATCCTGTTCCTTTTCAGTCTATAGTCATTAAATGTACATTTTTGACTGTAACTGATGCAAAGTATCCCATGACACAGGGATGCACCACGGTGGTCAAATCTTCAAGGTAAATCAGCCAGCCCTGATCCTATAGATGAGACTGTAAGAAAGTCAGTATTGCTGCCATGGTCTCTCTTTCCCTGAATATATTACAAGATCTACAGGGTCTTTCACTGTCCCAAAAGGAGGTCACTCTACACTTAACAGTCTAAATCCTTGGTGTCTGATGTGCCTCACCTGACAACACCACCAGGCCCCAGTTGGATGGTGACCCTCCATGGGACAATGGCTCCACTGAGCCACAGGTCACTGGTACCTATAAGTGGGGGCCTCTCTTTGTCCCCCAAATGGCAGTTCTTAGTGCCCAATGCTTTCATGCTCATACATGCTCATTCTTCTCCAAAAGATAAGGTATACAGAAGTGACGGGCCCATCTGTCCCTCGGGGTCCCCCAAACCATGTCCACTTTCCTTCTCTGGGGTCCACCATGGCCTTTCCTTTGCAACCCTCAAAACACAGAAGTTCCCGTCCCACCTCTTTTCTCAGACAAAAGACTTTGATTTCTATGGATGGAGCACAGGACGCTGAAACTCTAAGATCTGTTCGTAGACCATCTTAGAGAGACTGTCCATTTCTATGGAAAAACACTTTGTTTTGTACCATTAACAACAAGAGCTGTACTGTCCCCTATCTGATTCATGAAGCTTGATGGACTCCTAAGAATGGTCAGGACCTTAAAACACAAGAAGCAGGTTTGTGTCAGCGGGAGGAGGCAAGCCCTTTTCATTGATTCATCCTACCCAAGCAGGCCCTCCCTTTGGAGGGCAGAGAAAAACCTCCACACTATTAATTGCTATGAAGAAACAGTACATGAGGTCTCACACAAAGGAAGCCTCTTCTAATCTGGAGGGTTACAAAAGGTTTCCTTAGGGAAGTGACATTAGAATTGAGATTTTACAGGAGAGAAGGTGTAACTAATTGGAAAGTGAGCAGAAGTTTTATCCAAGGAGAGAGGGAACGCAGTTTCTAAGGTCAGAGACAGGAAGGTGGGCGGTATATACAAGGATCTGCCAGAAGGTCAGCTGACGACAGTTCAGAAGCCAGCACAACAGCAGGCAAGATCCAGTGGGAAGGGCAGGAAGGATTCAATCATTAAGACTTTAGACCATGTCGAGGTACTAGAACTTGATCCTATGGACAAAACAGAATGGAAAGGGGTGAAGAGAGAACTGATGTGTAGATTAGGCAGTAGGGTCATATTGTGCTTGAGATGCATCCCTCAGGGGGCTGTAGGTATGGAATAGAGTATGCACTGTGTGCAAGAAAGGATGCTCAAGGGCCATACTTCGAGCACTTAAGGGTTTGTGGAGGGCTCTGTCTAGAAGGGTGAGGGAGAACAGCAAGCAGAGAGTCTGCAGGTAAAATTGATAGTAGGTGCTGTGCAGGGTTGAGGGGCTTCCACTCTCCTCTGCTTGCCTAGGGACCTCAAATAGCACAGAGCAGGGATGGCCCTGCACTGTGGGTTGACCATCACCTGCCTTGATTGGTGGCCCCTCCCACTCCTGTGTGAAGACACTGACAGCAAATGCAAGTTCTTAAGCTCATTCATCTAATCCATGTGTGTGGTTACTATGGCAACCACTCCCCTCAATATACTTCCTGCTTTTCTCCCTCCACCAGGGGTGACCTCTTCGGGCCTCTGCACCCACCCTCACACCCCCTCCCTCCTTCCTCCTGGCCCATTCCTGGGGCCTTTTCAGACCCTCCCCAACCCCGAGGTGGCTGCCTTCTTCACCAGGTCCCAATGGTTTGTGTCCCTAGACCATTTATTCACATATCCATACAAGTGTTACCATACACTTATCATTATCGCTTAGACTGCCTCGTAATAATTAGCTACTCTTTACTACTTGCATAGGCTTTTCATAAAAATTCATCTGTAGTTGGGTAGAGAGCATCTGGCTTTGAATTCTGAGAAGAAAGTGAAATTGTTCAATTTAGGCAGAATCGGATTCTTATCATGAATATTTACCAGGAAAACCATATGGTCTCTCTGATTCCTTAATTTTTGCTACTATAGCTGCGAGAATAATGGTAGAGTGTTGATTTAGGATCAAATGAGAACATGGGCATTGTGTCTAGCACTGTTCTTGCCTCGTTTTTCTTTTTCCTGATCTGCCACTTTTTCGGGTGACCTGAGGCCAGTGACCTCAAGAATCTTAGTTTCCTCTTTTGTAACCCGAGGCTGGTGGACTGGATGGTTCACAGATTCCCACAAGGGCCCTCATTCTTTGGGCATCTGAGACTGAAAATCCATATTCTTATCATCTATCTTTCCTTAGGAGGGGGGATAGGCATCAACAGAGTCATTTCCAATGTTGGAGTGAGAAGTGTAACCAAGTACTTGCTTTTTAAGACGTTTTTAAAATAATGCTTCAAAGCATAAGAAAGGAAACCTAAGACTTTTCCCTACCAATTCCTTTCTAACTTTAGGGAATACAGCAAGAGTCTCCATAGATAATTATAATATATATATATATATATATATATATATATATATATATATATATATTTAAAGCAAGTAAGCAGAAGATGATACTGGTCCATATTTTTAAAAGGGAAGCCCAATTTAAAAAATAAAAAACATGTTTACCAGGGTATAACAGCTACCTGATTGACTATTCCTCCTCCTGCCCACCTCTCCAGAAACAGCATCCTAAAATACAAAGAGAATGCTAGGTTAATGTGGAAATGTATCGGGAATTAAGGTGGTTGAAACTTTCTTGGAGATAATAAAATGGGAGAAATTATATGTAAGCCACGTAGCTGGGTGCTGGTCCAAGGGCAGTGCAAGGAAAATCAGAGGAAAACAGTGAGAGAAAACACAGGTTCTCAGCTGCAGCCTCCTTCCAAATGTATCCAGGTCATTCTGCCACCATATCAGAAGTTTGTCAAATGCTGACTGAAATCCAGTAAAAGGCATCCAACTAAAATCTTTCCTCCATGGTGGGGGAACTCATACAAAAGAAGATCTTCGAGTAATAGCATAATTACTGTGGTCTCCTAGTGCCTCATGGGTAAGGAGGATCCGACAGAAAGAACTTAGTACCACTTAAGTCTGTGTTATGTGACTACGGAATGGATCAGATAAACTGTCACAGACAGGGCTTATCACATGTACAGAGGGACCAACTTTAGAAGATGCTGTTCTGCTTACAATGGGGGAAACATCATCATGGTCTAAATGTGGGTACATGGTAGATGGAACAGATCGAAATGTATTACACAGTGATCTAATGATCTCTGTGTTTGTCAAAGATTCCTAAACATGGAATCTATCACCACTTGTTCATTGGACACCTGGTATTTTAGCCAGGTCTCAGATAGTGTAAAGACAAAAATGCCAAAATTGACTAGGCTAAAACAAGGAACTAATAAGACTGAGAAGAAAGACATTTAAAAAATGACTGAATTAGTGCCTATTTCACAGCTTTAGGATTGAACATAATCCTTTGCTTATTTCAGTTGAGGCCATGGATGTACATGGCAAATTTTATACCTTAACAGCAAAAGCTAACTGTGCCTAAATTTCTACTTGGGCTTTGCTTTTGCCTTATCTCTATGGCAAGAATCCACTCTCTTTCAAAATTGTGACTTACTTGCTGATCTTGTATTGGCTGCATAGACCATAGGTTATAGATAAAGGGGCCAATCACTGATGAATTGCTAATAGGTATTTCTCATTGGTGGGCATTTTCCAGCAGTCAAACTTTGACCAGAGAAGATGTGTGCCATCTTTGTCTAGTTATTTTGGTTTGGCAAGTGCGCTCCTTCTGGACTCGCTTCACTACAAAGACACCTACTACTGCCTGGGATAGTGATTCAAGCCAGTTAGGTCTTTTGCAGAAGGCACCAGAAAGTTATCCTCTGCTCTGCTTTAAATTATAATCTGAAAATACAGAAGTTATAGATAAAACGCATGTGAGGAGAAGGCAATGTCATTGGCCTCTAACTCATTCTCAATCAGGTCATTTGCCAACACTTCCTGACTCTCTTCTTCTGGTACTTTATTTCACCCAGCAAACACTGCTCACCAGCTGAGCAGTAAGACCCTGCTCTGGGCTTGAGTGCCCTGGGAAGAGTAGGACAGAGATAAGAGAGGAGCCAAGCCCTGAGGACCTACTGGCCACCAGGATGTGCAATGGAATTGATGCATTTGGGACGCTATGGTCTTGGGCTTTGGCAGACAGTCTGATTGGCTCCCTAGGAGGGTGGGGGAAAACTGCCCCAGAGCCCTGTGCCTCCTGGCAGCCTACAGACTCCAGGCACACGCAAGCACAGTTGCAGTTCACTCCCCCAAAAGGGAAGAGCCCATCCCCTCACTGTACCTCTGATGTGGGGTGGGGTGGCAGTGCAGATTGGCATTAGCAGGAAGGGTGGCACAAACCAGAAATTGAGCTGCCAGACCTGAGACCCAGGTCCTCTGACACCCAGGGCACCCAGCTGTCTGTCATCTGAGAACTCTCCATCTGCCCACACAGAAAAAGAGAAAGAAAAATAAAAGGGATTTAAAGAGTGGACATTCTATGAAACAGCGCCATTTGCAATGACATGGGTGGACCTAGAGATTATCACACTAAGTGAAGTAAGTCAGAAAGAGAAAGACAAATACCATGTGATATCACTTACATGTGGAATCTAAAATAGGACATGAATGAACTTATCTACGAAACAGAAACAGACTCACTGACCTGTGGTTGCCAAGGGGGAGGGAGTTGGAGGAGGGATGGACTGGGAGTTTGGGATTAGCAGATGCAAACTATTATATACATGTATAACTGAGTCACTTTGCTGTACACCAAAAACTAACACAACATTGGAAATCAACTATACTTCAACAAAATAAATTTTAAAAATATATAAAATAAAATAAATAGTGGACCATTCTTTGTCTGTTGAAAAAGACCTGAGTTCACAGGTGGAGGTAGGCTAGGAATAGACCTGGACCAAAAGTAGTATGAGTCTGAATTGAGTCTGGGGACTAAGGTAGAAGCTAAAGCAAGGAATACATGGGTGAGCAAGGGAGGTGTAGGGTAAGTGGCCAGTCTGCTCTCACTGGGACTCCTCAAATGTTGTCACAGCCAAGTCCCAGCTCATCCCTCCCTGGGGTCCTGAAAAGAGATGATAAGTCAGGTATGGCTGACCTGCTATACCAGAAAATCAATTTTTAAGACCTCAAGGGAATATGGCAAACCTAGCTTGAAGTTCTGCTTACCTTGATGGTTTTAGAGTTTCCTAAAGCACTTCCAACGTTTACTGTGCTGAGCTGTTATTTACCAAGCATTTTCATTGTGTGTGTTTGTTTTGTTTTTATTGTTTTTAATCATAATCCAGACATCACAACACGTTGGTGAGTAAAACATAGAGCTAGCAATGAAAGGCTGTGTTTCCATCACAAGGCATCAAGCAAAGCCAATCAAGCATTTATGAGCTGGGGGGGAAACGATCTTGATTCAATCTAATATGTGGGGAAAGATTTCAAAGCCAGTTCCTGATTTTCCAAATGAGTACAACCATTTCTAATTTGATTTGTCTGAAAACTACCAGGACTGACTGGCATGCTCTCAGCAAGTGTAGGGGAAGGCAGCCCTGGGAGCTAAAGCTATCTTTGTGATTTCACACACTCAGGGGAGCAGGTGACTGAATGAAGGCTCTTTTCCACATTTGGGGGAAGGTAGATTCCTTCATTTTGTTTGTTTGTTTGTTCAACAGATATTTATTAAGCTGCTCAAATGATCCAGGCTTGGTCCCAGTGACAAGGACACAACCCAGGAGACAGGCAGGCTCAGGCCTTGCCCACCTGGAGCTTGCATTGCATTAGAATGAAGGCCGTAGGACATGTCATCACACCTGAGATAGGGCGCACTGAGAGATAAGTCTATGTTTCTGGGTCAGCATGTAGCAGGGCTTTATGAAGTCCCTTTTCATCTGAGCTTGGGAGGATAAATAGGAAGGAGTGTGGATGGGAGCTGAATTGAGGCAGAAGGAAAGAAAACAGAGAACAGCACTGGGAAGATGGGCATGGCAATAGTAAACACAGGCAATGTTTTCTTTCTGCCAAAGGAGGCCTTCAAGAATGAAGATCATGTTCCTTGTGGTTTCATGTAAGGGACACCCAAGAAAGAAGCAGTTTTAATATTGGAAGTGAAGCCAAATCTGGCCTCTGTACCCTGGCACCGAATTAAATCTCAGAGACAGAGTTTTGGGTGAAGTAGAAAAGAATAGCTTTATTGCTCTGCCAGGCAAGGGGGCCACAGCAGGCTAATGCCCTCAAAACTGTGTGTTCCAACCTGAAGGGGGTAGTGAGGAGCTTTATAGTAATGGTTCAAGGAGCAGGGTGTGTTCAGCTTGTGGACATTCTTCTGATTGGCTGGTGGTGAGGTCATTGGGAGTCGGCATCATCAAATTTCTGGTTCCAACTGGTCTGGGGTCTACGTGCTTGTGGGCAACATACAGTTCATTTCTCCCAGCTGGCGGGGGTGGGGGGGATTTAGTATCTGCAGAACAGCTCAAAGATATTGTTATGCGTACCCCTTAAGGGGGAACCAGGACCCTGCCCCAAGGCTGCACTATTGTTTCTTGCCTGCTCCTCCCTTGTCTCTGCATCCCCTCTCTTCCCTGATTAGCAACTGTTGGAACCTGCCCTTTGGAACTCAAGGAAGGTCATGGAGGCTGAACGAAACCTATTTCCTGTAATCAATAAACAGGGGACCCAGAAAGGCTTTTGTGCTCAGGAGCCTCACAGGGTCCTGCTTGGTATCAGAAAGAATGCCCCACTTATGGCCAAAGGGCATGGGCAGGCTGGCAGGTGGTCCCCCGCATGGCCCTCTCCTCTGACCTCCCAAGAGCTGGCTGCCTGCCGGCACCAGTAAACAGGGACCCACTTAGAGCCCCATACGGCCTTCATTCTCATAGACTCTTGCCTTGACTCTTTTGCCATCCTAAGCCTGCTACCTCCTTGCTTCAGCTCCTTGGCTGTGGATTCAGTTTTGCCTCTCTGCCTGTGTGTGTCTCTGTTTCAGGTCCTGTGTTTTGTGCTTATGTCCTATGTGTCAAAGGTGAATATCCCCACCTGAGTTTCTGGCTTTGCCAAATAGTGATGATTTTCAACCAGAGGTGAAACCCGGAGGAAATCCTTGGGAATGGGGGAGCAGAAGGGAATGAAAAATAGACCCGTGATTCAACTGATAACCTCTTAGTTTTCAGGCACAAGATAAAGTCATAACTTTATTCTGAACACTCTCATTTCTGTTTCTAAATATTGTGCAAAGCTATTTGGAAATATGAATCAAGAAGTTTAGGAATATGAATAATCCTTTTTGACACTTTACTTTCACTTCTAGAAATCTATTTTCAGGAAATAACCTGAAATTGGACTGAGATTTATACACTAAGCACCATTATTTATAATAATACAAACCTGAATCTAAAATTAAAGGAATAGTTAAGTAAATTACGGTATATCCATTTGACACACTATCTTGCTGCCATTAATAACAATGTTTATGGTAAACATAAAAGTCACTTATAATACAATACCAAATGAAATGAACAGAATACAAATGTACACATATGAGTCAGATAAAATATACCTATATAAATATGTAACTACAGAACAGAGATTAATTTGCTAAATAGTGGCTCTCTCTGAGTGATGGAATCATGTTGATTTTGATTTACAGAGTTAAATTTTTCTCTATTTCCAATGTACTTAAAATGAAGTACAAATTTGTAATTTAAATTTTAGAGATATAGTTTCCAAATATTATTTTATTTGAAAGCTTTCAAGACAACCCTATTCAGGATTAGAACTGCTACCAAGGGCATTTGCATGGATTATTGAGAGAAAGAAATAACAGCAGTTAATCCAAGTAGGGTTAGAAGCAGCTGGATATGAAACCCAATGACTATTATTTTTCAAATGGTTTCTATTTCTGCATAATTTCAGAACTGCTTGTCCCCGCTACTGCAAGTTTTTGTCCTGTGCCTATTACACTCAAGGAGGCAAAGGTAATGAGTCATTTTTTTTTTTCTTTTCCATTTTGGTTTATTACAGGATATTGAGTATCACTCTCATAGGACCTTGTTGTTTATCCACTCTATATATAATAGTTTGCATCTGCTAATCCCAAACTCCCAGTCCATCCCTCCCCCACCTCCCCTCCCCCTCGACAACCACAAGTCTGTTCTCTATGTCTGTGAGTCTGTTTCTCCTTCATAGATAAGTTCATTTGTATCATATTTTAGATTCCACATATAAGTGATATCATATGGTATTTGTCTTCTTCTTTCTGACTTACTTCACTTAGTATAATAATATCTAGGTCCATCCATATAGCTGCAAATGGCATTATTTTATTATTTCATTCTTTTTATGGTTGAGTAATGTTCTGTTGTATGCATATGTATATATAGATAGATAGATAGACCATATCTTCTTTATCCATTCGTCTGTCAATGGACATTTACATTGTTTCCCTGTCTTGGCTATTGAGGTGCATGTATATTTTCAAATAGGTAACAAGTCATTACGATAACAAGGAAGGTGGTGGGGTGTGTGTGTGTGTGTGTGTGTGTGTGTGTGTGTGTATATTTTCCTTTTGAGTAAACTTACTTCTCCAAATAACTTTACTTAGCCCTCACACAAAACATCTTTCCACTCTATGTGAATGTGTATGGTGCTTTTTTATATTAAATTTACTTCAGGGAGGAACAAATGTTCTTAGCTCTGAAAACATAATATGGGCTTCTTGATTCTTGGGTACAGATTGGAAAAGTAGCAAGTGTGCATGAAGGGCAAGTACCACTAACTGGCCTGTAAAACTAAGCAAATTTCCTGCTCAATAATGAGTATATTACAAAAGTCAGCTTCTCAATTTCATTAATAATGACTTATAAAATGGGAAAAAAAACATTTCTAATTCTGATTACTGCTGTTAATCTCTAGATAAACATTAAAAATTTTTTCCAAATAAAAGTAGTTTTTTCAAAAAAGGCTGCCACTAGAATACTTCTATTTGGGGTGAAGATATACTAGATCAACACTGTCCAACAGAAATATCATGGGAGCCACATATGCAATTAAAAATTTTCTGGTACTTTATTAAAAAAGTGAAATGAAAGAGATGAACTTAATTTAAATTTGAATATTGGGTTATTTAATTCAATACATACAAATATTATTTAAACCTGATATTAAAATCATTGTCATTACAGTACATCTCAATCTGGTGTAGCCACATTTCAAGTACCCCTAGCCACACACAGGTACCATATTGGACAATGCAACTCTAGAGCATCATTATAATGGTGATGGTTGAATTGTGCTTTCCAACCTGGACACTAAAATAGAAATTGTACCACATCTTACATGAGGACACCCATATATTGTTCAAAGAAATTTTGGTAGAGATTTCTAGTTATATACTCAAAATCTCCCCATTCTCTGCCTTTCTGTGTAGTAGAACTCTATAATTTATTTGAGGCAATAATGTGCTCAACCAGGTGACTACATTTCTTTGCTTCTGCAGGTATGTGTGGCCAGGTGTCTAAGTCTGGCCCATTAGGCCAGTCATGGCGGGAGCATTGAGTGGGAGCTGATCCAGCTGGCAGGGATGTTCCTTTTATCTCCCTGTCTTCCTCGTTTCTGCAGCTTTGTATGCAGCCATGATACCTCAGTTCCAGAAGCCTATTGGGACCCTCAAGGTGAAAGCCACAGAGTAAGAGGGGTCAGGGTCCCTAACTACTTCATGAGGCTGCAGGCCCTGTGTTTTTGTTTTGTATGGTAGGGTGTGGAGGTGTTTTCATAATAGCAGACAAGCACTTTAAGTGGCCTCCAGATAATAAAATTTTAAGTGATTGGTTTGGGCTGAATTGCATTTCCCCAGAATTCCTATACTGAAGCCCTAACCCCTGTACCTCAGAATGGCACTGTGTTTGGGGATAGGGTTATTAAAGAAACGATTAAATTAAAATCAGGCCATTAAGGTAGGCCCCAAGCCAATCTGACTGGTGCCTGTATAAGAGGAAAAAATTTAGACACACAGAGAGACATCAGCTATGTGTACCCATAGGGGAAAGACCATGTAAGGACACAGCCAAAAGATGGCCACCTGCAAGCCAAGGAGAAAGGCCTCGGGAGAAACCAAGCCTGAAAACACCTTGATGTCTTGGATTTCTAGCCTCTGGAACTGTTGTTTAAGCAGTTTAAGAATTGTTGTTTAGGAATTTCTGTTGTTTAGTCCATGCCACCCATTCTGTGATATTTTGTCACGGCAGCCATTGCAAACTAAGACAGTGATAGAGAGATTTTAAATAATTCGCTCTAATGAAGGCTTTGAGTTGACAGGTATGTTAGAGATTATCTAGAGGATGTGTCTCAGTTGTAGACAGCACCAGGGAGAATAAGTTAATTGTGAAATTTACCCAGCTACCTAGTGACCCAGTTGGATGGGGAAGCTACATCTTATGACTCACATGGTGTTCTTTCTAATCAGGCCATGCCACTTCCGCCAGATCCAGGGAAATAGAAACCATCAGCAGAGGGAGGCATCCCAAAGATCATCTTCTAATTTTCTATCTCTAGGCAGCTAACAGTGAGATGGTACTAGGATCTTTTAATAATCTGTGAAGGTCATTAGGTATGGAGAGGATCAGCCTCTCTTCAGAAGATGCTCCAGTGTTGAAAAGAGAAATGTTCTTCCTTACTGATAATCAGACCCTGCAAGTTTACCTTGGTTATAATCATCAAAACATAACGTCCAACAGATATTAAGCACCTACCATCTGTCGTGTGCTAAATTCCTCAATAGGAATTCAAATCACTCCTTTTTCTTCTTATAAAAAATCCATGCACTTATTCAACATGTGTTGATCACCATTTTCAAAATGTAAGTTTATTTTAGTTAAAATTTAGAAACTCAGTAATGAAAGAGGGATATAAAATGTGCAAAAAACATATCACAGCAGTTGAGCATGGATTGGATATCAGAAAGACCAGGGATAGAGACCAGGTTCTATCACTTACTGATTATATATCTTGGGCAAGTTGCTTTAATATTTTTCACATTTGTAAAATGAAACCACAAAAAAATCCACTTCATAGGGTTATTTCAAGAATTAAAATAGATAACTATGAAAAATCTGGCACATAATAAATGCTCAACAAGTTATTGTTTTTATTATAGAGTATATGGATAACAAGGAAGAAAAGAAGTTACACAAAAGAATATTCCTTAAAAGAAAAGACTGGAAAATCTTGGTTGGCATAGTATTGATGGTTGCCTTTGTTGATGAGAAGTCAGGTGATTTTTTTTCTTTCTACTTTTCTGTGTTTTACAAATTCCCTATAATCTGTAAACATTTTTAAAATTCTTTTTCATATTCTTTTCCACTATCATTTATTACAGGATATTGAATATAGTTCCCTGTGCTATACAGTAGGACCTTGCTGTTTATCCATTCTATATATAATAGCTTGCATCTGCAACATTATTTTTTAACCAAAAATGAAAATTAAACATTATTGTCAAGATACTTGCTGGTTCACATGTTGGTTATTTAGTTACACTGGTGAGAGGGCTGTGCTTTCCCAGAGCAGTGTCAGACCTAATTATATCACAACTCTTAGGAAACTTGGGGACCCACTACTTCCTGTACAGTCTATGAGGGCTGCAGGGATATCTGGGTCACAAAGCATTGAAATTTAATACACATGCCATAAATTGACAAACCCAGGTTGTAAACACTTAATTTTATAGATAAAGACAAACATACACAAAAAATGCTTCAACTGTCTTAATGGTTTTTGCCAGTCATCACACTGAATTCAAAAATCTGATAAAATCCACATGCTTTCTAGTTTCCTGGAAAAATGCAGGATAGGTTTTTGCTGTTGTTCCAGGATGCAGTATTATATTTGCCTATGCACGTGGAGTGAAGCACATTCACACAAAGCCTACCTAGAACACTAAGGGAGTCTTCTGGGGCTGCCTGATCTTGCATTCACGTTGGGAAGCTGGCATTGAATGATCCATCCTCAGAGCCTCCGTTGTGGTTCTTGCATTGCATTACACAAACGTAGTGTGCTTATAAGCCTCTACCATGTGGCGTGTATAACTGAAGTAAATGGTGGCTTTGAGGGCATATCTTCACCCTCAAATCTTATCAGGCACGAGATTTCTATCAGACACATCACATGCGGCTTCTGTATGTTACATGCGTCCCTTTAGCCTTGTTCTTGATCTCAGAGTTGCTTTCATAAAGTCTTAGTCAATCTTTTATTTTGCATTTTTAAATTATCATTATTTTTGAAAGATGTTTAGCTACTGCATTGTACTGATGCCATGAGGACAAATCTGAATGTTCTTCAGAAGACTTGCTTCCTTGGGTAAAAGCAAGGCAAATTTTGGATCTTGTTACAGCATCAGGGAGAAAACTGAATAACAACTGGTCAGCATGGGGGATAATGGATAACCCCATGGGCTGACTTAGACGTGGAGTGATGCGCTGAACTAAGATGTTAGAGAAAATGTAGACAGAAACGCGGGGAAATAAAACAATTTCAAAGGAGAAGAGTAAACAACATAAGAAAACCTTTAGGTGAAATATGAGACATTTTTGTGAGAATCGGAGCATCGCAAATTCTCATCTGAGGGGTAAATTTTTTGGGTACTTCAAGTGCAATTCTACCTACAGAATGTTCTAAACTTTTTGAATATGAGAGATGCTTTTTAAATTGTGTGGACCCATAAAAGAGAATAGTTGTGGTTTCAGTATTCTCTATTAGCAAACATGTAATGACAAAGTTAAATAAATGCTCACAAGAGCCTGGACCTGTATTTGAGGTTTTGCAGTACTTCATACACTTGTGAGACAGGCTATTATGGTCTAAGCCTATGCTGTGGAGTCAGAAACCGTGAACGTGCGTGCCTCTCCTATTTGTCTTCCCAACTCCTTCTTCCTGATATCTAGGGCCTCTCATTTTCTTTTCTTTTCTTTTTTTTGTCTCTTTTTTCTTATTTTTCTCTTTTATTTTATTTTTTGTGGGCAACAGTCATGAGCACAACAAATTGTCTCTTTGGACAGGACCAAGAATTATCATTCTGTCAAAATTTGGGCTAGTTGCACACTTTTTAAAAAGTATTTATTTATTTATTATTTGGCTGCCCCAGGTCTTAGTCACAGTATGCGAGATCTTCGTTGTGGCGTGCGGGATCTTTAATTGCAGCACATGGGATCTAGTTCCCTGGTCAGGGATCGAACCCAGGCCCCTTGCATTGCGAGCATGGAGTCTTGGCCACTGGACCATCAGGGAAGTCCCTAGTTGCACACTTTTGTGTGTGTGTGTGTGTGTGTGTTTTAAGGGTACTTTGTTTTTACCCCCAAAGTAAAGATCCTATCTCTTTCTCAAAACTGTAAAGAAAAAAGACAAAAATATTTCAAAAGCACTTAGTATTTATCTTTTTGTATCTAAAGAAAAGAAAATGTGTGTGTGTGTGTGTGTGTGTGTGTGTGCGTGTAGGTGCAGAGGCATACATGTGTATACACACACACATACACATTGAACCAAGTACATAAGCACACACTGACTACGGCAGTTCAAATATGTAGTAGGGCCTCTCATTTTTAACCTAGATCTTAAAAGGAGGGAAAGAGATGAGAGATGGTGACAGTTATCCACATCAAAGTTTCAGCTGCAAAGCCGCCCTGCTTGTGTCCCTGGAGTTGTACCCTGTAAGCATTTCTCTTATGTCTAGGCTTGGTTGGTAGACGGCGCTAGAGAGCCATTGCAGGGCCATGGCGTTTAGCAGGCACTTGTCTGGGTTCCTGTCCTACTGGATGGTGAGTCAGTGCTGCACAGGTGAGCTCCAGCCCACACGTCCCCCACTGGTGGCAGCTTCCACAGGTGGCCGTCTCTGACAAACTTCTTGGCCATCTGCAGGCTGCAGGCTACCCTGGTAACGAAAGGTCAGGATCTCAGCCTGCGAGGTGGTCAGGGGGAGCTCTCCTGTCCCCCACTTCCTTCTCTGTCCACCCTCTCAGCCTAGATGAAGTACGTGATTTTTCACACTCGTTATTTCTGGACCCCTTACTGTCATCTTTTATCCAGTTTAGTAGTTAACCACTTTCTACTAGCTACTAAATTTTTCCTTTCAGACAACACAGACCTTGACAGATAGAGGTGTCTTCTAAATCCTGTGACCAAAGGTGAAGCATTTCTAAGTAGCTAGCCCCACTGTCCCACAAGGAACAGATACAGTGTCAGTCCCCTACTTATTCAGGGCCCTGGTGATTCAACAAGGGACATTTATGTAAGACCACTGGGAACATAAAAAGACAGAGAAAAAGTTTAATTTTATCTATGATTCTCCTAATCTGGAGCTAAGCTCTTGACCTGCTGCCCGTGGACAGACTTTAGGAGTGTCTATATGCCTCCAAAATGTTATGCAAAATAAGATGTGTTTATAGCTTTCTTTATCTGCTTAAAGGGTGTGAGCCCCCTGAAGTATGAATAATCACTTATCTAAAATCTTTAGGGTTGTACTCGTAGAAGGCCATTTATGTAACAGGATAGACATAATCATAGGACTATGGTCTTCACGGGGAATATACAATGAGAAATGGTGAGTAAAGTAGGACAATAAAAACCATTATGATGATATTAGTAGCTCTTAGTGATTCAATGCCTACATTATCCCAGGAGTCAAGGTACATATGTGATGTAGGTATGATGATTTCTACCTTGTAGCTGAAGACACTGCAGCATGAAGAGATTAAGTAACTTTGTTCAGATTCTATAGATATTACATGTTAATGCGGGGATTTATTCTCACTGTCTTCAGAGATCATATTCTCTTCAATACAGAGTGCCTTACTCTATGTACATTTCCTGACCATCAAGTGTTCAACACTATAAGTGACACAGAAAAAATATGCTTATTTTGTGAATCTTACACAATACTTAGAGTGATAGGAAAAACTCTTGCAAAGAGCTAGGCTAGAATAAAATACACTGTTTCCAAGTAATTGCATGCCCCCACCTGGAGCTGGTGCATATACCACGATCTGGCTGGTCCTCCCTTCCTAAGAACTTGGAATTTTCTAAGAGGTGTCTTTTTCTTCAAAGCTCACAGCAAGTTCCTATCCTTTCATCACCTTCATGAAGATTTTCCTGACTGCTAACTCTATCATTTTTTTCTTCTTAACTCTTGTAAACTAGGTTTGAGTCTGTCCAATAGTGTGCAGTGGCTGAGGGTACGGCCGTCAGAAGCACTGTGGGTCTTGCAGGTGGAGGACAGGGTATCTAGTCAAAGTCAGAAAGCAGAAGACCATAGGGGGAGGGATGGAGTGGAAGTCTGGGATTAGCAGATACAAGCTATTATACAGAGAATGGGTAAACAAGGTCCTACTGTATAGCACAGGGAAATATATTCAACATGCTGTGATAAACCATAATGGAAAAGAATATTAAAAAAGAATGTATATATATGTATGACTGAATCACTTTGCTGTACAACAGAAATTAACACAACATTGTAAATCAATAACAAAATTTTAAAAAGTACAATAAAAGAAAAGAGATGACTGTAAAAACAAATGGAGAAGCAGGATTACTGAGAGGCCTCAAGGTGGTAAAACAAACAAAAAGTATCAAACCAAAAAGGGAAATGAGCAAGGAAGGGTGACAATCAAAATGACAGCCAGGAGAGCAAAAAGCAGGTGTGAGGATCTGTCCTAGGTAAGTGCATCAGGTTTGGATTCTGAGTTCTGAAACGGTGACCTGGTACCCACTGTGTGCATGCTGGGGGCAGACAGGGGTTAAACGTTTCCCATCCATTATGTGGAATCTAGAAAAATGATACAGATGAACTTATTTGCAAAGTAGAAATAGAGACACACATGTAGAGAACAAACTTATGGATACCAAAGGGGGAAGGGAGGGTTGGATGAACTGAGAGATGGGGATTGACATATATACACTACTATGTATAAAATAGATAACTAATGAGAACCTACTGTATAGCACAGGGAACTCTACTCAATGCTCTGTGGTGACCTAAATGGGAAGGAAATCCAAAAACGAGGGCATATATGTATACGTATAGCTGACTCACTTTGCTATACAGCAGAAACTAACACAACATTGTAAAGCAACTATACTCCAATAAAAATTAATTTTAAAAAAGTTTCCAACCCGTTGAAGGCAGGCTCACTTTCTCTGAATATAGCAGATCCTCAATAACTGTATTTTGAGGATGGTGATGAATCAAGTGCTAAGTTGTATAAGTGTGAGGTTCACGGCAAGGAAAGCATAAGGAACCTGAGAGTTTGAAAGATGTCCTGGGGAGAAGGTGGGATCATGAATGTGCCTGGACAGGGCCAGTACACAGAGCAGATTCCATACTACTCCTTTCCCATTCCCGTGACGAATTCTGCTTAGGAATCATAGCATCTTCTTCTACCCAGTCTGGACCTGGTCCCATGCTTCTTCCTAGCCCTGTGCTCCAGGAAGCCACAGACAATCTAGTGAAGTTAACACAGGCAAGACAGGGACATAGCAGGTTCACACTAGTACACCCTACTGGTGGTTCCAATTTTATAACTTTGAAACTTCCTAATTTTGGCTATTTAGCCGCAGAACCCTTAAGTCTCTCCCTGGAATGTAGGATTGCCTGCTTGGCTTCCAGTTCCACTGGGCCTCCCCGCAGCAACTCAAGGGTCTATTGTCCACACAGCCTGGGGGTTCCAGGACCCTGCTCCACTTCTGAGAGTCAGTGAAACATGTTGAGTATCACCCTGGTTTAAGATGTTGGCCCTACTTGTGAGCTTGGAGAAAGATGGCGAGTTTGTGGCTGAACCAACAGGGAGTGATGGAGAAAAGCAGCTCAGCGAGTATGAGAGAAACACAGAATGAAAAGGCAAAGCATAGAGGAGGAGATGCACAGAGTGAATTCCAGAAAGAGTAAATATTCTGGGCCTGGCTAGAAAAGAAGCAATGGTCAGAAACTGGGAAATCAACCTATAGATGTGAGGAGATGATTATAAAGGATTCAAAACCCAAGCAGGAACTTTGCCATCTGTCTTGCAGGAATACAAGAGCCACTGGCTGCAGAGTTTCTGGGGAGGTACTTAATCCCTACACAGAACTCTCAGCCATCTCCTTAAGCTCAGGAGGAAGAGCTTGACAACCAGTGCTAGAGACCGGACATGCTGAGAGCCATGTGATGAGTAGGAGCTCCTGCCAAGATCATAGCCATCTTGGTATAAGGAGATAGGCTCCTCCCAGACACTCTGACCTCCACTGCCATCTTTCTTCCTCTTGCCAAAGGCAAGTATTTGGCCCAAAGTTCCTACATTGCAAGAGATACTCAAGAGAGGTGTATTTGGCAATTAGCAAACCACAAGGGGCCGTTTCTGGAAGACCTGATAGATCATCTCCAATTCCCAGGTAAGTGGTGCTATTCACACATCTGCCCAAATTTCCCCTTTTTTTTTTTTTCAGTTTGACATGAAAGTCATTCAGGACCCTAGGAAAAAATAGCAGTATAATAAAAATGAATAAAAGCTGATGGTGTAGTGCTTTCCAACAGAAAGGGAAGAAGGCTGTGAATGACATGGCCACTGACTACATATCATTGACTTTCTCCAGTCCTGAGCATAAAGTGTCGTTTAGCAGAAAGTATGGATAATAACGTCTGCCCCTGCCTACCTCTCACAGATATTTCAGGACAGAGGAACTAATATGACTGGGGTCCATCTGTCATCCCTCCATTTATTGCCCTTCTGGCATTACCATGGTGATTTGTGGCATTGTCTCTAAGAGAGTTCTTGAAAGAAGATGTCTTCAAATGAAGGGACAGTCATGGTCATTATTATGGGGGAAAAAAGCATAAAAGGAACATGCTCAGCTCATTAGTTGGAAGTTTTGCAGAGAAGGACAGCACCTGAGTTGATTTCGACTTTCATTTAGCCCCATTTTTCAAAAGGCATTTGCATATTCAAATGGCAGGGAAGCAGGAGGTAAAACTGGTAGGATGAGTGGTTCCCTCCTACACTGTGGGTGGGTATGGAAAATGGTACAGACTTCAACAGTATGAATTGAGCCAAAAATGCATAATAACTGACCCAACAATCTTCATTTCGGGTGATCCATTCTAAATGTCAGAAAATTATTTCAGTGTTATGTTTGTAACCACAATATTATTTTAGGCAATAAAAATTCAAACAACTCAAACTTTAATGCAGTAGAATCTTGAATGAACTGTGGTGAATGGACTTAATGTAGAAATTACATTTGTAAAGAGATTTAAAAGGTTTAGTAACAATTTTAAAGACACAGAAAATACTTTAAGAAAAACATTAACCATGGAAAGCAAGATATAAAATTGTCAATAAAATATGGTCTATGTTATATCAAATATACAATTAAAACCTGAAAATGAAATACGTGTAGATGAGAACAGTGTTTTTCTCTCTGGCTGGTTAGGTCTTCTGTATATTCCAAATGGCATCCATAACACATAGAAATGCATATTTTTAACACTCTAAAGATGTTTTCTTTAATAACGTCAAATAACGATCGAGCTAAGAAACAGTCACCTTAGAAAAGAAAGTCATAACACTGATTTAAGGTAGAATCATTTTCAGAGAGGATGACGATTTCATTGTTATTTTTTTTAACTTTGTCACATTATTCCTCACATGACCTTGAAACTGTTTAGTTTCACTTTGCCCAAAGACAGAAAGAAAGCCACTTCTCTGGAAGCTAACAATTTTAAAATAATTTTTTCCAGGGTATGAGGAGCTTACGACCTAGAAGCAGGTGATGTGAATGTCAGACTGCTCAAATGGCAGGAATGTGGAGAGAGAAGACTTGATAGGTTAGCTGCTTTTTCAAATAATTCCTTCCATCAAGGGAACGCATCATTTATCACGGAGCATACTCACAGAGATGAAACGTGATCCCAGGGATAAGCTGAAGAGATTAGTTTTCACTAGACACTGGGAATTTTTCTCTGAGAGATTTTCATGAGCTTCTGGGTCACAGGCAGGTAAGACAAAGGTTGCTGTCACTATGTATGCGTATGTTCATGGGCACATGCACATACGCAGATGTGAATGTGTATGTGCTCTCATGTGTACACTTATCCTTATCTCTTGGCTTCTTCAGAGCTTTAAAAAATAAACAACCAAACTCAACAAGTTGCATGGCAGCAGAGATGCAAACAGAAGACCGTAACATTCACAAAAGCCCACTTAGTACGCCTGTTACACCCAAGTCCACTGGGCAACATCTTTCTTAAATGCCTTATGTTAAAGGAGTCCATCATTTGACCAAATCTGGACTAAAGCTAGGCATTAAATTTCCTCAGATGAATGAGATCGATAAGTTTGCAATATATTTACCCAAAACGTGCTTCATGATTTCTACAGTGTGGGAATAAACTAAACTTCAGATTCAGGAGGCAAAACTTGAGCTGTTTCCAATCTACTTTTATTATTTGTTGGGATCATAAAATGCAAAAACTCTATGTGAGTCATTGATTATATACCTAAGATGACAAACAAATATTGGTTTGCATGCCAACTTCAGTTGAATGGATTGGTAGAAATGTTCCTTAATAATACCTTCAACATATTGGGTGCTTACTGTGGACCTTACATTGTGTTAAACACATATTTAATCATCACAATAACAGGTTGAGGTAGGGACTATAATTGTCCCATTTTACATGTATGAAGATACTGAGGTTTGGTAAATTGCCCAAGGCCCCATAGCTGAGTGAGCTGTTGAGTGAGATTAGGAATCTAAGTGATTTATCAACACTTATGTAACTGTTGGTGCTGCCACGAACAGTGGATTGAGAAGACTGCGAGGTTTCCCTCTAGGCGAAGTGGAAATGAATTTGGTGAGTGTTTATTAATTTCAGCCATGAAGTTGGGGGTAGCATCATACATGCTTTAGCCATCACCCATCCAGTTATTTGGAGACAAAGGCACAGGAGCAGATTTACATGGTCAATTAGCTCCAAAGCCAATTCTGTAACCACAGTCCTGCTAATGGCCATTTGCCTTTATCTCCCCTCCCACTGAAGGCAAAGTCAAGGTATATGAGCATTTCTCCTATGCCTTTCTTTTAAATGAGAAATAATCATTTTAACACCTACAATTAAGCCATCTCCCAGACAATCACGTTACTCTCCTTGTCTCTGGGAGAGGGGATGCAACACTCTGAAAGGAGAGCTCCAAGAAAGCATCATTTCTTATGAAGTGGAAGCTATGAAATTAATCATTTTCAGGAAACTAGCAAGGCATATATTTCTTATATTATGTATATAATAATCCACATTACAGGTACTGTACACACACTTCAACGGGCCATTTATTTTCTGATTGTTTGTTATATGCTGCTGTATTAGCATAGGGTGGGAGATTTGAGGTAGAATAGTGAGGTACTTTTTATGTCTACTTTAAGCTGTTAGTTTTACTGCGTCTCGGGATGTGTAAGGTTGTCTTGTAGTCAAATAGAGCTATGAAGACTAAATTGAATTATCCCCATGGAACAGATGTTAAATCTCCAGGGGGTGGGCAGGTCCCACAAGAAAGGAATGACAAATTGCAATGAGGATGCTGCATAAATGCAGCCTGCTGGAGAGATTTGTGCTGGATGAGGCCAAGGCTGGTGCTTCTAAGTCTTGAATCACCTTTTGTAATTGATGGGTATCACCTTACCCTTGCTGCCTGATTTGTGGATTCCTTGAACCTCCTGCTCAACTCTGAACTTCCCCACACTCCATAAATGTGAGAGAGTCTGTGAACACTGGAAAAGGACAAAAACACCATCCCTCTCAAAAGTTCTTACTTAGCACAGCTGTGGTTTAGTGACTTGGAACTAAGCTGACTTTGTAGCTGGTACCGTATCTTTGGGGAAACTTTAAGCCTGAGTAGGGGAATAAAAGAGTTTGTACTTGTAATTAACAGTGCAAACCACATGGAATTCCTAAAGGAAAAAGATTAGGTATATAAATGAGTGTGTGTGTGTGTGTGTGTGTGTGTGTTTCTAGTAATAGGAATTTTCACCTAAACAAGGAAATAGAAGCAATTTGGAAGAAAAATAATGGTTTTATCCCCCCTTTGAATTGAGAAGCTTAAAACTAAAGGTTCTTTACATGCAAAGTAAAACAGTTTTCCTGAGATTTTTTTCCCCAAGTACATTAGTGATAAATGGATTCTTTGTGCTTCATATTAACAACACTGCCAATTAAACTCTGAGGAATAAAGTATGGTAGCAAGGTTTTAGGCAGCTTGGTAAGTGCTCCAGTAGCTTAAAAATGAATGACACATTTATTACAATTGTGGTTAGTGATTCTTTCCACAAAGGAGATGTTGAAGGCCACCAATATTCAGAAATTCATGTTTTTCTCCTTGTTCTCCCTGATTTCCCCCTTTTTTGCTCTGTATATTCAGCGACTTATTATTTAATATATCTTATCATTTAATATATTTTCTAACACGTAATGTATGTTTGGAGTTTTTTTATGAATGTTGCCACAGTATAATAGAGAAGAACAAATCTGACTCCATATTGGATCTTTTTTTTTTTTTTTACTTTAACCTTTGTATTCTATTGCTTTTGCTACAAGTTAAGAATGTTGCCCATAGCCTGAAACATACAGGATAGCCCATTCTCAAGACTCTGAGCTTTAAAGTTATAACACTTTTCCATTAATATAGATAAGAAGTTGCAGAACATAGAATAACATTTGTCTTGTTGGAAGGTTACAGGAATATCATGACCTGAACTAAGTGGATGGCTGCAAAAACAAAGGATTCTGACACCAAGAAGTTTGTACCAACCAACCACACTCCCTCCCATTTTAGTATAAGAGAAGCCTGAATTCTAACTCAGAGAAGATGGTTCTTTGGGGCACGAGGCCACCATCTTCTCTTTCTGCTGGCTTTCCAAATAAAGTCACACTTCCTTGCCCCAACACCTTGTCTCTAGATTTTTTGGCCAGTCATGTGGTGAGCAGTACAAGCTTGGACTCGGTAACAATAGGAATTGCAGTTATTTATATCTAAGGCTCAGGCTCTCACACTTTTGAGGCCCAGTTTTTGAACAATGAAAGTGAGCAATGTTTTCTTCAGTTCCTTGTGGTTTAAATTTGTTTCATCAACTCTTGTCACAATGAAGTCAGTGCTGTCCTGCCTTTCAGGTATGTTGATATTCATGACATCAGTCTAAGCCAAACTCCTAGTAGTGTTTGATCCCACTGTTTTAGCAGATTAAGTTCAATGAAACAGGTATGTTATGAAATATTTTGGGGGAATAATATGGGAGAGTGATGGGTATGAATATGCTTTCCATGGTTCAAGTCTCCTTATCTAGACTCAAGCAAAATATCATTAGCAAGCTAGTGCTTAGTTTAATTAGATAATGAACAACCTTAGTACATGTGGGTAACATCGTCAAGAGTCTTGAGCCTGAGCCAGGGACAACCCTTTAAAACATTACAACTGTCAACCCAAGTGTGATTGTCCTCAAGCAAGCCTGTTTCACACCCTGGAAATCAATAACTACTTAAAAAAATGTGTTAACATATAGAACCCCCAAACATAAAATATTTATTACTGGTTAAACTTATCAAGGGAAAAGTAGACCTCAAGGTCATTTAAATTCCAGTTTGCCAGATAGTCCAATGACCAGATTGCAAGGAAAATCAGTATTTGCCTGTCAATGATAGGGTGGCCTACTCTTATGAAAGGTTTTAAAATAATGTGAGTTTAATGGACTTCTTCTTCTGGGAAGATGGAGTAATGTGATTTCCTCTATTTCTCCCACCAAGTACAACTAAAAAACCCTGAACATTATATATAAAGAAAATTTAGGAAGACTCTAAATGGTGGAAAGAAGAAAGCAAGCGTATACTAGGATCTTGAGACCCAAGGAGCAACGTTGGAAGTTTCCCTAGATTTTTCTTTTGCTTCTATATCCTAGACTTGCTGCTGAAGAAGCCAGCAACACAGAGAGACCAACTGGGGCAGACAAAATATTAGCCCCCATTTAGAAGCCTCGTCTTTCAAATCCAAGGTCCAGGAAAGAAACAACAGAATAAGGCAGAATACATTTAGACAATAATTGCTCTATACCAGCCAACAAAAATCTTAAAAAAAAAATTATGGCCACACTACCATCCAGCCATACTGTAACAAGGTGCCCAAAACCTTCAGCCAGGGAGGTGTCAACAGAGACCAAGTATGGAGCCTGGATTTTATTCCTTGTCACATAATAGCAAGCCTCTCCCTTTAGTATCAATGGTGACCACATGCCTAGTGGAGTCTTGATGTTCACCTCCCCCCACACCAGGCAGTAATGAGGGAACCCACCCACTCCTTGCAGGCATGGTGCCAGAGATGGCTTGAGAGAGTCAGAACTTTAACCACCAGAGTCCCCCCCCGCCAACACACACATGCTGTGATGTCACTGGAGGTCACACAGAGAGGAGTAATGAGGTTTTCCTACCCCTCCCAGTCAGAGAGTATCCATGAAGAGCTATCAGGGAACCAGAATGCTCACCCCTCTACACCTAGGAGTAACAAGGAGCCTCCCTTGTCAATGGAGGTTTAGTGGGAAATCTGGATTCTACCCCTGCCTAGCAGTACTGAGGCAAAATCCACATTTCCCCTACTGGAACAGTGTCAGAGGAAGACAGCTAAAACATAGGATTAAATAGGATTCATCATAATACCTAAAATGTTCAGGTTACAGTAAAAAATGTCTTGTTATACCAAGAAACAGGAAGATCTCAGATTGAATTAAAAAAGACATTCAGTAGATGCCAACACTGAGATGACAAAGATGTTAGAATTGACAAATATTTTTAAGCAGTCATTATAATGAAAATCCTTCAAATAACAATTGCACATTTGAGACAAATAAGAAAATAGAAAGTCTCACTAAAAAATAGAAAGTCTTATTTAACAAGGAAATAGAAGATGTAAAGAAAAATCAAATGAAAATGTTAGAACTGAAAAATACAATATCAGACATGAGAAAATAATGAATGTGCACAATAACAAAAGGAAGGGAATAAGAAAAAGAATTAATCAACTTGAAACTCTAACAATAAAAACTACCTAATTTGAACAACAGACAACATAGACTGAGAAAAAAATGAACAGAGGAACAGGGACCTGTGATTTTATAAGGAAAGATCAAGCATTCATATCTCTGGAATTCAGGAAGGAGATGAGAAAGAAAATGGCTGAAAAAATACTCAAATAAATGGCAGAATATTTCTCAAGTTTGGTGAAAGATGTAATCCCTCAGATTCAAAAAACTCAGTGAAACCCAAATAGGATAACCCAAAGAAGTCCACACCATGACACATCATAGGCAAACTTATGAAAACTAAAAAAAAAAAAAATACTGAAAGCAGTAAGAAAGAAATTACATCTTATCTGTAGAGGAAAATATCAAATAACAGTGTATTTGTCACCAGAAACAATTGAGGGGCTCAACATTTTTCAAGTGCTGAAAGAAAACAACTATGAACCCAGAATCTTATGTCTAGGGAACAAAGGCTTCAAGAATGAAAGAGATATCAAGACATTATAAGATGAAGGAAAAGTTAGGGAATTTGTCATCAGTATACACACCCTAAAAGAATGGAAGCTCTTTAAACAGAAAAGAGATTACAAAAGAAGGAATCTAGGAAAATCAGGGAGGAAGAAAGAACAACAATAAGCAAAACTATGAGTAAATACAATATGCTTTACATTTTCTCTTGAGATTTCTAAATTATGTTTGATGGTTGAATCTGTCACACATTTGAGCCCTAACATACCAACAACTTCAACAGCCAAAAAAAACATTACTATATGATTCTAAAAATATAGGGAGAAAATAATAATTAAGAACATTATATAATAAAGTTAATTAAGATAGTTATATAATAAACAGGGAAAGGTAAAGGAACTTAAAGGGATGTAAGGGTTTTACACTTCACTAAAATTGATGAAATATCAGTAAACTGTAATAAATTATATGTTTATAATATAATGCCTAAAGAAACCATTAACAAAAGCTATACATAGAGATATATTCAAACACAAGATAAATCAAAATAGAGTTCTGAAAATCATTCAAGAAACACACAGGAAGGTAGAGAAACAAAATAAAAAACAGAGAGAACAGACAAAAGAAACAAACAAAAATATATATTTGAGCTCTAATACATCAATGACTTTAACATTATATGTAACTGGTTTAAATGCACCAATTAAAAAACAGAGGTTGACAGAGTGGATTAAAAACCATGACTGTACTATTTACTGTCTACAATAAACTCACTTCAAATATGATATAGGCATATATATTTATATTTATATACTTTTTCTTCCATTCTTTTACTTTTATCTCTATCTATCTATCAAATATATAACAAAAGAAAGCAAGAAAGGTGATATTAATATCAGATTAAGTAGATTTAGAGCAAAGAAAATTATCATAAACTGAGAAGAACATTATGTAATGATAAAAGGGCCCATCCACTAGCAACACATAGCAATACTATCAACCCTGTGTTTGTACCAAACAACAGAGCTGTAAAATATATGAGGCAAAAACTGATAGAACTGGAAAGAGAAATAGACAAATCCACAATTATAGCTGGAAATGTCCACGCCATTGATCATCTACTATGTGCAAAGCACCAGTACTGTGAATGCAGTAGTGAAAAAGAAAAGTTCCTTGTCCTCATGAAACTCATGATCTATTGGGGAAAGACAAATACTAATTAATTAATTTTTTTTAACTTGCCAGCATAATAAGTAGTACAAAGGGAATCTCAAAAACACCAAAATTGTAACCTCTCTTCTTCAAAATGCCCTATTTTTTAACAACAATAAGTAGACAAATATATAATTCCGAAGATGTAGAATTTAATAGAATCTGTGGTTCTATTGTTGCATTTCCCAGGGATACCAAAGAGATTCATGTCAGTCCAGTGTAGACTGCAAACCCTGCCCACAGATGGCACAAGCTCACAACCAGGAAGATAGAATCCTGTAGGTGCCTCTAATGTATTTATTTCTCCCCAAAACAATTCACACCAATTCAGTCCCTGCTTTACCTCCAGTTTCACCTGGGAGTCTGATAAGACTTCCAAGAGTGTAATGTAAACATATTATGAGAAGGGGTCAAGGTTAGGATGGGGAAAGCAAGACTTACCCCAAAGTGTTAGAAACCATCAAGCTGAGAAGGATGCTGACTTACCACGGTGTAGATCTGATGCTTCCGCCTTTTAGCCAGGTCAATTATGTTTACTCCATTGTAGTAAAGGTTTTCGATACATCCGTGGAAGTTTTTCTTTAAAAAGGTCCCAGGTTTGCCTGGTACTGGAATTCCTCCAAAACTAAGCTTTATGAGAAAGAAAAAAAGTCAACTCTTAGTTATAAGCTCTGAACGAACAGGAAAAGGAAAGTAAGCAAGTGAATTTCAGAAGATTCAACTGTAGCATGAGCCAAGTGGCTCAAATAATTATAGATGCCACTTGATTACACATTTAAAAGGATACTGATTAGGCCACGTAAAAATAACTATAATTGCTTGCTTTTTAAGAGCTTATTTTACAAAACTGTTTTACTTCCTTTCTGAACCCTTCTAATACTAAATAAAACAATAATTTACAGAAGGAGGAAAAAAGAAAAGAAAATCAACATCTTTATATTTATCTCTTATACAAATATCTGAGAGCGTACAAAGAAAAACCAATGGACAAACAAAACATACCACTATTCAGACCTAGTTTATTCTGCATTGTACCAAAAACACCTTATGAACACAGTTGTTCCCAAATTACTTTTATAAAGACGAAAATTAGGAAACAATTAAAATATCCCATACATTTAAATAAATGGAGGAAAAAATCGAGAATTGATATGATAGACTCCTACTTAGTTAATAATGGTGCTGAGTAAACATTTGTTATAAAGTGGAAAATGAGTGGAATGTTGATTGAAAAATTCAGGGGTTATAACTGGGTATAAAGTATGATGTCAACAACAAAACGTGCTTACAATTTAGACTTGAAGAAATACACTGAACTATTAATGATAGTTGTCTCTGGGAAGGATATGGGTTACTAGTTTTCTCTACCACTTTTCTTTCCAGTAAAAATTACTACAAATTACTTGTGGAATGGAAATATTCTTTTAAAAAGAAATCTGATTTGGTATGAATATTCCTCCTATTATACAAGAGAAGCAGAATACTTTCTCTAATCATGTTTATCCCAACATTATTTAATGAGTAACCCAGTTTTTCTTCAATGCTTTGAAATGTTACCTTTAGCATGTATTTAAACTATTTGAATGCTTAGTGTATTTCAGGACGATTTGTTCTCCCAATCAGAATGTCTTCGCCTCATATGAATAGCTACAGATAAAGCAAAGCTTACTTCCAGATGTCTACTTTTTTTCCCCATAAGTTCCACACTATTTTTAAAAAATTGTTTCTTTACGGGCTTCCCTGGTGGTGCAGTGGTTGAGAGTCCGCCTGCCGATGCAGGGGACACGGGTTCATGCCCCGGTCCGGGAAGATCCCACATGCCACGGAGCGGCTGGGCCCATGAGCCATGGCCGCTGAGTCTGCGTGTCCGGAGCCTGTGCTCCGCAACGGGAGAGGCCACAACAGTGAGAGGCCCGCGTACCGCAAAAAAAAAAAAATTGTTTCTTTACACATTGTAATATATGATAAGAGTGATTAATCCTGCTGCCCACTTCTATTTACCATTGTTTTAATCTAGATAATTATTTGATATTTTTGCCTGCTTTAATTTTAAAGTTTAATTTCAAAATAATTTTATTTAAAATAATCTGTTGGAATTTTGAGAATTTGTTATTTCCATAAACACATTTACTTGGAGAAGAATAAACATTTTTGAAATATTTCATCTTCCTATACAAGAATCCAGTGTCTTTTTCTATTTTCAAAATATTTTTGGTAAGGCCCTTCACTTAAGGTTATTATTTTATTTCTCTCGTTCACATATTCATCATTAACTTAATTCCAGTGAATTTCAAGCATTTAAAAACTTCCACTGTATGGAATCTAAAAAACAAAACAAAAATGCGAACACCTCATAGATAAAGAGAACAGATTTGTGGTTGCTAGAGGTGGGGGCGTGGGGAGTGGACGAAATGGGTGAAGAAGGTCAAAAAGTACAAGCTTTCAGTTATAAAATGAATAAGTCACTAGATGTAATGCACTGCGTGGAGATTATAGTTAATAATACTGTATTGTATATTTGACAGTTACTAAGGGAATAGCTCTTAAAAATTCTCAACACAAGAAAAAAAATGTTGTAATTATGTGTGGTAATGGATGTTAAATAGATTTAGTGTGGAGATCACTTTACAATATACACAAATATCAAATCATTATGTAATACATCTGAAACCAATATAATGTTATATATCACTTATGTCTCAAATTCCAGTGTAAACGAATTGTTTTCATTAATTAAACATTTATCAAGTAAATTATATACACATCCTATTGTTTTCTCTATCCAGATACTCGTATATTAAATAATGTACATTTTAGTTAATTTCATACAACTTTTCAAAGAAATAATCAGATGACATATTTAAAACACTTTACTCTTTTCAAGCCAAATTGTATACATTTTTTTGTTTCATTGTCCTGATCAAAACTTTCTAAAATATAGCCAAAACTTTTTAAACAACAATAAATAAGAATTATGGTATAGAACTTTGGAAAAAAGCCAAAAATAAACAAAAAGGAACAGTACTTTTGTATATTTCCCAGTACATAGAATACTGATTCTGAACCCACATCACATTAGATATCCTTTAATCCCGTTTACACATAAATTATTTAGTTGCTTATTTCTTGTTTGTTTGTTTGAAATGAGAAATGAATGCTCGGTTTTATCTATTGACTGGTCTTTCAAAAATTCATGTGACAGAATACAAGGTATTTTACATTTAATCTATTGATGAGTTGAATTATATTAATAGATCAGAAATTAATAGATTCTCTGATTGAACCACACTATTTGTCTTGAAGTATATGTGCTCATATTTTAAATAGTAAATGAATTTGAGCTCTAGTTTTCTTCTTTTGCCAAGTGTTTAGATCATGCCTAAATGTGTCTCTGAGTAAAACTCTGGGAGTTTTATCTTTGACTCTATTTAAAAATGACTCATAACTCTTGAGAAATATTCTGGAAAACTGAAAAAAAAATGAACTTGTTAATTCCACAAATACTTTGTAAAACTACTGCTCTGATAACTTCCTTGTTGACTTATTGCAGTATTCCAATGTTTTCAGTTTGAGTCATGTAGATTTAAAAAGATTCACTTCCCTTTTGTAATTGTATAAATCAAATTTATAAGGTAAAAATAAAGTTGACTATTTGTTACTTTTGTTTATTTTTTTAAAAACTTTATTATGTTAGAGCAGTTTTAGTTTCACAGCAGAATTGAGAGGAAGGTAGAGAGATTCCCACATACCCCTGCCTCTACACATGCACAGGACCCCCCGTTACCAACAGCTTCCACCAGTGGTTTATTTCTTCCAACTGGTGAGCCTACAATCACACATCATCATCACCCAAAGTCCAGAGCCTACATTATGGTTTACTTTTGGTATTGTACATTCTGTGGGTTTGGACAAATGGAAAATGACACGCATCCACCAGTACAGTATCATACAGAATAGTTTGCCTCCTCTAAAAATCCTGTTCTCTGTCAATCCATCCCTCCCCCAGCCCCTTACTCCAATCCCTGGCAATCATTGGTCTTTTTACTGTTTCAATAATTTTGCCATTTCCAGAATGTCATATTGTTGGAATCATATAGCATGTAACCATTTCAGTTTGGCTTCTTTCAGTTAGTAACATGAATTGAAGGTTCCTCCATGTCTTTTTATGGTTTGATAGCTCATTTCTTTTTAGCTCTGAATAATATTCCATTGTCTCTATATAGCGCAGTTTGTTTATACATTCACCTACTGAAGGACATCTTTGTTGCCTCCAAGTTCTGACAGCTATGAATAATGCTGCTGTAAATATTCATGTTCAGGTTTTTGTGTGGACATGAGTTCTTATTCTTTTCTATAATTTATATAATTATAAATATATCACTATATATAATTTATACATAATGAAAATTTTATTCTTTTAATTTTTTTGGCCATCTTCCTCAATTTTCAAAAAAATAATGTTGTACTTCACTCATCTGTGATTTAGGAAAATATTAGTCACGGGGCAATATTTGAAAAGGAGAGAAGAAAATAAAAAACCTTTCTTTTAAATAGAAAAAAAAGCATTTGAAGGATCTGGGGTAGAGCCTTTTTTAAGTGAAATATTATGGAGGATAGTATATATTATAAAACTGTAATTTCCCATTACATGAAAGGAGAGCAAAACTCTTTCTAGTCTGGGTAGAGGATGTTAGGAGAAAATCGGCAGAGATAAGAGTTACATGGTGTGGGACCTGCTCTTTGGGTCTCTCTGGGAGATTGAAATTTGATGATCTTTAGGTAAATGAGGATGGAGGCCACAAGATAGATTTTGGAAAACTCAGGGAGTTATTTCTCCCCTGATTCCTACAACAATGATGACTGTAAGCTTATTAAAGAGGCTTCAAATTCAGCATGGCCTCAGAACAAAACTTGGCTGGAAGACAGACACGTTAGCAATGGCTATGAGAAGCAGCAACATGGAAGTTTCTGAGGGCTGCTTCTCAACGGCCTGATCACTGAAGTACTGTGTGAAGTAGACTACTGAGGTCCCCAGGGCTGTGAGAGCAGAGGGGTAATATGGATGGACTGAGGATATAAGTGTGTCAAAGGCTGGTAGCTGATACGGAGGTCCAAGTGTCCAGGAGACTAGACCTCACACAGCCTGAGCCCATTGCAGGTACCATGAACAGCAGCTACAGAGGCTGACACTTTACTCCCATGCTGGGCTATCCACAAGCCCGCAGCCTGTGATCTGCCCATGGAAACCAAAAGGAGGAGCAAGAAGAAACCCCAATATAATAGGCATTAACTAGTTATCATTCTTCAACACGGTTAGATTTTTCTGCTATCAGGGGAAGCAGGGGCCGATAAGCATATTGAATTCAGGTATGGAGAAGAAGCAAAATTGCATTTCTGCACGTTTGAGTATGAGATTAAATTTTTAACCTGTTTTATATTTTAAATTTTTCATGTAGTTGAGAGTATGAGGCTATAATTGTATTACTGAATTATAGATTTAGTTCATTATCAGATTAGTTAGAATGGAAAAACTTGCTTCATATATTACTGATTTTCTTTCCTGCATATATAGTATTGATTTTTCTAAATACTTCATAAACACTTGTAGGCTATACTTGGTATATACCTACTAATTTTACATTAATAATTATATCCATCAGATCATTTACATTCATAATTTTATCCGATTTATCAAAGTTCTGTGAGCGAACATCAAAATCTTGCTCTTAACTATGTTTTTGTCCATCAAGCCATCCACACAAGGATCCCTGCTATGTATGACCTGGGAGGGTCAAATGATTATAGCAAATGTTGGCAAAAATTGAATACTGATCATATTCAAGCTCTTCTCCTGCTGAGTTCAGTTGGCATCTGAGTCTCACCCAAGTTCCCAACACTGGCTTTTCTCCTTGAACTCTGCCCATTAGTTTATTCTTCTAGCAACATAACTGGAAAACCAATAACCACCTCCTTCAGCCTTGCTCTTGGGCCTCTGAGTCCCAGAAAATGGCCTCTGAGTCCCTACAGCTCACGTCAGGACAGTATCAGTCAACATCTAACCACTAGAAATGAACTGTTTTGGTTTTTTGTATTTGATTGATATTTTATTTCATATATATATATATATCTGTTTAGTATAGGTGTTTTTAATTAGAAACCACAACATTTAGTACTTTACAATAGCCTTTATCTTTTTATCTTAATTTTTAATTTCAGTGGTACTAATTTTTCTACCTCTGTTTTCAGTTTACATAAATTTAACTGGGTATCTTTGTCCCCAGTTCCAACTTTAAAAAAATAATCATTTTGGTGTTTTCTGCCATACATGTGTTAACTGAAAACCACATATCATATGACTGGTGTTTGTTTATTAAGCAAATATGAGACTACTTACCACTTGAGGGAACTTAGAAAAAAATTTTTAATAATGCTGTATTCTTTTTTTTTAATTTCTTTGGTTTTTTTTGGCTCTTTGGGTCTTAGTTGTGGCACTCAGGGTCTTCGTTGAGGCATGCAGGATCTTTCGTTGTGGTGCAGGCTCTTCATTGTAGCACGTGGGCTCCTCTCTAGTTGCGGCACACGGGCTCTCTCATTGTGGTGCACGAGCTCAGTGGTTGTGGCACGTGGGCTTAGTTGCCCCACAGCATGTGGGACCTTAGTTCGCTGACCAGGAATCGAACATCTGTCCCCTGCATTGGAAGGTGCATTCTTTACCACTGGACCACCAAGGAAGTCCCTAGAAAACTTTCAAGTGTATTGCTATAATTATAAAGATGATCAATATTGCTTTATTCTACTGTGTTTGTTAATTTTTGATTATTGTCTCTTTTATGCTTTTTCCTATGTAGACTGTGTAATGTTTAGCCTTTTTTTTACATCTTTATTGGAGTATAATTGCTTTACAATGTTGTGTTAGTTTCTGCTATATAACAAAGTGAATCAGCTATACGTACACATATATCCCCATATCCCCCCCCTCTTGCATCTCCCTCCCATCCTCCCTATTCCACGCCTCTAGGTGGTCACAAAGCACCGAGCTGATTTCCCTGTGCTATGTGGCTGCTTCCCACTAGCTATCTATTTTACATTTGGTAGTGTATATATGTCCATGCCACTCTCTCACTTTGTCACAGCTTACCCTTCCCCCTCCCAGTGTCCTCAAGTCCATTCTCTACATCTGCATCTTTATTCCTGTCCTGCCCCTAGGTTCTTCAGAACCTTTTTTATTTTTTTTTAAGATTCCATATATATGTGTTAGCATATGTTATTTGTTTTTCTATTTCTGACTTACTTCACTCTGTATGACAGACTCTAGGTCCATCCACCTCACTACAAATAACTCACTTTCATTTATTTAGTCTTTCTAAAAAACTGACTTTGAAGATAATCCTGTGATTATCTAGCTTTTCAAACTACAGTTTTGGATTACTGTCTACGAAGCCCAGATTTTTTTTTTCTCCAACCCCAACTTGTTTTGAATTTTGATTACTTAAAATATTATTATTATCAATTAATATGCACATTTATTTTTCCACTTTGAAACTCTTTTTTAAAGAAATTCTATTTTGTGACAATTTGTTACAAAATTGCATAAATTTTTGAGCTGCATCAACATCCATCTTTAGCTTTTCACAGTGAAGTGGTTAGAATCACTGTTTCAGGAGCTTCTCTGGCTGGATTTAAAACCAGCTCTGCCCTTCTGTGGGACCTTGAGTAAAATACCTAACTGTTGTGTGATTTATTTTCCTCATACATAAAATGAGGATAATGATAATACTGATCTCATATAAACAATGTAGCTTGATTGGATTAATGTGAAAATTGAAAGATTTCCTACCAAGGACCTACTCTATAGCACAGGGAACTATATTCAATATCTTGTAATAATAACATAAAATGGAAAAGAATCTGAAAAAGAATATATATATACAATAGATATATACATATGCACATAAGTATATATATGAATCACTTTGCTGTACACCTGAAACTAACACATTGTAAATCAACTATACTTCAATTAAAAAAAAAAGATTTCCTACCCTGAGACATTTTGAAGGGCTGGCATGTAGCCTTTGCTGTTTGCAGGGTTGTTCTTACCAGCAGCAATTTCTCAGTTAAGAGGTTCTTCCAAAACAGTATTTTGCAGGCTTATTTTCAACAATTTCTGAAGAAAAACTATATGGATACTAATTTTGCTAATATTTTACAGTCTGAAGTTTGCTATATTTTACACTGATGTTTTACATCAATAGCAACTAAACCAAGTAACTTTTCTTTTTTTAATTAATAAACAAATACACATTTTCTCTGAAGTCCTGTAGAAGTTTCCTTCTGGTTTTCAGATTTTCAGAACACTGGAACTAAATATGTTGTGTCCTCCTTTGAAAAGGTCCTTTGATCATTTCTAGCTTGATATTTATTTGAGAGGGAAAAGGAAAAAAAAAAGAGAGAGAGAACTTGCTAGAACTATCTGATCAGTATCTATTTTCAAAGAATTTTTTCAAATTTAGGAAAACTGGTCATTGAATGTTGAGTGTCAAGTTCTATGTAACTTGTTCTTTGGGTAGTAGGCATATTTCAGGCTCACGTTCTTCTGCACTCTTCTTATTCAGTCGGCATTCTAAAAAGTATTGTTTATTTTTGTTTATTTATTTGATTTCCTAAATGTCTATTCTCAGTTACTTCAGTGGCTGTGTTGTATAAACTATTCTCTTCAACATCTCACAAATATACCTCTATTGTGTTTATAACTGCCCCTGTACTTTCTTTAAACTCGAATGGGTCTCCTTGAATTAATCTTTGTTTTTAAGTCAAACCTAGCTGTATTCTACAAACCTCTTCATTCACTGATTTGTTTGTCTGGGACACTGATGATATGATTTTGCCTTTCCATTCAGACTCAGGCATATTTCATCATGGGGCAGATACTGATGGTACTGCATAGAGATTATATTTCAGGGCACATCATTTGCATGAAGTAGCCCAAAGGCATTCAGTATATGCATCATAGAGCTGGAAATCCAGTTTCCATTAGATCATGGGCTCCTATAATACAAAATAGTTGTGACACTATAAGGGAACCAGATGCCCTGAGCCAGTTCTCTCCAGATAGCAATATGACAAATTCACTTTTTTTTTTTTTAAAGTCCTGGCTTAAGGGACATCATCTCAATAATCCCTACCCCGATCAACATATCTAAAGTTGCAACCTGTTTCCCTCAATCTTAGAATTCCCAATCCCATTACCTAGATCTCTTTTTGTTCTTTCTATAGCATTTGTCATCTTTCTTACCATGTAATGTATTTACTTGTTATGGGTATTGCTTATAGTTTGTCTCTCCTGCTAAAACACAAGCATCATAAGGGTAGGTGCTTGTTCTTTTCATGGACATATTCCAAGCACATAAAATGATGCCTGATACATAATAGATGCCAAATAAATATTTGTTGAATGTTTTGGTAAATCTCTCTAAAAAAAGTTTCTCAAGGACACAGACCACATCTTGTTCATTTTTGAATATTTAATGCAAGAGGTATGACTCAAACATAAGAGATTCAACAGATAATTGTTGAATCGGATCAAAAAAGAGCACTAGCAATTTACTTCTAAAACCGCTTTACCTTATTGTCCTTTTTTTGTCAATGTGGCTGCTTTCTTTTCTTACTTTTCTTATTTGTTTGCTCTTGGAAAATTGCATGGTGAGCCTTTTATTGATCTTAGTGGTCAACAAAATCAGGTGTTAGATTGTAAAGTTTCACTCACAGTCTGAGTGTCTTGGTCCATCTGGGAACCTGGTGGGTTTTCTGGTGTCACAGGTGGGCTCCAACTGGATGAATCCCAGGAGAAAACATACTTTGATGTTAAATGCATGAGGTCCTAGAAGCTGCCACTCTCTTTTCCTTTGATCTCATTCCTCTTCTATTGTCTGGAATTTGCTTGTCTCTTTTTCAGTCTTTGATGTTACTTCTCTGGCAATGAGTTCATTCCTCCTTATTGGTTTTTTTCTCTGGCCCTGTTTGAATTTGAGAGTCTTCTTGTTCTAAAGATTCCTTTTCCTGTCAGACTCGGATTTCTGATACATTTGAAGTTTCTCATTAGTGAATATTTGTCTCACTTTTGTTCTGATAGCCTATTTTGTAATGGAATATATATGAAAAAGGATCCAAACGGCTGTCTTTTTTTTTTTTCCACACTTTAAAACTTGCACCGGCTTGGTGTTTGTTGAATTATACATAGTGATCATGGCCTTTCTGGAGGAAGGCTGTCAAAGGTAGATGAATTTCTGCCATTTCAAATGAGACCAGAAATCCCAATTTTCTGATGGTACCTCTTGATTTTTAAATATTGGCCTGAATTTGAATAGTTAAAAAAAAATACTAAATGGGCTAAATAAGATGAGGGTAGTCCAAATTGCTCCCTGTGTGACCAGTTTTTGGCTTCTGCTCTACTGTTTGATTTGATCAATGACTCAGATTGGAATTTCTTTGGAACTTTTGATCTCTATAACTCTTAAGGGGTTGCAGTGCATATTATCTCTTATTTTTGTCCCTACTTTGGGATTATATATTGAGATGAGGTGACTTGTTTTCATATTTTCACTTCTTTATTCCTTCTATACCCTATTCGTTCACAAATTCCCAGTGTCCCTTTATTTCTGCATGATATAATTGTTCATTTCTGTTTTGGGAGGGAAAAGAGTAAGTGATATCTGACCCAGATGCAACCCTGCATTGAATAGGAGGAAGCATTGATCCTGACAGCCCTCCTTGTTTCCACAAAGCAACTCATTCACGGCCATGCTTCCTGCCTGCCTGTGTTCCAGGTCCACAGCTACCTACCTCCACCCTGGCTTTGGCTCCTGACCCAGGCCCAGCTGTTGCCCCTTACACTTCAGTTGAATTTGGCCTCAGCATCTCTCTTAGATAAGGTTTTCTTTTAGTAATAACAATAGTGGCATTTCAATAGGCACATGAAAACATGCTCAACATCACTAACTATTAGAGAAATGCAAATCAAAACTACAATGACGTACCACCTCACACCAGTCAGAATGGCCATCATCAAAAAGTCTACAAGTAATAAATGCTGGAGACAGTCTGGAGAAAAGGGAACCCTTCTGCTCTGTTGGTGGGAATGTAAGTTGGTGCAGCCAACATTGGAAACCCCCAATTTCCAGCCAATATTGGAACCCCCCCATAGTCTCTCAACTGTGGAAACAGTATGGAGCTTCCTTAAAAAACTAAAAATAGAACTACCATATGATCCAGCAATCCCACTCCTGGGCATATGTCAAGACAAAACTCTAATTCAAAAAGATAAATGCACCCCTATGTTTATAGCAGCATTATTCACAATAGTCAAGATAAGGAAACAACCTAAATGTCCATCGACAGATGAATAGATAAAGAAGATGTGGTACATATATACAACGGAATATTACTCAGCCATAAAAAAGAATGAAATAATGCCATTTGCAGCAACATGGATGCAAGTAGAGATTATCATACTAAGTGAAGTAAGTCAGAAAGAGAAAGACAAATACCATATAATATCATATGTGGAATCTAAAAATCTAAAATATAACACAAATGTTTTAAAATATAAATTAGAAACAGACTCACAGACATAGAGAACTGACTTGTGGTTGCCAAGAGGGAGGTGGGGTGGGGGAGGGATGGATTAGGAATTTGGGATGCAAACTATTATATAGAGAGTAGATATACAACAAGGTCCTACTGTACAGCACAGGGAATTCTATTCAATATCCTGTGATAATCCATAATGGAAAAGAATATTTATAAAAGAATATATATATATAACTGAATCCCTTTCCTGTACAGCGATAACACAACATTGTAAATCATTGTAAATCAACTGTACTTCAATAATTAAAAAAGAATAGTGGCATTTATGGACTAGTTTTATACAACGGGCCCTATGCTTAGGGCTTACTTTCACTATTTTTTTCTTTAACTTTTTAGCTAGATATTACTATTTGCTCCACTTGAAAGCTGATGAAAAAGATGGCATGCAGAGGTTTAACAGCTTGACTAAGGCCTTAGAGCCAAGGGGTGCAGTTGTAGCCCCTCTGGTCCTACACACACTGCCTCGCCTCCAGCAACTTCTATTCCAGTTCCACTGAGGAACCATCTATCTCCTTGAAGACCAGGGTGAACAACTGGTCTTGGTTTGCCTGAAACTTTCTCATTTTTAAAACTGAAAGTCCCAGGCTCACTGACACACTATGCCCCTAACCTAGGCAGCCTGGCATGCACTTGGTGAGCCTTCTGCTGTCCCCACTATGGGGAAGCAAAGGAGACGTGGTGGACAGTTATAGTAGCGGAAACCCCCAATAGTTTCTCAATGGCATAAATCAGCCCCTCCTATTTCCTCTGCCAGAGCCACCCAATGCTCTCTACCTACTAGCAAGTTTCACACCAGGGGCTGGATTCAGACCATCTTTCTAATTCTTACCGTGAGTGCTGGTCCTGGCTGAAATCTGGTCCATTGCTAGTCTAGGGTTCATTTCTCTAAATGGATATCTTTTTACAGATTCACAGACACCAGAGTCTGAAACAGCCTGATTGGTTCAGCACATATTTATTTATTCATTTTTGTCTGAATCAATTTACAAAATTTTAACCTTAGGTTAATTGGACAATGGGGGACTTCCCTGGTGGTGCAGGGGTTAAGAATCCACCTGCCAGTGCAGGGGACATGGCTTCGAGCCCTGGTCCAGGAAGATCTCACATGTCGCAGAGCAGCTAAGCCCATGCGCCACAACTACTGAAGCCCGCATGCGTTGAGCCCGTACTCCGCAACAAGAGAAGCCACCACAATGAGAAGGCTGCGTGCGCACCGCAAGGAAGAATAGCCCCTGCTCGCTGCAACTAGAGAAAGTCCGTGTGCAGCAACAAAGACCCAATGCAGCCAAAAATTAATTAATTAATTTTAAAAATTGGATAATGGAGTAAATCATGTATATTTCAGCATTCAAGCAAGAACTCATTGGAAATTCTAACTTCAGTGTATCCCCACCCCCTACATTCAGGTTAGAAGGGCACCTGCGGTGGAACTGACACCCTAGAGAGCCCCCCTCTGACCACCCTCTGGTCACATCCTGTGTCATGGGGGTGGTGTTTGCAAACCAAGGGGAAATGACGATAGGAAGCTGTCATCACCCTCCTAAACTTAGTCTTCCTACCCAGCTCCCCAGAGTTTCCTGCCTGAACAGCTCTGAAACAGCTTCAAGGGCCTGAACTATTCTCTCCACTGTCCGTCCTCCTGAGGATGGACCACGGACCCATACATAGGTCCCAGGAGTGGCCAAGGGGGTTTCCACTGTAGACAGGGCTTGGACATGTGGGATGTTCATTTGTCAAAGAAGGAAGTAGAACAGATTTTATTCAACTGTTTGTTAGCTTATTTGTAACTTTTGACTCTCTCCTCAGGCCCTATGAGTATTCAAGTGGGGCCTTTATAATATTTTATTGATAATGACAATCATTTAGCCTAAGCTCACCTGGCCTCAGAATGTCTTATTAAATAGTTAAAACCTACCACCACACCCTTAACTGCAGCTAAAATAATACTATAAGGAATTTTATCAAGTGTTCTTTTACTTCCTCTTAATAAAAACAATATTTGGGGTATAATATTGGAATTGGCATATCTCCCTCATCATGTTCTACACAATTAGTTTACTTTTCAATATGTACATCTCACTGTTATAAAACTTGGAGAAACATGCAATTAGCAAGTTCACAGATCAAAAAAATTTAAATTTAAAACTAGACAGAAAAATGGCACCAAGGAATGTGGTTTCAAGTCTTATATACATGCAGAGGCCAGGATAAGGACCACAGCCTGTGCTTGGATCTTGAGAGATTATCCCTCCTTCAGAGAGAAACGCTGTCACCAGAATGACTTCCGGTGATCGGCTATGCATACCTAGACTCAAATCCTATTTCTGTTACTCGATGACTTGAGGCATAGGAATGGGAGGGTCATTAGTCACTCTTGTCTTTTATGTCTGTGATATAGAATGTAATAATCTCCCTCACTAGGCTGCTTGAGGGACTCAACAAAATCACAAAATAGGAGCTTGGTTGTTTTCTTCCATTGTTTCCCCTTATTTCCACTTTGCCCCTACTTATTTCCCTTTTCCTTACTTTATTTTCTTCCATTTATTTCTCTCTTTCTACCGTAGTCTTTCAACTGAGTTTCCCACCAACCCCCCCAATAAAGGACCAATAACAATTATACTACCACATGTTATGATCTGCAAAACAGTTACCCTTGTGATCTGTAGTTATTTTGATCACCCAATGAAAAGTTGTATTATGTCCAGCCAGTCCTTTAATCATGTCTGAGCTCCAAGAGGAGGCCCATTAGGGCAGTACTAAGCCAAGGTAAGGGCGGCAATAGGTGGTCTCTGACTATGGTGACCCATCAGGAACGCCTTATGGGAAGAAAAGTAGGGTGTAAATTGGTATCTTTATAATGCACAGAAATAAACTTTTAAAATTTACTTAACAAATATTTATTGAGTGTGTATTATGTACCAGATACAAATCTACAGAAATAGAGTAAAAAAGATAATCTTGACCCTAATGATGAGCTTTAGTTCTATGGCTGGGTTGGGAATGAAGAGAATAGACAATTAAAAATAAGTAAATTTTGGGACTTCCCTGGTGGTGCAGTGATTAAGAATCCACCTGCCAATGCAGGGGACATGGGTTCAAGCCCTGGTCCGGGAAGATCCCACATGCTGTGGAGCAGCTAAATCAATGCGCCACAACTGCTGAAGCCCCCTTGCCTAGAGCCTGTGCACCGCAACGAAGAGTAGCCCCCACTCACTGCAACTAGAGAAAGCCCATGCACAGCAACAAAGACTCAACGCAGCCAAAAATGAATAAATAATTTTTTTAAAAAAGTAAATTTTATATACAAAATAGATAACCTACAAGGACCTATACGGAACTATACTCAATATTTTGTAATAACCTATAAGGGAAAAGAACCTGAAAAAGAATTAGCACAACACTCTAAATCAACTATAAGTCAATAAAACAATAAAGTATACAATATGATGAAAACAATAAATAAGTAAAATAAAAATTTTCAACTTCAAAAAAAAGAATATATATATGTATAACTGAATGACTTTGCTGTACACCTGAAGCTAACACAACACTGTAAATCCAACTAACTTGCTTTTTACTTCAACTAAAAAAATTAATTTAATAACATATTATAAAGTGACAAGTGTTTTTGAAGAAACACTATGAATAAAAATAAATTAGAGGATGTGATTTTAGAAGTAAACATAAGGAATACCTTTTAAAGTCATGTATTCATTCTATTGCCTCAGTTCTTTCTTAAAGTACTTTTTTTGCGTGTGGTACAAAATTCAAAATGTTTCAGAAGAGTACACAGCAAAGAATAAAGTTTTTTTCTTTGTTGACCCCACTTTCTTCTGATCTGCTTATCCGTATCCATCCAGAGATTTCTGTGGGTCTATGCACTTTCAAGTCTATATATTCTTTTCTATTTTTTTAAACACAGATACTGTTTACACTGCATTGCACACTGATTTTCCTTTTCATTGAACAATTTATACTGGAGATGGTTCCACATCAGAACATACAGGGCTCCCTCATTCTTTTTAATGGAAGCATAATACTTCTGCTCGGGTTTGTCAAGCACACATACAAAACAAGGTGAGTCCAAGGCCAAGGCCTGGCAGATACACATAGAGATAAAGGAGCCACTGTGAGATTCCGATGATGTGTGCCTTAGACAGTAAAGGGAAGAGTAGACAAATAGTACATCTCCCATGGCCCCTGTGTCCCACACACCAACACAGAGGACACTAAGTATGAGGGCAGATGACCACAAGGTGAGTTGTTAGAGTCTTTATTGCTATAGATCTAATTCTAGACTTCGGCTTGAAACTGAGCAGGACCTTGTGAGGCTCCTGGGCACAAAAGCCTTTCTGTGTCCCCCTGTTTCTTGATTATAGGAAATAGGCTTATTTCAGCCTCCATGACCTTCCCTGAGTTCCAATGGACGGTTCAAACAGTTATTAATCAGGGAAGGGAGGGGATGCAGAGACGAGGGAGGAGTAGTCAAGAAACAATAGTGCAGCCTTGGGGTAGGATCCTGGTACCCCCAAGGGATACACACAACAATATCTTTGAGCTGTTCTGCAGATACTGAAACCTCCACCAGTTGGGAGAAGGTAACTGCATGCTGCCCACAAGCACGTAGACCCCAGACCTGTTGGAACCAGAAGGTTGATGATGCCGACTTCCAATTACCTCACCACCAACCAATCAGAAGAATGTCCATGAGCTGTTCACTCTCTCCTTTTTGAACCATTACTATAAAACTCCTCATTACCCCCTCCAGGTTGGGACACACGGTTTTGAGGGCATAAGTTTGCTGTGTCCCCCTTTGCCTGGCAGAGCAATAAAGCTATTCTTTTCTACTTCACCCAAAACTCTGTCTCCGAGATTTAATTTGGTGTCGGGGTACAGAGGCCAGATTCAACATCAGGCTAAGCAATTCTATGTGATGCAACTCTATTCTAAGCATGCAGGGCAGAAAGCCTCATGCCTCCGCAGAACTTAGGGGGTGTCAAGAAACTGTATCAGGACAGTGTGGTATGGGGCCAGGAGGCAGGTGGCGATGGCCTTGGAGCCGCTAATTGCAGGCCTCCATCCTCTTGTGTCTCAGGAAGATGACAAGGTGTCTTGTCAAGACTCAGATCAGCTGTGGGGCATGGCTTTGGCTGTCTGGCCAAAGTGGACAGCGTGAGGTCACTGGGACACTCTGGCAGAGCCGTTTCCTTACAGGGATTACCATAATTTTTAATTAACCTCCTTTTGATGGACTTTTGGGCCATCTTCCAATCTTTTGTTATTCCTAACATATACCCCTTTGCACACATTTGCTTATAATTGTAGGATATATTCCTAGAAACAGAATTGTTGGATTGAAGAGCACTTGTTTCAATTTTGAAGATGTTGCCCTTTCTTTAATATTGTATTAATTATAGTCTCACTACAATAGATTAAATAGTTCTGGTTCCTTCATATCCATGCCACCATTATAAATTTTGTGTTCCCTGAAGTCTAAGTTTAAAATATCATTGTAGTGTGAATTTGCATTCCTTCTTCTAATGAGTGAGGTTGTGCATCTTTTTATATATCTGAGAGTAATCTGTATTTTTTATATATTCATGTTCTTTACCTATTTTTCCATTGAGTTACGTTTTTAAAAATTATTTGTGGGGGCTTCTTATTCATTAATTAAATTTTGAAATACTTTTCCAAGTTCTTGGGAGGATGATATCATTCTGTATTTTTTTGTGGAATTGCATGTGGTTTTTAAAATATTTTATATGTACAAAATTTTTCTTATATTTTATTTCCAGGTTTCTAAACTTTATGTCATACTTAGAAGGACCTCCAACAATCTTTGATTATAAAAGTACTATCTAGGGAATTCCCTGGATGTGGAGTGATTAGGACTCAGTGAGCTCACTGTGGGGACCTGGGACGATCCCCGGTCAGGGAACTAAGATCCTGCAAGTGTGGCCAAAATAAAATAAAATAAAAGCACAGCCTCATATTTTCTTTAAAACTTCAATAAAACTTATATTTGAAGATGTACATGTATTTTAAATGCTTAGAGTGTTTAGTTTAATATAGCTTTTTCTTACCAAGAATTCTTATTAAATATATTTATTTTTTAAAAATGTCTTTTTAGTATTTATAACATAAATCACATAGTTATTTATTTATTTATTTTTGGCTGCGTTGCGTCTTCATTGCTGCATGCGGGCTTTCTCTAGTTGCAGCGAGCAGCGGCTACTCTTCATCATGGTGCACGGGCTTCTCATTGCGGTGGCTTCTCTTGTGGCAGAGCATGGGCTCTAGGGGCAAGGGCTTCAGAAGTTGTGGCACGTGGATTCAGTAGTTGTGGCTCGTGGTCTCCAGAGCACAGGCTCAGTAGCTGTGGTGCACAGGCTTAGTTGCTCCGCAGCAACTAAGCCCAGACCAGGGCTCAAATCCATGTCCCCTGCATTGGCAGGCGGATTCTAAACCACTGCACCACCAGGGAAGTCCCAAATCACATATTTTAAAAATATGTTTTTAATAGGTTTGATACTGGTAAGGTGCCTATGTTAAAAAGGATAACTGAGCACTCTTGATAAGAAACGAATGCTTGGGGGGACCTTCAAGATGGCAGAGGAGTAAGACATGGGGATCAGCTTCCTCCCCCAAAATACATCAAAAATACATCTACATGTGGAACAACTCCTACAGAACACCTACTGAACGCTGGCAGAAGACCTCAGACTTCCCAAAAGGCAAGAAAATCCCCATACACCTGGGTAGGGCAAAAGAAAAAACAGAGACAAAAGAATAGGGATGGGACCTGCACCTCTGCGAGGGAGCTGTGAAGGAGGAAAAGCTTCCATACACTAGGAAGCCCCTTCACTGGCAAAGATGGGGAGGAAGCTTTGGAGCCATGGAGGAGACCGCAGCAACAGGGGTGTGGAGGGCAAAGCAGAGATTCCCACACAGAGGATTGGTGCCAACCAGCACTCACCAGCCTGAGAGGCTTGTCTGCTCAACCACTGGGGTGAGTGGGGGCTGGGAGCTGAGGCTCAGGTTTCGGAGGTCAGATCCCAGGGAGAGGACTGGGGTTGGTTGCGTGAACACAGCCTGAAGGGGGCTAGTGTGCCACAGCTAGCCAGGAGGGAGGCCAGGAAAAAGTCTGGACCTGCCTAAGAGGCAAGAGACTATTGTTTCAGGGTACGCGAAGAGAGGGAATTCCTTTCCCATGGGCCCACAGAAGGCAGAGCACCACCTAAGCGAGCTCCAGAGATGGGCGTGAGCTGCAGCTATCAGCTCAGACCCCAGAGACGGGCGTGAAATGCTAACGCTGCTGCTGCAGCCACCAAGAAGCCTGTGTGCAAGCACAGGTCACTATCCACACCCCGAGGGAGCCTGTGCAGCCTGCCACTGCCAGGGTCCCATGATCCAGGGACAAGTTCCCCGGGAGAACACACAGTGTGCCTCAGGCTACTGAAACATTAAGCCAGCCTCTACTGCCGCAGGCTTGCCCCACATTCCAATTATAACTACCATACCCCTCCTTCCCCCTGGCCTGAATGAGCAAGAGCCCCCAAATCGGCTGCTGCTTTAACCCTGTCCTCTCTGGGCAGGAACAGATGCCCTCAGGTGACCTACACGCAGAGGTGGGTCCAAAACCAAAGCTGAACCCCAGGAACTGTGCGAACAAAGAAGAGAAAGGGAAATCTCTCCATACAACCTCAGGAGCAGTGGATCAAATATCCACAATCAACTTGATGTACCCTGCATCTGTGGAATACCTGAATGGACAATGAATCGTCCTAAAACTGTGGCAGTGGACTTTGGGAACAACTGTAGAACTTGGGGTTTGCTGTCTGTGATCAAGTAATCAAACTTTGCTTAAAGGGAGAAAGGTGCAGCCGCACAGCACAGGGAGATCAGCTTGGTGCTTTGTGACCACCTAGAGGGGTGGGATAGGGAAGGTGGGAGGGAGGGAGACGCAAGAGGGAAGAGATATGGGAACATATGTATATGTATAACTGATTTACTTTGTTATAAAGCAGAAACTAACACACCATTGTAAAGCAATTATATTCCAATAAAGATGTTAAAAAAAATCAAACAAATGCTGGAGGGGATGTGGAGAAAAGGGAACCCTCTTACACCGTTGGTGGGAATGTAAATTGGTGCAGCCACTATGGAGAACAGTATGAAGGTTTCTTAAGAACTAAAAATAGAGTTGCCATATGATCCAGCAATCCCACTCCTGGAAATATATCTGGAGAAAACTCTAATTCGAAAAGATACATGCACCCCAATATTTATAGCAGCACAATTCACAATAGCCAAGACACAGAAGCAGCAATCTAAATGTCCATCAACAGATGAATGGATAAAGAATATGTGGCATATATATATGTACACACACACACCGATACAAACATACATACATACAATGGAATACTATTCAACCATAAAAAAGAATAAAATAATACCATTTGCAGCAACATGGATGGACCTAGAGATTGTCATACTAAGTGAAGTCAGAGAAAAACAAAAATCATATGATGTCGCTTATATGTGGAATCTAAAATATGACACAAATGAACTTATTTACAAAACAGAAACAGACTCACAGACATAGAGAACAAACTTACAGTTACCAAAGGGGAAAGGTGGGGGAGGGATAAATTAGGAGTTTGGGATTAACATATACACACTACTATATATAAAACAGACAAACAACAAGGAACTACTGTATAGCACAGGGAACTATATTCTATATCCTGTAAATAAACCATAATGGAAAAGAATATGAAAAAAGCATATATATATATATATATATATATATATGTATAACTGAATCACTTTGCTGTACAGCAGAAACTAACACTACATTGTAAATCAATTATACTTCAATAAAAAAACAGACCTTATATTCAGATTCAGATATCCTATTTAGCAGCAAGGGTGTTCATATTGTTTCTGGGTGACTGAAGTAAGGAAATTTTACTTCCCAGGTTTTTGCGCCTACTTAGTGGTAAAGTGGTAATTGCGACCCAGGATTCCTGTCCCTGGTGCCCCTTTCTCTCCACACAGCCTTGAAGGTGAATCTTCAAAGGCTGGAGAGCTCCAGTTGTTCGAGAGACTTCTCCCAACACCTACCTCTCCTGTTCCAGTGCAGCCAATGTCAATGTCACTGTTATCGTCAGTCTGTCTTCTTTTATGTTCATATGAACAAGCTGGCTGCATACTTTGGAAGGGGCTTGGATTCTCTGAAGCAGAGTTTGCTTCATAGGAACATTTCAAGGTGTTTTCCCCCCCTCCCCCAGGAAATACTTCTTACAAGGCACCAAAAAATTTAGACATTTCTAGAAGAAATCTGTTCCAACTTCACAAATTCAGTGACATCTTTGGATGTCTCTCCCTAAATGCTGACATTCACTTTAATGGCACTCAGCTGTGATTCCATACAGATCATCTACACTGGAGACCACAGGTAGTGATAACTTGAAAACAAATGTTGTATCAGGCAACTGGGTGAATTTTAGAATCACCTCTCAAGTCATTAGAGGTCAAGTATATGGGGACCTAATGAAACTTCATGATGGTTTTGTGTTATTTATTGTCCTCAAGTTCCTAAACAATATCTCTTTGCTTTAAGATAATTTCAATAATGTTTTTACAATCACTTAAACAAATAAGAATGATTGATACTCATAGATTTCCAGTTATCAGCAACTAAAAAAAAAAACAAAGAAAACTGCCTGGTATTTTGCATCCTGAGTCAAAGAGTGACAGATTCTCTTTTGAAGTTAGTGAATGGCATATCTTATCAACAGTATGCTAAAGTAAGATTAGGATCAAAAGAGATCTTTCTTACAGTTCATGATAGAGATTGGAAAAAAGTCAGATCCTAAGTTTTCAATGATTCATCTCCACCTCCACTGTTCCTGTATGTATCCACTAGTGATTGACTTTGTCTCCTAACAGGGTTTCTAACCATCTGTCCAGCAACATGCTCCGCCCACCTATAGACAGATCTAAACTACAGAGTAGCTTCAGAGTAACCTTTAGAGTAACTGCTCTAAAATAGTTGTTCTCAGACAGTAGGGTGCATCGGAGTCTCCTGGAGGAGTTTTAAAAACCAATGATTGAGCCCCTCCCCCTGAGTTTCTGATTCTGTAGGTTTGGATAGGACCTGTGTATTTTCGTTTCTAACAAATTTTGATGGGGTGCTAATTGTACTGGCCCCTGAAACACATGTTCAGAATGACTCCTCTAAAACATAAGTCTGCCCATGTCACTACTCTGCAAAAAATCCTTCAGTGGCTCCTTTTCCCCCACAGTTTAAGCTCCTTAACATGGGTCACAGGGTCCATCATTACCTGGGTCTTCCCTAATTCTTACGTTTTATCTCTCACTGCCTCAAGTGGTGTGTTGATACAGGTTTAAAATCTGGCTGTTCAGTGTGTGACGCACACACACAGACACACAGACTCATCTCTGTATATGTATGTGTGTGGGCACACACATGCATTCAGACGTTAGGTCATTTTACCGATATAAGCGATGTGTAGACACAATTTACAAATAATAATAAAATATACAATAAACTGTATTATAAATTCCATAAAACCAATTGATTTTTATAGAATGCTTTCGTTGATTTTTCACTGAACTCTTTTACCTGTAATCACACAGTCTCTTGTCACTTATTCTTTTTTTTTCTTAATTTTGTAAAACAACATAGATATAAAAAGTATTCTTAACACACAGGCTGGAGAAAACAGACTTCAAGCCAGACTTGGTCACCAGGCTGTAGTTTGCCTATCCCTGGTCTAGACAATCAACAAAACAATAAATCAAAACCTGACTTATAGGATTTACCAATATCCATGGTGTAAATATCTCCGCTACGATGGATTTCAAACCATCAAACGGATGTCATTAAATATGGAATTGGAAAGAGATGCACTGTAGCAATCCAATATAGTGTATTTCCACCACACAGATACAACAGAAGTAAAGAAAACCTCAAATACATATAGATAGATGCATAGAGAGACACATAGAATAAAATAAAGTAACTAGGCATCAATGAATTTAGTACATTTTAAAAATACTTCGATGGATTATAAGTTTAAATAACTGGGGTTTTCATAATGGCTGTATTTACCAGCCAGCTTCCAAACTTCCTGAAAATCTACCAGCTGGCCTTCATGAGTCAGTACCAGCTAGCCCTCACACACCACTGCTGGACGATTGTTTCAAATCCCATAGATACTGGACTGTGACATTTCATGTCCCGTACCCTGCACAGGGTCCCCTCTGACCTGGCCTGCCTTTTTCCCCTTTCTCATCAGGCTAACCCTACTCTCCTTTCAAGACTTAGCAGCATCTCCTGCTGGAAGCCTTCCACCCCCATTCAAGGTTGAGCCAAGTGCTCTCTGCCTAGGATCCCGCAGTGCCCAGTGCCGCTCTCCAAGGTAGCTTTCACCTCCTTGCTCTGCAGTGGGTGTTCCAGGCCTGACTCTGCTATTAGACTGTAAGCATCTCCAACTCAGGGACTCTGCTTTAGTCATCTCTGATTGGTATTGCCTAGAAGAGAGCCTGGTATACAGTGGGAGCACAATATATACTTCTTGAACTGAACTACTAGCAAAGATGGTTAAATCTTGTCCGCTAGTCTTGCAAAACTTCTGACCAATACACAAGGACAGTTAGTTCTTTCTTGCTCTTTTGTAGAACTAACTGTCCTTGTGTATTGGTCAGAAGTCTGCATAGGAATGAAGGTGAAAAACAAGAGCCTATCATGCAGATTTTCAATTTCTTTGGATTTTATTATTTATTTTATTAAGGTATAATTGACCTAAAATTTTATATTAATATAATTTCTGTATTTTCCATGACCTCGGCTAACTGAAGCTGATTTTCGAAAAAAAAGAATTACTGAATGTAAGCAAGAGACTAGATGGTGATACAGGAAAGCTACCAGAAAAAAAAAAAAAAAAAGAAGTTTTAAAAAGTAAAAAGGAGCCTTGCTGATTTTAAAATGCACACAATTAGCTGATGCCTTGCAAGGCGTTTCCCCAGGCTCACAGCTCAGACTCTCTCTGTGGACTCCCCCGTGGTTGGCTGACTGGGCTTAGAGCGAGGGTAAGAGAAGCCCCAGGGTAAGATCTGTCAGGGGCCCACATCTTCTCACTTGCTCTTTTGCTACCTGATTTTTTTACTGATCATGAACAAGGGGCTTGGAGGTCTGCAGGGAGAATCAACTCACCTCATAGTCGATGTCTAGGGCATCCGCCTCGCCCTTGGTCCGGAAGTGCTGTGTGTGCCGGTCCACGGTGAAGTTCACATGCTTGCCGACCCGCTCGAGAAGGACGGAGTGCCAGTGCTGGTCATCCAGGAGGCTGCCCAGGGTGGCCGAGGGGGGGCTGCTGCTGAGCCGAGGTTTGCTGTCATCTGTGAAGGGGATGGAACACGGGATGGCTCTGTGCCCAAGGGCAGCCTGAAGCACTAGAACGTTCTGCTAGCAAGTCCAACTCTCTCTATCCAAAGGTAAAGGATGATTCCCTGCCTGCTGACCCAGAACCGTGCTGGGCTTGGGAAGGAATACCAACATTTTCCCACAGATTGCAGGACCAAAATCTCAGTCAACTGATACACACACCCCCTTCTACACGTGAAATGACATGTTAGGATTTGTGTGATTAAATAATAAGAGAAACCATATCCTGATGGCCATATGAATGATATTGAAAATAGGACTTGTCACATTTAGAAAGAATACATATTCTTTGCATGTGAATGGCTCTTGAAAGGAGAAAGTGAATCTTTAGCTGTGTTTTGGAGGAATAGTGAATGCTGGAGAAGTAGAGGGAAGACCGTGGCCCCAATGAGTTGGGTAGATTTGTGGGCGAAGGAAACGGGGAGGAAATAATCATTTTAGCTGCCATTTTCAAATGCCTACTCTATCAAGGGCACTTAACTAGGGATTTTATAACCTCCAAGTTTGATGCTCTAAGACAAAATGATTACCTGCATTTGACAAATTAGGAAACTGTGGTCCGGTGAGGGTAAGCATGCCTAGGTAGAGATGCAGCCAGCGTTCAAATCCAGGTCTCGACCCTTTTGACTGACCAGGGCAAGGGTCCTATGATTCACCCTAAACTGAGCTTGGAAGATACCCCTTGGGAGAATGTGAGAGATTCCGGTGGAGAGGTACATTTTTCAATCAAGTCTGCCCGTTTCCCCTCCTGTCTCTCCTCCAATTTTATGGACTTCCTGCCTGTATCCTTCTGTCAAAAAGATTAAAGCTTTTTTTTTTCTTTGTTCTTTGTTCCTGTAGAATGGCTTAGCCTTAGCAAAACGAACAGCTCAATGCAACTAATTTTACTTACATGTAAACCTTCCAATTTTTGAATATTTTATGCGTTCGGTACCCTTAGTAACTGAAAGCTAAATGTCTCTCTTCTCTCTCCTAAGACATGTTTTACAGAACAACTGCAGCAGCCTGCTCCGTGGTGCAGCATTTAAGGGGCTGGAGTTGCCATTTCCACTGTAGGCTGCTCACTCCTACCTCCATTATGGCCCCAAGTCACTGCTTCCTGCATGAAATAACACTTCGTTGCTTCCTATGGGGGTTGGGGGGAGGCACCCAGATGACTGTAATTGAAAAATAAGAGCTGATGAGTTCATAGCTGCCTTTAATTGATTTATTCATTGACATATTGATTTGTTCCACATCTTCTGAGTTCTTAAAATGTGTCAAATTATGCAAATACATTAATAAATCTTTTTCTTTTTCTTTCTCCCTCACCTCTCTCCCTCCCTCCTTCCTTCCCTCTTTCCTTCTCTCTCTCCTCCTTTCCTTCTTCCTTCTTTCCTTCCTTCTTCCTTTCCTCCCTTCGTCCTTCCTTCCTTCCTTCCTTCCTTCCTCCCTCCCATCCTTTCATCCTTCCATCCATCTACAAAAAGGTGTTGATATCTACCTGACTTGCTTACAGTGACAAATGATGTATACAGGAGATACAGAGTTAAAAGGCACACTTCCCTCTCTGAAAGTTTTAATGTGGAGACTCAATAAGTGAATTGATAAAAAGCATGCTGGTGGTATTAACAGCCGTTAATGCAGGGAGCCATGGAAATGCAGGGTAGGGAGCTGTGGAGGCCGCTTTACAAAGTGGTGCCAGGCCTGATATTTGGCCAGAACAAGGAGCATTGCTACCCAGCCGGGAGAAGCACATGCCAAGGTTGGGGGTACAGGGGAACACCTAAAGGGATTCCACGCAGCAGAGTGCCATGACCACGTGACGCTGGTTTATCCCACCCAGGACCAGTGTGCTAGTGTGAGCTAGGTTACAGCCTGTGTTTACTTTTAAGAAATGGGAGCCATTGGTCAATTAATAAGTCAGGGATTATTGACTCAGATTAACATTTTAAGAAGGTTATTTTGACAGCTGTATGGGAATTTGATGAGAAGGCAAGGCTGCCAGAAAAACTGGCAGTCATCTAGATGGGGGACGAGGGGCTTAGGTAAAGAGAGCACAGGAGGATGGATTTTCAGCCAGTGAGAAGGTGTTGGCATGTGGTGACCTGGCATGCCATTTGGATATTGGAGGTAGACATGGTAAAGGAAAGACCCACCTAGGGATGACTTTTAGTATGTTTGCTCAAGCAGGTAGGTGAAAAGTGGTACCAGTCAGAACAAAGAACACCAGTGTCCGTCTCTCTCCCCCACTTCTTCTACACACACACACACACACACACACAACTTTTACTTATAAAATAAAACATGTCCAAAGGTTAATGATTGGTTGAAGGAAACAGTGTGCCTTATAAACTATTAATTCTAGGTAATAAGTCAAATAGATTTAATATCAGAGATTTCATTTTAAATTTGATGTGCACCTCCGACATTTTTTCTTAAAAACTAAAAAGGCATTTAACAATGATTCAGTAATAATAAGTCCAAAACATTAAAGGTTTGAAACTGTAAAGCCACTGAAAGTCACAAAATGAAAAAGTAAAGGAATCACATCTTTTCCTCCTAATTATTTGTTCTTATGTGTTGTGTTGGGTGGGTTTTAGTGATATGTTGACTTCTTTAGTAGAGCCAATAAAGACAAGGATTAAATTAAGTATTTTAATATTTTTCTACACTATTATTCCTACTTCATAAGAGAAATTTAATTTTGAATAGGTCAAACAGACTGTAAATTTTACTTGACTTTTTGGATAAGGTAGTGAATCTTTCTTCTATCCTTGTTTGCATTTACTAAAACATTAACAGAAGTTTTGATTTCCTTTTTTCTTTTCTTCTTACATTTTAGAATGAGTATAAGTATCTTTGATAATGGGAAAAACAAATAAACTTCATTAAAAACATAATCCTTAACCTGCATGGCTGGTTCATTGAAAACTATACGAGTGATGTGTAAATTGTTGAATATCTCCTGCATTACAAGCATCTTTTTAACTAAAAAAATTGGTAGACATGACCTTATTTCACTGATCCTCTCCATTAACCATTCTATGCTAACACTCAGAAATCTTGCATGCACACAAATTGAGTGAAAGTTAGTCTGTTTAAACAATTGGATAAACAGGAAATTCTGCTCTTCATTAAATAGGATGTTTTAAATTGTATCTATAGTAGGTGTTACCTTGAAGAAAAAGGTTACTCCTAGGAAAGGTTCCATTTTACCTAGAAATGTTCAGTATTAGAAATTGCAATACAAACTTCATTCTCAAAAGATTATCAAACTCTTCATCCTGTAATACACATTTCAAGTTTTATCTCAGTGGCAATTATGGTTCAACTACTAGTTTTAACTCGTTTCCAATTTATTAAGGCAAGATAAAAATTCCTATGGGCAACTGTGGAGAACAAAGACAATAAAAATATCTGGAAGCTATCTTTTAGGCCAGAAACACATTAGGGGGGAAAATACCTCTTATTATTAATTAAATAAAAACTTGTTTTCATGTGGTTTGAGATATAATTAAAATGAAACAATGTAAATACTACTCAAGTCCCTAAAGCATATGGCAATTTTTATAGGAAGCTTGAAATGATTGCAAAATATTTCTAACTTGCTCTTCTCCCCCACCCCCACCCCCAACATACTATGGATAAGCATGTCAAATTGTTCACCCTTGGAACTAACATTTTTCTGACTAAGGGCATTATATTGCATTGTTTTCACCCAAAGTCTTCTTTGATTAAATCTTGCTTGGTCTTAACAGTTTAAACACTTTAACTTTCACAATCTGTGGATATCATATGGCCTAGCAAAAGGGAACAGAAACTTTCTTTTTTAAGATTGTATTTCAACGGAAAGTCACGTTGGAAAGGGCTTGATTTATTGTTGATGAGATAGGGGACCACTCACATGAAGGTCACCAATGCCTACCTCCACCCGACCTTCAGAATTAACCTTCCCACCTTAGTTGTTCAGGTTATCGATGTTGGTATTCACTTGTATTTTTAAGGTTCTCTTCTACTAAGTGAGGTAAGCATTTTACATAGGTTGTTTCCATTATTCCTGAACACAGCCTTACAAAAAGCTTCACCTCAAAGAAGCTACAAGACATACCTAAGGACACAAAGAATTAGGGTTACAACCAAGCTCTGACTCCAAAGCTAATGCTCTTACCACTACCCCTACTGGAAAAATTGATACTCCCACTTACCCTCATTTCTTATGTCCTGGCCACCTGCTTTCCACCATACATACGTGTGAGCTTATATAGCTTAATCAGAATACCAAGAAAAGGATTTGATGCATTGGGAAGCTGAGAGTTTTGGAAAGGAACATTGGGCAATCCTAAGAGGGAAGGACATGATGTAGAAGGTGAAGGCAAATTTCACCTTTGCAGGTTATCCAGGAGCATAAAGGCCCTTGTTTAGCCGAATTCAGGGCTGATGAATGTTCTCCTAAGTGCTCAAGGGAAGTCTTCCGAAGAAAATAAAAACTAACAGGACGCCATGCGACTGCAGCGGACTTGACCCTCAGATCAGAGCAAATCCTTACGTATCAAAAAAGCAATGAAATACATCTTTCTTGTACTGTTAAAGTTGTTAAAAATTTTCTAAAGTTTATTCAATAAAACATTCTCTAGATTTAGGAGTCATGGTTCAAGTCTGACTCCTAAGCTGTATCCATCTTCTGTGACTTTGTTATCTTAAAAAATGCTATCTTAATACAATTATGGTATGTGGTTTTGATGATACCTAATTATATATGTTTAGTTAATATTACAAAATTAGAAAGTAAATTGTAATAATTACTTTACTAGGCCTGGACCTCCTTGAAAATCAGAACTGGTAAATTCAACTTTTAACCTCCAGTGCATAGCTCAGTGCCTGGCTTAATGTACTCGTTCAGTGAATTCTTATTATAAGAATGACACAATTTACATAAAATGTGGAACAACTTATCCCATTGACACTTTGTCTGAAATGCCTGTGTTCCCTTCCTCTTTGTAATGAAATCTCCAGCTAACTCAAGGTGGATCCAGGAAGGCTTTCTGGACTCCTTTATCCTCCTCTGGTCTCTCCATTCTCAAAATATAACACATGGATACCAACTTCCCGATATTTAATTTGTAATTGTTTCATGAAGGTTTATAACATTTTAATGATGAATGTCAGGAACTTGGGGTTCGACTGGAGAGTGTTCTAATCTTGGGTTTACAGCTATGCATCTACGTGACCTATGTAGCCCGGGGCAACCTACTGGACATCACTGACCATCAGTTTCTCCATCTGTAAAATGGGTTTGGATATAGTTTGTAGGATTGCCATGTGATACAAATGAAATATATATGTAAAATGTCTAGCACAGTGCCTAAGTGAGGGCTCTCAAAAAATGGCAACATTAAAAAACATCTTTTGTAGTATTTAGTCCAGGTCCAGAAACACAATAAATGTTTTATAAATACATATGAGTTGGCTTATCAAAACGCTTGAATTTCAAAAAGCTAAAGTAAATGTTCATTGGACTCTCTGGAGAATGTTCAGACTGTTCACTGATATCCCAAGCTATCTCAGTGAGTTGGTTATGCAGTCAAATGCTTTGCCTCTGAACCCATACTTGGCCCCCCAAGGACAGTGTGCTCCACACGTGGTTATGCTATGCCAAGATTCTCGCTTTCCTATGACTGTCATATTACACAAACATTATGCCTCAGTTCAAAGGTGCTGGACTCTTGTAAGGATGAATGATCTGCATGTGCTATTGATGTTTTATTTAGTTCTCACCACAATTCCCCAGTCACGTAATGCCTCTGCTCTTTCATTCTCCCACCTGCATGTATGGGTTTGAGCTGTTGTAATTCTACTGAGGGCAAACTTCCACAGGTGATCTGAATGACATGTGTAGCATGGAAAGAGGAATCTTTATGAACCCCCTTATGGACTGAGAGAAGAAATCTCTCTCCCATTAGTAGCTCTAGAAATCTCACTGTTCTACCCAAAGAAAGTAGTCAAACACCTAGTTCAACTGCAGCATTGAAATGATCTTTCCAAGTCAGCCTCCATAGGAGTAACTAGGTAATATGAATCAGAATTTCGGCAAAGAGCATCACTTGTGAAGAACCACAGCACACTGTGTATACCTCCAAAGGCCATGGTATAGGTCATGCAGCTGTCCATGGTACTGAACCTCTCTACTCAGCCTGAATTTCTGAATTGTAAAGTCACAGATTAGATAAGGAACTGGAGAACTGTCACTAAAGGAAACACTGCTGCAGTGTCCACATCAGCTGGGCAGAGAGAAACTTCCTCCCCTTCCTCCGTCATTGGCCATTGCCCCAGCACCATTTTGCAGCCCATTAACTTGGATTTTAGGATTCTTCCTTCCCCACTCCTCCTCTTGCTCTCTCTTTCTTCCTTTTTATTTCTTGATTCATTTCTTTAAAAAAAGAGCTTGATCATGGGTGGTATGAACTCTTTCCTCTTTGAAGGCTGTGTGGCAACATGGGAAGAACATGAATTTTATATCATATATTTTATATAAATAGCTAAGGAAAACACTTGGAAAATATACAAAAATGTTAATAGAAGGATGACTGAGTTGTAGGATTTTGAGTGATTTTTCCCTTCTTTATAGAGTGGTTTTTTTCCTTCAAGTTTTCTAAAACTGACATATATTTTATAATCTGAAAGTAAGTTTAAAACCTGGTAAATATAACTGGATTTTAATTGTGGCTATGCTAATTTATAGCTGTGTAATTTGAACAGGTGATATATCCTCCTTCAACCTAACATTCCACATGGGTAAATTGGAACTAATGTTTATGTACCTAATAGGGCTGCTCTGAGGATTGGATAGCATACTGGCACATTGTGGGCATTCTGCAAATATCATAGCGGGGAGAGTAGCTCAGGCTTGAGGGTCAGCAAGCCAAATGAGAATAATATGTATTTGTGTCAGGCTCTGATATATGAGATGAAAACCACTTTTTCCAATGTACTCAATTTGCCTCAAGTACCTACTTCAGGCTGGTGCTCTCCTAGTTTCCAGAGCTACAGTTATGAACAAAGTGTTATCTTTCCCTTGTGGAACGTATGTTACAGATTTTCTCTTATGGGCAAATCAAAGCGATTATCATTCCCCCTTTCCCCTTAACTTAGTGCTTCCAGAAATCTGCTGGCTGTAACAGAGTTACGCAGAGTTAAAGTACTAATATACGTCAGCATCTCTCTAGAGAAGGAACATAGAAATCTGTGCTATTTAACAAGTATCCTAGGTGACTGCTTAAAAGAGATAAGTACAGGAAACAGTCATGGTAAATGGATGGAAATGAGTAAAATCCATAAGCAGATGAAAAGATGAAGAAATTCCAAACTCTGCAGAAAACAGACTAAAGGAGATTTTCCATTATTGCCACCACAGTTAGAAATATGGGGCAGATGGAATCTGGAGAGAGAGAATTATTCTGCTTGCTTTATATTGCAGCATGGAGCGGGTCTTCTTTACCTTAAAATACCCATTTATTTCCAGGAAGACCCGCATAGCACAGGGTGTGGGACATTCAGATATTGTTGGTTGAATGATGAGTAATATTAAGAGCTTCACCGTGTTTATATACTGACAAAGAAAATTCATTTTGAATACTTTTAGCTTTCATGTTCGTGCCCTGGAAGATAGTAATAACCCCAGGTTAGAAATAAGTAAACTGAGGCTTGGGAGTTATGAACTTTCCCCATAATAAATAGCTAGCACCTGTCTGCAATTAAAATAAAATCTGTCACATGAGCACACCTCTTCGTTTCCATCCTGCTTTACTGTGTGTGAAGCTGCTGTACCTCATTGGGTTATGGATGTTGGAGCAGAGCTTTGGAGTGGTAATGGCACATTGGAATTGGGAATCCAAATGGCAGTCACTGACAGAATCAGTGTTACCTGCTTTACTAATGACAAGTCATAATAACTTTATCCACAACCCACAATGCTCTGTGAACCACAGAGTAACTGTAACTGGGTGTGTGTGTGTTCGGGGAGTTACTCCATCCATTCTCCTTTCACAAAAATTGAAGGCCAGTTAACAGACTGATGTATTTCTGCTGAATATTTATATGCCGACCGTTCATAGAATTCACTGACACATTTCTTCTTTAGGTAAGTGAGCAAAACCGATTATGTTACTAGCAAAACCTCTTATTGCTCTCCTCTGAGTGAGACTCTCCTTCTAAAGATGCTTTTGCTAAATATTTAATTTAGTGCACTAGTTATCAATTTGATGAGTTAAAACTTGGGATCCAGGGGTTCTCCCTGCTACCCATGCCAATACTCACCATGGAGGCTAAGGAGATGCTCAGAAATGCCTCAAAATAAGGATCTACATTGTTTGGCTTTGGGGATGAGTTCACAATAATCTTCATTTTTATGCTAATTACTAAAATAATTTATTACTAAATAATAATTACTAAAAGATAAAACTTATCTGTGATTTTTCCAGTCTTTCATCCAACTTGAGCTTACAAACTGAAGTCTGCTATGACTTTCCATCTTTACTACTTGATAGGGAATACTTGGTGACGGGTGATAATTCTCTTCCACAAATATACTCTCCACCCCTTCCCCTAAAACTAACATTTTTAATGGGAGGAAGGGATTCATTCTTATAAAAAATGGTCACTTCCTTTTTCGTCAGCCTAACTCTTGGTCCTGGTTTCTTTTCCTCCAGTAGAGCTTTTTGGTTTGCCTTTTCATCTTTGGAAACTCTGCTCCCTGCCTTCTGCACTTGGCCCATACTTCCTTCCAAAGCACCTTTCACATAAAGGAGGGTGACCCTCTCTCTTTCTTTCCCTGGGATAGGAAGTTGATTACAAAGAAATGCAGACCTGCCAGTAGTGAGGCAGGCATGATGGATGTAGAAGCCTGAGTCCTAAATACAGAGAAGGCAGCAGGGCATCTCTAATAAATTAGCTGGCATTTGGCAAGTCTAGGGCTCACACTGGCACAGCCTGGACACTTAAATAAGACATGGGAATGCCCAGAAACTTAGATGTCATACATATGACCCCCTTATTCCCCCACAAAGAAACAAAAACAAACAAACAAAAACAAAAAACAAACCAGGAAAGATATTAAATGTTTTATATATATATATATTAAAATGTTTTTCCTCCATTTTCCCCCGGAACTTAACTTTCATAAATGTAACAATTACAATAGACTATGAGCAAAAGCCTCATTATAATACATGTGCGTGTGTGTGTGTCTGTGTGTGCGCACGCGTGTGCATGTAAACTTGCTCAAGCTAAAGTTTGTTACTAAAAAAAGAGAAATATGGGGCTTCCCTGGTGGCGCAGTGGTTGGGAGTCCGCCTGCCAATGCAGGGGACATGGGTTCGTGCCCCGGTTCAGGAGGATCCCACATGCCGCAGAGCAGCTGGGCCCGTGAGCCATGGCTGTTAAGCCTGTGTGTCCGGAGCCTGCGCTCCGCAACGGGAGAGGCCACAACAGTGAGAGGCCCACATACCGCAAAAAAAAAAAAAAAGAGAACTATGTAGAGAAAGAAGGAAGGAAGGAAGGAAGGAAGGAAGGAAGGAAGGAAGGAAGGAAGGAAGGAAGGAAGGATGGAAGGAAAGAAAGAAAGAAAGAAGGAAAGAAAAAGGAAGAAAGAAAAAGAAAGAATGAACAATTAGCTTGTAGTTCTCCCTCCCTACCAAAATTACCCTGTTTAAAGAATGCTGTTTATGGCTTAAACATGGTATTTTTCTTCTCCAACCTGCATAAGGAAAATATGTCACTTAGACTGTGATCCAGGAACTTCTAACTGATACACTAGGAGGTTAAGGAACTGTGACCTGCTACAAAAGGATTTCCCCGTAGCCTGACATGGGCAGGGACCTACCCAAGTTGAGGTGCAGGGCGAGCCTCCCCTTCTGGAGCTCCAGGGTGATGTGGTCTCCACGTTGCCCTTCTCCATGGAACAGGACCCCGTCTCCTTGCATGCTCTTGAACTTCAGGGAGATCACATCTTTGAGAGTACTCATCAGCTTCTGATTGAACCTGTACAGAAGGGAGCTTCGGCCATCAAAGTCAGCGATGTCTGATTCTAGGCACAAAGAGAGAGGGGGAGACAAATCAGTGCACATCCTCCGGATTGCTTTTCCTTCTTTCCCATCTTAGTTGTTGTCCAATTAATAGAAATGTTCCTGATATCTATAAGGTACCGACTCACTGGGAAACATATAGTCTAGACCCAATCTAATTAGATTCAAGGGAAATATTCATTTACGAGGAGCCGTCACACAGTCAGAGTGAACGGATCATTAGCTTAGAAGTAAAAGCCCTCATTAGTGCTGTCAGCTTTTGCTTGAAGGGACAGGGTGTGAATACCACAAGTACCTTTGTCAGGCTCTATTGTGTCAAATGCCTGGTTGTAATAATCTCTCATGATTTATCCTCCTTAATCATTTGCTTCTGAGAGTTGGAGTCACTTTATCCCATTATCTCAGGCTCAAGGTGGGAGATGAAATATATAGCTTATTATTTCAGCTCTGAACAGTACTGTCTCCCTAGATCTGCACTGAGAAGGATTCTGAGGTTTCCTTTTGGTTCAATGGAAAAGAATATGCAGTAAAAGAAGACTTACTATTTTAACAGAGAGGGCAAATATCTTGCATCCTTCTCATGCTTGCCTTATCTTGTGCTGATGGTATCTATCATTTTAGTTTTCATATACAAAAATGTTCATTCATCATTGTGAAAGCAAAAAGAGAAGGCCCGGTAATCATAATTTAGATAAGCTTATGTAGTAGATGTGTATAAACATATCTGAAAATTGTACGCCGAAAATCTAATAAGGATTTTCTTTTTCTTTTTGAATGATACATAATTGACCTACAATGTTATATTAGTTTCAACTGTACAGCATAATTATTAGATATTTGTATATATTTTAAGATGACCGCCACAAAAAAGTGTAGTTAACGTTTGTCACCATACATAGTTATAGAATTTTTTTTCTTGTGATGAAAACTTTTAAGATCTAGTCTCTTAGCAACTTTCAAATATGAGGAGTCTCACCTCACCAAAGAATATCTACAGATGACAAATAATTATCTGAAAAGATGCTCCACATCACATGTCACCAGGGAAATGCAAATTAAAATAATGAGATGCTGTTAACTGCACACCTATTAGAACGGTCTAACTCTGGAACACTGACACCACCAAGTGCTGGTGAGGATTTGGAGCAACAGGAAATCTGCTTCATTGCTGGTGGGAATGTAAGATGGTACAGCCAATGGAAGACAGTTTGGTGGTGTCTTACAAAACTAAGTGTACTCTTACCATAGTATCCAGCAACCTAGCTCCTTGGTATTTACTCAAAGGAGCTGAAAACTTATGTCCACACAAAAACCTGCACACAGATGTTTATAGCAGCTTCATTCATAATTGCCAAATACTAGAAGCAACCAAGATGTCCTTCAGCAGGTGAATGGATAACTAAACGATGGTACACTGAGACACTGGAATATTATACAACACTAAAAAGAAATGAACTATCAAGCCATGAAAAAAAAGAAAAAACAATTTAGGTTCATATTACTTAGTGAAAAAAGCCAATCTGAAAAGTCTACTGTATGAGTCCAACTATATGACATTCTAGAAAAAGCAGAACTATGGGACAGTAAAAAGATCAGTGGAGGCCAGGGGTTAATGGGAGGGAAAAATAAATTGGCACAGCTTAGAGGATTTCTAGGGCACTGAAAATAATCTATGATACTATAATGATGGATACATGTTATTATACATTTGTCTAAACTCACAGAATGTACAATTGCAATAGTGAACCATAATGTAAACTATGGACTTTGGGTGATTACAAATTGTCAACCTAGGTTCATCAATTGAAATAAATGTACCACTCTGATGGGGGTTGCTGATAATGAGGGAAGGGAACTTGCATTTTTGGGAGCTGGGGGTATATGGGAAATCTCTGTACCTTCCTTTTTATTTTGCTGTGAATCTAAACTGCTCTAAAAAATAGCCTTTAAAATAAATTAATAGTGACTCTATGTAGGAGGTGTTTTATAGGTTATTTTTACATTACTTTTCCTAGTTTTTCATCACAAAAACTTTTACAAAAAACTTTTATTACTTTTATAATAGAAAAACATTGAGGCTATTTAATTATACTTAAAACAGATTCATTATATACCATCTTATGTGGGTGAGATGGTGGCGAATGGGTGTGTGGGGGGTGAAATTATTCTTATTTGAAATCAAGTACTTGGGATAACTCAATTTTTTATTATTCACCAAGCAATTAAAATCCTCACCTTGAACATACACAGTGATAAATTAAGGGTTTTTTTTGACTAAGCATATAGAAGCGTCCTTTGGAAAGCTGAAATTTTGTAATGAAAATAAAATCATACTTTTCCTGTAATTAATTTTAAAATATCATTTCACAATTTATTCCTCTGGAATAAAGTGGTTCTAACCAAAAACTTGCTGATGACTCCCGAGACCCTAAAATGAAATAGTCCAGGTACGGAGGGATTTTCACAAATTCCCAGCTCTCTCAGACTCTCCCCGTATCACCCCATCAATGTTCCTGCCTCTGTCCTCTGAACCAGACTTTATGAAAACCAAATGGAGGCTACAGACAGCAAGCTGGCATCAATCATAGAATAATAAGGATCAAAATGTAGATAAGATCACGGATGTTAAGCTGTGATGGTCATAACTTGTTAACTCTGTTGCTTTGGCATCTCTACATCCCTACGCCTGATTTCCTCATCTATAAAGTGGGGTAATTACACCCTTCAGAGAAGACTGCTGTGAGCATTAAATGTGGTTATCCATATAAAGTGACAATTTGTACAAAGGGATGCCATCATGTCTGTCACGTTATTTGTGTTAAACCAATAACAGATAGTAGGAGTATTAGTAGTGTTTAGGATACATGGAGGACTTTGCATTCCTCCCCAGTGCTGGCACCCCACTTTCTCACCCCAAATAATGCTATTTCACTTTTTGATTCAATGGTTTGTTGCCCATGGAATGCAAGCTGGCTCCAAGTTTCCTGTTCTGCCATATTTCAGGTTCTCAAACTCTACTTGAAATTATTTGGGTGCAGAGTCTGCTTCTGTATCTTCATGGTCTCTTCTGATGTCTCCCCTGTGGCTCTGCACGAGACTCTGGGTTAGGAACTGGGTCCTTAGGAGCTTTAGTGCTGAGTGAGGGAACATGGCATATACAATTGGCGGACTGTGACACTAATATGTTGTGAGCTAAAATAGAAGGGAGCACCCAGTGCTATGGGAACAGTTTAAAGCTCACTGTATATGACTATGGAAGTGAGGTGAATAAGCATGGAATCTTGAGTTACTGCTGACAAGAGATGCCCTGATCTGGTTGTCTCAGTCTGCAGCACCCAGACGCTCCACTCCAAGACACTATCTCCTCTCTCTCCAATCCATCCCAGCATTCATGATCTTTATTTCAATCCTTCTGATGTCTAGCTAATGTATGGACTTAATCAATGCCATAAGCAGTGATGACACAGGTTACCTCTAAGGAAACACAGCTCCATGTTGCCATGAGATCTTAAAGAAACTGAGCCAATCAACAGGAGGGGGAAAAAAATATTGTTGAAGTCTCACAGACCCGGGTTTCAACTCTGGTTTTGCTATTTACTAGCTGGGGGACTTGAGGCAACTTTCTTGACTTCTCTGAGTTTCAGTGTCCTATTTGTATAATAGAGCTAAGAGAAACCTACCCTAAAAGCCATTATGAGAATTACATAAATCATACCTGGAAATGAATAGTCACTCAATAACATTCCATTCCCTCATTCCATCATTAATCCAAAGGCATTACTGCAGTGGTAAAGATTTGAAGAATGATGTAAAGACGGTATCAAGAACATGGTATAAAGGAAATCTGTTTGAGCCTGGGGTTCAGTATCCCTCACATCACATTGAGCAGGCATTCCTCCAAGCCTTCATCACTTTCCATATTCTTAAAATAGCCCCACAACTGCCCTCCCATATCCAACTTTTGCAGCCTCCCTCTAACCCATTCTTTCATGTTCACATCACCTTTGCTAAAGCCCTTCAGGAAACTCAATGCACTAAGAATTAAATTCAATTGGTCTCTGTCCTCCTTTCACACCTCATCCTCTACTTCTCTCCCCAACGCTCATCCCACCCCAAGCATGCTGTATTTTCAGTGTGTATCTATGTGTCTGTCATAGGCATATACATAAGTGTATATGGGGGGTGGTTAGGACATGTACAGAGCACACACCATGAGCCCTGTAATTCTCTAAATGTTTTTCGTGCATGAATTTATTTAATCCCATCAATCATTTATCATAATAGGGAAGAACAAATCTGACTCCCTATTAGATCTGTTTCTTTTACCTTTGCATTCTATTGCTTTTGCTTTAAAAATGTTGCCTATAGGCTGAAATACACAGGATAGCCCCTATTCAAGACTCTGACCTTCAACAGTATAACACTTTCTCATTCATATAAAGATAAAAAGTTGCAGAATAGAGAATAGCACTTGTTTTGTTGGAGGTTTACAGGAACATCATGACCTGACCTATGCGGAGAGCTGCAAGAACAAAGGATTCAAACACCAAGTTTTCAACAACCAACCACACCCCTCCTACACCTGGGCTTTAAAAATGCTTTGCTGAAACCCTGAGGAGAGTTTGGAAGTTGGGGGCATGAGCCACCCATTCTCCTTGCATGGCCCTGCAATAAACTTTTCTCTGCTCCAAACTCTGATATTTCAGTTTGTTTGGCCTCACTGTGTGTTGAGCACATGAACTTACATTCTTACGTTCAGTAACACTATGAGGAATGCGCTGTTTTTATTATTGCTGTTTTACAAATAAGGACACTATGGCAAAAGGAGTACACAGTTTGCAAATGACTGAGCTGGGAATCCAACCCATCGCATAGGACTTAGCCGTGTTTTGAGTGTGCTGAGCACCTTCCCAAGTGCCACTCCTCTCTGGTTGATCCTCTAACACCCAGCTCATCAGTCTAGTGCTGGGCCCTTTCCCTAACAGCTTCCTCCCATGAGTTAGTCTCCCACAAAGCACCCTGCCACTCCCTCAATAATTCACCTCCCGACCAGATTTCGATACTTGGTCGTTTCCAGCTCTCCAGCAGGACAGTGCATCCCTTGAGAAGAGGGTTTCAATGTGTATTAATCTCCTCATTAATTCAGAGCTGAGCACTTCCTGTGAAATGACTTAGTGACCTAGTGCAGTACATATGTCTGAGGGCGATGCTACCAATGGTCCCATGACTTCCTCTCCCATTACCCCCACCACCACCCCACAAGAGCCAGGTTGCCTATCCACACTCAAAGAGTTCATTTCTCTGGACGCATGCACTCAGCCACTGGGGACACGATTCCTGAGTTATTCACAGATGCTCATGAGAGCAGAGATGAGAGGCTCTCTTTAGAGAGCTCAGAAGGGTGGCAGCTTTCCTCCTAACGCCACAGAAGGCCAATGAGAGAAACACTTTGCCAGTCTAAGAGAACTCAGACAAATACCCTGGACCTTTGCAATATTAATTAAGTCACACGCAAAATTCATCAGCCATTTCACAGATGGAGAAACAGTGTAAAAAATGTGTTTAACAAGGATTAAAGTTTCCCCCCACTGAATACTCAGTAATTCCCCAGACACAGGAGCTATTTGAAGTATTCAAATTCCAAACTTGGCTACAACAGATTTTAAATGATAGCAATAAGGGACCACATTTTTATAGTGTTGGTTTTAAGAAAAACAATTCTATCATATGCTGGGTTTTCCTCATTAGATATTATCATAACCCCTTTGTCCTGATCCTTTCCTTGGGTACTTAATTTGAAGCATGGGGTCTGGTTATGGAGATCCACATCTTCAGTAATATTTTACATGCATCTTGAAACAAGATTCTCTTTAACAATATGAAAAAGAAACAGGAAAAAAAATGAAGAAAGTGTTGTAAGGTGCATAAAGTTTAAAGAACGATCCTATTGGCAAATGAAGAAGTGTGTGATCATCTCAGAATATAGTTTTAAGGGCACCAAGAAAATAACTAACAAAACTAAATATATCCTCAGCATTCTCTATCACAGCTTTTCTAAACCACTCGTACAGATTTCTTCCTTTGGATTAAGCATTCTCTGGGGAAAAAGAAACTAATTAACATATTTTTGCCTAATTTAAAGTTCTTCTTAACAGCCTTGGAGGTCCATATTGTTCCCCATTTGTAAAAAGGAGAAGCCGAAGCTCAGGAAGATTATGTACCTTGCCCAAAGGCATACACACAATAATGAGTGTTTTGACACTGAAGCCCTAAATGTTTCCTCATTAGAAAATGGGGGGGTTGGTGTGACGATTACATGAGATGAGCACCTCGTGGACAGGGAGACTGCATGCCTCTGTCCAGGGAGAATCAGGCATGACTGGGGAGTGTGTATATGAGTGTGTGTATAAGGAAGAAAATTCCCATTTAAGGAAAGATAATGTTGAATGGAAGCTTTCTTTTCCTTACAAGTTGATATTAATTTCCTTGTGGCCCCTGCTCTTTGCACTTGCTCTTATACTCACAGACCAAGTTCAATCAGAGCAGTAGCTCTCAACTTTAGGGTAGACATGCAATGCCCTCCCTGCCCTCATGACCTCCACTAAGCCCTATCCTGGTCGATTTCCACCCAGACATTCTCGTATTTGAGCCTTTATGGAGCCCCCTCCACATGGCATGGTCGGTGGTCAGCACAGGTGGACAGCAGTGAACTCAGTAGAGGTCCCTGTTCTCAAGGGCTAAGCTGGAGACAGCACCACACAATTACACAGTCCTGGGGAGAGATGAGCACTGGATGCTGGAGAAGCCCAAAGGAGGATGCCTAACCTCGCCAGGAGGATATAATGCATCGCCTAAGTCCTGAGGGATGCGTGGAGGTTAGGCAGGTAAGGTGTGCAGAAAGGGCGTTGCCAGCAGAGAGAAGTAGCTTCCCGTTCCTGAAGATGAGATTTCAGATCCACAAGGAGTCTGACTTGTTGGACCAGTGATTCTAGAAGTGTGCTCTCTGCACCCTTGTTATCCCCAGGGAGCTGGTTAGAAGTACAGGATTTAGGACGTCACCACAGACCTAGAAATCAGAAACTCTGGACTTGGAACCCAGCCGTCTGCATGTGGTCAAGCCCTCTAGGTGATTCTGATACTCAATGAGGTTTGAGAACCTCTCTGGTAAAAGAAAGCCAGGTCAGTGGGGAGTCAGGAGGCTGGGGAGAGACTCAGGGGTTTGTAACGGAGGATCCTATTAACAATAAAATAAGGAGTTTTAACGGTACACTGAGATGAATGGAGAAATAACTGTCAAAGTATTTAAAGTACGGAAAGTGCGTGGCCAGTTTGCGTTTTGAGAAAATAACTCTGGATTTTAGAAAGTTCTTCCATATTATTTATTTGGTCAGTGCACATTCCAATGCTGGCTACCCAAACCTCTCCCTCTCAGTGGAATTACCTGATTTTGTTGTCTCCTGCCAAGGTGACAAAGCCCTAATCTGGCCTTTTGGGTGTTCACTTTTTCCTGCCCTTAATACATGGTGACCACGCATCAGAGTTCCTTTTTTTTTTTTTTTCCAAACACATAATGCCAGCCAGAACACAGCTGTTAGATATTTGCTTCCTGGAGTGGACCATTTCTCCCTCTTTCTCAAAATCGATTTTTAGAATCTCATTATAATGAACTCAATTTGTGGTTTGATAAGATGGTCACACATTGGCCGACTGAACTAGAATATTGAGGTTAGGTAGATCGTAAACCCAAGGAGTCTTCAGGATAAGGGCAGGTCCTCCAGCTCACAAACCTCTCCCTTTAGATCAAGATAAATCCAGCACACACTCTCTCCATCCCAGCAGTACTGAGAAATGTCAGTACTTGGCTGACTTCCCACTGGGCCCATAATTGCTGACCCAGCTGTCATAGCTTCTCGTCTGAGAAAGACAGAGTTCTGGAGGCATATTCTGGCATATCTGATGGATGTTGGTAGCTTGTCAACAAACTAGCTAAAAAAAGGGCTCCACTGAATAAAAGACTCCAAGCTTGAATCCCCAAGTGAGCTGAAAAAGGCTATCGTGTGTGTTTGTGACACGAAGTCTGTTTTCTCACAAGAAGGAAAGCTGGAGCTCTAAGTTGACAAGAGAAACCATCGATTCATCTTGAGAAAATCAGTGCCGCTCACTCTGGGGCTGTTTGCAGTAAACATGATTTTCAATACAATTACAGTGCAAAGCTTATCTCATGATACGTTATATAAGAAAAGTGATTATTATTCAGACCATACACTTGCACTGAACACTTGAGGGCTTTGGTTAGCAATCCACAGACCACAGAGGTTTCCACAGTCAACTCAAATTTACAGAGATTCTCCACCAACTCTGTGACTTTTCCAGGCCTTATCAGAGGCCCATGATAACCTCAGATGAACTGTGAAAACAATGTAAGTTTCCAAACTAACCATGACAACTCCTAAGAATAGCTTTTCTTACAGAACTTCTGATGTGTCTGTGCATGAGAGCAGTTTGGAAAAACAGAATAGGTCTTAAGAAGACAACATAAAGAACAGTCGTAGTACAAAAAACAAAATCTAAACTCTAAATTTTAATCCTAACTTTAGCAGATAGACTTTTTGCTCTGACAGTCACATTTGCTTTCTTAAAACATCTAGGTTTTTTGGCAATCTTATACTTGTAGACACCTCTTGTAATAGGGAAGAATAAATCTGACTCTATATTGGATCTGTTTCTTTTACTTTAAACTTTGTATTCTATTGCTTTTGCTACAAATGAGTCACTAAAGAGATGCTACCTATAGCTTAAAGTATACATGATGGCCCATGTCCAGGAACTCTGCCTCCTGTGTCTGAGCTTAAGCTAAAATACATGTATTTAAGCTCACAGGAAACATCCTGACCAGGACCACTTGTGAATGGCTGCAGGAAGGAAGAAATTAACCCATCCCCTCTGGAGTCTGGCTGGAACTAGGAAATATGTGCAACAACTTACTGCCTTTTTGCTTTACCTCCTCACCTCCCCCTCTTAAAGAAACTAGCATCCAAACCTGGGCAAGATGGTTCTGTGGAACACTAGTCCACCATTTTCTTGGTCTGTTGTCTTATGGAATAAAGTTGCTGTTCCTTGTCCCAGCAGCTCATCTCTCTATTTATTGGCCTGTCGTGCAGTGAGCAGTACGAGCTTGGACTCTTGGACTCTGAGCACACCTAAAATGTGCAGTTCCACCGAGCTCTTCACTAACTACAAGACTAAGCCAAATGAATGCATTTATTTTAGGGAATTCCCTAAAATAAATCTTTTAGTAGATAATTCTTTTAGTAGTAGAAATCTTTCCATTTGTTTATTCTCAAGTGCATTGGCAGTTATTGGGTATATTCTATACTCTTTTTGGTCACTGTGCTGAACTGTGAGATGCAAAACCATTGCGACATGGGCTGTCCCACTCAGGGACTCAGACACAATAACACTGACAAGGCAAATGAATCACTCTGCTGGTATAGGATGCAATAAATGGAAGTGTAATTACACCTACAACTTATTACCCAAAGAGGGGGCTTGGGAGAGTGAAAAGGGGAGCAGGTAACAAAACTGAGATGACAAGCATGGGCTAGAATAATATGCAGCAGGCTGGGATGTATGGTCACCCCAAGGTGCAGAAAGGTTAACAGAAGGTTTCAGCAGAGGGGTGGTAATGTTTCATAAATCCTGTTCACAAGTTCACAGAAGGAATGATCAAGGCAAAGGCTGCTACTAAGCAGCTCACCCTTGTGAAAAGAGCATAATTCAATTATGAACTGCTCCCTTGCTTCACATGAGCCTCAGTGATCTTCAGCCACAACACACTATAATAGGGAAGAACAAATCTGACTCCATATTAGGTCTATTTCTTTTATTTTAACCTTTGTATTCTATTGCTTTCGCTTCAAGTTAAGAATGTAGAATGTTGTCTACAGCCTGAAATATACAGGATAGCCCATTCTCAAGGCTCTGACCTTTAAGGGTGTAAAACTTTTCCATTCATATAGAGATAAAAGTTACAGGAACATTGTGACATGAGCTGCGTGGACGGCTGCAAGAACAAAGGATTCTGCACCACGAAGTTTGCGCCAACTAATCACACCCCTCCCTCACCTTGCCTTTAAAGATGTTTTGCTGAAACCCTTTGGGCAGTTTGGGGGTTTTGAGGGGCATGAGCCACTTGTTCTCCTTGCATGGCCCTGCAATAAACTTTTCTCTGCTCCAAACTCCAACGTTTCAGTATTATTTGGACCCACTGTGCATTGAGCACACCAACTTGGGTTCAGTAACAACACAATTGCTCCCTGAAAGTGTTCCCATAATGAGACATTTAAATAAGTGTCAAAATGGGAGGAGAGCTACCATCGCCCCTCTGCCCCTGACTATTTGTTATTTTGTCTAAAATGAAAGATTTATCATGTTTTTACATTTAGGGGAAATTGAATGCTCTTTGTTAATGATTCTATCTGGGCAAAATCTACAGAACTTAGTGCCAGGAGGCCAGTGGGAGAATCACAGTAAATCACTCCAGTGACAATTTCAACAAGGAGTAAACATAAAACAAACTGTAGAAGGCAAGCCCTTGGCATTTGTGTGGGAACCCACTGCTGCATTAAGTGGTTGATCTAAGTATTGGGTCATTTTTCCTTTTATGTTTTCCTTTAAAATGATCACTGTTAGCATATGGGTCATGGAACTCAGAGGGATATAGCTGGTCAAATCACACCCTGGGCAGCAGGACATTAATTCATACGGAAACTTGTTAGCTGTGGGTTTTCCCTTCATTTGTTAGCCTTACAAAAGACTTGGTTTCTTCAACTTCCACTACGACCATTTACTTGTCTGCTTTTCAAAGTTACTAAAAATCCTTGAGTTCCAAAATAGCAGAGGTTGTGTTACTTATTTCTCTGTCTCCAAAGCTGAGCAGAGGGGGGAGGGGAGTTACTGAGTAATGTTTATTGTCTGTTGAAGGGATTTTAAGACTGAATCAATCAGTGACGCTGTTTAAGACAGATCAGAAAAGTTGACTTAAGGTAGCATACTGCAGTGTTTTTTATTTAACATGTTTTTATTACATATATATGTGTAATTGTCTCTTCACAGAAGAGATTGTTCAGTGATTCCTAGATGAATTAAGAGAAAGAAGAGTAGGGAGATCTCATTCTTTTTAATTAACTTATTTTTAAGAAATTTTCTGGGCCATCATTTCCTTATCTATAGAGTGAAAGAGTTGCAATGAATGATAAAATGTTCTGATTTCCAAAGTGGGATTCAAGGCTTCCACAGGGGCCTCCAAGCCCCCATGTCTGACTGCTGTCACCCCATACCTCCTCTTCCCCAGGGTTTGCAAGCTATAAACTCAGCCTTGAGGTTCCCTGTGATACGGCCACATGGGTCTTGGCATGCCAAGGATGAAATATACAACTCTGTGGTCTCTACCATGTGTGATAAATGGCCCCAAATGATGAGACCAACAACAAAGAGGGCAGCTGAAGCTAGAATGACAAAGAGATTTACATGGGGAAAGAGAATATGACTTCAACTCTGAGCCTGATGAATTTTGCATGACACAATTTGGCAATAATTAACCAAATAGGAGCCAGTCTGTTTTGTGCGAAAAGAAGGTAACTGGAGATAGAAAATGATGGCTGTAATTTTTAATGAGGGAAGCCTGACAGATCATTATACCTTATCAGAATTTATATAATGCTTTTAAAATTGATTAGTGTTCCTTGTTTAAAAGAAATTCAAAAGAAGACCCCGGACAGAAGTCCACATAGCCTGAAGTCTCCAGATGGCCTGATGAAGGTGTTGGAACCTTTAGAAACCTGGTATGTAAAAATGTTTACCCCCTTCCTTTGAGGTACAGGTGGCTGTGTGGTCCTGAATAAGGAGGGAAAGGTAAAATAGGGAGAAGTTTGGTAACCAGCTTAATTATCAGATGAAGGTAATGATGAACACAGCTAACACTCTGTGAATGCTTCTCACATGCCAAGCGCTATTTTAAGTAATCTGCATATATGAAATGATCACTACTCTTACCATTCCCTTCATCAAAAAAGAAACTGTGTCCAAAGAGGACCCAAGATTGTCTGAGATTATACAATCGGTGGGTGATAAAGCTAAGTTTATATCTCTGGTGGTTTAAGTGTAGAACCCATCTGCTTAATATTACCACAGCATACTGCCTTTAAACGTGTTTATGTGACACTGAAAATCCTTAAGATTAGCAATCACAGACATGAACATGACAGTGTTGCCTAAGATGAACTGACTCTCAGAGTTCGAAGAGGATTTTGCAACAAGAGTTTTAAATTTTGGCTCCATATAACACTTACCTAGGAACAGAAAAAAAAATGCTTATGCTGGGGCCCTTACAGTGATTATGATTTAGATGGAGTACGGTCAGAGTACGTATTTACAAATATATATCCCCAGGTGATTCTTATGTAGAGTTAGGTTTCAGAACACAAGTAAAAAATCAAGGAGTATTAGCCCAGGAACTCCTGGACTGGGCAACAGCTAAACTTTGTCCCTTGACATCTTAACTACATGTGCTCAGGAATTGTAGGTTGCTCACTTTGGTCTTGTGAATAAAAAATATTATGGGTATTAGAAAATTGAATATGATACTTTCCCTCTAATAAAATTTCCCCATGTCATATGACTAAATACTTCCAGACATATAGTAGAAAGCCCAAGGAGATACGAACAGTACAGACTGTGCCATTTTGGGGAAGTTGTTCATTCAACATTTTAATTGATTTAATCGAAATGAGTCTTGTTCTGAGCTGAGAACTGGGTATCTAAGTAGGTATGGTCCTTAACCTTGTGGAGCTCATAAACCGGTAGGTGAGACAGGTAATTCACAATGAAATGCACATGTCAACAGCTATTAGATATCTATTTATCTGTCCACCTAATGTCTTTCTCCTTCTCCTTTTCTACATAGAGATAGAGATAGATATTCTATAGATAGATGATAGACAGATAGATAGATAGATAGTGATTGCTATACACTGAATGTTTGTATTCACCCAAAATTCATAAATAACTTGTTGAAACCTAATCCCCAACGAGATGGTATTTGGAGGAGGGATCTTTGGGAGGTGCTAGGTCATGAGGGTGGAACACTCATGAATAAGTTAGTGGCCTTATCAAGGAGGCCCTGGAGAGCTCCCTTGCCCCTTCTACCAGGTTGGGACTTAGTGAGAAATACCATCTACGAACCAAGGAGTGAGCCCTCACCAGACACATCAGTTGCTGTGCCTTGATCTTGGATTTTCCAACCTCCAGAACTGTGAGAAATAGATTTATCTTGTTTATAAGCCACTCAGCCTATGGTGTTCTGTTAGAACAGCTCAAACAGATGCTTTGAAAGAAAAGAATGGTATGTCTTAAGATAGAAAAATAAGAGTAACCTTATTTAAATTGGGACTCAATGGGCATCTGTCTGAGAAGATGATTATAAAGCTGAGGCTTATTAAGAGATGAGCTGAAGCAGTCAGAGGGAGGGAGGAGCATTCCAGCTAGAAGGTCCTGAGATAGGTGAGAACATGACATCACAGAGGGCAGGACAGAGGCCAGTAGTGTCTGAGCCCAGAGAAGACAGGATATTGCTGGACAGTAAGGCCAGTGAAGTGGGCAGAGGCCAGGTCCTCCAGTCCTGTTCTTTTTTCACAGAACTTTGTTCCTAAGTGCAGGCAGAAGGCATCAAAATGTTTCCAGCAGGAAGTGGTTCAGCTCTGTATTTCATGATGATCCTGCAGGCTGTCTCAGAGATAATGGACTAAAAGAAAAGAGGAGTGAAAGTAGGTTGCTATGTTAAAAATTCAGATGATAGATGATGTAATTGAACTAAGCTAGTGACTGTGATGATGAAAAGAAATGGAAGTATTTGGGATGATTTTTGGATGTAATACTGATAGAACTTGCTGGTGAATTTACTGTGGGAAGTAAGGGAAAGGAAAGATTTCAAGAAAGATTCTCAGGTCTGGTTTGGGCAGCTGGTGTATTTATTGAGATGAGAAAGACCACAAGAAGATACTGAGTGTAGTCGGAGTTGATTAAGAGCTCCCTTTGGGATGTGTTCAATTTGAGCTGTTTGTTTATGACATGACCAAACTGAGACATCAATCAGGCAAATGAATACATATCTTTAGAGCTTAGAAGAAATATTTGGCTCAGGATGCAAATTGCCTCATTTATCTAAAGTCACTTCACCTTTATAAAATTCAGTTTTCCTTTCTATATACCTAGGAGTAGTAATTCTTATCAACAAAGGTTCTTGTGAGCTTTGGCGTGTGTGTTGCACCACACTGTGCATCGTAACTGACAGTGGGGGAGAGGGTGTTGATGGTGATGCTGGTGGCATTTCTAATGGCAATTGCTAATTTAATGATGAATAACTGACACCAATAGGGAAGATACTGGCTCTCTCTCCCAGGAAGAGTAGACATGAATTACAACTAAGAATGATTCTCCTCATTTTCCCATCTCTTCTTCTATCACAGTCTCTATAAAAGATGATTTACTTAAGACAATTCTACATTGACATCTCCATTTCACGTGTGCATCTTTATATCACCAACTCAACAATGTAGCAGGACCTATGTCCTTTATTTGCTTGGTTCACCGGCATGAATGTGTTTGACCAAAGACTAATCAATCTGAAAATTGATCAGAGAGAGAAAACACTCATGGAAAACTTAAAAACCAGATGCCCTCGTTGACAATAGAGGTGACACAGGTGGAAAAATTGTAATGTAGGAGGTATTTGCTAATTCTTAGGAGAATATAACGTAGCAAGCTAGGCTGTCAGATATCCATCCATACATGGGAGACATGGCATAGCCAGAATGAACTTGACAGACAGCAAGAGGGCATAACTTGTTCAGAATAACTATCTATAAAGATGCGACAACTATCTTCTTGGTTTACCACGGAATTATTGATATTTACTCCATGGAATTAGTAGTAATCATAAGAGGGGAAGACCTCATGTGTTTGGGTCTTTGTAGAATGCAGAGGCAGGTCACATCAATCCTACTCTTGAGCAGAGAGAGAGAATCTGAAAATGGCAGGAAATTGAGATCCCGAAGATTATGACAACAGAAGTGAAAGCAACAGCAAACAGAGATCTGAATCTGAGACGAGATGGGCCTTGCCTGGTAGAGAATATGATTAATGTTTCCCCAAAAGACCACTTATCCTGGCAATACAAGAATGTCCTCTATGGATCTACACCTACATTAATACTAGCTGTCACTTACTAAGCACAGACCCTTTGCTAGATACTCTGCTCAAGGCTTGATACATCAAAACTCAAAAATGACATAGTCGTCTTTAAAATAATTACCACTCTAATTTATAGATGAGAAACAGAGGCTCAGAGAAGTCAAGAGTGTTTGCAGGAAGGTTCATCTTTTTAAGAGCAGACCATTTGTTCGAGTGTTTGTTTGTATCTGAACACACAAAAGAAATCTGTTTCTCTGAACATCATTGTGACCATGGCAAAAAGAAGGTCCTGGGGATGTGGAAGCAAAAGGAACCTTGGTGAAGTGGAACAGTCACCTTGACATTTATAAAAGGGAATGAAGGGAATCAAAGAAAAAATATTTAAAAAACATAAATACTTAGGGAAAATGGAGACATGCTTTTACTTCTAGAGATTTTAAAACAGAATATACCAGAATGGGTTTAGGAGGCTTCAAACACCTTCAATTTAGGAATTACAACCATGATATTCTCAATTATTCAATGAGAAAAAAATGTGAGGTAGTAAAGAAACCATGTATAAGGAAGATTCTCATAAGCTCAAAATTTTCATTTCCTATAAAATATATAGAAAAGAGGACCCATTAAAAAAGAGTATAAAACTGATGAATTGGGAGATTGGGATTGACATATGTACACTAATATGTATAAAATGGATAACTAATAAAAACCTGTTGTATAAAAACATAAATAAAATAATTTTTTTAAAAAGAGTATATAATTTTTTTTTAAAAATTACAATAAAAACTTTCGGAAATGAGTAAGGATGGTTAGGCTTTTGAGCCAAAACATTAAATATCCAGGGAGCATATAACAGTTGTCAGACAACTGATCTAGGTCTCAGGTAGCAGAATTAGGACATGATTCCGTCATGCTCTATAAAGAGACTAGTTATTAGGCAAGGAAGCACCAGGTCATTTTAATTTGACAAGATAGGACCTAGAATTGAAGCTCATAAAATGAGGTCACATGATAGGGCCTGGGAGTCAGAAACCAGGTTACATTTGATCTGGGTGGTGAATGGCCATCAGGAGTCATCCCAGTGAAGGGGAATGAGGATATTTCAGAAAAAAGCAGCAGCTTAATCCAGTGAACCCATTTTTAGGTGTATATCCGGAGAAAACTATACTTCAAAAAGATACATGTACCCCAATGCTCATAGCAACACTATTTACAATAGCCAGGACATGGGAGTCAAATAGGAAGAGACAGATGCCAAAAAATAAGTACACAATTAACTTATGAAATGCAATCATAAAGAATGTTCCA